>NC_135234.1:544487051-545820051 GCF_051348905.1 Ranitomeya variabilis
GGAATGATGGGAGAGGAAGCGTCAGGTGACGCTCTCTCCTCCCATCATTGCATTGAACTATACCGGTGTCATAGACGCCGGTATAGTTAAATGCGGCGGCGGCGGCGGCACTGGGGGGGGTTCCGGGGGAGGAACAGTGCAGCGGCCCACTACTGGCATCGGCTCTTCTGGCATTTGCCAGAAGTGCCCGATGGCCAGCCTGGCCCTGCTCAGACCTGCCGGCGTGGGGCCCCTGACCTGCGGGGCCCGGTCGCAATGGCGACCGCTGCGACCGCGGTAGTTACGCCCCTGTATATACACTCACCGGCCACTTTATTAGGTACACCATGCTAGTAACGGGTTGGACCCCCTTTTGCCTTCAGAACTGCCTCAATTCTTCGTGGCATAGATTCAACAAGGTGCTGGAAGCATTCCTCAGAGATTTTGGTCCATATTGACATGATGGCATCACACAGTTGCCGCAGATTTGTCGGCTGCACATCCCAAAGATGCTCCATACAAGGCAGGATGGATCCATGCTTTCATGTTGTTTACGCCAAATTCTGACCCTACCATCCGAATGTCGCAGCAGAAATCGAGACTCATCAGACCAAGCAACGTTTTTCCAATCTTCTACTGTCCAATTTCGATGAGCTTGTACAAATTGTAGCCTCAGTTTCCTGTTCTTAGCTGAAAGGAGTGGTACCCGGTGTGGTCTTCTGCTGCTGTAGCCCATCTGCCTCAAAGTTCGACGCACTGTGCGTTCAGAGATGCTCTTAGGCCTACCTTGGTTGTAACGGGTGGCGATTTGAGTCACTGTTGCCTTTCTATCAGCTCGAACCAGTCTGCCCATTCTCCTCTGACCTCTGGCATCAACAAGGCATTTCCGCCCACAGAACTGCCGCTCACTGGATTTTTTTTCTTTTTCGGACCATTCTCTGTAAACCCTAGAGATGGTTGTGAAAATCCCAGTAGATCAGCAGTTTCTGAAATACTCAGACCAGCCCTTCTGGCACCAACAACCATGCCACGTTCAAAGGCACTCAAATCACCTTTCTTCCCCATACTGATGCTCGGTTTGAACTGCAGGAGATTGTCTTGACCATGTCTACATGCCTAAATGCACTGAGTTGCCGCCATGTGATTGGCTGATTAGAAATTAAGTGTTAACAAGAAGTTGGACAGGTGTACCTAATAAAGTGGCCGGTGAGTGTATATATTACTTGTACCATAAAAGTATTATTTTTTTTTTACCTTTAACAGCCGGGATGCTTTGGCTACCCTCTAAGTATCTTCTTTATCGTCATCAATGAATTTTGTGAAAGGTTCTCCTACTATGGAATGCGAGGTAAAGTTTTACATTTTCCTGGAATATTACTTGAATATAAATTCTGACAGCGGTTGAAATCAAGCCATCATGGCCGTGGACATCTGGCAATAGTAAATATCAATGGACTGCGGCAATTACTTAAAGTTAGTGATTAATTAGGATCATTCTAAGAAATGTACTTTCTCTGTATCTTCTCTTTGTAGCGGTGTTGGTTTTGTACTTCAAATACTTTCTACGATGGGACGACAACCTCGCCACTGTGGTTTATCACACTTTTGTTGCTGTTTGTTACCTGACGCCAATCCTTGGAGCCATCATTGCAGACTCTTGGCTGGGAAAATTCAAGTAAGGCCTTTAATTGTTAAACGTCTCCTTCTTGTTATAGGCTGTGCTCTTCACTTACCAAAAAATACAAGTCATTCACTAAATATTTTCGTAAAACACATGCACATATGTAGCGGAACTGAATTAGCTAGGTGGAATAAAGCCCCATAATATCATGATATGCCATCTGTGGTCTTCAAGATTATCTAGTGACGTGTTTAAAACCACAAAGGTATGGCAAGGCACAAAATACAGTTACAGTAAATGACACATTCAGCGGTTCTCTGTCTCTAGGGTTATATTATATTAGGTTATCTTAGTACTTTACAGGATGATTTATAAGGCTAGATTAAACGAAAATGCTTGTATGCCCCCGATTGCTGTGTAAATAATTCAAGCTATAAAATGTCTTCACTTCCAGGACCATCGTATATCTGTCTATTGTGTATGCAGTGGGTCAGGTCATTATGTCTGTCAGTTCCATTCATGATCTTACTGATGGGAACAAGGATGGAACACCGGACAGCATTGCCGTGCATGTGTAAGTAGAAATAGTTCTTAATGGAACAATAAAACTATTCATATTGTGAACGTGTTGCAGAATTTCTGTAGGAGTGTGATTTTTTAAGCAAGTTGCTTTTTCTCATAGTTCATTATCAATGATTGGCCTTATTTTAATCGCTTTGGGTACGGGAGGAATCAAACCTTGCGTTGCAGCATTTGGAGGAGACCAGTTTGATGAGAGCCAGGTATGGTTTTATGATTGCAGGGCCGGACTGGCCATCTGGCAATACTGGAAATTGCCAGAAGGGCCTGTCTGGTTGTGGGCTGCCTTGTCTGCTACGTTGTTAACAGAATCTGTGTTCTCAAGACACCCGTACTGTTAAGAGTTGTGATGAAGCACAAAGTCGCTGACCCCGTCACTTACCCCAGCAGACCTCTGGTATATTGGTCTTGTAGTAAATCTTGCTTTCCTCCATCCAGGGTAATATCAGTAATATATCCCATCTGGTTCATGGGGACGGGGACAGCATGGGTCTGTGTGATGTCAAATGCCAGGGCTGAATTTCAGCCTCAATCCCATACCTGTATGATTGTGATATGTGTTCGTAACATCATCTTATAAAACTGTGGCCGGTGTTATATTGACCTGAATGGTGTGTATTGTTACTATAGGATAAACAGAGGAGCAGGTTCTTCTCCATCTTTTATCTGTCAATCAACGCTGGAAGTCTTCTGTCCACCATTATCACTCCCATCCTGAGAGGTAGGTTGGACATCTTACTGTCGGCACTCACACTGGATGAAATATTCCAAACACATACTGATAGGGAGTGTAGATTGTGAGCCCCATTGGGGATAGAGATGACAATGTCTGTAAAGCGCTGCGGAATATGATAGCGCTATATAAGAAAAGCATAATAAATAAGAATATGAATCTTCTGTACGGCTGCAATATGGCTGCATCCTGCAATACAAACAGAACCGGAGACGTACATACAGAAGTAGATATGGAAATGTACCTGGTGTGGCTCGCTATGCTGTAGTTGTGGCAGCGTCAGTCATTTACGTTCCGTTAGAGCAGCCGGCTATGGGAACGGTGGCAGGCCATCTGTAAGGATGATGCTTGCTACATCTGTAGAATGTCACCACCTTCAAGGATATTCAGCAACATTATATAAAATCTGTTGTCAAAGTGCAATGTAAGCAACATTATGGCTAATCTCTGTACAGCACTGCTGAATATGTTGGTGTCATATACGGAACAGAAATCAAATAAATAAATATCCACAATACAATGTACAAGACTATAACCTTACATTTAATTGTAGTCCTGCTCATTCGTATACTGACATAAGCAATTTTGACTAAAAAAAAAATGGCTTCATCCACCCAACTATCAACTATATGATGGTTCAGTGCAGGAGCCATATATATATATTATGACCATAGGGAACAATCAATTTTCATCCTGTCAGACCAGGTAAGCCTTATTGAAGGCTCTGAGAAATGCTTTCCTGATCTCACAGGACAGAATCTGATCCCATCCTTGGCGCTAATTATACGCTCTCTGCATGGGCCCATCAAAAAGCTAAGTGTAAGGTGTGATAAATAGCCTGAAAATACAATTTTTGGTTGGTATACTTTTAATTTAACTTTATAGAAATGTGATGTTAACTGCTATTTTAATTTTCAATGCATTCTGCAAAAAAAAAAGTATAAAGCTTGCTATTTTTTAATCACATGGCGGCCTATCGGCAACACATGCCCCAATATTCTTATACAGTGCATGCATGTTTTAGTCAGTTATAACAGTCACAATCCCAATAAGGACAACTTTTATAATTACAAGGAATCTATCACAAGGTTTTAGCTATGTAATCTGAGAGCAGCAGAATATATAGGGGGCTGGGAACTTCATTCCAGTGACGTGTCACTCTTTGGTCTCTCAGAAATGTCAAACTCAAATACACAGAGGGTCAAAATTAAAAACTTGGAAAAAATTATGGGCCAACCTTTATTACAAAATGTCTACAATTGAGCAAATGTTTTCTTATCATCAAATGTAACAATGAACCTTTTCATATGGAAAGAAACTTAAATGGGTTATGCCACGATAAAATATATTTTAATTAATAGATCTTAGAATAAGATAAACAAATAATCACAAAGCAGGATGAGGGACACCAAGATGAGGGACATATACCATGATGAGGGACGTATATGCCAGGAAGTAGACCATGATGGGGAGAGCGTATATACCTGTAAGGGGCCCAGGATGGAGGACATTACGACATAATAGGGACACAATATGAATTTAGAACACTACAGGGCCCAAACATCTGAACAACATGAGGGGGAAAGCCCAGTTCCAAATTTTGCACTGGGGCCCATCAGACTCTAGTTGTGCTACTGGGCCCCACATAGCCCTTCATACAGTATAATGGGCCCTACATTGACTTCCATTCAGTATAATAGCCCCACATAGTCCTCCACACAGTATAATGGCCCCATGTAGTCCTCATTATTGTATAAAGTGCTCTGTGTTGTGGGCCAAACACTCTCACCCTGCGGGCCAGATTTGGTCTGCAGGCCAGAGTTTGACATGTATGGTCTGCATGATGTCATTTTGACACAATCACTGTTTCCTATGTTGCTGAACTAGCAGTGCTTAAAATGTTGAGCTCTGCTTAACCCTGCCCACACCACTGATTTGCAGATTTCTGTGTAATCTGTACATAACAGAAAACTGCTAATCAGTGGTGGGGCGGGGTTATACAGACCTGTATTGATAATCCCCTGGCAATAAAACAATGATTTTATTGAAACAGCAACACACTGCCTAGTAAGTGACACATCACTGAAATTAGGATCTCTGCCCCTACATTATGCTGCTCTCATATTACATAGCAAAGACTTGCTGGCAGATTCCCTTTAAAAGAGATATCAGTTTCTATATTTGATATCATGACATCTGTAAGTTGTTCCACATTGTAATTTAGGGAGACCGCTTCCATTAAGCCCGAAAATAATCTATCAATATGCTGTATGAAGCACATAACATTTTATGGCAGATATATTTTAATATAAGTACGGTAATATGAGTAAGATAACATGAAGATCACTGAAATGTATTCTTGTCATTCTCAGGACAGGAATGTGGCATTCACACTCAGCAAAAGTGCTATCCTCTGGCCTTTGGTGTGCCTGCTGCGCTAATGGTGGTTGCTCTAGGTATGTTTATTGAAATCATTGATATTTATGGATGATGCTAACAAGGGCCCCCAGTAGATAGGTCATACCAGTTACATGCTAAGAAGACCTGAAAACAAGTAATCCAGCACCGTGAAATATTTTCTTAAATGCTACACTACCCTTCAGTTTAAAGACAACCTGTCACTTGTTAAAAATGGCTACTTTTTGCTTTTATTTTATTCCCATTGCTCACGTAAGTATTAATTTTTTTCCTCTATTTTTTTTTAAATCCGCCATACTGTTCCGGAGATGTGGGCCCTTATTGAGTGCTAACTTATATAGTCTTTACAAAGTGGGTACTGCTCACTGGATTCTCTGGGGCCTGTTTTTCGGCTGCTCTGCAATATTACTCTGTGATCCACGCCCCTTTGGTAAAGACTATAAAAATCTGTACTAAAGAAAAAGGCCCATATCACTGGAACTGTATGGTGGATTTTAAAAAAGGGACACGAAAGGCAGGAGAGCAGTGGGAATAAAATCAAAGCAAAAACGGTCCACTTTAGTCCTAGTGACACATCTTTTACTGCACCAGGTGAGAACTTAGGAAATAAAATACTGTAGAACATTTCTTAGTGTTCATAAGAATTATTGGTCCCCACAAGAAAATACTCATTGATAATAGTCATCTTGTCATGCGATGCAGATATTTTGATGGTAACTTTATCTTTCTCTCCTACTTTTTCCCGCAGTTGTATTTATCATTGGGAATGGAATGTACAAAAAAGTGTCTCCCCAGGGTAACATTATTGTTCAGGTTTTCAAATGCATCACGGTTAGTAAAACAGAGATATTGTTGAGAATGATATTTTATTAATATTTCATCTGAATCGTGTTCTGAATAAATAAAATATAATAGCGCAAAAAATGTAATGCATAGTGTTACTCAATATTAATAATCAACTCTGATGCAACACATTATAAGATGGGAAACCTTATTTAACCTGATAACTAAAACATCATTTTCCAATTATTAGACATTCAAATGGACAATTTACTGTTTCATTGTTTCGATATCCTAATAAGCATCTACAGTGCCTTGCGAAAGTATTTGGCCCCCCTGGAACTTTTCAACCTTTTCCCACATATCATGCTTCAAACATAAAGATACCAAATGTATATTTTTTGGTGAAGAATCAACAACAAGTGGAACACAATTGTGAAGTTGAACGAAATTTATTGGTTATTTTAAATTGTTGTGGAAATTCAAAACTGAAAAGTGGAGCGTGCAATATTATTCGGCCCCTTTAACTTAACACTTTGTTGCAGCACCTTTTGCTGCGATTACAGCTGCAAGTCGCTTGCAGTCTGTATACTCACTTATCGTCATTGACTTTTACTTGCCCCTCTGAGAAGGAGCTGCGGCATGTGCGGACCATGTACTGGACACGGCCATTACACTGTACATAGCAGAGGTAGATTTATAAGATTATCATAGCACAGGAAAAATTTTTCTAACATATCCAATTATGGAAATTATTATTATTATTATTATTATTATTATATTGATTTAAATGTACAAACATAGAATGATCACTTTTTATTACACTTTTTGGAGGCAAAATGAACAAAAAAACAGCAATTCTGAAATTATTTGAAAACTCGTTCATCATTCAGTATAACTGACATGTTAACTATATTCTGAGGGTTTATCTGACAACGTCAATACTTAATTTATACTTTTTTATGTTTTACTACTTTTACACAAATTTTTATTTTATTTTATATGTTCTATTTACAGTTTGCTATCAGTAACAGATACAAAAATCGCAGTAAATCAATTCCTAAGAGAGAACATTGGATGGACTGGGCAAAAGAAAAGTATGATGTAAGAAACAAATTGGTTATTACAATTAATATAATCTATGTTCTACTGCTGTATGAATGTATGATTGTGTATGTTAAATTGTAAACATCGTTTTAGTTTTTTTTTTCATAATTACCATTATCACAATTCTCAATTCTGGAGTAAAATCTGTAGTCAGCGAATACAGACTGTTACATGGGAGGAGGGAGGAGCTAGAGACAGAGCTCCGCCCTCCTCTCCTTCCATCTACATAGAATCTTATCCATAGTAACTGCCATCTCCTATCTCAGTAATGAAACTGTCTTCACGGAATACAGATTTTACATAATGACTGATCAATTCTGTAAGAGAAAGGAGCAGATTTCTCTGATAAGATATATTACAAAGTTGCTTATTTTATGTGCATTATCGATTTATGAAGTAAAAACTAAAATGACAGTTATGCTGTTAAGGATAGGGTCCCAAGTAGCATACAGTCAACGCAGCAACCGAGCGCTTGAGACACGGAGGCAGCTCTACCATGAAAGTCACAGCGACTTTCAAATGTACTATTGGACAATGAGTGAAATCTTTTAACAAAAACTACATAGACATTAATACAAATTGAATATTATGAGGGACACACATAGTCCTATGTAGGACCCTACCCTTGATCCATTCCCAGACCTAGATATTCATTGATTAATGTGACCCATAAACATCCATTTGAAAAATTATTGATATTTTGAAGAACAGGTAAAATAGCAGATGGGAAGGAAGAAAAGTGGTAAACTCAAAGACAGGACTCACAGAAGTTATAATGTGATGGTCCCTGTGTTCAGAGGAGGATAAGTACCAAACTGCTCACAAGTCACTGTCTTAGGGAATAGTGTAGACACCACTTAAGGTAGCTCACTGAGTACAGAATTATTCAGCTACCATTGAAGTTCAAAGGGTTGACACCATGCAAAAAAATTCTTCCAAGACAAACAAAAGAGGGCACTGGCACTGCTCAAAATGACATTTTGTATTGACTGACCAAACTAGGCAAATAAGCCTCCTTACCTTGACAAGCCAGAGATGGTATGTCACTCTCCATAAGGAGAAACGATACCCCTTAGACCCCAGTCCAGAGCCTCTCACCTAGCCAAATCAGTTCTCATGCTTCGTACTGACGAGAGCCAACAGCCCGAAACACCGTGTCTGCGAATTGAGATACTGATTTGGCTTTTATCCTAAGTCATATTGCACGACTCGTTAGAGGGTTGATTGTGACTTGTAGGATCGCTACTTCCAACAGGTGGCGCTATAGAGTTAAGTCCTCTTTTTCTCAGAAGAGGCAATTTGCAAACTAGGACATCAATCCAGAACATAAATAACATCATTGGTCAACCTTAGAAATATAGTCCATAAATTGTAGTAGAAGTCGAGAAGGCAATAAGGGACACTTACCACTTTATGTAAACTCAATCATTTTATAGCGCTAACACATCACACCAGGGAATACATAGACTAATAGGCAAACTGTCGTTTCACATGAGAACCACGCTTCCTGTCAGCCTTGATAATTTATCTTACTAACTTCTTTATATAACACCCACCTAACTTTATTGTTAGTAACAAAAATGTTAAAAACAACTTCAAGCACATTTAAATGATGGAGCTTATTTCTGTAAAACCAACTACTGACATTATTCATTTTGGGAGAAATCAACTGAAATCATTACCGTTATTTAGACCTCCAGGACCTAATGCTTCTCATCGTACTGACATAGACCTAAAAAATGGATGTGTAACACCCCAGTTAACCGGTTGTTACAGTGATGTTGCCTGCCTTTCTGGGAGGGCGATATCATGCTTGGAGGCAAAGAGGATTCCCTTTACCAGGTAACGCACCTACATGCAACACATTCTGAATCCAGGCCAGAAGGGGGAGCTCTGAATCCGGATTCAGGGGAGCTTCCCTAGATATATGTATTCTGGTCTGGAGGAGGAGTTAGTCAGTTCAGTGGAGGAGCGTGAAGAGAAAGGAGTGAGAGTAGAGAGAGGAGCTGTGCAGCCAGGTGTGAGCTGCGGCTCCAGGAATGGAAGATAATCTGAAGGGTTGGAATGTTAGTGAGCATCTGAGGAAAGGAGCAAAGAAGAAGGAAAGGGCATAGAGGGGAACTGTGACCGGGCACCCTCTGAGCCAAAGTGCAAAAAAGGGGCACCGGGAGCCCGAGGTTGTGTTGTACTCCAGATCGCACAGCAGAACCAGAGGGCAAAGGACTTTATGTAATTTGCCCGCACCCACACCTGAAGGTGCAGCAGTACATGAAGAGCCCGGGTTGTGATAGAGACCCTAAAAAAAGGCTCTCACTGCCCACCATACGGGTAACTGTCCCAGGACAGGAGAGAGAAGACTTTGTCAGGGAGCCACAGGCAGCAAGGACCTCGCATACAAGCGTGAGCAGAAAGGCTTACGGATCTCACCTGGGAGAGGGATCCACCACTGTCTCCAGGCCAGCCGGATCACATTACCACCTGTTGCTGGTACCCTGGCTTGATTCAACCAGTAAACCAGGTAAAGACGTTACAACCCTGTAGCCTCCATTTATTTGCCAGCATCCACCACACCATCCCTGCCCAGCATACCAGGAGCTCTTAGGACCCAGCTTCACCTGTGGGAAGTGAGACCATCTTGCTGCTGTACCATCACCCCCAGAGGACTCCTTTAAGCAGCATCGGTCACCCCTGACTGAGTACCACAGGTGGCATCACAAACTTTTGTTGCTTTACAACTCCCTTTAAAAACTATCCCTTTTACTTAGGTGCCCAGGGCCACGGACCAGGTTGCCGCCACCGTGACCTCTTTAACAACGACCGGGCCCAGTACCGAGTACCCCTGGGCCCTGGCGGGCAACTCAGATGCACTGCAGGTCAACTTCATGTCAATCACGCATATGTGGGATCCACCTAGGAGAACCCTTTCCTGTCTGGAGGGATATGACATGTTGTCTAAAGCCTCGCTCACATCTGCATAAAAAATTGTTCCGATTTTCATCCAGAAAAGTTGAATGAGTGAAATCCGTTTGGTATTCCATATGTTATGTGAGTGCTATGCGAGTGTGTGATTTTTTTCCCGGCTAGCATCCGTATGACATGTACAAATCACCAATGTCCAAAGGATATGGCTGGCACTTCACAATACATGATAACCCTATTCGGTCTGACCCTAACAAGGAGCCGAAACGAAGAGATCCAGAATTAAAAAAAAAAAAGCTTTATTGTACAGAAATAAATAATAGTGCAAAAAAGTGCACAAGCACCCTAACATAAGGTGGGAGGCTGAATAATAAATGATATAAATACAGCATAAGTAAGACAAACTGCAGAGTAGTAAGTATATTCCTATATGTAGCCTGGTGAACTACTAGCTGCCCAAGCATGCATAGAGTACAACAATATTGCATATACAAGTGTAACCAGACACAACAATGATAACTACCTGCAGCAGACCCATCGTCCCACCTCACCCCAACGCACGTTTCGCAACCAGCTTCTTCCGGGGGCTTATTCTGTATGACATGTGTATACAATGCCTTTTTTTTTCTTTGCAACTATTATTCTACATTTACAGTGTGCTATGCTATAGAGTGGTAATGTATCCGTAAAAATCAAGCGACATACTGATAATCTGTATGACCTATCGCACTCATTGACTTGCATTGGTGATTCTCGTCAGATAGATTTTTTTCACATCCAGATTTTCAGCTGAAAAAAAAATAACAGATGAACACTGCTTCATTGAATAGCATTGGTGAAAGGGCAATCTAATGTTTTTATTGGATTGTACTAGTCCCATTTATACATAGATGTGAGTGCGGCCTAAAACACTTAAAGGGGCTGTTCACCCCTATCCTTAGGATTGGTCATCAACGACCTACCTTAATGATAGGAAAGTAATATAAAAGTAATGACTGACCCATGTAAACATAGGTCATATGCTTTTCCTTATATAGATGAATTTACAGTCATTTACCACTGCATATACCACAAACTGCGTTCAACCTGTTAAGAATTGATTTATCCAAAGCATAAAGCTTCCCAAAGAAATATGTCTGACATTGTTAACATTTTTAAAATAATTACAGTGCATAGACAAAAAAATGTCCAGCTTGCACTATACATTTTTTCGGCAAACTCCCCTTTTACCTTTTTTATGTGTTTAATGTTTTAATGTTTTCGCACCTCTTGTAGGAAATGATTAGTGTCCTACAAGTCTGATAGAGTTGAATCACTCTCCGGCATATGGCAGCCAATTATCCCACAGTCTAATAATTCTGTATAGAATCCCGTTACTGTACTGTATGGTACAATGCACATTAAATTATATGATGTAACTTCTTACTTTTCTTTTCATTATTAGGAACTTCTTATTGCCCAAGTTAAGATGGTGCTTAAGGTCCTGTTTCTTTATATTCCTCTGCCAATGTTCTGGGCTCTTTTTGACCAACAGGTAAATTGTGAAATTGACTACAATCAGTTACTAAAACATCTTGTTTAATTATTAAAGTAATTGTTTGTGAGACAGAAAAGTCAGGCACAGTAACACATTAGTGCATATGGTACATCTGGAATCAGTTAGGCCCCTTCTCATGAATGGGATCAGCTACAGCACATGATCCAGCAGATGTACCCATGTGATACTGTGTCTGGAAAATAAAAGACCCTTTATCTAATCTTATACAACCCCTGTAAGCAGTGTCAGGCTAAGTGCACACGTAGCAGATTTTTCGCTTTTTTTAGCGGTTTTTCGCTATAAAAACGCTATAAAACCACAAAAAAAACACTCACATTAAGCATCCTATTTAATAGAATGCAATCCGCATTTTTTGTGCACATGCTTCGTTGTTTTCCTGAGTGGAATCGCATTCCAGAAAAAAACGCAGCATGTTCATTAAATTTGCGGAATCGCGGGGATTCCGCACACCTAGGAATGCATTGATCTGCTTACTTCCCGCACGGGGCTGTGCACACCATGCGGGAAGTAAGCAGATCATGTGCGGTTGGTACCCAGGGTGGAGGAGAGGAGACTCTCCTCCACGGACTGGGCACCATATAATTGGTAAAAAAAAAAGAATTAAAATAAAAAATAGTGATATACTCACCTTCTGATGGCCCCGGAGTCTTCCCGCCTCTCAGCGGTGCATGCACCCGCTTCCGTTCCCATGGATGCTTTGTGTGAAGGACCTGCGATGACGTCGCGGTCATGTGACCGTGACGTCATCGCAGGTCCTGCACACAAAGCATCTATAGGAACGGAAGCCGCTGAGGAATGTGAGAATAACCATTTTTTTTATATTATTATTATTTTTAACATTCTTTTACTATTGATGCTGCATAGGCTGCATCAATAGTAAAAAGTTGGTCACACTTGTTAAACACTATGTTTGACAAGTGTGACCAACCTATCAATCAGTTTTCCAAGCGATGCTACAGATCGCTTGGAAAACGCTAGCATTCTGCAAGCTAATTATGCTTGCAAAATGCTAGTTTTTAGCAGGAATACGCATGCCAATTCCGCATGCGATATACCCGCGGCAGGAGTTGCAGAATTGCCGCGGAAATTTCCGCGGCAATTCTGCAACGTGTGCACTTAGCCTAAGTGTGTTGGAGGGTGCAATAAACAAATACTTATTGCATTTATCATCAATTTTATTAAAGGGTTCAAGATGGACTCTACAAGCCACCACTATGGATGGAAATTTCGTAAGTAATTTAGAAATGCCTATAATCTAAGTCCGCATATATGACATTATAATTATAAAATATTCCCATTTCCACTAAATATAGTAACTATGGGTGTAAATAGGACTGAAACAAATCCAGACACCACATTAACTCCACCCCTTGAATCACTTTAATTAAACCCTATCTGGTATGACTTTTAAAGGGGAACAGAATCTAAAAAATAATTACCGTATAATAATTTGTTAATCTGTTGTTCCGTTGGATATTCTGCATGTTCTGCAAATTCAGAGTTTTTAAATAATACGGTAATTAACACAAAGGTTACATTTCTGATCAGTTCCATTTTTGTTCTAATGACTGGGATTGTCTTAGTAAAGGATTGGATTTCACCACTGTGCCCTACTGCAGGCAGAGGCGGGAGGCAGCGGCTCCAGCCAGTTATCTCACAGCCAGACACAAGAGAGTGAGGCTGAGATTTCTTCACACATTTCTCAGATTTAACTGTTATATATAACCAAAGGAGTGAAAAGAGAAAGGGCTGGAATAGTCTTTTTTGCTTTTTCCATTTTTTATCTGTTTTTGAGAGGCTTGTTTCTCCTCTTAGAGAATGTTGGAAACAGTAATAAATCAATTTCCATTTTGGCATTAATAAAATGATACTGCTTTGGGAGCAACAAATACATGAATTCTTTACAAATTGCAGTTATTAACAGTACTATAACATATATAACATTTCTTTTTCAGGGAGCAATTCAGATTCAGCCAGATCAAATGCAGGTAAGTGAACAATATTTTTGCACCAAATAAAGTTAATGCTTTTTTTTCTAAAATTCCTAATTATTTTTGTATTGTAGACTGTGAATCCAATATTAATTGTTATTCTTGTGCCATTGATGGACATCGTAGTATATCCCCTCATTAGGAAATGCAAACTAAACTTCTCGTAAGTATGACAAGTGTAAACTAGAAATCTACATTAAATTGAATCTGTCAGCAGTGTTTTGCTATGTAATCTGTTAGCACATGATGTAGGGACATAGAGCCTGATTCCAGTCATGAGTCATGGTTTTCACTGCTGTAGATCTAGCAGAGCTCAGTTGTTGAGCTGTGTATAAACCTGCCCACACCACAGCTTTCCGTGTACATTGTACAACCTCTGGCAAAAATTATGGAATCATCGGCCTTGGAGGATGTTCATTCAGTTGTTTAATTTTGTAGAAAAAATCACAGATGGCAAAAAACAAAACTAATTTAAATTGCAACTTTCTGGCTTTAAGAAACACTAAAAGAAATGAAGAGCAAAAAATGTGGTAGTCAGTAATGGTTACTTTTTTTAACCAAGCATAGGGGGAAAATTATGGAATCACTGAATTCTGAGGAAATAATTATGGAATCTCCCTGTAAATCTTCATACCCAAAAATAACACCTGCATCAAATTAGATCTGCTCATTAGTCTGTATCTAAAAAGGAGTGATCACACCTTGGAGAGCTGTTGCACCAAGTGGACTGACATGAATCATGGCTCCAACATGAGAGATGTCAATTGAAACAAAGAAAAGGATTATCAAACTCTTAAAAGAGGGTAAATCATCGTGCAATGTTGCAAAAGATGTTGGTTGTTCACAGTCAGCTGTGTCTAAAATTTGGACCAAATACAAACAACATGGGAAGGTTGTTAAAGGCAAACATACTGGTAGACCAAGGAAGAAATCAAGCGTCAAGACCGGAAACTTAAAACAATATGTCTCCAAAACAGGAAATGCACAACAAAACAAATGAGGAATGAATGGGTGGAAACTGGAGTCAACGTCTGTGACTGAACTGTATGAAACCGCCTAAAGGAAATGGGATTTACATACAGAAAAGCTAAACGAAAGCCATCACTAACACCTAAACAGAAAAAAACAAGGTTACAATGGGCTAAGGAAAAGCAATCGTGGACTGTGGATGACTGGATGAAAGTCATATTCAGTGATGAATCACGAATCTGTATTGGGCAAGGTAATGATGCTGAACCTTTGTTTGGTGCCGTTCCAATGAGATTTATAAAGATGACTGACTAAAGAGAACATGCAAATTTCCACAGTCATTGATGATATGGGGCTGCATGTCAGGTAAAGGCACTGGGGAGATGGCTGTCATTACATCTTCAATAAATGCACAAGTTCATGTTGATATTTTGGACACTTTTCTTATCCTATCAATTGAAGGGATGTTTGGGGATAATGAAATCATTTTTTCAAGATGATAATACATCCTGCCATAGAGCAAAAACTGTGAAAACATTCCTTGAAAAAAGACCCATAAGGTCAATGTCATGGCCTGCAAATAGTCCTGATCTCAATCCAATTGAAAGTCTTTGGTGGAAGTTGAAGAAAATGGTCTATGACAAGGCTCCAACCTGCAAAGCTGATCTGGCAACAGCAATCATAGAAGGTTGGAGCCAGATTGATGAAGAGTACTGTTTTACACTCATTAAGTCCATGCCTCAGAGATTCAAGCTGTTATAAAAGCCAGAGGTGGTGCAACAAAATACTAGTGATGTTTTGGAGTGGTTTTTTTTTGTTTGTTTGTTTTTCATGATTCCATAATTTTTCCTCAGAATTGAGTGACTCCATAATTTTTTCCCTATGCTTGGTTAAAAAAGTAACCATTACTGACTACCACATTTTTTGTTCTTGATTTATTTTATTGTTTCTAAAAGCCAGATAGTTGCCATTTGAAATGATTTTAGTTTTGTGCCATGTCTGTGATCTGCTTTTTTTCTACAAAATTAAACAACTGAATGAACATCCTCCAAGGCCGGTGATTCCATAATTTTTGCCAGGGGTTGTATCATGAGAGAAAGCTGCTACTCAGTGCTGGGGGAGTGGTTGGACCAGGAGGCATGAAGCACCTAGTCCACTGGTGATAATCTCCTGCTGATAAAACACTTATTGTATGGAAACAGCAAAACAGAGCCCAATAAGTGACACATTGCTGGAATCAGGCTCTCAACCCTTCATCATGCTAAATCTCATAGCAAAAACCTGCTGGCAGATTCCCCTTAATAACATGAATATTACCATTGCTATTTTATTTCTTCAAAGCATCTAAGAAAATTAGGACCTTTAGGCTATGTTCACACGTTGCGTTTTTACAGCATTTTTTTCTGCTGCAAAAACGCAGCTCTTTGTCAGTCAAGAAAAAAAATAAGCTGTGTGCATGAGATTTCTGACATCTCATAGACTTTGCTGGTACTGTGAAACAGCTGAAAATTTGCATAAAAAAGCATAAAAAAATGCAACGTGTGAACATAGCTTTAACCCTTTTATGTATACAGCTTTTATGCAGACCATTTATCTACAGGCTACAGAATAACCTCTGTGTGTAGCTGTACTGCAGTCATGTATTACTCATCTCCCTAATAACTACCGGCTCTTACTAAACACAGGGATTGTTTGCCACCATGTAGATACATAGGTCTTCATATGACCTGCATACACAAAATATTAAGATATTTTAACCCCTTACTGATCAATGTTTAGGTCAGGACCATCCTGCAGATACTGTGCTAACATTATCTATTGACAGCTGGGCTCCAACTATAAATACCAGGATATGAGAAATTTCTGATTCTGGATGTTCAACCGCCTAGATGCCGAGTTCAATGTCAAAAGCTGCATCTAAGGAGTTTGTCAGAAAAAGGGGCATTTACGGAGAGGCCGTGGGTCAACATGGTTCTAAAAATGAATGAATAAAATGTCATTTAACACTTTATTTTAATCTCTGTGTTACTCAAAAAACTACATGTTTAAAAACCAAGTGTTCATACTGTGACTAATCCTACCATGCCAGTGCTACCACTCAGCTAGAAGCATAATGTACCATATACTAATCTCTCAATGTTCTGTATACTGCTCCATGAACTGTTCATATTGCATCTGCAGACCTCTGAAGAGGATGACTGTGGGCATGTTCCTGGCTGCCATGGCGTTTGTTGTTGCTGCTATTGTACAGACAGAAATTGATGTAAGTAACAGTCCTTATTATCGTTAAAGGGAACCTCTCAGCAGGATTGTGCACAGTAACCTACAGACAGTGTCAGGTCGGCGCCATTATACTGATTACAATGATACCTTGGTTGATGAAATCCGTCTTGTGGTTGTTTCTTAATCTTTATTTTCAGTTTTGTGTTAATGAGATTCTCGTGCCCCAAGGCGGGATTGGTGTATGGTGGTGCACTCAGTGTCGGGCTGGGGTGCTAAGAGCCCACCAGTAACATTGACTTTGGGGGGCCCACTTTTCACCTATATACAAATATTACACTACCCTCGTTCACAAATTTACCTACCGTATTTTCCAGCGTATAAGACGACTTTTTAACCCCTAAAAATTGTCCCAAAAGTCGGGGGTCGTCTTATACGCCAGGTACGGCATGTGCAGGGAGCGATCCTGGATGTTCCCAGGGTCTGAAGGAGAGGAAACTCTCCTTCAGGCCCTGGGATCCATATTCATGTAAAAAATAAAGAATAAAAATAAAAAATATGTATATACTCACCCCTCCGAGAAGCCTGGCTGTCACTGCTGCAAGCGTCTGCCTCCGTTCCTAAGAATTGCAGAGCGTGTAGGACCTTCGATGACGTCACGGTCAGGTGACCGGTCACATGAGCGGTCACGGACCAATCACAGGACTGCGACGTCATCGAGGGCCCTTCGTGCTCTGCAATTCTTAGGAACGGAGGCAAACGCTTGCAGCAGTGACAGCCAGGCTTCTCAGAGGGGTGAGTATATACATATTTTTTATTTTTATTCTTTATTTTTAACATGAATATGGATCCCAGGGCCTGAAGGAGAGTCTCCTCTCCTTCAGACCCTGGGAACCACACGCCGTATAAGATGACTGGGCGTATAAGATAACCCCCGTCTTATACAGCGGGCATATCCCAAATTCCATATTTTATATGGAAAAGTTGGGGGTCGTCTTATACGCCCAGTCATCTTATACACCAGAAAATACGGTATATCTCTATATAATTATAAACTGGACAGCTTGGTTAATGAAAGAGGAGATGCTGCTTTTTCTGTACAGAGTGAATCAAGTGAATTATGCCAAGTACTGCCCATACAGTGGGGTTGGGGGCCCATATTGCACAGGGGATTCCCCTGTTACCATATGGGCCAGTCCGAGTCTGGGTGTTAAGCTAAACAGAAAAAAACAGAAAAAATATATACACAGTCAGTATATACAGTTTCAATGGGGAGTATAGGATGTGGGAATAAGGAATAAAAACCCATAAGGAATAAGCACCCACCTGACTGGTTCTTATTCCTTATTCCCACATCCTATACTCCCCATTTAAACTGTATATACGATTATGAACATAGCCACCAATACAGAATGTTTTCCTTGGCTGTGTATATATTTTTTTCAGGTTTTTTTTCTGCATCCGCATACATCTCACGTCCCTGTGTTCCCAATGTTAAAGATAGGTACACAGGGCAATGCAGGATGCATGGAGAAGTAGGCGGGGCTTCAAGGAGGAAGAAGGGAGGAATTACGCTGCCATCCGCAGCGCTCCCGACCGCAAATGTGAAACCAGCCTTAGGCATTGCTTTTCTGAAATTTTACACTGCTAATTGTATATTCTTGCACTGTGGGTGATGATTAAAGGGACACTGTCACCTGAATTTGGAGGGAACAATCTTTAGACCTAGGGGCGGGGTTTTCGGGTGTTTGATGCACCCTTTCCTTACCCGCCGGCTGCATGCTGGCTGCAATATTGGATTGAAGTTCATTCTCTGTCCTCCGTAGTACATGCCTGCACAAGGCAAGATTGCTGATGTGTGAAACGAGTGCCATACATATTGCATACGGATGACAATACAGATGAAAAGTTAAAAAAAAAATTTCTGGTGAAAATCAGATTTTTTTTATACACTCATATGAACTGAGCCTCATAGTCACATATGTGGTATGGAATAATGGAAGTTATACGACACCATTGTGAACAGAACTTTAGTTGATAACTTGTGTCAATCTAATATTATTTACATGAATTAATGTTCTGCATAAATATTTCTTTAACTGTATCCCTTATTTTCTGTTTGTCCTACAGAAAACTCTGCCAAAATTCCCAACGGGCAATCAATTACAAGTTAAAGTCATAAACTTAGGTGCAGAGAACGTCACTGTTTCTTTTACAGAAAATGTGCGTTCACCTGGTCCCATTTCAGTGCCTTCTTTCCAGGTAATACAAGATTCCTACTCATTTGACTTTTTTAGTGATTCACTGGTTTGAGACAATTTAATATAAAATGAGTTTCTCTCTAGTAAATAAAGTTTTACACAATAACCATCTTGATCAATGTTCCCTAAGCTATAGTTCTTGCAAAACTAATACCCATTATACAGTAATGCAGTCTGTCAGTCAGGGCATTAGAGGTTTAGTTTTGTAACAGCCTGAGCAGCACAGCTTGGAGAATACTGCTCAGGATGAACAAATGCACTGTATTTTGCGGATTAGAAGACGCACCAGACTATAAAATGCATCCCAAATTTTTAGGAGAAAAATAGGAAAAAAAACTTTTTTTTTAATAATATGGTGGTGCTTCTTATAATCCATGCATCTTATTGCTTACCGGGGGTGGTGACTGCGGTGACGAGGGGTCCCAGGGTCGCTGACGGAGGGGGCAAGAGTGGAGCGTTGCTACAGGCCGGAGGCTGGGATGAGGGGGTGTTTGGGAGTGCATCGCTGCAGGTGTTCAGTAGTGTGGGGGCTCTGACGACATTTTGTGAAAGCCCAAAGCCTCCGCACTTACATGGTTTACTGTGCAGTGGACTCCGGGAAAATGGCTGCCGGGGGCGCGGCGCATGCCCAGATAGAGATCTCGGCACTAAGATCTCGGGAAGAAAAGGCAAACTGGTTCTGAGTTTTCCCTATTGAGTTCAATAAGTGAGTCAAAATCTGCAAGAAAAACAAAATCTTGTAAATCTTATTCTGGCTTGCTCACAGATCTGCAGCAAAATCTGAAAGTCTAGCTAAATACAGAAAAATAGCCAAAAACTATTCTTGGAGCTTAAAATAAAAATAAAATGTCAATATACTCACCCACTCTGGCCCTCCATTGTCAGTTCTTCTTTGTTCCTCCCCTTATCTGTTACCACTCACACTCTGGCCCTCCATTGCCAGTTCTTCTTTGTTCCTCCCCTTATCTCATCACCACTCACCCATTCTGGCCCTCCATTGCCAGTTCTTCTTTGTTCCTCCCCTTATCTGTTACCACTCACACATTCTGGCCCTCCATTGCCAGTTCTTCTTTGTTCCTCCCCTTATCTGTTATCACTCACGCACTCTGGCCCTCCATTGTCAGTTCTTCTTTGTCGCTCCCCTTTCTTGTTACCACTCACACACTCTGGCCCTCCATTGTCAGTTCTTCTTTGTTCCTCCCCTTTCTCGTTACCACTCACACACTCTGGCCCTCCATTGTCAGTTCTTCTTTGTTCCTCCCCTTTCTCATTACCACTCACACACTCTGGCCCTCCATTGTCAGTTCTTCTTTGTTCCTCCCCTTTCTCGTTACCACTCACACACTCTGGCCCTCCATTGCCAGTTCTTCTTTGTTCCTCCCCTTTCTCGTTACCACTCACACACTCTGGCCCTCCATTGCCAGTTCTTCTTTGTTCCTCCCCTTTCTCGTTACCACTCATACACTCTGGCCCTCCATTGTCAGTTCTTCTTTGTTCCTCCCCTTTCTCGTTACCACTCACACACTCTGGCCCTCCATTGCCAGTTCTTCTTTGTTCCTCCCCTTATCTGTTACCACTCACACACTCTGGCCCTCCATTGTCAGTTCTTTGTTCCTCCCCTTTCTTGTTACCACTCACACACTCTGGCCCTCCATTGCCAGTTCTCCTTTGTTCCTCCCCTTATCTGTTATCACTCACACATTCTGGCCCTCCATTGCCAGTTCTTCTTTGTTCCTCCCCTTATCTGTTACCACTCACACATTCTGGCCCTCCATTGCCAGTTCTTCTTTGTTCCTCCCCTTATCTGTTACCACTCACACACTCTGGCCCTCCATTGTCAGTTCTTCTTTGTTCCTCCCCTTTCTCGTTACCACTCACACACTCTGGCCCTCCATTGCCAGTTCTTCTTTGTTCCTCCCCTTTCTCCTTACCATCGGCCTCTTCCGATAACCTCTCCTTACAAATGAACACTGTAATTCTGGTACATCTGAATCAACGCAAAGTGTTTCTTACTAGCTGTTACTATGTGGAAATTGTCGCCTTAACGAATATAGTGAATGATTTCTAAATATAAATGTATCACATTATTTTAGACATAAAGTTACAGACTACAATAACATTAGGTATGTAGTACAATTTGTTGAGACAAATAACATTTTTATGACTTTTTATTATTTTTTAGGCAAGTGACTATGAGGATGTTCCAATTAAGAGCACCATTGATTTTAACTATATGGATGTGGCACAAAGTTTTCCACTTGATGCCTTTTCTGCTGGATACCGATATACATACATTGTTACAAATGAAAATGTTGTGCAGACAGAGTGGGTGAGTACACTTATCAGTCATACAGATATTTGTAAGATTTATTGTATATCGTATCTCGTTCACAAACGTCAAAGCTTGAACCGAATAAGCTCAAAAAAGACTGAACAAATGCAAAGCAAGATGTTTTGGCATTGCAGCGCATTTGTTCATTCTTTTCAGCATTTTTTAAGCACTTATTCAGGTGCACTTTATGTGAAATCCATCTGAAAGAGATGACGTATGCATGTAACCTAAAATATCAGGTTCACATGAGCGTATCGAAAAATCAACAGAGTTTGACCCAGAAAACCTGCATGATTTTTTTTCTCACTTTTTATTTATGTGCAATCCGTATGTAATCTATTTTTTACAGCAGAACCTATTAACAATTTATGAGATCATTTACAATTTCCTATGTTAAAGAATTGCAATGTATCCATAATACAGGTGCTATATCAATGTTCTGTATGGGATCTTTTTTTCGCACTCCCATAGATTTCAAAGGGCGAGTCAACATATTGAAGAAACTAGTACAGGTTGCGATTTTTTTTCTTCACATGCAGATTTGTCAGTGAAAAAAACACGCATGTGAACAGCTCAATTGAATAGCATCGGTTCGTATGCTGTCAGTTTTGTCAGGAACATCACTCAGATCGAAAAGAAGTTAATGTGAACTTATTCCACTGCCTTTTTATATGGGCTTGTGCATACGACCATAATAATTGGATGAATGTTGTCTATCATTTTGATGGATAGCATTTGTCCCCATGTTATGTAATGTGGCAACGCACCCATCCATTTTTTCCTGGGATCGATTCGGTCCGAGGAAAAAGATTGCAGCATGCACCATTTGCCTCCTATCGAAAGGCACTTGGTCATTCATGTCTATGAGTCCATGGAAAACTTCGGACTGAACTTGGATCATGGAAATTACCCACATTCGAGAAAATTGGGTCACAATATGATCAGACTCTGATCAAACCGATTTTCCCAGATGAGAGAAAATCGGTGGTGTCATTCTAGCCTTTCACTCTGTCTCTCCTTACGGGGATCCAAGTAATCGAGCACCACGCGATACTCTGCACTGCTCGCTACCCAGTTGAGCACCCCGATGCATGATCAAATATCGAACAGTGCCAAGCACGATCACCCATCACTAGTTAGGACGTCTACTTGGCTCTGTCAGAACCAAATTGACAGGCAGGATATTGAAGTGGACAACGTAAACATGACTTCCCCCATTACCACCTACAAAAATAGTTAGCAAAAGATTATGAATAAATTATATGTATGGTACCCTAAAATGTGCCATAAAAATTAATCTTATCCTGCAAAATAAATTCATGACTGCATTTTAGGATGTCTACAATTTCATCAGCATGCCACTATGTCTCTGACAGTCAAATCACAAAAACCACAGTATGACTACAGATCTCACTGTAAGGTCAAGTTCACACAAGTGTGTACAAAATCATCTGTTTTCTGTCCATGTTTTATATGTCCATTTTTCTTATTGGCAGTGCATCCGTTTGTCAGAGGTTTTTTTACATCTAGTATGCCATGCGTATGTCAAATTTTGACATCAGTGTTTTTAAAAATAACATTTTCGCATTTTGACTCTAAAAAACGGTTAAAATATGTTCATGAAGTATGGATGCAATGTATGACATATGACGTGCCATCACTATATTAAATGTCCGTGATCACAGCTGGTAATATTTCAAATGTTCTTAAAACATGCAAGTTCACTGGCTTCCTATTGCCCAGAGACTCCAGTTCAAAACCCTTACAATGACATACAAAGCCATCCACAACCTGTCTCCTCCATACATCTGTGACATGGTCTCCCGGTATTTACCTACATGCAACCTCCGATCCTCTTAAGATCTCCTTCTCTACTCCCCTCTCATCTCTTCTTCCCACAACCGCATCCAAGACTTCTCCCGTGCTTCCCCCATACTCTGGAATTTTCTACCACAACACATCAGACTCTCACCTACCATAGAAACCTTCAAAAAGAACCTGAATACCCACCTCTTCCGACAAGCCTACAGCCTGCAGTGATCCTCAAACACAACCTCAATTTACATACAGAAGCATGATGGTAAATTGCAACAAAGTTTTATGTAGTAAAAAAATTACTAATTTTTATTGTTGACAAAAAAATAAAATAATGAAATCCAAAAGAAATCAAGCTTGGGAACATACGAGGAGTGCAGGAGCATCGGGACATAAAATGATGATCTGCACAGAGGAAATTGCACTACCAAAAATAAGGAAAAGGACCAACCATGCAAAGAAAATATGGAGTAAATTCTAATCAATAAATTGCAAATAAAGTGCATAGTGCATGATGGAAATATCAGTGATCACAATAACCTGTGCATCGGCTTGTGCCTGATCATGATGAATGCAATGAGTGCTGATGAAAATCTAGTGTTAAGCTCATAGTGTTATAAATAGTACAATACCTGTAAAGTGCTGAGTGCAAAAGGGTCCCTGCTGCCCCGCGCTCTCACCCCGACAGCGCCGTTTCACGTTATGCTCCATCTATGCCCCCTTCTTCTATGCAACTTTGTTGCAATTTATTGTCATGCCTCTGTACATAAATTGAGGTTGTGTTTGTAGATATCAGGAATAGACGTTTTTGCCTATTCTTTTTTGGACTGTGTTAATTTATGCAATGATTCTCAACCTACTGAACCGCCGCACAACCAGCTCTACCCTCTCCTAGTGTATCCTCACCAATCCCCTCCAGACTGTGAGCCCTCGAGGGCAGGGTCCTCCCTCCTTATGCACCTGTATGCCTTGCTTTTTTGCTCATGTCTAATTGTATTTGTCTATATTTGCCCCCTTTTCACATTTAAAGCGCCATGGGATAAATGGCGCTATAAAAATGTATAATAATAACACTGGTCAACAGCATTTTTGGTGCCAAAGATATTTCATCGAATTTAGGGTATTTTTCGGGTGCTGATTCTGAATATGTCATCAGTTTTGCCAGATTGGCTCAAGTTTTTGAGATTTTTGGTATCTTATTTATAGCACTTGTTGGTAAATGCGACGCATCATCTCATTAATTTCTTTGGATTAGTACTTGAACTGAGCAGTTCTCAATATAGTTTTGTGTTAATTAGTGTTCTAAAAGTTTGTCCATAGCTTGATTTTTGCACTAACTTTATGTTGTTGTCTGTTTTCCAGTGAAAAGCATGAACTCATCAAGAAGAAGTTGACTTAACGATCCAGACTCATTCTGTTACATTTGTGGTGAATACACACTGCCAAAACATAGAAGAAACATAACAGACTTCGTAAAAAAAGTGTATTTTGCCTATTTTGGGGTTATGCTTGGGGACCAAGACAAGTTTTGGGCACCACACATAGTGTGCAAAGCATGTATCGAATTATTACGAAAATGGAGCAAAGGACAAAGAAAAAGCTTCAAATTTGGTGTTCCAATGGTGTGGAGAGAGCCAAAAAATCATCATGATGACTGTTATTTCTGTGCAGTGCAAGTGCAAGGATTCAATAAGCATAAGAAACGAAAATGGGAGTAACATGGAATCTGCAAGAAGGCCTGTCCCTCATTGTGAAGATGTGCCTGTACCTGTGTTTACCATAAATAACAGTCATCATGATGATTTTTTGGCTCTCTCCACACCATTGGAACACCAAATTTGAAGCTTTTTCTTTGTCCTTTGCTCCATTTTCGTAATAATTCGATACATGCTTTGCACACTATGTGTGGTGCCCAAAACTTGTCTTGGTCCCCAAGCATAACCCCAAAATAGGCAAAATACACTTTTTTTACGAAGTCTGTTATGTTTCTTCTATGTTTTGGCAGTGTGTATTCACCACAAATGTAACAGAATGAGTCTGGATCGTTAAGACAACTTCTTCTTGATGAGTTCATGCTTTTCATTGGAAAACAGACAACAACATAAAGTTAGTGCAAAAATCAAGCTATGAACAAACTTTTAGAACACTAATTAACACAAAACTATATTGAGAACTGCTCAGTTCAAGTACTAATCCAAAGAAATTAATGAGATGATGCGTCGCATTTACCAACAAGTGCTATAAATAAGATACCAAAAATGTCAAAAACTTGAGCCAATCTGGCAAAACTGATAGCATATTCAGAATCAGCACCCCAAAAATACCCCAAATTCATTAAAATATTTTGGACACCAGAAAAAAAAATTTTTTGGGTTGACCTGTGTAATAATAATAATACTCTCTCCTCAGTTCCTGGCTGCTTGAGGGATAAAGTTCCACTTTGAGTGACAGTTTTAGTGAGATGCTTCAATCTGCTACTACACATTATTAGTATGTCAATAATTGTTATGAGTTTACACTGTTATCACTATAGCTACATATAGACATAACAGCGACTTTGCCCAACTATGCGGCTTGGCATAGTCAGAGCTGTGATTAGGGAACTGCCCTGGAAACTGTTGATGCTGCGGTAGTAAGTTTCTGATTCTACAGGACCGAGAAGAACCCTGTCAAAAGTTGAGATGGAGGGGTGAGGGCAATGAGCTGCTAACTGTTGCATAGAAATCAATGCTGGAGAGAGCTGATTGGAATGTTAAGAGTTGACCCATCTCCTGCTACTTCACACTCGGCCAGGGTCTGGGCAGGCACTCATGGCCAGCTCTAAGGAAACAAGCTGTACACTGTGTAAAATAATCTCACAGTTCCACCCTCGGTGTGTCTGGGATGCAGTTACTGACAGCTCAGCCATCCAATCTGGTACAGGAGCATGCTGAAGCTGTCAGTACTTTGACAGCTCAGTTATCCAGTCTATTGCAGTCGTGCTGAGCTTTCGGTGTGTTGATTGACAGCTCAGCCGTTCAATCTGAGACTGGCTGTCTTCTGGTATTCAAAGTCCCAGGTGATTGCCAGGCTAATTAACTGGGCTGTTTCTCCAAGACCTCTGCCAGATGTACATTCAGCTACTGTGTGGTTTGATCTATCTGTGCCTTGTGTTCTGTTTGTTGATCTTTCGTTTTCCTGACCTTGGACCTCGTTCTGACCATCCGTCTGTTTAACCCATTCTGCTGTGATCCGTTATCTCCTGCTTTGAACATTTCCTGACTACCCTTTGTCTTTTTCTTGCTTATGACGTACCCTCCTGGCTTCTGACCTCAGAATCCTTGACTGTCCTATCTCACTGCTTGTCCTTGAGAGGTAACTAAAGGTACCTTCACACGAAACGACATCGCTAGCGATCCGTGACGTTGCAGCGTCCTGGCTAGCGATATCGTTTCGTTTGACACGCAGCAGCGATCAGGATCCTGCTGTGATGTCGCTGGTCGCTGAATAAAGTCCAGAACTTTATTTGGTCGTCCGATCGCTGTGTATCGTTGTGTTTGAAAGCAAAAGCAACGATACCAGCGATGTTTTACACTGGTAACCAGGGTAAACATCGGGTTACCAAGCGCAGGGCCGCGCTTAGTAACCCGATGTTTACCCTGGTTACCAGCGTAAAAGTAAAAAAAACAAACAGCACATACTTACATGCGTCCCCCAGCGTCTGCTTCCTGACACTTACTGAGCGCCGGCCCTAAAAGTGAAAGTGAAAGCACAGCGGTGACGTCACCGCTGTGCTGTTAGGGCCGGAGCTCAGTCAGTGTCAGGAAGCAGACGCTGGGGGACGCATGTAAGTATGTGCTGTTTGTTTTTTTTACTTTTACGCTGGTAACCAGGATAAACATCGGGTTACTAAGCGCGGCCCTGCGCTTAGCAACCCGATGTTTACCCTGGTTACCCGGGGACCTCGGCATCGTTGGTCGCTGGAGAGCGGTCTGTGTGACAGCTCTCCAGCGATCAAACAGCGACGCTGCAGCGATCGGCATCGTTGTCGCTATCGCTGCAGCGTCGCTTCGTGTGAAGGCACCTTTAGGGTCACAGATAAAAGCTCTCAGAGCAGGAGAATGACAGCAGATAGATAAAGCAAGTCAATATCAAACTCGCTTATTTTCATGCTGACTAACTGATAAAAGCAATTTAATAACATAAGGATATCCCTTTACTGATCACTGGTAGTAGTCTGACACACAGCAAGAAATAAGTTATCATAAATCCTATCTACAGGAGATAAGTTAATAACTTTATATAAACACTTTGCAGCCATAGGTAAGGATAAGAAAAAACACAATGAATTTTTTTAAAGAAAAATAATGAAGCTAAAGCATTTTGGCTCACAATTTTCTCCTTCAGCAACATTTGCCACATTGTCAAGGATAACAGACCTGGGGGTGATGCAGATCCCATCGCTGTAACCAATTTGTCAAGAATAACAGCCAGGGGGGGGTCACAGTTCACTGTTACCACTTTGTCACAGTTGACACCAGAGAGATCACCTCTGCCTCCAACAGTCGGGGCAATTACTCAATTGACTGACGGGTGATGGATGAGTCATCAGTTGTATCCACTACTAGGTTTGTTATTGGGATACTCCCAGTGAGCGTTTGGTATATACACCTCTAATTCCAACACATGGAATATATACAGTATATATATATATATATATATATATATATATATATATATATATATACATATGTATACCCAGAGATGTTCACTGCCAACTCCAAAATAACAAAAACGAACCACTAGGCACCACCACTGATGCCACCAATTGTTTAGACCTGCCGACTGGACACTCGTTACAGGTAGCGTATGGCTTCAGAGGTACGGTTTACAGAGTAAGAGGAACAGAGGTATTCAATTTTATATATTTATTCCAAAAAAGTAGGCAGTGTTTATAAAAAATATACAAAGATGATATAAAAAGGAATAACGAAGGAAAATTACTAAACCTGATGTCACGGAAATGGCTAAAGGCTCAGCGGAGAGAGGTACTCCTTAGGAAAATGGAGAGAACCCACATCAAGCTGTACTTTTCAGGATGACAAATGGCCAAACCCAATTTCTGCTTTTTATTAGATCAAAATTACACCCACATGTGGGGGCTGGTTGTGGGATGTGCTGGGTTTTTCAGAATTTTATAAGATCCAAAGCTTACAGGATATCCTTTCCTCTTGAGATCCCAGGGTGTAGATATTGTCATCACATTTCTTATCACGCTTTTACCCTTATATAGGGATGAAATGTAGCCTGGATAGCATCATCCATCAAATTAAGTTGGAGGGGTTAGAATAGCCTTACAGTGATGTAAGTGAATGCATTATGTTCATACCTTTGCGGCACTCACGCGAATGTTGCAGAAATCAGTGTCTTTTATTCGCTTTATGCGGCATTAGACATTTGCGGAGAGGCAGCAGGAGACAGAGAGGGGTGCGGGGAGAAGAAAGTGGACGACGGTCGTTTCACGCGGATGCGCTTCTACGGGTCCAGGTGCCACATTCGGGTGAGTGCCGCATCTGTTTAAACTTTGCATTATGTGGATTTCTATTTTCTTGTTATATGAAGAGCACCTCCCGTACATGCAAGAATAGAGCTTTGTGTTAGAACAGTCTTTGGAAAAATCTGTCCTCTATAGTCACAGCCTGTGAAGATTATCCACATTACCTGGTGCCGCTCAATTCTGGATCTGATGTTTGGTGTTCGTACCTTTTGCTATGACACCGAAAATACATCTCCCATAAATGTAGGATCGATGTAGACCCCAATATTCATCATTGACCGCTGGCTGAGAAGTGTGTCAGAAAGATTCTTTGATCAGTGGAAGCTTTTTGGTTTGGAAACGTACTTCCTCACCTCTGCATAAAAGAATGTCAGCCTTGGCATCTTTTCAGCAAATCTCCCTGCTGTAATTACCTGTAAAATGACTAGTGATAAAAATTCCCCATTAAATGTCACCTGCTTAACCCAGCAGGAAGTACAGCGGCGTCTAAAAATCACTAAAATTGACAAATCTCCGGGCCCGGATGGGATACACCCCC
The DNA here is from genome assembly GCF_051348905.1 of Ranitomeya variabilis. Classification (NCBI taxonomy): domain Eukaryota; kingdom Metazoa; phylum Chordata; class Amphibia; order Anura; family Dendrobatidae; genus Ranitomeya; species Ranitomeya variabilis. The sequence continues at coordinate 544,516,408 of NC_135234.1, forward strand.
GAGTACTGCAGGAACTAAGTACAGTCATTGATAGACCATTATTTTTAATCTTTAAAGACTCCATAATAACAGGGTCTGTACCACAGGACTGGCGTATAGCAAATGTGGTGCCAATATTAAAAAAAGGGGCAAAAACTGAACTCGGTAATTATAGGCCAGTAAGTTTAACCTCTACTGTGGGTAAAATCCTGGAGGGCATTCTAAGGGATGCTATGCTGGAGTATCTGAAGAGGAATAACCTCATGACCCAGTATCAGCACGGGTTTACTAGGGACCGTTCATGTCAGACTAATTTGATCAGCTTCTATGAAGAGGTAAGTTCAGGACTGGACCAAGGGAACCCAGTGGACGTAGTATATATGGACTTTTCCAAAGCTTTTGATACGGTGCCACACAAAAGGTTGTTACATAAAATGAGAGTAATGGGGATAGGGGAAAATATGTGTAAGTGGGTTGAGAGCTGGCTCAGGGATAGGAAACAAAGGGTGGTTATTAATGGAGCACACTCGGACTGGGTCACGGTTAGCAGTGGGGTACCACAGGGGTCAGTATTGGGCCCTCTTCTTTTTAACATATTTATTAATGACCTTGTAGGGGGCATTCAGAGTAGAATTTCAATATTTGCAGATGACACTAAACTCTGCAGGGTAATCAATACAGGGGAGGACAATTTTATATTACAGGATGATTTATGTAAACTAGAAGCTTGGGCTGATAAATGGCAAATGAGCTTTAATGGGGATAAATGTAAGGTCATGCACTTGGGTAGAAGTAATAAGATGTATAACTATGTGCTTAATTCTAAAACTCTGGGCAAAACCGTCAATGAAAATGGCCTGGGTGTATGGGTGGATGACAAACTCATATTCAGTGGCCAGTGTCAGGCAGCTGCTACAAAGGCAAATAAAATAATGGGATGTATTAAAAGAGGCATAGATGCTCATGAGGAGAACATAATTTTACCTCTATACAAGTCACTAGTGCGACCACACTTAGAATACTGTGCACAGTTCTGGTCTCCGGTGTATAAGAAAGACATAGCTGAACTGGAGCGGGTGCAGAGAAGAGCGACCAAGGTTATTAGAGGACTGAGGGGTCTGCAATACCAAGATAGGTTATTACACTTGGGGCTATTTAGTTTGGAAAAACGAAGACTAAGGGGTGATCTTATGTTAATGTATAAATATATGAGGGGACAGTACAAAGACCTTTCTGATGATCTTTTTAATTATAGACCTGAGACAGGGACAAGGGGGCATCCTCTACGTCTGGAGGAAAGAAGGTTTAAGCATAATAACAGACGCGGATTCTTTACTGTAAGAGCAGTGAGACTATGGAACTCTCTGCCGTATGATGTTGTAATGAGTGATTCATTTATTAAATTTAAGAGGGGACTGGATAACTTTCTGGAAAAGTATAATGTTACAGGGTATATACACTAGATTCCTTGATAAGGCGTTGATCCAGGGAACTAATCTGACTGCCGTATGTGGAGTCTGGAAGGAATTTTTTTCCCCAATATGGAGCTTACTCTTTGCCACATGGTTTTTTTTTGCCTTCCTCTGGATCAACATGTTAGGTTAGGCTATGGGTTGAACTAGATGGACTTACAGTCTTCCTTCAACCTTAATAACTATGTAACTATGTAACTATGTAACTACCTGGCCACTGCAGAGTGTCAGCTCTCTCTCTCTCACTTCTCCTGTTATAAGTAGTTTCTCTCTTTCCCAGCCACAGTTAATCCCATATGTTCAATGTGTGCGTGATATGTCCCCTCTGTGGAGACGTCTTTATGGATTATAATTTTTTCTCTAAGACACAAATACAATTTACACAACCTAATTTTGTCCACAAATGTACACGTTACTGTAAAAAAGATTAAGGCTGATTCCTGAAGGTGTTTGTGCCAGAATTTTGGCATAGGAAACCTTAATAAGCTAATATTTTAGTGACTTTTGGTGTTTTCATGCTAGTCCTGTCTAGCTACACTGATATGGGCTGAGTATGAGCAGGATGGGGCATGGCTATGCCAAGCAGTCAAATTCATGAAAAGGTTCACCACTTTAGTGGCTTCATTTCCTCCAGAAATGTACTCCAGCCCTTGACAATAGTACATTTTTGGCAGCAGCACATGCTAGTTAAGGGACACGCCAATTTCATTAAGAGGTGCACGCCACATGGTACTCTAGCAAACCCGTTCTTTAAAACTAGCATGTATTATGCCGGTAGACCTATCCTGCCTCTTTGTAAACATGGATTGGCTACTGCCACATGAAGGCCTGAATGTCACGCCAGAGCAAGGAAATGACTGACATGCGGCACAAACAAGGTAAAGAAGGTAAAGTGTGCCCTGACGATAGGGAAATGGGAGAAGGGACACCCCTAAACACTCAACTGAGACTACACTTTGCGCTCTCTATGGTCCCTAGGTGGGTCCTTCACCCCATGTGCCGTCACCCACTTAAGCTTTGACTGGCCCTGAGCTAGCCCTAACTAGTGAGTAGGGCAGCAAGATACTAGTCTCACTACTAATGGAGGGAAACAAATGGAGGAAACAAGCCACAAATGAAACTGCATTACTTCTGCATTTTCCACCTGATACCTCTTGGTAACATTATCATCTTTAAAAAAAAGAATTAGGGACATAAGGCGCCGTGTGGCCATTAGATAGCTTATACATGTAGTTATGGATGTAACCATGGGGCCATTAAGCAGTGCATACATCTAGTCATGGGCCATAAAGTGGCACAAACGTGGGACCATTAAACAGTATTTATGCATATAATTATGGGACATAAGGTGGCATTGGGGACATTAAACATAAACATACATGAGGGACAACATAATAAAATTTATGGTAGCACATGTCTGACTATACTTACACATATTTTTCAGAAGGTGTGGCCTTCTCATACCCAGGGTTGAGCATCTTCCATATCGCCTCCCACATGGATTCCTTCTCGTTTCTGTCACTATAAGCGGTCAGTCTATTATCCCAAAGTTCAGGCTTCTCCTATACAAGAACAATAAGGCTATGTTCACATGTTGTGCTTTTGCAGTATTTTTTTCTGCAGGCAAAACCTCTCTTGGCAGCTTAGAAAAAGCAGGTTTTTGCTGCGTTTTTATTATCTCTTGTGCATGCTGATAAAGTTTAGTGCCCCAAAAAAACATGATGCAACTTGCTTAAATTTTTGCACCAAAAGCGCAGCAAAACCTGATACCTGCGTTTTTGCACCTACTCATTGCTTTCTATGGGTGAAAAAAACGCTGAAAAAAGTTACATACTGCACTTTGCAAAAACACAGCAGTTTTCCAAATCAGTCAGAAAAAAAAAAAAACAATGTGCAAGCATTCATGTGCAATCAGGTTTCTGAAATTTCATAGCCTTTGCTGGTACTGTAAAACGCAGCTAAAAATTTGCATGAAAAACGCAGCAAAAATGCAATGTTTGAACATAGCCTAAAGGTACCGTCACATTAAGCGACGCTGCAGCGATATAGACAACGATGCCGATCACTGCAGCGTCGCTGTTTCGTCGTTGTGTGGTCGCTGGAGATCTGTCACACAGACCGCTCTCCAGCGACCAACGATGCCGAAGTCCCCGGGTAACCAGGGTAAACATCGGGTTACTAAGCGCAGGGCCGCGCTTAGTAACCCGATGTTTACCCTGGTTACCAGTGTAAATGTAAAAAAAAAAAAAACACTACATACTTACATTCCGGTGTCTGTCGGGTCCCCCGGCGTCCGCTTCCCTGCACTGTGTAAGAGCCGGCCCTAAAGCAGAGCGGTGACGTCACCGCTGTGCTCTGCTTTACGGCCGGCCGGCGCTGACACGGTGCAGGGAAGCGGACGCCGGGGGACGTGACAGACATCAGAAGGTGAGTGAATAGATCTGGGGTACAACATATCTGGTGCATCATGGTGGTGGTTTCCATTATATCCTAATGAGTGTGAATCAGTGCATTTTATCTGTAATTTCATTCTTTTATATTCTGGCTATTAAATTGCTCTATGTCTTTATAACATGAAAACAGTGAACAAATTTGTTATTTTTAGAGTGAAGATATAACCAAGAAACCAGAACAAGGAAGCAATGCCATCAGGTGGGTTTTTTCTACATAATTCCTCGCTGCACTTTCTTCACATCTATTAGTTACCAAATTACACAATCCAGTTCCTTTTCCTGGATCAAGTGGTACTGATGACAATTTTGCAATGTAATTCCAAACTGAATAATGATAAATATGTTCTGAGCCTGTGTGTGTCTGTATGTGTGCGTGTATGTCTGTATGTGTGTGTGTGTGTGTCTATAAGTGTGTGTGTCTGTATGTATGTGTGTGTCTGCGTGCTTGTGTGTCTGTATGAGTGTGTGTCTGTGTGTGTGCGTGTGTGTCTGTAAGTGTGTATCTGTATGTGTTTGTGTATATATGTGTCTGTATGTGTGTTTGTGTTTATAAGTGTGTGTCTATTGTGTGTCTGTATGAGTTTGTGTGTCTGTATGAGTGAGTGTGTGTCTGTATATGTGTGTGTGGGTGTCTATAAGTGTGTGTCTGTATGTGTGTCTGTGTGTGTGTTTGTGTGTGTGTCTGTATGTATGTGTGTGTCTGTATGTGTGTTTGTGAGTGTCTGTATGTGTGCGTGTGTGTCTGTATGTGTCTGTATGAGTGTGTGTTTATAAGTGTGTGTCTGTGTGTATATGTGTGTGTCTGTGTGCTTGTGTCTGTGTGCTTGTGTGTATGTTTGTGTGTGTGTCTGTATGTGTGTTTGTGTGTGACTGTATGTGTGTGTGTCTGTATGTATGTGTGTGTTTGTGTGTCTGTGTGCCTGTGTGTGTCTGTATGTGTGTGTCTGTATCAGTGTGTGTCTGTATGTGTGTGTGTACGTGTGTGTCTATAAGTGTGTATGTGTCTGTATGTGTGTTTGTGTGTCTGTGTGTGTCTGTATGTATGTGTGTGTCCAGTGGCGTAACTTGAAACTCATGGGCCCCGATGTGAAAGCTCCAACAGGGCCCCCAAATATTTTAAATCTTTAATAGCAATAGTCTTTTTCTAAAGGTCAAAGGGACTTTTAGGGGCCCCTAGGCTCCAGGACCCGGGTGTGATTGCAACCCCTGCACCTGTTGTAGTTACACCCCTATGTGTGTCTGTATGTGTGTTTGTGTGTGCCTGTATGTGTGTTTATGCATGTCTGTGTATGTCTGTATGTGTGTTTGCGTGTGTCTTTCTGTGTGTCTGTATGTGTGTGTGTCTGTGTGTGTGTGTCTATAAGTGTGTATGTGTGTGTCTGTGTGTGTCTGTTTGTGTGTTTGTGTGTCTGTATGTGTGTGTGTCTGTATGAGTGTGTGTGTCTGTATGAGTGTGTTTGTGTCTGTATGTGTGTATGCGTGTGTGTCTATAAGTGTGTGTGTCTGTATATGTGTCTGTGTGTTTGTGTGTGTCTGTCTGTGTGTGTCTGTGTGTGTGTCTGTATGTGTGCCTGTGTGTCTGTATGTGTGTGTATGTCTGTATTTGTGTGTGTATGTCTGTATGTGTATGTGTCTGTATGAGTGTGTGTGTGTTTGTGTGTGTCTATAAGTGTGTGTGTCTGGATGTGTGTGTGTCTGGATGTATGTGTGTGTCTGTATGTGTGTTTGTGTGTGTCTGTATGTGAATGTCTGTCTGTATGTGTGCGTGTGTGTCTGTATGTGTGTATGTCCTTATGTGTCTGTATGTCTGTATGTGTCTGTGTGTGTGTCTGTATGTGTCTGTATGAGTGTGTGTGTTTGTGTGTGTCTATATGTGTGTGTGTCTGTATGTACAGTTGTGGCCAAAAGTATTGACACCCCTGCAATTCTGTCAGATAATACTCAGTTTCTTCCTGAAAATGATTGCAAACACAAATTCTTTGGTATTATTATCTTCATTTTATTTGTCATAAATGAAAAAACACAAAAAGAATTGTCCTAAAGGCAAATTGGATATAATTCCACACCAAACATAAAAAAGGGGGTGGCCAAAAGTATTGGAACTGTTCGAAAAATCATGTGATGCTTCTCTAATTTGTGTAATTAACAGCACCTGTAACTTACCTGTGGCACCTAACAGGTGTTGGCAATAACTAAATCACACTTGCAGCCAGTTGACATGGATTAAAGTTGACTCAACCTCTATCCTGTGTCCTTGTGTGTACCACATTGAGCATGGAGAAAAGAAAGAAGACCAAAGAACTGTCTGAGGACTTGAGAAAACAAATTGTGAGGAAGCATGAGCAATCTCAAGGCTACAAGTCCATCTCCAAAGACCTGTATGTTCCTGTGTCTACCGTGCGCAGTGTCATCAAGAAGTTTAAAGCCCATGGCACTGTGGCTAACCTCCCTAGATGTGGACGGAAAAGAAAAATTGACAAGAGATGTCAATGCAAGATTGTGCGGATGTTGGATAAAGAACCTTGACTAACATCCAAACAAGTTCAAGCAGTCTGAGGGTACAACAGTGTCAACCCGTACTATCCGTCGACGTCTGAATGAAAAGGGACTGTATGGTAGGAGACCCAGGAAGACCCCACTTCTTACCCCGAGACATAAAAAAACCAGGCTGGAGTTTGCCAAAACTTACCTGAAAAAGCCTAAAATGTTTTGGAAGAATGTTCTCTGGTCAGATGAGATAAAAGTAGAGCTTTTTGGGCAAAGGCATCAACATAGAGTTTACAGGAGAAAAAAGAGGTATTCAAAAAGAGGTATTCAAAGAAAAGAACACAGTCCCTACAGTCAAACATGGCGGAGGTTCCCTGATGTTTTGGGGTTGCTTTGCTGCCTCTGGCACTGGACTGCTTGACCGTGTGCATGGCATTATGAAGTCTGAAGACTACCAACAAATTTTGCAGCATAATTTAGGGCCCAGTGTGAGAAAGCTGGGTTTCCCTCAGAGGTCATGGGTCTTCCAGCAGGACAATGACCCAAAACACACTTCAAAAGGCACTAGAAAATGGTTTGAGAGAAAGCACTGGAGACTTCTAAGGTGGCCAGCAATGAGTCCAGACCTGAATCCCATAGAACACCTGTGGAGAGATCTAAAAATGGCAGTTTGGAGAAGGCACCCTTCAAATATCAGGGACCTGGAGCAGTTTGCCAAAGAAGAATGGTCTAAAATTCCAGCAGAGCATTGTAAGAAACTTATTGATGGTTACCGGAAGCGGTTGGTCGCAGTTATTTTGGCTAAAGGTTGTGCAACCAAGTATTAGGCTCAGGGTGCCAATACTTTTGTCTGGCCCATTTTTGGAGTTTTGTGTGAAATGATCAATGTTTTGCTTTTTGCTTCATTCTCTTTTGTGTTTTTTTAATTTAAGACAAATTAAATGAAGATAATAATACCAAAGAATTTGTGTTTGCAATCATTTTCAGGAAGAAACTGAGTATTATCTGACAGAATTGCAGGGGTGTCAATACTTTTGGCCACAACTGTATGTGTGTTTGTGTGTGTCTGTATGTGTGTGTCTGTGTGTGTGTCTATAATTGTGTGTGTATGTGTGTTTCCGTGTGTCTATGTGTGTCTGTGAGTGTGTGTGTGTGTGTGTTTGTGTGTGTCTGTATGTGTGTGTCTGTATGTGTGTGTGTCTGTATGAGTGTGTGTGTGTCTATATGTGTGTGTGTGTGTGTCTATAAGTGTGTGTGTATGTATGTGTGTGTGTCTGTATATATGTTTGTGTGTGTCTGTGTATTTGTGTGTCTGTTTGTGTGTGTGTCTGTGTGTGTGTCTGTATGTGTGTGTCTGTATGTGTGTGTATGTCTGTATGTGTATGTGTCTGTATGAGTGTGTGTGTTTGTGTGTGTCTATAAGTGTGTGTGTCTGTATGTATGTGTGTCTGTATGTGTATTTGTGTGTGTCCGTATGTGTGTCTGTGTGTGTATGTATGTGTGTGTCTATATGTGTCCTTATGTGTGTCTGTATGTGTGTGTGTGTCTATATGTGTCTGTCTGTGTGTGTGTGTGTGTGTGTAGACAGAGGCTAATGCTTAAATATTTTTTCATAATTTATTGTTTTAGATTTATCAATGGTCTAAAGGAACCTATAATGGTAATGGTGAATAAAGACACTGTTGGGGACATTCAGCCATTCAGCTTCTCAAATTATACCATGCAGTCCTTGGGAGTGTAAGTGTTTTCCTTATTTTACCTTACGTTGAAAGGATGCTTATACTGGTAGGATGAGTACGGGTTATTCCTTGGGGTATAGAGACCAGTGATAGTCTGGTGACCAAGTGAAGTAATGATTTGTTGGTTACATTTCTATCCATACGGAACAGCGGTTTAGTCTTAGTCTGTAATGATTGTCCCTGATTATTACTAGTTTTAATTTCCAATCCAAGTGGAAGCTATATGCCTAATTTCATCCTGCCATTTCGGTCAAGTATCTGGCTCTCCATTTGCTGTGCTGGGGAAAAAAGAACTAAGAGTCCCATTCATCAAGGGGTTTTCTCCAGTGTAAAAGCTTTGGAAAGTCTCATAATTTTGGCGCAACTGGCGGCTGCCCAGCTGCAACAAAGTGTGCAGAGTTGGGAAGGGACTTCTAAGGCATGTCGAATGCTGATTGCCAAATTCAAGATGAATTATGCGTATGCCTCTTCATAAATCTGGAGCATCTGATTCCAGCCCTTCTTCTCATCAATACAGGCGTGAACATTACCGGTCTTGATTAGTGTTGAGCATTCCGATACCGCAAGTATCGGGTATCGGCCGATATTTGCTGTATCGGAATTCCGATACCGGTATTCCGATACTTTTGTGGTATCGGGTATCGGTATCGAAACAACATTAATGTGTAAAATAAAGAATTAAAATAAAAAATATTGCTATACTCACCTCTTCGACGCAGCCTGCACCTTACCGAGGGAACCGGCAGCGTTGTTTGCTTAAAATTCGCGCTTTAACTTCCTTACGCGAAGTCCCGGCTTGTGATTGGTCGCGCGCCGCCCATGTGGCAGGGACGCAACCAATCACAGCAAGCCGTGACGTAATTTCAGGTCCTTCAGGATTTTAAAATTACGTTCCGGCGTTGTGATTGGTTGCGTCGCGGTCACATGGGCGACGCAACCAATCACAAGCCGTGACGTCACGGGAGGCAGGAGACGCGCGCATTTTAAAATGCGCGCGTGTCCAGCCTCCCGTGACGTCACGGCTTGTGATTGGTTGCGTCGCCCATGTGACCGCGACGCAACCAATCACAGCAAGCCGTGACGTAATTTCAGGTCCTTCAGGATTTTAAAATTACGTTCCGGCGTTGTGATTGGTTGCGTCGCGGTCACATGGGCGACGCAACCAATCACAAGCCGTGACGTCACGGGAGGCTGGACACGCGCGCATTTTAAAATGCGCGCGTCTCCTGCCTCCCGTGACGTCACGGCTTGTGATTGGTTGCGTCGCCCATGTGACCGCGACGCAACCAATCACAACGCCGGAACGTAATTTTAAAATCCTGAAGGACCTGAAATTACGTCACAGCTTGCTGTGATTGGTTGCGTCCCGGCCACATGGGCGGCGCGCGACCAATCACAAGCCGGGACTTCGCGTAAGGAAGTTAAAGCGCGAATTTTAAGCAAACAACGCTGCCGCTTCCCTCGGTAAGGTGCAGGCTGCGTCGGAGAGGTGAGTATAGCAATATTTTTTATTTTAATTCTTTATTTTACACATTAATATGGTTCCCAGGGCCTGAAGGAGAGTTTCCTCTCCTTCAGACCCTGGGAACCATCAGGGATACCGTCCGATACATGAGTCCCATTGACTTGTATTGGTATCGGGTATCGGTATCGGATTGGATCCGATACTTTGCCGGTATCGGCCGATACTTTCCGATACCGATACTTTCAAGTATCGGACGGTATCGCTCAACACTAGTCTTGATGTATCAGGCCCTAAGAATTTATAGAAATGTTTCTCTCCAATGACTTAAAGGGAATCTTTCTCCAGATTTTTGCAACCCTATCTGAGAGAAGTATGATGTAGGGGCAGAAATCCTGATTCTAGTGATGTATCACTTAGGATGGCTGCCTGCTGCAGTAGCTTTATATGCTGCAGATCTACCAGTTCTCTAAATGTAGATCTCTATAACTCCACTCACACCATATCCATTAATATGCTTGGATACAGCACTCTGTGAACAGCCAGCTTCTTTAGCAATGACCTTTTGTGGCTTACCCTCCTTGTGGAGTGTGTCAATGACTGCCTTCTGGACATCTGTCAAGTTAGCAGTCTTCCTCATGATTGTGGAGCCTACTGAAACAGACTAAGGGCCTTTTTAGATGCTTAGGAAGCCTTTGCAGGCGTTTTTTGTTAATTATTCTAATTTACTGAGATAATGACTTTTGAGTTTTCATTGTCTGTAAGCCATAATCATCAACATAAACAGAAATAAACACTTGAAATAGATCACTCTGTTTGTAATGAATCTATATAATATATGAGTTTCACTTTTTGTACTGAAGAACTGAAATAAATTAACTTTTTGACGATATTCTTATTTTGTGAGAAGCACTTTTAGATATACAGTACAGACCATAAGTTTGGACACACCTTCTCATTGAAAGATTTTTCTGTATTTTCATGACTATGAAAACTGTACATTCACACTGAAGGCATCAAAACTATGAATTAACACATGGAATTATATACTTAACAAAAAAGTGTGAAACAACTGAAATTATGTCTTATATTCTAGGTTCTTCAAAGTAGCCACCTTTTGCTTTGATGACTGCTTTGTACACTCTTGGCATTCTCTTAATTTGCAGCCGACGGTCCGCCACAACACGGCGCAACTGTCGCACGACAGTTGCGACGTGTGGCAAAGCGTCGCAATGTGACGCTAATGCAAATCAATGGTGAAAAAACGCATCCTGCAAGCACTTTTGCAGGATGCGTTTTTCAAACCAAACGACGCATAGCGACGTGCAGTGCACGACGCTAGTGTGAAAGTAGCCTTAGGATCACATTAGCACCATGGCCAAAGCAAATAAAAAAATCATTTAGTTTGTTAGTCAGTTTTAAATAATAGTGCCTTATTGTCTCCACATGGCCTTGCTCTATACCTAATTTAATGCCCTTAGACACATTAACATGCAGTATTACTATGTTTAGTATAATGATGTTCACACTTCCATTCTCTTGTTTGATCTTCTACAGGAAAACAATACACGGTTTTACAGAAAATGCAAATTGTTCTCTGCCGTCAATGAAATTCGGATTTGGAAGCTCTTATACAGTAATCATTACGGAGGTTAGTAGCAGTAGAAGACAAATGCTATCTACGCCCTAAAGGATCTAAATTACACGCTCTTCTCAATAATTATGAGAATGTCATCCACACGTCTGGTCACAGGATAGGATGTGCTCAGAAGCACAAACTGATTCTCCATGACTTTTAGATATGGGACGGATCCCCACTCCATCTTAACACAACCATAACTACAGTAAACCTAGGCACTAGAATAAATACACAAAACACATTATTTTGGTTGTCAAAATAGACACAGCTTTATTTAAATCACAGGATTAAAACATCCACAGTAGGTGTCAGGTGAAGTGCTAGTACATTGGGATTCACAATACTGTGATACCCCCAGCTGTCTGACATACAGCACCAAGACAGACAGCCATAAAGGGGCGGAACGCACTGGCTTTCCATTCAAGCATAGCCAGTAAACTTTCAGGGCACCAATGACCCTATTATCCTCACTCCTGTGCTTAACCACGTAAACTTTCAGGGCACCAATGACCCTATTATCCTCACTCCTGTGCTTAACCACTGTGCCCGCCCCTGATTGACGTTACCGTTGCAAATATCCTTGAGGCTGGCCACCAAAGCCGAGCCTGTTCACCACCATTAGGTTTTTACCTCCTCTATTAGTTAAAATGAATCAACCTTTACTTGTTCGCAACTTCCACTTGACTCCTAAACCGCCACCAAAGAGGACATTTGACACCTTAAATGGACTCCACCACCACCAGGGAGGATATTTGACACCTTAAATGGACTCAACCGCCATCAAAGAGGACATTTGACACCTTAAATGGACTCGATCACCATCAACCATGCCTAATAAAGCCATCAACCATTTCAACATGGTATGGAAAAACTGTGCATACAAGTAACACAATTCCAGAGCGCCGACAAAATAATTTTATCAATGCAACTCTACCAAATTATGATCAATAATACAGTAACTAAAGGCCCCGTCTCACATAGCGAGATCGCTAGCGAGATCGCTGCTGAGTCACAAGTTTTGTGACGCAACAGCGACCTCAGTAGCAATCTCGCTATGTTTGACAAGTACCAGCGACCCGGCCCCTGCTGTGAGGTCGCTGGTTGTGTCGAAATGGCCTGGACCTTTTTTTGGTCGTTGAGGTCCCGCTGACATCGCTGAATCGGTGTGTGTGACACGGATTCAGCGATGTCTTCACTGGTAACCAGGGTAAACATCGGGTTACTAAGCGCAGGGCCGCGCTTAGTAACCCGATGTTTACCCTGGTTACCATCGTAAATGTAAAAAGAAACAAACAGTACATACTCACATTCCGGTGTCCGTCAGGTCCCTCGCTGTCCGCTTCCTGCACTGACTGACTGCCGGCCGTAAAGTGAAAGTACAGCACAGCGGTGACGTCACCGCTCTGCTGTTAGGGCCGGCGCTCAGTCAGTACAGGAAGCGGACGCCGGGGGAAACGAAGGTGAGTATGTACTGTTTGTTATTTTACATTTTACACTGGTAACCAGGGTAAACATCGGGTTACTAAGCGCGGCCCAGCGCTTAGCAACCCGATGTTTACCCTGGTTACCAGGGGACCTCGGCATCGTTGGTCGCTGGAGAGCGGTCTGTGTGACAGCTCTCCAGCGACCACACAGCGACTAAACAGCGACGCTGCAGCGATCGGCATCGTTGTCTGTATCGCTGCAGCGTCGCTATGTGTGACGGGGCCTTAAAGCAAAATAACAGTTGCTAAACATCCTGCCATGAGGATCACATAATGGGGAATGTGGAAAATGCACCATAATAAAGGTGGTAGCCACAGTCTGAATACCTGTATAATGACATCTGTCATGCCTGAAAAACTATTATACCATATGCATTGTAGCCAGCTGTAATAATTCACCAATTCACATTTTTTGGTTCTAGAAACCACCATTATGCACAGTAGCTGTGCTGTGCAGTAATATTTTCTTAAACCCACTTACTACTACTACCGGAAAAGTGATGAGTATATATAAAGAGGAAGATATTATAAATAGGGAGTAATTAAAAGCTATACATAACATAACATTAAAACCGACCATTAAATAACTTTCATAATATTTGGACATAGTAATTGAAATATACCTATGTTAATTGTTTTTAATGCACTTGATGACATTCACTGTTAACCGCTCCAACTGGGTCAAAGTCATCGGGGATAGGCATGTTGCCCTTCATGTTGATGCACTTAATTAATTTACCCTTAGCCGCTCCCCCTGACTCAAGGGCATCGGGAATAGGCATATTGCCCTTTGTGCTAATGCAGAAGATTTTACTCTTAGGCTCTCCCACCATCTCAAGGGCATCGGGAATAGGCATATTGCCCTTTTTGTTAATGAACTAGATTACTTTACCCTTAGTCACTCCCACTGACTCAGGGGTACCCAGATTAGGTATACTGCTCTTCAGTTTAATGCACTAGACTACTGCTTTGTCCAGAAGAAAACCATAAAAGAAACAAGAGTTGGTCAATAATTATAATAATTTTTATTTATATAGCGCCAACATATTCCGCAGCGCTTTACAACTTATAGAGGGGACTTGTACAGACAATAGACATTACAGCATAACAGAAATCACAGTTCAAAACAGATACCAGGAGGAATGAGGGCCCTGCTCGCAAGCTTACAAACTATGAGGAAAAGGGGAGACACGAGAGGTGGATGGTAACAATTGCTTTAGTTATTTGGACCAGCCATAGTGTAAGGCTCGGGTGTTCATGTAAAGCTGCATGAACCAGTTAACTGATTATGTGTTTTGGTTTTTTTTCTATTTTTAATAGGCCACACAGGGATAGTTAGGTTAATGCGTTGAGGCGGTAGGCCAGTCTGAACAAATGCGTTTTTAGGGCACGCTTAAACTGTGGGGATTGGGGATTAATCGTATTAACCTAGGTAGTGCATTCCAAAGAATCAGCGCAGCACGTGTAAAGTCTTGGAGACGGGAGTGGGAGGTTCTGATTATTGAGGATGCTAACCTGAGGTCATTAGCGGAGCGGAGGGCACGGGTAGGGTGGTAGACTGAGACCAGAGAGGAGATGTAGGGTGGTGCTGAGCCATGGAGTGCTTTGTGGATGAGGGTAGTAGTTTTGTACTGGATTCTGGAGTGGATGGGTAGAAAGTGTAATGACTGGCACAAGGTAGAGGCATCGGTGTAACGGTTGGTGAGGAATATGATCCTGGCAGCAGCATTCAGGACAGATTGGAGCGGGGAGAGTTTGGTAAGAGGGAGGCCGATTAGTAGAGAGTTACAATAGTCCAGACGGGAATGAATAAGAGAAACAGTAAGAGTTTTTGCAGAGTCGAAAGTAAGAAAAGTGCGAATTCTAGAAATGTTTTTGAGATGCAGATAAGAAGAGCGAGCCAGTGATCGGATGTGGGGGGTGAATGAAAGCTCGGAATCAAGGATGACCCCAAGGCAGCGGGCATGTTGCTTTGGAGTAATGATTGAACCGCACACGGAGATGGCAATGTCAGGCAAAGGTAGGTTAGTAGAGGGAGAGAACACGAGGAGTTCAGTTTTTGACAGGTTCAGTTTCAGATAGAGGGAGGACATGATGTTAGAGACAGCGGTAAGACAATCACTGGTGTTTTCTAAAAAGGTCGGCGTGATAACAGGAGAAGAGGTGTATAATTGGGTGTCATCAGCATAGAGATGGTACTGGAACCCAAATCTACTGATTGTTTGTCCAATAGGGGCAGTATACAAAGAGAAGAGGAGGGGGCCTAGGACTGATCCTTGAGGAACCCCAACAGTAAAGGGAAGGTGAGAGGAGGAGGAACCAGCAAAACATACAGTGAAGGATCGATCAGAGAGATAGGAGGAGAACCAAGAGAGAACGGTGTCCTTGATGCCGATGGAGCGGAGCATAGTGAGGAGGAGCTGATGATCCACAGTGTCGAATGCTGCGGAAAGATCCAATAGAATTAGCATGGAGTAGTGACCATTAGATTTAGCTGTTAGTAGGTCATTAGAGACTTTAGTGAGGGCAGTTTCATTAGAGTGTAAAGAGCGGAAGCCAGATTGAAGTGGGTCGAGAAGAGAGTTATCTGAGAGATAGCGTGTAAGACGGGAGTGGACCAGGCGTTCCAGGAGTTTAGAGATGAAGGGAAGATTAGAGACAGGTCTATAATTAGCGGCACAGTTATGGTCGAGGGAGGGTTTTTTAAGTAATGGATGTATGATGGCATGCTTAAATGAGGAGGGAAAAATACCGGAAGTGAGGGAAAGGTTGAATATTTTTGTTAGGTGAGAGGTGACAGCCGGGGAAAGGGACTGGAGGAGATGTGACGGAATGCGGTCACTGGTGCAAGTGGTCGGGCGAGAAGATGCAAGGAGCCTGCTTATGCTTACTTCTTCTTCAGTAACTGGTTCAAAGTCAGAGAGTGAACTAGATGCAGTGGGGGAGGGAAGACAGTGCCTGGTATGAAGAGATTGGGAGATGATTTCCTGTCGAATGTGGTCAATTTTTTCTTTGAAGTAATTGGCCAGATCGGCAGCGCGGAGATCTGTGGTTGGGGCCTGCTCTCTTGGGTTGAGTAGGGACTGGAAAGTGTCAAAGAGACGTTTAGGGTTATTGGACAGTGAGGTGATGAGGGTGTTGAAATAGGTTTGTTTGGAGAGGTGAAGGGCAGAGTTGTATGTTTTTAGCATGAACTTATAATGGATGAAATCTTCGGGTAGATTAGATTTTCTCCACAGACGTTCGGCGCACCTGGATCATCGCTGCAGGAAGCGTGTTTGCAGCGTGTGCCACGGTTGTCACCGTCTGTGTCGAGTTGCTCTATGTATAGGAGGAGCAGCTTCGTCCAGGGCACTTTGCAGGGTTTCATTGTAATGGTTCAGAGCAGAATCAGGACATGAGATGGAGGAGATTGGGGCCAACGAGGACTGCAAGTTCTTCATAAGTTTCTGGGTGTTAATGGCCTGTATGTTTCTATAAGTGTGGAAAGTGGGGGTGACCTGAGCAGGATGGCAGTTCTTGATAGAGAATGAAAGAAGGTTGTGGTCAGAGAGCGGGAGAGGGGTGTTTGTGAAATCATCCACTAAGCAAAGTCGGGAGAAGACCAAGTCAAGGGAGTTTCCATCTTCATGCGTTGGAGAGTTAGTATACTGCGAGAGGCCGAAAGAGGAGGTTAGAGATAAAAGATGAGAAGCAGACGGGGAAAGGGGAGAAGCAATGGGGATGTTGAAATCACCCATGATAAGGGTGGGGGTGTCACAGGAGAGAAAGTGTGGAAGCCAGGTGGCAAAGTGATCCAGGAACTGATGAGAGGGGCCAGGAGGACGATACACCACCGCCACTCGCATGGAGAAGGGGACGTAGAGTCTGACAGCATGGACCTCAAAGGAAGGGAATACAAGTGAGGGTACTTGGGGGATAACTTGGAAGGTACATTTGGGTGAAAGGAGCAGCCCAACGCCTCCACCTGCTCTGTTGTCTGATCTTGGGGTATGAGAAAAGTGTAGTCCACCATAGGAGAGAGCAGCAGCAGCAGCAGCGGTTGTGTCTGACTGCTGGATCCAGGTTTCAGTAAGAGCCAGGAGATTACGAGCCTTAGAAAGGAAGTAATCATGGGTGAAGGAGAGTTTATTACACACAGAGCGAGAATTCCAAAGAGCACAATTGAAAGAGACAGAAGGCATGCATGGAATATTAATAAGGTTAGAGGGGTTTCTCGGTGTAGCAGGTCAATATAAACAATCAAGATCCGTGCCTCAGCATTCACAAGTCACATGAACAAAAAGAGAGGGCTACAGAAGCTACAGATTGTATTGAAAAGCATAGCTACCTTTTTTTTTATTCTCCCCTCCAGCCGCTGTTCCTAGCTCGAAGGAGCCAATTTATTCTGTAAGCATGCAAAATATGATTGCCATAACCCCAGGGACTTTACCCTAACAGGGTCTTATAGGCTATAAATGCTTCTGGAGACCAGGGGGCCATACCATGATGGTCACCCCTCCACATCAGGTTGCCATACCTGAGATGGTTACCCCTCCACTGAATAACATTAAACAACATTAACTTGCATCTGAAAAAAGGAGAAGTGGGATTGAAGGTTCAAGCATTTTGAAAACTGCAACAAACAGCTCCACCATGCCATCCCCAGCCGCACCGCAACCGGCCCAGGGGGACCCAGCTCACTGTTGCCCATACCAAAAATGTCCCTCTGAGACCTCTCTCAGTAGGGACCTGTTTTCAAATGTAACAACAAGCAGCTCCATCATGCCACCTCCAGCCACACCACAACCGGCCCAGGGGGACCCAGATTACTGTTGCCCATACCAAAAATGTCCCGCTGAGACCTCTCTCAGTAGGGACCCGTTTCCAATTTTAACACCCGCTTAACACCGATGGGAGTCACCCATCCCTGCAGTAGGCTCCCCCATCCTCCTTTGGTGTAAGCAACCTCCTTCAAAACCCCCCTCCTTTTCTGCCAACAGATGGTTACCACTTGATACAAGGGGTCCATACCTGAGATGGTTACCCCTACTGACCAAATTCTAAGTAATGTCAAGGACCCACCAACAAAGGAAAAACAAATAATTGCTCTCTTTTTTTATCCAGTTCCTAAAATGTATAAGATGTGGTTTAAGTGAGGATGAAACACCATGTATGTACATATAAGTTAGAGTTTACAACCAATGTATACAACAGGTTGATAGTGGAAAATCTCCCATCATAAGGTCAGATATAGTCAGTGATGGGCAATGCTGTGTTATATGCTGTAACAATAAATGAGGAGAAGCCGCCTGCTCCTCTACAGCAGTTACAGACAGACACGGCTCTCAAATCACCAGCTGCACATATTGTAAATAGTAAGAAATATAATATGTAGGGCTAGTGTAAGCTGCCTGCAGCCATAGGTGTATGTGTAGATGACTGCAATTTCTGTATCCCAATCAGTCACACTAAGTACATACAATAGACAGGGCTGAAAACTGGGCCCATGATATGTCCTCCCGAGCAAGGTGCAGCATCACATTAGGAGTGCCCATTCACTGCCCCCCCCATGTGCGGAGTTATTAGTACCCACTCACTGCCCTGCCATGTGCTGAGTTATTAGAGCCCACTCACCGCCCTGCCATGTACTGAGATATTAGTGCCCCTCGCCGCCACGCCATGTGCTGAGTTACACCCCAAATATTTATTTTATATACCGTATGATGAAACATATGCTAAGGCTCCAGGTAATCCACTCAGGCCTGTGCTATCCACCATCTTAGGTAATATAAAATAAGCACTTGGTGGGTATACACCGATCCTGCACTATGTGAGGGGGACAATATACAGAAACAGGATGGATATATCACGCAGGTCAGCGTGCCACATAAGAGGACTAAAGGCTGTCATAACTACAGAACTAAAGCACTAAGCTGGAAGTCATGTACAGATTATATGTACAGCAAGGAAAACCTGTATACACAGGATCTTTATACACAGCATGATCTGTATATAGCAGAGTGAGGAGTGATAACATGTACCCCATGTCTGTATCCATTATAAGGATACTGTTATGATCCGGTGACCCTGGAGCCGCATGAGACTATCTCTGGAGTAGGTGGTACCTGTACTGACCGCAATCCTAATACTGACACCGCAACTAGAAGTAGCCATGGGATGTACCTAACCAGGCCTAGACACCTCGACACAGCCGGAGGACTAAATACCCCTAAAGATGGAAATGGGAAATCCTATCTTGCCTCAGAGCAGATCCCCAAAGGATAGGCAGCCCCCCACAAATATTGACTGTGAGTTTAAGAGGAAATACGTACACAGGCAGAAAAAAACAGAGTTTAGCAAAAGAGGCCCTTCTAGCTAGATAGAAAGGATAGGACAGAGTTCTAAGCGGTCAGTATTAAAACACTAGAAAATTCCACAGCAGAAAATACTATATACTACATCTAACTAAAGACATAGGATGTATATCTGCATCTCCAGAGAAACCAGCATGATAGAAAAATCCAAACAAGTCAAGCTGGACAAAAACACAATAGATTGCACTGCACATAAAAGCACACTGCATGCGTGCTACAGAGAACCAAAACAAGGCACTTATCTTAGCTGAAATGACAGCAGGGCAATGGAGCCAGACAGAGATGCAATCCCTCCAAGATACAATGGACAACTGGCAGGGATTGATGGATCCTACAAACCTAAATACCTAATGAAGCTGCAATAAGCAGAAACACCTGCCCTGGCCTATAATCCAGAGACCACTGCACTACCACTAACAACCACCAGAGGGAGCCCAAGAGCAGAATTCACAACAGTACCCCCCCCCTTGAAGAGGGGTCACCGAACCCTCACCAGAGCCCCCAGGCCGATCAAGACGAGCCAGATGAAAGGCCCGAACCAAATCAGCAGCATGGACATCAGAGGCAAAAACCTAAGAATTATCCTCCTGGCCGTAACCTTTCCATTTGACAAGGTACTGAAGCTTCCGTCTCGAAAAACGAGAATCCAAAATCTTCTCAACCACATACTCCAACTCCCCATCAACCAACACAGGAGCCGGAGGATCAACAGAGGGAAGAACGGGCACCACATATTTCCGCAATAAAGATCTATGGAAAACATTATGGATAGCAAAAGATGCCGGAAGGGCCAAACGAAAAGACACCGGATTGATAATCTCAGAAATCCTATAAGGACCAATAAACCGAGGCTTAAACTTAGGGGAAGAAACCTTCATAGGAACATGACGAGAAGACAACCAGACCAAATCCCCAACCCGAAGCCGGGAACCAACACACCGACGACGATTAGCAAAACGTTGCGCCTCCTCCTGAGACAACACCAAATTGTCCACCACATGAGCCCAAATTTGCTGCAACCTGTCCACCACAGAATCCACATCAGGACAATCAGAAGGCTCAACCTGCCCTGAAGAAAAACGAGGATGAAAACCAAAATTACAAAAAAAAGGCGAAACCAAGGTGGCCGAACTAGCCCGATTATTAAGGGCAAACTCGGCCAATGGCAAGAAAGCCACCCAATCATCCTGATCAGCAGACACGAAGCATCTCAAATAAGTTTCCAAAGTCTGGTTGGTTCGCTCAGTTTGGCCATTTGTCTGAGGATGAAATGCGGAAGAAAAAGACAAATCAATGCCCAACCTAGCACAAAAGGCTCGCCAAAACCTAGAAACAAACTGGGAACCTCTGTCGGACACAATATTCTCCGGAATACCATGCAAACGAACCACATGCTGAATAAACAATGGAACCAAATCAGAAGAGGAAGGCAACTTGGGCAAAGGCACCAAATGAACCATCTTAGAAAACCGGTCACAAACCACCCAGATAACTGACATCCTCTGGGAAACCGGAAGGTCTGAAATAAAATCCATAGAAATATGCGTCCAAGGCCTCTCAGGGACCGGCAAAGGCAAAAGCAACCCAATAGCGCGGGAACAACAAGGCTTAGCCCGCGCACAAGTCCCACAGGACTGCACAAAAGAACGCACATCCCGCAACAAAGAAGGCCACCAAAAAGACCTACCAACCAAATCTCTGGTACCAAAAATACAAGGATGACCAGCCAACACGGAACAATGAACCTCCGAAATCACCCTACTAGTCCATTTATCAGGAACAAACAGTTTCCCCACTGGACAGCGGTCAGGTTTGTCAGCCTGAAATTCCTGAAGGACCCGTCGTAGATCAGGGGAGATGGCAGAAAGAACCACCCCTTCCTTTAGAATGCCGACCGGTTCAAGGACCTCCGGAGAATCAGGCAAAAAGCTCCTAGAGAGGGCATCAGCTTTAATATTCTTAGAACCCGGAAGATACGATACCACAAAATCAAAACGGGAGAAAAACAAAGACCATCGAGCCTGTCTAGGATTCAGCCGCTTGGCAGACTCGAGGTAAATCAGATTTTTATGATCGGTCAAAACCACAATGCGATGCTTGGCTCCCTCAAGCCAATGTCGCCATTCCTTGAACGCCCACTTCATAGCCAACAATTCCCTATTGCCGACATCATAATTACGTTCAGCAGGCGAAAACTTTCGGGAAAAGAAGGCACATGGTTTCATCAAGGAACCATCAGAATTCCTCTGAGACAAAACGGCCCCTGCCCCAATCTCAGAAGCGTCAACCTCAACCTGAAATGGAAGAGAAACATCTGGCTGACGCAACACCGGAGCAGAAGTAAATCGGCGTTTAAGCTCCTGAAAGGCAGAGACAGCCGCAGAGGACCAATTTGTCACATCAGCGCCCTTTTTCGTCAAATCGGTCAGGGGTTTAACCACACTGGAGAAGTTAGCAATGAAACGGCGATAAAAATTAGCAAAGCCCAAAAATTTCTGAAGACTCTTCACGGACGTGGGCTGAATCCAATCATGAATGGCCTGAACCTTAACCGGATCCATCTCTATAGATGAGGGAGAAAAAATAAAGCCCAAAAAAGAAACCTTCTGCACTCCAAAAAGACACTTAGACCCCTTCACAAACAAAGCATTGTCACGAAGGATCTGAAAAACCATCCTGACCTGTTTCACATGAGACTCCCAATCATCGGAAAAAATCAAAATGTCATCCAAATATACAATCATGAATTTATCAAGATAATTCCGGAAGATATCATGCATGAAGGACTGAAAAACAGATGGAGCATTAGAGAGCCCGAAGGGCATCACAAGGTATTCAAAATGGCCCTCGGGCGTATTAAATGCAGTTTTCCATTCGTCACCCTACTTAATACGAATAAGATTATATGCCCCTCGAAGGTCGATCTTAGTAAACCAACTAGCCCCCTTAATCCTAGCAAAAAAATCAGAAAGCAAAGGCAAAGGGTATTGAAATTTGACCGAGATCTTATTCAAGAGGCGATAATCAATACAAGGTCTCAAGGAGCCATCCTTCTTGGCAACAAAAAAAAAACCCGCTCCCAATGGTGAAGACGATGGCCGAATATGCCCTTTCTCCAAAGACTCCTTAATATAACTCTGCATAGCGGTATGTTCAGGCACCGACAGGTTGAAAAGTCGGCCCTTAGGAAACTTACAACCTGGAATCAAGTCAATAGCACAATCACAGTCCCTATGCGGTGGAAGGGAACTGGACTTGGGCTCATTGAACACATCCTGAAAATCAGACAAGAACTCTGGAACTTCAGAAGGGGGGGGAAGAGGAGATTGACATCAAAGGAATGTCACCATGAACTCCCTGACAACCCCAACTAGTCACAGACATAGATTTCCAATCCAACACCGGATTATGTACCTGCAACCATGGAAAACCCAGCACGATAGCATCATGCTAATTATGCAACACCAAAAAACGACAATCCTCCCGATGGGCTGGCGCCATGCACATGGTCACCTGTGTCCAAAACTGGGGTTTATTTTTAGCCAAAGGTGTAGCATCAATGCCCCTTAAAGGAATAGGGTTCTCCAAAGACTGCAAGGGAAAACCACAACATCTAGCGAATTCAAAGTCCATTAAATTCAAAGCGGCGCCAGAATCTACAAACGCCATGACAGAAAATGACGACAATGAGCAGATCAATGTCACAGATAACAGAAATTTAGGTTGTACGGTACCAATGGTAACTGAACTAGCGATTCTCTTAATACGCTTAGGGCAGACCGAACTGACATGAGAAGCATCGCCACAGTAAAAACACAACCCATTCTGATGTCTGAATCCCCGTCGTTCAGCTCCAGACAGAATCCTATCGCACTGCATAGGCTCAGGTATCTGCTCTGAGGACAACGCCACAGCACGCACAACTCTGCGCTCACGCAGGCGCCGATCAATCTGAATGGCCAGAGACATGGAATCGCTCAGACCAATAGGCGTGGGAAACCCCACCATAACATCTTTAACAGATTCAGAAAGACCCTTTCTGAAAATTGCCGCCAAAGCATCCTCATTCCATTTAGTCAGCACAGACCATTTTCTAAATTTCTGACAATACAATTCTGCCGCTTCTTGACCCTGAAACAGGGTCAACAAGGTCTTCTCAGCATGATCCACAGAATTTGGTTCATCATATAATAACCCTAGAGCCTGAAAGAAGGCTTCTACATTAAGCAAGGCAGGATTCCCAGATTCCAGGGAAAATGCCCAATCCTGAGGATCGCCACGCAGCAGGGAGATGACTATTTTAACCTGCTGAATGGGATCACCAGAAGAACGAGGTTTCAGAGCAAAAAACAGTTTACAGTTGTTTTTAAAACTCAAAAATTTAGACCTGTCCCCAAAAAATAACCCAGGAGTAGGAATCTTAGGCTCTAAAACCGGAGTCTGAACAATATAATCGGAAATACCCTGTACCCTAGCAGCTAGTTGGTCTACACGAGAAGCTAATCCCTGAACATCCATGCTAGCACACAGCTCCTCAGTCACCCAGAGGAAAAGAGGGAAGAAAACACAAAACAGACTGCAGAAAAAAAAATGGCTCAGGACTTTTCTTCCCTTCTTCTGAGATGCATTTAACTCATTGCTGGCCAGTTGTACTGTTATGATCCGGTGACCCTGGAGCCGCATGAGACTATCTCTGGAGTAGGTGGTACCTGTACTGACCGCAATCCTAATACTGACACCGCAACTAGAAGTAGCCATGGGATGTACCTAACCAGGCCTAGACACCTCGACACAGCCGGAGGACTAAATACCCCTAAAGATGGAAATGGGAAATCCTATCTTGCCTCAGAGCAGAGCCCCAAAGGATAGGCAGCCCCCCACAAATATTGACTGTGAGTTTAAGAGGAAATACGTACACAGGCAGAAAAAACAGAGTTTAGCAAAAGAGGCCCTTCTAGCTAGATAGAAAGGATAGGACAGAGTTCTAAGCGGTCAGTATTAAAACACTAGAAAATTCCACAGCAGAAAATACTATATACTACAACTAACTAAAGACATAGGATGTATATCTGCATCTCCAGAGAAACCAGCATGACAGAAAAATCCAAACAAGTCAAGCTGGACAAAAACACAATAGATTGCACTGCACATAAAAGCACACTGCATGCGTGCTACAGAGAACCAAAACAAGGCACTTATCTTAGCTGAAATGACAGCAGGGCAGTGGAGCCAGACAGAGATGCAATCCCTCCAAGATACAATGGACAACTGGCAGGGATTGATGGATCCTACAAACCTAATTACCTAATAGAGCTGCAATAAGCAGAAACACCTGCCCTGGCCTATAATCCAGAGACCACTGCACTACCACTAACAACCACCGGAGGGAGCCCAAGAGCAGAATTCACAAGAGGATACAGCACATTTGGACTGAACCTTTACCCAGATACCACATATATAGTGAAAGTAACCTGTTGCACTGAATCTGTACACACAGGATGATCAGTATATAGCAAAGATGAGGTCACAAGACTCCATAAATGGGAAGGGGAATAATCAGCACACAGCAGGTTTAGTATACACAGCATTAACATGAAGTGCAGTGACTCATCATCATACATATACCATCCCCCAACTGTTCCCCTCTCACCATTGTCTCTAGTACATGTGCCTGCCGAGCTCCACCATAGTAAATGGCAGACACTGTGTCATGGCCGATATCTGCTCACAGCCCTTGTTGCTCATATTATACAGTCAGTAGCACCCAAAGCTCATGAAGACTCTTTATAATACAGCAGTAATGTGATATATCAGACATGTCTGCAGGTAGGTCACACAGGAGCTGTCTCTCTGCAGTGTGTGAGGTAACTTGTAACAGACACATGAGGGAACATGGTGGCTACATGAATTTCTGAGGTAATATTAATCCCATATATGATATAGAGCTGATACTACACTAATACACGATGTCTGAGGTGAATGTGCTCCAATCATCTGTAATGTGAGGTGATGACCCCAATATTACGCTCCCTGGCACTGCAGACATGAGGGAACAGGGTGGCTACATGAATTTCTGAGGTAATATTAATCCCATATATGATGTAGGAGCTGATACTACACTAATACACGATGTGTGAGGTGAATGTGCGCCTAATGTGAAGTGATAACCCCAGTATTATACTTCCCTTAAACTGCAGAGCTGTTTTCTCCATTTCATCCAATGAAAGAAAGAGGTAGAGAGACAGATTTACTTCCTCTATAAGCCCCCTCCCCCCTCACAGAGAGAGACCAGCTCCCACTCTCCTTTCACAGAGAGACAGAATTTCCTCCCTTATATAAGCCCCACCCTCCTCACAGTAAAACACCAGGCACAAACATACTGTGCTCCTTCGTCTTAAAGCAATATCACTCTTGCTTAAAATCTACACTGCTATACAAACAAAACTGCAGGAGTTAAAAGGTCCACCCCTCCCAAAGTCATGTCCTTCTCTGCTTAGTGCTCTGGTGGTTTCTGGATTAATAGAAATTACAGAGAACTTGTCACGTAAAAAAACGCTATCAACATGGAGATATTGGGTTAGTCTGTAGGTTAATAGTGTTCTGAACCTGCCTGGTGCCAACACATAGACCCTTGCTGCCGGGAGGAAATTAACTTTATTCCTCCCGGTAGCTTTCAGGTTTAGTCACGGGGTGGTGTGATGCGGTTTCAGTAACTGCTCCCCCGACACTGACCGACAGCCACGTCAAATGCTGAACTGCTGTCAATCAGTGCCAGGGTGCGGTTACAGCTGCTGCTTTCTATACACAGAGCAGTGACTGAACCCGTATTGGAGCCACCCCTGTGACTGACCAGCAAACACTACCGGTGAGGAATACCTTTAATTTCCTTCCCATAGTGGGGGTCTAAGTGCCAGCACCGGACAAGTTCAGAATGCTATTAACTTGCAAATTAACCCCATATCTTCAGGCTAATAGTCACATGACAGATTCCCTTTAATAAAAACTTGTCCGGGACTTCTCCAGTATCTGAGTGGCTGAGGAACAGCTCTGTTGAATATCTCTCTCTCTAAAAAAAGCTACATTTTTTAACTTGAGAGGTGCCAGGAAGCTAACTAAAATATTAACAATTGTTCATTATCTTATGATTTTTCAGTGTTCACAAACATCAATGACTCTTGAGTACATCCAAGACATTCAAGCCAACACCGTCCACATGGCCCTACAGATTCCACAGTTTTTCCTCCTTACTGCCGGGGAGGTCATGTACTCCGTTACAGGGTTGGAATTCTCATATTCTCAGGTGGGTAGACAATAGCTGAGGAATGCCTGTCTGAATGAAGATACGGTACCCCCTTTAAGATGCACATTTTGACCCCCTATATATAGAGCATATACTTCGTGGTACTCTAAACAGTTAAAGGGAACCTGTCACCATGTTTTTGCAACCTAATCTGAAAGCAGCAAAGTGTAAAGACAGAGACCCTAATTTAGCGATGTGTCACTTACTGGGCTGATTGATGTAGTTTTGATAATCTCCTGTTGATAAAAAGTGTATGATCAGTAGAAGACAAGTAAACCTGCTGCCATGTAGCCCTCCATATTCATGAGCTATGTATAAGCCCGACCACATCACTCATTGGCAGCTTTCTGCCTACACACAGTGTGCACTGGAAGCTGTCAGTTGGTGGTGTGGCCGGGGTTATCTAGAGCTTAGCATTCAGAGAACTGCTAGATCTGCAGCAGACAAAAAAATATTTTTTTTAAAAAAATATTAGCAAGCATCCCAGTAAATGACACATTTCTGGAATTCATGTCCTTGCCCCTACATTATGCGGTTCTCAGATGGGGTTACAAAATCCTGATGACAGATTCCCTTTAAATATGAAAACTATGTCTAAGTCTATGTAGCTTCATGTAAAATCTGATTGTATTGCTGCTGAACCAATTTCTGAACTTTATGGGTCAATGACTGGCATTTTATGCATTAATTTTAATAAAACTCCTGCTGCACGCCAAGCTACTCGTGCACAAGAAAATAAAATCTATGATGACCATATGTTGGCGTAGATTTACACTATAATGTGCTTACAAGTCCTGGTATAAATTTGTCAGGCCGCTGGTGTCTGTGTCCCTTCTGCTCAGATCCA
This sequence comes from Ranitomeya variabilis, assembly GCF_051348905.1. Taxonomy (NCBI): domain Eukaryota; kingdom Metazoa; phylum Chordata; class Amphibia; order Anura; family Dendrobatidae; genus Ranitomeya; species Ranitomeya variabilis. The sequence goes on from NC_135234.1 coordinate 544,543,626, forward strand.
TGCACTATTTAAAAAAATTGTTGCGCCCAATTTAAAATAAAAAGGGATTGCACAATTATGAAGTGTACATGATTTGCCACTTTTTTACTCAAGAAATCTGATGTTGGGAAAATTATGAATATCCTCCAATACCTCAACTATAAAGGTTGTAGGGTAAATAATAGTAACAACTGAGTGATAGGTCCCTTGAACATAAGAGGATAGGTGTATAAACTATGAATTTTTCTAGTGTGAAAACAACAGTCCATTCATTTTCTAACCTATACTATTTACATTGTAACTAGAATATATTGGCTATCCTTAGCAGTATCTCAGCATTGTAGTAATAGATCTCTAATAATGTTTGATCTCTAATTCCTGATAGGCTCCATCCAACATGAAATCTGTGCTGCAAGCAGGATGGCTCCTAACAGTGGCTGTTGGTAATATTATCGTCCTTATTGTGGCTGGTGTCTCTGGTCTTGGCAAACAGGTAAAAGGCTTTGTTATTTTCATTTACATATAATTTAAATACAAATTAATACATTAATATACAAAATACATGATACCCATAAAGTTGCTGAATACACTTATTTGGTCTTTGGGAGGGATGTAACGGGGTCCAATGCTGAGGTCTTATTTTGTATAGCTTCTACACATTTCTTGTTAAAAGTGGTACTTTGCAGGAAAACATATTTAGAAAATATTTTGTGAACTGTTGTTCTAATGATTAAAGGGGACATCCATATGACTTTCACAATCAACCAGCAATGGTATATTAGAGTTATATGCTATCACTTAGGATGGTTGGAACAACCTTTTGTTTTATTGGGTTGCTTTTTCTATGATCTCCTCAAATTATATTAACCTAGGGATAATCTGCGAGCTACATTGCTGTCAAACCTCCTTACAGAAAAGGGCGGCTACCAGGAGGAAATGAACGTTATTCCTCTCGGTAGCTGCTGGCTTTCAGTCATAGAGGCATGCAGGGAGTGTCGTCAGTCACCGCTCATTATACTGGGTGTCCCGGCACTTTGGTTGACAGTTGGGTTTGCTGATTGGAGCTAGGTCTGGTTCTAGCACACACAGGCCAGGAACTTAGCGGTGTACAACAGTCAGTTCCCACTGTGGATGGCCCAGGCACGGCAACTGTACGTCGGATTGTGGGGAAGCACTTGCAATCTGTATGTACAGTTACATCATTTTATGGGAAGTGGTTAAAGGGAATCTATCAGTAATATTTGACTTTCGTAAACAGAGCAAGTGCAGGATGGGACAGTATAAAAAATTAGACACTTATTTTGCCACTTCTGCTGCTATGAAACTGGCATTTTATACATATGCAAATTATGTTTGCAACTGCACTGGCGGACGTATCAATGATTTAACAGTACAGGGCTTCTCTTCGCTACTCCTTACCAGCACCGTCCTCCATTCCTTGATTGACAGTGGAGAGAAAAGGTGAGGTTAGGCATTAGAGACTGTGTCTCTATGGTGAATTAAGGAGTGGGAGGAGGTGGGTGGCACTGTCGGGGAGAAACTAAGAAGAGCAGAACACTGAAAAAATACAGAAATGCTCAGAGGTGCACAAAAATAATTTGCATATGAATAAAATTCAAATTTGGTACACCAGACAGTGTGGAAGTAGGTATACCCTGGGAAGGTTTTCCATTGCACTACCTCTGCTTACTTAGGGCAAATGGCTAATGTTACCTAGAGATTTCCCTTAATAAACTTGTATTTTTGGACTGTCTAATGTAAATTTACATAACCTGTTGACTTTGCAACACAAATTTGTGCCAAAATGTTGTTGTACTTTTGGCGCATTTCAAGCCATGCCTTATTCTTGATGCGGCCCTTGTTGAGCAAGTCAAAAAATGTGCCTGAAATAATTAATGAATGTGGTAGAAGGCATGTAAGAAAGTTTATTATTATGGCGGAATTCTCGAGCTTTTAGCTTAGTAAATCTGCCCAGTGTGTATGTGTTTAACCTTTTCCTAATGTTCTCTTTCTCAATGTTCCACAGTGGGCAGAGTACATCCTCTTTGCGGCTCTGCTAGTGGCAGTATGCATCATATTTGCTATCATGGCCTATTTTTACACCTATATCGACCCGGCAGCAATTGAGGCCCAGTATGATTCTGATGGAAAGAAAAAGAAAGAGAAGGAAATCGAGGCAATGGGATTTGATATATCAGATGGACCTAAGAAACAAACAAAAATGTAACATGACTTTGTCCTTGATTTGTAAATACTGTACTTTAGCGTTCCAATATCTGGATGATGACCGGACACGTCTGTGCCAGCCACCGACAAGCTCAGTTAATAAAAGGGATAACTGAATTGGTTATTACTCAGACAATGCAGGAAAACGTCAAAAATGCCGAGAAGGAAAGTCCAATGGCATAAACACCATGTGCGAAATCTAATGATTGTGTTAAGATTGCCTTACAAAGGAGACAAATAAAACTAAGTTCTGTCTTTTCAATCACTACAATCATATCTGGAAATCGTTGCTCCATATTTAGAACCCTTTCCTTTTACAATGTCAAATGTTTCAATTAGAATCTTAAAGGGATCAAAGAATTGTCAAATACCCTATAAATATGAAGCTTGTTCTGGAGATACGCTATCAGAAAAGATTGTTACCTGATTTCACACTACAAACTGCTTACATTATTAAATAGATCTCTGAGGTTCGATGGGGCTGATGTACTTACATCCATAGGTGATGGGTACATCTCACCTCCTCCTACCTCCCTGCACAGTGTCATCTGCACGTCAAAGATCATGCATACAGCACGCTCCTATGGCAGTCACTAGGCCTTTTTCTTACAATGAATTTGGCAGCACATGCTTAGAGGGAACCCATCACCTGGTTTTCACTATATAAAGTAGATCCACGACCTTCAAATCATATTAAACAGCACTCCACCAACCTGCATCATTGGCAGAGAAAGGTTGAACTTGAAGGACCTAGGTCTCTTTTCAAGCTATGTAACCTGTTTATAGAGCCCAGCTGCCCCACAATATCAAAGTAAATACTTTTTAGAATTGTCCCGATTAGCAGTCTGGTCCGGTCCGATGGGTATTGTCGGTCTGTGCTAGGCACTGCCTCTATGCCTGCAATTGCTGACCCTTCTGTCTTGATTGACATTGCTGATGTCTCCTATGTCATCCACAGTCTGTTCAAATCTCGAGTCTGTTCAGTTAGGAATAAGAGCTGCGTAGGCGCAACAGACTGGTGGATGACATTAGCCTTGTCAATCAAGGCAGGAGGACAGCGATTACAGGGACAGACGAGGCGCGGAGCACAGACCAGCTACACCCATCGGATCAGTCTGCTTATATTCTAATCGCCAATCATAAAAAGGTATTTTCTTCTATTTTATACCTTGCTGTGGAGTTCCGTTTAAGATGGCTTCCTCCATAATCATACACTGAAAATAGAATAAAAACAATTAGAATCAGAAAATACAAATCAGAAAATTTAGCACTGTTCAGTATTAATTGGTAAAAATCCATTCCCTTTCACAGGTAGAACAAAAAGCATCACATTTCCTAACTAGGCATTAGTGCAAGAAAATAAAAGCAAATCCATTTCCCCAACAATTTGGAGATGCCCCGCGTCAGAGAAGCCAACTTTTCCAAAACACTTTTATTTGAATAAAATTCTAGATTATTTTTTAAATTAATTAACCTTTTATTAGTTCATAAGCACTGGTGCAGCTGCTGCTCTTACAATGTAAGGATATATATTCATCCTTGATAGAATATTTATTTTGCTTTATTTATTATGCTTTGCTTATATAGCGCCATTAATCCGCAGCACTTTACAGACATTATCATCACTGTCCCCATTGGGGCTCATAATCTAAATTCCCTATCAGTATAGGGAGACCAGAGCACCCAGCGGTAACCCACACAAACACGGGGAGAACACACAAACCACTTGTAAATGTTGTCCTTGGTGGGATTTGAACCCAGGACCCTGAGCCACCACGCTGCCCAGAAATCAATAGAAATCGATAGAATTAGAATAAAAATCAACACTCCATTCATGGACTGTATATTTGAGAACTGTTTCCTTCTGCTAAAAATTGAAACTAGCAGTGAGAATGAGCACATCGCTTTCAAAAATGCTGAAAAAACAGTTTGGTTTTATCATCATTTTGGAAAAAAAAGCAGAAATGTCTGCAATGTATGAACTCAGCCTAAGGGCTCATGTTGACAGCCGTGAAATTTGGTCTGAGCATGAGTCACAATGCACAGACTGTGGGTTTCTTAACCCGAGCATGGCACATTCATAGGCATATATGAGGCTGCTGAGTTTGAGTACAGAGACTAGCGGACAGACTGGTCATTTCTCAGACCAAGATCACTGATGTCTGCTTGAGCCTTACTAGTTCAAGCTTAGTCAGTGTCATTTCATCGAATGCCTCTGTGTTTAAGGCTGGATTTACATATGGCATATTTGGTATGGTTTGTTTTTGTTGTGTTTTTTTTAATCCTCAGCAAGTCAATTTCTGTTGCGAAAATGCAGCTTTTTTGTGTGACTTTTACACATTCCTTTCAATGGGAACCTTAAATCTGCTGGTTATACCTCTGGCCTGGCATTGCTTTGTTTCATAGCTCTTAGACCGGCCTCACACTAGCGTGTTTTACGGACGTATGAGAGGTGCAGAAAATACGGATTGCATACGGTACAATGATTCTCTATGGCCCATCTCCTATCTGCCGTATTTTACTGATCCGTATTATACGGTCTTGTACGGCCGTAGAAAATCGCAGCATGCTGCGTTTGTCACCGTATTGCGCAAAAAAATCGCCAATGAAAGTCTATGGGGGTGAGAAAATTACGGATTACGCACGGACCAGCAGTGTGACTTGCGAGAAATACGCAGCGGTGTTCTCTCGAAAAGCCGGCAATTCAGTGCGGTGTACAGTAAAATCACACTGACAGAATAGAATAGAATAGGTAGAATACATGTGTACACATAGAATAGGTATATATATATATATATATATATATATATATATATATATATATGTCAGTGAGACACACATATATATATATATATATATATATATATATATATATTTATATTTAATTCAGCGCTAGATAGCATAAAAGCCGGTAATTCAATTGCCGGCTTTTGCTATCTCCTTCCCAAACCCGACATGATATGAGACATGGTTTACATACAGTAAACCGTCTCATATCCCTTCTTTTATTACATATTCCTCTTTACTAATGTAACAATTGTCTGTGTGTAAAATTTGGTGTGTCTAACTATTAAATTAAAGGGTTAAATCGCGGAAAAAATTGGCGTGGGCTCCCGCGCAATTTTCTCCGCCATAGTGGTAAAGCCAGTGACTGAGGGCAGATATTAATAGCCTAGAGAGGAACCATGGTTATTGGCCCCCCCTGGCTAAAAACATCTGCCCCCAGCCACCCCAGAATTTTTCCCACGCTCGAGTTCATATGAGGACATCCAGCAGAGGGCGCATCACCACGACTCACGGTAACTACAGGACATTCCCCTGCTTTCCATTCATTCCCCGGGGTTTTACATCCACGAGCACAACTGCATTAGCAGAGCTGCTCGGTGTAAAATGATTTAACCCCTTCAGATGGATTTACATCGTGGGACGTGCCAGAACGACGGAAGGTATGGGATATTGTTGATTTTTTATTTTTCCTTTTTTACAGAACGAGGGTCTTCAGGTGGATTAAGAGAATGATAAAATATTACAACACCCTGTGTCTTTATTTCATTAAAGTACTTTGTAATAATGTGTGTGTGTTTTATTAACCATTTCGTACTATTGGATTAATAATGGATAGGTGTCATAACTGACGCCTCTCCATTATTAATCTGGCTTAATGTCACCTTACAATAGCAAGGTGACATTAACCCTTCATTACCCCATATCCCACTGCTACACGGGAGTGGGAAGAGAGTGGCCAAGTGCCAGAATAGGCGCATCTTCCAGATGTGCCTTTTCTGGGGTGGCTGGGGGCAGATGTTTTTAGCCAGGGGGGCCAATAACCATGGACCCTCTCTAGGCTATTAATATCTTCCCTCAGTCACTGGCTTTACCACTCTGGCGGAGAAAATTGCGCGGGAGCCCACGACAATTTTTTTTCCGCGATTTAACCCTTTAATTTAATAGCTAGAGTGCCCAAATTTTGCACATACATACTACTAACATTACTAGTGTGGAATATGCAAAAAAAAAGGGATATGAGATGGTTTACTGTATGTAAACCAGGTCTCATATCCTGTCGGGTTTGGGAAGGAGATAGCAAAAGCCGGCAATTGAATTACCGGCTTTTGTGCTATCTCGCGCTGAATTAAATATAAATACAGTATATATATATATATATATATATATATATATATATATGTGTCTCAATGACATATATATATATATCTATAGACTGTATATATGTTTTAACGAACATTTGAGCCCATAAATCCATTAGATGTCGGTTTTGCAAGCCTGCGAGAAAATATCGCAGTACGGATGCCATACGGATTACATACGGAGGATGACATGCGCAAAATACGCTGACACACCCTGCCTACGGATGACATACGGATCACTATTTTGGGAACATTTCTGCGTATTACGGCTGTAAAAAACGGACCGTATTTCCCTACGCTGAGTGTAAGGCCGGCCTTATAGTATGTAAGGTTGGAGGCAGACATAAGTCCATTGAGATTAAACTATTATCCAACTTGTTGATTCAGATGAAGATCCATTTGTGTTCTTTTGTGTGTGTTTTCGCAATAATAAACGCACATAAACCTCATGAATAAGCACAGAAAATAAACTCCGAATTTACATGCAGAAGTGCTGCAGAAATTTCAGTTCAGGCACATAAAATCCACTAAAGATGTGAACTGACACAAACAAGAAAATGCAAATGGCAACCCCAAGGGACAGGCTAAAAAATTAATTAAAAAAACAACTGAAAATAACACTACAATATTTTTTCTTTATTCAAATAAATTAAATCCTTAAAAAATGCTACTGATTAAAAAAATTACAACAGCATATTTAATGTAATAGTTAATTTTACAGAAATTGTTTGACATTCTTTAGTCTTACCACTAGATGTCAACAAAAATCTGTTGTAAGGAATGGTAACAGTTAAGCGTGAAACTCTCACATCGCCTTATTTATGTAGATCCGGGCATTTACAAGTAATTCCCTGGATTGTAAATTAATTTTAAGCAAAAGTTTATGGTAAGTTTATGGTGAGAGAATACAGTATAACTATACACCAATGTATTAATAATAAATAACTTGCCCAATAAATTATTACCAGGCGTTCTTGTAAATGTACCTAATAGATGAACACTAAAGATGTGTTTACGCCATTAGATTTTGCAGCATTAAATGGCTGCAGATATTATTAGTTATTTCCAGATTGATCAGTGAGCAACGGAGCAAATCCTCTTTACCCAGGATGATGTGCTGCAGAGAACTACAGTATGATCCTTGGTGCAGCCTAAAAGATCATATAACATGATGAACGTGTATTTTGCCTTCTGAGGGCTCATTCAGACATCCGTGCAAATTGATCTGAGATCGGACCACAATGCACGGATTAGCTGCAGGTCCCCGACTTGAGCGTGGCGCTTCATATATTTCTATGAGGCTCTCACAATCAGGTCAGGATTGCCGCAGCTTGGGGCCCTAGTACAAGAAATATGTCTGCCCGGCATGCTGCTTATAATGAGGACAATCTGGCCATGGGACCCCTGGAGCCTTGGGCTCCTAGCAACAGGCCAAATTGCCCTCATTATCACCGCCCTGCAAGCAGGGGCCAACATAGAGTTCACAGGACACCATAGCAACAGTTCTATTTGGGCCTCCATACCTCTAAAAATATATATATATATTTACATTTATTTTACTGAGATGGAGCTACATATATCTGATAGGATTTGGTTATGCTGAGCCCAACCATGTTTATATTATATTAAATTATATGTCTGGTATCTATAGAATCTGGTATCTGATAAAGGGTTATTCCCCAAATAAATCAAGTTATCCCCTATCCCAATGATAAGGAAAAACTTACTGACTTTTCGGGGACTGACCACTAGGAGTCGGGACTCCCAGCAAGACTGCAAACCCATGTTCCTCAGAATCTTTGGGGGCTGTGGTTGGATCCTATGGGTCAGAGATAACTTGATTATTTGGTGAATATTCCTTTAAAGAGCCAGTTTAATTTTCCTATTCTTTACAATTACAGTATCATACATGAAACAAAACCAAATATGTTCATGCATGCATAAATACACACACATACAGTTGTGCTCAAAAGTCTACATACCCCAGCCAAATTTTTGCTTTCTTGACCTTTTTTCTGAGAATATGAATGATAACACCAAAACTCAGTAGTTGGGTACGACAGGGATCTGTGCTAAGACTGATTGTTTTTAACCTCTTTATTAATGTCCTTGTGGATGGGATTGAGAGTAAAGTGTCAGTCTTTCCTGTTGACACCAAACTAGGTAGGATACTAAAATCTGACCTTGACATTACAATTTTGCAAAACGATCTGGATAAGATGTCTGAATGGGCAAACACTTGGCAAATGAGATTTAATGTTGATAAATGTAGAGTAATGCACCTGGGACGGAGTAATCCTATAGCTGCATATACATTAAATGGGAGTATTCGTCTGACTGCAGAACATGGAAGGACTTGGGTATTCTGGTTACAAGTAAGCTTAGCAGCAGTACTCAATGTCAAGCAGCAGCCGCAAAAGCAAACAAGATTTTAGGGTGTATAAAAAAGAGAGTTAAAATCCCGCAATCCCAACGTATTGTATTATAAATCACTGTCGAGGCCACATCTAAAATATGGGATCCAGTTTTAGGCTCCACCTTCAAAAAAGGACAATCAAAAATAAGATTCGGTTCAAAGGTGGACAACTAGATTATTACAAGGGATGGAAGGTCTCTCATAAGAGGAGAGGTTGAAAAAGTTGGACTTGCTTAGCTTAGAAAAAAGCTTCAGAGGGAATCTTATTTATATGTATAAATATATGTGTGGTCAGTACAAAGGACTGCCACATGACTTATTCCTTCCAAGGACCAAACTAAGGACCAGGGGGCACTCATTACATGCAGAAGAAAGGCAATAACGACAGCTTAATAGGAAAGTGTTCTTTACAGTTAGAACAGTCAGAATGTGGAATGTCCTTCCACAAGAGGTAGTAACATTATGAGAACTTTAAAAAAATGGCTGGATGATTTCCTCAATACACATAACATTGCGGGTTATAGTTAATTTAGTGACAAAATGAACAATTGGTGGAGAAAGGTTGAACTTGATGGACCAATATATTTTTTTCAACCTATGTAACTACAGTATATGTATGTAACAAAGGCTGAAACCTGACCACAACTAAGCAAAACTAAACAAGACACAGAAGTTGACACATCAAGACTGGACCAAGAACCAAGGACCAAGAAATAACTGAAGACAGGTTTTTCAAAGGTTTTATGGACTGATGGGCACATGGCTGGATCAATAATGGGCATAGACCTCAACTTTGACTCAAATGCCAGCAAGGCGGAGATGGGGTATTGCTATGTGCTGGTATTATAAGCTAATTGGACCTTTTTGGGTAGCATATGGACTCAAAATAAACTTCCAGCCAGTTGTCAGAAGACACTTTCTTCAAGCAGTGGTACAGGAAAAAGCCTGCATTTTTCAAGAAAACCATGATTTGTGTGAAGGACTATGCTCCACCGCATGCATTGGTCATGTGACGGCTTTTGGTTTCTCTCGATTTTTTTCTATTTAGAGAAGCCAAACCTTTCTAGTTAACACATGAAAATAGCAAGCATGTGGTCGCATGACCGCCTGATAATGCCAGTAATATTGGGGTCTCATGACAACGGACGCTCCTTGTCATGATTTAGCAGTCTGCAGTCACATAAAGCAACTGCAGAAATTTATTCCAAGCCATAATTAACTTAATTATATTAAATAGCTTATAATTAAATTATTAAAGCACCGCTCCAGCTGGAGTTTTTTTTTTCACCACTGGAGTGGTGCTTTAAGTGCAAGTTCCCTTCCTCGGTTATATACTCATCCTCCGGCGTATTCACCAATTTTTGGCACAGTCCTGCAGCTCAAACTTGTGAGCGCAGATTCTGACTGAAGTTAGATGCTACGTCACAAGCGCTCAATATCAGTCTATGAGAGACAGAAAGAGGCTCTAATAGACTTACATTGATTAGTGACCTCTTTGCCGCTCTATGAAACACTGGAGCAGTGGACAGGTCACAAACTGTAGGAGGCAGACCAGAGCAGCGATGAAAACAGATAAAAACACCGGAAGATGAGTATCTGACAGTCGGTAGAGGTCTTGGATTTTAAGGCGCCACTCCAGCGGTGAAATAAAACAAAAAATGTTAAAGTGGTGTTTTAAAGGGAATTTGTCCCCCCTCCCATGCACGTCACTTATGGCACCAGAATCCTGCGCCTGCGCCCTGTGAGTCACCACAATCTGTACCTTTTCCTCCCTTCTATGAGCACTGCATTCAGGGATCTTTTGCGCAGGTGAGTCACTGTGACCTCCGGTGTGCGCGCCAATAATGTGCTCTCACTTCCTCCCTGCATAGTCATCGCTAGGAACCATGTGTAATGACCATGCAGGGAGGAAGTGGTGAGAGCACCTTTTTGGCACGCACACCAGATGTCACTGGAGCGGAAGTTGCCGCGACTGTGCAGAAGATCCCTGAATGCAGTGCCCACAGAAGAGAGGATGAGGTATGTATTTCTGAGTGAGTACAGGCACAGGCACGAGATTCCGGGGCCGTAACTGATGTGCATGGGGGGAGGTTGTATTGTAATAAGGACAGGGATTACTTCTAGACACCGCATGCCCCGGAACCTGGAAGAAATCACTAGCATAAGGAAAAATGTTACATTTCTCCACAACAAGTCCATTACTATTAGGCATACAGGTAGGACTAGTGTAACATATCTACTAACTGTATGCCCATATTAATGGGTCATATACATCCTGGGGTGGGGTGAGTGACAGATTCCTTTTAAATTTGACTATACGGGGGCTTGTTATACTAATACTCATAAAAAGCTCAGCTGGTAAGTATCAAAAGCCCCCAACTTACCCATATTTAGCCCCCCAGACAACAACTATTACATGTAACATAGTGCTTATAATCTCCTAACAAAACAGTATAATAATCAGCTCCATAGTGCCCTGTCCCCCTCCTCCACAATACTCCCATCCTCTCACATTCATCCCCCACAATACCCCCATCCTCTCACATTTACCCCACAGTGACCATGACATGCCTTCATTTAATCCATCTAACACATTCCATCCCCAGGTACCGTTATATAGGGCAATAGCTACATACAGAGAATGGAGTGGGATCTTTTCCATCTCCGCTCAGCAACCCTGGAAGCCTGCCTCAGTTCTTTGGTCAGGCTGGTGTGCCAGGGCTGTCTGTTGAATATGCAAGCTTTGGTATGTGTGAGAGGGGCAACCGATTCCATAGCTGCAGCTATTGTGGTGTTATATAGAGCGGCAGCCGCATTGTGTAGGGAACTTATGTCTGTAAGAGGGAGAAGGGATTCAGACACTGAGTGTAGATTGAGGTGTTTAAGATTTCTGTGAGGGTGTGCAAGTTTGTGGGGTGGGGATTATGGACCTGGAGAGGAGAGGGAAGAGAATGTAAGTAGGTTGTGGTCAGAAAGAGGAAGAGGTGAGTTAGAGAGGTTGGATAGGTAACAGAGGCGGGTGATGATGAGGTCCAATGTGTGGCCATCTTTGTGAGTTGCTGCAGAAGACCATTGATTGAGGCTGAAGGAGGAAGTGAGAGATGGAAGTTTAGTGGCAGCTGAGAGGGAAGTGTCAATGGGGATGCTGAAGTCGCCCAAGATGATAGTGGGGATGTCAGCGGAAAGGAAATGAAGTAGCCAGGGGGTGAAGTGGTCAAAGAAGGTGGTGGCTGGCCCTGGAGGGTGGTAAATGAGAGCCAGTTGGAGTGGGAGTAGATGAGCACAGAGTGCGCCTCAAAGGAAGGGAGTATAACGGAGGGTGGAAGTGGGATTGGGGTGAAGGAGCAGTTATCTGAAAGGAGAAAACGAACTCCTCCGCCATGCTTGTTGCTGGGGCGGGGGGTGTGGGAAGGGTGGAATCCACCATGCGAGAGTGCAGCAGGAGAGGCTGTGTCAGAGGGGGTGAGCCAGGTTTCGATGATGGCGAGGAAAGAAAGTTTGTTAGTAATGAAGAGATTTTGGATGTAGGAAAGTTTGTAGCAGACAGAGCGAGCGTTCCATAGAACTCCTGTTAGTGGGACTGGGGAAGAGGGGTCGGGTGAATGGATATAAGGTTAGAGAGGTTACAGAAAGTTCATCTCAAGATGTAGTTAGCAAGTGGGCTTTACAGGTGTTTCTATGAATTGTGTACTATTGGGTTATCAAGACAAAAAAAAAAGATTACATTTGTACCTTTGTAATTTACTCCAGATTTTTTAAGTATAGAAGGGAATATAGGTGAAAACTGATCCACAGTTTCTTACAAAGTTTCTCCTGAAGGTGGCAATACCTCATATGTAGCAGGAAAGTACTGTTTGGGCACACAGCAGGGCTCAGAAGGAAGGAGCATTATTGCCTCTCGGAGTGCAGATTTTTCCTGGAAATGTTTGCAGGCATCATTAGCAGAGCCTCTAAATGCCAGAATAAGCACAACTCCCCCCTAAACCCACCCCTTTGGAAATTCATCTATGAATGCAGTACATTCGACAGGAGTTATTTCACAAATAAGCACACAGTTGGTGTTGCAAAGTGAAAATTGCCAACATGCCATTAAAGTGACTATTGATTGTTCCCAACTTGTGTTTGTGGAGACATGCACACATAAGGCTGCTTTCACACATCAGTTTTTTGTCGTCAGGCTCAATCTGGCGAATTTTCAAAAAAAAGGATCTGGCGAATGATGCCGCCCGATCAGTTTTTTCCCCGTAAACTTGTATTACCGATGGATTGCGACGGATGGCCTCACGTTTCATCCGTCGTTCACCGGATCTGTCGAAAATTGTTTGTCCGGTGGCGGGAAAAAACGGACAAAGTAACGTTTTTTGTCTCCGGTGAAAAACCGGACAGCGCCGGATCCAGTGCCGTCTGGCGTTTGCTAGAATGGAAGCCTATAGGCGCCGGAAGGTGCCAGATACGTCACATGACGGAATCCGGCACGGGATTCCGTTTTTTTAACTGCGCATGTTCAGATACAATTGGCCAGCCCCCAATTAGGAAAGGTGTATATAGCCTGCTAATAGGGCTTCACTCATCCATTTACCAGCAAGCAATCAAGACACAGACCTGCTGCCAGAGCTGAAACCTGCCACCAGAGCTAAAACCTGCCACCAGAGCTGAAACCTGCCACCAGAGCTGAAAGAAACCTGCCACCATAGCTGAAACCTGCCCCAGGCCAGCCAGCCATAGCCTGCCAGCAGCCAACCACAGCCTGCCAGCAGCCAGCCAAAGCCTACCAGGCCAGCAGCCAGCCACAGCATACCAGGCCAGCAGCCAGCCACAGCATACCAGGCCAGCAGCCAGCCAAAGCCTACCAGGCCAGCAGCCAGCCACAGCATACCAGGCCAGCAGCCAGCCGCAGCCAACCACAGCCTACCAGGCCAGCAGCCAGCCGCAGCCAACCACAGCCTACCAAGCCAGCAGCCAGCTGCAGGCAACCACAGCCTGCCAGGCGAGCAGCCAGCCACAGCCTACCAGACCAGCAACAAGCCACAGCATGTCTTCTTCTGGGAGCCCACCCCTGAGTCATCAGTGCTGTGAGGTAAATGCATTTTTTTTGTTTTTTTTTCTTTTTGTTGATGCTCACGTAATCTATATATCTAATTGGCTAAGGTCCACTTCCGTCTGTTTGTCTGTTTGTCTGTCACGGAAATCCCGCATCGCTGATTGGTCGCGGCCGGCTGGGCACGACCAATCAGCAACAGCCACAGTCCGGCCGCGAATTGGCCCCTCTCTACTCCCCTTCAGTCAGTGCCCCCTCCATACTCCCCTCCAGTCAGCGCCCACATAGCGTTTTAGCAGTCCGTTAAACGGACTGCGTTACACCGTGGCATAACACGGTGTAACGCAGTCCATTAATGCTGCCATTAACCCTGTTACCGGGTGCATCACCAATGCATGCCATACTGGCCATGCGCCGTCATTCTGTGACGGACCCGGAAATGCTGCCTGCAGCGTTTCCAGGTCTGTCACCACTTTTGACAAGTGTGACCAACTTTTTACTATTGATGCTGCTTATGCAGCATCAATAGTAAAAACATATAATGTTAAAAACAATAATAAAAAAAAATCGTGATATTCTCACTTTCCGGCGTCTCCGGCAGCTTTTCCCGCTGAATAAATCGGTGAATACGCCGGAGGATGAGTATATGACCGAGGAAGGGAACTTGCGCTTAAAGCACCACTGCAGGGGTGAAAAAAAAAACTCCAGCTGGAGCGGTGCTTTAATAATTTAATTATAAGCAATTCAATATAATTAAGTTAATTATGGCTTGGAATAAAGCTACATCTTCACGGGTTATTGCCGCAAAGCATCACCGGGAAAGGACCTGGCGGGAGCATCGCTAAAGGTCTGGGCTGGATTCGGGGGCCGCCAAAAGGTGAGTATATAACTATTTTTTATTTTAATTCTTTTTTTAATAGGGATATGGTGCCCACACTGCTATATACTACGTGGCTGTGCTATATACTACGTGGGCTGTGCTATATACTACGTGGGCTGTTATATACTATGTGGCTGTGCTATATACTACGTGGGCTGTGCTATATACTACGTGGGCTGTTCTATACTTTGTGGCTGTGCTATATACTATGTGGGCTGTGTTATATACTATGTGGCTGTGCTATATACTACGTGGGCTGTGTTATATACTATGTGGCTGTGCTATATACTACGTGGCTGTGTTATATACCACGTGGCTGTGTTATATACCACGTGGCTGTGTTATATACCACGTGGCTGTGTTATATACTACGTGGCTGTAGTAATCAATCAGCTACAGGTGCAGTCCGGCCGCGAATTGGCGCAGGATTTGAACCATGCTTCGCTGATTGGTCGCGCCCGGCCGGCCGAATCCTGTGTATTCATTGCATTATTCTTAAACTTTCATAAATAAACTACATACAGATTCTAGAATACCCGATGCGTTAGAATCGGGCCACCATCTAGTATATATATAGTAGAAAAGAAAAAATAGCGTTAGATGAATTAGCACAAAATAAAGATCTTCTAATTAAAAATGCAGACAAAGGTGGGGCGATTGTGGTGATTAATGCTGGACTGTATAAAATCCTAAACCTTCCACCTTTCCATCCACCTCTTGTGTCTCCCCTTTTCCTCATAGATTGTAAGCTTGCGAGCAGCAGGGCCCTCATTCCTCCTGGTATCTGTTTTGAACTGTGATTTCTGTTATGCTGTAATGTCTGTTGTCTGTATAAGTCCCCTCTATAAGTTGTAAAGCGCTGCGGAATATGTTGGCGCTATATAAATAAAATTATTATTATTATTTATTATTAACCTTAGAGATCTAGAGAATCCGGATGTTTATTTGGAATTAAAAGAAAATCCTACAGTGAGATTTAACGGTGAACTTCTAAATTTACTCCAGGAAGGTGTAACAACTGGAGCTTTGAACTAAAAAATAAAAAAATATTGCTATTTGGACCACCCTGTCATTCCAGTGTATCATTCCCTACCAAAAATTCATAAAAATATATTTCCACCTCCTATGAGACCCATAGTGGTGGGGATTGGTGCACTGGGTGAAAGGCTGGGTGAGTGGTTGGATGCACATCTCCAGCCACTAGTTTTTTTGACTCCTAGCCATATACGTGACACAAAGGCAGTGGTTACCATGATGCATGCTTTTAAGTGGGAGGCTGGTTTCACATGGTTCTCATGTGATGTAATTAGTCTGTGTCCCTCTATTCCCCACAAAGACCAGGCTGGAGCGAGCCGCCCCACCCCCTCCCCCGGGTGGCCTGCGTGGAAGCCGACATGACAGGGGGTTTGGAGCAGGGAAACAGGGGGTGTGGAGTTTGCCCTGAGGGGAGGGTTAATGCTGGCCTGGAGAGGGTATGGGGTGAGTGGGGGGGAGGAGCCAGTCACTTCCCGCTCTGAGGACCTGGGAGCAGGAAGCACCAAGCACCAGCAGCTTACTATGGCGTCCATTGAGGGAGTCCTGTCACAGCTGCGGGCGGCGGCGGCGTCTCAGCCTCCAGGCTGGCTGGAGGCTCAAGTGGCTGCTATCCTCGGCGGTGGCGGCAGCAGCGGCAGCGGTGGTGTGGATCCTCCGGCGGTCGGGACCGGTGAGCAGCGGCGTTCCAGGCGGGGGCGGCCCCCTGAACGCTTATCTCCAGACGCCGCTCCGGTGGCTCAGCGTCGGCACAGGAGCCCCTCAGGGGACCCTCCAGGCCGCGTGCCTGCTCAGAAGCGCCCCAGCAGGCCGCGGTCTGGGAGGAATCCACCCGCCGCGCTGAGGCCTGCAGTGGCAGTCAGGCCTTCTCCCCCAGCACGCCGGGGGGCGGGGCCTATGCGCGCAGGAGCTCGCAACGCTCCCACGGATGTAATGGCGGGCCGCCGAGGTGATGACCAGGTCGGGCGGCCTGCTTCCAGCGACAGCATGAGACGGCGGGGGAGTATCCTTGCGGCATCGGCGGGCAGCGCCCCAGACCCGGTGGGGCTGCTGGACACGACCAGGGGGCACCATCCTTCTCGAGCACCGGCGACCGGGCCTGCATCTCCCTAAGTGGCGGCGCCTGGCGGCAGCGTTTCCGACAGCGGCTCCGGGTCTGGACATACAGGACGCCTGGCAGTCACCCCGGATGACGGATTCGGCACGGTCCCCTCTGCGGTGGGCGGATCGGTTGGACCGGTTTTGCGGAGCGAGGTTCACGTCCAGGATGGTACACGGACGGCTTCGGGATCGAGAGACGGCTGGACGGCGACAGCGTCTGCGGCTGGGGGGATCACAGCTCCCCTGCAGCCTGGTGAGAACCCATCTATGTTTTGTTTGTCCCCGTCGTTTTCTACGCCGACTTTGCCTACTGTGAATCGGGTTGAGGGGGATGTAGAACGTGGTGCTGGAGTTGGTACGCGGGTAGATGCGTGTCGTGAAGGAGTGGGGGAGTTGTTGTCGGGTGTACGTGAGCTGTTGTCACGGTTGGGCAGTGGCAAGCCAGGGCCATCCCCTTTGTCAGCTTGGGCCGGATCGTCTGCTCCAGGGTTGGCGTTATCCGGCAGCGGGTCTGCCGAATCGGGTAGGTTGCCCGAGCCGGTTTCTTTATCTGTGCAGACTGAAAAAGAGAAGGAGGGGGGTATTCGGTTGGATGATAAGGCGCGTGGCGAGGTGTACGTATGCTTTGAAGGGCCGATGGGGGCGCACTTGAAAAAGGAGGTGCATGAGAAGATTTGGAAGGACGAGTATGTCAAGATATTTTCGCTATTGCCGTTGGAGAAATTTAACCTCGATAAGAGTAAAAAAGAGGATAGTAAGAAGGAGGATGAGGAAAAGCGGCGATGGCGCCTTATTCCGCAGACGTTTGTAAATTGGCTTCAGGCGTTCGCGATTTTGGCAAGTGTTATTGGCGAGAAGGCTCCCGAGAACTGCTCAGCCTTGTTTTGTTATTTGGATTCTATAGGTGAGGCGCATAGGGCATATGGTGGGCAAGCATGGTTACGATACGACGAGCAGTTCCGGCAGCGGAAGGCGGTCCATCCGGCGATCTGGTGGGATCAGAAGGACATTGGTTTGTGGTTACGGGTGATGGTGCCAACAAAGTTTGGTCACTCCTTTCAGAGCGGGGCCGGAACTTCCAGCCAAAGCGCTTCGCAGGGTTCCGCTTCAGGAGCCGGGGGTCAGTCGGGTCAATCCGGCGGCCAAAAGCATGGTGTTTGTTGGCAGTTCAACAACGGCCAATGCAAGTTAGGAGCGACTTGTAAGTTCAAACATTTGTGCTCCAACTGCAACGGGGCCTCGCACGGAGCCTCCAAGTGTTTTAAGAAAAAAGGGAAGCCAGAAGGTAATTCCAATGGGGAGGATTTTTTCGCGAAGATTGGCTAGCGCTACGGCCGGGATTTCCGCCCCACATCATTTTGTTCGTTTGTCGTCTGAACACAAGGCCGACTTGGAGGTCTGGGACCGTTTTTTGTCCGTGTACAACGGGCGTTCATTGTTGATGGATGAAGCGGTGGGTAATGCGGATTTGGAGTTGTTTACCGACGCGTCGGGTGGTTTTGGATTTGGGGCCTTTTTCAGGGGCAGTTGGTGTGCTTCTCGATGGCCAGAAGCTTGGTTCGAAAACGGATTGGTACGAAATATTACTTTGTTGGAAATTTTTCCGATTTTGGTGGCTGTGCAGCTTTGGGGTGACGATTTTCGAAATAAGCGGGTGCGCTTTAACTGCGATAATATGGCGGTCGTGTGTGCCATTAACAGTTTGACGACAACGTCGCCTCCAGTGATCAGAGTTGTTCGGCAGTTGGTTTTGTCCTGTTTATCTTTGAATGCTTATTTCACGGCATCTCATGTGCCCGGTGTTAATAACGGCATTGCCGATTCTTTGTCTCGTTTCCAGTGGGAGCGTTTTCGGTCGCTGGCTCCGGATGCCGAGGAGACGGGGCTGGAATGTCCGGCGGAGCTTTGGAGCTTGGTGTCCGGGCTGCAGAGCCTTTAATTCAAGCGTCCCTGGCGCCGAGTACGTGGTCGTGTTATCAGGCGGTATGGAGTGCGTGGGAGAGCTGGTTGGAGTTGTGTGGCGTGGCGGGTACTGGTCGTGACCTAGTTGGGGCGTTGTTACTGTGGATGAGGCACGGCATGGACCAGGGTTGGTCGGCAGCAAAAGTCGATAGGACAATAGCAGCGTTGGCTTTTGGTTTTAGGCTCCGCGGCCTGCAGGATGTGACGAAGTCTTTTTTGGTAAAGCAAGCTGCGAGGGGGTTGAGAAGGACAAGTAGCCGTGGCGATTGCAGGCGCCCGGTGTCTTTTGAGATGTTGGAACGGTTGGGGGCACATCTGGATGATATTTGTGTTTCCGTTTTTGAGGCTGTGCTATTTCGTTTAGCTTTTTCGTTGGCCTTTTACGGAGCCTTGAGGGTGGGGGAGTTGGTGTCTCCCACTACAGTTCGTCAAGGGGGCCTTCGGACGGGGGACTTTTTTGTTTCCGAGGGGTCGTTGCAATTTTGGATTCGTAAGTCTAAGACGGATCAGACGGGACGGGGCAAAAGGGTGATTTTGGGTGCTGTTCCCGGGTCCGTGATGTGTCCTGTTCGTTGCTGGCAGGATTTTGATAGGCTTCACCCGCAGGGTGATGGGCCTTTGTTACGTCATGAGGATGGGTCTTTTCTGTCAAGATACCAGTTCATAGCGGTTTTCCGGCAGTCTTTGGAGATTATTGGTGTGGATTCTTCCAGGTTTGCATCGCACTCTTTTCGGATCGGGGCCGCTACGGAGGCAGCACAGAGTGGTTTGGCTCCTGCAGTGGTATAGAGGATAGGGCGGTGGGAGTCTGGTCGTTATCGGAGCTACGTGAGGCCCTGAGAGGCGGGTGGATGTCGGTTTTTCTGTACTCGTGGTTGGTGTGAGCTTAAGTTGTTTATGTTTTCCAGATTCATCCTCGCTGTTGGTGTGGATTTTCGGCCACTCTTACGTGTACTGGGGTGCGCGGCGAGCAGACATCCGACAGGATGGAAGACAGCTCGGTTTTTCCAGGGACGTGGCTGTCATCAGGTGGTTGGGGTTTCGGGGTTTAGGTTGGAACAGGGTCCTGGAGGAGGTACACAATGGGGTTCATTTGGACAGGCCTCCCGACATTCTGGTTTTGCATGTCGGAGGAAATGACTTGGGAGTTCGCCCTTGTCGCGAGTTAATCCGGGACATTAAGCATGACATGCTACGTTTATTGGTTTCCTTTCGGGACATGTCGTTAGTGTGGTCGGAGATCGTTCCATGGAGGTCCTGGCGGCATGCCAGGTCGGTGGATAAAATCAATAAGGCTCGCATCAAGGTTAATGGGGCCGTGTCTGGTTTTGTCGCTCGGAATGGGGGTTTCGCCGTGCGTCATTTTGAGTTGGAGCGGGGTGGTGACCAATTTCTTTTGGGTGATGGCGTTCATCTGAACGTGGTGGGTATTGACTTGTGGGCCCTTGGGCTGCAGTCTGGCATTGAGAGGGCCATAGCAGTTAAAGTTGGTGGGGTCTCGGGTACTTGAGGGGGTCAAGTATCCTCGTGGTGGCGGGGGGAGGGGTCCTTGGAGTGGGTGCTAAATTGGCCTGGGGGGTCCGTCGGGATACGGATTCTCCAGTTGGTATAAGTTTTGGTGGCGGGTCTGGTGATTTGGGGGAATCTTGGTAACGGTGGGCCAGATTCCTAAGTTGCAAGTGGACAACGGGAACCCTTCGGGGTATTTTTGTGCTCTCGAGCCTGTGGGGTAACGGCTGAGAGTAATCTATAGTTGGTCTTTGTCCACTTGCCTATTATACGGTTAACACCAGATTTTTAGCTTCAAGGACCCCCTCCCCGGATCAGGTTACGGTTAAATGTTGTGTTTGTTTATAATAAAAGCCGCTGTGGCCATTTATATCCAATTTGAGACTCATGTCTTTATTCAGGGGCTGGGGGGGTGAGGGGTCGGAGACCCTTGGGGGAAAGCATTTGTTCACGGTGGTCGACAATACCAATGTCATGTAGCTCTCAAATGTTTATCCTTCTATCTCAGGAAATATAGCAGTTATTCAGAGGTGTTATGTGATTTTTTACTTGAAGCAACTAAATTCCTCTTGAGTCATAATTATTGCATGTTTGACAATAGGTATTTTTTGCAGACTAGTGGTGTAAGTATGGGAGCAAAATTCTCCCCTTCACTCGCTAATAATGTAATGGCAACCTGGGAAGAGAATTTTATCTTCAAATCCATTCAGAGAAAATCTGGTGTGGATGTGAAGATATATAGATGATCTGGTCTTTGTGCTGAAAAATATGGAGGATGATGCCCAGTCTTTTCTCGAATATTTAAACAACAATGGTTATAATCTCCAATTTACTGGTTTTCCTGAGAAGTCACAGATTGATTTTTTAGATGTAACGTTTGTTGCTAGTATTGAGGAGAACAGGGTATTGGTACTCCCTTACCGAAAATCAACTGCTTCAAACAGTATACTGGCAGCTAAATCTTGCCACCCCCCACATGTTATTAGAAATCTACCTGTGGGTGAACTCATCAGGACCAAACGCAATAGTTCTGATGATTCTATATATACAAGTGAAAGTAAAAAAGTTTGCAGCAGATTACAAAACCATGGTTACCCTAAATGGTGTTTGGAAAGAGCCCATTCGATTGTCAGGAATATTAGCAGAGACTCTTTACTTAAACATAAACGTAAGAAAAATAAAACGGATAACAATATTATTACATTTACCACGGGGTACAGTCCACAGTTTAACCAGATCACTGACATCATACGGAAGTACATACCTATTTTGCGACAAGATACAATTCTCAGAAACATCTTGGATAATCACATGGTCCGATTTGTGCCAAAAAGAGCAACTACATTAAAAAACCTTTTGTCTCCCAGCTTATTTGTGGATGTAGAACGAGATCAAAGGAAAAACTGGCTTAGTGCTGTTGGTTTCCACAAATGTGGAGCTAACGTGTGCAAATGTTGCCAGTATGCTACAAAGGATAACATTTTTTCCTCTTTTACAAACAAAAAAGAGTTTCCAATACGCAGTTTTATAAATTGCAATACGGACAATGTTATTTCTCTAATTCAGTGCAATATTTGTCAACTCCAATATGTGGGTTGTACCATGAACCCTCTGCAAAAACGCATCCGTAAACATTTGTCCGATGCGGTTAATTTGCCTCCAGCAGGTTTCTCTGCAGTTTCGTGACATTTCACCAACAAACATAATGGGGATCTAAAATCTTTTTTCTTTAAAGGAATAGAGAAAGTGTCTAAGCCCGTTCGGGGGGGCAACTTACACGAAAAAATCCTGGCAAGGGAAAGTAAGTGGATTTTTTTACTGGAAACTGGAGTGCCATGTGGTTTAAATAGCCGCATGGACTTGATAATGCAATATTAAATATGAATTGAGATGTTATAATAGAAGCTCTATAGTCACAGTAATTTATTTAATATGAAATAATTCCACTATTAACCCCCTTTTTTTCTTATTTTGTGCTGTGAGCATCTGAATATTTAATATGATTTTTTTTTTGTATCCTATAGATATGGTTGATTTTATTTGTATTTAATGTGGATTTTAATCATTCAGTTTTTTCATGTTGTTGAAATCCTTGGGAAAGGATCAATACCGCAAGGGGTTACTGTTGGCTATGGGGTTAATATGGGGTTAACCGGGTTAAATCAAATCTATTGGAATTCTCTATACACACCAGTGACACCCAGCAACTCATATAGGCCTCTTTTTTTCTCGTTCCCTATACTACATTTGCGGTCTTGATTCTGTACTCATTTGGACCTGGAGGAAGACACATGTGGTGTCGAAACATGTCAGTCCATAAGGGATTGAATGTATGCAATATTGTTACTGAAGAAATCTGGAACTTTTTAATGGATAAATAAAAGGTATATTTTACTCTACCATTGGACCGATCGCTGGAGAAACAAAAAGTTTTTTCTTTACATGTGTGGATTTATCCCAATCCGTTTTCCGTGCGAACTGTAACCACAGGTTGGATGTATTCCTGTTTCTTCAAAGCGGTGAGCTGGCTTTGGCAAAAACTCTTTTTTTATATAGTTTATTAATATAAAAAAAAATTTATAACAGGAAGCTGCAGCATCAGAGGTGCTTCCAGAAGGAGACGGATGGGGTGGAGAAATACCCGGAGCGGGCTTGCAATTGGTAAATTTCTTACATGCATCGCAGAACCACATCATCACAGACATCACAGTACACACAACACATAAAAATAGATAATTACTGACATCATAGAACACACAACACATAAGCCTACATCCAAGCACATAATTATTATTTTTTTTTTAGTCTTCCGATTCTGGGGCTCGATTAAGAGGTCCTCAAAGCACCTCCCAGGGTCGTCAGCGTGAGCATCAGGGTGGTCGCCATCGAGTAAGTACCTTTTTTCTTTATTTTTTTTTATTTTTCAACTTCATGTTGAGGATTTCAGTGTAATGTTTTTTTTTTGTTTTTTTTTAACAGGCTTCACAGCGTGCTCCTGACTCGGACAATGAGGAGGCCAGTCTAGACATTGACCTCCTCATCGATCAATCCGAGACTATGGACTATGGGGGAAAGCCGCCACGCAGATCTTGGTGTGACCCGTCGGCTCTGGGAGGAAGTATGCCACGAAGTTGTGGACCACTTGGAGGACCTTGATGTTCGGGCCCAGAATCAAGCGCGTAAGTATTCACAGTTCAGTTATGTTGCTGGATTTAATGTGTTGTATACTAACCAATTTGTGCTTTCACTTTACAGGCAGAAGAGTTATCAAGCGGTGGCGGTC
This sequence comes from Ranitomeya variabilis, assembly GCF_051348905.1. Lineage (NCBI taxonomy): Eukaryota > Metazoa > Chordata > Amphibia > Anura > Dendrobatidae > Ranitomeya > Ranitomeya variabilis. Next base: position 544,567,197 of record NC_135234.1, read on the forward strand.
ACTCAGGGATCGCATCAAGAATGAATTCAACAAGGAGATGCAGGCCCCGAGTGGATCGGGAGGACCCAGGAGCAAGTGCAAGGATGCAAGAGCCCTGTCGTTCCTCCGGTCGATAATGGTGAGCAGAAAGTAAACATTTCCCACCCCATTTACAAAGTAAAAATGTTTACATGTGTAACCTTTTTTTTGTTTCAGCCAGGGCCAAGCAATAACAATATATTAATTACATTTTTTTTCCTTTGTTCCACAGCACCATCTGCAGCACTCGGGAGCCTGCAGAGTTGAACCCTTCTGAAGAGATCCCACAGTATCCCGAGGGCCACTTCGACAGACCCGACCCATCTACACCTTCCCAGCCTTCCCTCACATCTGGTCCTTTGGTCCCATCCACCAGTGCTGGGGCATCGTGGCAGACTTCGTTAGATGAAGCTGCTGGTGAGGAAGTAGCTTTTTCTTTACCCCACCCCTCTGACACTGCTGCCACCTCTAGAACACCTGTGGGTTCTGGGCAGCAGCGCCAGAGGGGTCCGGAAAAGAGCTATGCGCCCGAGTTCTTGCATCTGAATGCATGCTTCCAAAACTGTCTCAAACTGTTGCACATGACTGCAGGATTTAACCTCCTGAACAACAGTATTCTTGAGTTGCACACGTGTCTGGATAGGATGCATTCAGATGCAAGTAAATTGCCTAATCACTCTTTTTTCCAGGCAGTAGTCGAGCGCATAGACAAGCTATCTCCTGACCAGCAGATGCATGTAATGCAAGCCTGCCAGTTTGCCCTTGCGCATGTTAGCTCCCAAGCCCCTCCACGGTAGTTCCTCCAGCACCTGCCCCCAGCGTCGGACTGGGGTGTCTGGGGCCCACCAGAGGAATGGACTCTAGGGGCCCACCCTACAGCTATATGCAAATATCTGTCATTATAGTGGAGCATCGGCTGTAAAACACCGGCGGCTGCCGCACATCTACCGTGTGCCCCAATAACTGGATGTATAATTACGGTAGTTTACATTAATGTGGTTCTTGGTAAAACAAGTTATCACTGATCCATGGGCTCCACAGGATAGGTGATCGCTTAGATCCGACCATTAGAAACTGCACCGATCAGAAGAATGGGGAAGTTTTATCCCTGACAGGACACTTTTATCACTATTTTAAAATGCAGCGGCAGGTGGGATTTCTGACCGCAGCTCCATTCATTCTCTTTGGGGCTTCCAGAAAAAAACAAGTGCAGCCACAGAGTGAATGAATGGATCAGTGATCTAGTCGGACATGCCACTCCAGTCTAATGGGGATAAAAAGTTCCACATTTTGCTGAGTGGGTCCAAGCAGTCAGACCCCCACCAATCAATATGTTATCACTTATCCTGTGGAGAGGTGATTACTTTTTTCCACAGGAAACCCCTGTAAGTGCATCTCCGCCGCTGTGTACAAAGCATTAAAACTCTAATGGAAATAAAGAATCTTCTCCTAATTAATATCAGAGAGAACAAATGACTGCCATACACAACACAATCCACTATACCAAGACCAATATTACCACATACAGGAAGAAATACCACCACACCATGACCAGACTACATAGTGACCGAATAATACTACATACAAGGGACAAATACCACCGCACCATGTCAAGACCACATATTACCACCACTTGGTGACCAAATAGCACATACAAGGGACAAATACCACAACACCATTTCCAGACCACATATTACCACCACATAGTGACTGAATACTACAATACTGATCAGAAATAAAAAAAAACAAAAAAAAACACAATATCTATCACCATAAGGCTGCTGTCACACTAGCAGTATTTGGTCAGTATTTTACATCAGTATTTGTAAGCCAAAACCAGGAGTGGAACAATTTGAGGAAAAGTATAATAAATGCAGAAGTGGTGCACATGTTTCTATTATACTTTTCCTCAAATTGTTCCACTCCTGGTTTTGGCTTACAAATACTGATGTAAAATACTGACCAAATACTGAATGTGTGACGGCAGCCTAAGTGACATTATACACAGGAGATCTGTACTTAGTATGCAGTGTCTGTGTAGAGGTAATACAGAGATCACTGGTGGTATTATACACAGGAGCTCTGTATATAATGTATAGGTAATACAGTGATCACTGGTGACATTATACACAGGAGCTCTGTATATAGTATACAGTGTATAGTGTCAATGTATAGGTAACACTGACTCACCAGTGACGTCTCTAGGTGAAGTCCTTCATCTTTCATCCAGCACAGACCGCCATCATTTCTTCCAGCCAGGACTCATTTTTGCAGGAAATAACAGTTATCTCGAGCTCCGCTTGCAGAACACATTACTTAATTTTTCACAACTTCTACATTACACCACATGAAGAAAAAAAGGCGACATAGTGTCACTCTACACAGTAACAGGACCGCCCCCCCCAATTAAAACAGTATACTCAAAAAATAAAATAAATACATCACTGCAGTAATAATATCCCTTAATTAGCCCCTATGGTAATAATATTCCCCACCCTGGCCCCGTTTATCTCATTCCTGGCTCCAGCCATATGTTCTCGCATCCTGCCCTCATGAGTATCCATTCTACCCCATATGATCTCCCCATCCTGCCCCATCTGTCTCCATCGTATCCATCCTGCCCCATGATCCAATCCTGCCCCATGTCTTTCATTCTGCCCCGTGTCTACATTCTGCCCATGCCTCCAGTCCTGCCCCCAGTGTGTCCAGCAATCTACCCCAGTGTGTCCAGCATATTACCCCCAGTGTGTCCAGCATATTACCCCCAGTATGTCCAGCATATTGCCCCAGTGTCCAGCAATCTGCCCCAGTGTGTCCAGCATTGCCCCCAGACAGTGTGTCCGGCAATCTGCCCCAGTATGTCCGGCAATCTGCCCCAGTATGTCCGGCAATCTGCCCCAGTGTGCCCGGCATTCTGCCCCCACTGTGTCCGGCATTCTGCCCCCAGTGTGTCCAGCATTGCCCCCAGACAGTGTGTCCAGCATTGCCCCCAGACAGTGTGTCCAGCATATTGCCCCCAGACAGTGTGTCCAGCATTCTGCCCCCAGACAGTGTGTCCAGCATTCTGCCCCCAGACAGTGTGTCCAGCATTCTGCCCCCAGTGTGTCCAGCATATTGCCCCCAGACAGTGTGTCCAGCATTGCCCCCAGACAGTGTGTCCAGCATTCTGCCCCCAGTGTGTCCAGCATATTGCCCCCAGACAGTGTGTCCAGCATTCTGCCCCCAGACAGTGTGTCCAGCATTCTGCCCCCAGACAGTGTGTCCAGCATTCTGCCCCCAGACAGTGTGTCCAGCATTCTGCCCCCAGACAGTGTGTCCAGCATTCTGCCCCCAGTGTGTCCAGCATTCTGCCCCCAGTGTGTCCAGCATTCTGCCCCCAGTGTGTCCAGCATTCTGCCCCCAGTGTGTCCAGCATTCTGCCCCCAGTGTGTCCAGCATTCTGCCCCCAGTGTGTCCAGCATTCTGCCCCCAGTGTGTCCAGCATTCTGCCCCCAGTGTGTCCAGCATTCTGCCCCCAGTGTGTCCAGCATTCTGCCCCCAGTGTGTCCAGCATTCTGCCCCCAGTGTGTCCAGCATTCTGCCCCCAGTGTGTCCAGCATTCTGCCCTGTTATGGTTCTCAATGGCAAGAGAACATAGCCCAGCAAACATACGAACTAGCTCTTGGAAGGATGGAAACTAAACTGACCATGAACTAAACCTGCCGCACAACTAACAGTAGCCGGGTAGCGTAGCCTGCGTTTTATCCCTAGACGCCCAGCGCCGGCCGGAGGACTAACTAATCCTGGCAGAGGAAAATACAGTCCTGGCTCACCTCTAGAGAAATTTCCCCAAAAGGCAGACAGAGGCCCCCACATATATTGGCGGTGATTTTAGATGAAAATGACAAACGTAGTATGAAAATAGGTTTAGCAAAATCGAGGTCCGCTTACTAGATAGCAGGAAGACAGAAAGGGCACTTTCATGGTCAGCTGAAAACCCTATCAAAACACATCCTGAAATTACTTTAAGACTCTAGTATTAACTCATAACATCAGAGTGGCAATTTCAGATCACAAGAGCTTTCCAGACACAGAAACGAAACTGCAGCTGTGAACTGGAACAAAATGCAAAAAACAAACAAGGACAAAAGTCCACTTAGCTGGGAGTAGTCTAGAAGCAGGAACATGCACAGAAAGGCTTCTGATTACAATGTTGACCGGCATGGAAGTGACAGAGGAGCAAGGTTAAATAGCGACTCCCACATCCTGATGGGAACAGGTGAACAGAGGGGATGATGCACACAAGTTCAATTCCACCAGTGGCCACCGGGGGAGCCCAAAATCCAATTTCACAACAGTACCCCCCCCTCAAGGAGGGGGCACCGAACCCTCACCAGAACCACCAGGGCGATCAGGATGAGCCCTATGAAAGGCACGGACCAGATCGGAGGCATGAACATCAGAGGCAGTCACCCAAGAATTATCCTCCTGACCGTATCCCTTCCATTTGACCAGATACTGGAGTTTCCGTCTGGAAATACGGGAGTCCAAGATTTTTTCCACAACGTACTCCAACTCGCCCTCAACCAACACCGGAGCAGGAGGCTCAACGGAAGGCACAACCGGTACCTCATACCTGCGCAATAATGACCGATGAAAAACATTATGAATAGAAAAAGATGCAGGGAGGTCCAAACGGAAGGACACAGGGTTAAGAATCTCCAATATCTTGTACGGGCCGATGAACCGAGGCTTAAACTTAGGAGAAGAAACCCTCATAGGGACAAAACGAGAAGACAACCACACCAAGTCCCCGACACAAAGCCGAGGACCAACCCGACGCCGGCGGTTGGCAAAAAGCTGAGTCTTCTCCTGGGACAACTTCAAATTGTCCACTACCTGCCCCCAAATCTGATGCAACCTCTCCACCACAGCATCCACTCCAGGACAATCCGAAGATTCCACCTGACCGGAGGAAAATCGAGGATGAAACCCCGAATTACAGAAAAAAGGAGACACCAAGGTGGCAGAGCTGGCCCGATTATTGAGGGCAAACTCCGCTAAAGGCAAAAAAGCAACCCAATCATCCTGATCTGCAGACACAAAACACCTCAAATATGTCTCCAAGGTCTGATTCGTCCGCTCGGTCTGGCCATTAGTCTGAGGATGGAAAGCAGACGAGAAAGACAAATCAATGCCCATCCTAGCACAGAACGCTCGCCAAAATCTAGACACGAATTGGGTTCCCCTGTCAGAAACGATATTCTCCGGAATACCATGCAAACGAACCACATTTTGAAAAAACAGAGGAACCAACTCGGAAGAAGAGGGCAACTTAGGCAGGGGAACCAAATGGACCATCTTAGAGAAACGGTCGCACACCACCCAGATGACAGACATCTTCTGAGAAACAGGAAGATCTGAAATAAAATTCATCGAGATGTGCGTCCAAGGCCTCTTCGGGATAGGCAAGGGCAACAACAATCCACTAGCCCGAGAACAACAAGGCTTGGCCCGAGCACAAACGTCACAAGACTGCACAAAGCCTCGTACATCTCGTGACAGGGAAGGCCACCAGAAGGACCTTGCCACCAAATCCCTGGTACCAAAGATTCCAGGATGACCTGCCAACGCAGAAGAATGAACCTCAGAAATGACTTTACTGGTCCAATCATCAGGAACAAACAGTCTACCAGGTGGGCAACGATCAGGTCTATCCGCCTGAAACTCCTGCAAGGCCCGCCGCAGGTCTGGAGAAACGGCAGACAATATCACTCCATCCTTAAGGATACCTGTAGGTTCAGAATTACCAGGGGAGTCAGGCTCAAAACTCCTAGAAAGGGCATCCGCCTTAACATTCTTAGAACCCGGTAGGTATGACACCACAAAATTAAACCGAGAGAAAAACAACGACCAGCGCGCCTGTCTAGGATTCAGGCGTCTGGCGGACTCAAGATAAATTAAATTTTTGTGGTCGGTCAATACCACCACCTGATGTCTAGCCCCCTCAAGCCAATGACGCCACTCCTCAAAAGCCCACTTCATGGCCAAAAGCTCCCGATTCCCAATATCATAATTCCGCTCGGCGGGCGAAAATTTACGAGAAAAAAAAGCACAAGGTTTCATCACGGAGCAGTCGGAACTTCTCTGCGACAAAACCGCCCCAGCTCCGATTTCAGAAGCGTCGACCTCAACCTGAAAAGGAAGAGCAACATCAGGCTGACGCAACACAGGGGCGGAAGAAAAGCGGCGCTTAAGCTCCCGAAAGGCCTCCACAGCAGCAGGGGACCAATCAGCAACATCAGCACCCTTCTTAGTCAAATCAGTCAATGGTTTAACAACATCAGAAAAACCAGCAATAAATCGACGATAAAAGTTAGCAAAGCCCAAAAATTTCTGAAGACTCTTAAGAGAAGAGGGTTGCGTCCAATCACAAATAGCCTGAACCTTGACAAGATCCATCTCGATGGAAGAGGGGGAAAAAATGTATCCCAAGAAGGAAATCTTTTGCACCCCAAAAACGCACTTAGAACCCTTCACACACAAGGAATTAGACCGCAAAACCTGAAAAACCCTCCTGACCTGCTGGACATGAGAGTCCCAGTCATCCGAAAAAATCAGAATATCATCCAGATACACAATCATAAATTTATCCAAATAATCACGGAAAATGTCATGCATAAAGGACTGAAAGACTGAAGGGGCATTTGAAAGGCCAAAAGGCATCACCAAATACTCAAAGTGGCCCTCGGGCGTATTAAATGCGGTTTTCCACTCATCCCCCTGCTTAATTCGCACCAAATTATACGCCCCACGGAGATCTATCTTAGAGAACCACTTAGCCCCCTTTATGCGAGCAAACAAATCAGTCAGCAGTGGCAACGGATATTGATATTTAACCGTGATTTTATTCAAAAGCCGATAATCAATACACGGCCTCAAAGAGCCATCTTTCTTAGACACAAAGAAAAAACCGGCTCCTAAGGGAGATGACGAAGGACGAATATGTCCCTTTTCCAAGGACTCCTTTATATATTCTCGCATAGCAGCATGTTCAGGCACAGACAGATTAAATAAACGACCCTTAGGGTATTTACTACCCGGAATCAAATCTATGGCACAATCGCACTCCCGGTGCGGAGGTAATGAACCAAGCTTAGGTTCTTCAAAAACATCACGATAGTCAGACAAGAATTCAGGAATCTCAGAGGGAATAGATGATGAAATGGAAACCAAAGGTACGTCCCCATGCATCCCCTTACATCCCCAGCTTAACACAGACATAGCTTTCCAGTCGAGGACTGGGTTATGAGATTGCAGCCATGGCAATCCAAGCACCAACACATCATGTAGATTATACAGCACAAGAAAGCGAATAATCTCCTGATGATCCGGATTAATCCGCATAGTTACTTGTGTCCAGTATTGTGGTTTATTACTAGCCAATGGGGTGGAGTCAATCCCCTTCAGAGGTATAGGAGTTTCAAGAGGCTCTAAATCATACCCACAGCGTTTGGCAAAGGACCAATCCATAAGACTCAAAGCGGCGCCAGAGTCGACATAGGCGTCCGCGGTAATAGATGATAAAGAACAAATCAGGGTCACAGATAGAATAAACTTAGACTGAAAAGTGCCAATTGAAACTGACTTATCAAGCTTCTTAGTACGCTTAGAGCATGCTGATATAACATGAGTTGAATCACCACAATAAAAGCACAACCCATTTTTTCGTCTAAAATTCTGCCGTTCGCTTCTGGACAGAATTCTATCACATTGCATATTCTCTGGCGTCTTCTCAGTAGACACCGCCAACTGGTGCACAGGTTTGCGCTCCCGCAGACGTCTATCGATCTGGATAGCCATTGTCATGGACTCATTCAGACCCGCAGGCACAGGGAACCCCACCATAACATCCTTAATGGCATCAGAGAGACCCTCTCTGAAATTCGCCGCCAGGGCGCACTCATTCCACTGAGTAAGCACAGACCATTTACGGAATTTTTGGCAATATATTTCAACTTCATCTTGCCCCTGAGATAGGGACATCAAGGCTTTTTCCGCCTGAAGCTCTAAATGAGGTTCCTCATAAAGCAACCCCAAGGCCAGAAAAAACGCATCCACATTGAGCAACGCAGGATCCCCTGGAGCCAATGCAAAAGCCCAATCTTGAGGGTCGCCCCGGAGCAAAGAAATCACAATCCTGACCTGCTGAGCAGGATCTCCAGCAGAGCGAGATTTCAGGGACAAAAACAACTTGCAATTATTTTTGAAATTTTGAAAGCAAGATCTATTCCCCGAGAAAAATTCAGGCAAAGGAATTCTAGGTTCAGATATAGGAACATGAACAACACAGTCTTGTAAATTTTGAACTTTCGTGGTGAGATTATTCAAACCTGCAGCTAAACTCTGAATATCCATTTTAAACAGGTGAACACAGAGCCATTCCAGGATTAGAAGGAGAGAGAGAGAGGAAGGCTGCAATATAGGCAGACTAGCAAGTGATTCAATTGGAAGCACACTCAGAACTGAAGGAAAAAAAAAAAAAAAAAAAAATCTTCAGCAGACTTCTTTTTTCTCTCCTTTCTCTGCCAATTAATTTAACCCTTTGCGGGCCGGTCAAACTGTTATGGTTCTCAATGGCAAGAGAACATAGCCCAGCAAACATACGAACTAGCTCTTGGAAGGATGGAAACTAAACTGACCATGAACTAAACCTGCCGCACAACTAACAGTAGCCGGGTAGCGTAGCCTGCGTTTTATCCCTAGACGCCCAGCGCCGGCCGGAGGACTAACTAATCCTGGCAGAGGAAAATACAGTCCTGGCTCACCTCTAGAGAAATTTCCCCGAAAGGCAGACAGAGGCCCCCACATATATTGGCGGTGATTTTAGATGAAAATGACAAACGTAGTATGAAAATAGGTTTAGCAAAATCGAGGTCCGCTTACTAGATAGCAGGAAGACAGAAAGGGCACTTTCATGGTCAGCTGAAAACCCTATCAAAACACATCCTGAAATTACTTTAAGACTCTAGTATTAACTCATAACATCAGAGTGGCAATTTCAGATCACAAGAGCTTTCCAGACACAGAAACGAAACTGCAGCTGTGAACTGGAACAAAATGCAAAAAACAAACAAGGACAAAAGTCCACTTAGCTGGGAGTAGTCTAGAAGCAGGAACATGCACAGAAAGGCTTCTGATTACAATGTTGACCGGCATGGAAGTGACAGAGGAGCAAGGTTAAATAGCGACTCCCACATCCTGATGGGAACAGGTGAACAGAGGGGATGATGCACACAAGTTCAATTCCACCAGTGGCCACCGGGGGAGCCCAAAATCCAATTTCACAACACTGCCCCCAGTGTGTCCAGCATTCTGCCCCCAGTGTGTCCAGCATTCTGCCCCCAGTGTGTCCAGCATTCTGCCCCCATTGTGTCTCCAGCATTCTGCCCCCATTGTGTCTCCAGCATTCTGCCCCCATTGTGTCTCCAGCATTCTGCCCCCATTGTGTCTCCAGCATTCTGCCCCAGTGTGTCTCCAGCAATCTGCCCCCAGTGTGTCTCCAGCATTCTGCCCCAGTGTGTCTCCAGCATTCTGCCCCAGTGTGTCTCCAGCATTCTGCCCCAGTGTGTCTCCAGCATTCTGCCCCAGTGTGTCTCCAGCATTCTGCCCCAGTGTGTCCAGCAATCTGCCCCAGTGTGTCTCCAGCATTCTGCCCCAGTGTGTGTCCAGCAATCTGCCCCCAGTGTGTGTCCAGCATTCTGCCCCCCCAGTGTCCCCCACTGCTCCAGGGGCCACCCACCCTCCTTGAAGACGATACTCACCCTGCTGCCTGCAGCCTGCTCCAACGATGGTCTCGGCGTCTGCTCTGCACTGCATCTTCTTCCTGCTTGTGCGGTCATGTGATACTGATTAAAGTCATGAATATGCGCATATTCATGACCTTAATGAAGCGGTACCACGTGACCGCACAAGCAGGAAGAAGATGCAGTGCAGAGCAGACGCGGAGACCATCGTTGGAGCAGGGTGAGTATCGTCTTCAAGGAGGGTGGGTGGGGGGCGGCAGGGGGGGCCCCCGGAGCAGTGGGGGCCCTGCCAGCAGGTGTCAGTGCCTGGGCCCACCGGAGGATCCTCCGGTTCTCCGGTGGGCCAGTCCGAGCCTGCCTGCCCCCCTCCAGCCACTGTCCCTCTTCCCCCTCCTATACAATACCATCTTTCTGCCCTGTGCCAGCTTACTGCCTCGTACCAGCATTCTGCCCCATACCAGTTCCCAACCACATCATCTGTGCCTCCACTCCCTGCCCAACCTGTACTCCTTGCCCACTACCACCAGTCTTCTTCCACACCCATCATGCCCCAAACACAACACTCTTCTCTATCCACCACCTCTTCTGCCTCCCAATCCCTCCACTCCACCCCTCAAACCTTCCAAATTCCCATCACTACTCCCAGTTTTATGTCCACCTATTCTCTTTCTTTCTCCACCCCTTCACCTTCTGTTTTACCTTCTGATCCATCACCACCACAATCCTCTCTCCACAGTCCTACTGTCGAAGTGGTCCAATCTGACAGCCCCTCCAGTATTATCTCCACTCCACACTACCTAGATAACTCACCACTTCCCCTCTCTGACCACAACATTCTCTCCTTCACACTCACAACTCCTCGCCCACCCCAGCACTCTCCTACCTATCACACATTCAGAAATCTACAAGCCATTAACCCTCATACACTTTCAGACTCCTTACACTCATCATTGTCCCCAATCTCCTCTTTTTCCTGTCCTGATCTGGCTGTACTTCACTACAATGACACTCTTAGAAGCACCCTTGACCAAGTAGCTCCCCTCACCCTCAGAACCTCCAAACACAGAGTGAAACAGCCCTGGCTCACATCGCAAACCCGATTTCTCCAGCGATGCTCTAGAAGTGCTGAACGCTTATGGAGGAAAACACGCACACCAGAAGACTTCATCCACTTCAAATTTATATTAAGGACCTATAACTCTGCCCTTCACCTCGCCAAACAGACCTACTTCACCACTCTGATCTCCTCACTATCCAACAACCCCAAGAAACTTTTTAACACCTTCCACTCCCTCCTCAGGCCCAAAGCACAAGACCCTATTACAGACATTTGTGCTGATGACCTGGCCTCCCACTTTATAGAGAAAATAGTCATTATCCGTCAGGAAATCCGCTCCCAGACACCAAGTGCAATGACTCCCATTCCTCCCTGCATCTCCCCTGGCTCACTCTCCACTTTCGATCCCATCACAGAAGAAGAAGTCTCCAAGCTCCTCTCCTCTTCTCGTCCGACTACATGCACCACCGACCCCATTCCCTCACACCTCCTCCAGTCTCTCTCTCCAGTCGTCACAACTCACCTAACTACAATTTTTAATCTCTCCCTTTCCTCTGGCATTTTTCCCTCCTCTTTCAAACACTCTATCATTACTCCATTACTAAAAAAACAAACCCTTGACCCATCATGCACAAACAACTACAGACCGGTCTCCAATCTCCCCTTCATCTCAAAACTCCTGGAGCGCCTAGCCTACTCCCGTCTTACCCGTTACCTCTCCACTCATTCCCTCCTAGACCCTTCACAGTCCGGGTTCCGCCCCCTACATTCGACAGAAACTGCACTCATCAAGGTGACCAATGACCTTCTGACAGCAAAACGTAACGGTGACCACTCTCTGTTCATTCTCCTCAATCTTTCTGCAGCTTTCGACACTGTTGACCACCCTCTCCTACTCTCTAGGCTCCAGTCACTAGGCATCAAGGACACTGCTCTCTCCTGGTTCTCTTCCTATCTTTCTGAACGCTCCTTCAGTGTTCTGTTCTCCGGCTCCACTTCATCTCCTCTTCCTCTCACTGTCGGGGTACCTCAGGGCTCAGTCATTGGCCCCCTTCTCTTCTCCCTCTACACGGCCCCAATTGGACAGACCATCAGCAGATTTGGCTTTCAGTACCATCTTTATGCTGATGACACACAACTATACAGGTCATCCCCTGACCTTACCCCCGCTGTACTACAGAACGCCACTGACTGTCTGTCCGCAGTCTCTGACATAATGTCCGCTCTCTACCTGAAACTCAACCTCTCCAAAACTGAACTTCTTCTGCTCCCGCCTTCTACTAACCTCCTTAAATCTGGCATTTCCCTCTCCGTGGGTGGCACCATAATAACACCCCGGCAGCAGGCACGCTGTCTGGGTGTTATGTTTGACTCCGATCTCTCCTTCACCTCCCACATACAATCTCTTGCCCGCTCATGCCGCTTACACCTAAAGAACATCTCTAGAATTTTCTCACCATGGAGACAACAAAAACTCTCACTGTCGCCCTAATCCACTCCCGTCTGGACTACTGCAACTCTCTATTAATTGGCCTCCCCCTCACGCGACTTTCCACTCTCCAGTCTATCCTTAATGCAGCAGCCAGGGTCGTCCATCTGGCTAATCGTTACTCGGACGTGTCAGCTCTTCGCCAGTCATTACACTGGCTGCCCATTCATTACAGGATACAATTCAAAGTACTTGTTCTCACCCACAAAGCTCTCCACAGTGCGGCACCGCCTAACATCTCCTCCCTCATTTCTCTCTATCGGCCTAGCCGACCGCTGCGCTCTGCAAACGACTTTCGACTAACCTCTGCACTAATCCGTACCTCACACTCCCGACTCCAAGACTTCTCCCGTGCTGCACCAATCCTCTGGAATGCTCTACCCCAAGATATTAGAACCATCCACAATTTGCATAGTTTTAGGCGCTCCCTCAAAACACATTTGTTCAGAGCGGCCTATCACGTTCCCTAATCAAACTCATTTTATGTTTGTGTGTGTGTAGCCCATTCGCTATCTCCATCTACCCCCCACTCCCTGAAGATGGCTGGACCATCATTGTAAATACATCAATGTAAATACACACCTGTACTTTGTATCTCCCCACCCTTACTGTAGATTGTAAGCTCTCACGAGCAGGGTCGTCGTATTTTGTTTTATTCTGCTTTATTACTGTATTGTTAACATTGTTACCTATGACTGTTGTGTTTGAAACTGTTAAACTGTAAAGCGCTGCGGAATATGTTGGCGCTATATAAATAAAGATTATTATTATTATTATTACCTAAATTTGTAAAAGTTGTATAAACTGTATTTTGGTTTAAAAATTGTTGTCTTTCATTTATTTAATTATAAGGTTAAATACTTTGAGTAAAGCAAGGTACAATACATTGGGTAAAACAGGCACAATACTTTGGGTAAAACCCAACCAGGTACAATACATTGGGTAAAACAGGTACAATACATTGGGTAAAACCCAACCAGGTACAATACATTGGGTAAAACCCAACCAGGTACAATACTTTGGGTAAAGCAGGTACAATACATTGGGTAAAACCCAACAAGGTCCAATACTTTGGGTAAAAAAAGGTCCAACACTTTGGGTAAAACAAGGTCCAAGGTCCAAGACAAAGCTTTCAAACTATATAATCCTGCCAGTGTACGCTTCCTTGAGGTGAAATAATGTATTCTGCAAATTTGTCCCTCATTCTGGAAACTGACACAGAACTTCTAAAAGTAATGTTATGGTAATCATTCAAGGTGGTTTCTTCAAAGTGGTCATCAATGGCAATCTGTTCCTTGCATATTATGAAATTGTGCAGGACCACACAAGCTTTCACAACCTCATCCACTGTGTCAGTCTTCAGGTTTATAGCAGTCAACAGAACTCGCCATTTGGCTGTTAGAATCCCAAAAGCGCACTCCACCATTCTTTGTGCTCGTGTTAGGTGGCAATTAAAAACTCTTTTAGTTGGCGTCAATCAACTACTTGCGTATGGTTTCAGCAGGTGTCCCGAGAGTTGGATCGCTTCATCTCCAACACATACAAATTGCATTGGTGGCCTAGAGGTTTCAGGCAGCGGTCTTGGGGGTGGAAATTGGAAGGTGTTTCCATAGAGATGACACCCCATTGCAGACACTTTAAAAACTTGCGAATCATTGGAGCGGCCATAGGCCCCAATATCGACGCTATAAAGTTGTATTCTGTGTCTGCGATGGCCATGAGCACAATAGAGAAATATTTCTTGTAGTTGAAATATTCTGAGCCAGATTCAGCAGGCTTGGCAATGCGGATATGTTTCCCGTCCACTGCACCCAAGCAATTGGGAAACTGACAAATTTGTTGGAATTTTTCTGCAATCTCCAGCCAACTCTCCGTTGTGGGATGTGGGATAAATTCTTCATGCAAACAGTCCCACAATGCATGGCAGGTGTGCTTAACAATCCCCGATATGGTGGAAATCCCGAGTCTAAACTGAAAATGTAGTGAGGAAAGTGATTCTCCAGTTGCAAGGAATCTGTGAAAAAAGGCAAGGCAATAATTAGTACAAAATACCAGCAACAACATTACAGTTATAAGTGTGCTTTAACAGTAGGAGATACAATAAAAGTAGCTTACCGAAGAGTCACCATCAGACGCTCTGACGGTGAAATGGAGAAGCGGCAATATGTGTCACTTCTTCAGATGAGGTGCCCAATCTGTTCCACCAAAAAATCAAAGTTCTCCGTTTGCATACGCACGTAGCTGAAAAACTTCTCAGGGTTTCCTCTTAACTCCATGTATAATGTTGAATACACCCCACGTGTCATTCTCTGTGCTGTGATTGGTTGGATCCAAAAACGTCATCGGCGCAGATGCATGACGTGCTGTCTTTCTCGCTCCTTCTCCATAACAATCGCTTTCAAACTAGTCGCCTCAAAAGTGAAATCCACAAAAATCTTCAGAATATTTGCCATCACGCCTTCCATCTTCGCCACTTGCTCTACAACCAAAGATGGCCTGTATGAACAAAGTATATATAGGTTTTCAGTAGCCAATCACATTTGAGAGCCTCCCATGGGCGTTTTTTTTAAAACGGATCTGTCATAAAACGGTTAAAAAACCGGACGAAACGGAGGAAAAACTGATGCGAAGGATCCGGTTTTTAGCCTTTTTCCCGGTGTTAACCAATATTTTCAATCATGCACAAAAGCCCAGTCAATTACCATTTTGTGCACCACTAAAAAGACTTGCACCAATGGAACAGATGCCAAGTGAAGTCCAAAGTGGGTTAAGCTGCCTCATTGCAGTGAATGGTTCTGTCTAATCCCATATTTCACAGCTTTGGATGAAACCTTGATGTAAGTGTTCAATGTTTAGTTTTTTCAATTTTTTTGTCATCAGTATTTTGTGCTTTGCATGTTTTTTGGACATAGAACATGTCACTTCTTTCAGAGTTTTTCAGCATTTTTCACCCATTGACTTGAATAACGCAGGTATCATATTTTGCTGCAAAAAAGTCAAGGACAGCAGGATGTGACCTAACAGTCTGATACCGCTGCATCTAGATGGCAGGCTGCATGGTTAATGATGCAACCATTCAGTCTGTCATCCAGCAGAGACACTGGGCAGTGGACCCCAACTCAGACCCCCATGGGTAGCTTAAATATCCAGTGTTTGCCATGCTGTCATGTGCATGACAGCATGGCAAACACCTCTTCTGATCAGCAGTAAATCATCACTGCTGGTCAGACAGCTGTGGTTTCCACACTGTCAAAAGACAGCGTGAGCCCGCAGCTGTGGTCGGAGGTATAAAGTTTACCTCTGGTCAGTGGTGTCAGCTGATGGGACCACTGCTCCCATCATCCGACACCTGCTGCCACTAATAACAGCGAGAGTATCCATCAGCTGCCGCCTGTGCTGTAAATAAATAATTTTTAAAAAAACCTGAGTGGGTTTCTCTGTATTTTTGATAACCAGGCAAAACTCACAGCTAAGGCTGCAACCCTCAGCTGTCAGCTTCAGCAAGGCTGGTTATCAAAAAGAGAGGTCCCCACATCGTATGTTTTAATTATTTAAATAAATAATTAAAAAAATTGCATTGGTCTCCCCATTTTTGACAACCAGTCTTGCTAATGCAGACATCTGGGGCTGGTAATCTCAGGCTGGTAAGAGGCCATAAGTATTGCCCCCCCAATCTAAAAATAGAAGCCTGCAGCAGCCCAAAAAGGTACATCTATTAAATGCGCCAATTCTGTCTCTTTGCCCGGCTCTTCCCACTTGCCGTGTAGCAGTGGCAAGTGGGGTTCATATTTGTGGGGTTGATGTATTTTCTGTTGACATCAAGCCCACGGATTACTAATGTCTATATCCATTACTAATCCTATAGTTATATTGTAAATAAAGACACAGCAAAAAAAAATTCTTATGTTTGAAATAAAACAAAACACTTTTACTTTTTATTTAAAAATAGGAAACACAGTTATACTCACTAACACCTAATTCCACTGAATCTCTCGTCTCCTGTAATAAAACAAAAATAAAAAACAACAAAATCCTAACAACAAAAGTGATACAGCGGCTTTATTCTTTGGGATAGTACAATTATTGCGATTCCAAATTTATACTTTTTATGTTTTTCTATCTTTACAAGTAAAAAATTCTTTATACAAAACATATTTTTTTTGCATTGCCATGTCTTGAGAGCTATAACTTTTTTGTTTTTCAACCAACAGAGCTGTACGAGGTTTTTTTTTATTTGCAGGATGAGTTGAAGTTTTTATTCATATTTTTATTCATACCAATTTGGGAAATATAATAGTCTTTGATTGCTAAGTATTCTGATTTTTAGGAGACAGTATGAACAAAAAACAGTAGTCAAAATTGTTTTCCTTTCTATGCCGTAAACCTTGTGATATGTAGTAAGTGATAAGACAGCTATATCCTTTGGGTCAGTAATCAGTATTACAGTAATACCAGATTTATATGTATTATGGCTCTGATTCATCAAGACCGGCAATGACAATCATCAGCTCCCTGCCATCACGGTGGGAGCTCCTAGCCCTCAGAGACTGCGTCATTTGGAGGGTTACATAGTCATCCATTGTTACTGTAGGAGCTTGGCTTCTGTTAAGCCGAGCTCTTGCATAGTTATCAGGAGATATCAGTTTTTTTAATTTTTGGCATTTTTTTTCCACTTAACTATCTTTAATAAAAAGATAGCGGTGTTATTAACAACTGTAATCCTGCACTTGCTGCTAAGCAATCTGCTATAAACTGTTTCTGAAACGACAGAAAGTTAGAATCTAAATTAGCCCCAGTGACTAGAGTTGAGCGACTTTTACTTTTTTCGGATCGAGTCGGGTTTCGCGAAACCCGACTTTGTCAAAAGTCGGGTCGGGTGAAATCGGCCGATTATTGCAAAAAGTCGGGGGCCGACTGAAACACGAAACCCAATGCAAGTCAATGGGGAAACAAATATATAAAGAAAAACCTTGCACTCAACTTATGCTCTTTGTGAATTTTTAATGTAGTACCCAAAAAACGTTTCGGTCCAACACACCGGACCTTCATCAGTTACTACAGAAAGTGACAAAATAAATGAATAAACTAAAGTAATACATGGATATAATAATAATGAAAATAAAATAAAATTGACAGAAAAAAAGTATATACATAAACCTATAATGGTTGACGCATCAGAGCTGAAATAGTGAAACTGGTTGCAGAGAGAAAAGTAGGTTTTCGACATAATGTCCAGCAGAAAGAGACATGTCTAATATCCGGCACTAATGTGGAGAATAGGAATGATAAGGAACATATCGTAACGTACCGTACTATGTGTGGAATTGCGGGGGGAGACAACAACAGTGTCTCTGGGCACACAGAGAGAGCGGCGTCTGGGACAGAGAGAAAGTGGTAAAATGACCCGGGCTGTTAGTGACGACGCCTACGTGTGCTCAATGGACCCTGTGAAACGTCATACCTGAGTTGAAAACGGGTAAGAGATAAGATCCACTGCGAGGAGATAAAGGACGTAAGTGAGACAAACTCCTCTAATGGCTTAGTGGTATAACAGTGCATAATACCGGCATATTACCTTATGCAGGAAAGAGGTATTGTGTGCCGTGAATAGACGCGGAGTCCTCCGCTCGTCTGAAGTGCTGGGGAAGAGTCCGCATTGAAATAGAAAAGGGGCTTGTACTCGGCAGAGTTAGTCGGCCAATGAGAGTGCGCATACGTTGGGCGGAAGAGACGTCGCCCCGAGATTCGTGTGTCAGCCTCAGGTGATGTTGTGTGTATCTCCTCAGTGTGCTCGTCCAGCGGATGTGACGTCGCTGGATGTGCAACGTCAGTGTGATCTATGGGACGGAACTATTAGTTCCTCTTGGCTCGGGGCTAGGTATGTTTGTTAACTAAGGAGAGGACCTAACGTGAGGTGGTGTATGAGGAAGGAAAATAAACCGCTGTAATAATCAGGCATATAACAGATCCGGACATGAGGACATAGCAGGTGAAGGTGAACTATGTCCCGTGGAGCAGAATTCAGTGGAGAACGTGACCAAGAGGGGTGCATACAACTTCAATAGAGACGACTCTATAACAAAGAAAAAAGGTGTTAGACACTGAAGCATATACTGAATGCACGCATAATGGACGAGGCACCGCCATACAGTTACATAATGGTAAAGGATGTTTAGACACTGGAGCATATGATGAATACATACATGAGATGTTATCAGAAAATAAAGGCACCGCCAAACTGTTACATGATGGATTCACAAATACCATAGGTAGGCCCTGTCGTTTTTATGAACAGACGTTCATAACCATGTGAGCAAAACCCGATATAACATGGCATATAATATATAATATACAATGTAGCATTGAGAACGTGGGCGTGATAATAAAATAAAAATAAAAATAACGTTCCTAGGGATAAGGATATATAGGCATAGAGTAGTATGTGAGAAGGGACCATATAGTACCTGGACTGATGTATTAGTGCTGGAGGTATAATCGACCAAAGAATAAAGAATAATAGGTGCAGGGTTGCCTGGCAACGGCTTATTTTATTGGAAGGATGCCAGGTCATAGTCCCTGTTAAGGCCCTTTGGGTGTAAGGTCTCAAGGGTGTGAATCCAGAAAGCCTCCCTGCGCTTCCGACGGGCAATCCTATTCCCTCCCCGTCTTGAAGGGGGTGTATGTTCTATAACCTGGAACTTAAGCTGTGAAATGTTATGGCCTTGGTTGGTAAAATGTAAGGGAATGGGTAATAATAGATTCTTGCAGCGTATGGTGGATTTGTGCTTCGAAATGCGGCCGCGTATGGGTTGCGTAGTTTCTCCCACCTAAAACAGGCCGCACGGGCACTTGATTAGGTACACTACCCATGAGGTGTCGCAAGTAAAGAAATCCGGAATGCGGAATACTTTGCCTGAATGCGGGTGGTGGAAAGAGGTGCCTTTAAGAACATTGTGACACTGGGAGCAATGAAGACATGGGAAAGTCCCAGTTCGAGGATTTTGTAGGAACCGTTAGCGGGGTGTTGATTTATTGGTACCTATGTCTGCTTTCACCAGCGAGTCCCTGAGGTTGGGTGCTCGTCTGAAACAGGGAAGAAAAGGTTCCCGGAATTCTGGGATATCCGGATGGCCACTTGCTAGTAGATGCCAATGTTTACGAAATGGATTTGTGTAGAACATAGGCGAAAGGGTGGAATGAGTGGACAAACGGAATCCGGTTAGTAGATCTATTCAGTCTGGGTTGCGGAGGTGCTGTGGCGTTTTGGAGTATCGTGGTGGGATAGCCACGTTGGGAGAATTTGGAGGCCATTTCTTGTAACCTAAGAGGACGAAGATCTGAGTCTGACACTATTTTAGAAACTCTGTGAAATTGTGATTTGGGGATGGACCGTTTTGTGGAGGGAGGGTGGAAGCTGGAAAAGTGTAGCAGACTATTGCGGTCCGTACTTTTGGTGTATAGGTCAGTAGAGATAGAACCATCTGGTTTAAGTATAACCATTGTGTCGAGGAAATTAATCCTCTGAGGGTCATGTGACATAGTGAATGTAATGCCTGGCCAGGCAGTATTCAGCCATTCAAAGAAAGAGGTGAGGGCTTCCAATGTGCCCCCCCCATATGCAGAAAACGTCATCTATGTAACGTCTCCACAGGAGGACGTTGGAGTTGAACAACGGACTTTGGTAGATAGTACTCTTCTCAAAGTCCGCCATATAGCAATTTGGATAGGGGGGCGCTACGTTGGAGCCCATCGCGGTGCCACGGACCTGGAGGTAGAAGTCATCCTGAAACATAACATGGTTAAAGGTAAGAATGATGGTTAGAAGTTCAATGCAAATATTAACTTGATCTTCCTGTAGACCAGAGTGAGTAAGGAGCCTGTGTACCGAGTTTATACCCTCTAAGTGTGGGATTGATGTGTACAGGTCCTTAACGTACATGGTGACCAGTAATGCATTAGGAGTAATATTGTCCAGACCTCTAAGGACTTCAAGGAACGCCCCTGTATCGAGGATATATGATTTTGATTTCTGTATTAACGGAGTCAAGATTTTTTCAAGATACACCACCAGAGGGGAGAGTATAGAGTCAGTGGAGGCCACAATGGGCCTCCCTGGTGGTTTCTCGAGATTTTTGTGTATCTTGGGAATGGTGTAAAAGACCGGGATGACTGGGTGGGGATTGGTGAGGAAATCAACCGTTTTTGTATCTAGGACCCCCAATTGTGTATACTTGTGAAGAGTATCTGAGATTTTCTGACGTATTGAGGATGTAGGGTCCCTCTGTAACCTCTGATAAATGGTTGTATCACTCAACTGACGGAAAATCTCTTGAAGGTAGTCAGACCTGTTCATTACCACTATGGCCCCACCCTTGTCTGCTGCTTTTATGATTATATTACTATCCTCCTGTAGGCCACAAAGGGCCTGACGCTCAATGGTAGTGAGATTAGGGGGATAAAAAAGATTCCCCCTATTGATGTCTTCCCGTAGTGAATTAAAAGAGTTTTGTACAAACTCAATGAAGATCTCCATTGCATGTGAGCCGTGGGGGGGGTCTAAATTTACTTTTTTTGTATAGACCCAGACTACGGGATGAAAGACTACTGGGTGAGGCTGCTGTAAGGGATGAAGCTGGAGAGGTATCAGGGATATTAGAGAAATACGCCTTTAACCTGAGTGTTCAAAAAAACCGTTGGAGGTCCATTTCTAGATCAAAGGTATGGCAGCGGTAAGTGGGACAGAATGACAGACCTTTTTGTAAAACCTTATATTCCGCCACCCCCAAAGTTCTGTCCGAAATGTTGATTACCAGTGGATTGGTACCTGAGATCTCGTGATCCTCATTTGGTCTGGAGTTAAGGTACCGTCACATTAAGCGACGCTGCAGCGATAGCGACAACGATGGCGATCGCTGCAGCGTCGCTGTTTGATCGCTGGAGAGCTGTCACACAGACCGCTCTCCAGCGACCAACGATGCCGAGGTCCCCGGGTAACCAGGGTAAATATCGGGTTGCTAAGCGCAGGGCCGCGCTTAGTAACCCGATGTTTACCCTGGTTACCAGCGTAAAAGTAAAAAAAACAAACAGTACATGCTCACCTGCGCGTCCCCCGGCGTCTGCTTCCCGACACTGACTGAGCTCCGGCCCTAACAGCACAGCGGTGACGTCACCGCTCTGCTTTCACTTTCACTTTAGGGCCGGCGATCAGTCAGAGCAGGAAGTGGACGGCAGGGGACACGCAGGTGAGCATGTACTGTTTGTTTTTTTTACTTTTACGCTGGTAACCAGGGTAAACATCGGGTTACTAAGCGCGGCCCTGCGCTTAGTAACCCGATGTTTACCCTGGTTACCAGTGTAAAATATCGCTGGTATCGTTGCTTTTGGTGTCAAACACAACGATACACGGCGATCGGACGACCAAATAAAGTTCTGGACTTTATTCAGCGACCAGCGACATCACAGCAGGATCCTGATCGCTGCTGCGTGTCAAACTAAACGATATCGCTAGCGAGGACGCTGCAACGTCACGGATCGCTAGCGATATCGTTTAGTGTGACGGTACCTTTAGTCCTGCGTCCATGGCCGCGCCTTGTTTTTTATCCCCCTAATCTCACTACCTTTGAGCGTCAGGCCCTCTGTGGCCTACAGGAGGATAGCAATATAATCATAAAACCAGCAGACAAGGGTGGGGCCCTAGTGGTAATGAACAGGTCTGACTACCTTCAAGAGATTTTCCATCAGTTGAGTGATACAACCATTTATCAGAGGTTACAGAGGGACCCTACATCCTCAATACGTCAGAAAATCTCAGATACTCTTCACAAGTATACACAATTGGGGGTCCTAGATACAAAAATGGTTGATTTCCTCACCAATCCCCACCCAGTCATCCCGGTCTTTTACACCATTCCCAAGATACACAAAAATCTCCAGAAACCACCAGGGAGGCCCATTGTGGCCTCCACTGACTCTATACTCTCCCCTCTGGCGGTGTATCTTGAAAAAATCTTGACTCCGTTAATACAGACATCAAAATCATATATCCTCAATACAGGGGCGTTCCTTGAAGTCCTTAGAGGTCTGGACAATATTCCTCCTAATGCATTACTGGTCACCATGGACGTTAAGGACCTGTACACATCAATCCCACACTTAGAGGGTATAAACTCGGTACACAGGCTCCTTACTCACTCTGGTCTACAGGAAGATCAAGTTAATCATTGCGTTGAACTTCTAACCATCATTCTTACCTTTAACGATTTTAGGTTTCAGGATGACTTCTACCTCCAGGTCCGTGGCACCGCGATGGGCTCCAACGTAGCACCCCCCTATGCAAATTGCTATATGGCGTACTTTGAGGAGAGTACTATCTACCAAAGTCCGTTGTTCAACTCCAACGTCCTCCTGTGGAGACGTTACATAGATGACGTTTTCTGCATATGGGGGGGCACATTGGAAGCCCTCGCCTCTTTCTTTGAATGGCTGAATACTGCCTGGCCAGGCATTACATTCACTATGCCCTTCTGAAGCGCAGGGAGGCTTTCTGGATTCACACCCTTGAGACCTTACACCCAAAGGGCCTTAACAGGGACTATGACTTGGCATCCTTCCTATAAAATAAGCCGTTGCCAGGCAACCCTGCGCCTATTATTCTTTATTCTTTGGTCGATTATACCTCCAGCACTAATACATCAGTCCAGGTACTATATGGTCCCTTCTCGCATACTACTCTATGCCTATATATCCTTATCCCTAGGAACGTTATTTTTATTTTTATTTTATTATCACGCCCACGTTCTTAATGCTATATTATATATTATATGCCATGTTATATCGGGTTTTGCTCACATGGTTATGAACGTCTGTTCATAAAAACGACAGGGCCTACCTATGGTATTTGTGAATCCATCATGTAACAGTTTGGCGGTGCCTTTATTTCCTGATAACATCTCATGTATGTATTCATCATAAGCTCCAGTGTCTAAACATCCTTTACCATTATGTAACTGTATGGCGGTGCCTCGTCCATTATGCGTGCATTCAGTATATGCTTCAGTGTCTAACACCTTTTTTCTTTGTTATAGAGTCGTCTCTATTGAAGTTGTATGCACCCCTCTTGGTCACGTTCTCCACTGAATTCTGCTCCACGGGACATAGTTCACCTTCACCTGCTATGTCCTCATGTCCGGATCTGTTATATGCCTGATTATTACAGCGGTTTATTTTCCTTCCTCATAAACCACCTCACGTTAGGTCCTCTCCTTAGTTAACAAACATACCTAGCCCCGAGCCAAGAGGAACTAATAGTTCCGTCCCATAGATCACACTGACGTTGCACATCCAGCGACGTCACATCCGCTGGACGAGCACACTGAGGAGATACACACAACATCACCTGAGGCTGACACACGAATCTCGGGGCGACGTCACTTCCGCCCAACGTATGCGCACTCTCATTGGCCGACTAACTCTGCCGAGTACAAGCCCCTTTTCTATTTCAATGCGGACTCTTCCCCAGCACTTCAGACGAGCAGAGGACTCCGCGTCTATTCACGGCACACAATACCTCTTTCCTGCATAAGGTAATATGCCGGTATTATGCACTGTTATACCACTAAGCCATTAGAGGAGTTTGTCTCAAGGCCCCGTCTCACATAGCGAGATCGCTAGCGAGATCGCTGCTGAGTCACAAGTTTTGTGACGCAACAGCGACCTCAGTAGCCATCTCGCTATGTGTGACACGTACCAGCGATCAGGCCCCTGCTGCGAGATCGCTGGTCGTGTCGGAATGGCCTGGACCTTTTTTCGGTCGTTGAGGCCCCGCTGACATCGCTGAATCGGTGTGTGTGACACCGATCCAGCGATGTCTTCACTGGTAACCAGGGTAAACATCGGGTTACTAAGCGCAGGGCCGCGCTTAGTAACCCGATGTTTACCCCGGTTACCAGCGTAAATGTAAAAAAAAAAAAACAGTACATACTCGCCTTCTGATGTCCGTCAGGTCCCTTGCCGTCTGCTTCCTGCTCTCACTGACTGCCGGCCGTACAGTGAGAAGTGAGAGCACAGCAGTGACGTCACCGCTGCGCTCTGCTCTCACTGTACGGCCGGATCTCAGTCAGAGCAGGAAGCGGACGGCAAGGGACCTGGACACCGAAAGGCGAGTATGTACTGTTTGTTTTTTTTGGTAACCAGGGTAAACATCGGGTTACTAAGCGCGGCCCTGCGCTTAGTAACCCGATGTTTACCCTGGTTACCCGGGTGCTGCAGGGGGACTTCGGCATCGTTGAAGACAGTTTAAACGATGCCGAAGTCGTTCCCCTGATCGTTGGTCGCTGGAGAGAGCTGACTGTGTGACAGCTCCCCAGCGACCACACAGCGACTTACCAACGATCACGGCCAGGACGTATCGCTGGTCGTGATCGTTGGTAAATCGCTTAGTGAGACGGGGCCTTCACTTACGTCCTTTATCTCCTCGCAGTGGATCTTATCTCTTACCCGTTTGCAACTCAGGTATGGCGTTTCACAGAGTCCATTGAGCACACGTAGGCGTCGTCACTAACAGCCCGGGTCATTTTACCACTTTCTCTCTGTCCCAGACGCCGCTCTCTCTGTGTGCCCAGAGACACTGTTGTTGTCTCCCCCCGCAATTCCACACATAGTACGGTACGTTACGATATGTTCCTTATCATTCCTATTCTCCACATTAGTGCCGGATATTAGACATGTCTCTTTCTGCTGGACATTATGTCGAAAACCTACTTTTCTCTCTGCAACCAGTTTCACTATTTCAGCTCTGATGCGTTAACCATTATAGGTTTATGTATATATTTTTTTTCTGTCAATTTTATTTTATTTTCATTATTATTATATCCATGTATTACTTTAGTTTATTCATTTATTTTGTCACTTTCTGTAGTAACTGATGAAGGTCCGGTGTGTTGGACCGAAACGTTTTTTTGGGTACTACATTAAAAATTCACAAAGAGCATAAGTTGAGTGCAAGGTTTTTCTTTATATATACTGTAAGGTGTGGGAACCTACCTTTGCACCACCACCAGTAGTGCACACGTTTCTACCATTTAATGGGGAATCAAAGTCGGCAGTGAGTGGAGGACAGGAAAACACCTACAGTGCCCATTTTAATGCCAAAAACATCAATTCTTATTACTTACGCTTGTCAATCTTAATTTACTTTATAATAATAGTTAGGCATTGAAAACTGGGGGTCATTTGGCTAAAGTTGTGGGGGGGTAGGGCTGGCTCAAGATTTTCGTGGGCCCAGGAAATGCGGAATACGTCACGGCGGTGGAGCAGGGAGAGGTAAGTATTTCAACTTTGCAAGTGCTGTGATCCTGAGCAAGCAGGGGGGGCCCACTCGTTGGCACTGGCACAGGGCCCCTCATAGTACGGCGGTGTGTTTGATGGCGGGTGGCGCCTCCCACTGGCAGAGACACTTTTGCGTACTATGAGGGGCCCTGTGCCAGTGACGTCGCCAACGAGTATGCCCCCCCACCTGATGAAGGAACCTGCACTTTCATCGGCACCTTCCTCTTTGTCCCCGTGTAAGGTGGTATAGTATGCGGGAAGGGGAACCTGACTTTCAGCAGGGTCAGATTCTGGCTGTGTAGAGTGCAAGGGGAATGTAGTGGTCTGGGTCAATGTACCAGCAGACTCATCTAGCAGTGGCTGGGCAATGGGCAGGATGAGGAGGAAACACAAATATCTGCCCAAATAATAAAGTAGGCTAAATGCAGTTCAAAATTGGTAACAGGACTAAACTGGCGGCATTGCTTTGTTCAGTGGAGGAAAACTGTAATGAGTGGCAGACACAGTTAGTAGGCCCAAATAATAAAGTGGGCTAACTGTCTACCAAAAAATTGTTAATAAATAAACAGGTGGCATAGCTAGGTACAGGGGTGGGCTCCTCTGCTGAGTAGCAGACAGTGGTAGTAGGCGCAAAGTATTAACCGGTCTAAATTGAGGCCAGGGCCCCTGTATATTTTAACTATCATCTATCATTTCAACAAATTTGTACTGGCAGTGCCATTGAAGGATTTAACAGCACAGACTACACAGTGGTGGAGCAGGGAGAGGTAAGTATTGCCTGTATAGCACTGTTCGAGCTGGGGGGAACACTCTCTCGTGGGCGGCGGTACTGGCACAGGGCCCCTCATATTACGACGGTGTGTCTGACGTTGGTTGTGCACCACCACCGTCAGAGACACTTCACTGTACTATGAGGGACCCTGTGCCAGTGCCGTCGCCCAAGAGTGGGCCCACCCACCCGTCCAGGCAAACGGCACTCGCACGGGTGCTTGCGCCAGGTGGTGACCACGGTCCTGTGGGGGGAGTCAGCCCATTTAGGTAGGTATAAAAATGGCCTATGGTGGACATTCAGCAGCTGCAAATGAAGGGATTGGAGAAGTCAGTAAACAAGGTAGAAGGTGTATATACAGTTAGGTCCATATATATTTGGACAGAGACAACATTTTTCTCATTTTGGTTATAGACATTACCACAATGAATTTTAAACAAAACAATTCAGATGCAGTTGAAGTTCAGACTTTCAGCTTTCATTTGAGGGTATCCACATTAAAATTGGATGAAGGGTTTAGGAGTTTCAGCTCCTTAACATGTGCCACCCTGTTTTTAAAGGGACCAAAAGTAATTGGACAGATTCAATAATTTTAAATAAAATGTTCATTTCTAGTACTTGGTTGAAAACCCTTTGTTGGCAATGACTGCCTGAAGTCTTGAACTCATGGACATCACCAGACGCTGTGTTTCCTCCTTTTTGATGCTCTGCCAGGCCTTCACTGCGGTGGTTTTCAGTTGCTGTTTGTTTGTGGGCCTTTCTGTCTGAAGTTTAGTCTTTAACAAGTGAAATGCATGCTCAATTTGGTTGAGATCAGGTGACTGACTTGGCCATTCAAGAATATTCCACTTCTTTGCTTTAATAGACTCCTGGGTTGCTTTGGCTTCATGTTTTGGGTCATTGTCCATCTGTAGTATGAAACGACGACCAATCAGTTTTGCTGCATTTGGCTGGATCTGAGCACACAGTATGGCTCTGAATACCTCAGAATTCATTCGGCTGCTTCTGTCCTGTGTCACATCATCAATAAACACTAGTGACCCAGTGCCACTGGCAGCCATGCATGCCCAAGCCATCACACTGCCTCCGCCGTGTTTTACAGATGATGTGGTATGCTTTGGATCATGAGCTGTACCAAGCCTTCGCCATACTTTTCTCTTTCCATCATTCTGGTAGAGGTTGATCTTGGTTTCATCTGTCCAAAGAATGTTCTTCCTGAACTGTGCTGGCTTTTTTAGATGTTTTTTAGCAAAGTCCAGTCTAGCCATTTTATTCTTGATGCTTATGAGTGGCTCGCACCGTGCAGTGAACCCTCTGTATTTACTTTCATGCAGTCTTCTCTTTATGACAGATTTGGATATTGATACGCCGACCTCCGGGAGAGTGTTGGTCACTTGGTTGGCTGTTGTGAAGGGGTTTCTCTTCACCATGGAGATTATTCTGCGATCACCCACCACTGTTGTCTTCCGTGGGCGCCCAGGTCTTTTTGCATTGATGAGATCACCAGTGCTTTCTTTCCTTCTCAGGATGTACCAAACTGTACATTTTGCCACTCCTAATATTGTAGCAATTTCTCGGATGGGTTTTTTCTCTGTTTTCACAGCTTAAGAATGGCTTGTTTCACCTTCATGGAGAGCACTTTTGACCGCATGTTTACTTCATAGGAAAACCTTCCAAATGCAAGCACCACACCTCAAATCAACTCCAGGCCTTTTATCTGCTTAGTTGAGAATGACATAATGAAGGGATTGCCCACACCTGTCCATGAAATAGCCTTGGAGTCAATTGTCCAATTACTTTTGGTCCCTTTAAAAAACAGGGTGGCACAGGTTAAGGAGCTGAAACTCCTAAACTCTTCATCCAATTTTAATATGGATACCCTCAAATGAAAGCTAAAAGTCTGAACTTCAACTGCATCTGAATTGTTTTGTTTAAAATTAAATTGTGGTAATGTCTATAACCAAAATGAGAAAAATGTTGTCTCTGTCCAAATATATATGGACCTAACTGTAAACTTGTTGAGAATTTAAATCTCCCTTTTTTTTTGGGAGACTGAACCAAAACTCAGGCCCAGTGTATAAAACAACAAAATGTAAGTGGCAGAAAGTGGCTGGAAGATACGGTATATGAAAAAATACAAGGACTGTAGTACAATTTCAGTCTCCCTACAATGATCTCAGGACAAGTATGGCAGCAATAAAAAGGACTGCTGCACACAAAAGTGTGGACAAATAAACAAGATAACTGTGCAGAAAGGAGCAACAGGATTTTTGCTTTTAAAAAAGCAGTTGGTTTGCACAGCAGCATGCAAACAGCAATGCAGCTATCAGGGAGCCTTATAAGGCAGCCTAATAAGCTACAGAGCTGATGCACAAAAATATAGCCTCCACTGTCCCTGCAAAAAAAAGGTGGTGTTGGACAGTGGAAATCACTACAGCACAAGCGGTTTGGGGGTTAATCTTCCCTCCCTAACTATATCCCTGCTTCTGATGAAGCTGCAGCAACCTCTCCCTATGCTCAGATCGGCAGAAGTAAGATGGCGGTCGCCGTGCACGCCCCTTTATAGCCCCTGTGACGCCGCAGAAAGCAAGCCAATCACTGTAATGCCCTTCTCTAAGATGGTGGGGACCGAGACCTATGTCATCACGCTGCCCACACTCTGCGTCCTTCATTGGCTGAAAAATGGCGCTGAAAGCGTCATACGAAACGCGACTTTTGCGCGCAGATCGCCGACCTCATGGCCGATCCCACACTAGGATCGAGTCAGGTTTCATGAAACCCGACTTTGCCTAAAGTCGGCGATTTTTGAATTTGTCCGATCCGTTTCGCTCAACCCTACCAGTGACCAGTGTGAAAATTGTAAGATTACATTTAAAAAGAAAAAAAGATCTTAATATTAACAAAAATGATTGCGAAAAGCTTTTAAAAATGACATGTAACACAAAAACCTGATTTAATTAATACAGTAAGCCATTTTCTGACGACAAATTCCCACCTTCCATGTTTTTTGTAGGAATTCTGGGAATCAAAAATGACAAATGATATAATTCCTTGTATATTTGTGAGACTTCCTGTATTTTTATCTACAGTTTAGCAAATGTATAATTAAGGTTTTATCCCCAGGGATGACAAAGGAAGGGTTTCTATGAATGATTTCAAATTGTAATATCCTGTTGTGGGAATTATGTGGTCACAGTTTAAGAAAGAGGAAAAATTCCTTTTTAAACTTATCAGGCTGACTGCACATGATCAGGGCGAAAGGGGAAAGACAAGCCCGGCCCCTCACCAGATGTGCATTCCAACACACTTTTATCCATATACTCCAGTTTATGTCATAAAGCTTATGTGCACCCTAGCGAATCGTTTCCAGGCTGTTAGTCCAGCTATTGCCTAATGTACAGCTGTTGTTTGACTGGGGGATTAGCAAAATATTGCATTGAGAAAATGTGCTGGTTGGTGTTATAATAGGTGAGCCTTACAAAATCACTGTATATTATCGGTCTAGTGAAGGAATACTAATTGTCTTTCTGTGTATGTAGATATATATACATATTCATATAGGATAAGTTATGGATAGTGGCATTTCTTGTCTTTATGATTTTACTCAACCCTAACCCTAACCCTAGCCCTCTATCCTCAACCCTAATCCCCTAATCTTAAGTGACCACTCAAAGTCGGGCACAGACAGAAGGCCCGTATGCAAGATCAGTATAGTATATGGGCATTTGTAGTCCATTGATGTGTCTGACAGACGCTGCCTGCTTCTTTGGAGGTAGAAGTGTGTATTTTGTAGCTGACAACAAAAAAACCTGGGTAGTTAAGGCATAGTAAGGTAACAGGTGGAGGGTGACACTAACTTGGAAATAGGAATTTTTGACGAACTGAAGTTTACTTTAGACTTGTGAAAAATAAAGTTGAGTCTTGAATTGGTACAAAATAGGTACCTTTCACTTCAGGGGGTTTTTCAGAATAAGCTGCAGTGTGTGCACAAGACAAATACTACTATTTGGGTATGTGCACATGCTGCGGATTTTGCTGCGGATCCGCAGCGTTTCCGCAGCTGCGGATCCGCAGCGGTTTCCCATCCATTTACAGTACCATGTAAAACTATGGGAAATTAAATCTGCAGTGCACATGCTGCGAAAAAAAACCGAGTGGAAACGCAGCGGTTTATTTTCCGCAGCATGTCAATTCTTTTTGCGGAATCCGCAGCGGTTTTCCACCTGCTCCAATAGGAAACTGCAGGTGAAAACCCGCCGCGGAAACCGCAATAAAAATCGCGATGAATCCGCAGTAAAAACCGCAGCGGTTTTACACTGCGGATTTATCAAAACCGCTGCTGAAAATTCCGCAATGGAATCCGCAGCTTGTGCACATGGCCTTTCTGTTCTACTGCTCTGCATTTTTTTAACATTTTTTCCTCTGCAGGATCTCTATTTTTAATAGTCTGTGTGCTAGGCTAGTAGGAGGTGACTAATTACCATAATGTCTCCCATAAACAGCTAACATAGGGACATAATCACTATATCATAAAACTGACCTGGCAATATGATTGTCCAGGTGAGTACGAGCACAGATACCAAACGAGTAGTTTTTTTTTAAATTATGAAGTGAAAAGAAATGTGAAAATTTGTAGGAAAAAAACTTTCATTTTTCGGAATATGGGGCTGTGCGAGGGCTTATTTTTTGTGCCCTGAGCTGACATTTTTATCGATACCATTTGGTGGTAAATAAAGTGCTTTGATCGCCTCTTATTGTATTTTATTGCAATATTTACAGATTGGATTAATTTATTTTACAATTTGCTAGATCGGACTTTCACGAAGGCAGCGATACCCAATGTGTAGTTTTAATTTTTTTAATTGTTTTATTTTTAATGGGGGTACTAACACAATGCTATGGAGAAAAGACATCAGGAATGTTCTTAGAAAAGCAATGTATGCTGCCCATTAATCTGGGGAGGATTTTAAGGCTATTTCTGAACAACTTGGAGTCCATCACTTTACAGTGAGAAAGATTATTCACAAGTGAAAAACATGCAAGACAGCAAACAATCCTCCCAGCACGTGCTCCCCAATGTCAGATCATGCAGGGAAATTTATGAAAAAAAAACAAGCACTATATCCCAGACTCAAGTCTCAACATGTTAAATGTTCACGTACATGGCAGTGCAAATAGAAAAAGACAGAACAAATACAGCCTTTTTTGAAGGTTTGAGAGGAAAAAAAAACTTTTTCTTTCTGAAAAACACTATAACAGCACTGCCAACGTTTTCAAAGTTGCCTCTGAACAAGCCACAACAGTTCTGGAATGATGTCCTTTGAACGGAGGTGTTTTGCTATAATGTTCTGTGATTCATTTGCCGAAAACTACATAGCATACCAAGAAAAACACATCTTATCAACTACAAAGCACAGTGGATTTTGGAGCCATGGGACGTGGGTACCTCATAATCAGAGAGTCAACCATGATCTTGTGAGGCCATCTGTCCGAAACATAAAGATTGGCAAAAACTGGGTCATGCAATGGGACAATGATCCCAAGCACACCATTTTCACAAAGTAATTGTGCATACGCTTCATAATTTACTAGAATACAACTATATAAACTTGTGCATCAAAAGAGTGAGGCATATATATTTATACTGCATCTGCCTCTGGTCACTGTGGATAATGCAATCTTTTTTTTTTCTAAAGGTGACTGTGTAGGGTTTAACCAAGCATTACTTTAGTTAACTAGATGTAGAAAATCCTAAAAGTCAGTTACAACCCTTTGAAGGGAATCTGTCACCCCCTGGGAGACATTTAGGCCGGCGTCACACTGGCGAGTTTTACGGACGTATGAGCGCAGAAAATACACCCGTAAAATACGCATAACACACGGCCCAATGATTCTCTATGGCCCAGCTCCTATCAGCCGTATTTTACGGATCCGTATTATACGGTCTTCTACGGCCGTACAGAATCGCAGCATGCTGCGTTTGTCACCATATTGCGCAAAAAAATCGCCAATGAAAGTCTATGGGGGCAAAAAAATACGGATTACACACGGACCAGCAGTGTGACTTGCGAGAAATAGTGTTCTATAGAAAAGCCGGTAATTCAATTGCCGGCTTTTCATTTCTTCTTCTCAAACCCGACATGATATGAGACATGGTTTACATACAGTAAACCATCTCATATCCCTTTTTTTTTGCATATTCCACGCTACTAATGTTAGTAGTGTGTATGTGCAAAATTTGGGCACTGTAGCTTGTTAAATAAAGGGTTAAATGGCGGAAAAAATTGGCGTGGGCTCCCGTGCAATTTTCTCCGCCAGAGTGGTAAAGCCAGTGAGTGAGGGCATATATTAATAGCCTAGAGAGGGTCCATGGTTATTGGCCCCCCCTGGCTAAAAACATCTGCCCCCAGCCACCCCAGAAAAGGCACATCTGGAAGATGCGCCTATTCTGGCACTTGGCCTCTCTCTTCCCATTCCTGTGTAGCGGTGGGATATGGGGTAATGAAGGGTTAATGTCATCTTGCTATTGTAAGGTGACATTAAGCTAGATTAATAATGGAGAGGCGTCAATTATGACACCTATCCATTATTAATCCAATAGTACGAAATGGTTAATAAAACACACACACATTTTTTACAAGTATTTTAATGAAATAAAGACACAGGTTGTTGTAATATTTTATTATACTGGTAATCCACCTGATGACCCTCGTCCTGTAACAAAGGAAAAATAACGCAGCAAATAATGATACCTGCATTTTTACTGCGTTTTTTCAACACCCATTCAAGTCAATGGGTGAAAAATGCTGAAAAAATGCAGCAAAAACGCTGAAAGAAGTGACATACTCTATGTCCAAAAAACGCAGCAAAGCACAAAATACTGATCACACAAAAAACAATGTATGTGCATGAGATTTCTGAAATCTCATAGGCTTTACTGGTATTGTAAAAAGCAGCTGAAAATTAGCATTAAAAAAACGCAGCAAAAACGCCGTGTGAACTTACTCTTAAGCTATTACTATGGGCATACAGGTAATAGAATGTTTAAACCAGTCTTACCTGTATGCCTCATAGCTTCCATGTAGATGTTGAGCATGTAGATGAAGGCTCCAGGGCGTGTAGTGCCTGGAAGAAATCCCATGCACAACACACTGACCTGTGACGTGCAGTTGCAGTGCCATATTCGCGCCCATGCCCCGTGCGCTTGTGCAGTTATGGGTTCCTTAGGCCTCTTTCACACTTCCGTTTTTTTCCATCCCTCGCAATCTGTCATTTTGGTAAAAAAAACGGATCCTGCAAATGTGCCCACAGGATGCGTTTTTTTGCCATAGACTTTTATTGACGACGGATTGCAACGGATGGCCACACGTCGCATCCGTCGTGCAACGGATGTGTCGTGTTTTTGTGAACCGTCATGATGAAAAAACATTCAAGGGAACGTTTTTTCGTCCGTCGGATCCGCCATTTCCTACCGCGGAACTCCGCCCCCTCCTCCCAGGACTTCAGAATGGGCAGCGGATGCGTCGGAAAACTGCATCCGCTGCCCATGTTGTGCACAATATTGTACAACATCCGTCGGTACATCAGGCCGACGGTTTGCGATGGCCCCGTACCGACGGGAATGTGAAAGAGGCCTTATCCATACTTCTATGGGCAGTGTCTTCATCCTGCTTCTGCACAGGCAGGTGACAGATTCCCTTTAATGATCCTTGCCAAATCCTGCTTTGTACTGATGAAGGGCAAAAACCTCAAGACGTGTCTGAAAATGGAGTATCTGGTTTGGCTTCTTATCCCAAATCATGTGCCAAGGTTCATTAAAGGATCGAGATTGACTTCTAGGATTGCTACTTCCAATACGTGATGCTAAAGTTTAGGTCTCCTTTCTGTCTGATGAGTCAATTTGCATATTCAAGCTTTAAAATTATATTTCCAAAAAGCATGAAATTGCTAAAATTCTATATGCAAATCTGGAAATCATCCAAATGTGGAGGGAAACTGTAAAAGATACAATGTATTAGAAAAAATCAACAGCATACTCTAAAATGCTCTTGAAATCTAACTTCAGAATGTGAATAAAGTTTTGTACTAAAGAAAAACTGCAACAAATATGCTACCTAAATTGTGGTCTAACATCATAGACCTCACACTAACCCTAATTTTCATAGTAACCAATTAAAGCTCAGCTTCTATTTATTTAAATTGGTGGTCCACTATTGGACATTCCTTTATTAATGACCCCAAGGTGCTACATAAAGTAAACAAAATTGATACTTACCACCTGGACTGGCACCGCTCCATCCATATGTCCTTGCCTTGTCTCCTGACATAAACCATGTCAGGTTGTCCATAGCAAACAACCCCTTTAAGCTATCTACTGAACTGAAAGCTGCACTGCTTTAGGTTGCTGTGGGTAGCAAGGATATTTTTTTGTTAATTTTTATAAGTGAGGTTCATTTTCATAATGAAATTGCAGATCCACATTGCAACTGATCATATTAAAACTTTTGTTTTTATAAAAATAACTTTTTAAAACCACCTTACAGAAATTTAATCTTTTAGATAAAAACACAACGAAAATAAATAAGATGTCAAATAATCTTGTAAATATGTCACGGGAGTACTGGGTAGACTAAGGCTGGTTACCCGGGCTGTTGTGAATTTGGATTCTGGGCTCCCCCGGTGGCCGCTTGTGGAATTGGACTTGTCATCCTCTTTCCTGTTTCACCTGATTCCATCAGTAGTGGGTGTCGCTATTTAAGCTCATTTCTCTGGTGGTTTCTTGCCGGTCAACAATGTTATCTGATGCCTCTCAGTGCTTGTTCCTGCTTCTAGACAACTACTAGATAAGTTGGACTTTTGTCCATGTTTTGTTTTGCCTATTTGTTCCAGTTCACAGCTGAAGTTTTGTTACTGTGTCTGGAAAGCTCTCGTTGATCAGGGATTGCTACTCTGGCGTTATGAGTTAATGCCAGAGTTTAAGGTAATCTCTGGATGGTGTTTTGTTAGTGCTTTTCTGCTGACCATGAAAGTATACTATCTGTCTTCTGCTATCTAGTAATCGGACCTCAAATTTGCTAAGACTATTTTCCTGCTGCGTTTGTTGTTTCATCTGAACTCACCGTCATTATATGTGGGGGGCTACTGTCTTCTTTGGAATATTTCTCTAGAGGTGAGCCAGGTCTTATATTTCCCTCTGCTAGCTATTTAGGTCTTAGGCCAGAGCTGGGCATCTAGCGATAAATAGGAAATGCTACCTGGCTATTTCTAGTTGCGCGGCAGGCTTAGTTCATGGTCAGTATAGTTCCATCTTCCGAGAGCTTGTCCCTCTATAGGCTTGCTATGATCTCTGCCTGCAGAGATCATGACAGTTTGACCGGCCGGTAAAGTGTTAAAGACCCAGGTTGAGAAAGGAGAGTTATAAGAAGTCTGCTGGAATTTTTTTTTTTTTTTTTTTTTTTTTTCCTCCAGTCTGCCTTGCTGCAGTCTTTTTTCTCTCTCTCCTCCTAATCTCTGTATGCTCTGTGTGCACCTGACAATAATGGATCTCCAGAGTGTAACTGCGGGTTTGAATAATCTCATCACGAAAGTACAAAATTTACAAGATTTTGTGGTACATGCTCCGGTATCTGAGCCGAGAATTCCTTTGCCGGAGTTCTTCACAGGGAATAGAGCTAGCTTCCAGAATTTCCGAAATAATTGTAAGCTTTATTTGTCCCTGAAGTCTCGTTCAGCTGGAGACCCTGCTCAGCAGGTTAGGATTGTGATTTCCTTGCTCAGGGGTGACCCTCAAGATTGGGCCTTCTCATTGCCAGCAGGGGATCCTGCGTTACGCGATGTGGATGCGTTTTTTCTGGCCTTGGGCTTGCTTTATGAGGAACCTCATTTGGAACTTCAGGCAGAAAAAACTTTGATGGCACTATCTCAGGGGCAAGACGAAGCTGAAGTTTTCTGCCAAAAATTCCGTAAATGGTCTGTGCTTACTCAGTGGAATGAGTGCGCCTTGGCGGCAACTTTCAGAGAAGGTCTCTCTGATGCCGTTAAGGATGTTATGGTGGGGTTCCCTTTGCCTGCAGGTCTGAATGAGTCCATGACAATGGCTATTCAGATTGATAGGCGTCTGCGGGAGCGCAAACCGGTGCACCATCTGGCGGTGTCTATGGAAAAGACGCCAGAAAGTATGCAGTGTGATAGAATTCTGTCCAGGAGCGAGCGACAGAATTTTAGACGGAAGAATGGATTGTGTTTCTATTGTGGGGATTCTACTCATGTTATATCGGCATGCTCTAGGCGTACAAAGAAGCTTGATAAGTCTGTTTCCATTGGCACCATTCAGTCTAAGTTTATTTTGTCTGTAACCCTGATTTGCTCTTTGTCATCCATTGCCACGGACGCCTATGTTGACTCTGGCGCCGCTCTGAGTCTTATGGATTGGTCCTTTGCCAATCGTTGTGGTTTTGATTTAGAGCCTTTGGAGACTCTTATTCCTCTGAAGGGGATTGACTCCACCCCATTGGCTAATAATAAACCACAATACTGGACACAAGTAACCATGCGTATCAATCCGGATCACCAGGAGATTATTCGTTTCCTGGTGCTGTATAATTTACATGACGATTTGGTACTGGGATTGCCATGGTTGCAGTCTCACAACCCAGTCTTGGACTGGAGAGCAATGTCTGTGTTGAGCTGGGGATGTAAGGGTATTCATGGGGACGTACCTTTGGTTTCTATTTCGTCGTCCATTCTCTCTGAAGTCCCTGAGTTCCTCTCTGATTATCAAGACGTCTTTGACGAACCCAAGCTTGGGTCGTTACCTCCGCACCGTGAGTGCGATTGTGCCATAGATTTGATACCGGGTTGTAAATATCCAAAGGGTCGTTTGTTTAATTTGTCTGTGCCGGAACATGCTGCTATGCGGGAATATATAAAGGAGTCTTTGGAAAAGGGACATATTCGTCCATCTTCTTCTCCCTTGGGAGCTGGGTTTTTCTTTGTCTCAAAAAAAGACGGCTCTTTGAGACCATGTATTGATTATCGGCTTCTGAATAAGATCACTGTTAAGTATCAATACCCATTGCCATTGCTTACTGATTTGTTTGCTCGTATAGAGGGTGCTAAGTGGTTCTCTAAAATTGATCTTCGTGGGGCGTATAATTTGGTGCGGATCAGGCAGGGGGATGAGTGGAAGACCGCATTTAATACGCCCGAGGGCCACTTTGAGTATTTGGTCATGCCTTTTGGTCTTTCTAATGCCCCTTCAGTTTTCCAGTCTTTTATGCATGATATTTTCCGCGATTTTCTGGATAAATTTATGATAATATATCTGGATGATATTCTGATTTTTTCTGATGACTGGGACTCTCATGTCCAGCAGGTCAGGAGAGTTTTTCAGGTTCTGCGGTCTAATTCTTTATGTGTGAAGGGGTCTAAGTGCGTTTTTGGGGTCCAGAAAATTTCCTTTTTGGGGTATATTTTTTCTCCCTCTTCCATTGAGATGGATCCCGTCAAGGTGCAAGCTATTTGTGACTGGACTCAGCCCTCCTCTCTTAAGGGTCTTCAGAGATTTTTGGGCTTTGCCAACTTTTACCGCCGATTTATTGCTGGTTTTTCGGATGTCGTTAAACCACTGACTGATTTGACCAGACAAGGCGCTGATGTTGCTAATTGGTCCCCTCATGCTGTAGAGGCCTTTCAGGAGCTTAAGCGCCGTTTTGCCTCTGCCCCTGTGTTGCGTCAGCCTGATGTGAATCTGCCTTTTCAGGTTGAGGTTGACGCTTCGGAGATCGGAGCTGGGGCAGTGTTGTCGCAGAAAGGTTCCGACTGCTCCGTCATTAGGCCTTGTGCCTTCTTTTCTCGCAAATTTTCGCCCGCAGAGCGGAATTATGATGTTGGGAATCGGGAGCTTTTGGCCATGAAGTGGGCGTTTGAGGAGTGGCGCCATTGGCTCGAGGGGGCTAGGCATCAGGTGGTGGTATTGACTGACCACAAAAATTTGATTTATCTTGAGACTGCCAGACGCCTGAATCCTAGACAGGCGCGCTGGTCTTTATTTTTTTCTCGCTTTAATTTTGTGGTGTCATACCTACCGGGTTCTAAGAATGTTAAGGCAGATGCCCTTTCTAGGAGTTTTGACCCGGACTCTCCTGGTAATTCTGAACCCACAGGTATCCTTAGGGAGGGAGTAATTTTGTCGGCCGTTTCTCCTGATCTGCGGCGGTCCTTGCAAGAGTTTCAGGCGGATAGACCGGATCGTTGTCCGCCTGATAGACTGTTTGTTCCGGATGATTGGACCAGCAGAGTCATCTCTGAGGTACATTCTTCTGCATTGGCAGGTCATCCCGGAATTTTTGGTACCAGGGATTTGGTGGCAAGATCCTTCTGGTGGCTTTCTCTGTCACGAGATGTGCGAGTCTTTGTGCAGTCATGTGACGTTTGTGCTCGGGCCAAGTCTTGTAGTTCTCGGGCTAGCGGACTGCTGTTGCCCTTGCCTATTCCTAAGAGGCCTTGGACACACATCTCGATGGATTTTATTTCAGATCTGCCTGTTTCCCAGAAGATGTCTGTCATCTGGGTGGTCTGTGACCGTTTCTCTAAAATGGTCCATTTGGTTCCTCTGCCCAAGTTGCCTTCTTCTTCTGAGTTGGTTCCTCTGTTTTTTCAGAATGTTGTCCGATTGCACGGTATTCCTGAGAATATTGTTTCTGACAGAGGTACCCAATTTGTGTCTAGATTTTGGCGGGCATTCTGTGCTAGGATGGGCATAGATTTGTCTTTTTCATCTGCTTTTCACCCTCAGACTAATGGCCAGACCGAGCGGACTAATCAGACCCTTGAGACATATCTGAGGTGTTTTGTCTCTGCTGACCAGGATGATTGGGTTGCTTTTTTGCCATTGGCAGAGTTCGCCCTCAATAATCGGGCCAGTTCTTCCACCTTGGTGTCCCCGTTTTTCTGTAATTCGGGGTTTCACCCTCGATTTTCCTCCGGTCAGGTGGAATCCTCGGATTGTCCTGGAGTGGATGCGGTGGTGGAGAGATTGCATCACATCTGGGGGCAGGTTATGGACAATTTGAAGTTGTCCCAGGAGAAGACTCAGCGTTTTGCCAACCGTCATCGTCGTGTTGGTTCTCGGCTTTGTGTTGGAGATTTAGTGTGGTTGTCTTCTCGTTTTGTCCCTATGAGGGTCTCTTCTCCTAAGTTTAAACCTCGGTTCATCGGCCCTTATAGAATATTGGAGATTCTTAATCCTGTTTCTTTCCGTTTGGACCTCCCTGCGTCCTTTTCCATTCATAACGTTTTTCATCGGTCGTTATTGCGCAGGTATGAGGTACCTGTTGTACCTTCAGTTGAGCCTCCTGCTCCGGTGTTGGTTGAGGGTGAGTTGGAGTACGTTGTGGAGAAAATTTTGGACTCTCGTGTTTCCAGACGGAAACTCCAGTATCTGGTCAACTGGAAGGGTTACGGCCAGGAGGATAATTCTTGGGTCAATGCATCTGATGTTCATGCTTCTGATCTTGTTCGTGCCTTCCATAGGGCTCATCCTGGTCGCCCTGGTGGATCTGGTGAGGGTTCGGTGCCCCCTCCTTGAGGGGGGGGTACTGTTGTGAATTTGGATTCTGGGCTCCCCCGGTGGCCGCTTGTGGAATTGGACTTGTCATCCTCTTTCCTGTTTCACCTGATTCCATCAGTAGTGGGTGTCGCTATTTAAGCTCATTTCTCTGGTGGTTTCTTGCCGGTCAACAATGTTATCTGATGCCTCTCAGTGCTTGTTCCTGCTTCTAGACAACTACTAGATAAGTTGGACTTTTGTCCATGTTTTGTTTTGCCTATTTGTTCCAGTTCACAGCTGAAGTTTTGTTACTGTGTCTGGAAAGCTCTCGTTGATCAGGGATTGCTACTCTGGCGTTATGAGTTAATGCCAGAGTTTAAGGTAATCTCTGGATGGTGTTTTGTTAGTGCTTTTCTGCTGACCATGAAAGTATACTATCTGTCTTCTGCTATCTAGTAATCGGACCTCAAATTTGCTAAGACTATTTTCCTGCTGCGTTTGTTGTTTCATCTGAACTCACCGTCATTATATGTGGGGGGCTACTGTCTTCTTTGGAATATTTCTCTAGAGGTGAGCCAGGTCTTATATTTCCCTCTGCTAGCTATTTAGGTCTTAGGCCAGAGCTGGGCATCTAGCGATAAATAGGAAATGCTACCTGGCTATTTCTAGTTGCGCGGCAGGCTTAGTTCATGGTCAGTATAGTTCCATCTTCCGAGAGCTTGTCCCTCTATAGGCTTGCTATGATCTCTGCCTGCAGAGATCATGACACCGGGCCCCTGCGATATCCCTCAGGCTAGGGAAACTCTGTCTGTCCCTTTCCCAGAAGTTAAATTAAAGGTGTGCATGTCTGGACCACCAGGCCTGACCCTGTCTCCTGTTTCAGCCCTAAGCTGAAACCACCACCCGCCACCCAGTGAAGAGACCACACACCAATCCCCACAGAAAGCACAGACAGGGAAAACTGAAAAACGCACCACACCGCAGACACACAGGAATACACTATAATGTGCACAGGGCAAAACAAATACAAAAATAGGAAGGAGGAATATGACAAAGGATAATACACCACCAGATACGATATTCCTACAACAAGACCACCACTCCAGACCGGAATCACTAGGCACAAAGCACAAGCTATAATCGGCAACGCCCATAGTCCAGCACGACTATTTAAAGGCCGTGGGCGTGATCCAGCCTCCAACCAAATTACCAGCTAGATTAACGCCGAGCAAGCTGGATAAAGTCTAGCCGACGCCACTGAGCGTGTAGTGGACGTATGTGGAATTACCACTGTCTGTCGGACGCCCTAGTGTGAACAGCGTCCGACATGACAGTACCCCGCCTTCTACGAGGGACCCCAGGGCCCTCACGACTTATAGGACCCGGCTTGTCCGGATGGCGGCGGTGAAACATACTGTCCAGCCGGTCCGCATGTATGTCCGAGGCTGGTACCCAGGACCTCTCTTCCGGCCCATAACCACGCCAATGTACCAGGTACTGTAATGTGCAGCGCACTACTCGAGAGTCAACCACCTTGGAGACTTCAAACTCCAAATTGCCATCCACCAAGACTGGAGGTGGCATAGGCGCCGTGTCCACAGAACCCACCACCTTTTTTAATAAAGATCTGTGGAACACGTGTATTTTATATACCGTAGGGAGCGCCAAACGATAGGCTACCGGGTTAATGATGGCGGCAACCCTAAATGGACCAATAAACCTTGGACCCAATTTCAAGGACGGAATCTTGAGTTTTATGTTTTTTGTGGACAACCACACCCAGTCACTCACACTCAGGTCCGGACCTGTCACACGTTTACTGTCAGCCACTCGTTTGTACCTTGCACCTACCCTTAGCAAGCGCTGTTTCACTCTCCTCCACACGGATGCCAGTTGTGCTCCTAACTGGTCCTCCTCCGTGACGCCAGTAGAACCCCCCTGACGCAGAGTACAAAACTGAGGATGGAGCCCGTAAACACAAAAGAA
Source organism: Ranitomeya variabilis (assembly GCF_051348905.1). Taxonomy (NCBI): domain Eukaryota; kingdom Metazoa; phylum Chordata; class Amphibia; order Anura; family Dendrobatidae; genus Ranitomeya; species Ranitomeya variabilis. Next base: position 544,609,176 of record NC_135234.1, read on the forward strand.
CGGGGACTCCCCAGACGATTCCTGACGGTGATTATTTATAGCAAACTCAGCCAAAGGAAGGAACGTCGACCACTCCTCCTGATTGTCAGAAACAAAACAGCATAAGTACTGCTCCAAATTCTGGTTCATACGCTCGGTCTGACCATTTGACTGAGGATGAAACGCAGAAGAATGCGACAACTTGATCCCCAGCCGTGAGCAAAAAGCTTTCCAAAATTTTGCCACAAACTGAGTACCCCTATCAGACACAATGTCAGACGGGACCCCGTGAAGTCTGACCACCTCCTGCACAAATACCTGAGCCAGAGTCTTAGCGTTAGGCAACGAAGGCAAAGACACAAAATGCGACATCTTTGAGAACCGATCAACAACCACCAGAATGACCGTGTTCCCAGCAGAGGAGGGCAAATCTGTGATAAAATCCATGGAAATCTCCGTCCATGGCCTACTGGGTACCCCGAGAGGATGTAGTGTGCCAGCAGGACGAGAGCGGGACGTCTTAGCCCTAGCGCACGTGGTACATGCTGATACGTACGAGACCACGTCCTGTCGGATCTTGGGCCACCAAAACCAACGCAACACCAACTCCAAGGTACCCCTAACCCCTGGATGGCCAGTCAGGACAGCATCATGATGCTCACCCAACACCTTTAGGTGAAGATGGAGCGGTACAAATGATTTATTAATGGGAAGCTCTGGTGGTACCTCCTCCTGAGCCTCGGCAATCTCAGCCTCAACTTCGGTCGTGAGAGCCGAGACCACTACACCCTTTTGGAGGATGGGTACCGGATCTTCCCGAGGTTCTCCCCCCGGAAAACACCTGGACAAAGCATCCGCTTTAGTGTTCTTAGACCCAGGTCGGTACGTAACAAAAAAGTTGAACCGCATGAAAAACAATGCCCAGCGAGCCTGCCTGGGGGACAGACGCTTGGCTGACTCCAAATACAGCAGATTTTTATGGTCGGTGATAACTGTAACCTGATGGACCGACCCCTCCAAAAAGTGTCGCCATTCCTCAAAAGCCAACTTGATAGCCAACAACTCCCTGTTGCCGATATTGTAATTACGTTCGGCAGACGACAGCTTCTTGGAAAAGAAGGCGCAAGGACGCAACTCGCCCAAGGATGAGCCTTGTGACAGCACCACCCTCACTCCAACCTCAGACGCATCAACTTCCACGGTAAATGGTTTTGATACGTCCGGTTGCACCAGAATGGGGACCGAAGCAAAACTGTTCTTCAGAAATTCAAATGCGCGCACAGCAGCCTGAGGCCAGGCGGAGAAATTGGTACCCTTTTTCGTCATGTCAGTAAGCGGTTTAGCAATGGTAGAAAAATCCTTGACAAACTTTTTATAATAGTTGGAAAACCCAAGGAACCGCTGGAGTGCTTTTAGGTTATCAGGCTGTTCCCAATGCAGCACCGCTTGCACCTTAGCGGCGTCCATTTTAAACCCTGAAGCAGACACAATATAACCCAAGAAAGGCAACTCCTGAACCGAAAATACACATTTCTCGAGTTTAGCATAGAGCTTATTTTCCCTGAGTAGCTGTAACACCTGCCTCACATGCTCTAAATGAGTATCACGGTCGCATGAATAATTGAGAATGTCATCTAGGTACACAATAACGAATTTCCCCAGAACATGCGAGAATACATCATTTATGAAATGTTGAAAAACTGCAGGCGCGTTTGTCAACCCAAATGGCATCACCAAATTTTCAAAATGACCCTCAGGAGTATTAAAAGCCGTCTTCCACTCATCACCTTGACGGACTCTTATGAGGTTGTACGCCCCCCTGAGGTCAAGCTTGGAAAACCACTTAGCACCAGCCACCTGGTTGAACAAATCAGGTATCAGTGGCATAGGTTATGGATCACGAACCGTAATCTGGTTTAACTCCCTGAAATCCAGACACGGGCGTAGTCCGCCATCTTTCTTTTTAATGAAGAAGAACCCCGCTGCCACCGGCGAGGACGAAGGCCTGATGTGCCCTTTGCTGAGACTCTCAGCAATGCAGTCTTTTAACGCTTGCCTCTCAGGACCAGAGATGTTGAACATCCTAGCTTTTGGCAATTTGGCCCCTGGTTTAAACCTAATAGTACAGTCATAGGGGCGATGTGGGGGCAATTCTGAGCAACCCTTCTCTGAGAACACATCTGCAAAATCCAGCAGTGACTCAGGAATGCTTGGAGTCACAGCGGACACACATGTGGCCAGGCAATTCTCCTGGCAAAATCCGCTCCACTGAATTATGTCCTGAGTTTTCCAGTCAATAACCGGGTTGTGCATGGATAACCATGGAAAACCCAGAACCATTTGTGCAGGAAGATTACTGAGCACCCTACATGTAACCTGCTCAGAATGTAGGACCCCAATGTGGAGTTTCACCTCAGCCACAAACTCAGTAATCTCCCCCTGTGGGAGAGGGGTAGCATTGATGGTGACCACCCGGATAGGATGAGGCAATTTTTCGACCGTGAACCCGGCCGTGCGCGCAAATTCCTCAACAATGAGATTAGTGGCCGAACCACTATCCACAAAAACAGTGATTGGCAGCTCTCTGCCAGCGACCATAACTCTGGCAGGGAGCATACATTGAGAGACCACCATGGAAGATATGCATAAGCTCAGATTGGCCTCCTCCACACCCTCTGAGCTTAGTAGTTTTCCGCTGTTGCGCTTTTCTTAGAAAACAGAGGACAAGCATTTACATAATGCCCCTTTTTACCACAGCAAAAACAGGCTCCCTGCTTCCTGAGCGAGGGGGCTTGCTGACGTGACACCCCTGTGATTTGCATAGGCTCCGTGGGCTCACCTGCAGCAACCTCACGTGCACCTATGACCTCCCCTGTTGTGAATTCTGCTTTTGGGCTCCCTCCGGTGGTTGTAGGTGATAATGCAGTTGTCCCTGAGTTGCAGTCCTGGTCAGGTGTATCTGCTGATTGCAGTTCTGACTGGGGTATTTAGGCGTGCAGGATTCATTAGTCCTTGCCAGTTGTCCATGGTTGTTGGGAGGTTTTGGTCCTGGTTTGGTTCCTTCTGCCTTCTGCCAAATCAGCAAAGATAAGTGTCTGGTTTTGTTTCTGTGGCACACATGCTGTGTGCTTAATAATTCTGTGCTATTCAGTGTTTTTTTTGTCCAGCTTAGATTGTGTCAGTATTCGTGGGGGGCTGCCTATCCTTTGGGGTTCTGCTCTGAGGCAAGGTAGTATTCCTATTTCCATCTATAGGGGTATGTAGTACTCCGGCTGTGTCGAGGTGTCTAGGGTTTGTTAGGCACACCCCACGGCTACTTCTAGTTGCGGTGTTAGTTCAGGTTTTGCGGTCAGTACAGTTTCCACCTACTCCAGAGAAAGTTCATGCGGCTCCAAAGTCACCGGATCATAACACTCCCCCATAGGCGGCGTCTCTAGCGCCCCCTGACGCAAACGGCGATCAATGCGGACAACAAGACTCTAGAGAAGCAGGAGTCTCATACATCAGAAGGGCTTGTTTAACCCTTCTCGAAACCCCATATACAAACTGACTCCGCAGCGCCGGGTTATTCCATTGTATGTCCACCGCCCAACGGCGAAATTCAGAACAGTAATCCTCCGCCATTCGCTCCCCCTGGCGGAGAGCACGTATTTTAGATTCTGCTAGAGCCAATCTGTCAGGATCATCATATATGAATCCAAGAGCAGAAAAAAATCTCTCCACTGAGTTAAATGCAGCTGAATCAGAAGGTAATGAAAACGCCCATGCTTGGGGATCTCCGTTTAGTAATGAAAAAACCAAGCCCACACGCTGAGCCTCATTACCTGAGGAAAGCGGGCGCATACGAAAATATAATTTGCAAGCTTCACGGAAAACAACAAATTTACTGCGTTCCCCAGCAAACCTCTCAGGTAAAGGGATTTTTGGCTCTGCAACTCTACCTGCAGTTTCCACTTGCACATTAGACACCACAAGACCCTGTTGCTGAACTGCCCCCTTCAATTAAGTGACCTGTAAGGACAGCGCCTCCAACTGGCAGGTTATGGAAGTCATGGGATCCATGACAGAAAAAAAACTTTTTTTTTTTTTTTTTTTTGGGCCGATTATAGTGTCACGGGAGTACTGGGTAGACTAAGGCTGGTTACCCGGGCCCCTGCGATATCCCTCAGGCTAGGGAAACTCTGTCTGTCCCTTTCCCAGAAGTTACACTAAAGGTGTGCACGTCTGGGCTGCCAGGCCTGACCCTGTCTCCTGTTTCAGCCCTAAGCTGAAACCACCACCCGCCACCCAGTGAAGAGACCACACACCAATCCCCACAGAAAGCACAGACAGGGAAAACTGAAAAACGCACCACGCCGCAGACACACAGGAATACACTATAATGTGCACAGGGCAAAACAAATACAAAAATAGGAAGGAGGAATATGACAAAGGATAATACACCACCAGATACGATATTCCTACAACAAGACCACCACTCCAGACCGGAATCACTAGGCACAAAGCACAAGCTATAATCGGCGACGCCCATAGTCCAGCACGACTATTTAAAGGCCGTGGGCGTGACCCAGCCTCCAACCAAATTACCAGCTAGATTAACCCCGAGAAAGCTGGATAAAGTCTAGCCGACGCCACTGAGCGTGTAGTGGACGTATGTGGAATTACCGCTGTCTGTCGGACGCCCTAGTGTGAACAGCGTCCGACATGACAAAATATTATCAAATGCCATTTGAGGTCTTCATAAAATTAATATCACTTATGCAGATTTTTACTGGAGTTTCATTTTATTCATGTGCATTAAACATTTTGCATTTTACATTTAAATCTAAGTGACATATTTGAATTTATCTTTCAAGATTCCTAAAGAAGGCATGTAGTCAGAAAATGACTTTCCTTATAATCATCATATTTCTTTTGCCCTACTGGAGGACATTTTTCTATTTATCTATATGTAAATTTTGAGAACACAGCCTTTTACATATCGTAGTTTATGGGGAAATGATGTTTTCCTCCTGGGAGTTAAGGGTTTAGCTGCTATTTTTAACACAGCCTGACATTTGAGATTATATCTAGTGAAAAAGTAGCATAAAATATTTCTGAAAATCTGTCTTGTTGTTTTATTTTGTAAATGGCTACAACACTAGCTCAAAATACATATCATTTTTATAACCATGGATACTGTACAAATGAAACTGGGATTTTTGTTCTCACAATACGGATCTGTAAAAGCTGCTCTGTTTTCACTCTCCTTTTCAAACTGTTCCATCTGTGAAAACTAAAGTCAAAGTCTAACAGCATCATCACACCTACCAAGGAGACATTAACAAAGCAAAGGATTAGTTTTCACATAGCCTCCCTCATTACAAGTAGAAGAATTAGGGAACGGGAGCATATAATAAATTTACAAAGTGAACGATATACAAAATGTGATTTATTAAAAATGTCGTCCTAATTCTAACCCTTGTGTCTGGAAAGCTTGATGCCAATAATGAGCTCAGAAGATCTGACCTTTTTCTTAGTGATTTCCATGTAGTTATTTGTACAAGGAAAGGAAGTATAAAACTTTAAATACTGCCGTAATGTGAAGACCAGCGGCATAACTTGTTCCTAGGCTATAATGAAAAATGTTCAAAATTCCCTTTACTTTACACTTGCCTATCCTCCTGGTCCCGGACTAGGTCTTCCTGCAACCACGGCAAAAATTCAATTTGGCATCCCTTCCTATACACAGCTTTAGGGCTCCTTTTTTTCACTTGTGAGAAATACGGCCGAGTCTCGCATGTTAAAACCCTACTCTGGCGCCGGCACTTGGGAGCGGAGCGTGCAGCTCCATGTGTTGCTATGCAGCCGCATGCTCCGCTCTGGAGTTCCGGCGCCACAGCATGGTTTTAACATGCGAGACTCGGATGTATTTCTCACAAGTGAAAAGGAGCCCTTAGGGTTTAAGTACTCTTGAAGACTCTGCTAGTAACCACTCATGTGATTTGCATACTTATAGTCACATGCAGACTAGCTGCTCTTCCTGATTCTCTCAATGTTCAGTGAAAAACTACAAACCCGCTTCACTTAGAGAAGCTAGCTGTCAGGTGACCATAAGTATGAAACATGTATATGAGTGTTGTACCAATCTAGCATCTCCACTGTAATTTTTAAGACCCATTTACCTAATCCACAATGACAACTTCTAGCTGTTTACTGCTGTTACAGTAAAGAATACCCATCTAATGTAGATATCATTCCTCTAGGTGTAGTAGATGATGCCGTGTCATTGGTAAAGACATAGATATAGATCAATTGGCAGATCTATGTACTCCCCCCCACTTACTCAGGACCCCAGGGCTTGCAATACTTACCTCTTTCCGTTTCTCCGCTGCGGTGTCTTCCGCGTATTCTGACTGTGACGTTTCAGGTCAGAGGGCGAGATGACATCACTACAGTGCGTCCTATGCCTTAACAGGCACTGTGCAGAGAGCCGGAAGATGGCGATGCTGAGGAGTGAAGACCTGCGGCCAGCGAGAGGTATTTAATTTTTTTTCTTTTTAATTTGGGGTTGGAGAATTATATGGGGCCCATCCTATACTGGATCATTATATTGGACCCATTTTATACTGGAGCAATAAATGGGGCCCATCATATACTGGAGCATTATATGGACCCCATAATATACTAGAGCATTATATGGGGCCCATTCTGCATGGAGCATTATATGGGGCCTATTGTATATGGAGCATTATATGGGGCTCACTACTTGTGGACCATTATATGGGTCCCATTATATATGGAGCTTTATATGGGGCCCATCACATACTATAGCATTCTATGGGGCCCATTATATAAGAAGAATTATATGGGGCCCATTATATATGGAGAATTATATGGGGCCCATCATATACTAGAGCATTATATTTGGGCCCATCATATACTAGAGCATTATATGGGGCCCATCCTATACTGGAGGATTATATGGGGCCCATTGTATATGGAGCTTTATATGGGGCTCATCATATACTGTTTAGAGCAATATATGGGACCATCATATACTGGAACAATATATGGGGTCCATCATATACTGGAGCATTATATGGGGCCTACTGTATATGGAGCATTATATGGGGCCCATCATATACTGGAGCAATATATGGGGCCTATCACATACTGTACAGAGCATTATATAGAGCCTATTATGTATGGAGCATTAAATGAGGTCCATTATATGCTGTATGGAGCAATATATGGGGCACATTATGAATGGAGCAATATATGAGTCTCATTATACTGTATGGAGCTTTATATGGGGCCCATTATGCATGGAGCAATATATGGGGCTCATTCTGTATGGAGCAATATATGGGGCTCATTCTGTATGGACCAATATATGGGGCTCATTATCCTGTATGGAGCAATATATGGGGCTCATTATTCTGCATGGAGCACTATGTGGTGCCATAATAATGTATGGAGGACTATACTGTCCGGTTTCTGAGCTATTGTAGAATTTACAATAAATATCACTCATGTAATGTAAGAAGTCAGTTAAACCTTTGGCATTGTACTATACCTATATTTATCTGCCGTATCAGTGCATCATGAATTGTGGTATGTGTTAAAGGGGCCCACAGAGACACTTTCGCCGGGGGCCCACAAAAACCTGGAGACGGCCCTGATTTTGCCATCATTATTTTGACTGTCTTCAGTGCTGGGATGGTTTTGTATACTGTTTAGTATCTGGTAAAATGTGGTTTCTCACTTATGCCTTCATAGTCTCCTACACAAACAGAGTGATCTATTTCAAGTGTTTATTTCTGTTACTGTTGATGATTATGACTTACAGCCAATGAAAACCCAAAAGTCATTATCTTAGTAAATTAGAATACTTTTCTAACACCAGCTTGAAAAAGGATTTTAAAATCCAAAATGTTGGTCTACTGAAATGTATGTTCAGTAAAATGCACTCAATACTTGGCCAGAGGCTCCTTTTGCATCAATTACTGCATCAATGCGACGTGGCATGGAGGCGATCAGTCTGTGGCACTGCCCAGGTGTTATGGAAGCCCAGGTTGCTTTGATAGCAGCCTTCAGCTCATCTGCATTGTTAGGTCTGGTGTCTCTCATCTTCCTCTTGACAATACCAGGTCAGGCGAGTTTGCTGGCCAATCAAGTACAGTGATACTGTTATTTTTAAATCCACTGATCCAATATTGATTGCCTGTCCTTTGGATAGGTCATCAATTTGTTGTAAATGAACAACACCATTAAATTTCACGTTTTTGTCTCAGTTCAAAAACTGCTTGTGGCAATTTTTTTCTATTTCTTTGGATTGACAGCCTAGTGTTAATATACAGTCAAATTCTAACCTGGATAGCATTGTGCAACCCTATTGAGGGCAATAATGTAACTGTCACACTTTCCTACGGACTGCGCTCTTGCGCAGGCGTACTTCTTTGCCTTGTTGAGGGCAGAGCAAAGTACTGTACTGTGCAGGTGCCGGGGCTCTTTGACCTTTTCCCGCACCTGCGCACTGCAGTACTTTGCTCTGCCCTCAACAGGGCAGAGGAGTACGCTTGCGCAGGAGCGCGATGCCAGGGAGCCTGTGTAGATGATGCAGGGTCGCGTTATCCACAAGAAGCAAGCAGGAGGGCGGCAATCATAAGAAGATGGGAGGCGCTGGACCAAGACCAGTGACACCCATCACACCGCACCGCCCTTCAGGTGAATATAATTAAACTTATTTTTCTTCTCTTACAGGTCGGGTTGTGGGCAGATATACAGCCCTGTATATAAGCCCTGAAAGGTAATGGCCATATCTTATATCGAGCAAAACTGCTGACAAGTTCACTTTAAAGTACTTTTGGAGATTAGTAAATGCAATCTAATCTACCGAAGGGAGTCTGGATTTATTTAGTAATCACAATCATATTAGATTTTTTTAATATACCAAGTGTTGTGACCCATTCTAACGAGAAAATATAATAACTTAATCAGAATTCACCAAAGTTAAGCAGAAAAGTGATCATGTGGCTGTATGGAAACACTGGAAAGTAATATGCTAAATAAAATTATTTTTTTACTTGCTTCATGTAATGCATTGTACACTTATTATATTCTTTTGTTGTCACGATTCCACTTCTCAGTGTGTCTGGGATGCATTACTGGGGTGTGCTGAGCTGTCAATGTTTTAATTGACAGCTTAGCTGTCCATTCTGAGACTGGGAGGTGCTGGATGTCTCCAGGTGTTCATTTCCCCCGTTGATTGCATGGTTACTTAACTGGGCTATTAGTCCCAGACCTCTGCCAGACGTACGTTCAGCTTTTATACAGCTTATTGAGTGACAAGAAAATAGGTACTGGGATTCAAATTTTGTTGATTCCTTATATAAATAATATAAATATATTATATAATATAAATATATTAAGAAATATAAAAATATAGCACATAAATATTACTCATAAAATTGTTGTGAATTCCGTTCTCGAACTCCCTCCTGTGGTCATGAATGGTACTTCGGTGAGTTCTGTCCTTGGACTCCCTCTGGTGGCTGTGAGGGGAGCTGCTGGTTCTGAGATTCCTTCCCCAGCTGCCCTCGTTTAGGGCTAGGCTAGGATTCTCTATTTAACTCCACTCAGATCGTTACTCCATGCCAGCTGTCAATGTTCTAGTACTGGTTCAGATCTCTCCTGGATCTTTCTGAGGACCTGTCTACTCCAGCAAAAGCTAAGTTCCGGCTTGTTCATTTGTTACTTATGGTTTTTCTTGCTAAGTTCTAGTCCAGCTTACTATCATGAAACTGCCTGGCTAGCTGGAAGCTCTGGGGGTGCAGAGTGGCACCACCGCACCGTGAGTCGGTGCGGGGGTATTTTTTGCACTCTCTGCGTGGTTTTTGTAGTTTGTTGTGTTGACCGCAAAGATCCCTTTTCTATCCTCAATCTGTTTAGTTAGACTGGCCTCTCTTTGCTAAAGCCTATTTCATCCTGTGTTTGTGATTTCCTCTTAACTCACAGTCAATACTTGTGGGGGCTGCTTTTACCTTTGGGGAAATTTCTCTGAGGCAAGTGAGGCTTTGTTTCCTTTCTTTAGGGGTAGTTAGCTCTTAGGCTGTGAAGAGGCGTCTAGGCAGAGTCAGGCACGCTCCACGGCTATTTCTAGTTGTGTTGATAGGAGTAGGGTTTGCGGTCAGCAGAGTTCCCATTTCCCCAGAGCTCATCCCGATTCCGTGTTTAACTATCTGGTCATTCCTGGTGCACCTAACCACCAGGTCCATAACAGTACAGCTGGCCCACAAAGTGTTAATGCATCTCAATAGAGGGAAAAGAGAAGTTCTGAGACCATTTTTTTTTTCTCTGCAGTGTGTTTTGCCTTTCTTTTCCCCTTAAACTCTGGGTGGTTCAGAACTCAGGTGTGGATATGGACATTCAAGGTCTGTCCTCTAGTGTAGATCAACTCGCTGCAAGGGTACAAAACATTCAAGATTATGTAGTTCAGAATCCTATGTTGGAGCCTAGAATTCCAATTCCTGATTTGTTTTCTGGGGATAGATCTAAATTTCTGAATTTCAAAAACAATTGTAAACTGTTTCTTGCTCTGAAACCCCGCTCTTCCTGGCACCAGGAGATCCTGCATTGCGTAATGTAGATGCGTTTTTTCTGGCGCTGGGATTGCTTTATGATGAACCGAATTCTGTGGATCAGGCAGAGAAAATTTTGCTGGCTTTGTGTCAGGGTCAGGATGAAGCGGAGGTATATTGCCAGAAGTTCAGAAAGTGGTCTGTGCTTACTCAGTGGAATGAGTGTGCCCTGGCAGCAATTTTCAGAAAGGGTCTTTCTGAATCCCTTAAGGATGTTATGGTGGGGTTCCCCACGCCTGCTGGTCTGAATGAATCAATGTCCTTGGCCATACAGATCGATCGGCGCTTACGTGAGCGCAAAACTGTGCACCATTTGGCGGTATCCTCTGAGCAGAGGCCTGAGCCTATGCAATGTGATAGGACTTTGACAAGAGCTGAACGGCAAGAACATAGACGTCAGAATGGGCTGTGTTTTTACTGTGGTGACTCCACTCATGCTATCTCTGATTGTCCTAAGCGCACTAAGCGGTTCGCTAGGTCTGTCACCATTGGTACTGTACAGCCTAAATTTCTTTTGTCCGTTACTCTGATTTGCTCTTTGTCATCCTATTCTGTTATGGCATTTGTGGATTCAGGCGCTGCCCTGAATTTGATGGACTTAGAGTTTGCCAGGCGCTGTGGTTTTTTCTTGGAGCCCTTGCAGCATCCCATTCCTTTGAGGGGAATTGATGCTACGCCTTTGGCCAAGAATAAGCCTCAGTACTGGACCCAGTTGACCATGTGCATGGCTCCTGCGCATCAGGAGGATATTCGCTTTTTGGTGTTGCATAATCTGCATGATGTGGTCGTGTTGGGTTTGCCATGGCTGCAGGTCCATAATCCAGTATTGGATTGGAAATCAATGTCGGTGTCCAGTTGGGGCTGTCAAGGGGTACATGGGGATGTTTCATTGTTGTCAATTTCTTCCTCCACTCCTTCTGAAGTCCCTGAGTTTTTGTCGGTTTACCGGGATGTATTTGATGAGCCCAAGTCTAGTACCCTACCTCCTCATAGGGATTGTGATTGTGCTATTAATTTGATTCCTGGTAGCAAGTTCCCTAAGGGACGACTTTTTAATTTGTCTGTGCCAGAACACGCCGCTATGCGGAGTTATATAAAGGAGTCCTTGGAGAAAGGGCATATCCGCCCGTCGTCGTCACCATTGGGAGCAGGGTTCTTTTTTGTGGCCAAGAAGGATGGTTCTCTGAGACCTTGTATAGATTACCGCCTTCTTAATAAAATCACGGTCAAATTTCAGTACCCTTTGCCTCTACTGTCTGATTTATTTGCTCGGATTAAGGGGGCTAGTTGGTTCACCAAGATAGACCTTCGAGGGGCGTATAATCTCGTGCGTATTAAACAGGGCGATGAATGGAAAACAGCATTTAATACGCCCGAGGGCCATTTTGAGTACCTGGTGATGCCATTCGGCCTTTCTAATGCTCCCTCTGTGTTTCAGTCCTTTATGCATGACATCTTCCGAAAGTATCTGGATAGATTCATGATCGTATATTTGGATGATATTTTGGTCTTTTCGGATGATTGGGAGTCCCATGTGAAGCAGGTCAGAATGGTGTTCCAGGTCCTTCGTGCTAATTCCTTGTTTGTGAAGGGATCTAAGTGTCTCTTTGGAGTTCAGAAGGTTTCCTTTTTGGGCTTCATTTTTTCCCCTTCTACTATCGAGATGGATCCTGTTAAAGTCCAAGCTATTTATGATTGGACTCGGCCTACATCTGTGAAGAGCCTTCAGAAATTTCTGGGCTTTGCCAATTTTTACCATCGCTTCATCGCTAATTTTTCTAGTGTTGTTAAACCGTTGACTGATTTGATTAAGAAGGGTGCTGATGTGGTGAATTGGTCCTCTGCGGCCGTTGAGGCTTTTCAGGAGTTGAAACGTCGTTTCTCTTCTGCTCCTGTGTTGTGTCAGCCAGATGTTTCGCTCCCTTTTCAGGTCGAGGTCGATGCTTCTGAAATTGGAGCAGGGGCTGTTTTGTCTCAGAGAAGTTCTGATTGCTCTGTAATGAAGCCATGTGCTTTCTTTTCGAGAAAGTTTTCGCCTGCTTAGCGTAATTATGATGTTGGCAATCGGGAGTTGTTGGCTATGAAGTGGGCATTCGAGGAGTGGCGACATTGGCTTGAAGGAGCCAAGCATCGCGTGGTGGTCTTGACAGATCACAAGAATCTGACTTATCTCGAGTCTGCCAAGCGGTTGAATCCTAGACAAGCTCGTTGGTCGCTGTTTTTCTCCCATTTCAATTTAGTGGTTTCATACCTTCCGGGTTCTAAGAATGTGAAGGCTGATGCCCTTTCAAGGAGTTTTGTGCCTGATTCTCCTGGGGTTCCTGGGCTGGCTGGTATTCTCAGAGAGGGGGTAGTTCTGTCTGCCATCTCCCCTGATTTGCGGCGGGTGCTGCAGGAGTTTCAGGCTGATAGACCTGACCGTTGTCCAGCGGAGAAACTGTTTGTCCCTGATAGATGGACTAATAGAGTTATCTCTGAGGTTCATTGTTCGGTGTTGGCTGGTCATCCTGGGATTTTTGGTACCAGAGATTTGGTGGCTAGGTCCTTTTGGTGGCCTTCCTTGTCGCGGGATGTGCGTTCTTTTGTGCAGTCTAGTGGGACTTGTGCTCGGGCTAAGCCCTGCTGTTCTCATGCCAGTGGGTTACTTTTGCCCTTGCTGGTCCCGAAAAGGCCCTGGACGCATGTTTCCATGGATTTTATTTCAGATCTTCCTGTTTCTCAAAGGATGTCGGTCATCTGGGTGGTTTGTGATCGCTTCTCTAAAATGGTCCATTTGGTACCCTTGCCTAAATTGCCTTCTTCCTCTGATTTGGTTCCATTATTTTTCCAACATGTGGTTCGTTTGCATGGCATTCCGGAGAACATCGTGTCTGACAGAGGTTCCCAGTTTGTTTCAAGGTTTTGGCGGTCCTTTTGTGCTAAGATGGGCATTGATTTGTCTTTTTCTTCGGCTTTCCATCCTCAGACAAATGGCCAAACCGAACGAACCAATCAGACTTTGGAAACTTATCTGAGATGTTTTGGATGATCAGGATGATTGGGTGACCTTCTTGCCATTGGCTGAGTTCGCCCTTAATAATCGGGCCAGTTCGGCTACTTTGGTTTCGCCTTTTTTTTGTAATTCTGGTTTTCATCCTCGTTTTTCTTCAGGGCAGGTTGAGGCTTCGGACTGTCCTGGTGTGGATTCTGTGGTGGACAGGTTGCAACAAATTTGGACTCATGTGGTGGACAATTTGACCTTGTCCCAAGAGAAGGCTCAACGTTTCGCTAACCGCCGTCGCCGTGTTGGTCCCCGACTTCGTGTTGGGGATTTGGTTTGGTTATCATCTCGTTATGTTCCTATGAAGGTTTCTTCTCCTAAGTTTAAGCCTCGTTTCATTGGTCCTTATAAGATTTCTGAAATTCTTAATCCTGTATCATTTCGTTTGGCCCTTCCTGCTTCTTTTGCCATCCATAATGTGTTCCATAGGTCGTTGCTGCAGAGATATGTGGCGCCTATGGTTCCCTCCGTTGATTCTCCTGCTCCGGTGTTGGTCAAGGGGGAGTTGGAGTATGTGGTGGAGAAGATTTTGGGTTCTCGTATTTCGAGACGAAAACTTCAGTACTTGGTCAAATGGAAGGGCTATGGTCAGGAGGATAATTCCTGGATTGTTGCCTCTGATGTCCATGCTGCCGATTTACTTCGTGCCTTTCATTTGGCTCGTCCTGATCGGCCTGGGGGCTCTGGTGAGGGTTCGGTGACCCCTCATCAAGGGGGGGGGTACTGTTGTGAATTCCGTTCTCGAACTCCCTCCTGTGGTCATGAATGGTACTTCGGTGAGTTCTGTCCTTGGACTCCCTCTGGTGGCTGTGAGGGGAGCTGCTGGTTCTGAGATTCCTTCCCCAGCTGCCCTCGTTTAGGGCTAGGCTAGGATTCTCTATTTAACTCCACTCAGATCGTTACTCCATGCCAGCTGTCAATGTTCTAGTACTGGTTCAGATCTCTCCTGGATCTTTCTGAGGACCTGTCTACTCCAGCAAAAGCTAAGTTCCGGCTTGTTCATTTGTTACTTATGGTTTTTCTTGCTAAGTTCTAGTCCAGCTTGCTATCATGAAACTGCCCGGCTAGCTGGAAGCTCTGGGGGTGCAGAATGGCACCACCGCACCGTGAGTCGGTGCGGGGGTATTTTTTGCACTCTCTGCGTGGTTTTTGTAGTTTGTTGTGTTGACCGCAAAGATCCCTTTTCTATCCTCAATCTGTTTAGTTAGACTGGCCTCTCTTTGCTAAAGCCTATTTCATCCTGTGTCATCCTGTGTGCAACTAGGCAACCCCCCATGTACTTATGCTGGCTATCAGATGTAAATCATTCAGCTGCGGCAAGAAAAACTAAAACTCCAAGCACTAAAAAATACTCGGCGGACCCCCGAGCATGCTCGAGAAATCTCGAGTAACGAGTATATTCGCTCATTACTATTTTTTTTTTCTCTGTTCCAGGTGACATGGGCATCGGGGATTAAGCACTAAGGTGAGTATATGTTTTTTTTTATTTTTTACAGGAGACAAAGGGCTTCAGAGATTAGGTGTTATGTGAGTATATCCTTTTTTATTTTTATGTCAATATTTATTTCTTTATTTTAATTTTTATTTTCTTTACTTGGAGCACGGGCGCCAGCTGATGACCACGCCCATCAGCCACCACCTGCTCCCTCTGTAATCAGTGAGAGCAGGCGTTGGCTGATGAGAGTAGTAGTCTCTCATCAGCCAATGTCGGTGATCTGCGGTAAGCTTTTTACTGCGGGTCACCGTATCTCTGCGGAGTCATGCTGACATCCCCGCCCAGACATACCTCTTAATGTGCAGTCCCCGCCCAGACACACATCATCATGTGCAGTCACCGCCCAGACTCATCACGTGCAGTCCTCCCCAGACACACTTCATCATGTGTAGTCGACCCCCAGACACACTTCATCGTTTGCAGTACCCCTCCCCCACTCATCATCATGTGCAGTCACCCCTCAGACACACTTCATCATGTGCAGTCTCCTCCTCAGACACACTTCATTATGTGCAGTCCACCCTGACATACTTAACCATTTGCAGTCCCCCTCCCCTCCAGACACTTTTATCATGTGCAGTCGCCCCAGACACAAATCATCATGGGCAGTCCCCCCTCAGACACACATCGTCCTGTACAGTCCCCCCAGACACTCTTCATCATTTGCAGTCCCCCTCTCCCCAGACACACTTCATTATGTGCAGTCCCCCCTAGAAATACTTAATCATTTGCAGTCCCCCTCCCCCAAACACGCAGGCGCCCCCTCAGACATACTTCATCATTTGCAGTCCCTCTCCTCCCATTCACCCATTTATTTCATTTTATAAAGAAAACAAAAACGTTTTTCATACTTACCTCACAAACGTTCTCCTGCAGGGGCAGCTCAGCATCTGGCTTCCTTGTTAATGTCGGCACGTAAGCGCTATCACCTGACCGGAAGTCCAGAGAAGACAGAGCAAGCTGGAGCTGCGCAGCCGTCAAGCCGTGCACAGCTCCAAGAAAGCTCCCGGGCACCAGAGCGCTGACGTGTGCGCAGCATTTTAGCACACGATGGGACCTGGTGAGCAGAAGCCTAAGAGGTTGGCCCACCTCTGTACTGCTGCTCACCGGGTACTATACAGCAGTAAAGGCAGTAATGCCCTGATGGCGGCCCTGGGGACACATACTTCTCTGATTCAGAATTGGGATGACAGCATGATGAGGAGAAATGTGAAATGTGAGTCGCCCTTCAGGGCAGTGGGGATACTCGGTACCGAGTCCGGTCGCAATTAAAGGGGTGGTCACGGTGGCAACAACCCGGTCCAAGGAACCGGTTAAAGCGATTGTGGAAATAATGAAAGTTTGTGATGCCACCTGTGATTTTTGATCAGAGTTGAGCGAAGCTGCTTAAAGGGGTCCTCTGCGGGCGATGGTGCTGCAGCAAAGATGGTGTCGCATCCCACAGATGAGGCGGGGTCCCCAGGGCTCCTGGTGTGTTTTGAAGGGATGGTGATTGCCGGCAAATAAATGGAGGACACAGGGTTGCAGTCTTTACCTGGTTTACTGGTGTTAAGCAGCCTCAGTTCAGGGTACCGGCAACAGGTGTAGATGGAGTCCACGCAGCCTGAGGACAAGTGGAAATCCGTTTGACAAGTCAGTTTGGGAGCATTCAACTATACGCTGGTCTGTAGTCCCTTGCTGCCTGAGGTTGTCTAACAAGGTCCTCTTTCTTCCCTGTCAAGGGACAGTACATGCACGGTAGGCAACTTGAGCCGTTTCTTTGGGGTCTCTGTCCACGATGACTCCAGGCTATGATTGCTGCTGTACCTCAGGTATTATGTGGGCAAGTCCCTTTTAGTTTCCTGCCCTCCGGTTCTGCCGTGGGACCTGTAGTTCCTCACGACCTCGGGGTCCTGGTGCCCGGTTTCTGCACTCAGCTTAGAGAGGCCCAGTCACAGCCCTCCTCTAGCTCCTAAGTCCTTCTGTGCTCCTTCACTGTCTGCTACCAACTGTCAACTGTCTGCTTGTCTGCACCAGACTAACTGACTCCTCCTCCAGACCAGGATGTATATAGGGAAGTTCCACTTAAACTGGATTTAGAGCTCCCTCTTCTGGCCTGGAGTCAGAAAGTGTTGCATGTAACATTACCTGCCAAAGGGATCCCACCTGTCTCAAGGCATGGAACTACCCTCCCCGAGAGGAAGGCAGCACCACTGTGGTACCCAAACTCCTGGGGTGCCACATTCCCCACCGTTAAATCCAGTACTCTCGGACTGGGAAAAGAAAACATAAACAAACATGTTAGGAAAGATGCAAACATTTTGAAAAACATTTCAACAGGTTAAACAGGTACAAACTTTTTCTTCCCTTACGGGAGGCACTTTGCTTTAAAATGTTGCAAACATATTTACAACAGTACAACTGGTCTTATACCAGGGTGTCCTTGTTCATAAATAACAGTACCAATGTGAGGGACGCGTCAAACCCCGAATGTAGGCTTGGGCAGGCTACAAGGCATACATTCAGACCCCGTGTTCAGCCACGCCAGATGGTTTTTGGCTTCAGGTCTGTGAACAAGCAAGGCCCTACCCACGCTGGCAATGTGGGTAGAACCAAAGGTGCACTTTGAAGGTGCGAACTATTTACAGTGAAGTTTTTGGGCAATTCACCGTCCATTACCCTATTGTCCATTTAAAGTTTTTTTTTTAAAAAAGCATAAGCAAACATTTTAAAACAACAGCAATTATTGACAGTTTACTAGTCCCTGTAACGTGCTGGGATCTGACCTCTGGTACTACGGGTAGATCTATGCAGCACAGGCACTGAGGGTGATCTGACCAGATTTACTAGGCTTGCTATCAATGGTGTTATGCACTCTCTTATGGCTATGCTACTGGGAATTCTGGGGAACACAGGTGTACCTGATCTTCTAGGAGTATTGTTGCTCACTGTGGGCATGACAGATTCACCGATAGCAGGGGGTGGATTCCCTGGTTCCACTGCTGGTGTGATGTCTTCTGCTTGAGCTTGCTGGTGTACAGTCTCTTCTGTTTCAGGACGGTTTTGAGTCACATCTTTTTCTGGTATTTCCAACTGGGGAAAAGTCAAAACAGTCACCACTATGGCTTGATGTACTTGAATCCACGACTGGGGAAAGTCTCCAAGAACGGTATGGATTCTCTTTTTCCTCCATGGGTTGAGAAGTACCTGAGTCTTTCTCCTTGTCTTGCAGTTTGTCAGGGCACACTTTAAGGTGACCTCTAGATACCACAGTAGAGGTTTCTCCTCCATCTTTGCTTATGAGACAGACTTTAGTATTATCAAAGTTTGATAGTAAGATGGTTTATGGATCTGCTTCCCACTGGTCACCAAGTTTATGCATTCGTCTTTTTCGCTTTAGCACTTGTTCACCTGGTGACAAGGGAATTGCCGGGGCACGTTTATTATAGCTTCTCTCTTGTTTTTGTCTTGCCTGGGACAAGCTTCTTTCCACACACTCTGGTACTTGGTGGTATTTCTGTTGTTGCTCAGTATCCCAATCTGCATCTGGTGATGTTGCTTCTGGAGTGAGGACTCCCATTTCAAGGTCAACAGGTAATTTGCTAGATCTTCCTCTCATCAGGTAAGCTGGAGTGCAGTTGGTGGAATTCACCGGGATATGATTGTACAGATCTACCAAATCTGGCAACTTCTCTGCCCACAGGTTTCTTTCCTCTAAAGGCAAAGTCTTCAACAGGTCAATTACCACCAGGTTCATCTTCTCACAATACCGTTTGTCTGTGGATGGTATAGCGTTGTTCTTATCTTCTTACATCCATACAGGTTGCAGAACTGCTGCAATACTTCCGCTTCAAAGGCTGTGCCTTGGTCGTTGAGCACCTTCTCAGGGTAACCATGTGGTCGACAAAAGTGTTGTTGGAAGGCTTTGGCTGCCGTCTTCACTGTCTGGTCCTTGACAGGCATGACTACCAGGAATCTGGAATAATGGTCCACTATGGTCAGAGCATAGACATAGCCTGACCGGCTTGGGGTTAGCTTCACATGATCCAAAGCTACTAGTTCAAGTGGCTGCTTGGTGACTATGGGCTGTAGGCGAGCCCTCTGGCTGTCACTGTCCTTTCTGCGCAGGTTACATGGGCCACACTCACGGCACCACTTTTCAATGGCTTTTCTCATGCCAATCCAGTAAAACCTTCCACGAAGTAGGACCTCCAACTTCTTCCATCCAAAGTCTCCTGCTCCATCGTGGTACGCTTCCAAGACCATTGGCGCATCTTGTCTCGGGACTACCACCTGCCAGACCAGCTCATGAGTGTGTGGGTGGACATTCCTCCAGCACAGCTTACCGTCGTAGATAAACAATTTGCCCTTCTCTTTCCACAGCTGTTGAGTCTCTTGTGGAGCATCTGGACCAGGGTGTGAATCTGCTTGTGTTAGCAGCTCTTTTACCAGATGGACTGCTGGGTCACTATCCTGCATCTCTGCCCATCCATGGTGGGGCAATGGGATCAGCGTGGCATCACGCTTGTCATTGCGCTTGTTCCTCACATGATGAGAATACGGAGAATCTCTTCAAGTGCTTTCGGATGTTCTTCTACCTCTGGTAAGTTGGGCATCCCAGACAGCACATCGGCATTTGCATTCTTTTGCCCTGCGCGGTACTTGATGGTGAATTCATAGTTGGACAACTGGGCCATCCATCGCTGCTCCAATGCACCTAGTTTTGCAGTTTCCAGATGGGTCAGTGGATTGTTGTCCGTGAGCTGAGGTCAGGTAGTGTTTGAACCGCTCTGTTACCGCCCAGACTATGGCGAGGAACTCTAGCTTGAACGAACTATAGTTTTCGGGGTTCCTTTCAGTGGGACGAAGCTTCCTGCTGGCATAGGCAATTACTCTTTGCCTTTCTGCACCTGGGACAGCACTGCTCCCAATCTGACGTTACTGGCGTCTGTGTGTAGCACAAACAATTGGTCATAATCAGGGTAGGCCAGAACCTCATCTCCGTGAGAGTTAACTTCAACCGAGTGAAGGATCCTTCCAGCCTGTTGTTCCACTCTAATGGAGGACCCTTGTTATTGGTCTTCTTGGGTTGGCCCACTAACAGGTCTTGCAGGGGTGCAGCTATCTTAGTGAAGTCTTTAATGAACCTTTGGTAGTAGCCTACCAACCCAAGGAACTGCACGACTTTGGGGATGTTGCTGGGTTTCAGCCAGTCCGGTGACCTTGTCAGGGTCTGGTGCCATTCCTTCAGCGTTTACCACATGGGCTAGTTATTGTACTTTTGGCTTTAACAGGTGGCACTTGGACGGCTTTACCTTCAGGCCAAAGTTAGACAGCACTTCAAACACCTCGGCCAGGTGCTTCAGGTGGTCTTCATATGTCTTGGAGAAGACGATGACATCATCCCGGTACAACAGGATGGTTTCAAAATTCTTGTGCCCGAGACAGCACTCCATCTTCCTCTGGAATGTTCCTGGTGCGTTGCAAAGTCCGAATGGCATGTAGTTGAATTCGGAGAGGACAATCGGTGTCATGAAAGCAGTCTTTTCTTTATCCGCCTCTGCTATGGGAACCTGCCAATACCCACTAGTGAGATGTAAGGCGGAGAAATAGTTAGCAGATTTCAAAGCAGCAAATGACTCTTCAATTCTGGGTAATGGGTAGGCATCCTCATGTGTAATGTTGTTAATCTGCCTGTAGTCCACACATCCTCATTGTACCATCCTTTTTCCTGACGAGAACTAATGGAGCAGCCCAGGGCTGGAACTATCTCTGATTACCCCAGCCTCCTTCATCTCTCGTAACATACTCTTGGCACATTGATAGTGAGCTGGAGGTACAGGCCGATACATCTCTTTAATGGGCAGATGACCTCCAGTGAGGATATGATGTTGAACCCTTTTACCTGCCCGAAATCTAGTGGGTGCTTGCTGAATACCTGCTCATACTCATGGACCACCCAGTAAGCCCCTTGTTTTTGGTGTGATGGGGTAGAGTCGGTGCCCACGTGTAATTTCTGACACCAATTCTCGAACTGTTCTGCAGTGCCATTGTCCTCCACCTGTTCGGACAGGACCAAGGGTTCTGTTGCCTGTATTGCATTATTATTAACAGTAAACAGTTTGGCAAGTGTGGCATATCTGGGTAAGTGGACCTCTTTAACCACAGTTAAGGACGCGTACTGGTACCCTTCGCTTGCGGACATCAACCACCCCTCTGGCTGTTAGGATTGTGTGCCTACTATCTGAATATTCAGGTTCTACCAGGGCCTGGTAGTCTTTACCTCTGAGGCCTATTGCTGCCTGACACCATATTAACATTTCACTCCTGGGGAGTATAGCAATGGGGATCGGATCACTCACTGTGACGCAGCCAATTTCTCCACCAGACAATTCTACCTGTTGTCTCTGCACCAGGGCTCTGATTTCTTTTTGCAGGACACGTTGCTCACTGGAACCAGCAGTTTTGGTCACCTGTTGTAACAAGACAATAACCTCGCCAAGACAGTTTTCTATGACATTAGTACCTAAGGTCATCATAGGGTTACATTCTCGTCGGTCAATATCAACAATCACCAGTCCTTGGGCCTTCAATTCTACCCACCCCACCTTAATGGTTACATCATTGTACACCACCTGTGGCAAAGGCTGACCATTACTGGCTACTATTGTCAAATCACTAGCTGGGCCACGGGTAATATCAGAGTCAGCCCAGTACCGTTTGTAGAGAATGTAAGGCATAGTCATCACCTGAGAGCTGGTGTCCAGTAAAGCATTCATCGGGATTCCGTTGATCACAATGGAGAGGACCGGTCGTCCTCCAATGTACTTGGCTCACCGGTTTTGGGGGCCTGGTCATCCTACTCCTGGGGGTTGGCCCTCTGCTCCAGGAGTCACTCGTTTAAATGGCAAAACCTCGCGATGTGCCCCGCCTGATTGCAGCGGCAGCATATGGGTCGTCCGTCCTGATGATAGCAGTCGTTGTCTCTTCCTCTGATCGGTGGGATCCTCTTCTGTCATCGCCAGGGGACGTTATGTGGACTGGAAGCCAGCTGGATCTTTTCCTTCAGAGATTCCTGCAGAGACTGCATGGTCCTAGCTAGTGCAGCTACGCTTTTAGTCAGTTCCTGGACTTGGATGCGCAATTCGGTGGAGGGATCATCATCCAGGATCTGTGTGTCGGCCTCAATTGGGACCTGAGGAAAGGGTGCCACCTCCTGGGGGTACATGAGGGCTGGATGCCTAAGGGGCACTCTGCGGCTGGGCTGAGGTTCATGCAGCACCCGGATGGCCCTGTCTTTAAATTGTGCAAAGTACAGGTCAAGGTTTTGCAAGGCCAGGATGCGCAGCTGTGTCCTGTGGGTACTGGACAAGAGTCCTTCAACGAACTGCTCCTTTAATAGCTTGTCCCCATCCTGCACACCATTAGGGTCAACTTGCTTAATGACCCACAGTGCCTCCTGGAGATTAAGGGCATAGTCCCGTATGCTATCTTGGGCTCTTTGTTTGCACCCGAAAAACCTCATTTTTATTTCTGCAGCGGTGCGGGTGTCAAAAGTGTTTTAAGTTTGGCAAATATCTGCTTACCATTTCCCTTTTCAATATCCGGCCAGGATTTCACTTCTCTTTGTGCTGCGCCACTTAATTGACCAGTTACTGTAAGATGTTGACCTTTTGATGTTCTGTCAGGGGATATACTTCAAACAGGCTGCATAGCCTTTCTTTAAAGTCACTCAGCGTATAGGACTCCCCTGAATATTGTGTCAGCCAGACCGCTCCAGGTATATAGGGTATTGATAGCGGCATTATAGGAGCTGTTACTGTTGCGCGATCGGACGGTTTGCAGGAGTTGCGGGCAGCACGGGGCCTGGTGGCATCATGGGACCTGTGGCTGTGTCCACTGCGGGCCTGGGAACATCATGGGGCCTGCAGCTGTGACCGTCGCTAGTTCTCCTCCCGGGTCAGACATGTCCCTTCCCCTGTGCTAACCTTGCAGAGGCCCGACGTCTCTCCTTCGAAGTCTGCAGCGGTTCCTCCTGCGCACGGTCAGGTGCTTCTCCCGGTCCTCCTTCCAGGGCTTCCGGCGTCCTCACTTGTGGCTCTCCTGCAAGGCGTCCTCACTTGTGGCTCTCCTGTCAGCACAGCACCCGCTTCCTCTTCGCGCTCTCTCTTCAGGCTCCGCCCATGATGGCACACCCTTCTTTTCCTGTGCTCCTTGCGGCGCTCTTTATGGCGGCCATTTTTGGCGGCTATTTTGAAAATAAAGCGTGCGCACCGTGTGACGCAGTTATGGCGATGTTTTAAAAGCTCATTAAAGTCTCTGGTACACAATTTAACAAAGTCTCTCTTTTAAGTACAGTCTCTTAGATGCACAAGACCCTCTTCAATGGGTCGGTCTATCCTGTTTGTGATGCCAAGTTGAGTCGGGTCCGGTTGCAATTAAAGGGGTGGTCACGGTTGCAGCGTCCCGGTCCGTGGCCCTGAGCACCCAAGTAATAGAACGGGCTTTAAAGGGGTTGTGGAAATAATGAAAGTTTGTGACGCGACCTGTGGTTTTCGGTGAGAGGTGATCGACGCTGCTTAAAGGGGTCCTCTGGGGGATATGCTGCTGTAGCAAAGATGGTGTCGCTTCCCACAGGTGAAGCGGGGTCCCCAGGGCTCCCGGTGTGTTTGTCTGGGATAGTGTATGCCGGCAAATAAATGGAGGACACAGGGTTGCAGTCTTTACCTGGTTTGCTGGTGTTAAGCAGCCTCAGTCCAGGATACCGGCAACAGGTATAGATGGAGTCCAGGCAGCCTGAAGACAAGTGGAAATCCGTTTGACAGGTCAGTTTGGGAGCCTTCCACTATGCGCTGGTCTGTAGTCCTTTGCTGTCTGAGGTTGTCTAACAAAGTCCTTTTTCTCAGTACTTGGACGGTAGGCAACTTGAGCCGTTTCTTTGGGGTCTCTGTCCACGGTGACTCCGGGCTCTGATTGTGCTGTACCTCAGGTATTATGTGGGCAAATCCCTTTTAGTTTCCTGCCCTCCGATTCTGGCGTGGGACCTGTAGTTCCTCACGACCTCGGGCTCCTGGTGCCTGGTTTCTGCACTCCGCTTAGAGAGGCCCAGTCGCAGCCCCCCTCTAGCTCCTAAGTCCTTCTGTGCTCCTTCACTCTCTGCTACCAACTGTCAACTGTCTGCTTGTCTGCACCAGGCTAACTGACTCCTCCTCCAGACCAGGATGTATATAGGGAAGTTCCCCTTAAACCGGGTTTAGAGCTCCCCTTCTAGCCTGGAGTCAGAAAGTGTTGCATATAAGATTACCTGCCAAAGGGATCCCCCGTCTCCAGACATGGCACTACCCTCCCCGAGAGAAAGGCAGCACCACTGTGGTACCCGAACTCCTGGGGTGCTACAAAGGTCAAATGTATATTTGATGTAATCTGTACAGCTGAGTCTTGGCTGGAAGAAGCTGTCATGTCGGTCTAGGCCGATGGAAAAGTGAATGACTCCATTAGAAAGAACGTCCCGTCCTCTCCATTAGAAAGTCAGTATCTGTAACTGAACTGTAATCTCCTATAAATTCTGCAGCACTGGTATCTGCCACTATATGGCATTATTGTCAGTATTGGTCTTTGTATATAGGAAAGATCTTGGCATTAGTCCGCCTGATGAAGGGGCCGGAGTAGTCTCGAAAGCTTGCAATTTGTTACCATATTTTCAGTTAACCATTAAAAGGTATCAACCACTGAGGACTCTCAATTTAAAGTTTTTTTTTGTTCTATGTATATGTGACACCTGCCAGAGCCGTGGGGTACTTGGTACTGGGTCCGGTCGTTATTAAAGGGGAGGTCACAGTGGCGGCGACCCGATCCATGGCCCTGGGCGCCCAAGTAAATGGGATAGTCTTTAAAGGGGTTGTGAAAATAATAAAAGTTTGTGACGCCACCTGTGGTTCTCGGTCAGAGGTGACCGATGCTGCTCCGCTGGGGCTAAGGGTGCGGGCTCCAGGTCTGTCATCGGCGCTGCCGTCTTCTTTAGCAGTGCCTCACTTTCTGGCTCCGCCAGGGTTGTGGACGCTGGTGGTGAGATCTGAGGCTGTGCGGTCGCCATCCTCCTGATTAGGGACTCCTTCCATGTGGCCACCGCTGTCATCTGGGTCTGCAGGAGTCATCGGGCCAGCTCCTCCAACTCCGCGCTGAGGAGCTCCAGATCCAATGTAGTCATCAGATCCGGGGTTTCTTGTGGCTGACCAGGGACATCCTCTCTGGTGTCGGCAGGTCCTGGTGGCTCTCCACTGCTATCTGCCATCGCTCTCACCGGGTAGCGTGCAGCCATGCTGTGGCCACGCTTTCCCACGTCTTCCTCCTTCTCTCCACTTCGTGGGTGGTCTCTGCTCCACTTTCCCACTGGCCATCTCCAAGGGGGCGGATCCGTCCTCTTGACGGACATGTTTTCTTTGCATTAAAGTCTCTGTAGTGGGCGGGTCCAGCTTCTGCGCCCATCCACGGGCTCCACCTGTGACAGCACATCTTCTGCGTCCTTTATCCGCCTTGTGGTGCAGCAATGGTGGCCATTACACAGTCCAATACAGTCCATGGCGCACAGGACCCATTTCAATGGGTCAGTCCATCCTGTTTGTGATGTCATATTGTGACTCCCACCACTGGGTCCAGTTGTTATTAAAGGGGAGGTTACGGTGGCTGCGACCCAGTCCGTGGCTCTGGGCACCCAAGTAGAAGGGATAGTCTTTAAAGGGGTTGTGAAAATAATAAAAGTTTGTGACGTCACTGTGGCACCCCAGGAGTTCGGGTACCACAGTGGTGCTGCCTTCCTCTCAGGGAGGATAATGCCATGCCTGGAGACAGGAGGGATCCCTTTGGCAGGTATCCCTTTGGCAGGTAATCTCACATTCAACACATTCTGACTCCAGGCCAGAAGGGGGAGCTCAAAACCCGGCTTTAGGGGAGCTTCCCTGATATAAACATCCTGGTCTGGAGGAGGAGGGAGACAGTAGAAAGTTGATAGCAGACAGTGAAGGAGCACAGAGGAACAGAGGAGCTAGAGAAGGCTGCGACTGGGCCCCTCAAAGCTGAGCGCAGAAGCCGGGCACTGGGTGCCCGAGGTTTTGGGCAACTGCAAGTCCCACAGCAGAATCGGAGGGCAGAGAGCTGAAAGTAACTTGCCCACATTAACCCCTTCACCCCCAAGGGTGGTTTGCACGTTAATGACCAGGCCAATTTTTACAATTCTGACCACTGTCACTTTATGAGGTTATAACTCTGGAACGCTTCAACGGATCCTGGTAATTCTGACACTGTTTTCTCGTAACATATTGTACTTCATGGTAGTGGTAAAATTTCTTTGATATTACCTGCGTTTATTTGTGAAAAAAACGGAAATTTGGCGAAAATTTTGAAAATTTTGCAATTTTCCAACTTTGAATTTTTATGCAATTAAATCACAGTGATATGTCACACAAAATACTTAAAAAGTAACATTTCCCACATGTCTACTTTACATCAGCACAATTTTGGAACCAAAATTGTTTTGGGGTAGGGAGTTATAAGAGTTAAAAGTTGACCAGCAATTTCTCATTTTTACAACACCATTTTTTTTTAGGGACCACATCTCATTTGAAGTCATTTTGAGGGGTCTATATGATAGAAAATACCCAAGTGTGACACCATTCTAAAAACTGCACCCCTCAAGGTGCTCAAAACCACATTCAAGAAGTTTATTAACCCTTCAGGTGTTTCACAGGAATTTTTGGAATGTTTAAATAAAAATGAACATTTAACTTTTTTTCACACAAAATTTATTTCAGCTCCAATTTGTTTTATTTTACCAAGGGTAACGGGAGAAAATGGACCCCAAAAGATGTTGTACAATTTGTCCTGAGTGCGCCGATACCCCATATGTGGGGGTAAACCACTGTTTGGGCGCATGGGAGAGCTCGGAAGGGAAGGAGCGCCGTTTGACTTTTCAATGCAAAATTGACAGGAATTGAGATTGTTCGCCATGTTGCGTTTGGAGAGCCCCTGATGTGCCTAAACATTGAAACCCCCCACAAGTGACACCATTTTGGAAAGTAGACCCCCTAAGGAACTTATCTAGAGGTGTGGTGAGCACTTTGACCCACCAAGTGCTTCATAGAAGTTTATAATGCAGGACCGTAAAAATAAAAAATCATATTTTTTCACAAAAATTATCTTTTCGCCCCCAATTTTTTATTTTCCCAAGGGTAAGAGAAGAAATTGGACCCCAAAAGCTGTTGTACAATTTGTTCTGAGTATGCTGATACCCCATATGTGGGGGTAAACCACTGTTTGGGCGCATGGGAGAGCTCGGAAGGGAAGGAGCGCCGTTTGACTTTTCAATGCAAAATTGACAGGAATTGAGATGGGACGCCATGTTGCGTTTGGAGAGCCACTGATGTGCCTAAACATTGAAACCCCCCCACAAGTGACACCATTTTGGAAAGTAGACCCCCTAAGGAACTTTATCTAGAGGTGTGGTGAGCACTTTGACCCTCCAAGTGCTTCACAGAAGTTTATAATGCAGAGCCGTAAAAATAAAACAAAACTTTTTTTCCTACAAAAATTATTTTTTAGCCCCCAGTTTTGTATTTTCCCGAGGGTAACAAGAGAAATTGGATGCCAAAAGTTGTTGTCCAATTTGTCCTGAGTACGCTGATACCCCATATGTGGGGGGGAACCACTGTTTGGGCGCATAGGAGGGCTCGGAAGGGATGGAGCGCCATTTGGAATGCAGACTTAGATGGAATGGTCTGCAGGCGTCACATTGCGTTTGCAGAGCCCCTAATGTACCTAAACAGTAAAAAAAACCCACAAGTGACACCATTTTGGAAAGTAGACCCCCTAAGGAACTCATCTAGATGTGTTGTGAGAGCTTTGAACCCCCAAGTGTTTCACTACAGTTTATAACGCAGAGACGTGCAAATAAAAAATATTTTTTTTCCACAAAAAATATTTTTTAGCCCCCAGTTTTGTATTTTTCCAAGGGTAACAGGAGAAATTGGACCCTAAATATTGTTGTCCAATTTGTCCTGAGTACGCTAATACCTAATATGTGGGGGGGAACCACCGTTTGAGCGCATGGCAGAGCTCGGAAGGGAAGGAGCATCATTTGGAATGCAGACGTAGATGGATTGGTCTGCAGGCGTCACATTGCGTTTGCAGAGCCCCTAATGTACCTAAACAGTAGAAACCCCCACAAGTGACCTAATATTGGTAACTAGACCCCCCAAGGAACTTATCTAGTTGTGTTGTGAGAACTTTGAACCCCCAAGTGTTTCACTACAGTTTATAACGCAGAGCCATGCAAATAAAAAATATTTTTTTTTCCCACAAAAATTATTTTTTATCCCCCAGTTTTGTATTTTCCCAAGGGTAACAGGAGAAATTGGACCCCAAAAGTTGTTCTCCAATGTGTTCCGAGTACGCTGATACCCCATATGTTGGGGTAAACCCCTGTTTGGGCGCACGGGAGAGCTCGGAAGGGAAGGAGCACTGTTTTACTTTTTCAACTCAGTATTGGCTGGAATTGAGATCGGACGCCATGTCGCGTTTGGAGAGCCCCTGATGTGCCTAAACAGTGGAAACCCCGCAATTATAACTGGAACCCTAATCCAAACACACCCCTAACCTTAATCCCAACGGTAACTCTAACCACACCTCTAACCCAGAAACACCCCTAACCCTAATCCCAACCCTATTCCCAACCGTAAATGTAATCCAAACCCTAACCCTATCTTTAGCCCCAACCCTAACTTTAGCCCCAACCCTAACTGTAGCCTTAACCCTAGCCCCAACCCTAACCCTAGCCCTAACCCTAGCTCTAACCCTAGCCCTAACCCTAGCCCTAACCCTAGCTCTAACCCTAGCCCTAACCCTACCCCTAACCCTAATGGGAAAATGGAAATAAATACATTTTTTAAATTTTTTTATTTTTCGCTAACTAAGGGGGTGATGAGGGGGGGTTTGATTTACTTTTATAGCGGGTTTTTTAGCGGATGTTTGTTTATGATTGGCAGCCGTCACACACTGAAAGACGCTTTTTATTGCAAAAAATATTTTGTGCGTTACCACATTTTGAGAGCTATAATTTTTCCATATTTGAGTCCACAGAGTCATGTGAGGTCTTGTTTTTTGCGGGACGAGTTGACGTTTTTATTGGTAACATGTTCGGGCACCGGAGATTTTTTGATCGCTTTTTATTCCGATTTTTGTGAGGCAGAATGACCAAAAACCAGCTATTCATGAATTTCTTTTGGGGGAGGCGTTTATACCGTTCCGCGTTTGGTAATATTGATAAAGCAGTTTTATTCTTCGGGTCAGTACGATTACAGCGATACCTCATTTATATCATTTTTTTTATGTTTTGGCGCTTTTATACGATATAAACTATTTTATAGAAAAAATAATTATGTTGGCATCGCTTTATTCTGAATACTATAACTTTTTTATTTTTTCGCTGATTATGCTGTATGGCGGCTCGTTTTTTGCGGGACAAGATGACGTTTTCAGTGGTACCATGGAAATTTATATCCGTCTTTTTGATCGCGTGTTATTCCACTTTTTGTTTGGCGGTATGAGAATAAAGCATTGTTTTTTTGCCTCGTTTTTTTTTTTTTTTTACGGTGTTCACTGAAGGGGTTAACTAGTGATATAGTTTTATAGGTGGGGTTGTTACGGACGCGGCGATACTAAATATGTGTACTTTTATTGTTTGATTTTTTTTTATTTAGATAAAGAAATGTATTTATGGGAATAATATTTTTTTTTTTTCTTTATTTAGGAATTTTTTTTTTCTTTTTTTTTTTACACATGTGGACATTTTTTTTTCCACTTTTTTACTTTGTCCCAGGGGGGACATCACAGATCGCCGATTTGACAGTTTGCACAGCACTCTGTCAAATCGGCGATCTTACTTCCAGCAGTGCAGGCTGCAGCTTTCATCTGCAGCCTGCTCTGCACCCGGAAGTAATCCCTGCAGGACCCGGATGCAGCCCCGTGGCCATTTTGGATCCGGGGCCTGCAGGGATACGAGGTAAGAGACCCTCGCAGGTGATCGCGTTGCTCCGGGGGTCTCAGGGAAGCACGCAGGGAGCCCCTTCCCTGCGCGATGCTTCCCTGTACCGCCGGCACACCGCGATCATGTTTGATCGCGGTGTGCCGGGGGTTAATGTGCCGGGGGCGGTCCGTGACCGCTCCTGGCACATTGTGCCGGATGTCAGCTGCGATAGGCAGCTGACACCCGGCCGCGATCGGCCGCGCTCCCTCCGTGAGCGCGGCCGATCGCGCTGGACGTACTATTCCGTCCTTGGGAATTAGGGCCCACCCCACATGAACGGAATAGTACGTCCATTGGCAGAAAGGGGTTAAACCTGAGGTACAGCAGCAATCCAGAGCCCGGAGTCACGGTGTAACGAGACCCCAGAGAAATGGCTCAAGCTGCCTACCATGCAGGCACTGTCCCAGGACAGGAGAGAACGAGGACCTTGTTAGGACACTACAGGTAGCAAGGCACTAATAGACCAGCGCAAAGTGGAAGGCTCCCAAACTGACCTGTCAAAGGGGTTTCCACCTGTCTTCAGGCTGCCTGGACTCCATCTACACCTGTTGCCGGTACCCTGGACTGTGGCCTGCTTCCATCAGTAAACCAGGTAAAGACTGCAACCTTGTGTCCTCCGTTTATTTGCTGGCAACCCACCATCCTTGCCCACTACACTGGGAGCCCTGGGAACCCCGCTTCACCTGTGGGAAGCGTCACCATCTATGCTGCAGTAACATCACCCCAGAGGACCCCTTTAAGCAGCGTCGGTCCCCTCTGACCGAGAACCACAGGTGGCGTCACGAATATAAACTTTATTACAAGTCCCCTTAAAAGACCTTTCGCTTTACTTGAGTGCCCAGGGCCACGGACCGGGTCGCAGCCACCTTGACCACCCCTTTAATTGCGACCGGACCCGGTACCGAGTATCCCCACTGCCCTGGCAGGCGACTCACCACCTGTGGTTCTCTGTCAGAGGTGACCGACGCTGCTTAAAGGGGTCTTCTGGGGGCGATGGTGCTGCAGCAAAGATGGTGTCGCTTCCCACAGGTGAAGCGGAGTCCCCAGGGCTCCCGATGTGTTTGGTAAGGATGGTGTTGTGCCAGTATAAACAGAGGACACAGGATTACAATCTCTTTGCCTGGTTTACTGGTTGTAGTAAGCCACAGTCCAGGGTACCAGCAACAGGTGGTGATGTGGTCCGGCTGGCCTGGAGGCAATGGTGGATCCCTCTCCCAGGTGAGGTTTGTAAGCCTTCCTGCTTGCGCTCTTATGCGAGGTCCTTACTGCCTGCGGCTCCCTTACAAAGTCCTCTCTTTCCTGTCCTGGGACAGTAACCTGTATGTTGGACAATGTGAGCCTTTTTACAGGGTCTCTATCACGACCCGGGCTCTCTGTATACTGCTGCACCTTCAGGTGTGGGTGCGGACAGACGACTTTCAATCTTCTGTCCTTCTGGTTCCGCTGTGCATGGAGTACGACACAGCCTCGGGTTCCCAGTGCCCGGTTTATACGCTTTAGCTTAGAGGGTGCCTGGTCACAGTTCTCCTCCAAGCTCCTTTCTTCTCCCCTCAAATGCTCACTATCACTGCAACCTTTCTGGTTCTCTTCAGTCCTGGAGCTGCAGCACCTCACGTGGCTGCACGGCTCCACTCTCTGTTCTCACTCCTCTCTCCTCCAACTCCTCTCAACAACTAACTCCTCCTCCAGACAAGAATATATATATCTGGGGAAGCTCCCCTAAATCTGGGTTCAGAGCTTCCCCTTCTGGCCTGGATTCAGAATGTGTTGCATGTATGTGTTTTACCTGGTAAAGGGAATCCTCCTTTCCTCCAAGCATGACACTGCCCTCCCCGAAGGCAACATCACTGTAACAACCGGTTACCTGGGGTGGTACATATACAGATTATTTTCAATAACAGCGCTGTCATCTGCTGAGGTTCTCCTACATTAGGGTGCACCACCATAATTGTAATTAGGGTTACCTGGTTAGGGGCCACTCAGAAGTTTCGCCCCCAGGAACTTAACCCCTAGCTACGCCACTGCCTCTAGTGATAATCTGCTGATAAAACAGTGACTTTATCAAAACTACGGCAAGAAGCCCAGTGACACATCGCTGGAATCAGGGTCTCCGCATTATGCTGCTCTCAGATTAACCATAGATAATCAGTGGAATACATAGTCTAATTACTCTGTCACTTTTATATAGCCATCATATTTACTAACACAGACTAGGACCATATTTGGACAACAGCAATTGTACATAGAATATACTCAAAGCACCAGAAAAGCAGTCAAAAAAGTCCCAATTTATACAAACGTGCAAAAACTTTATTAAGAAACATAGATAAAACACAGGTATACAGCATGGCAGGCAAACTAATCCCCTCCGCAGAACCCTACACACATCTAAAAGGACCGGATAGGGTGCACATAAATAATCATAGACAGTGATTAGAAAGTCCGTATTAAGTATACAACTACATCATGCATATCAAACAAGGTATAGGACAACTGTCATAGGTACATGTGACCATGTTTATACATATAGGTTTAGTACATACCACAGTAGTGGGTCACAGTACACATGCACACCAATCCGTTCACCCCGACGCGCGTTTCGGCGACTACCTTCCTCAGGGGGTGTGCACGTGGCTGCACGGCTCCACTCTCTGTTCTCACTCCTCTCCTCCAACTCCTCTCAACAACTAACTCCTCCTCCAGACAAGAATATATATATCTGGGGAAGCTCCCCTAAATCTGGGTTCAGAGCTTCCCCTTCTGGCCTGGATTCAGAATGTGTTGCATGTATGTGTTTTACCTGGTAAAGGGAATCCTCCTTTCCTCCAAGCATGACATTGCCCTCCCCGAAGGGAAGGCAACATCACTGCAACAACCGGTTACCTGGGGTGGTACATATACAGATTATTTTCAATAACAGAACTGTCATCCGCTGAGGTTCTCCTATATTAGGGTGCGCCACCATAATTGTAATTAGGGTTACCTGGTTAGGGGCCACTCAGAAGTTTCGCCCCCAGGAGCTTAACCCCTAGCTACGCCACTGCCTCTAGTGATAACCTGCGGATAAAACAGTGACTTTATCAAAACTACGGCAAGAAGCCCAGTGACACATCGCTGGAATCAGGGTCTCCGCATTATGCTGCTCTCAGATTAGATGGAAAAAATCTTGTCACAGATTCACTTCAAAGGAATTGTCTATTTCTGCCATACACGTGGCCACACAAAAAGAGCTGAGTGCACACAACAGGAAACAAAGTGGGGCACGGCGTTACTAGCACCGCGACCATAATAGCGCCCACCGCCAGGCGATCTGACATTGCTGGAACAGTGTCATGTCGCCAGTCACATCTGTATCCTGCCCAATTCGCCGTGCTCCCAGGTTATTGGGGAAACTGAAGGTCTGTGCAGAATATGCACCAGAAAATGGCTACAAGCCCAGGCATTCTGCAATGTGTTGTGCAAAAGTTGGCGCTCCTGACGTCTATCCATGGCAGAGAGTCACCTCGGAGTGTCCTATGGCCCCCCATGTAACCCCGGCACAGACAGCAGGGCCAGGGGTGCAGGCAGTCACCAGGAGGAGCTAGGAGAGGGGAAGGGGCAGTGAGGGGGAGGGGAGTGGCTGCTAGTGTGGCTTTTCTCGCTCCTTGTTTCCTGGTCTAGTTTTTGCGATCGAGCAGCAGCGCAGAGATGACAGCGGCGGCGGCCACGACTAGCTGTCATACATGTCCTCTCCGCAGCCGGAAATCATCATCATAGGCGGCTCAGTAACACAGCAAATCCCTTCCTGCTGCCAAACTCTCTGCCCCCTGCAATCTCTGCTGCTCTCGGACTGGCACGGAGAGGGGCGCCCGGGCGTGCAGGAAGGATCCCCGCCTCTGTGTGGAGCTCAAGGCCGGGGCTGCGCAGCGGGATCCGGGGTACGGCAGGATGAGTCAGTCCCCGGGGCCGCCCGGCCTGCCGGGGGTGCAGGTAAGACCTGGCCTGCTGCTCGGGGGAGGGGGCGCCAGCTGCGAGTTCACTCACTTCAGGCTGGGATACTTCTTGCGATACTTCTAGGGTGCATCTCAGCCGAGTTCTGGAGGTACCAACCTCAGTGTGGAATAGCACTGTACAGGGAGGCCAGTCATCTCCGTAGTGGAAGGGTCCTGGGGTCAGAACATGGGGACGTTGTAGCCAGGATGTCTCCCTTTCTCTGGGAAGGTGTCTATACACTTATATAACTTTATTATACTGTACCTGGGCAGTGGGCACCTCTAGTAAGGTGGGCGCGAGATGGCGGGTCTTGTCACCGCTGCCTCATACATGATTTACTTATATAACTTTGTTATACTGTACCTGGGCAGTGGGCACCTCTAGTAAGGTGGGCGCGAGATGGCGGGTCTTGTCACCGCTGCCTCATACATGATTTACTTATATAACTTTGTTATACTGTACCTGGGCAGTGGGCACCTCTAGTAAGGTGGGCGCGAGATGGCGGGTCCTGTCACCGCTGCCTCGTACATGATTTACTATGAGGTGCACTTTATTCCTGACACGTTTCTTTCTTGGCCTACTGAGAGAAATGTTTTGACTACTTGAAAGCTACAAAACCTGAGGGCAGGGGAGGTGTGTGTGTATGTGTATATGTGTGTGTATATATATATATATATATATATATATATATATATATATATATATATATATATATATATATATATATATATTATACACTTCGACCTCCATATAAACCCTGCCCCCGCCGTCCACTTTGCCATGCTCCTCCACCACTCCAGGGGTCTGTTTTGTCCCCCCTTGGTCGTCCTCATGCTGAACATTTGGGACATGACTAGCATTGCGCAATGTTCGCTTGTTCGGCTCCAGATGCAGGTCGTGTCCAGTGTGTGAGGAGACGGGCGACTTGTCTGTGGTATTAACCCCTCTGCTGCCATGTGACGAGGAGTGTCTCTTCCTGTGTATCCGGCCACAGGCTGCACTTCTGAGGCTTCTTCTATCTGGGGAAGTTCCTCCTGAAGCCTCTGTGTGACTCATGTGAAGTAACTTGTCTGACAGGTCATGGCTCCAGGTCAGCAGGTGATTGCAGACTATTAGCTGGTTTCGATGTTTGGTACAGGTGAGTCAGGCCTAGATGTTGGGTGGAAGGAGAGTAAGGAGATAATTTATACATCCACTTGTAAGCTGCCTTCAGGTGTGGCACTGTTTACCAGCTGTGCCGCCACGTAATGTACAGTAGATGGGTGGTCTTATATTCACCTCAAACGCGGATATAAATGGCGGTCTTGGGATGGAGTTTGATACTTCTTCAACTCTCATTGAAATCGTCATAAGTGTTCATCACAAAAGTATGTTCACAGAATGTTTTTTTTTTCAGTCAGGTTAGGAACGAGTTCGCTGCCAAAAACACCTGAAAAAGCACAAAATGCTGAAAAGAATGAACAGACTTATTTCTATGTAAAATGGACTTGCTGTCCGTATGTTCAGGCTTTGTGGCAGGTACACGTTTCTAGATGCATTAGCGATCTTGCTCTTGGGATTTGTCTAGTGCTACACTAGATCCAGGAGGCCAGAATGTGGCTCACAGAGCTCAAGAAAGCCTTGACGGACGTCCGTTCCAGGCTTCAGTGTTGTCTCTTGCGATGGACCATGTTTGCCATGTAAAAAGAGATCAGCCATAGCAAGGTAGGTGACACCATGAAACAAACATTACATTATACCTTGAGGTCCTGGCGTTGGTTGAGGAGCAGCATGGTTAAGCACAAGAGAGTCTTTTCTCAATTTATAAAAAGTTCCCCTGCAGCTAGGTGTCACGAACTGCAGGTATGGAGAAAGTACAATTGACCAGGAGGTAACTTTAGTGGCTATGGCTGTATTCACCTGGATCCAAGGAGGGCCCCAAAATTACCCTTCTGGCCCATATTAGAAGTGCTTTTAAACACCTGTGATATTTAGGAGTCCTGTTGGAGGTTGTGCATTGAGACGTCGAAGCTTCAAGTGACGCCACTCACAATTGACACTCGTTGAGAGTACTATTTGGCATGGTCACGGTCTGTGAATGGTCCAGCTGTCTATCATAGGCTACGTTCACATTTGCGTTGTGCGCCGCAGCGTCGGCGACGCAACGCACAACGCAAACAAAAACGCAGCAAAACACATGCAAAACGCTGCGTTTTGCGACGCATGCGTCCTTTTTTTGGTTGATTTTGGACGCAGCAAAAATGCAACTTGCTGCGTCCTCTGCGCCCGGACGCGTGCGCCGCAGTGACGCATGCATCGCAAAACGCAAGTGCAACGCATGTCCATGCGCCCCCATGTTAAATATAGGGGCGCATGACGCATGCGGCGACGCTGCGGCGCCCGACGCTGCGGCGCAGACCGCAAATGTGAACGTAGACTAATAGCATGGCTGAACAGGGAAGTTATGTTTGTAAGGCCTCATTCAGACGTCAGTGTTGCACGTCCCCATTAGGCCGGGGTCACACTAGCAGTATTTGGTCAGTATTTTACATCGGTATTTGTAAGCCAAAACCAGGAGTGGAACAATTAGAGGAAAACTATAATACAAACGTGCACCACTTCTGTATTTATCACCCACTCCTGGTTTTGGCTACAAATACTGATGTAAAATACTGACCAAATACTGATAGTGTGACCCCGGCCTTATAATGTATTGTGCTATATATCCCTTTTTTCAAAGACCGTATATCCTTGCAAAACACACGGAGACCTGTTCGTTTTTTTTCTGCTCCATGGATGAGTATAGGTGTATGGGTCCTTGAAAAACATGTACAATACAAGGATGGCATCTGAGTGCTATCCATGCTTAACATTGCAAAGCATCGGCGAAGCTTTGCCATTTATTTCTTTCTGTATCCATCCATAAAAAACATAATGACACACGGGTGATACACTGATGGTTAAAATAGACACACTGGTAAATTTGTTTTCTTTTCACTACGTGTTTAAACACTGATGTCTGAAGGAGGCCTAAGGCCTCATTCACATGTCTATGCTGCATGTGCATGTTGTATCCGTTTTTTTCCACAGACTATGAAATATGAAACCATTATAATGTATGGTGCGATTCACATGTCAGTGTTTTTCATGGATGTCTGTTTTTCCTGGCAGCACGGATGACAAGTGCCAATACAAGTCTATGGGTCCTTGAGAAACACGTACTGTACACTGATGGCATCTGACTGACAGCTGGGTCAGCACTGATGCACTGCTAGAACGCTATTAACCTGCAGATTAACCCAATATCTGCAGGCTAACTGCGTTTTTTTGTAATGACAGGTTTCCTTTAAGGGTATGTGCACACGGTGCGGATTTGCTGCGAATCCACAGCGGATTTTGCCACGCACAAATGCTGCAGATCAGCACTGTGATGTACAGTACAATGTTAGTTAATGGGGAAAAAAAAAAGATGTGCAGACGGTGCGGAAAAAAATCAGTGCGGAATTGCTGCGGATTTTAAAGAAGTGCATGTCACTTCTTTTGTGCAGATCTGCAGCGTTTCTGCACCCCTCCATGTTAAAAATCCGCAGTGGCAAAATCCGCAGAAAATCCGCAGCAATTCCGCATAAAAACCGCACAAAATCCACATAAAAACCACGGAAAATTCGCGGCTGCGGATTCTGCCAGGAGCTGCGGATTTTGCGCAGAAAATTCTGCACCTCTTTTCTTATGTGTGCATTTAGCCTAAAGATCTGGTCCAGGACCATAGCCGGACGCAAGACTAGTAAGGCTTCGCTCCAGGCCAGACTTTTCTCACACCGATCTAGGTGACGGACAGGTCTTTCTCCTAGCGATAAACCTGTAAGGCTACTTACACACAGCAGGTTTTTTGCATTAGGCACAATCCGACAAATGTTGGAAAAACTGGATCCGGCGCAGATTGTGAAAAACTGATGCAACAGATCCGTTTTTTTGACGGATCCAGCTAGCATATCTAGATTATTGGATAAATAAAAAAATTTGGAGCATGCTCAGTTTAAAAAACTGGAATCCGGTGCCAGAATCCGTCATTTTCCGGATCCGGCACCTTCCGGCTCCCATAGACTTCTATACTAGCAAATCTGAATTGTGTGTAATGCATCAGCACTAAATAGTCTAAATTGGTTAAGTGAAGTGAGAAATATAAAGGCATAAATTAAATGTATGGGATCAAATAACTAAAAATTGGCATGTGCATATGCATTCACCCATATTGGTATGAAGCCCCTGCATATTTCTGGTGCAAGCAATTACCATTTCTTGCAGACTATAAGGCTGGTTTCACACTTGCGTTTTTGTAAGCTGCGTTTTAGCGCTAAAAAATGCAAAAAAACGCATGCGTTTTTCCCTATACTTAACATTAAAAACGCATGCGTTTTGACGCGTTTTCGGCAACGCATGCGTTTTTTGACGCGTGCGTTCATTTGCAGAAATGCAACCTGTAGTAATTTCTAGCGGCGTTTTTTTGCCGCAAAAAAACGCATGCGTTTTTTTGCGGCAAAAAAATGCATTGTTGTCTATGTAAACGCATGCGTTTTTAAGCACATGCGTTTGTTTGCGTTAAAAACGCATGCGTTTTTATAGAAAAACACAAGAAAACACACAAATAAACAAGAAAACCCTAACCCTAGGGACCCTAACCCTAGGGATCCTAACCCTAACCCTAACCCTTAGGGGTTAGGGTTAGGATCCTAACCCTTAGGGTTAGGGTTAGGATCCCAAGGGTTATGGTTAGGGTTATGGGTAGGGTTAGGGGTAGGGTTAGGGTTAGAGTTTGGATCCCTATGGTTAGGGTTATGGTTAGGGGTAGGGTTAGGGGTAGGGTTAGGGTTATTGCTTGGATCCCTATGGTTAGGGGTAGGGTTAGGGTTAGGGGTAGGGTTAGGATCCCAAGGGTTATGGTTAGGGTTATGGTTAGGGGTAGGGTTAGGGTTTGGATCCCTTTATCACCTTGATGGTGGGAGGTGGCTTATCAGTGACCTGGTGACCAGGACATTCTAATAAAAAGCTACCCCTAACCCTAACCCTAGGGATCCTAACCCTAACCCTAGCTAATTCTATTAATAGTGTGTTTTCTAGTTGATTTTGATGCTTGGCAGCTGTCACACAATTCTCAGCATGCGTTTCAAAAACGCAAACGCGGGAAAAAAAGCATTTAAACGCGGGAAAACGCCGCGTTTTGCCGCGACTTTTTTTTTTTGGCGCAAAAACGCATACATAAAAAAAACGCACCGTTTGCATGCGTTTTCATGCGTTTTTTCACCACATGCGTTTTTTTAAAAACCGCTGCAGATCAAAACGCAAGTGTGAAACCAGCCTAAGACACATTGGACCAGAAGACGCACTCCAAATTTTCGTAAAATAGAACATTTTTTTTTTATAAAATGGTGGTGCGTCTTATAGTCCACTTTTAGAGTAGCTTACTGAGGTAGGAGGATGGCTGCTTTGGTGGTGCGGGGTTCAGGAGGCAGAGACGCTTCTGCAGGAAGCTGGCGGCGGCAGTAGTGGGGTGATGTTGCGTGCCCTGGGCTGGGAAGAGGGGATCTTCGGCGCTGTGAGGCTGCGGCAGGACGTGGGCTTTTACAAAATGTCTGTCTGCAGTCCCTGCATTTCCCATCTTTTTCACTGCTATGAAACTCAGGAGCCAAGATCTATATCTCCACATGCGCCGCCTCCGGTGGCCGTTTTCCCGAAATCCATTTCAGTGAAAAGCATGGGAAGTGCGGTGACTGCTGACATTTTCTGAAAGGCCGGGGCCCATCAAAGCATCGCCTCAGTCCTGCTGCCACCAGCTTTCTGCAGCAACAACCCTGCCTCCTAGGACCTCCCCTTGCCGCAGCCGCCCCCCCATGTCCGGTTAGCTACATTTGTGTTTTAAGAGGTACCCCCAGTTTCCTCCCAAATTTGGTGGGAAAAAAAGTTCGTCTTATAATCTGAAAAATATGGTACATTAAGTCACATGCTTAGTGAAGGGAAGTCCACCTTTGTGCAATCTAAGTGCCACATGGTCTGGAAGTACATACACACCTTTTCTGAAAGGCCACCGAGGCTGCAACACTATTAACCCCTTTACCCCCAAGGGTGGTTTGCACGTTAATGACCGGGCCAATTTTTGCAATTCTGACCACTGTCACTATATGAGGTTATAACGCTGGAACGCTTCAACGGATCCTGATGATTCTGACATTGTTTTCTCGAGACATATTGTACTTCATGATAGTGGTAAAATTTCTTTGATATTACCTGCGTTTATTTGTGAAAAAAATGGAAATTTGGTGAAAATTTAGAAAATTTAGAAATTTTCCAACTTTGAATTTTTATGCCCTTAAATTATAGAGATATGTCACACAAAATACGGTACTTAATAAGTAACATTTCCCACATGTCTTCTTTACATCAGAACAATTTTGGAACCAACATTTCTTTTTTTTGTTAGGGAGTTATAAGGGGTAAAAGTTGACCAGCAATTTCTCATTTTTACAACACCATTTTTTTTGGGGACCACATCACATTTGAAGTCATTTTGAGGGGTCTATATGATAGAAAATACCCAAGTGTGACACCATTCTAAAAACTGCACCCCTCAAGGTACTCAAAACCACATTCAAGAAGTTTATTAACCCTTCAGGTGTTTCACAGGAATTTTTGGAATGTTTATAAAAAAAAAAAAAATCAACGTTTAACTTTTTTTCACTAAAAATTTACTTCAGCTCCAATTTGTTTTATTTTACCAAGGGTAACAGGAGAAATTGGACCCCAAAGGTTGTTGTACAATTTGTCCTGAGTACGCTGATACCCCATATGTGGGGGTAAACCACTGTTTGGGCGCATGGCAGAGCTTGGAAAGGAAGGAGCGCCGTTTGACTTTTCAATGCAAAATTGGCTGGAATTGAGATTGGAACCCATGTTGCATTTGGAGAGCCCCTGATGTGCCTAAACATTGAAACCCCCCACAAGGGACACCATTTTGGAAAGAGGACCCCCTAAGGAACTTGTCTAGATGTGTTGTGAAAACTTTGAACCTCCAAGTGTTTCACTACAGTTCATTTCGCAATTTTCACATTTTGAATTTTTATTCTGTTAAACCAGAGAGTTATGTGACACAAAATAGTTAATAAATAACATTTCCCACATGTCTACTTTACATCAGCACAATTTTGGAAACAAAATTTTTTTTTGCTAGGAAGTTATAAGGGTTAAAATTTGACCAGTGATTTCTCATTTTTACAACAAAATTTACAAAACCTTTTTTTTAGGGACCACCTCACATTTGAAGTCAGTTTGAGGGTTCTATATCTCTGAAAATACCCAAAAGTGACACCATTGTAAAAACTACACCCCTCAAGGTGCTCAAAACCACATTCAAGAAGTTTGTTAACCCTTCAGGTGTTTCACAGCAGCAGAAGCAACATGGAAGGAAAAAATGAATATTTAACTTTTTAGTCACAAAAATGATCTTTTAGCAACAATGTTTTTATTTTCCCAAGGGTAAAAGGAGAAACTGGCCCATGAAAGTTGTTGTCCAATTTGTCCTGAGTACGCTGATACCTCATATGTGGGGGTAAACCACTGTTTGGGCGCACGGCAGGGCTCGCAAGGGAAGGCACGCCATTTGGCTTTTTG
Organism: Ranitomeya variabilis; assembly: GCF_051348905.1. Lineage (NCBI taxonomy): Eukaryota > Metazoa > Chordata > Amphibia > Anura > Dendrobatidae > Ranitomeya > Ranitomeya variabilis. Next base: position 544,650,980 of record NC_135234.1, read on the forward strand.
AATGGAAAATTAGCTCCAATCATTAGTGGACACCATGTCGCGTTTGGAGAGCCCCTGTGTGCCTAAACATTGGAGCTCCCCCACAAGTGACCCCATTTTGGAAACTAGACCCCCAAAGGAACTTATCTAGATGTGTGGTGAGCCCTTTGAACCCCCAAGTGCTTCACAGAAGTTTATAATGCAGAGCCGTGAAAATAAAAAATCATTTTTCTTTCCTCAAAAATAATTTTTTAGCCCAGAATTTTTTATTTTCCCAAGGGTAACAGGAGAAATTTGACCCCAAAAGTTGTTGTCCAGTTTCTCCTGAGTACGCTGATACCCCATATGTGGGGGTAAACCACTGTTTGGGCACATGCCGGGGCTCGGAAGTGAAGTAGTGACATTTTGAAATGCAGACTTTGATGGAATGCTCTGCGGGCATCACGTTGCGTTTGCAGAGCCCTTGATGTGCCTAAACAGTAGAAACCCCCCACAAGTGACCCCATTTTGGAGACTAGACCCCCAAAGGAACTTATCTAGATGTGTGGTGAGCACTTTGAACCCCCAAGTGCTTCACAGAAGTTTATAATGCAGAGCCGTGAAAATAAAAAATAATTTTTCTTTCCTCAAAAATAATTTTTTAGCCCGCAAATTTTTATTTTTCCAAGGGTTACAGGAGAAATGTGACCCCAAAAGTTGTTGTCCAGTTTCTCCTGAGTACGCTGGTACCCCACATGTGGGGGTAAACCACTGTTTGTACGCATGTTGGGGCTCGGAAGGGAGGGAGCACCATTTGACTTTTTCAACTCAAGATTGGCTGGAATCAATGGTGGCGCCATGTCGCGTTTGGAGACCCCCTGATGTGCCTAAATAGTGGAAACCCCTCAATTCTAACTCCAACACTAACCCCAACACACCCCTAACCCTAATCCCAACCCTAACCGCAACACACCCCTAACCCTAGTCTTAACCCTAATTCCAACCCTAACTCTAATTCCAACCCTAAGGCTATGTGCCCACGTTGCGGATTTGTGTGCGGATTTTTCCGCACCGTTTTTGAAAAATCTGCAGGTAAAATGCACTGCGCTTTACCTGCGGATTTACCGCGGATTTCCAGTGTTTTTTGTGTGGATTTCACCTGCGGATTCCTATTATGGAGCAGGTGTAAAACGCTGCGGAATCCGCACAAAGAATTGACATGCTGCGGAAAATACAACGCATCGTTTCCATGCTGTATTTTCCGCACCATGGGCACAGCGGATTTGGTTTTCCATAGGTTTACGTGGTACTGTAAACGTGATGGAAAACTGCTACGAATCCGCAGCGACTAATCCGCTGCGGATCCACAGCCAAATCCGCACCGTGTGCACATAGCCTAATTCTAGCCCTAAGTGCAACCCTAGCCCTAAGTGCAACCCTAGCCCTAAGTGCAACCCTAGCCCTAAGTGCAACCCTAGCCCTAAGTGCAACCCTAGCCCTAAGTGCAACCCTAGCCCTAAGTGCAACCCTAGCCCTAAGTGCAACCCTAGCCCTAAGTGAAAAACAAAAATAAATATATTTTCTGCATTTTATTATTGTCCCTACCTATGGGGGTGATAAAGGGGGGGGTTATTTACTATTTTTTTTATTTTGATCACTGTGATAGGTTCTATCACTGCGATTAAAATGTACAGGGAACGAATCTGCCGGCCGGCAGACTCGGCGGGCGCACTGTGCATGCATTTTCCAAGATGGCGGCGCCCATGCGAGAAGACCGAGGACACCGGGAGGGACACCGGTACTAGGTAAGTATGGGGGGGTGCGATCGGACGGGGGGGGCGGAGGGGAGGATGGGGGAGGGCCGGAGGGGAGAGGAAGGCGCTTAGGACAGGACGGAGGGGTAGGGAACCATGACGGTCGGTGGGGGGGCCAGATCGGGGTCTCCAGCCATGGCCGATGCTATTGCAGCATCGGCCATGGCTGGATTGTAATATTTCACCAATTTTCATAGGTGAAATATTACAGATTGCTCTAATTGGCTGTTTTACTTTCAAGAGCCAATCGGAGCGATCGTAGCTACGGGGGGGCGAAGCCACCCCCCTGGGCTGTAGTACCACTCCCCCTGTCCCTGCAGGTCGGGTGAAATTGGAGTTAACCCTTTCACCCGGCCTGCAGGGACACGATCATTCTGTGACACAGCATATGCGTCACAGGTCGGATTGGCACCGACTTTCATGACGCATACACTGTGTCACAGGTCGGGAAGGGGTTAATGATACCATTTTGCTGCAAATACGTTCTTTTGATCGCTTGTTATTGCATTTTAATGCAATGCCACGGTGACAAAAAAACCCCGTAATTCTGGCATTTCGACTTTTTTTCTTGCTACACCGTTTAGCGATAGGGTTAATTTTTTTTTTTTTTTAATTGATAAATTGGGTGATTCTGAATGCAATGCTACCACATATGTGTATTTTTTGTTTTGTTTTTCATTAGTAAATTTGTTCTGATGAAGGTCTGGATGTGGACTGAAAACGTTCAACTTTTTGCTTCATGGATGCACAATAAATAATTTATCTTTTCAAGCCACATTACCATTTGAGTGCCAAGTTCTTTTCTGTTTTTGAATATTTTGGGCTGGATGCCCTACTTGAGCCCCTCCCATCCTTTATTGTATGAGTGCCGTGTTTTACTACCTCAACCAAATATGTGTTTGTTTGTTTTTATTGTTTTATTTTCAATGGGGCAAAAGGGGGGTGATTTGAACTTTTTATATTTTTAAAAACATTTTCTTTTTACTTTTGGCATGCTTCAATAGTCTCCATAGGAGACTAGAAGCTACCACAACCCGATCGGCTCTGCTACATAGAGGCGATGATCAGATTGCCTCTATATAGCAGATTTACTTACTTGCTATGAGCGCCGACCACTGGGTAGCGCTCACAACAAGCCGGCACTGACAACCATAGAGGTCTCCAGGAGACCTCCGGTTGTCATGTCAACACACCGGTGATCCGCAATCACGTGACAGGGGTCACCGGTGTGCGTATTTCCAGCGCAATTGCCGGAGTTTGGCAGATGCATTTAACTGGTGCCTGCTGTTAATGCGGGCACATGTCAGCTGTTCAAAACAGCTGACATGCCCCCGGTAAGATGTGGGCTCACCGCCGAAGCCCACGTAAAAGGGAAGGAGTCCGACATCGGTGTACTATTACGACTGATGTCGAAAAGGGGTTAATAGCTGCAGTAGACAATTCTAAATTGGTCCATAGTCAGTGTTTGATGCAATTAACTATAGAGAGACCGATAGTCCTAGGAATGCTTGTTCCCAAATATTTTCTAGGACAGCATTCACCCAAAGAACAAACAAAACGGTCATTCTTTGAGCAAGAAGATTTTTAAACAAGCTTCAGAAGCAACACTCTTGGCAATAGTCCTGTGTAAACAGGATTGTGCTTCCAAGGACAATAATATTCTATGAACACCGGTCGTATTAACAATCGTCCTATGCTCATGGAAGTGCTGTCGGGCTTTTCTAAGCAGACCATTTAAACCACTGCCGATCAGCTTGCATGTATCTGAATTGCGGTCGTCTAATGGCTGTGGTCAGCCAGTTCAAATAGACCTTGATAATTTACTGTGGAGACGGCGGGCACCCCGGTCTGGTAGCCAAAGCTACATGGACCAGGGATCGTCCCACTGAATGCCCACTCTCCCTTTAACGTGGGCATAACGCTACTCTCACAACACAGGGTAATGGTAAAAGTGTGCCAATGCTTTACTGAACCACAAAACAAGCAGATAACATGTAGAACAGTCCAAGCAAAATACCTCCAAGATGGTGCACAATAGAGTCTCACCCTTCCGCTGACTCGCCGCTGTGACTTCAGATCTTCCAGGGTCGCTACCCCACCTGTCACAGGCACACAGAGAAGAAGTAACAACAATCGTAGGAAGATGACAGTCCATTGAGTCCATTCCAGGTACAACTGATCCGAGGAACACAACCTGGCTTCATCTTCCAGGGTAGGATACTCCACCTGTGGCACGCACACAGAGAAGAGTTAGTGACAAGCGTAGGAAGATAACAGTCCATTGACGTACAAGGCCAGTTAACCCAAGAGTCACAAGCTGGCTTCTCCAAACATATCCATGGTTCAACGATGGTCAAGGGAGCAGATCTGTATTCTTCCAACCGAGACTAAAAACCCCTAGCTTGTTTCCTGTAGAATGATATGATGGAGCCAAGATGTAAAATGTCTGCTGTCCTGTCTCTGGTCCATTTGAGGTACGTATGTCTTGGCAGAGTTTTAGAGTCAACAAGTGTCCCTCATTCAGTATTTACATAAAAGGGTAAGAATGGAGATGAGATCAAGTAGCACTTGATTATTTAAACTAATTGCATAGAATTTCCTCCTCTGTTAAGAATACAAACAAACTGGCATGCAAGGATAATGCATCTAATTAACATATTAGCAAACTTCATTGTTCAGTGGCCATACATTACTATTTTGCAAAGATAACGGAAAATAAACTGTAGGAGATATTAGAGGTAAATATTTGTCCTACAAGAAGAGTCAATACTTCAGGGAACAGTTTATGATTCTGGGCCTACACAATTTACGTCTGGTTAATTAAGATATCTGCTGTGTCTTCACATTTACGTTTAATTTTTTCACATTGAATCATGATTGAAACTCCATTAAAAATGATCTTCTGAAATGCCAAGATTACCTGTGAGAAGATAGTGTAATAAAAGAGTCAGGATGTGAGTCACTGTTGTGGTTGTGTGGCAGTTACCATATTTGATGTAGATGTGTAATAAAAATTCAAGTGGGTCAGAAGCTTACGTACACTAAAATGACTGTGCTTTTAAAGGGAAACTGTCACCTTGGAAAACACTATTTAGCTGCAGATATCGGAATAATCTGCAGGCAACTAAGGCTATGTGCACACGTTGCAGATTTCCTGCAGATCTGCAGCTTTTTTTTTCAGCCCAGTACAATGTAAATTAATGGCAAAAAAATGCTGTGCTAATGGTGTGGAAAAATCTGCACCGAAAATGCAGCGAGTTCAAAAAAGGAGCATGTCACTTCTTTTTACAGATCTTCTGCGTTTCTGCACCTATTCCATAATAAAAATCTGCAGGGGTAAAAAAAGGAAGAAATCTGCAACGTGAGCACATAACAAAAAAGGTGCAGATTCTGACCTGCGTTTTCTGCCAAGAAATTCAGAATCTGCACAGAAAATTCCACAGTCAAGTCTGCAACGTGTGCATATAGCCTTATACTTCCTGTCCGTCTCACTGAAAATCCAGCTACCCTGGGAAAACGAATGTACCGTATTTTTCGCTTTGTAAGATGCACTTTATTTCCCCCAAATTTGGGGGGGGAATGGGGGTGCGTCTTACAAAGCGTATATATCGCTTACCGTTACAGGCTGGGATGAAGGGGTGCCCGCCGCCGCGGTTGTCCGACACCACTGCCGCCTGCCACTGCTGCCGCGGTTGTCCGCTGCTGCCCAGGGTGATGCTGGAGGCTCCGGTGCTGTGGGGGACTCTGGCGACATTTTGTGAAAGGCCAGAGCCCCCCGGCAGTTTGTCCATGCTTTCCTGTGTGACGGACTCCGGGAAAATGGCCGCCGGAATCTCGGGAGATGAGATTTCAGCGCTGAGATCTCATCTCTTGAGATCTTGCTCCCAAGATCCTTATCTGCGCATGCACCTCCTCCCGGCGGCCATTTTCCCGAAGTCCACCACACAGGAAAGCATGGACGAACTGCCGGGGGCTCTGGCTATTCACAAAATATCGGCAGAGCCCCCCGCAGCACCGGAGACACCCCCGCAGCACCGGAGCCTCCCTGCAGCACCGGAGCCCCCTGCAGATACCCTCATCCCAGCCAGCAGCACAGGAGCCCCCCTGCAGCACAGGAGCCCCCCTGCAGCACAGGAGCCCCCTCATCCCAGCCAGCAGCACAGGAGCCCCCCTGCAGACCCCCTCATCCCAGCCAGCAGCACAGGAGCCCCCCTGCAGCACAGGAGCCCCCCTGCAGCACAGGAGCCCCCTCATCCCAGCCAGCAGCACAGGAGCCCCCCTGCAGCACAGGAGCCCCCCTGCAGACCCCCTCATCCCAGCCAGCAGAACAGGAGCCCCCCTGCAGCACAGGAGCCCCCCTGCAGACCCCTTCATCCCAGCCAGCAACACAGGAGCCCCCCTGCAGCACAGGAGCCCCCCTGCAGACCCTCTCATCCCAGCCTGCAACAATGCTCCACTCCTGCCTCCAGCAACGACCCTGGGACCCTGATCCACGGCAGCCACAACCCCTGGTAAGCAATAAGATGCATGGATTATAAGAAGCCCCACTAATTTATTAAAAAAAGGTTTTTTTCCTATTTTTCTCTTCAAAATTTGGGATGCGTCTTATAATCCAGAGCGTCTTCGGCTGCTTTCACACTAGCGTCGGTACTGGCCCGTTGCAGTGCGTCGGGCCGACGTACGACGGTTGCGACGTGTGGCACTGCGTCGCAATGCGTCGCTAGTAAAAGTCTATGGAAAAAAAACGCATCCTGCGGGCAACTTTGCAGGATGCGTTTTTTCTCCACAACGACGCATTGCGACGTGCAGTGCCCGACGCTAGTGTGAAAGTAGCCTTACAAAGCGAAAAATACGGTATTTGCTCCCAGTAGCTGCTGGCTTTCAATTGCTACAGTTGCCGCTCGTGGTACCACTCACTGTAGTGCGAGGGGAGGCTGTAATCATGCCCCAACACTTTAAGCCAGCTGTTAAAGTGCTGGGTGTGCTTACAGCCCACACTCGCAGTATAGTGAGCAGTAACTACTGTGTGCACACACATCATGACTAAAATGTGGCAGCTCCCTGGAGGAAATAAGTTCTTTTTTTACTGGTAGCTTTATTTTCAGTAAGGTGGCTGGGCAGCATTGGAACATTATTTGCAATGATGCATTGGACCCATTAATCCTGACCAAATCCCCAAGTTTATTTGCTGAAATGCAGCCACAACCTTGCAAGGAATCTCCACTAGAGATGAGCGGTGTTCGAGACGAACTGTTCGCCAATTTCAAATTCGAGCTGTTTTGGGCGGTGTTCGAGTCGTTCGACGAACCCAAACAATTTGCTTAAAATTCAGCTGTTCGAGTTTCTGTTCGATAACTGTTCATTCACCAAAAGCCTAGCTTGATTTGCACATTAAAACTGTTTATCATTGTTAATGGACTGTTTTAGTGTATAGTGGGCAGGGAGAGGGGGGCGGGGGATAGATCTGTGCTGAAATAACGCCGATCTCCATTTTTTTTTTCTTTCCCGCATTTACAGAGGGGCGGTGCAGTCTCTCAGCCTATCAGCAGTGCACACACACAGCAATGTGCGTGTGATGCACACAAGCAAGGGCATGTGTCATTGGCTGTGTATGTCACATGTCCTTGCCCTATAAGAACCAGCCATTTGCCCCGTCGCCACCATTTCCTCACTGCTGCAGCTTAGTGTTAGACGGCACCGCTGCTGCAGTGGGCGTTATACAGACTGAGGGTATGTGCACACGTTCAGGTTTTTTCGCTTTTTTTTTGCGTTTTTTCGCTATAAAAACGCTATAAAAACTCATTTAAAAAGCATACATTATGCATTCTATCATTTAGATTGCATTCTGCATGTTTTGTGCACATGGTGTTTTTTTTTCCGCAAAAAAACCGCATCGCGGTAAAAAAAAAAAAAGCAGCATGTTCATTAATTTTGCGGATTTTCCGCGTTTTTCCCGCAATTCTATGCATTTGGAAAAAATGCACAAAAAACGCGTCAAAAACGCATGAAAAAAAACGCATGCGGTTTTCTGGCAGAAATGTCCAGTTTTTGTCAGGAAAATTTCTGCAAGAAATCCTGACGTGTGCACATACCCTAAAAGTGTTTTTTTGGAGCGAATTGTCAGAGAGATAGATTTGAGGAGTCGGGACTAGTTGTAATATCAGCCCTTTTCAGGGTAGGTTACAGCAGTTCATAGCACTGTTTGCCAAGCAGGTCTGAGCCAGTGCTGTGCAAGTGTTTGTCACAGCATTTGGTGTAATCTAGCTCAGCCAATCCTTTTGGGCTAGTAGCATTGTCTGATAGTCATCTGAGTAGCCCGCCTGTGAAGCTACACCGCCTGTGTATCTCAATTTTTACTGCATCTAACCCAGTAAATCGTTTGGGGTTTTGGGCTTAGTAGCAGTGTCTCTACGTCAGCAGAGTAGCTCGCCTGTGAAGCTAGCTACACCGCCTGTGTATCTCTATTTTCACTGCATCTAATCCAGTTAATAGTTTAGGGCCTAGGAGCAGTGTCTGCACGTCAGCAGAGTAGCCCGCCTGTGAAACTAACTATACCGCCTGTGTATCTCAATTTTTACTGCATCTAATCCAGTTAATAGTTTAGGGCCTAGGAGCAGTGTCTGCATGTCAGCAGAGTAGCCCGCCTGTGAAACTAACTATACCGCCTGTGTATCTCAATTTTTACTGCATCTAATCCAGTTAATAGTTTTGGGCCTAGGAGCAGTGTCTGCACTGTCCAACGAGCCCTGGTGCAATACGTTATGACGTATAGCCTGGGCCAACGAGCTCAAGAGGTGGGGCAAATCACGGTGCAGGAGTGGTCTCAGATCAGGGACCTATGCACCCTTCTGCACAGTTTTGAAATAGCAATGAAGATGTTTAGTGCTGACGATGCCATTATCAGCATGACGATTCCGGTGATTTACATGCTGGAGCACACCTTACACAGTGTTCGGAGTTAGGTGGTGGAACAAGAGGAGGAGGAGGAACAGGAGGAGTCATATGCGGAAGGGATCATATCTCCAAGGTCAAGAAGGTTGGCAGCACCAAGGCGGCTGGCATTGGAGGCTGGGGGAGAGGGATTACCGAGGGCGCATGGTAGCAGCCAAACTGTTGAGGAAGGTGCAGGAGGCGAGGAAGAAGTGGAGGACGAACTGGCGCTGGGCATGGAAGACTCATCAGATGAGGGAGACCTTGATCAAATTTCTGTTGTGCGAGGTTGGGGGGAGGGGGCAGACGAAGGAAGCATGATTCTCATCTCGCCACCACCAAGACAACAAGGACTTGGTCCTCCTGGATGCGCAAGACACATGAGTGCCTTCTTGCTGCACTACCTGCAACATGACCCTCGCATTGTCAGAATCCAAAGTAATGCCGACTACTGGGTTGCCACACTCTTAGATCCTCGGTACAAAAGCAAATTTGGCGAAATAATTCCTGCCATAGAAAGGGATTCACGCATGCAGGAGTATCAGCAGGGACTGTTACAGAATCTAACATCTGATTTTCCACAAAACACCAGTGGTGCACGTAGTCAATCTCTGAGTTCTAACTTGCCAACCGTGGTACTATTGAGTTATCACTCTAACCGTAACAGTAACATCGTATCTGGTGGTAACAGCAATTTTTTCCAATCGTTTCAAGATTTTTTTAGACCGTCCTTTGCAAGGCCACAGGAGACAAGAAGTCTGACGCACAGCCAACACCTAGAGAGGATGGTACAAGAGTATCTCCAAGTTAACATCGATGCCATGACTGTGGAACTGGACCCTTGCTCATTTTGGGCTTCCAATCTTGAAAAATGGCCTGAGCTCGCCACTCACGCCTTGGAGATCTTGTCATGCCCCGCAGCCAGCGTTCTCTCTGAACGTGTGTTCAGCGCTGCTGGTGGTGTGCTGACAGATAAGCGCACGTGGCTGTCCAGTGACAATGTAGACATATTAACGTTCATCAAGATGAACAAATCCTGGATCCGCAAGGAATTTTCTACCCCTGTGTCATCTTGGGGAGACTAAAAGCTTGATGATTTTTGAAAATCACCTCACCAACCGGCAGAGGTCTGCTCCAAAGCTTCAGTGTCTGCTAGTCAGCAGAGTAGCCCAGCCACCCACCGCCTGTTTACCTAAGTACTATTTTTAACGGCATCTGGCCCAGGAAATCCTTTTGGGCCTAGTAGAATTTGGTGCAACTCAGCAGCGTACCCCACCCATGAAGCAAGCTACACCGCCTGTTAACCTAAGTACTATTTGTTAATGGCATCTAGCCCAGGAAATCCTTTTGGGCCTAGTAGAATTTAGTGCTACTCAGCAGCGTACCCCACCCATGAAGCAAGCTACACTGCCTGTTTACCTAACTACTATTTTGTAACGGCATCTGGCCCAGGAAATCCTTTTGGGCCTAGTAGCAATTTCTGCTACTCAGAGTACCCCACCCATGAAGCAAGCTACACCGCCTTCTTTCTTTCTCAATCTAACCCCTCGGCCCTGGGGTGTCCACTCTCCCTCCAGCTCTCTCCTTCTCACAGGTGGACTACCACGTGTTTTCACACTGTGGCGAATCTTTTGGGCCCAGGCATAAGAAGTCATCGAGGTAATGGATAATATGTGCCGCCTTACAAACGTCCATGACGACACATTTGAGGAAGCCACTAAACGCCTCAAATAGTGAGCAGGATATGGAGCACCCCATGGGCAAACAGCGATCTATGTAGTATGCTCCTTCACAGAAGCAGCCCAATGGGAGGACACTATTCGGAGGCACAGGTAGTAACCGGAACGCCCCCTCAATGTCTGTTTTGGCCATTAGGGTGCCCCTTACCAACTTCCTGATTGCCTTGTCAAAGGAGGTACAGTGCATAGTACTGTAATTGGTTCCGCGTCGATGTTGTCGTTTACTGACCTGCCCCTTGGATATGACAAATGGTGGATTAGTCTGAATGTATTGGGTTCATTTTTGGCACAACTCCCAATGCGGGTACCACTACGTCTTCTAAGGAAAGTGTTCTGAATGGACCCGCTGCCATTCTATCTAAAGATATTTCTTTTTTTATTTTTTTTGTCAAGACGTCTGGGTGTTGGTAGAGTGAGTTTAGATTTAATGATCTGCATGTTTTTGAGGCTCTGTATTAGAATCAATTATTGAAAGGGAATGTGTTCAAAACAATAGCATTGTGGAGTTCAATTAGTGAGGTCCAGAGGCGTAGCTAGGGTTTTGGTTCAGGGGGGGCGAAGCTTCAGAGTGGCCCCCTAACCAGGTAACCTTGATTACAACTCGGTGACGCCATCTAACAGTGGAGGAGAACTTCAGCAGATGACCTCGCTGTTACTGAAGATAATCTATATATATAATTGTCTAAGGGGTACTTTCGTCTGTTTGTCTGTAACGGAAATCCCGCGTCGCTGATTGGTTGCGGCCGGCCGTGACCAATCAGCGACGGGCACAGTCCGGCTGTGAATTTGCCCTTTCCTACTCCCCAGTCAGTGCCCCCATAGCGGTTTAGCAGTCCATTAAACTGCAGCATAATGCGGTGTAACGCAGTGTGTTAACGCTGCTATTAACCCTGTGTGACCAACTTTTTTCTATTGATGCTGTAAAAAGATCTAATGTTAAAAACAATAAAAAAAAATAAAAAATCATTACATTCTCGCCTTCCGGCGCCTTTCCCGCTCCTCGCGACGCTCCGGTCCCAAGAATGCATTGCGGCAATGACTGGAGATGACGTAGTGGTCTCGTGAGACAGCTACATCATCACGTGTTATTGCTGCAATGCATTCTTGGAACCGGAGCGTCGCGAGGAACATCGCTAAATGCCTGGGCTGGATCCGGGGGCTGCTGGAAGGTGAATATATAACTATTTTTTATTTTAATTCTTTTTTTTAACAGGGATATGGTACCCACATTGCTATATACTGCGTGGGCTGTGTTATATACTGCATGGGCTCTGTTATATACTGCGTGGCCTGTGTTATATACTATGTCTCTGTGCTATATACTACGTGGGCTGTGCAATATACTACGTGGCTGGGCAATATACTGTACTGCGTGGCTGGGCAATATACTATGTGGGCTGTGTTATATACTACATGGGCTGTGTTATATACTACGTGGGCTGTGTTATATACTACGTGGGCTGTGTTATATACCATGTGGGCTGTGTTATATACTACGTGGGCTGTGTTATATACTACGTGGGCTGTGTTATATACTACGTGGGCTGTGTTATATACTACGTGGGCTGTGCAATGTACTTCATGGGCTGTGCTATATACTACGTGGGCTGTTATATAATGCGTGAGCTGTGCTATATGCTACTATACATATTCTAGAATACCCGATGCCTTAGAATCGGGCCACCATCTAGTCTCTATATAAAGACCAACATGGATATTACCGCCATATGATCAGTGGTAGATACAAGCCCTACAGAAGATATAAGAGATCACAACACGGTTACAGATAATGACTTACCGCTGACATTCTGTCTGATGGAATCCTTCATTTTTTCCTGTCTTTTCCTTCTGGCCCTGACCGACACGACAACTTTTTCCACCCAGGACTCGGCTGCAGAGAATACAACAAAGACACGTTTCACTTCTCACATTCCAGCCATCACCATCTATTCCCAACCTGCACAAACGCCTCATCCTGCTGATACCCCAATACTGAGCCACTGCCGTATGTGTCCCTATTACTGCACTTGCTGTGTGGTTCTCTGTGCCCTCTAAATTCTAAAGCAACCCTCTATAATATAATAAGGCCGGGCGCAAGTTCCCTAGAAAAACTGCCCATATTTTGCCCCCTAGAAAGTAATAATGCCCTGTGTGCCCTTTTGATAGTCACAGTATCCTGTGTTCCCCTATAACAGTAAGTGCCCACTTTACATTTAACAATGTCACAAGTCTCCCCCCTGTACAGCTCCCCTATACACAGTATAATGCCCCCTCACTGTATAGTGCCACCCACACAGTATACTGACCCCTTAGTAGCTTTCAAACTGTTTGATGGCTCAAACACTGTATGATGGCCCCTTCACTGTAATCCCCACACTGTATGAAGGCCCCATAGATAACCTCCAGGTTTTTTTTTTTTTGGTAGAGCATTGAACAGCAAGGTGGATTGTTGCTGAGGGGAAAAAAAAATAAATCTTTAAATCTTCAGCTTAGCGAGTGTGAGCGAGCTGAGTGTGACCTGAGTGTAAGTGTGAACGGCGGTAAGTGTGTGACTTGTGATTCAGTGACTTTGGATTCAGGGAGTTTCCAAGGGAGGAATTGCTGAATTGCTGTCTGTATTTTATTAATACTTTGTATTTATTTTTATTTAACGTTTCTGTCTGGTGCAATCCCCATTAGGAAATGTGCTCCACTATTGTTAATGCCATCCAGTGCGCATCTTGCCACATGTATGCAGTCCTTGATCAGCCGGTCGAGGGTGCATACTGCTGTGCGAGATGTGAGCACGTTGAGCATTTGGAAGCCCAGATTCTGGATCTAAATGTGCAGCTGGCAACACTGAGATCCATAGACAATATGGAGAGCAGTCTTCTGCTCACTGAGCAGACGCTCAATGGGATAGATGAGGGGGGATGGTAGGATGGAGCTGCAGGACAGTGAAGTAGCTAGCTGGGTGACATTCAGAAAGCGGGGTAGAGGGAAGAGTGCCAGGGAGGCTAGTCCTGATCTGGCACACCCCAATAAGTTTGCTAAGTTGGCAGATGAGGGGGGTGCCAGTACAAGGGTAGCACTGCTGCAGCCAGGCATGTCCTCTGAAAGCCGGAGGAGTGACTGCTACAGTAAGAAGGGAAATAGGAGAGCAGTACAGGCCAGACAGGTGCTGGTAGTGGGGGACTCAATTATTAGGGGAACAGATAGGGCAATCTGTCACAAAGACAGGGATCGTCGGACGGTGTGCTGCCTACCTGGCGCTCGAGTCCGACACATCGCTGATCGGGTGGACAGATTACTGGGAGGGGCTGGTGAGGACCCAGCGGTCATGGTGCACATTGGCACAAATGACAAAGTTAGAGGTAGGTGGAAGGTCCTTTAAGATGATTTCAGGGAATTAGGCTGCAAGCTGAAAGCAAGGACCTCCAACGTGGTATTTTCCTAAATACTGCCTGTACCACGTGCCACGCCAGAGAGGCAACGGGAGATTAGGGAGGTTAATAAGTGGCTCAAGAATTGGTGTAGGAAGGAGGGGTTTGGGTTCCTGCAGAACTGGGCCGACTTCTCAGTGGGCTACAGGCTCTACGCTAGGGACGGGCTGCACCTCAATGGGGAAGGTGCAGCTGTGCTGGGGGAGAAAATGGCTAGAAGGTTGGAGGAGTGTTTAAAGTAGGGATTGGGGGGGAGGGTATTCAATTTATAGGAGGGGAAGATAGGGCAGATAGAGACCTGGGCACAAATAAGGAAGTTGGGGGTGGCGGTGGCATGTGGGGTGGGGTTAGAACAGTTAATAATTTAAGAAAGAATAGAGGTACAGAGAGGAACATCAAGTGCATGTATACTAATGCCAGAAGCCTCGCCAACAAAATGGACGAATTAGAATTAATGTTGCTGGAGCATAATTATGACATGGTCGGGATATTTGAAACATGGCTGGATGAGAGCCATGACTGGGCTGTTAACTTGCAGGGCTATAGCCTTTTCAGAAATGACCGTACAGATAAGCGAGGGGGAGGGGTGTGTCTGTATGTAAAATCGTCCTTAAAACCCATCCGGCGTGATAATATAGGTGAATTTAATGAAAATGTAGAGTCCCTGTGGGTGGAGATAAGGGGAGGGGGGACAAATAATAAATTACTGATAGGGGTTTGTTATAAATCTCCAAAAATAATGGAAGCAATGGAGAATATCCTCGTAAAGCAAATAGATGAAGCTGCGACTCAAGGAGAAGTCATTATTATGGGGGACTTCAACTACCCTGAAATAGATTGGGGAACAGAAACCTGCAGTTCCAGCAAAGGTAATCGGTTTTTGACAACTATGAGAGACAATTACCTTTCACAACTGGTTCAGGACCCAACAAGAAGGGGGGCACTGCTAGACCTAATATTAACAAACAGGCCAGACCGTATATCAAATATAAGGGTTGGGGGTCACTTGGGGAATAGTGATCACAAAATAATAAGTTTTCGTGTATCCTTTAATAAGATGTGTAGTAGAGGGGTGACAAGGACACTAAACTTCAGGAGGGCAAATTTCCAACGGATGAGAGAGGATCTTGGTGCAATTAACTGGGACGATATCCTGAGACATAAAAATACACAAAGAAAATGGGAGACGTTTATTAGCATCCTGGATAGGACCTGTGCACAGTATATACCGTATGGGAATAAACATACTAGAAATAGGAGGAAACCAATATGGCTAAATAGAGCTGTAAGGGGCGCAATAAGTGACAAAAAGAAAGCATTTAGAGAATTAAAGGAAGTAGGTAGTGATGAGGCATTAAATAAATACAGAAAATTAAATAAATTCTGTATAAAGCAGATCAAGGCAGCAAAGATTGAGACAGAGAGACTCATTGCCAGAGAGAGTAAAAATAATCCCAAAATATTCTTTAACTACATAAATAGTAAGAAACTAAAAAATGATAGTGTTGGCCCCCTTAAAAATAGTCTGGGGGAAATGGTGGATGACGATGAGGAAAAAGCCAATATGCTAAATCACTTTTTTTCATCAGTATTTACACAGGAAAATTACATGGCAGACAATATGATCAGTGATAACAAAAATTCCCCATTAAGTGTCACCTGCTTAACCCAGCAGGAAGTACGGCGGCGTCTGAAAATCACAAAAATTGATAAATCTCCGGGCCCGGATGGGATACACCCCCGAGTACTGCAGGAATTAAGTACAGTCATTGATAGACCATTATTTTTAATCTTTAAAGAGTCCATAATAACAGGGTCTGTACCACAGGACTGGCGTATAGCAAATGTGGTGCCAATATTCAAAAAGGGGACAAAAACTGAACTCGGAAATTATAGGCCAGTAAGCTTAACCTCTACTGTGGGTAAAATCCTGGAGGGCATTCTAAGGGATGCTGTACTGGAGTATCTGAAGAGGAATAACCTCATGACCCAGTATCGGCACGGGTTTACTAGGGATCGTTCATGTCAGACTAATTTGATCAGCTTCTATGAATAGGTAAATTCCGGACTGGACCAAGGGAACCCAGTAGATGTAGTGTATATGGACTTTTCAAAAGCTTTTGATACGGTGCCACACAAAAGGTTGTTACATAAAATGAGAATAATGGGGATAGGGGAAAATATGTGTAAGTGGGTTGAGAGCTGGCTCAGGGATAGGAAACAAAGGGTGGTTATTAATGGAGCACACTCGGACTGGGTCACGGTTAGCAGTGGGGTACCACAGGGGTCAGTATTGGGCCCTCTTCTTTTTAACATACCGTATTTTTTGGACTATAAGACGCACCGGACCATAAGACGCACCCCAAATTTGGGGTGAAAATTGCAGAATAAAAGATTTTCTATTGTCCGAATTTAAGGTCTCTTACGTGAGGGCAGGCAGTGGCAGAGCAGGGTCACAAGAGGCATGGTGGTGGCAGAGGTGAGGTGATGCTGAGGTGCGGTGGGCGGAACGGCATGCACCTGAGCAGGGTCCCATCCTGCTTAGGTGGGCGACGCCATGGCCTGGTGTCCATGGGGAGGTTGTGGCAGTGCTGTGGCGGCGGCAGATGTGCGGTCACTTCTTCAGGTGGCGGCTGCCAGGGTCCCTTCCACATTTGAGGTGACGCCACGGCAGTATTGAAGGAGAGCAGCAGAGCTGGGTGAGTCACGGTTTTCCCGGTGGAGGCGGGCTTACCAGCATTGTGGCGGCGACAGAGGTGCGGGGATGATGTGGCGCGGTGACCGGTATGGCGTGAGCAGGGTCCCGTCCACATTTGAGGTGAATCCGCGGCCTGGTATTGAAGGAGAGCAGCAGAGCTGGGTGAGTTACGGTTTTCCCGGTGGCGGCGGCCATCTTTCTGAGGCCGTGCGTGCGCAGATTCAGTACTCTGCTTCCCAGGGCTTCAGGAAAATGGCCGCTGGAGGCCGCGCGTGCGCAGATGGAGATTGCGGCGGCCATTTTCCTGAAGCCGAGATCTCAATCTGCGAACTCTGCTTCAGGAAAATGGCCATACCGGTCACCGCACCACATCATCCCCGCACCTCTGTCGATGCCACAATGCCGGTAAGCCTATGTTCCAACTATAAGACGCACCCCTCATTTTCCTCACAATTTTTTTGGGGAAAAAGTGCGTCTTATAGTCGGAAAAATACAGTATTTATTAATGACCTTGTAGGGGGCATTCAGAGTAGAATTTCAATATTTGCAGATGACACTAAACTCTGCAGGGTAATCAATACCGGGGAGGACAATTTTATATTACATGATGATTTATGTAAACTAGAAGCTTGGGCTGATAAATGGCAAATGAGCTTTAATGGGGATAAATGTAAGGTCATGTACTTGGGTAGAAGTAATAAGATGTATAACTATGTGCTTAATTCTAAAACTCTGGGCAAAACCGTCAATGAAAAAGACCTGGGTGTATGGGTGGATGACAAACTCATATTCAGTGGCCAGTGTCAGGCAGCTGCTACAAAGGCAAATAAAATAATGGGATGCATTAAAAGAGGCATAGATGCTCATGAGGAGAACATAATTTTACCTCTATACAAGTCACTAGTTCGACCACACTTAGAATACTGTGCACAGTTCTGGTCTCCGGTGTATAAGAAACACATAGCTGAACTAGAGCGGGTGCAGAGAAGAGCGACCAAGGTTATTAGAGGACTGGGGGGTCTGCAATACCAAGATAGGTTATTACACTTGAGGCTGTTTAGTTTGGAAAAACGAAGGCTAAGGGGTGATCTTATTTTAATGTATAAATATATGAGGGGACAGTACAAAGACCTTTCTGATGATCTTTTTAATCATAGACCTGAGACAGGGACAAGGGGGCATCCTCTACGTCTGGAGTAAAGAAGGTTTAAGCATAATAACAGATGCGGATTCTTTAGTGTAAGAGCAGTAAGACTATGGAACTCTCTGCTGTATGATGTTGTAATGAGTGATTCATTACTTAAATTTAAGAGGGGACTGGATGCCTTTCTTGAAAAGTATAATGTTACAGGGTATATACACTAGATTCCTTGATAGGGCGTTGATCCAGGGAACTAGTCTGACTGCCATATGTGGAGTCGGGAAGGAATTTTTTTCCCCAATGTGGAACTTACTCTTTGCCACATGTTTTTTTTTGCCTTCCTCTGGATCAACATGTTAGGGCATGTTAGGTTAGGCTATGGGTTGAACTAGATGGACTTAAAGTCTTCCTTCAACCTTAAGAACTATGTAACTATATAGTATAATCTGCCAGATAGTCCTCAATATAGCCCAAGGCAGCACCCCCATAGGCAGACCATGTAGTATAAGTCAGCACCCCTATAGGCAGACCCTGTAGTATAAGGCAGCACCCCATAGGCAGAATCTGTAGTATAAGACAGCACCCCTATAGGTAGACCCTGTAGTATAAAGCAGCACCCCTATAGGCAGACCCTGTAGTATAAGGGTATGTGCACACGATGCGGAAAACGCTGCGGATCCGCAGCGTTTCCGCAGCTGCGGGTCCGCAGCAGTTTCCCATGAGTTTACATTACAATGTAAACCTATGGGAAACAAAAAACGCTGTGCACATGCTGTGGAAAAAACGGGCGGAAACGCAGCGGTTTACATTCCGCAGCATGGCACTTTCTGCGGATTCCGCAGCGGTTTTACAGCTGCTCCTATAGAAAACCGCAGTTGTAAAACCGCAGTGAAATCCGCAGAAAAACCACGGTAAATCCGCCATAAATCTGCAGCAAAAGCGCAGCATTTTTGCCCTTCTGATTTATCAAATCCGCTGCGGAAAAATCAGCAGTGGACCATTCTACGTGTATACATAGCCTTAGGCAGCAGCCTTATAGGCAGCACCCCCATAGGCAGACCCTGTAGTATAAGACAGCACCCATATAGGCAGACCCTGTAGTATAAGACAGTACCCCTATAAGGCATTCCCTGCAGTATAAAGCAGCACCCCATAGGCAGACCCTGTAGTATAAGGCAGCACCCCCATAGGCAGACCCTGTAGTATAAGGCAGCACCCCCATAGGCAGTTCCTGTAGTATAAGGCAGCACCCCCATAGGCAGACCCTGTAGTATAAGGCAGCACCCCATAGGCGGACCCTGTAGTATAAGACAGCCCCCATAAAAAAACACAATAAATACTCACCTCTCTTCCTTCTTGTTCCAGCGGTGCTCCGAGCTCCTGCTCGTCTCCTGACAGCGGGCACCAGGCAGTGATGTCATCATGCCCGCTGTCAGTGTTGACGACGCCAGACGCTGACAGGGAGATGATGGGAGAGGGAGCATAACGCTCCTCTCATCAATGCGGTGAGCTGTATCGGCTAGATGCCGATACAGCTGACCTTGCAATGACAGGCGGGGGGCCCACTGCTGGCACCAGGCCCCCCCACCTGCTCAGGGGCCCTATAGTGGCAGAGCAGGGAGATCGATTCTCCCTGCTTTGCCGCAGACCGCCCCCTCTGCCTCCTTGGTAGCTACGCTACTGGTGAGGTCAATCATTTTGTGAAGAAACAGGTGTGAATCAGGTAGGCCTTATTTAAGGGTGAAGCCATGACATGTTGTACATGCATTTCTCCTTGAAAGCCTGAGAAATATGGGTCGTTCCAGACATTGTTCAGAAGAACAGCTTACTTTAATTAAAAAGTTGATCGGGGAGGGTAAAACTTATAAACTGCAGACTGATAGGCTGCTCAGCTAAATATGGAAAGCCTAACCAGGGAGACGTGGAAGAAAACTGAAGACTACCATTTGAATGGATGGAAGAATAGCCAGATTGGCAAAGGCTCGGCCAATGATTAGCTCTAGGATGATCGAAGACAGTCTCAAGTTACGTGTGAGTACTGGTGACAGTTAGGAGATGCTTGTGTGAAGCTAATCTCTTAGCAAGAAGTCCCTTCAAAGTCCCACTGTTGAAAAAAAGGACATATAGTAGAAATTGTCAAAGAACTGGCCTAAAGAGAAATGGAGAAACATTTTGTGTACTGATGAAAGTAAAATTGTTTTTTGGGTCCAAGGGCCGCAGACAGTTTGTTAGACGATCCACAAACTGCTTTCAAGCCACCGTACAGTCTGCAGACATTGAAGCCTGGTGGTGCAAGCATCATGATATGGGCATGTTTCTCTTACTATTGTGTCGGACCTATTTACCATATACCAGGGATCATGGTCCAGTTTGCATATATTAAAATATTTGACGAGGTCATCATGCCTTACGCTGAAGAATATATGCCCTTGAAATGGGTGTTTAAATAAGACGACCTTAAACACACCAGTAGACTAGCAAAATCTTGGTTCCAGTCCAACAAAATTGAGGTTATGGAGTGGCCAGCCCAATCCTCGCACCTTAATTCGATAGAACATTTGTGGGGGTAACATTTAAAAATTCATTTTCTGAGGCAAAGCCAACAAATGCCCAAAAATTGTGGGATGTAGTCAAAGCATCCTGGGCTGGAATAAAAGTTGACAGGTGCCAGAAGTTGGATGACTCTATATGCGTTTAGTTGTGGGTATACAGCTAAATATTAGGTTAGTGATTCACAGGAATGCTGAATACACATATGTCAAGGTATATATTGTGAGTTTGTAAAGACAAATGCGGACAATGCGATTTTTTCCAACAGCCCAATGTTAATTTTTTATTTTCTGTAAAGTATGGTAGTTAAAAATTTTATACATTTCTCTTCATGTTTTGATTAGAAAACTGTGTGCAATGTTCCCAATGCATGGCAACAGGTACGGACTGGGACGGAAATTCAGCCCTGGCATTTGAAATCACAGAGGCCCATGCTGTCCCCATCTTCAAGCACCAGATGGGATATATTACTGACTAGCTGTTTCCAGCCAGCTAACGCTCAGCGTGCTCATTGCTAATTAACGCTGCTAGTGATTAAACTAAAGTAAATAATGACATCATTCAATAGCGCTTACGCAGGTGGTAAATTAACTTAAAATGAAGTTAATAACAATAATAATTAAAAATCAGAATAATACTAATACATTTTATTCACAGTGTAAAATCAAAAGCAAACTGGATTCGTGTGGTAATGTGTGGGGACAGAGCCTCGTGTGGTAATGTGTGGGGACGGAGCCTCATGTGGTAATGTTTGGGGACGGATTCTCGTGTGGTAATGTGTGAGGATAGAGCCTCTTGTGGTAATGTGTGGGTACGGAGTCTCGTGTGGTAATGTGTGGGGACGGAGCCTCATGTGGTAGTGTGGGGGGCGGGATTATGTGTGATAATATGGTGGGGGGCAGGATTATGTGTGGTAATGTGGGGGCAGGATTATGTGTGGTAATGTGGGGGGCGGGATTGTGTGGTAATGTGGTGGGGGGGCGGGATTATGTGTGGTAATGTGGGGGGCGGGATTATGTGTGGTAATGTGGTGGGGGGGCGGGATTATGTGTGGTAATGTGGTGGGGGGCGGAGCTACTGTGCAGGGGGCGGGATTATCTGTGGTAATGTGGTGGGGGTGGGATTATGTGTGGTGATGTGGTGGGGGTGGGATTATGTGTGGTAATGTGGTGGGGGGCGGGATTATGTGTGGTAATGTGGTGGGGGCGGGATTTTGGGATTTTGTGGTAATGTGGGGGGTGGGATTGTGTGTGGTATTGTGGTGGGGGGCAGGATTATGTGTGGTAATGTGGGAGGGCAGGATTGTGTGGTAATGTGGTGGGGGGGCGGGATTGTGTGGTAATGTGGTGGGGGCGGGATTATGTGTGGTAATGTGGTGGGGGGCGGGATTATGTGTGGTGGTGGGGGGCGGGATTATGTGTGGTGGTGGGGGGCGGGATTGTGTGGTGATGTGGGGGGCGGGATTATGTGTGGTGATGTGGTGGGGGCGGGATTATGTGTGGTCATGTGGTTGGGGCGGGATTATGTGGTAATGTGGTGGGGGGTTGGATGTGTGGTGATGTGGGGGGCGGGATTATGTGGTGATGTGGTGGGGGGCGGGATTATGTGTGGTGATGGGGTGGGATTATGTGTGGGGGTGGGGGGCAGAGCTACTGTGCAGGGGGCGGGATTAGCGAGTAATCAGGATGCCTCTTATATATATAGGTATTACCGTGCATGGAGGAAAGCAAGATTTACTACAAGACCACTATTTCTAATGATACCTTCATCACAACTCTTAACAGTATGGGTGTCTTGAGAACACCGATTCTGTTATCCCCTTTCTGACATATGACGTACTATCCCGTCAAGGTTGTATGGGCCCGTATGACCACCGACGGGATAGTACGTCATCACCGATCAGCCGCGATCACGGGGGAGCGTGGCCGATCGGGGCCGGGTGTCAGCTGACTATCGCAGCTGACATCCGGCACTATGTGCCAGGCGCGGTCACGGACCGCGCCTGGCACATGAACTCCCGGAACACTGCGATAAAACCTGATTGCAGCGTTTCGGCGGCATAGGGAAGTATTGCGCAGGGAGAGGGCTCCCTGCGTGCTTCCTTGAGACCCTTGGAGCAACGCGATGTGATCGCGTTTCTCCGAGGGTCTCCTACCTCCTCCCTGCAGGCCCCGGATCCAAAATGGCTGCGGGGCTCCTTATGGGTCCTGCAGGGAGGTCGCTTGCAAGCCTCCCTGCAGTGCCTGTCAGGTCGCTGATCTGACACAGTGCACTGCAAAGTGTCCGATCAGCGATCTGACACTATATAGTCATATCCCCCCCGGGACATGGTAAACAAGTAAAAAAAAATTAAAAATATTTACATGTGTAAAAAAAAAAAAAAAAAAAAAAAACCTAAATAAAGAAAAAAAAAATATATATATTGTTCCAATAAATATATTTCTTTGTCTAAAACAAAAACAACACTATTTAGTATCGCTGCATCCGTAACGACCCGACTTATAAAACTGTCCCACTAGTTAACCCCTTCAGTGAACACCATAAAAAAAAGAGGCAAAAAACAATGGTTTATTATCATACCGCCGAACAAAATGTGAAATAACACGCGATCAAAAAGAGGGATATAAAAAAAAATGGTACCGCTGAAAACGTCATTTTGTCCCGCAAAAAACGAGCCGCCATACAGCATCATCAGCGAAAAAATAAAAGTTATAGTCCTCAGTATAAAGCGATTCAAAAATAATTTTTTTATATAAAATATTTTTTATTGCATAAAAGCGCCAAAACATAAAAAATGATATAAATGAGATATTGCTGTAATCGTACTGACCCGAAAAATAAAACTGCTTTATCAATTTTACCAAACGTGGAACGGTATAAACGCCCCACCCCCCCAAAAGAAATTCATGAATTGCTGGTTTTTGGTCATTCTGCCGCACAAAAATTGGGATAAAAAACGATCAAAAAATGTCACGTGCCCGAAAATGGTACCAATAAAAACGTCAACTCATCTCGCAAAAAACAAGATATCACATGACTCTGTGGACCAAAATATGGAAAAATTATAGCTTTTTTTTTTTTTTGCAATAAAAAGCGACTTTTAGTGTGTGACAGCTGCCAATCATAAAAATCTGCAAAAATCCCGCTATAAATAGTAAATCAAACCCCCCTTCATCACCCCCTTAGTTAGGGAAAAATAATACAATTAAAAAAATGTATTTATTTCCATTTTACCCATTAGGGTTAGGGTTGGGGCTAAAGTTGGGGTTGGGGCTAAAGTTAAGGTTAGAGCTAAAGTTAGGGTTACGGTTGGGGCTAAATATAGGGATGGGGCTAAAGTTAGGGATAGGGTTTGGATTACATTTACGGTTGGGATTAGGGTTAGGGGTGTGTCGGGTTAGGGGTGTGGTTAGGGTTATGGTTGGGATCAGGGTTAGGGGTTTGTTGGAGTTAGGGGTGTGGTTAGGGTTGGGATTAGGGTTAGGGGTGTTTTGGGGTTAGGGGTATGGTTGGGATTAGGGTTATGGGTGTGTTCGAGTTAGGGGTGTGGTTAGGGTTGGGATTAGGGTTAGGGGTATGGTTGGGATTAGGGTTAGGTGCGTGTTCGGGTTAGGGGTATGCTTGGGATTAGGGTTAGGGGCATGTTAGGGGTGTGGTTATGGTTAGGGTTGGGATTAGGGTTAGGGGTGTGTTGGGGTTAGGGGTATGGTTGGGATTAGGGTTAGGTGCGTGTTCGGGTTAGGGGTATGGTTAGGGGTATGCTTGGGATTAGGGTTAGGGGCATGTTAGGGGTGTGGTTATGGTTAGGGTTGGGATTAGGGTTAGGGGTGTGTTGGGGTTAGGGGTATGGTTGGGATTAAGGATAGGGGTGTGTTTGGGTTAGGGGTGTGGTTAGGATTATGGTTGGGGTTGGGATTAGGGTTAGGCGTGTGTTGGGGTTATGGTATGGTTGGGATTAGGGTTAGGGGCGTGGTTGGAATTAGGGTTAGGGGCATGTTCGGGTTAGGGTTCTGGTTAGGGTTGGGATTAGGGTTAGGGGTGTGTTCGGGTTAGGGGTATGGTTGGGATTAGGGTTAAGGGTGTGTTGGGGTTAGGGGTATGGTTGGGATTAGGGTTAGGGGTGGGTTAGGGGTATGGTTGGGATTAGGGTTAGGGGCGTGTTCGGGTTAGGGGTGTGGTTAGGGTTGGATTAGGGTTAGGGGTGTGTTTGGGTTTCAGTTAGAATTGGGGGTTTTCCACTGTTTAGGCACATGAGGGGCTCTCCAAACGCGACATGGCGTCCAATCTCAATTCCAGCTAATTTTTCATTTAAAAGTCAAACGGCGCTCCTTTCCTTCCGAGCTCTGCCATGCGCCCAAACAGTGGTTTACCCCCACATATGGGTATCGGCGTACTCAGGACAAATTGCACAACAACGTTTGAGGTCCAATTTCTCCTGTTACCCTTGGTAAAATAAAACAAATTGGAGCTGAAGTAAATTTTTTGTGAAGAAAAGTTAAATGTTCATTTTTTGTTAAACATTCCAAAAATTCCTGTGAAACACCTGAAGGGTTAATAAACTTCTTGAATGTCGTTTTGAGCACCTTGAGGGGTGCAGTTTTTATAATGGTGTCACACTTGGGTATTTTCTATCATATAGACCCCTCAAAGTGACTTCAAATGTGATGTGGTCCCTATAAAAAAAAAAAAAAATGGTGTTGTAAAAATGAGAAATTGCTGGTCAACTTTTAACCCTTATAACTCCCTAGCAAAAAAAATGTTGGTTCCAAAATTGTTCTGATGTAAAGTAGACATGTGGGAAATGTTGCTTATTAAGTATTTTGTGTGATATATCTATCTATTTAAGGGCATAAAAATTCAGATTTGGAAAATTGCAGAATTTTCGCCACATTTCCGTTTTTTTCACAAACGCAGGTAATATCAAAGAAATTTTACCACTATCATAAAGTACAATATGTCACGAGAAAACAGTGTCAGAATCGCCAAGATCCGTTGAAGCGTTCCAGAGTTATAACCTCATAAAGGGACAGTGGTCAGAATTGTAAAAATTGGCCCGGTCATTAACGTGCAAACCACCCTTGGGGGTAAAGGGGTTAATAACGTAGCAGACAAAGAGGCCCATGACCAGTCCGGCCCTGCATGGCAATAAAAACTAGTATAAAGTTTTTTTTGGTTAACTCATGTTTTTGAACATTACTGTACATCATAGTAGTACATAATCACACAGTATTGTAGCTGCCAGCTGACCATGTGTTAAAATAAAAAAACAACCGTACTCTCCTTCTAAATCCCTCACATCTTCATTGATGCTCCCATGTTCCCCTGACATCATACCAGTGCATGCGTTCTGTACTGTGATTGGACACTGTGGGTACATGCTGGCACAGATGAGGTGTTACTAAGGGCAATGTCACTTGTACACTTAACGAGAACTTAGTGTGTGTGCGTATGTATGTGTATGTGTGTGTGTGTGTGTGTGTGTGTGTGTATATATATATATATATATATATATATATATATATATATATATATATATATATATATATATATATATATATATATATACATCCATATCATAATATTAATATATTATACTCAAAGAGCTGAACAGAAAATAAGACTACTTTGCTTAAAATGTCCTGCCAGTCAAACTAAACTGGCCAGTTGGTTTTTATTTTTTTTGTTAATTGGTAAACTAAGGCTGGTTTCACATTTGCGGTTGTGTCCGCAGCGTTTCTGACACATACATCCACATGCGTCTTGATTTCACATCTTTTACATTGTAGACGCAGGTTCATGTGTTCGCCCGCCTTTGCTTACGCATGTGTTTTTTCGGTGTGTGCGGCGGGGTGCAGCTAGCAAAATACTATAGGACAGAGGGCACCATCAACAATAATATTCTATGTGCTCAACCCGCTGCATGTCCAACATAGACCATACAAAAAAAAAGGAAAAGAAACATGCACAGATGCAGGGATCAACTAGAAAAAGTTACAAAATTTTATGCAATGTCTACCAAACACACGACTTATATTTAAAAACATTTAAAACTGTAAACACGACAAAATATACCCAAGAGAACAATAAGGGAAGACAAGAAAGTACACATGGGGGAACAGTTCCTGGTCAAATCTCCTCATAAAGATATAAATATGAAATCTAAACCATAGATAGTCCTATTCTCATGGATTGGTACCCAATATAGGCAAAAAAAGGTGCGACGTGCAATGTCTATAGCAGCCTGGTAGACATAAAGGCTAACACTAGGCATACAAAGCCCAAATACACAAATAACATTTTAGTACCGAACCCATCTGGATATATCAATAGAGGACTAATGCACTTGAGCAAGAAAAATTATTCAAATAGAAATACATGGAATAAACTCCCAATAGACATGCTCACACTCAATGAAGCTGAGGAAAATAAGATGGAGAAACGGAACCGGCTCCCATGTAGCCCACCCTAAGTGACTTCATGCGGGGTGCAGCTGACGCACCATATTGCAATTTTTGAGGTGGCAAATTTCCATCAAATATGCGCAGGCATGTGCATGCGGATGAGTGCGTTAAAAAACCGCATTACTGTCTATGGGAATGCATGCATACGCATGTCTTTGCATACGCATACTTTCGATGCGCTTGCGTACGTCGGACTGCGCATGTCCAGGAACTGATTTAGACACACCCATTGAGACACGCCCTCCTGGAAATATCAATCGCATGCGCATAAAAAGCACAAACGCATGTAAAAATGCATTCAAATACTGCGGTTTTTTGCCATCATGCATAAGCTGATGCTGATAAAAAAAACGCTGAGTTATCATGCATTGCATGCGTTTTTGCATGCGTTTGCGATGGCGGACAATACGCTGCGGACTCAACCGCGAATGTGAACCTAGCCTAAGACTTAACTTGGGTATAACAGATACGGCTGGTCTGTGACTGATGTGATCTGTGGTCTGGTCAAGGTTTTCATCGATTACCACCAGCATGATCTGTTTCCAAAAAGAGTTTGGACAACACACAGCCCTAAGCGCTAAACTACTGGCATGTCGTGGATTATGGAAACCTCTGCATAGTTATAGGAATTATATGAACTGTCAACTGACATTTTACAGTAATGTTGATGGTAATTCATCATGTGACACAGTGGTCCACATACTCTTAGAGCTAAGACAGGTTCCAGGATTTACCTTGTCAAACTGATGGCAAGTTCTCGAGAGAAATTCCTACGGCTTTCAGTGAAATGCAGGTAGCAGCAGATGACCATTTGCATGTCACTAATTGAGTATGCTTTTAATATCATTTATTTATATATTTTTTCCTTTTTTTGGGGGGGTACGGGGTTGGAAAAAACATTTAACCTTTTTAAAACTTACTGTAATACCGAAGTACTTTGCAGCTATATTAAACTGCTAAGGGCAGAATTGACTCTTGCAAAGTAAAATATTCCATAGGTCTGGGTTTGAACTAAATTTGCACCTTGTGAGTCACGCGGAAGCCACCAGTAATTTCAGGAAGTTATGGTGTCATCACTAATTGTTAGAAACGGCTTAAGATATATGTATACAGTATTTTAACACATAACGAAGGTTTATTTATTGCAACTCTAATACATAATGCGAAACCGCCTTGGTGGTTGCTAGGACCCACTGAAATCCTGTATGCAAAGTTAACGAATCAAAGGGCGAAGTAAGCATAGGTACGATACCCTAAAGAACACAAGAGTGTTGCAAGTTTATAATTCCCTTCTTGAGCTGACACTTTACTGACTGCCCTGTACCAGTGATTCTGCCACAATAGTACATTGTGGTATTAAGATTAATTCTGGCAAGCTCTTCTCTCTGTGTATTTGTAATCATGCTGTACTAGAGGTTTCTATGATCATGGCTCAGGCCCTGTATTTAAAGAAAAAAAAAAGAATAAGAAAAAAATCACTTTTCTCTTAATCTGATGTATCTGGTATTGAAGTTTTGTTCTATTAACTTGAATGGGGTGAGCTACAATACTAGACAGACATGGGTGGTACTTTCTGGTAGAGGGCCACAATGTACAGTACGTCTAATCTTACACTTCCCATTTAAGATAAATGTCTATGTTCTTCACTAAAGAGAAATGAAAAATTTGAGTGCAGTGGGTTTCCTCGTGTGTACATAGATGTTTAGCCTAGAATCACTGATGAATTATAAAATGAAAAGAAGGTACTGCCAAGTGGAATTTGGAGTATGTTTATCTGTTCTTAAAGGGAAGCTATGATCTGAAAATGCCCTATTGTTTTAATCAGCTTTTTGTGTTTACATGTATTTTTGGAAATTTTGCAATGTTTTCACATATGATTTGTATTTAAAGAAAAATAGATAATTTTGCAGTTTTCAAACTGGCCATTGGGGCTTTTTAGGGCTCATACTCACTTGCGTGAAATACGGCAGAGTCTCGCATAGTAACACCCGGCTCTGCCGCCGGCACTTGGGAGCGGAGCGTGCAGCTCCATGTATTGCTGTGCGGCCGCACGCTCTGGAGTGCCGGCGGCAGAGCCGGGTTTTAACCTGCGAGACTTGGCCGTATTTCACGTAAGTGAGTATGAGCCCTTAGACTCGTACTTCCTGTTTGCAGATGACTTTTCAGACATCTCATTATCATCACAGGCAGTATTACAGTGACAGATGCATGGGCTTCACTAAATTAGAATATAATCAAAAAGTTACCGTCATTTATTTCAGTTCTTCAATAGAAAAAGTGAAACTCATATATTATATAGTCATTACAAACAGTGATCTATTTCAAATATGTATTTCTATTAATGTTGATGATTTTGACCTGCAGCCAATGAAAACCCAAAAGTCGTTATCTCAGTAAATTTGAATACTGTATATACTCGAGTATAAGCCGACCTGAGTATAAGACAAGGACCCTAATTTTGCTGCAAAAAACTGGGAAAACGTTATGACTAGAGTATAAGCCGGGTATGCATTGTCCCCTCATCCCTATCCTGGTCTGCATGGCTCCTCATCCCTATCCTTGTATGCATGTCCTCCTTATCACCATCCTTGTCTGCATGGATCCTTATCCCCATCCTTGTCTGCAGGGATCCTTATCCCCATCCTTGTCTGCAGGGATCCTTATCCCCTTCCTTGTCTGCATGGATCCTTATCCCGATCCTTGTCTGTATGGATCCTTATACCCAACCTTGCCCGCATGGATCCTCATCCCCATCCCCATCTTTGTCTGCATGGCTCCTCATCCCCATCCTTGTCTGCTTGGCTCCTCATTCCCATCCTTCTATTCATGGCTCCTTATCCCTATCCTTGTATGAATAGCCCCCATAAAAAATAATCCATCCTACTTACCTTCACTTCGCTCGCTCGCAGTGTCTTGTTCCGCAGCTGCTTTATGCTTGTAAACAGTGCATGGCAGGGACATCAAGCAGAGCAGAGCTGCCGGAATACTCACTGCGCTCCACACCGGGACTATGTGCGTGGAGAGCAGTGAGTATTTATTGCTCTTTAGTAGCACGCACAGTGTCAGCATACGGTTTCTTGCAGCCGGGCGGTCACGTGTGCCCGCTACTTAAGAGAAATGAATATTCACCTCTCTCCACTCCCATGGGAGTGGAGAGAGGTGAATATTCATTTCTCTTAAGTAGCGGGCACACGTGTTTGCCGACAGCTACGAGTCGATGGCTGAGGCTGACAATGTGTGTTATTACAGAGAAATGAATATTCACTGCCAGTGCAGTGAATATTCATTTCTCTTTAGCAGCGGGCACAGGAGTTAGCAGCTGGCTACTGCCTCTGTGACCTGCTGCTCTGCCGCTGCCCCTCCATCTTCTGGGATAGTGACTCGAGTATAAGCCGAGGGTGGCGTTTTCAGCTCAAAAAAAATGTGCTGAAAATCTTGGCTTATACTCGAGTATATACGGTAATTAACAGACACGCCTGCAAAGGCTTCCTAAGTATTTAGAAAGATCCCTTAGTGTGTTTCTGTAGGCCCCACAATCATGTGGAAGACTGCTGAATTGATAATGTCCAGAAGGCAGTCATTGACACACTCCACAAGAAGGGAAAGCCACAATGAGGTCATTACTAAAGAAGCTGGCTGTTCACTGAGTACTGTATCCAAGCATATTAATGGAAAGGTGAGTGGAAGGAAAAAGTGTTAAGAATTGGTAAGAAAAGGTCATTCAAAAATTTGGGGGAGATTGACAAGGAGTGGACTGCTGCTGGAGTCATTACTTCTAGAGCCACCACACACAGACGTATCCAGGACATGGGCTACAAGTGTCGCATTCCTTGTGACAAGCCACTCATGACCAATAGACAATGCAAGAAGCGTCTTACCTGGGCCAAGGAGGAAAAGAACTGGACTGTTGCTCAGTGTTCCAAGGTGTTGTTTTCAGATGAAAGTAAATTTTGCATTTCATTTTGGAAAGCAAGGTCCCAGAGTCTGGAGGAAGAGTGCAGAGGCCACAATCTAAGCTGCTTGAGGTCTAGTGTGAAGTTTCTACTATCATTGATGGTTTGGGGAGCCATGTCAGCTGCTGGTGTAGGTCCACTGTGTTTTATCAAAACCAAAGTCAGCGCAGCCGTCTACCAGTAAATTTTAGAGCACTTGACACTTCCCTCTGCCCACAAGCTTTGTGGAGATGTAAATCTCATTCTCCAGCGTGACTTGGCACCTGTCCACACTGCCAAAAGTACCAATCCCTGGTTTATAAACAACAGTATCACTGTGTTTGATTGGCCAGCAAACTCGCCTGACCTTAACCCCATAGAGAATCTATGGGGTATTGTCAAGAGGAAGATGAGACACCAGACCCAACAATGCAGACGATCTGAAAACTGCTATCAAAGCAACCTGGGCTTCCATAACACCTCAGCAGTGCTACAGGCTGATCGCCTCCATGCCACGTTACATTGATGCAGTAAATGATGCAAAAGGAGCCCCGACCAAGCATTGAGTGCATTTACTGAACATACATTTCGGATTTTAAAATAATTTTTCAAGCTGGTGTATAACGTATTCTAATTTACTGAGATAATGACTTTTGGGGTTTCATTGGCTGTAAGCCATAATGATCAACATTAACAGAAATAAACACGTGAAATAGATCACTCTGTAATGACTCTATATAATATGAGATTCACTTTTTGTATTGAAGAACTGAAGTAAATTAACTTTTTGATGATATTCTAATTTAGTGAGAAGCACTTGTAACACCTCTATGCACAGCTAAGGCCAGGTTCACATTAACGTTCGGGTGCTTTGCGGAGGGCTGCGTACGTCCTCTGTTAAGCCCCACCTACTTCCGCATACTTCTGCATGCGTCCTGCGTACCTGTCTTTACCATTGGGTACGCAGGACATGTGGATGTATGCAGATGCTTTGTTTTGACGCACCCGCCAACCGCACGGGAATGCAACAAGTCGCATTTTGTTTTTACATTCTCATTAATACCTTCATCTTTTTTATTTTCTGTAGAATCTGAAGGCAGATCCTGAAGACCTGTTCAGAAAGTTAGAAAAGATTGGCAAGGGGTCCTTCGGAGAAGTTTTTAAAGGGATTGACAATAGGACTCAGAAAGTTATAGCAATAAAAATTATAGATCTCGAAGAAGCGGAAGATGAAATAGAAGATATCCAGCAAGAAATTACAGTGCTAAGCCAGTGTGATAGTCCATATGTGACCAAGTATTATGGGTCCTATCTGAAGGTAAGGAGTAACAATGTCAGTCATATCTTATGCCGGTCATGTATATAACCTGCATCATTGTCGCTGTGCCCATGCAATTAAGAGCAAGACCAAAGCTAAAATGCCCTGCTGATGTCCTGTTCTTCAAATTTAATTGGGGTAATCTCTTATCTCAACCATTTAATGTTTTGTAAACAACTACAAACACTTTTCTGGGCGGACATATCATTGGTGCCACCTATGTGGCTGCACAGGGGCCCAGGAGGTAATGGGGCCCATTTCCACCTACACAATTTGGAATTGTGCATTATGATAAGCTACTGTGCTGCCAATAGCCCATATACTGTTCCTGCACACAGGCTTTTTCTTTGTGTCCGCCGGTGGGGTGACTATAACGTAATATATCTTGTGACCTTTTGTGACATTGTCCTGTTCACTAACTTGTTTTTGTCTTATGTATTTGAAAAACATACGGGCACAAGTATTTAATATATTTTGTAGTCTAGCATTAGAGATGTGTTCCCACAGTTCATATACACAGCAGATTTTCTTTTGTGAATTTGTGTGGCAGAAATCTGTTGCTTATTACGCTATGTGCACACGTTGCAGATTTTGATGACTTTCTACAGCGTTTTTGGACACACGGAATTGCATCAAATCCGCAGTGTAGTGCACAAGCAATGTTAGTCAATGGGAAAATGACAATTGGTGTGCACATGCTGCGGAAAAAAACGCGCGGATTCGCAGCGTTTTATTTTCCGCAGCATGTCCATTCTTTTTGCGGATCTGCAGCGTTTCTGCACCCATTGACTTCCATTGTGTCAGGCCAATCCTCAGCAAAGCCATAGGTTTAAAAAAGATCTGCGGATTTGCTGCAGATGTGCCTGCGAGAAATGCTGCAGATCGGGAGAGGGGAGTGTGTGTGGGCGGAGACTGTGTGTGCGGAGAAGATGTGTGGGGCTGTGTGCGGGTGTTTGTGTGTGTCTGCGGGGGTGTGCAGGGCTTTGTGTGTGTGTGTACGTAAAAGACGTACGGGGCTGTGTGTGTGCGGGTGTTTGTATGTATCTGTGTGGGTGTGCATGCGGGTCTGTGTGTAGGCAGGCATCGTCTGATGAGACTACTAGTCCCATCTGGCTATGCCTGCTACAGTGACATGTAGCCGGATGATGGGACAGTAGTAGTCCCAGCATCCGGCTACTGTGGTGGTGTAAAAAAAAAAAATCACACACAGATACACTACATACATATACACATACAGTATATAGTACATACTCACCATACAGCTAGTCCCCAAAGCCCTCGATCACCTGTAAAAATGTTTTAAAAATAATAAGCCAACAATATACTCCCTGGTCCGATGTAATCCATTTAATAACGAGTGTCCCACGACGATCTCCCGTGGAGAGCTGTCACATTGGCAGATGGGACCGCTCTCCAGGAGCCCCGGGATACAATGACGGAAGGTATCCATCCGCACTGTATCCCTCCGCCGCTGTGAGTAAAATTCATACTGTCACTTGCGGCACCGCTACGTGGGAAAATTCTCACGCAGCAGTGCTGTAAAGTGAGAGCCTGAACCCTCAGTGATAACACTGCAGGAGCCATTGTCTCCTGTCAGTGTGCCACTGGAGGCCTATAGAGCTGTCACATCTCCTGATATGACAGCTATATAGGGGAGATCGTCGTGGGACACTCGTTATTAACCCCTTAATCCCATTTGACTTACTATCCCGTCGAGGTGACCTGGGACTTAATTCCCAGTGACGGGATAGTACGTCATGGGCCATCAGCCGCGCTCACGGTGGGAGCACGGCCGATCACCGCCGGGTGTCAGCTGATTATTACAGCTCAAATCCGGCACTATGCGCCAGGAGCGGTGACGGACCGCTCCTGGCACATTAACCCCCGGAACTCTGCGATCAAACATGATTGCAGCGTTCTGGCGGCACAGAGAAGCATCGCGCAGGGAGAGGGCTCCCTGCGTGCTTCCCTGGGACCCTCGGAGCAACGCGATGTGATCGTGTTGCTCCGAGGGACTCCTACCTCCTCCCTGCAGGCTCCAGATCCAAAATGGCCACGGGGCTCCTTCCGGGTCCTGCAGGGAGGTGGCTTGCAAGCGCCTGCCGAGAGCAGGTGCTTGCAAGCCTGCAGCACTGCCTGTCAGATCGCTGATCTGACACAGTGCTGTGCAAAGTGTCAGATCAGCTATCTGACACTATAACATAATGTCCCCCCCTGGGGCAATGTTATAAAGTTAAAAGAAATATATTTACATGTGTAAAAAAAAAAAAAAAAAATCCTAAATAAAGAAAAAATAAATAAATATTGTTCCAATAAATACATTTCTTTATCTAAATAAAAAAAATAAACGTACACATATTTAGTATCCCCGCATCCATAGCGACCCGACCTATAAAACCGTCCCACTAGTTAACCCCTACTGTGAACACCGTAAAGAAAAAAAAAAAAAAGAGGCAAAAAACAATGCTTTATTATCATACCGCCAAACAAAAAGTGGAATTACACGCGAACAAAAAGATGGGTATAAATAACCATGGTACCGCTGAAAACGTCATCTTGTTCCGCAAAAAACGAGCCGCCATACAGCATCATCAGCGAAAAAATAAAAGTTATAGTCCTCAGAATAAAGCGATGCAAAAATAATTATTTTTTATATAAAATATTTTTTATTGTATAAAAGCGCCAAAACATAAAAAAAATATAAATGAGGTATCGCTGTAATTGTACTGACCCGTAGAATAAAACTGCTTTATCAATTTTACCAAACATGGAACGGTATAAACGCCCCCCCCCCAAAAAAAAAAATAAAAAAATAATTCATGAATAGCTGTTTTTTGGTCATTCTGCCTCACAAAAATCGGAATAAAAAGCGATCAAAAAATGTCACGTGTCCAAAAATGGTACCAATAAAAACGTCAACTTGTCCCACAAAAAGACCTCACATGACTCTGTGGACCAAAATATGTAAAAATTATAGCTCTCAAAATGTTGAGATGCAAAAATCCGCTAAAAACCCCCCTATAAATAGTAAATCAAACCGCCCTTCATCACCCACTTAGTTAGGGAAAAATACTAAAATTAAAAAAATATATTTATTTCCATTTTCCCATTAAGGTTAGGGTTGGGGCTGCAGTTAGGGTTGGGGCTGCAGTTAGGTTTGGGTCTACAGTTAGGTTTGGGGCTACGGTTAGGGTTGGGGCTACGGTTAGGGTTGGGGCTACGGTTAGGGTTGGGGCTACAGTTAGGGTTGGGGCTACAGTTAGGGTTGGGCTACAGTTAGGGTTGGGGCTAAAGTTAGGGTTTGGATTACATTTACGGTTGGGATTAAGGTTAGGGGTGTGTCAGGGTTACGGGTGTGGTTAGGGTTATGGTTGGATTAGGGTTAGGGGTGTGTTGGAGTTAGGGGTTTGGTTGGGATTAGGGTTAGGGGCATGTTTGGGTTAGGGGTGTGGTTGGGATTAGGGATAGGGGCGTGTTTGGGTTAGGGTTTCAGTTAGAATTGGGGTTTTCACTGTTTAGGCACATCAGGGGCTCTCCAAACGCGGCATGGCATCCGATCTCAATTCCAGCCAAATCTGCGTTGAAAAAGTAAAACAAGTGCTCCTTCCCTTCCGAGCTCTCCCGTACGCCCAACATATGGGGTATCAGCGTACTCAGGACAAATTGGACAACAGCTTTTGGGGTCCAATTTCTCCTGTTACCCTTGGGAAAATACAAAACTGGGGGCTAAAAAATAATTTTTGTGGGGGAAAAAAAAAAGAATTTTTATTTTCACGGCTCTGCGTTATAAACTGTAGTGAAACACTTGGGGGTTCAAAGCTCTCACAACACATCTAGATAAGTTCCTTAGGGGGTCTACTTTTCAAAATGGTGTCACTTGTGGGGGGTTTCAATGTTTAGGCACATCAGGGGCTCTCCAAACGCGAAATAGCATCCCATCTCAATTCCAGTCAATTTTGCATTGAAAAGACAACCGGAGCTCCTTCCCTTCCGAGCTCTGCCATGCGCTCAAACAGTGGTTTACCACCACATATGAGGTATCAGTGTACTCAGGACAAATTGCACAACAAAGTTTGGGGTCCAATTTCTTCTGGTACCCTTGGGAAAATAAAAAATTGGGGGTGAAAAAATTATTTTTTATTTTTACGGCTCTACATTATAAACTTCTGTGAAGCACTTGGTGGGTCAAAGTGCTCACCACACATCTAGATAAGTTCCTTAGGGGGTCTACTTTCCAAAATGGTGTCACTTGTGGGGGTTTGAATGTTTAGGCACATCAGGGGCTCTCCAAACGCGACATGGCATCCGATCTCAATTCCAGTCAATTTTGCATTGAAAAGTCAAACGGCGCTCCTTCCCTTCCGAGCTCTGCCATGCGCCCAAACAGTGGTTTACCCCCACATATGGGTATCGACGTACTCAGGACAAATTGGACAACAACTTTTGGGGTCCAATTTCTCCTATTACCCTTGGTAAAATAAAACAAATTGGAGCTGACGTAAATTTTTTGTGAAAAAAAAGTTAAATGTTCATTTTTTTTTATTTAAACATTCCAAAAATTCCTGTGAAATACCTGAAGGGTTAATAAACTTCTTGAATGTGGTTTTGAGAACCTTGAGGAGTGCAGCTTTTAGAATGGTGTCACACTTTATTTTCTATCATATAGACCCGTCAAAGTGACTTCAAATGTGATGTGGTCCTTAAAGGGAACCTGTCACCACGTTTTTGGAAGATGGGATAAAAATAGCGTTAAATAGGGGCAGAGGTGGGCGTTACATTAGTGTGTTTGTTATGCGTTTATTACCCACCTAAGTTGCCGAAATAACTTTGCAAAGTCTCCG
Organism: Ranitomeya variabilis; assembly: GCF_051348905.1. NCBI lineage: Eukaryota > Metazoa > Chordata > Amphibia > Anura > Dendrobatidae > Ranitomeya > Ranitomeya variabilis. The sequence continues at coordinate 544,687,784 of NC_135234.1, forward strand.
TTTTCGCCTGTCAATCAGGCTGGTCAGGTCACATGGGCGTGGTGTCTTCACCCAGATTTGGCGTAGTTTTCCGTTGGTGGCGTAGTGGTGTGCGCATGCCCAAAGTCCGGAATCCTCTTCCAGGGGATTTAAAATAGCGCGGTGTTCGTTATTGCATTGGTGATCGGTGGGCGCGGCCATCTTCCTTTGGCCGCGCGTGCGCAGAAGCGGCGCTCTGCTGGCCGCGGCTTCAGGAAAATGGCCGCGGGATGCCGCGCGTGCGCAGATGGAGATCGCGGCGGCCATTTTCCTGAAGCCGCGGCCAGCAGAGCGCCGCTTCTGCGCACGCGTGGCCAAAGGAAGATGGCCGCGCCCACCGATCACCAATGCAATAACGAACACCGCGCTATTTTAAATCCCCTGGAAGAGGATTCCGGACTTTGGGCATGCGCACACCACTACGCCACCAACGGAAAACTACGCCAAATCTGGGGGAAGACAACGCCCATGCGACCTGACCAGCCTGATTGACAGGCGAAAACGGAGACTTTGCAAAGTTATTTCGGCAACTTAGGTGGGTAATAAACGCATAACACACACACTAATGTAACGCCCACCTCTGCCCCTATTTAACGCTATTTTTATCCCATCTTCCAAAAACGTGGTGACAGGTTCCCTTTAATAAAATATGGTGTTGTAAAAATGAGAAATTGCTGGTCAACTTTTAACCCTTATAACTCCCTAACAAATAAATTTTGGTTCCAAAATTGTGCTGATGTAAAGTAGACATGTGGGAAATGTTACTTATTAAGTATTTTGTGTGCTATATCTCTGTGATTTAAGGGCATAAAAATTCAAAGTTGGAAAATTGCGAAATTTTCTAAATTTTCGCCAAATTTCCATTTTTTTCACAAATAAACGCAGGTAATATTAAATAAATTTTACCACTATCATGAAGTACAATATATCACGAGAAAACAGTGTCAGAATCATCAGGATCCGTTGAAGCGTTCCAGAGTTATAATCTCATAAGGGGACAGTGGTCAGAATTGTAAAAATTGACCCAGTCATTAACGTGCAAACCACCCTTGGGGGTTAAGGGGTGCACATAGCCTTACAGTTGCAGCATTGAAAATAATAAATCTCAGTCTCATTCACGCGCTGTGAATCAAATATGATTTGAAATCCGCTGCATATCAATGTATGCTGCCGATATTGTCATGGATTTTACCCTGGTCAATAAAAGGAGTGAAATCTGTGACTAACTGCATCTTTTCTGTAATGAGTATGCTGCATAGATTCTCAGCAGTAAGGTCTTGTTGAAACACAACCATGGACTGTGCATTTTGTCCTTGACTTTTTAAGTGGGAATATTATTGATGTTGTTTAAAGGGTATTTGTGAACAGATTTTACCCTATAATTTGCATATACAACCCCTGGCAAAAATTATTGAATCACCTTCCTTGGAGGATGTTCATTCAGTTGTTTAATTTTGCAGAAAAAAAGCCAGATCACAGGCATGGCACAAAACTAAAGTCATTTCAAATGGCAACTATCTGGCTTTAACCCCTTTACGGGATAGTACGTCCGAGGTCAGAAGCCCCGCTTTGATGCGGGCTCCGGCGGTGAGCCCGCATCAAAGCCGGGACATGTCAGCTGTTTTGAACAGCTGACATGTGCCCGTAATAGGCGCGGGCAGAATCGCGATCTGCCCGCGCCTATTAACTAGTTAAATGCCGCTGTCAAACGCAGACAGCGGCATTGAACTACCGTTTCCGGCCGGGCGGCCGGAAATGATCGCATCGCCGACCCCCGTCACATGATCGGAGGTCGGCGATGCTTCAGAATAGTAACCATAGAGGTCCTTGAGACCTCTATGGTTACTGATCCCCGGCAGCTGTGAGCGCCACCCTGTGGTCGGCGCTCATAGCACACCTTCAATTCTGCTACATAGCAGCGAACATCAGATCGCTGCTATGTAGCAGAGCCGATCGAGTGGTGCCTGCTTCTAGCCTGTTATGAAGGCTATTGAAGCATGGCAAAAGTAAAAAAAATGTGAAAAAAATTAAATATATAAAATTTTAAATCACCCCCCTTTCGCCCCAATCAAAATAAATCAATAAAAAAAAAATCAAACCTACACATATTTGGTATCGCCGCGTTCAGAATCGCCCGATCTATCAATAAAAAAAAAAGCATTAACCTGATCGCTAAACGGTGTAGCGGGAAAAAAATTCGAAACGCCAGAATTACAGTTTTTTTGGTCGCCGTGACATTGCATTAAAATGCAATAACGAGCGATCAAAAGAACGTATCTGCACCAAAATGCTATCATTAAAAACGCCAGCTCGGCACGCAAAAAATAAGCCCTCAACTGACCCCAGATCATGACAAATGGAGACGCTACGAGTATCGGAAAATGGCACAATTTTTTATTTTTTTTTTAAGCAAAGTTTGGAATTTTTTTTCACCACTTAGATAAAAAATAACCTAGTCATGTTAGGTGTCTATGAACTCGTACTGACCTGAAGAATCATAATGGCAGGTTTTAGCATTTAGTGAACCTAGCAAAAAAGCCAAACAAAAATCAAGTGTGGGATTGCACTTTTTTTGCAATTTCACCGCACTTGGAATTTTTTTCCCGTTTTCTAGTACACAACATGGTAAAACCAATGATGTCGTTCAAAAGTACAACTCGTCCCGCAAAAAATAAGCCCTCACATGGCCAAATTGACGGAAAAATAAAAAAGTTATGGCTCTGGGAAGGAGGGGAGCGAAAAACGAACACGGAAAAACGGAAAATCCCAAGGTCATGAAGGGGTTAAGAAACACTAAAAGAAACAAAAAATGTGGTAGTCTGTAATGGTTACTTTTTTAACCAAGCATAGGGGAAAAATTATGGAGTCACTCAACTCTGAAGAAAAAATGATGGAATCATGAAAAATAAACAAACAAAAAACACTCCAAGACATCACTAGTATTTTGTTGCACCGCCTCTGGCTTTTATAAGAGCTTGCGGTCTCTGAGGCATGGACTTAATGAGTGCCAAACAGTACTCATCATCAATCTGGCTCCAACTTTCTCTGATTGCCATTGCCAGATCAGGTTTGCAGGTTAGAGCCTTGTCATGGACCATTTTCTTCAACTTCCAAAGATTTTCAATTGGATTGAGATCCGGACTATTTGCAGGCCATGACATTGACCTTATGTGTCTTTTTTTCAAGGAATGTTCTCACAGTTTTTGCTCTATGGCAGGATGCATTATCATCTTGAAAAATTATTTCATCATCCCCAAACATCCTTTCAATTGATGGGATAAGAAAAGTGTCCAAAATCTCAACATAAACTTGTGCATTTATTGAAGATGTAATGACAGCCATCTACCCAGTGCCTTTACCTGTCATGCAGCCCCATATCATCAATGACTGTGGAAATTTGCATGTTCTCTTTAGTCATCTTTTTAAATCTCATTGGAACGGCACCAAACGAAAGTTCCAGCATCATTACCTTGCCCAATGTGGATTCGCGATTCATCACTGAATATGACTTTCATCCAGTCATCCACAGTCCACGATTGCTTTTCCTTAGCCCATTGTAACCTTGTTTTTTTCTGTTTAGGTGTTAATGATGGCTTTCGTTGAGCTTTTCTGTATGTAAATCCCATTTCCTTTAGGCGGTTTCTTACAGTTTGGTCACACGTTGACTCCAGTTTCCACCCATTCGTTTCTTATTTGTTTTGTTGTGAATTTCCTGTTTTGGAGACATATTGCTTTAAGTTTCCGGTCTTGACACTTTGAGGTCTTCCTTGGTCTACCAGTATGTTTTCTTTTAACAACCTTCCCATGTTGTTTGAATTTGGTCCAGATTTTAGACACAGCTGACTGAACAACCGACATCTTTTGCAACATTGCATGATGATTTACCCTCTTTTAAGAGTTTGATAATCCTCTCCTTTGTTTCAATTGACATCTCTCGTCTTGGAGCCATGATTCATGTCAGTCCACTTGGTGCAACAGCTCTCTAATGTGTGATCACTCATTTTTAGATGCAGACTAACGAGCAGATCTAATTTGATGCAGGTGTTATTTTTGGGTATGAAAAATTACAGGGTGATTCTATATTTTTTTTCCTCAGAATTGAGTGATTCCGTAATATTGAGCAGATCTAATTTGATGCAGGTGTTAGTTTTGGTAATGAAGTTTTGGGATCTCCCAACACACCAATCTTCAGATCCCCAGCTTCACAGTGCGCTATTCAGGGATCCAGTACACACACAAGACCTCCCAATACACAAGCCGTCCAGGATCTCACACAGTCTCCATTACAGAGACCACTCAGATCCATACACAGGAACCATTACAGACTCCTTTGCAGAGCCCACTACAGACCATGTGACCCACACACTGGTCACATTATGTAGTTGTAACTACTCCCTAAGATGGGAGTTGTGTGTGGCTAGTCCAACCCGCCCAGCTCTCGAACTAGCCCAATAAGCCTCCCTTAACTATTATACAAACACTTGTGGGACTACAGGTCCCAGAACAAAAACATTACTTCAGGCTTACAGCGCAGACTCCCTCTGCGACACATATCGGCCATTTACAACTCTGCCAGTCACGTTTTCACCATCATTATAACCACAGATACGCCTCCATGCATATCCCGAGGAGCACACACAGCGCCCCCTAGCTGTAATAGGGGTCACTGCATCACACTACTCATAAGGATAATGCTAGACTGCTGTATATTAAGTCTGCACAAAGATTGTGTACACCTGTATATTTTAATTGCTGTCAGGATTCAGCAATTAATATACATGTACATGATTTTTAAAAGTTTTTGAGTTAAATGTTTTTTTCTCTAGTAACCCCCCCACAGCAGCACACCTAGCAGATGTTCCCCTTTCCTAATAAGGCCAGGAAATGACAGAGGTTAAATAACCCCTCCCACATCCTCCCCTCAGTGTTCTTTCCTGTCCCTACTAGGGATGAAGAGGTCATCCTCGGTGTACTGTGCCGGAAGCAGTCACCGGGGGGAAAGATCTAGCCGGGCAGCAGGGGGGCAGACTTACCTCTCCTCCCCGAGTGCTGCTCCCGTCTCCATTTGGACTCGAGGACCCCCCTCCATTCCGCACCTTTGGGCACGGTCTGGGGGGTGTCTTCGGCTGCAGACCTCTTGGAGCTCTCCAGCCTACTTTTTTCTCCACCATTGGCAGCAGGAGCTCTCCAGCCTCTTTTTCCTCCACCGTTGGCAGCAGCATGCCCCGCTGGGTGAGCACGCAAGACGCCTTCCGGTCCGAAGCCGGATATGGACGGCAGGATATGACTTCACACGCCGGCCGGCTTCAGCATACAGGGGAGATTTTTGCATACCACGCTGGAACGCATGGCACTATTACAACATGGTTGGTGTCGGTGGGCCTCTCCTCCCCCCCCCACGCCTGGACATCGGAGGAGGAGGTCCTATAATCAGAGGACAGGTGCTGGGTCCGGTCGCCCATATAAGAGCCCCGGACAAGGAAGACATCTAAGGTAGGTCCACTGTGTGGTGAAGCAGCATGGAGATGTCAGGTTCCTCTCGCTCTGCATCTGCAGATCCCAGCACCCTCCCGATCCATTGGTGTCCATTCCCTGTTTGCAGGTTTAGAATCTTTCTATTCCTTCTCCACTTTTTCTAGGGGGGACAAGGAACCTGCACAGGAAGCATGTCTAAGACTTCACGACGATGTGCAGTCTGTACGAAAAAATTGGCCTTTTCACATAAAAAAATGCAAAGAATGCACCGAGAAAGTCATCAGGGAAGAACAATCATGCTTGATGGAAGAAGGGGCCTGATCCAACAGGAGATTAAAACCTCCCTGGCCACCTTTTCCCAACCCGCACCCTCTCCCAGCGTGACTCCAGAAGCTAAAAGGTGGAAGCTTAATCTAGAGGAAGAAGGGAATGCTGACTCTCAGGATGAAGCGTCGGTGGCAGACGAGCCTGAGGAAGAAGACGATTTATTCCTGGGCCCAGAGGTCTCCCTACAGGAGAGGTATTACTTCTCCTCGGGGGGATAAAGAGTAAATCTTCACGGCAGTAAAGAGGACCGTGGAGATCGAGAAGGAGAAGACTGCCCAGATGGTACAGGAGGAAATGTTCAGGGATCTTCGTTCTAAGAAGAAGCAAGTATTTCCCATTCATAAGAATATTCAGGATCTATTCCTAGAAGAGTGGGAGTCCTCAGAAAATAGGTTGACCATTCCAACCGAAATGAAGTTCAGGTTCCCTGAAGACGAGGCGGCATCATGCTGATCAAATTCCGAAAGTTGACATCCAGATTGCTAGGGTAGCTAAGAAAACCAAGAAAGAGAAAGGAACAGGGAACTCTACTCAAACCTGTTCCTCATAAAAAGAAACGAATGGATCTTACTGGATAATAATCAATCTAAAACTACTGAATCGATATGTAGCATACAGAAGATTCAAGATGGAATCCGTCAGGTCAACAGTACTTCTGATTGGGCAGGATTTCGTCATGGCGATAATAGACCTACAGGATGCATATTATCACATCCCGATTCATCCAACCTATCAGAGATTCTTAAGGTTCACAGTCGCAAGAGGGGAACACACAAATCATTATCAATTCAATGTCCTCTCGTTTGGACTATCCTCAGCCGCAAGGATCTTCACAAAGATCATGTCAGAGGTCATGGCTTACATCAGAGGCCAGCACATATGCATAGTCCCTTACCTCGACGACCTTTTGTTGGTGGCTCCCTTGGTACCCATGCTACAAGAACATCTGCAGATGACAACCCAAATCTTATCTTATCTCTGGGCTGGATAGTGAACCTCAAGAAATCAGATATGGTTCCTGCAATAGCAAAGATTCCTAGGAGTCCTACTAGACTCACACAGCCAGATGTGTTTCCTGCCCAAACAGAAACAGATCTTACTAAAAGCAAAGATAAAGATACTACATAGCAAGGAGATGGTATCTTTAAGATGGACCATGTCAGTTCTTGGATCGATGACATCGTGTATCCAGATAGTGGCAAGGGCACAAGCGCACACCAGGACACTTCAGACCCATATCCTGGCAAGCTGGGACGGCTCCCCAGAATCCTTGGACAGGAAAAGGTGGCTAAAGAAAGAACTTAAACAGAGGGGTTCCCTGGACACAAGACCCAGCAGTCACTATAAAAGTAGACGCCAGTGGGCAAGGATGGGGAGCCATGGTATCCCAACACGTGTTACAGGGGTCCTGGTCGAACGAGATAAGCCAACGGTCCTCAAACTTCAGAGAACTCAAGGCTGTAGAGGAAGTCCTCAGGACCACAGTAACCCTAGTCCAGGGTACCCACGTGAAAATATACTCCGACAACATGACAACAGTTGCCCATCTTCGTCATCAGGGAAGTACAAGGCACTAGGATCTGAAGGCAATATCAGCCAGAATATTCTTGTGGTCAGAAGAACATCTTCTCTCCCTGTCCGCTCTGCACATAAAAGGTGCAGTAAACCTACAGGCTGACTTTTTGAGCAGGACAAGGATCTATCCTGGGGAATGGAGTCTAGACCCTGAGGTCTTTCAGATACTGACCAGAAGGTGGGGCCATGCAGAGGTGGACCTATTTGCAAATGCTCAGAACACAAAAGTGGATCAATATTATTCACTGAACCCAACCGATCCCTGCCTAGGGGTAGATGCGTTAGCCAACCCATGGACATTCAGACTGGCCTATGCCTTCCCTCCACTACCAATTCTTTCAAGAGTTCTACAGAAAATACGGGAAAGAGTAAAAAAAAATCTTGGTGGCTCCATTCTGGCCGAAAAGAAGCTGGTTCGGGACCGTTGCTAACCTAAAGATAGAAGGATCGGTAGAACTACCCCCGATCAGGAACCTTCTCTATAAAGGACCAATATTTCATCCGGATCCCGAGAAGTTGCACCTGAGGGCCTGGCTTCTGAATTCTCAATCCTGAAGACCAGAGGATTGTCAGAGAGAGTCATTAAGACACTGCAGAAAAGCCGAAAGGCAGTGACCAACTCCATTTACCAAAAAAGATGGAAAACAATTCATCGCATGGAGTGAACTAGAACAGCCTAACCCACACCAGCCAAACTAAGCCCGGATCCTCTCCATTACTAAGCCAGCTTAATGTCACCTTACAATAGGAATGTGACATTAACCCCTCATTACCCTATATGCCACTGCTACAGGGCAGTGGGAAGAGCTCCAGAATTGGCGCATCTAATAGATGCGCCTTTTCTGGGCAGCTGCGGGCTGCTTTTTTTATGCTGTGGGGGACCCATATCCATGGCCTGTCACCAGCCTGAGAATAGCAGCCCGCACCTGTGAATTTTGCCGGGTTGGTTGTAAAATATAGGGGGGACCCCACGTCGTTTTTTTCTTAAATCCCTTCTCCCCGACTCGCGTTGCTCGCCGGCCGAGCAGGGGAGAACGGATGACAGCCGGCTTCAGCACCACACGCAGGGGGGACAGCTCTTACTGTAGTGCTGCTTCCTGGCTGCTGTCTGTGTGGTACTGATGCAACACACGGCTGCTGCACGTGTGCCATACAGATGTGTCACACGGACACGGATATCTCCAGAACCGGAAATATCACGACGTGTGAAACCGGTCTTAAACTGTAAATTCTCTGGCTTCTCTAGTGACTGTACAGGTAGTCAACAATTGGTCCAGATGCTGATGATGGGGCTCAGTGTTGATGCCAGTGTTTACAAAACATGACCTCTATACCCAATTGTCAATTGCTACTGTACTCATGTGCTAGTATGTCACGTCACACTAGTGTCATGTAAAAAAGACCAACTGGAGCCAATTGAAGCATTGACACTGGTGATGAAACTTGGGAATTGTGAGAATATTTTATGCCACTTCATACCTTGAAAGTGAATGTGTCATCACAACATGACTTTATTGTTTCAATCAATTTTTATGTTGTACAGGGTTAATAAGCGATGGATAGGCAGTATAATTTACACCAATTTCTGGCATGAATAATATTAAATTTGTCAGATCTTGGGGATCCACCCTTTTAGAAAAGTGTAATGAGCAGCAGAAAGGAGAAAAAACAATAATTATTGCAGAAATATGCTAGATGGTCTACAAAGGCAGAATGATGATTTCCCCACCAATCTATTTTCTGTATGTTTTGTTTAGTAAGACTAAAACTAATGTAAAACAAATGTAATACTGGAATAATACAAAACTATTGTAAGGACCTGTCTTGATCTCCGGGGTCACATCTGCATCCTTTTACCTGCTCATTTGCTCACTGTTATACTTTAACATTGTTTGTTTATTTTCTAGGATACAAAATTATGGATCATTATGGAATATCTCGGGGGAGGATCGGCTTTGGATCTGGTCTGTATATTTACGAAGGGTTAATTTTACCTAGAAAGCAAGACTGGTTTAGGCTCTGCCCTATTATACCCTTTAGCTATAGTTGTAACTTACAGAAAATAACTTTCAAGCTCAACCTGCATAAAAGAGAAACTGCAGCTGATTGCACAATTTATATAATTGGATGACATCTAAAATGGAATAAGTTCCTGCAGCAAACGTATAAATAGACCTCCCCGGGTAATTAATCATTGTCTGCTGAATGTTCTTGCTGCAAAATGATTTTGGGACAGAATGTTGCCATATTTTGTATACATGAGATGGTGTTCTGCTGACCCAGTCGCTTATTGTGACTTCACTATAGGTCTTAATTGAAAGTTAATGGCATCTCACCAGTTGCTGTAATTTGGGTATATTTGCCATCCGATTTGTTAATTGCGCTTTCGAATTTAGTCTATTGTTGGCTTCCTTGCAAATCATGAAAACTGTTTTTCCTCTTCTGACTTTTATATAATGGTATATGAGACTTTGTAATTGGGTGTCTATTATAATATGTATGTGGTTAATTGTTTCCTGGCAGCTGGAACCTGGTCAAATGGATGAAACACAGATTGCTACAATATTAAGGGAAATATTGAAAGGACTTGATTATTTGCATTCAGAAAAGAAGATTCACAGAGACATTAAAGGTTAGTGTGTCACCAGGTGACTATATCTTTATGCTTTGGATAAGTGGTAACTATTGTGATCAATATCTTAAGGCTATGTGCACACGTCCGGAATTGCCGCGGAAATTTCCGCAGCAATTCCGCAACTGTGCCGCGGGTAAAACGCATGCGGAATTGGCATGCGTTTTCATTTAAACACTAGCGTTTTGCAGGCATAATTAGCGATCTGTAGCATCACTTGGAAAACTGATTGAACGGTTGGTCACACTTGTCAAACGTAGTGCTTGACAAGTGTGGCCAACTTTTTACTATTGATGCTGCCTATGCAGCATCAATAGTAAAAAGATCTAATGTTAAAAATAATAAAAAAATTTAAAAAATCGTGATATTCTCACCTTCCGTCCCCCTCAGCGTTCCCGCTCCACGCGATGCTCCCGTTCCCAATAATGCCTCGTGGCAATGACCCAAGATGACGTAGGGGTCTCGCGAGACCGCTACGTCATCACAGGTCATTGCCGCAAAGCATCCCTGGGAACGGAAGCATCGCGAGGAGCGGGAAGACTGCCGGGGACGCCGGAAGGTGAGAATATCACAAATTTTTATTTTAATTCTTTTTTTTTTTTTTTTTTTACAGGTATATGGTTCCAAGGGCCTGGAGGAGAGTCTCCTCTCCTCCACCCTGGGTACCAACCTCACATGATCCGCTTACTTCCCGCATGGTTGGCATAGCCCCGTGCGGTAAGTAAGCGGATCAATGCATTCCTATGTGTGCGGAATCCCCGCGATTCCGCACAAAGAATGAACATGCTGCTTTTTTTTCCGGAATGCGATTCTGCCGCGGAAAAAAAACGCAACATGTGCACAAAAATTGCGGATTGCATTCTAATAATAAGATGCTTAATGTATGCGTTTTTTCGTGGTTTTATCACGTTTTTATAGCGAAAAACTGAAAATCCACGAAAAATCCTGAACGTGTTTACATAGCCTTAGTCGCCATGTTTGCGCTGGATCACACAGTCTGGTTACTTTCCAAATATTAATTGATTGCTACCATACTAAATCTTAAAGAGTAAGTAAACAGTTGATACTATTTTATAAAAATATTTTTTTCATCCTCTTAATTCCAACTGATGCTTCAAAAACCCCAGTGAAGTGCGCAGCCCAACTGACAAATACAAAGTTCCAGCTTCCATGTGTGCACACATGCTGGGTATGGTTTTGAGAAAAAGTATAGGGTACGAATCCTATGCTGTCTATTGAATCTGTACTGTGCCCTGCACACTAGGGCAGGAGGTGTGCGTTCCTGCATGAGCTGTGCACTTCATGAGGTGTGTTTTTTAGTGATCAGTGGGGTCTCAAGACCCAGACCACCCCTTGCAATTTGTTTGCAATTAAGAAAATTAAAAATAAATAATTTTTTTTTAATCTCAAAGTTTACTTAATAAGAAATGGCAGTAAGGGGGTAAATTACTGTAGCTTGATGGTTCTAAACCATATTTAAGGCTCCATCTGTGCATGATATCGTTGGTTGTATAACCTATAGGGGTATTCACCTCCCAGAGATTCACAGCATATTGTGGTTAAAATAAGTATTTGATACACTGCCGATTTTGCAAGTTTTCTCACCTACAAAGAATGGAGTCGTCTATAATTTTTATCGTAGATACACTTCAATGAGAGACAGAATCTTTAAAAAAAATCCAGAAAATTACATTGTATGATTTTTACAAAATTAATTTGCATTTTGTTGCATGAAATAAGTATAGATACAATAGAAAAACAAAACCTAATATTTCTCTTACCCCCATGACGGCACCACGGAGAGAGAGGGATCTGCCCTCAGGGACAGGAAACCCACAGGTTAAAAAGGCGGGACCTCTCCTCCACCCCAGTTCGGTTTCCTGTCCCTGACAGGGGAACCCACAGCTTACCATGTCGCAGGATTCCAGGGACCATCGGGCCGGGTACAGGCAGCGGGGGGCCCCTGCCGCGGTCACAGGTGGATATCCTCCCTGAAGACACATTCCGGGGTCGGCGGGCCCTGTGGGTATGTGTGGAGAGGGGGCAGTGAAGAGGACCGAGTCTGCCTCCTCTCTTTTTCTTTCACAAACAGCCGGTAATAGGTAGCGGCGGCTGCCTGGAGTAATTCCGCCGGTCTGAGGTGCTCATAGGAGGAGGTGACGCCGGTCACCAACAGGAGGCTCCAATGCAGGGTAGCAGCGGCGGCTGCGACAACCCCTCCGTCCCTTCTGTGAGCCAGCAGCTAGTGCAGCGCGCGCGAGGTCCGGCGTTACTTACTGCGCAGGCGCGGGGGTCACTTCCGGGGCGGCGCAGGGTACCTCTGGGTAAACCGGATGTTGCCTTGCGCCGCACTCTGGGGATAAAACCGGCGGGGAATTTGGGTACCGCTGCTCAAACAGCACCACTATGAGTGGAATAGAGCAGTCGGTGGAGGAAACTCCGTCGGTGAGAAAAGACCCGCAGGAGCGCCGTTTTCGCAGAAAGAAAAGCCTACACAGCGCAGCAGTTCAGGATCCCAACGCACCAGGGGCTCCAGTGGATCCAGGAGGAAAACTGTGGTTCAAATGGAGGAGGCGTCCCCAAGACCAGAATCGGTATCTTCCTCACGTTAGGAGGGTAAGTGACCTCCGTGAAAGTATATATTCTAAATAGGGGTTTATTGTGTTTTCTTAGGGGAAGAAATGCCAGACGAAAACTAAGCGCAGAGTGTGCCCGGTCTGCTCGGCAGATTTACCAGATACATGGGCCAAAAAGCTCTGTGCTTTATGCATAGAGAACACCATAAGTGAGGAGACTCCAAGATTTACGTCTGAGCTTAAAGACTTAATTAAAACCCAAGTGGCGGATGCGCTAAAAAGCGTAAAAAGCCGAAAGGAAACGCAAAGAAAAAACCCCAGATTATAGTTCCAGCGAGGAAGATAGCATACACAATGATTCAGATAGCTCTACAGCCTCAGCATCATCCTCTGCATCTTCAGAAGGTGGCCGCAACTGTTTTCCAATTGAAGAAATGGATGCGTTGGTAAAAATGGTTAGAGCAACCATGGGTCTGGCAGACACTCGTTCTAAAAAATCTGTGCAAGATCTTATGTTTAGTGGCCTGGAGCAAAGGAAACATAGAGTGTTTCCATTAAACGAAAAAATACAGGCCCTAATAAAGAAGGAGTGGAAGAGGCCAGATAAAAAAAGTACTGTTAACCCCTAAGAGGAAATACCCATGCGATGACCCAGCGCCTCATGGGGAAAAGCGCCAAAATTAGATGTCGCTATTGCAAAGGCTTCTAAAAAATTCGCTTTGCCCTTTGAGGATATGGGAACCCTCAAGGATCCTATGGATAGGAGGGCTGATGTCTTCTTAAAAGGGTCCTGGGAAGCCGCTAGCGGGGGATTGAAACCCGGGATAGCTGCTACATGCACGGCTAGAGCGCTAATGGTTTGGCTGGATCACCTGGAGACTCAATTAAAAAATAAAACACCAAGAGAGTCTATATTGGACTCCGTGTCAGCTATGAGAGGGGCGGCTGCATATCTAGCAGATGCTTCCATAGACTCTGTAAGGCTGACAGCAAGATCAGCTTCATTCTCAAATGCAGCCAGAAGAGCACTTTGGCTGAAGTGCTGGCCGGTGACTTGCAAACTAAAGCAAAGCTATGCCCCATACCGTGCGAAGGTGAATTTTTATTCGGACCCACCCTAGATGATGTCCTCGAGAAAGCTGTAGATAAAAGAAAGCCTTTCCAGGGTTTCCAAATCAGTCTTATAGGCGGCCCTTTCGAGGGAAGAAATTTATGTAAAGACGCCCCCCAAAAAACCAAAAGGAGGGGCGGGAAGACAAAAAATTCAAAAGAGGGGGATTCATGTTTAACAAACCAGATAATAAAAAACAGCCGCAATGAAGGTGCGCCCCAGGTAGGAGGGAGACTGACCTATTTTCTCCAAACCTGAGAAAAAATTTCTGGAAGTGCCTGGACTCTAAACATAATAGAGACGGGCTTGAAACTGAAGTTTCACACAAGACCACACAACCAATTTGTGGTAACGCCACAAAGGAAGTCGGAAGTCGAACAGCTGAGCATCCAGAAAGACGTCCTCAGTCTTCTGGAAAAGAAAGTCCTACAGGAAGTTCCACAACAGGAGGAAACAACGGGGTTCTACTCTCCACTTTTTCTTCGAACAAAGCCAGATGGAACTTTGAGTAATAATAAATTTAAAGAAATTGAACAAATACCTGGTGATAGAAAAGTTCAAAATGGAAACAATAAAATCATGTGTCAGATCCCTTTACCCGTCTTGTTTCATGACTGTTAAAGACCTAAAAGACGCATATTATCATGTGCCAATCCATCCGGATTTCCAAAAGTACCTCAGAGTGGCGGTGTTGATACAAGGGAAACTAAAACATTATCAATACAGAGCACTTCCGTTTGGCCTAGCCATTGCCCCGAGGGTGTTTACAAAACTAATGGCAGAAGTAATGGCCCACATAAGGGAACAAGATGTGTTGATTGTCCCTTATCTGGACGACCTCCTAGTGATGGGCAGATCCCCTCTACATTGCAGTCAGCAACTAGACAAAGTAATGTCAGCCCTATCAAATCTAGGATGGTTATTGAATCTGGAAAAGTCCAGGCTTATCCCAACACAAGTGCAACAGTACTTGGGGATAATAATAGACTCAACAAAACAAGAATGTCGTCTTCCGGAAATGAAAGTATCCAACATGATACGTCTAGTGGACCATTTGAGTCACTCTCCGCTGGTCACTTTGAGGAAAGCAATGTCCATACTGGGGTCAATGACAGCTTGTATCCCAGCAGTTCAATGGGCTCAGGGCCACTCCAGAGATCTCCAGTGGGAGATATTAGAGGCGGAATCCCGCTCAAGAGGAAATTTAGAGAAGCAATTAAAAATATCCTCTCGAACAAAAGCTTCCCTGGCTTGGTGGACAGATCCGTCCAATCTCAGAAGGGGGTTTCCTTGGGTATGGCAGGTTTCAGTAATCCTGACAACAGACGCAAGCCCTTGGGGGTGGGGAGCCCACCTAAACAGCCAGATTGCTCAAGGTCCTTGGTCAAGGGAAGAGAAGTCCCTCACTTCAAACATGAAACAGCTTTTGGCAATAGAGTACGCCCTCAATCACTTTTTAGCCTCCCTCCGTTCCCATCACGTGAGACTTCTGACTGACAACAGGGTGGTAGTGGCGTATTTAAATCATCAGGGGGGGACAAGGTCTCAATCCCTGATGAAAGTGACAAATTCCATCCTGTCACGAGCAGAAACCAACCTGTCCTCCCTGACAGCCCTTCACATCAAAGGATCAGAAAATCAGACTGCCGATTTTTTGAGCAGAACACAATTAAAACAGGGGGAATGGGAATTAAACACACAAATGTTCAATCGCATAGTGGATCGATGAGGGGCCCCGGATATAGACTTATTCGCAAACAGTCAAAACCGGAAAACGCAGGCCTATTGCTCAATAGATCCACGGGGGAGTCCAGTGGCTCTAGATGCATTTTTAATTCCCTGGCATTTCCAACTAGCTTATGCTTTTCCTCCGATAGCTCTAATTCCCTTAGTCCTGAAGAAGATCAGGTAGGACAGAGCCAGAGTGATCATGATAGCCCCGTTCTGGCCAAAAAGAATATGGTTCCCATGGCTACGCCTAATGTCCATATCAGATCCTTGGGTCCTCCCAGATGTCCCAGACCTTCTGCACCAGGGGCCGGTGAATCATCCACAAATAAAAAGCTTACATATGACAGCCTGGCATTTGAGAGGGAACTTTTAACGAAAAGGGGGTTTTCTTCAAATTTAATTTCAACTCTACTAGCCAGTAGAAAACCGATAACTACCAAGGCATATGGCAAAGTCTGGAAAAAATTCCTCTCCAGCTCGGGGGTTAGCCTGTCAGAAGAAATCCCAATTCAGGAAGTACTAGAATTCCTACAAAAAGGGTTAGAGAGAGGTTTAGCAACAAGCACTCTAAAAGTTCAAATTGCAGCATTGGGCGCCCTTTATAACCAGGACTTGGCGGGGAATCACTGGGTAAAAAGGTTCATAAAAGCTTCAACTAGGTCCAGACCGATCATACATCTCACTGCACCTCCCTGGGATCTGAACCTAGTCCTTTCGGCACTAACTAAAGCGCCTTTTGAACCCTTATCGCAGGCTTCCTTAAAAATAATTTCCCTGAAAACCTCTCTGTTGGTGGCCCTAACTTCAGCTCGCAGAATCAGTGATTTGCAGGCCTTGTCAGCTTACCCACCTCTAACCCAAATATTAGAGGACAGAGTGGTCCTTAGAACTGACCCATCCTACCTTCCCAAAGTGGCATCAAAATTCCACAGATCCCAAGAAATAGCCTTACCATATTTTTGCTCAAATCCTAAAAATGAAAAAGAAAAAATTCTGCACACACTAGATGTGAGGAGATGCCTGACACACTATCTATCAGCTATGAGGGAGTGTAGGAAAGGGATGGCTTTCTGCTTTCAGGGGTCAAATAAGGGTCACAAAGCATCAAAAGCCACGTTGGCAAGATGGGTAAGAGATGCCATCACGCTGTCATATACCTCATCCGAGGAACCAGTTCCAGACACAATTAAGGCTCATTCACCCAGGTCGGTGGCAACTTCTTGGGCAGAACGAGGTGGAGCATCGATTAACCAGATATGTAGAGCAGCCACTTGGTCTTCTCCCTCTACATTCTTCAAGTATTACCAGATCTCCCTCTTCAGACTGAACCTTTGGTAGGAGAGTTCTTGAGGCAGTAATCCCACCCTAAATACACATTCTTTGAAATTCTCTCCGTGGTGCCGTCATGGGGGTAAGAGAATATCGTAGTTACTCACCGATAACGGTATTTCTCTGATCCCATGACGGCACCCGTATATTCCCTCCCTTTCACGTGTGGGTGTACACACTACTAATGCTTTAAGTCACGCGGTGTCGCAAAAAAAAAGAAGAGTATATATGTATATAGTTATAATTTTTTGTGTGTATAAATAACCAATTAAATTACAGCTGAAGTCCTTGCAAGGCTCTGTAAACCAAACTGAGGTGGAGGAGAGGTCCCGCCTTTTTAACCTGTGGGTTTCCTGTCCCTGAGGGCGGACCACTCTCTCTCCGTGGTGCCGTCATGGGATCAGAGAAATACTGTTATCGGTGAGTAACTACGATATTTGTACAGAAACCTTTGTTTGCAATTACAGAGGTTAGTCGTTTCCTGTAGTTCTTGACTAAGTTTGCACACACTGCTGCAGGGATTTTGGCCCACTCCTCCATACAGATCTTCTCCAGATCTTTCAGCTTTCTTGGCTGTTGCTGAGCAACATTGAATTTCAGCTCCCTCCAAAGATTTTCTGTTGGGTTCAGGTCTGGAGACTGGCTAGGCCATTCCGGGACCTTGAAATGCTCCTTAATGAGCCACTCCTTAGTTTCTCTGGTTGTGTTTCTCAGGTCATTGTAATGCTGGCAGGCCCAGCCACGACTCCTCTTCAATACTCTTTCCGAGGTTGATAGAGGTTGTTGGCCAAAATCTCGCTATACATGACCCCATCCATCCTCCCTTCAATACAGTGCAGTCGTCGTGTCCCTTTTGCAGAAAAGCACCCCCAAAGTATGATGTTTTCCCCACCATGCTTCACAGTTGGGGCAGTGTTCTTGGGGTTTGTACTCATCCTTTTTCTTCCTCCAAACACAGCGAGGGGAGTTGATACCAAAAAGTTCTATTTTAGTCTCATCTGACCACATTACCTTCTCCCTTGCCTAGATGGTCATTGACAAATTTCAAACGGGTCTGGACGTGTGCTGGCTTGAGCAGGGCGACCTTGCGTGCCCTGTGGAATTTTAATTCATGACTGCTTAGTGTGTTACTAACAGTAATGTTTGAGACTGTGGCCCCAGCTCTCTTCAGGTCATTGACCAGGTCCTCCCATGTAGTTCTAAGCTGATACCTTTCTCAGAATCCTCCTTACCCCACAAGGTGAGATTTTGCATGGAGTCCCAGACCGAGCAAGATTGACAGTCATCTTGTGTTTCTTTCATTTTCTAATAATTCTGCCATCCCAGCCTTGTGCAGGTCTACAATTTTGTCCCTGGTGTCCTTAGGCAGCTCATTGGTCTTGGCCATGGTGGAGAGGTTGAAGTGTGATTGAGTGTGTGGACAGGTGTATATTATACGGGTAACGAGTTCAAACATGTGCAATTAATACAGGTAATGAGTGAAGAGTAGAAGAGCTTCTTAAAGAAAAACTAATAGGTTGGTGAGAGCCAGAATTCTTGTTGGTTGGTAGTTGATCAACTACTTATTTCATGCAATAAAATGGAATTTAATTATATAAAAATCATACAATGGGATTTTCTGTTTTTTATTTTTAGAATCTGTGCCTCACAGTTGAAGTGTAACTGCGATAAAAAATTATAAACCTCTCCATTCTTTGTAGATGGGAAAACTTGCAAAATCGGCAGTGTGTCATATACTTATTTCCCTCTGTATTTCCTGGATATGCCATATATGTTTGATATAGGTCCCACCTGTGAGTCATGCACCTATCTCAAGGATCCTCTCACCACTAGAGCGAATAGAGAGGTGGATGGAAATGCCAGATTCTCTCCACTTACTTTTATGGGAATATTGCTCTGCTCTTTTAGGAACTCTTAGAAATGAATGTAGACAGTCGCACATGGTCTTCCACGTCTCCTATGACAGCGGCAAAGGGACCCTGTTCTCAAACTAGATATGGGTCCTACCTGCCTCTGCATATCATACGGATATGCCATAAATGTCTGCGATGATAGCAACAAAGTTCGTTGTCCTACCAATACAGATTGTGTTGTATCTTGAACGGTACTATGTAGAGTAGAGGAGGACGGCAGCTTTACCAACCAGTGTTTTTAATAAAGAGATGTATTTTATTTTTTCCAGCGGCCAATGTCTTATTATCTGAGCATGGAGAGGTTAAATTGGCGGATTTTGGTGTAGCTGGGCAATTGACTGATACACAGATAAAAAGGAATACTTTTGTTGGCACGCCATTCTGGATGGCCCCAGAGGTCATAAAGCAGTCCGCATATGATTTCAAGGTAGGGAGAAAGGGTTACTGTCCTTGTTTTTCTTGTGTCTAATGTTAATTAAAGATCACATGTAATATAATGAATAATGAATCACTGTCTGTACACAAAGAACTTGTGTTTCCAACTGAGGGTTGAGATACTTGTGTTCTGTGGCAAAGTCTTCATGAATATTGATGATGGGGACACACAAGAACACAGCAAACCTGTAAAACAACTTCTGTGTTGCACTCGGTTCCATTGCAGGATTTGAGTATTGTAGTATTAGAGACAAACCGAGATTCCCCATTCTTCACACCTAGGCCTCTTTCACACTTCCGTCTTTCAGCTCCCGTCACAATCCGTTGATTTTTGAGAATGCAAGATCCTGCTAAACAATTTGCAGGATCCTGCAATTTCTCATAGACTTGTATTAGCGACGGATGGCCATCTGTTTCATCCGTCGTGCACTGGATCCTGCGTTAAAAAACGGTCCGTCGGGCAAAAAAAATGTTGAGAGGAATGTTTTTTCTGTACGTCGGAAAATCGGTCAGCGACGCATCCTGCGCTGCCCGTCACTGGCTACAATGGAAGCTTATGGGCGCAGGATGCGTCGCTGCCTGTGAAAAGCAGGAATCCAGCGACGGGTCCCATCTTTTCAAACTAAGCATTCGTGGAAGAATTTCATGTCAGGGAAATTCTCTCTTGCTCGCTTTCTTTCTCTTTTTACTATTGATGCTGCCTATGCAGCATCAATAGTAACAGGATATAATGTTAAAAATAATAATAATAATAAAAAAAAATCGCAATATTCTCACCTACTGGTGATCCCGCGCAGCGTCACCGATGTGTTCCTAGTAATACATTGCGACTTCTCGCGAGATTTCGTAATGTATTACTAGGAACGCTAGCTGCCGGGAGCATCGTTACGCGGGATCGCCGGTAGGTGAGAATACTGCGATTTTTTTTTTTTTTTTTTTTTTTTTTTTTAATTAAATTTTTTAACCTGGTTTGTGTTGTGTATGCATTTTCGCAGTGGAAAACCGCTGCAAAGACGCATACACAACAGGTGCACATAGCCTCGACGGGTCCGTCAGAAAGACGGGCCCAGTGCACACGTTTACCACAATCTGCACAGGATCCGTCATTTCAACGTCTTGACGGATCCTGTGCAGATTTGGAAGACGGAAGTGTGAAAGAAGCCTTAGACTGGAGCACAGACAGCTGGTTGTACTCAGTAATACTCATTGGTTCTGTTTTGTGTCCACTTTTTATTTATACAAATAGATGTGGCATATAATGGATTGTGATAGATACATATATATATATATATATATATACATATACCGTGTATATATACACTCACTGGCCACTTTATTAGGTACACCTGTCCAACTTCTTGTTAACACTTAATTTCTAATCAGCCAATCACATGGCGGCAACTCAGTGCATTTAGGCATGTAGACATGGTCAAGACAATCTCCTGCAGTTCAAACCGAGCATCAGTATGGGGAAGAAAGGTGATTTGAGTGCCTTTGAACGTGGCATGGTTGTTGGTGCCAGAAGGGCTGGTCTGAGTATTTCAGAAACTGCTGATCTACTGGGATTTTCACGCACAACCATCTCTAGGGTTTACAGAGAATGGCCCGAAAAAGAAAAAAAATCCAGTGAGCGGCAGTTCTGTGGGCGGAAATGCCTTGTTGATGCCAGAGGTCAGAGGAGAATGGGCAGACTGGTTCGAGCTGATAGAAAGGCAACAGTGACTCAAATCGCCACCCGTTACAACCAAGGTAGGCCTAAGAGCATCTCTGAACGCACAGTGCGTCGAACTTTGAGGCAGATGGGCTACAGCAGCAGAAGACCACACCGGGTACCACTCCTTTCAGCTAAGAACAGGAAACTGAGGCTACAATTTGCACAAGCTCATCGAAATTGGACAGTAGAAGATTGGAAAAACGTTGCTTGGTCTGATGAGTCTCGATTTCTGCTGCGACATTCGGATGGTAGGGTCAGAATTTGGCGTAAACAACATGAAAGCATGGATCCATCCTGCCTTGTATGGAGCATCTTTGGGATGTGCAGCCGACAAATCTGCGGCAACTGTGTGATGCCATCATGTCAATATGGACCAAAATCTCTGAGGAATGCTTCCAGCACCTTGTTGAATCTATGCCACGAAGAATTGAGGCAGTTCTGAAGGCAAAAGGGGTCCAACCCGTTACTAGCATGGTGTACCTAATAAAGTGGCCGGTGAGTGTATATATATATATATATATATATATATATATATATATATATATATATATAATAGCCCAGTTATTCCCATCTTGCTTTATGTTTGGGGAAACATGGTGGCTCAAAGCCTAGCTACTCTATTTTACCTTTCAGCAAAGAGATCCTCCCAATGAATATTTTTATTTCTTTTAAATGGCAAGAAGTAATCTTTCTATACATACTGGGTGAGGATTTTATTAATACTGTCTTAAATTTAGACCGCTGAGAATTAGACTAGATGCACAAAATTAATTACTCGTGGATCAAGATTTGGAGCATCTTTAGGTACCTACATGTAATTTTTTGCCACTTCTTATAGCGAACCTGTCACTCAATTTATACATTTATACTGCCCATGTCGCCGGCAGCATGAATCAGGGTCTGGCTGTATGTGACTCGATGTGACTAATCCAGCACCGTCCCCCAGCCGGCTTCTTCCAGCAGCGCTTTAGTTGAATGATAGGCTGCCTCATCGTACATAGACCTACCTGTCAGTTAACTAGAGCGGTGTGTGGAGAAGCTGGCCAGGGGCGTCGGACTAGTCTTGTTTCTCCCTTTGATCCCCAGCCTGCTTTAGAGTTACTGGCTGTCTTTTTAAGCTTTTCAAATTCTATTTTCACTGAAACGCAGCGGCATAATCATGCAGCCAGGCTTGGATTCATCCTGCCTGTACTGTGGTTTGGGCACCATGAATCAAGTGAGAAGTTCCCTTCCAGTGGCATGTCAAAATTTGGGCAGCCCTGGTCAAAATTACTGTTATTGTGGACAGTTAAGCAAGTTGAAGATGAAATGATCTCTAAAAGGCCTAAAGTTAAAGATGACACATTTCCTTTGTATTTTAAACTAAATAAATGTATGTATCTATGTAGGTATTGTTGTAGGTCGACTCGCTTAGCTTCATAAAGAGGTATACACTGGAATCATAAATACAGCCTTTGTCCTGATGATTTTTCCTAGGTTTTTATTACTGAAGCGAACAACTTCAGTGCTACAAATCTACCCTCTAATGAAAGCAAAAGCCTCAACTGCATGCTAGATGCAGGGAAGTGGCACAAATAGTGACCCACCCTATATAGAAGAACACACCAACTCCGGAAAATTCATATGGAAAATAGGAGAATAAAAATATATTATTGCTGGATGCATAGATGATGTGAAATTACTGCTGTAATTTTGAGTGGTGACCCTGGCATTTCTGTTTATTCTTGTATTGCGTCACTTTACACTGTTACTCTAATCTTTTAATCCTTTTCTAATAAAATTTTTATTTTTACCCTATTCACCTGATTACTCCTTATTCTCCTATTTTCCATATCTACCCTCTAGTACTTTGCCAGTGACTTTGTCTCAGTATATATATTCATCCTTTACATTTTAAAAATAACAAAGGAAAATCGCCCTATTGAAAAATGTGGACACCCTGCATGGTTAGTACCTAGTAGCACCCCAGAGTCTTTCAATTCTTGTTTGAGGGATTTTCATCCATTCTTCTGTTGAAAATTCTGCCAGGTCTGTGAGATTCCTGTGTCTTCTTGCATGCACTGCTATTTTGAGGTCTATCCACAGATTGTGAGGGTCATTGTAAAACCTTCAGCTTGCACCTTTTGAGGTAGTCTATTGTAGATTGTCGTGTGTTTATGTTCATTATCCATTTGTAGAAGCCATCCTTTTTTCAATTTCAGCTTTTTTTTTAAAGATGGTGTTATGTTTACAACAAGAATTTGTTGAAATTTCATTGACTCCATTCTTCTCTCTACACGTGAAATGTTCCCCGTGCCATTGGCTGCAACCAAACCCCAAAGCAGGATTGATCCACCCCCATGCTTAATAGTTAACGAGATGTTCTTTTCCTGAAATTCTGTGCCCGTTTTTCTCCACACATACCTTTGATCATGGTGGCCAAACAGGTCTATTTTAACCTCATCAGTCCACAGGACTTGCTTTCAAAATGCATCAGGCTTGTTAGATGTTCTTTTGCATACTTCTGACCCTACAGTGTAGGCGTTGTTCCAGCTTGGTCAGCACTGGCCCTCCCAGGGCCAATCAGTGGCTGCTTCACTGTCCCCTCCTTTGGAAAATCAAATGTCCAGAGGAAGTCAGAGCTGCTACTGCTCCTTCATTTCTTCTGGATGCTTGATTTGTCCGAAGGAGGGGACAGTGAAGTGGCCATTGATTAGCTGCAGGGGCATGAGCCCTGGGAGAACTAGTACCGACACCAATGGAATGGCACCTACACCGGAGGTGAGTATAGCTGTTATTATTTTATAAGAGGGGAGCGTTAGCCATTGAAACTCTCTAATTTAAAGGGGTTATACCATGAATTGAGAGAAAATCTCAGGAGTAATGCACACCATTATTTTTAAGCATATCCATAACAAATCCACAAATCACCATTGTAATTTCACCGAATGTAGTTTTCATCTTTCTACTGCTTTGGTCTCTTCAATTTATGTAGATGAGTGGCAGCTTGTCCCGTATAACAAATATTCCATTGTAGGTGGCCGTGCTGTGGAGTCTGTAAGCTGAACCTCCGCCTCTCGACTCCACAGCACTACCTTACTGCTGAGCTTGTACATAAAGTGCAGCACAGATTAATCTCAACTGAAAGCAGAGATCCTTAGTTCAGGAACAGAACAGACATTTATAGGACATTTCATAACTTTCCCAAATTCTTAAGAAAACATTTACAGCACAGTAGGTGGCTGTGGCTAGCTACACCATCTAGTTGCCAAAGCTCCTGTTTTCTTCCAATGACCCCCTGAGAATGTAGTCCCTACACACAGCCGCAGCACTCCCCTTACGAATAACGTCCCATGTATTTATCGATCTATCTACCTGTCTGTCCCAGGTTAAACAGCACTCCGATAAAAAATTTACAAATATTAGGTTTATTTTAAATTTTTGCTGCAGTTCTATCCAATTCTGGGAATATATTTTGTGACTGGTGGTTTGGTGTCTGGGCATGCACACCTGATGTAGACTTACAACTACTTCACATTTCACCTCCCATTATCACACAGTACTGGTCACTTCATGATCACATATCTATGCAAGATGAGCAGAGGCAAAGCAGAAAGGCCACAGGAGAGACAGTGGGGGGTGCCACCGCAGATAAAAAAAAAATTTAGATGCAAAACTGTACACTAATATGAATCTCTCTATCCTGCAAATATGCTTTATTTGATATGATCTATTAGGTTTTGAATTATACTTTTTTGGGGGAACAGCCCCTTACTGACAGAACTCTGGTACATTTTGATTAGTAAATCAGTCCAGGGTATGGAGAAGTAGAAAAGCCTGGTCTATGTATCAGCCAGGCCGAGGAAAAGCTATTCCATTCTTATTTGTAGATATTATCTGTTCTTGTAAGGTACATTTCAGCGTCTAATAATGTTTCATGAACCGATTAAGTGAAGGTTAACATGATGGTCATATTTGATGACCATGTACGTCTCCCCAAGTTTCAGGAGAACATTCCACAAATTATTGAAATGTTGGTAGCCTGGGGATTATCTATCAGTAAGTGTAGACTCCTTACCGTCTCGTATATCCATGACAATTTGTTTTGTTTTTTTCCCAAAACATGTCATTCATTTTCCATGAAGACTGTAATACATGCACAATTTGCTTTTTCTTCCTTCCTTCTCTTATGGTCCTATTGTTATCTCTTTTTTTCCCTAGGCTGATATCTGGTCGTTGGGCATTACAGCTATAGAACTTGCTAAAGGGGAACCTCCTCATTCCGAATTGCATCCTATGAAAGTTCTTTTTCACATTCCTAAAAGCAACCCACCCACACTTGAAGGAAGCTACAGCAAACTCCTCAAAGAATTTGTAGAAGCCTGCCTTAACAAAGAGCCCAGTTTTGTAAGTCTGGAAAGCGTACACTTTATTATGAGACTTTTGCACACATGCATTATATACAGTGGGGCAAAAAAGTATTTAGTCAGTCAGCAATAGTGCAAGTTCCACCACTTAAAAAGATGAGAGGCGTCTGTAATTTACATCATAGTTAGACCTCAACTATGGGAGACAAACTGAGAAAAAAAAATCCAGAAAATCACATTCTGTTTTTTTTATCATTTTATTTGCATATTATGGTGGAAAATAAGTATTTGGTCAGAAACAAACAATCAAGATTTCTGGCTCTCACAGACCTGTAACTTCTTCTTTAAGAGTCTCCTCTTTCCTCCACTCATTACCTGTAGTAATGGCACCTGTTTAAACTTGTTATCAGTATAAAAAGACACCTGTGCACACCCTCAAACAGTCTGACTCCAAACTCCACTATGGTGAAGACCAAAGAGCTGTCAAAGGACACCAGAAACAAAATTGTAGCCCTGCACCAGGCTGGGAAGACTGAATCTGCAATAGCCAACCAGCTTGGAGTGAAGAAATCAACAGTGGGAGCAATAATTAGAAAATGGAAGACATTCAAGACCACTGATAATCTCCCTCGATCTGGGGCTCCACGCAAAATCCCACCCCGTGGGGTCAGAATGATCACAAGAACGGTGAGCAAAAATCCCAGAACCACGCGGGGGGACCTAGTGAATGAACTGCAGAGAGCTGGGACCAATGTAACAAGGCCTACCATAAGTAACACACTACGCCACCATGGACTCAGATCCTGCAGTGCCAGACGTGTCCCACTGCTTAAGCCAGTACATGTCCGGGCCCGTCTGAAGTTTGCTAGAGAGCATTTGGATGATCCAGAGGAGTTTTGGGAGAATGTCCTATGGTCTGATGAAACCAAACTGGAACTGTTTGGTAGAAACACAACTTGTCGTGTTTGGAGGAAAAAGAATACTGAGTTGCATCCATTAAACACCATACCTACTGTAAAGCATGGTGGTGGAAACATCATGCTTTGGGGCTGTTTCTCTGCAAAGGGGCCAGGACGACTGATCCGGGTACATGAAAGAATGAATGGGGCCATGTATCGTGAGATTTTGAGTGCAAACCTCCTTCCATCAGCAAGGGCATTGAAGATGAAACGTGGCTGGGTCTTTCAACATGACAATGATCCAAAGCACACCGCCAGGGCAGCGAAGGAGTGGCTTCGTAAGAAGCATTTCAAGGTCCTGGAGTGGCCTAGCCAGTCTCCAGATCTCAACCCTATAGAAAACCTTTGGAGGGAGTTGAAAGTCCGTGTTGCCAAGCGAAAAGCCAAAAACATCACTGCTCTAGAGGAGATCTGCATGGAGGAATGGGCCAACATACCAACAACAGTGTGTGGCAACCTTGTGAAGACTTACAGAAAACGTTTGACCTCTGTCATTGCCAACAAAGGATATATTACAAAGTATTGAGATGAAATTTTGTTTCTGACCAAATACTTATTTTCCACCATAATATGCAAATAAAATGATAAAAAAACAGACAATGTGATTTTCTGGATTTTTTTTTCTCAGTTTGTCTCCCATAGTTGAGGTCTACCTATGATGTAAATTACAGACGCCTCTCATCTTTTTAAGTGGTGGAACTTGCACTATTGCTGAATGACTAAATACTTTTTTGCCCCACTGTATGTTGGTTGTTTCCTTTTAGCTTTGTGCATATTACTAGCTACAAACAGTATTTCTGGACTATTGAATTGGCCAATGAGTTTTATCCATGGTTATTGGGGGGGGGGGTTATCCTTTGTCTTAGGCCGGTTTCACATATTCTTTTTTTTTTCTCTTTCCTCGTATGTGAAAAACATATGACCAGAGTTGAACATGTCTCTCTATTATTTTTTACTTTATTTTTTTCCTAATCTGTCCACACACACACAAAAAAAAAAATCACGTGGAAGGGCCTATTCATTGAAAAGGTCCATGATCTGTTTGTACAAATAACGGATGGCACATGGAGTAAAAAAAAAGTATGTAACTGGCCTCCGTGTCCTGTGCTGGAACTTGAAATCTGATTGGCATTGTTCTACTCCTCTCATAAACGCCTTATATTTGGGATTTTGATCATTATTGTGAAGCCATAAAACTTTTATTTTTATTTTTAAGTAAGAGTAGTTTCTTTATTAAAGGTAAATACATTTTAATTAAAGGCTTTTCTGTTTTTAATTTTTTATCTCCAAAAATCATCTACATTGTAAAATTAAGAAACACTGACACACTTGCCCTGTGCAGGTCCAGCACTTCCTCTCTGCTGTTGCCTCCAGTATTTGACACGCTGCAGCAATGACACACAATTACAGTGCATGTGATTGTTGCAGTCAGTCACTGATGGTTGTCATCTTGTTGACCTACATATGAACAGAAAGTTATTCAGTGTTGTAGCTAATAGGAAAGCCATTATGGCATAACTTGATTTTTTATAAAGCCTCATTCCTTACCAAATGGGTAATACGAGTCTGACTTTACTTATTGTTTTCTTTTTTTCTTCAGAGACCTACAGCAAAGGAACTTCTGAAGCACAAATTTATTTTACGTCATGCCAAAAAGACTTCCTATTTAACAGATCTAATTGATAGGTACAAGAGATGGAAGTTGGAACAAGGTCATGAGGCTTCCAGCTCTGATTCAGATGGGTATGTTGATAGAAATGACTTCTTCACACTAGGTTGTCAGACTATGTGTAAACGTGGTAACTTAAATCTTGGTACAGTTAGGTCCAGAAAGATTTGGAAAGTGACACAACTTTAGGCATTTTAATGGTTTACCAAAACATATTCAAGATACAGTTATATAATCAACTAGCTGAAGAGCCCGGCGTTGCCCAGGCATAGTAACTAACTGTACCTAGTTATAACAAATGATAATGATTATCCTCCATCCCATAGTCCTGTGCCCATATACCTATTATGACATCGTCTTCACCATGGCAACCATTCTGACATCGTCGCCATGGTAACTTATAACATCATCGTGGCAACCATTATGAAATAACCGTCCCCATTACAACCTATTATGACATCATTTTCACCATGGCAACCATTATGACATCATCTTCACCATGGCAACCTTTATGATATAATCACCATGGCAACCATTATGACATCGTTGACGTGCGCACACACGCGCACACACGCACACACGCACACACACGCACACGCACACACACACACACACACACACACACACACACACACACACACACACACACACACACACACACACACACACACACTCGTTTTTACATACCGTATTTTCCGCTTTGTAAGACGTACTTTTTTCTCCCCAAACTTGGGGGGAAAATGGGGGCGTGTCTTAGAAAGGGAACATGCCTTACCGGAGGGGGGGGTGTGTCTGGGTGTCTCCGGGTGCCCGGCGGTTGCTGCGGGTGTCTCCGGTGCTGCCTGGGTGTCCGGCGCTCCCCAGGGCTCTGCCGACATTTTACAACAGGCCAGAGCCCTGGCATTGCCAGGGTTCCACGTGCTTTGGTCTCCGGGAATATGGCCGCTGCCATGCGCTGATGGTGATCTCGGGATCAAGATCTAGAGAGATAAGATTTCAGCGCTGAAATCTCATCTCTCGGGAGATCTAGATCCCGAGATCACCATCAGCGCATGCGCCGCCCCCGGTGGTGGCCATATTCCCGGAGACCAGCGCACGTGGAACCCTAGAAGTGCCGGGGCTCTGGCCTGTTGCAAAATGTCGGCAGAGCCGGACACCCACGCAGCACCTCTGGGCACCGGAGACACCCTCGGCAATGGCCAGCAACCGCCGGGCACCCGGAGACACCCCACAGCAGCGCGCCACACATCAAAGCCACCACTCACCCCTGCCTGCGGCCTGGAGCATCACCCTACTCCTATCTCCTCCAGCAGCGACCCTAGGACCCCTCTTCACTGCAGCCACCACCCCTGGTAAGCAATAAGATGCAAGGATTATAAGAAGCACCACTAATTTATTAAAAAATATTTTTTTATTTTTCTCCTCAAAATTTGGGGTGCGTCTTATATTCCAAAAAATATGGTATATAGATATGCACTTAAAGTGCAAACTCTTAGCTTTAGTTTGAGGGATTCACATCCTAATTGGAGTTAGGGTTTAGGAATTAGTTTTTTAAATATGTGGCTAACTCTTTTAAAGGGACCAAAAGTAATTGGATATATATCTCAAAAGGTCTGGAGCTGGTTCCAGGTGTGCCATTTGCATTTGGAAGCTGTTGCTCTGAACCCACAACATGCAGTCAGTGGAGCTCTCAATGAAAGAGAAATGGACAATCATTACATTGAAGAAAAGAAATCCGTCGGAGAGATAGCAGAAATGTTAGTTATGGCTGAATCAACAGTTTAGTATATTATGCAAAAAAGAGCGCACTATTGAGCTTGGGAACTCAAAAAGGCCTGGATGTCCACAGGAGACAACAGTGGTGGATGATCTCAGAATCCTTTCTATGATTAAGAAAACCCTGTTGTGAATTCTGCTCTTGGGTTCCCTCCGGTGGTTGTTAATAATAATGCAGTTGTCCCTGGGTTGCAATCCTGGGCAGGTGTCCCTGCTGATTGCAGCTCTGACTGGGATATTTAGGTGTGCAGGATTCATTAGCCCTTGCCAGTTGTCCATTGTTCTTGGAGGTTTTGCATCTCTGTCTGGTTCCTCCTGCCCTGCTGCCAAATCAGCTAAGATAAGTTCCTGGTTTTGTTTCTGCAGCACACATGCTGTGTGCTTTACAATTCAGTACTATTCAATGTTTTTTCTTGTCCAGCTTAGACTGTGTTTGGATATTTCAGTCAAGTTGGATTCTCAGGAGATGCAGATATACATTCCATGTCTTTAGATGGTGGAATTTTTGTATTATCTGCTGTGGATATTTTTAGGGTTTTAATACTGACCGCTTAGTATTCTGTCCTATCCTTTCCTATTTAGCTAGCGTGGCCTCTTTTGCTAAATCCTGATTTCTGCCTGCGTGTGTCTTTCCTCTAATACTCACAGTCAATATTTGTGGGGGGGCTGTCTATCCTTTGGGGTTCTGCTCTGAGGCAAGATAGAATTCCCATTTCCATCTATAGGGGTATTTAGTCCTCCAGCTGTGTCGAGGTGTCTAGGATGTGTTAGGTACACCCCACGGCTACTTCTAGTTGCGGTGACAGTTTAGGGTTTGCGGTCAGTACAGGTTCCACCTACTCCTGAGAAAGTCTCATGCGGCTCCAAGGTCACCGGATCATAACAGTACAACTGGCCAACAATGAGTTAAATGCATCTCAGAAGAAGGGAAGAAAGAGCCATTTTTTTCTGTAGCCTGCTTTGTCTTTTCTTTCCTCTTTTTCTCTGGGTGGCTGAGGAGCCTTGTGCTGGCATGGATGTTCAGGGATTAGCTTCTCGTGTAGACCAGCTTGCTGCTAGGGTACAGGGTATTTTTGATTATATTGTTCAGACTCCAGTTTTAGAGCCTAAGATTCCTACTCCTGATTTGTTTTTTGGGGACAGGTCCAAATTTTTGAGTTTTAAAAACAACTGTAAACTGTTTTTTGCTCTGAGACCTCGATCCTCTGGTGATTCCATTCAGCAGGTTAAAATTGTCATCTCCCTGCTGCGTGGCGATCCTCAGGATTGGGCATTTTCCCTGGAATCTGGGAATCCGGCCTTGCTTAATGTAGACGCCTTTTTTCAGGCCTTAGGATTATTATATGATGAACCAAATTCTGTGGATCAAGCGGAGAAGACCTTGTTGGTCCTGTCTCAGGGTCAAGAAGCGGCAGAATTGTATTGTCAGAAATTTAGAAAATGGTCTGTGTTGACTAAATGGAATGATGATGCTTTGGCGGCAATTTTCAGAAAGGGTCTTTCTGAATCCGTTAAAGATGTTATGGTGGGGTTTCCCACGCCTTTCGGTCTGAGTGATTCTATGTCTCTGGCCATTCAGATTGATCGGCGTTTGCGGGAGCGCAGAACTGTGTGCGCTGTGGCGTTGTTCTCAGAGCAGATGCCTGAGTCAATGCAGTGTGATAGGATTCTGTCTAGAACGGAACAACAGGGATTCAGACGTCAGAATAGGTTGTGTTTTTATTGTGGCGATGTTTCTCATGTCATTTCAGTCTGCCCTAAGCGTACAAAGAGGATCGCTAGTTCATTTTCCATCAGTACTGTACAACCTAAATTTTTATTATCTGTGTCCTTGATCTGCTCATTGTCATCATTTTCTGTCATGGCGTTTGTGGATTCAGGCGCCGCCTTGAACTTAATGGACTTTGAGTTTGCCAGGCGTTGTGGTTTTCCCTTGCAGTCTTTGCAGAACCCTATTCCTTTAAGGGGGATTGATGCTACACCTTTGGCTGAAAATAAGCCCCAGTTCTGGACACAGGTGACCATGTGCATGGTGCCAGCCCATCAGGAAGATTGTCGATTTCTGGTGTTGCATAATTTGCATGATGCTATCGTGCTGGGTTTTCCGTGGTTGCAGGTACATAATCCTGTGTTGGATTGGAAGTCTATGTCTGTGACTAGTTGGGGATGTCAGGGGGTTCATAATGACGTTCCTTTGATGTCAATCTCCTCTTCTTCCACTTCTGAAATTCCAGAGTTTTGGTCTGATTTTCAGGATGTATTCGATGAGCCCAAGTCCAGTTCCCTTCCACCGCATAGGGACTGTGATTGTGCGATTGACTTGATTCCAGGCTGTAAGTTTCCTAAGGGCCGACTTTTCAACCTGTCTGTGCCTGAACATACCGCCATGCGGAGTTATGTTAAGGAGTCTTTGGAGAAAGGACATATTCGGCCATCTTCTTCACCGTTGGGAGCGGGATTCTTTTTTGTTGCTAAGAAGGATGGCTCCTTGAGACCCTGTATTGATTATCGCCTCTTGAATAAGATCACGGTCAAGTTTCAATACCCTATACCTCTGCTTTCCGATTTGTTTGCTAGGATTAAGGGGGCTAGTTGGTTTACGAAGATTGACCTTCTTGGGGCATATAATCTTGTTCGTATTAAGCAGGGTGATGAATGGAAAACTGTGTTTAATACGCCTGAAGGCCATTTTGAATACCTTGTGATGCCATTCGGGCTCTCTAATGCTCCATCTGTTTTTCAGTCCTTCATGCACGATATCTTCCGGACTTATCTTGATAAATTCATGATTGTATATTTGGATGACATTTTAATTTTTTCCGATGATTGGGAGTCTCATGTGAAACAGGTCAGGATGGTATTTCAGATCCTTCGTGATAATGCTTTGTTTGTGAAGGGGTCTAAGTGTCTCTTTGGAGTGCAGAAGGTTTCTTTTTTGGGCTTCATTTTTTCTCCCTCATCTATAGAGATGGATCCGGTTAAGGTTCAGGCCATTCATGATTGGATTCAACCCAAATCTGTGAAGAGCCTTCAGAAATTTTTGGCCTTTGCTAATTTTTATCGCCGTTTCATTGCTAACTTCTCCAGTGTGGTTAAACCCTTGACCAATTTGACGAAGAAAAGCGCTGATGTGACGAATTGGTCCTCTGCGGCTGTCTCTGCCTTTCAGGAGCTTAAACGCCGATTTACTTCTGCCCCGGTGTTGCGTCAACCGGATGTTTCACTTCCGTTTCAGGTTGAGGTTGACGCTTCTGAGATTGGGGCAGGGGCCGTTTTGTCTCAGAGGTATCCTGTTGGTTCCTTGATGAAACAGTGTGCCGTCTTTTCCCGTACGTTTTCGCCCGCTGAACGCAATTATGATGTCGGCAATCGGGAGTTTTTGGCTATGAAGTGGGCATTTGAGGAGTGGCGACATTGGCTCGAGGGAGCTAAGCACCGTATTGTGGTCTTGACTGATCATAAAAATCTGATTTACCTCGAGTCTGCCAGGCGGCTGAATCCTAGACAGGCTCGATGGTCCATGTTTTTTTCCCATTTTGATTTCGTGGTCTCGTATCTTCCGGGTTCTAAGAATATTAAGGCTGATGCCCTTTCTAGGAGTTTTTTGCCTGATTCTCCTGAGGTCCTTGAACCGGTCGGAATTCTGAAAGAAGGGGTGGTCCTTTCTGCCATTTCCCCTGATTTACGACGGGTTCTTCAGGAATTTCAGGCTGACAAACCTGACCTCTGTCCAGTGGGGAGACTGTTTGTTCTTGATAGATGGACTAGTAGAGTGATTTCTGAGGTTCATTGTTCTGTGTTGGCTGGCCATCCTGGTATTTTTGGTACCAGAGATTTGGTTGGTAGGTCCTTTTGGTGGCCTTCTTTGTCACGTGATGTGCGTTCTTTTGTGCAGTCCTGTGGGACTTGTGCGCGGGCCAAGCCTTGTTGTTCCCGTGCTAGTGGGTTGCTTTTGCCTTTGCCGGTCCCTGAGAGGCCCTGGACGCATATTTCTATGGATTTTATTTCTGATCTTCCGGTTTCCCAGAAGATGTCTGTCATCTGGGTTGTTTGTGACCGGTTCTCTAAGATGGTCCATTTGGTGCCTTTGCCTAAATTGCCTTCCTCTTCTGATTTGGTTCCGTTGTTTTTTCAGCATGTGGTTCGTTTGCATGGTATTCCGGAGAATATTGTGTCCGACAGAGGTTCCCAGTTTGTTGCTCGGTTTTGGCGGGCCTTTTGTGCTAAGCTGGGCATTGATTTGTCTTTTTCTTCCGCATTCCATCCTCAGACAAATGGCCAGACCGAGCGAACTAATCAGACTTTAGAAACTTATCCGAGATGCTTTGTGTGTGCTGATCTGGATGATTGGGTGGCTTTCTTGCCATTGGCCGAGTTTGCCCTTAATAATTGGGCTAGTTCGGCTACCTTGGTTTCGCCCTTCTTTTGTAATTTTGGTTTTCATCCTCGTTTTTCTTCGGGGCAGGTTGAGCCTTCTGACTGTCCTGGTGTGGATTCAGTGGTTGACAGGTTGCAGCAGATTTGGGCTCATGTGGTGGACAATTTGGTATTGTCTCAGGAGGAGGCTCAACTTTTTGCTAACTGTCGTCGGTGTGTTGGTTTCCGGCTTCGGGTTGGGGATCTGGTCTGGTTATCTTCCCGTCATGTTCCTATGAAGGTTTCTTCCCCTAAGTTTAAGCCTCGCTTTATTGGTCCTTATAGGATCTCTGAGATTATTAATCTGGTGTCTTTTCGATTGGCCCTTCCGGCTTCTTTTGCTATCCATAATGTCTTCCATAGACCTTTATTGCGGAAATATGTGGTGCCCGTTGTTCCCTCTGTTGATCCTCCGGCCCCTGTGTTGGTTGATGGGGAGTTGGAGTATGTGGTTGAGAAGATTTTGGATTCTCGCTTTTTGAGGCGGAGGCTTCAGTAGCTTGTCAAATGGAAGGGTTATGGCCAGGAGGACAATTCTTGGGTTTTTGCCTCTGATGTCCATGCTGCTGATTTGGTCCGTGCCTTTCATCTGGCTCGTCCTGATCGGCCTGGGGGCTCTGGTGAGGGTTCGGTGACCCCTCTTCAAGGGGGCGGTACTGTTGTGAATTCTGCTCTTGGGTTCCCTCCGGTGGTTGTTGATAGTAATGCAGTTGTCCCTGGGTTGTAATCCTGGGCAGGTGTCCCTGCTGATTGCAGCTCTGACTGGGATATTTAGGTGTGCAGGATTCATTAGCCCTTGCCAGTTGTCCATTGTTCTTGGAGGTTTTGCATCTCTGTCTGGTTCCTCCTGCCCTGCTGCCAAATCAGCAATGATAAGTGTCTGGTTTTGTTTCTGCAGCACACATGCTGTGTGCTTTACAATTCAGTACTATTCAATGTTTTTTCTTGTCCAGCTTAGACTGTGTTTGGATATTTCAGTCAAGTTGGATTCTCAGGAGATGCAGATATACATTCCATGTCTTTAGTTAGATGGTGGAATTTTTGTATTATCTGCTGTGGATATTTTTAGGGTTTTAATACTGACCTCTTAGTATTCTGTCCTTTCCTTTCCTATTTAGCTAGCGTGGCCTCTTTTGCTAAATCCTGATTTCTGCCTGCGTGCGTCTTTCCTCTAATACTCACAGTCAATATTTGTGGGGGGGCTGTCTATCCTTTGGGGTTCTGCTCTGAGGCAAGATAGAATTCCCATTTGCATCTATAGGGGTATTTAGTCCTCCGGCTGTGTCGAGGTGTCTAGGATGTGTTAGGTACACCCCACGGCTACTTCTAGTTGCGGTGACAGTTTAGGGTTTGCGGTCAGTACAGGTTCCACCTACTCCTGAGAAAGTCTCATGCGGCTCCAAGGTCACCGGATCATAACAAAACCCCCTCCACAACATCCACTCAAGTAGGTGTTTCATTATTGAACTGTACCATAAAGACAGTACTTCATGAGAGCAAATTATGTTCACCACAAGGTGAAAACCATTAATCAGCCTTAAAAATAGGCTGGATTAGACTGTCAAACATTTAACGAAGCCAACCCAGTTTTGGAAAAGCATTTTTTGGACAGATGAAACGATGATCAACGTGCACGAAAATGCCTGGAAGAACAATCTGTGGAGAAGGAGATTGGAACAGCTCTTGATCCAAAGCACACCACATCCTCTGTAAAACACGGTGAAGGCAGTGTGATGACATGGGCATGCATGGCTTCCAATGGCACTGGGTCACTAGTCTTTATTGTTCATGTGACTGAAGACAGAAGCAGCTGGGTGAATTCTGAAGTGTACAGGGCGATACTACCTGCTCAGATTCAACCAAAAGCAGCAAGGTTGATTGGACGGTGCTTAACTGACTCAAAACATACTGCGAAAGCAAGCCAGGAGTTTTTTAAGGCAAAGAAGTGGAATATTCTGCCATGGCTGAGTCAATCACCAGATCTCCATCCCATTGACCATGCATTTCATATTCTTAAGACAAAATTTAAAGCAGAAAGACCCACAAACAAGCAACAACTGAAGTCAGATGCAGTAAAGGCCTGGCAAAGCATCACAAAGGAGGAAACCCAGTGTTTGGTGACGTCCATGGTTTCCAGACTTAAAGCAGTCATTGCCTACAAAGGATTCTCTACAAAGTATTAAAAATGAACTTTTTATTTCTGGTGAAGTTGATTTGTCCAATTACTTCTGAGCCCCTGAAATGATTAGGCTTTGTTGCAATTCCTAAACATTTCACAAGATATTTTTGTTCAAACCCTTTAATTAAACCTGAAATTGCATCTCGGTTGTTGAATTTTAAATAAAAAATAGTAGCATGCAGAGTCCCCAAATCACAAAGATTGTCACTGTCCAGATATTTCTGGACCTAAATGTATATTTTTTAAATGTGTACTTTAGTGATTCAAACTGTATGTGCTCTAAACTTGATTGCATCTGGAAGATGATAAAGATATTTTTATTGCTGAATCCTTTTTTATTCTTAAGGGAAGATGAAGTGCAAGCTTCAGGTGGAACTGATAAGGGGCCCTGGTACTTTACAATGGAGAAGGGAGATTTGAACAACATGAAAAATGGTGCATCACAACTTGAGGAGTTAGAGGAAGATGAGGTTTGTTATCTGTCACTGTCAAGCAGATCTGCTTACTTATTAATCTAAACTAGGTGTTTTCAGTTTTATCTGAGTTTTGTTTGTGTGTGTTTATACGATTTGTATTTTCTTATAAATGATGAGGTGGTCATTCATCCTAATCTGATAGTAGCAGAATTTATAAATAAGTTTTACAGCTGCATCATAGCAATCTTCAGACTGGAGAGGTCTCATTGACTTCAGTGGGAGAGCATTCTAAGCATGTTCTATGATTTGTGCATGGAGAGGGTTAGCTGCAGCCATCATTTAGTTTTAGTGGTGTATCATATGTCACTTGTAGTGCACGCTTGTTACTCAAACGAGTATTGCGGGTCCTCGAGCGCCATGCTCGAGTTGTCTTTTCACATGTTTGGCACCTGTTAGGTACCCAATAAACATGTGGGGATTGCCCGCCATACACAGTAATTCCGTAGCTATGTTGGCTACTGGCATTACTGTGATTGGCCGGCCATGTCGCGTTATAGAGTCTTATATAAGACCTGGTGATGTGATGCTTGGCACACTGTCCTCAGGAAGCAGTTCAGCTAAAGTTGTTTAGAGCAGGCATATAGTCATGGTAATATTCTAAATAATATTTTTTCACTATCTAAATGTGAAACAGCCTGCTGTATCCCACCTTGTCATTTAGTGTTGCGGTGATATGAAACTGTCTGCAGACCTAAGGCACATTAAAAAAATTATAATTTTTCACTTGCAAAAAGTTAGACAGCCCACTGTATCACACACAATTAACCCCTTTCTGACATTGGACGTACTATCCCGTCGAGGTGGGGTGGGCCCGTATGACCACCGACGGGATAGTACGTCCAGCGCGATCGGCCGCGCTCACGGGGGGAGCGCGGCCGGGTGTCAGCTGACTATCGCAGCTGACATCCGGCACTATGTGCCAGGAGAGGTCACGGACCGCGCCCGGGACATTAACCCCCGGCACACCGCGATCAAACATGATTGCGGTGTGCCGGCGGTACAGGGAAGCATCGCACAGGGAGGGGCTCCCTGCATGCTTCCCTGAGACCCCCGGAACAACGCGATGTGATCGCGTTGCTCCGAGGGTCTCTTACCTCCTCTCCCTGCAGTCCCCGGATCCAAAATGGCCACGGCATCCGGGTCCTGCAGGGAGGGAGGTGGCTTACCGAGTGCCTGCTCAGAGCAAGCACTTGGTAAGCCTGCAGCACTGCAAGTCAGATCGCCGATCTGACAGAGTGCTGTGCAAACTGTCAGATGTCCCCCCTGGACAAAGTAAAAATGTAAAAAAAAAATTTCCACATGTGTGTAAAAAAAAAATAAAAATAAAAAATAAATAAATAAAAATTCCTAAATAAAGAAAAAAAAAAAATTCCCATAAATACATTTCTTTATCTAAATAAAAAAAAACAATAAAAGTACACATATTTAGTATCGCCGCGTCCGTAACGACCCAACCTATAAAACTGTCCCACTAGTTAACCCCTTCAGTGAACACCGTAGGAAAAAAAAATCGAGGCAAAAAACAACGCTTTATTATCATACCGCCGAACAAAAAGTGGAATAACACGCGATGAAAAAGACGGATATAAATAACCATGGTACCGCTGAAAACGTCATCTTGTCCCGCAAAAAACGAGCCGCCATACAGCGTCATCAAAGAAAAAATAAAAAAGTTATAGTCCTCAGAATAAAGCGATGCCAAAATAATTATTTATTCTATAAAATAGTTTTTATCGTATAAAAGCGCCAAAACATAAAAAAATGATATAAATGAGGTATCGCTGTAATCGTACTGACCCGAAGAATAAAACTGCTTTATCAATTTTACCAAATGTGGAACAGTATAAATGCCTCCCCCAAAAGAAATTCATGAATAGCTGTTTTTTTGTCATTCTGCCTCACAAAAATCGGAATAAAAAGCGATCAAAAACTGTCATGTGTCCGAAAATGTTACCAATAAAAACATCAACTCGTCCCGCAAAAAACAAGACCTCACATGACTCTGTGGACCAAAATATGGAAAAATTATAGGTCTCAAAATATGGAGACGCAAAAACTTTTTTGCTATAAAAAGCATCTTTTAGTGTGTGACGGCTGCCAATCATAAAAATCCGCTATAAAAAATGCTATAAAAGTAAATCAAACCCCCCTTCATCACCCCCTTAGTTAGGGAAAAATAATAAAATTTAAAAAATGTATTTTTTTCCATTTTATCATTAGGGTTAGGGCTAGGGTTAGGGTTAGGGCTAGCGTTAGGGCTAGGGTTAGGGTTGGGGCTAGGGTTGGAGCTAAAGAAAAAAAAGAATTTTTACTTTCACGGCTCTGCGTTATAAACTGTAGTGAAACACTTGGGGGATCAAAGCTCTCAAAACACATCTAGATAAGTTCCTTAGGGGGTCTACTTTCCAAAATGGTGTCACTTGGGGGGGGGGGGGGGGGATTTAATGTTTAGGCACATCAGGGGCTCTCCAAACGCGACATGGTGTCCCATCTCAATTCCAGTCAATTTTGCATTGAAAAGTCAAACGGCGCTCCTTCCCTTCCGAGCTCTGCCATGCGCCCAAACAGTGGTTTACCCCCACATATGGGGTATTGGCGTACTCAGGACAAATTGCACAACAACTTTTGGGGTCCAATTTCTTCTCTTACCCTTGGGAAAATAAAAAAATGGGGGCGAAAAGATAATTTTTGTGAAAAAATATGATTTTTTATTTTTACGGCTCTGCATTATAAACTGCTGTGAAGCCCTTGGTGGGTCAAAGTGCTCACCACACATCTAGATAAGTTCCTTAGGGGGTCTACTTTCCAAAATGGTGTCACTTGTGGGGGGTTTCAATGTTTAGGCACATCAGGGGCTCTCCAAACGCAACATGGCGTTCCATCTCAATTCCAGTCAATTTTGCATTGAAAAGTCAAATGGCGCTCCTTCCCTTCCGAGCTCTGCCATGCGCCCAAACAGTGGTTTACCCCCACATATGGGGTATGGGCGTACTCAGCACAAATTGCACAACAACTTTTGGGGTCCAATTTCTTCTCTTACCCTTGGTAAAATAAAACAAATTGGAGCTGAAATAAATTGTGTAAAAAAAATAAAAATAAAAAAAATAAAAATGTTAAATGTTAATTTTTATTTAAACATTCCAAAAATTCCTGTGAAACACCTGAAAGGTTAATAAACTTCTTGAATGTGGTTTTGAGCACTTTGAGGGGTGCAGTTTTTATAATGGTGTCACACTTGGGTATTATCTATCATATAGACCCCTCAAAATGACTTCAAATGAGATGTGGTCCCTAAAAAAAATGGTGTTGTAAAAATGAGAAATTGCTGGTCAACTTTTAACCCTTATAACTCCCTAACAAAAAAAAAATGTTGGTTCCTAAATTATGCTGATGTAAAGTAGACATGTGGGAAATGTTACCTATTAAGTATTTTGTTTGACATATCTCTGTGATCTAAGGGCATAAAAATTCAAAGTTGGAAAATTGTGAAATTTTCAAAATTTTCGCCAAATTTCCGTTTTTATCACAAATAAACGCAAGTTATATCGAAGAAATTTTACCACTATCATAAAGTACAATATGTCACGAGAAAACAATGTCAGAATCGCCATGATCCGTTGAAGCGTTCCAGAGTTATAACCTCATAAAGGGACAGTGGTCAGAATTGTAAAAATTGGCCTGGTCATTAACGTACAAACCACCCTTGGGGGTAAAGGGGTTAAGCTGTAGAGGCCTGATCCAGAGGCCACCCAAAAATGATTGTGTTCCTAAAATCATGCAGCAGGGGACCTGACTTTAAAATAGTTTGTAGCATCTAGTGTGTTATAAAGGCCTTATCCAGAGGCCACCAAAACATTCTTGTGTTCCTAACATCATACAGTAGGGGACATTTGACTTTCAAATTGTTTGTAGCGTATCATCATTGTCATACAGGCCTCATCCACACTCAAACATTTCTTTCTTCTGTGACAAACACGATACAGCACGCCATATTTCACCTTGGAATTTACCGTCGCTGAAATTCAGCTGTTTGCAGAGGTGGTGCAGAGTTTAAAATCTAATTTTTGGTTGCGTATACTGTGCTTCTACCACACTATCTGAGCAACATGACAGGGAAAAAGTGAGGCCGTGGTGGAAGGGGAGTTAGGCTTCGTGTTCAAGGTGTACGTGGGGTAGGTGGTAATGTTTGTGAAAGCACTAGTGAACCAACATCGTCACGTCCTATGCAAAGACAACTGACAACTTCTGTTACTGGACGGGCTACTCCACTACCTTTCTTTGGCAGACGCACAGCGGTACGCCTTGCTGATGAGGCCCAGAAAGAGCATGTGCTTGAGAGGATGGCAAGCCCAGCTGCAAGTGGCCTCTCCTCCACTTACTTCACCTCAACATCACACCCAGTACAGTTCACAGAGGTGGCACCCAAATTCCCCTTGCTTCCCACCGTGTCCCAACTCTCCAACCGTACAGCTGACTGTATGGAACCAAAGATGGGTGAGTCTGAAAACCTGTTCATACATTCTATGCCATGGTCATCAGAAGTGTCAAGAGAAGGAAATCTGCACCATGGCCAAAATTTTTTTTTAGCTTGGATCCGGGGCAGGACAAAGTAGGGTTTGAGCAGCATCCTGACCCTCGTCTGGGGCGAGGTGATCCTGATGAGACTCGGATATCTGAAGTTCTTTCTGACTGTACTGTACTGTCAGGGCAGGAAGAGGAGGAGGGTGACTCCAGGGGCGAGGAATGTAACAACACAGAGGATGATTATTATGAGGTGTTAGATCCCAGTTGG
Source organism: Ranitomeya variabilis (assembly GCF_051348905.1). Lineage (NCBI taxonomy): Eukaryota > Metazoa > Chordata > Amphibia > Anura > Dendrobatidae > Ranitomeya > Ranitomeya variabilis. The sequence goes on from NC_135234.1 coordinate 544,729,233, forward strand.
TGTGAACATAGAGGCACACAGCTGAGTAGGTCATCTGAGAAGGAAGACAAGGTTACATTGCACCATACGTCACAGACCTGTAGTGATGCAGCCACGACAAACAATGCATCCTCAGCCACAACTGTAGCTGTGACCAGCAGCGTCTGCAGTTCCCAGGGTTGGCAAGGGTTGCATAGCCTGGGCCTTTTGACACTGCAAAGAATGAGCCAATTCGCTTTATCTGCCAATTTAGGAAAAAAAAAAAACTGAGTCGAGGTAAAAAATGCAATAATTTGACTACTACATGTTTGAACCTTCACATGCACAATCAACATGCGTTACTGTGGGACTCCCACTGCACGAAAATGCGGACCTCAACAACTATCAGCCGCCCCATCAATCGCTTTTGCTACTTTTTCCTCCTTTGTTAACGTGCTAACTATTGAGACGCAGGTCTTCGATCGCAGAACCTCGGGTTCTTTACCCACTCCAGTCACGCTGACTGAGAGCCCGCCGTCAGCCTGTAACGGAAGTGGACATGCCTGCTGTTTTTTCCCAATCTCAGAGAAAGAGCACACCACAACTTTCTCAATCCACCGTAACATCTCCTCCTGCACCTCCCTCGCAGTCCAGCAGTTTTGTCCAGTTCACCGTACTCCGCCCTCTCTCAGCACTGCAGCCAGCCCACGGTTCTGCAGTTGTGGTCACGTAAAAGATTGTTTCCACCTACACATGACAAAGCTAAGAGGTTGTGAAGTTCACCATCTCCAATCTGTTGACCACGGAAATGCTGCCTTTTCCACCTGGTAGTTACAGATGGTTTTCAAAAGCTGATGGCCGTCGCAGTTGCCCAGTACCATTTGCCCAGTCGCCATTACTCTTCTAAGAAAGCTGTGCCTGCGCCACACCAGCATATCGCAGACAACATCACCCGTTCCTTGACTAAATCTCTGTCTGCCAGGTTGCATTTGACCACAGACACTTGGACATGTGTTGATTTAACAAAGTTGGATATGTATCATGAATTGTCCCTCTACACTTTGGAGGTGCTGGCCTGCCCTGACGCTAGCATTTTGCCAGAGTGGGTTTCTAGTGTCACTGGGGCATCCATCTGTCAACTGAAAATGCTGACAGGCTGATTCTTAAAAAAAAAAAAAAAAAAAAAGGCCTGGATTGGCCCAGACTTCTGAACCCTACCGGATGACAGAAGTAGAACATAAAGCCAATTCAAATGTTACCTTTTTTCTGGTGTATTCCCATGCACCACGTCCCACCCAAAAAAAAGAGTAAACGGTTCCTCTTTCCTCTAATTTTTGGCAGTTGTTGCATTGCCTGCATAGGCTTTGTGAATTTAAGTCCCTCATTCATAAATTTAAACAGGATGTGTCTGACCAAGTCACACACCCCACATGCCCAAATAAGGTAGTAAAATGTTAACGCCTTCATGACCTGAGTTTTTTTCAGTTTTACGTTTTCGTTTTTTGCTCCCCTTCTTCCCAGAGCCTTCATTTTTTTATTTTTCTGGGAATATGGCCATGTGAGGGCTTATTTTTTGCCGGACGAGTTGTACGTTTGAATGACACCATTGGTTTTACCATGTCATGTACTACAAAAAGGGGAAAAAATTTCTAGTGTGGGGAAATTGCAAAAAAACTGCAATCCCACACTTGTTTTTTGTTTGGCTTTTTTTTTCTAGGTTCTTTAAATTCTAAAACTGAACAGCCATTATGATTCTCCAGGTCATTACGAGTTCATAGACACCAAACATGTCTAGGTTCTTTTTATCTAAGTAATGAAAATAAACTCCAAACTTTGCTAAAATTTTTTTAAAAACTTGCGCAATTTTCTGTTACCCGTAGCGTCTCCATTTTTCATGATCTGGGGTTGGGGGAGGGCTTATTTTTTGCGTGCTGAGCTGACGTTTTTAATGATACCATTTTGGTGCAGATACACTACCGTTCAAAAGTTTAGGGTCACTTAGAAATTTCCTTATTTTTGAAAGAAATGCACAGTTTTTTTCCAATGAAGCTAACATTAAATGATTCAGAAATACACTCTTATACATTGTTAATGTGGTGAATGACTATTTTAGCTGCAAACGTCTGGTTTGTAATGCAATATCTTCATAGGTGTATAGAAGCCCCATTTCCAACAACCACTCCAGTGTTCTTATGGTACTTTGTGTTTGCTAACAATGGAAGGGTATGTTTCCACGTGCCGGATTCCCTCTGGATTAGCTGCCGATTGAACGCTGCATACAGCCGCAGTGTTCAACACGCAGCGTTACAGCATAGTGAAGGGGATTTTATGAAATCCCGTCTCCACTATGGGTGCGAACATGCATCGGGCGGCTCTGCATTTACGGATATGCGGCACGTCTTTTTAGAATGCAGCATGTCTGTTTACCTTGCGGCGACTCTGTCACCGCAAGGTAAATCACAGGGCCCCTATGTATGGAGTGCGGAGATTCCGGATGCGTGCAATGAACACATCCGGAATCCCCGCGCGTACAGAGGGGGGCGGCGCTTTGGGCGGAGCAGGGTTTAGAATACCCTTGAAAACCCTCGGGCAAGTATGTTAGCGCAGCTGAAAACAGTTTGGCTGATTAGAGAACCTACGTATAAACCTGCCCTTCCTTTGAGCTAGTTGAGAATCTGGAGTATTACATTTGTTGGTTCCATTAAACTCTCAAAATGGCCAGAAAAAAAGAACTTTCATGTGAAACTCGACAGTCTATTCTTGTTCTTAGAAATGAAGGCTATTCCATGCGAGAAATTGCCAAGAAACTGAAGATTTGCTACAACGGTGTGTGTTGCTCCCTTCAGAGAACAGTAACAAACAGGCTCTAACCAGAATAGAAAGAGAAGTGGGAGGCCCCGCTGCACAACTGAACAACAAGACAAGTACATTAGAGTCTGTAGTTTGAGAAATCGACGCCTCACAGGTCCTCAACTGGCAGCTTCATTAAATAGTACACGCAAAACGCCAGTGTCAACGTCTACAGTGAAGAGGCGACTCCGGGATGTTGGCCTTCAGGGCAGAGTGGCAAAGAAAAAGCCATGTTTGAGACTGGCTAAAAAAGGAAAAGATTAATATGGGCAAAATAACACAGAAATTGGTCAGAGGAAGATTGGAAAAAAGTGTTATGGACAGACGAATCCAAGTTGGAGATGTTTGGATTACACAGAAGAACCTTTGTGAGATGCAGAACAACTGAAAAGATGCTGGAAGAGTGCTTGACGTCATCTGTCAAGCATAGTGGAGGTAATGTAATGGTCTGGGGTTGCTTTGGTGCTGGTATAGTGGGAGATTTGTACTAGGTAAAAGGGATTTTGAATAAGGAAGGCTAGCACTCCTCCATTTTGCAACACCATGCCATACCCTGTGGACAGCGCTTGATTGGAGCGAATTTCACCCTACAACAGGACAATGACCCAAAGCACACCTCCAAATTATGCAAGAACTATTTAGGGAAGAAGTAGGCAGCTGGTATTCTATCTGTAATGGAGTGGCCAGTGCAGTCACCAGATCTCAACCCCATTGAGCTGTTGTGGGAGCAGCTTGACCGTATGGTACGAAAAAAGTGCCCATCAAGCCAAACCAACTTGTGGGAGGGGCTTCTGGAAGCATGGGGTGAAATTTCTCCAGACTACCTCAGCAAATTCAAAACAAAAGAAAGTCAAAACCGCACCCTTTTATATATAAATTGAAGGTCTCAGCGGACACACGTCCAAAACCAGGGAGCCCATCTCGACCAGTACCAAGACCACAAAGAACAAAAAGACAGCGCCACAATGGATGGTGAAAAAATAGGAGCTTACATTTATTCTGCCTCCTGTAGCGACGTTTTGGTCAACAGACCTTTATCAAGCACATCGCTACAGGAGGCAGAATAAATGTAAGCTCCTATTTTTTCACCATCCATTGTGGCGCTGTCTTTTTGTTCTTTGTACCTCAGCAAATTAACTGCTAGAGTGCCAAAGGTCTGCAATGCTGTAAGTGCTGCAAAGGGAGCATTCTTTGACGAAAGCAAAGTTTGAAGGAGAAAATTATTATTTCAAATAAAAATATTTTTTTCGAACCTTGTCAATGGGTGGACTAGATTTTCAATTCATTTGGCAACTCATTTGATTAATAAAAGTATGAGTTTTCATGGAAAACACAAAATTGTCTGGGTGACCCTAAACTTTTGAACAGTTTTGTACGTTCTTTTGATCGCCTGTTATTGCATTTTAATGTCACTGATCATGTGACGCTGTCAGAGATCTGCACGGGTGGATCGCGATTCCGCCCGCGCCTATTGTGGGCACCTGTCAGCTGTTCAAAACAGCTGACATGTCCTGGCTTTGATGCGGGCTTACCGCCGGAGCCTGCATCAAAGCGGGGGTTCTGCCATCGGATGTACTGTTCCGTCCTATGGCAGAAAGGGGTTAATAATACCATTTTGGTGCAGATACGTTCTTTTGATCGCCCATTATTGTATTTTAATGCAATGTCGCGGGGACCAAAAAAATGTAATTCTGGCGGTTTTTACTTTTTTCATTATGCCGTTTAGCGATCAGGTTAATCGTTTTTTTTTTCATTGATCGGACGATTCTGAACGTGGCGATAACAAATATGTGTGTGTTTGATTTTTTTTTTTTTTTTTTAATGGGGCAAAAGGGGGGTGATTTGAACTTTTTATATTTTTTTTTATAATTTTAAAAAACATTTTTCTTTAACTTTTGGTATGCCTTAATAGTCTTCATAGGAGACTAGAAGCTGCCATAGCCGTTCGGCTCAGCTACATAGAGGCGATAATCAGAAAGTGCAAAAAACGCTATGTGTGAACACAACCTAAAGGGTGGAGCAGGATTTTTTCTTCCTTTCCTATTTTTAATTTTGCCTTGTATAGAAGTCATTATACAGGAAAGAATGTTTCCTAACATTTTTTTCCTGTGAAATCCATTTTATCTTCGGTTTTGTATGTTTTCTTGTCAGTCTGTGAAAGTGGAGTAGTATCTTGACAACATTGTTCCCAGCAGTGACCTGGGAGTCAGAGATGCATCCAGACATCTTTCCCATGCTGTTTCCATCCAATTTAGAGATTTGCTTGCCCTCTTGTTAGGGTCTGTCGGAAAAATGCTCGAGTTTCCCAATGACTTCCATTATACCCATTACTTGAATCGAGGTTGTCCAAGCTTCCAACCTGCTCGATTCAAGCATTTTAGTGCTGGCTCATCACTAGTCACTTGCCTTCACCTTTTATATTAATTATGTTGATTTTCGTTACAATCCTGCCTGTGATGATGATAAGATAACTGCTGAAAAGGAATGGCACTCTTTCAGAAAAGTCCACCAGAAGTATATAAATGTGTAACATAAACACTTCACTGCCAAGGCTTTCCATTGCCACAGAACTAGAGCCTGGATATTGGTTTTGTATAGGCAAGAATATAAACTGTAAATAACTTCTTGGTTTTGGGTGTAAGGTCGGTTTCATACTTGAGTTTCGCTGGCCTCCGTATGGCTGCGTAGTTCCTCCCTTAAGCTCCACCTACTTCCGCATGCATCCTGCTGCGAACCTATCTTTAACATTCAGTATGCAGGGATATGCGTTGTATGCAGATGTGTTAGCATGCGGCGTTTTTACGTGCCTGCCGACTGCATGGGGACACAAAAAGTTGCGTTCCCGGTCAGCGGGCATGTCAAAATGCCGCATGCCGACGCATCCGCATATCGCTCATGTCTCTGCGTACCCAATATTAAAGATAGGTACGCAGGACGCATGCGGAAGTAGGCGGAGCTTAAGGGAGGAACTACGCAGCCATTTGGAGGCCAGCGAAACTCAAGTGAGCACTTAGCCTTAAGGTACCGTCACATTTAGCGACGCTGCAGCGATCTAGACAACGATGCCGATCGCTGCAGCGTCGCTGTGTGGTCGCTGGAGAGCTGTCACACAGACAGCTCTCCAGCGACCAACGATGCCGAAGTCCCCGGGTAACCAGGGTAAACATCGGGTTACTAAGCGCAGGGCCGCGCTTAGTAAGCCGATGTTTACCCTGGTTACCAGTGTAAATGTAAAAAAAACCAAACACTACATACTTACATTCCGATGTCTGTCGCGTCCCCCGGCGTTCTGCTTCCCTGCACTGTAAGCGCCGGCCGTAAAGCAGAGCGGTGACGTCATCGCTGTGCCCTGCTTTACGGCCAGCCGGCGCTGGCACAGTGCAGGGAAGCAGAACGCCGGGGGACGCGACAGACATCAGAAGGTGAGTATGTAGTGTTTAGTTTTTTTTTTACATTTACACTGGTAACCAGGGTAAATATCGGGTTACTAAGCGCGGCCCTGCGCTTAGTAACCCGATGTTTACCCTGGTTACCAGTGAAGACATCGCTTTATCGGTGTCACACACACCGATCCAGCGATGTCAGCGGGTGATCCAGCGACGAAATAAAGTGCTGTCCTTCTAGCTCCGACCAGCGATGTCACAGCAGGATCCTGATCGCTGCTGCGTGTCAAACACAACGATATCGCTATCCAGGACGCTGCAACGTCACGGATCGCTATCGTTATCGTTGTTAAGTTGTTCAGTGTGAAGGTACCTTAAGAGAGAGCTCGAGGGGAAAGCTGCAAGTGATATCTGGAAAAATGATCACAGCCTGTTAGTCTTCTTTCCTCGTTTGCAACATCCAGTGAACTCCTGGAGAAAATGGGAACTTTTCTTCTAGTGATTACCCTCTTTACAAAGGAAGACTCACATGTGCTGTCTGGTTGTCACATTTGAGAGATGAAGGTCTTTTTGTCTATTTAAATAGTAAGAAGTATTTGCATATTTAATCACTTTCAAAGCCTTAAGGCCCCGTCTCACATAGCGAGATCGCTAGCGAGATCGCTGCTGAGTCACAAGTTTTGTGACGCAACAGCGACCTCCATAGCGATCTCGCTATGTGTGACACGTACCAGCGATCAGGCCCCTGCTGCGAGATCGCTGGTCGTGTCGGAATGGCCTGGACCTTTTTTTGGTCGTTGAGGCCCCGCTGACATCGCTGAATCGGTGTGTGTGACACCGATCCAGCGATGTCTTCACTGGTAACCAGGGTAAACATCGGGTTACTAAGCGCAGGGCCGCGCTTAGTAACCCGATGTTTACCCTGGTTACCAGCGTAAATGTAAAAAAAACAAACAGTACATACTCGCCTTTCGGTGTCCAGGTCCCTTGCCGTCTGCTTCCTGCTCTCACTGACTGCCGGCCGTACAGTGAGAAGTGAGAGCACAGCAGTGACGTCACCGCTGCGCTCTGCTCTCAGTGTACGGCGGCTCAGTCAGTCAGAGCAGGAAGCAGACGGCAAGGGACCTGGACACCGAAAGGCGAGTATGTAGTGTTTGTTTTTTTTGGTAACCAGGGTAAACATCGGGTTACTAAGCGCGGCCCTGCGCTTAGTAACCCGATGTTTAACCTGGTTACCCGGGTGCTGCAGGGGGACTTCGGCATCGTTGAAGACAGTTTCAACGATGCCGAAGTCGTTCCCCTGATCGTTGGTCGCTGGGGAGAGCGGTCTGTGTGACAGCTCTCCAGCGACCACACAGCGACTTACCAACGATCACGGCCAGGTCATATCGCTGGTCGTGATCGTTGGTAAATCGCTAAGTGAGACGGGGCCTTAAGGGTGCTTTCACCCTGCGTTCAGGTACCCGTCCTTTGGGCCCATCGGTGTTTCCGTCTGAACCCCCAGAAAAAACTGGATTCGAGCTTATTCGCCATACACTATAAAGGTGCCGACTTAGTGAACATGCGCTTTGCTGTGTTTCATTTTCGGACGTGTACACATACTGGAGGCGGACACTGAAATATAGCAGATAGCGTTGGAGTGTCCGTCTTCAGTAGGGGTACAAGCTCAAAAATTATGCTCGACAGAGCACATATTCACTCTGTCGGCACCGTTATAGTCTATGACCCCGTTTGCGCATTCGCCCAAATCTGTTTTCATGGGTGTTTGGATGCAAACCCCGACGGGCCCAATGGACGGGTGCTTGAACGCAGTGTGAAAGCATCAGAGACCTGTATACAATTGGAATATCTTTAATGTTTGTTTTGAAGCTGCTGTGCATCTAATCTGCGTTTTTTGCAAAACGTTACATTATTATGACAGAGTGCATGAAGGCACTTAGAATTATAAAATGCTTGTTGCCATTTTCACGATGTGCCAGGTCAGGCTTGAGGAAAATAATATTGGAGTAGAATATGTTTCACTTTATGTTTAGAATATAATTTTAGAAGTTTTAGCACCATTACTATTATTTACTAAAACAAATATTTTTCTTCTATTTGTTTAATCCTCAAGGCGAAAGATATCCAAAAAAGACCATTATCTCAGTGCTTATCAACAATAATGTCACCGTTATTTGCGGAGGTATGCAGTTTATTTATTTTTTAATCTCTTCTGACAGATCTAAACTGAGATTACCGTATTTTTCGCTTTGTAAGACGCTCCGGATTATAAGAAGCACCCCAAATTTTGAGGAGAAAAATAGGAAAAAACTTTTTTTAATAAATTGGGGGCGGGGGGGGGCTTCTTATAATCCATGCGTCTTATTGCTTACCAGGAGTTGTGGCTGGGATGAGGGGGTCTGCAGGGTGGCTCCTGTGCTGCAGGGCTGTCTCCGGTGCTGCGGGGGGCTCTGGCGACATTTTGTGAAAGGCCAGAGCCCCCCGCAGTTCGTCCATGCTTTCCTGTGTGGTGGTCTTCGGGAAAATGGCTGCCGGGATCTCGAGAGATGAAATCTCAGCCCTGAAATCTCATCTCCCGAGATTCCGGCGGCCATTTTCCCGGAGTCAGTCATACAGGAAACCATGGACGAACTGCGGGGGGCTCTGGTCTTTCACAAAATGTCGCCAGAGCCCCCCGCAGCACCGGAGCCTCCAGCATCACCCGGGACAGCAGCGGACAACCGCGGCAGCGATGGTGGGCGGCAGCGGTGGCGGACACCCCCTCATCCCAGCCTGTAACGGTAAGCGGTATATCCGCTTTGTAAGACGCACCCCCATTTCCCCAAAAAATTTGGGGGAAATAAAGTGCGTCTTACAAAGCGGAAAATACGGTATATGGATTGTAATCGAGTGCGCTTAATAATGCTAATGTACACATCCCGTCACACCTTGTGAACTTTGTGTAAGAGCAGATGTCATAACTGGACAGCTCTCCAGAAAACCTCACTTTTACTATGGAAACATCTTTTTTTTTTTTTGTAAAAAAAACTAGTTTTGGTGTTCCCAGTACTATTGACTGAATGCACCACAGTTATTTTACATGTCCAGAAAAATCACAAAAAGTCATCCTTTGTCTACAGGTGGCCATGCTGGGTTATGAGCCCCTAAGCCATAGATGACCTAAAGCAGATAAATCCTCCATTACTAAACTGATCACCTCTTCCAGTCTTAGGACACAGGGATCTGTCTTGTAATCGCTGCCATCCTCATGTGGAATTTTGTGGTTTTGGCCGCAGTTTTGATCTTTGTAATCATCCTCATGATATTGCATATGATGCAACATAACATCATTTTTTTGTGACCGATTCTTTTTGATCCTGTATGAAATTGACATCATATTAGCGTGAGGCTATATTTGCATCAGGCTTGTACAGAGATTTTCCACTGATAGGCTTTTGGTTTTGGTGGCCAGTGCTGGGTTAAAATGATAAAATGTTAACCTGTCCTCCCTCCCTGTCCCCGATCCGATACATCTGCTGAGCTCAGTGATTGGCTGCAGTAGTGATGTGCGCTGTAGTTGTGATGTCACTGTTGCCACCAGTAAACATCGACCAGATCAGCAATGAAGAGATCACACTTGATCAGGGAAGGGTGGATATCATCTAATTTTTATTTATTTTTTTAACCATGCATTGGCCAATCAAGACCATAACCTACTAGTTGAAAATTCATTTAAAGTGATTTTCTAGTCAGTCTTTTCAGTTATCCACCAGATATCTGCTAAATCTCTAACTACTGAGGTCCTGCAGACCGGGGCGATTTTCCACACTTTCTTGCCACACTTGGATTAAGTATAGACATGGCCACACATGACCATTTCTGCACCATGCTATGTCTATAGACCTGACAAAGATAGACAAGTACACCCCTTAGCCCTGTCTCCAAGTTACATAATAAATGTCTATAGTTAGAAGACCTGTGTAGAGACCTGTGTAGTCTCGAAAGCTTGCAATTTGTTACCATCTTTTCAGTTAGCCATTAAAAGGTATCAACCACTGAGGACTCTCAATTCTAAATATTTTTCTATAGTTGGAAAACAAATGTTAAGGCTGCAATCCTTACTGACTTTGTTTGGCTTTATTTACCTGAATAACATACAAATTGAATTTTGGTTTGCAACCTTCAGTGATGGAATTATTTGACAGAAACATTGTGTTGTACCATTGTAATAATTATGTACCAATATGTGTCAGTTAAAGGAGAGAAGCCAAGCCAGTGGTGGCAATGTAGGATCTATAGAAGAACTTCGGGAGGCAATTTATCTAGCCGAGGAGGCCTGCCCTGGCATCTCGGACTCCATGGTATCACAGCTTCTTATGCGACTTCAAAGGTAATAGTTTATTTGAATAGCCAACATAATATACACCATTGTTTTAATTTTCTAGCATAGTATTAATTAGGAAACCTGCTCACTTTTAAATATACATATAATTGTTCATAAATTTTGGCTTTAACGGCACATGCTCAGGACTGTTTGCGCAATCACAATGGTATCGTGGTTTCCATGATATTTACAAAGAATGGTCCTAAGACCTCTGAGGGCACACTTGCAAGGCTGCTGTGGGTTGGTTCCAGTCCTTACAGCCAAAGGACTGACAAGGGTGGCACATGTTAAGGAGCTGAAACTCCTAAACCCTTCATCCAATTTTAATGTGGATACCCTCAAATGAAAGCTGAAAGTCTGAACTTCAACTGCATCTGAATTGTTTTGTTTAAAATTCATTGTGGTAATGTCTATAACCAAAATTAGAAAAATGTTGTCTCGGTCCAAATATTTATGGACTTAACCTATGGTGCTGCACATACAGTTATGATGGGTACATGTGGCATCCATAAAAAAAATATTGGACTATGTGAGATATCACACATGCTCGAAACATGGACATGTGAAGGAGGAATAAGATAAATGTAAATGCGCTTCAATGTTATTGTGCAAATAGAAAAGGGGAATAGAAACTTTTTTTTTCAGAATAACACAAATGGCAAATAATGTCGCAAGACGCCAGATAATGTTTATACATTCTGTATTGCCAAATTTTCCCATGAATTAAAATGGCCTTAAAGCTAACCTGTTAGCCGGATTTCACACCCCAACTTATGCACATTGCGCTCTTTCAAAGACAAGTCCAACAATAGAAAGTTATTTTTATGTATAAAAAGGGACCATAGTAAAAAGATTGTCAGCAGGATTTCACCACCCCAAAACTATTTATATGTTCAAAGACATCTTCAGGAATACCTTTTACATGACCAGTCCGTTCCTCCATTACTAAGAAATCCGCATTTCAGTTGACATGAAAATGACAATATGGTAGATCTGAAGCCTCTGTCACTCCAGCACTATTCTCCGCCCAGTGCCACCTCCTCTTGCTTTTCTGTCAGCCTCTATGCTGTTTGACTTCAGGCAAAGGAACTGTCAGTCAGGGAGGAGGAGGTGACGAAGGGCAGAGAATAGAGCTGGAGTGACAGGCTTGAGATCTGCTATATCCATTTGCACATCAGTTCAAACAGTGATTTCTCAATAACAGAGTGGCCATGTAAAGGTATTGCTGGACTGGTCTTTGAAAGTTCTACATGTACATGTAAATAGTTTAGGAAGTTAAATCTTGCTGACTGATTCCTGAAGTCCCTTTTTATAAATCAATCTAGTGTATTTTTCGGACTATAAGACACACCTTTTACCCCAAAATTTGTGTGGAAAATTGGGGTGCGTCTTACAGTCGGAATGTACTTACCAGTAGTGTGGCGGCAGCAGGAGTCGGGCGATTCTGCCTGCCCTGCCCTGGGCTGGGAAGAGGGGTTTTAAGTGGTCCGACGCTGCAGGGTGATGATACGACTCCCATCCCAGACTGGTGTGGCAGTATTTGGCAGTGCTTGGTGGTGTGGGTGCTCCAAGACATTTGTGAAAGCCCAGAGCCCCCGCACTTCCATTGCTGCAAACCTGTGGCCTTCGAGAAAATGGCCGCCCGAGGCGGCGCATGCGCAAATTGAGATCTTGGCAATGGCAGAATGTCGGCGGAGCTCCTGCACCACCGAGCACCGCCAAATACTGCTCCAGTCTGGGATGGGAGTCATATCATCGCCGGACCACCGAACACCTCCTATGAGGAGGACCACCTCCTATAACACCTCCCTGTTAAGCTGAATTTGGACTGTAAGACTGTTCCCAATTTAACGCATTAATTTTTTTCCCTACTTTCCTTTTGAAAATTTGGGGTGCATCTTATGGTCTGGTGCGTCTTATAGTCTGAATAATACGGTATCTTTTTGATTAGCTTTAGTTAAAAATATTTTGCAGTGACATAAATAAACGGATGTGTCTCTGAAAAAATCTGAAAGTGCAGTCATAGCCAGAATGCCATCCTGCTCCTGGTCAAGTTTGCATTCCCCTTTTCTCGAATATATCTGTGTTTTGTGGTCTGTACTTGGAATGCAATGCACAGACTGTCCGCGGTCACCTGACTCAAACATGATGGTCTCATAGGCATATATGAGGCTTTTGAGTTCAGTCAGATGCGGTCTGAACATGGACCATGAAACACTGATGTGTGAATCCAGCCTTACTGGGCAATTGCTGGCATCTTGGCTGTGAAACTCCTTCCTGAATTTCCAAGCTTGTATATTTCTTTGATTTTTAAAAATATTAAGCAACTAGTAAAATATTAAACTAATAATTTAAATATTAAAAATAAAACTAAATTACTTAAGTGATTTATCAACTTACACTAATCATTTTTTTTTCTTACTGTGTGAAAGAAAAAAAAAAAGCAAATTTAGTTTTCACCCCTTAATGACTCTTTTTCTGCCTTTTTTTCCAGATACTCTGTAAATGGAGCAGACTCTTCAACACAGTGAAGTTGTATAAGCTGGACAAACTTTTCAGTTTTTCTAGAGTCAAAGAATGTGGCTGTAGCTTTAAGGATCAGTGACTCTGCTGAACATTCACTAAAAGCTAGAGTTTTTATGATTTTATTTTTTGTAATCATAGTGCAGATATGATACATATAATAAGTACTGTGATAAAGAAAATATTTTGAATACTCAGGTATCTCGCTCTTAGCTGGCAGCTCCTCTGGGAGGTGGCATTAAAGCTGCACTGAGGTTTTGTGTACAGAGATGTTTGTATATAGCATAATTTTTACAGAAATGCCCTGAGCATGCCCAGAGCCTCTGGTGTCCGTGTCTTCAGGAGTTCACTTCTGTAGATAATGTTACTGGATGACTTATTTAAGAGACTGTGCTTACCTTTTACCCTAATGTTACCTGTATATAGGAAATGACATGGCAGGTGAAGTTGTTTTCTACTTCTGTTACTTTGAGAGGTAAATATCTACATGAAGCCAATGTATTTCTCTACAGATTTTGCATTGTAAAAATTACAGTATTGCTAATGTTTGCTGAAGCTTTGAATGTACATTTGATATAAAAAGACTAAAGTTGGGTACTGTCAGAAGGTCTCTGTGGATTTTAATTTCTAATATTCCTTTCTAATACAAGATACTTCAGCTCTTCACTATTCGCCTTGTATTAGGGCTTGTTACATGTGCTCTGCTTCCAGTCACATTTTTAGCTGCATGTAAGGAATGTGAAGAGGGAATGTCCTTATTTTGGTTACATCTAATTCTTTTTTCTGCTTCATTCCTACCATTTATTACAGTAAATACAGATGGAAATAAAGGCCATAAACTACTATAATTAAAGCAGTATATGTGGCAAATTCCATCAGGCTCCGCTAACACTACCATCATGGCTTGTGTTTATAACTAGAGCAATACTACGACGGATCCATTTTTATTGGATCCAAACTATGGATAAATGGGCCATGCATGAGATACTGGGCCTGGTGCACAGAGCCAAACCAATAGACTTCACTATTAGTTGTAGTTGTGACGTTGCTGCTGCAGCTGGTAGACAATGGAGCAGCAGTGGAAACGCATTGCTGGTGCAGGGGAAGGGACATAACTGCTCAATTTACTATTTTCATGCAGCACAGCCCAATGAACAGAAAAATAAATGTATTTGTGGAAAAAAACCTCTAAATGTGGTTTTCTACTGCTGAACATCTCCTTATTAAATTACTGCTGCATAAGCTCCTGGGTCCAGCGCTGCCACTTTTTCAGTCTCTGTTTACTGTCTGCATCTGTGAGGCTACAACTACAGCGCCCATCACCTCTGCAGCCAATCACTAAGCTCAGTGGCCATGCTGTTATAAAGAGCAAGATTCACTAAGCTCAGTGATTGGCTGCAGTGGTAATGTGCGCTGTAGTTATGCCATTAGTAGTGCAACAAGTAAATAGAGCTGGATTTAGGGAGCCTAGAACCTATAAGGGGAATATATGTAAAACAAATAATCTGTTGTAAATAGGCTGAGCCAGCCTACTTAAAATGATGGACTTCCCTCACCTACTTTATTTTATACACTCACCGGCCACTTTATTAGGTACACCATGCTAGTAACGGGTTGGGCCCCCTTTTGCCTTCAGAACTGCCTCAATTCTTCGTGGCATAGATTCAACAAGGTGCTGGAAGCATTCCTCAGAGATTTTGGTCCATATTGACATGATGGCATCACACAGTTGCCGCAGATTTGTCGGCTGCACATCCCAAAGATGCTCCATACAAGGCAGGATGGATCCATGCTTTCATGTTGTTTACGCCAAATTCTGACCCTACCATCCGAATGTCGCAGCAGAAATCGAGACTCATCAGACCAAGCAACGTTTTTCCAATCTTCTACTGTCCAATTTCGATGAGCTTGTACAAATTGTAGCCTCAGTTTCCTGTTCTTAGCTGAAAGGAGTGGTACCCGGTGTGGTCTTCTGCTGCTGTAGCCCATCTGCCTCAAAGTTCGACGCACTGTGCGTTCAGAGATTCTCTTAGGCCTACCTTGGTTGTAACGGGTGGCGATTTGAGTCACTGTTGCCTTTCTATCAGCTCGAACCAGTCTGCCCATTCTCCTCTGATCTCTGGCATCAACAAGGCATTTCCGCCCACAGAACTGCCGCTCACTGGATTTTTTTTCTTTTTCGGACCATTCTCTGTAAACCCTAGAGATGGTTGTGCGTGAAAATCCCAGTAGATCAGCAGTTTCTGAAATACTCAGACCAGCCCTTCTGGCACCAACAACCATGCCACGTTCAAAGGCACTCAAATCACCTTTCTTCCCCATACTGATGCTCGGTTTGAACTGCAGGAGATTGTCTTGACCATGTCTACATGCCTAAATGCACTGAGTTGCCGCCATGTGATTGGCTGATTAGAAATTAAGTGTTAACAAGAAGTTGGACAGGTGTACCTAATAAAGTGGCCAGTGAGTGTATATGACACTGAAAGCGGAGAAAACAATTAACTATCTCTATCGTACATTTATATGGTATAAAAGCATATAGAATATCACTTTTTACAGCATCGAAAATAAGATGATATAACCTGCCTGCCCTGAGCAGAGTAATGGCTGACTGGATACATGGACCTCCATCTATACCTTCAGGGAGCTAGAGGACTCTTTCTCTTCTGGCTCTTTAGTCTTTATCTCTTACATTCTAGCTATGACAAATTACCATTAAACACAATTAATCATTAATTACAACTTAGAAGGCATGGAACAAAATGTTATTATTTAGAAACCTCTCCACATATATTGCTGCACTATTCCCTTATATGTAACCTATATTTTCCTATACTCTGACAGCACTGTACAGAAAGACAGTTATTCGCCCCCAGGAGCAGGATGCCTACAAAATAAAAAGGTGGAACCACTCCATACATCTCTGTGTTGTTTCCTGTTCCTGTGAGAGGAGACTTGCAGCCCTGCAGGGTGAAGTTGGACATACCTGGAGACATTTCTTTTGGAGTCGACGATCCCCTATTTCTATTAATGAGGTCTGCTGTCCTTTCCTGTCCTTCCATGCAATTGCTGGAATAGGGAGAGGATGCTACTCTACTACAAGCAAGCTGCTTTTGAGTTCAGAAGTCGAGACCGGAGATGACTTGGCACTTGCTCATGCTGAGCAATGACTGTGCTTCCGGGGCAGAGGAGTTCATCCGGGTCACATGTGCACAGCTGAGCCAACTGCCTATAGGTTGAGCCAGATGTGACGCGACACACCATAAAAACGTGTGCTTCCGAGTGTGGGGGAATTTAGGATTATTCTTCAGAGTCATCCTCCTCTGATGATGATGACTATAGGCGTCCATACTTCCTGGTTGAAGATATGGGAGAGTTGCTTAAGGTCATCAGATCTACCATGGGAGTGGAATCTCCTAGAAAACCCTTGTCGGTCCAGGACTCTGTTTAGTGGGTTAGAGGAGCATAGATACTGGATATTCCTGGAACTTAAGAATCTACTTTCCCTCATTAAGAAAGCGTAGAAGAAACCTGTTAAAAAGGTCTCCGCCAATAATGCATTTAAGATGAAGTACCCATTTGAAGATTTGTGTGAGGTTTGGGAGAAATCCTTTTTGATGATCTAGATTCCCTTAAAGACCCTTTTAGATTAAGAAAAAAAAAAAGGGATATGAGATGGTTTACTGTATGTAAACCATGACTCATATCCTGTCGGGTTTGGGAAGGAGAAATGAAAAGCCGGCAATTGAATTACCGGCTTTTCTCTCTAACACCGGTGCATATTTCTCGCAAGTCACACTGCTGGTCCATGTGTAATCCGTATTTTTCTCGCCCCCATAGACTTTCATTGGCGATTTTTTTGCGCAATACGGTGACAAACGCAGCATGCTGCGATTTTGTACGGCCGTAGAAGACTGTATAATACGGATCAGTAAAATACGGCTGATAGGAGCTGGGACATAGAGAATCATTGGGCCGTGTGTAATGCGTATTTTACGGGTGTATTTTCTGCGCTCATATGTCCGTAAAACTCGCCAGTGTGACGCCGGCCTAACTCTGCACGCAGAGCTCTTTGGCTTAAAAACTGGTAGGCGGATTTTCAGTCTAAAATGAAGTTTTGTGCCATTTCCTGTCAGGGGGTTATTTGTTCGGCTCTGGATGAAATTATAGAGAAAACTGCAGATGGCAGAAATCATTTCCCTTTTTTTATTAGATCCAAAAGAGTCTCCAGGAGAAACCAGATGAATATGAGCGGGAGGGGCAGACACATTTGGAAAAAAGAACAAAACCCAGGGTGGGATGTTCTTGTTCAATAAACTTAACCCCAATAAAGGAAGACCTATGCAACCATGAGGCCAGGTTTTCGGGTGAGGGGAAGGCTAAAGCTCTTCAGATAAGTGGCCCTGTTTGCCTTCTTCCCAGTTTGTCGTAGACACACTTTCCTGGGGACTCTAGCTAGTTTTTTTCCTCCACCCCACCAAGAAGAATGGTAGAAACACGAGTAGTGACAGAGGAAGTTTAGAAGCATTTAGAAAGACAGGTACTAGTCAAAGTACCAGAATCGAACCGGATTTTACAATCCTTGTTAAAAAATAAAACAAAACACAGATGGTTTGCACATTTAAAAACCACTATATTCATAATTGAAATCCTAAAATTCACCATAAAGCTATTGTACCTGATTGTTTCATAGCAGTGATAGACCTGAAGGATGCGCCCAGACCATCAGAAATTCCTCAGAGTAGCGATTAAGATTGGACTTTCTCCATCTGCAATACCCAATGCCTTTCCTTTCTGGGGTTCCATAGTACCCAGGGTTTTCACCATGACTGTTGCAGAAATGTCTTCCTACATAAGAGAAAAAGACATTTGAAAGTGCCAAACCTGAATGATTAAAGATTTGGATGAAAGATGCAAAAGCAATCAGGTCCTAGCTATTTTGTCAGAGATCGATTGGATAGTGAACAAAAGGCAAGTCAAAGTTGAGACTGCTACGCTACAGGTTCAGATTTTTCTAGGGATTGTTTGGACTCGAACCATCAACATTATTTACTCCCGCAGGAGAAAGTTTTGAAAATCAGACAAAAAATCCTGAAAGTTCAGATGAATCTGGAAATTTTGGTAAGGGGAGTAATATTCCTATTAGCCTGGAGTCACACTAGTGTTTTGCATCGGATGCGATATGCTAATGACCCTCGGCTCCTGCTCTGCTGCGAGCGCGAGCCGAGTGTCATACGCCTGTTCTCTGAGCCTCTCGCACAGAGCGGAACGGAGCACAGCTGCGGAGAAACTAATTTCTCCACCTCCTCCACTGCTGGGGTCAGTGTATATCGCACATCACTCAGATGATATCCGAGTGATGTGTGTTGTCTCACTCGCACACATAGGCTTAATATGGGTGCGAGTGAGCCGAGACTCGGCTGAGTGTCAGTGACAATCGCAGCATGCTGCGATTTCACTTGCACGCTGAAAACGGCCGAGGAAAAAAATGGTGATGTGAGCTGCCTCATAGAGGAATAATGATCCGAGTGCTATGCGATTTTTTTTTTTTTTTTTTTTAAATCGCATAGCACTCGTCCGTATTATACTGTAGTGTGACTCCGGCCTTAGGCTTACTAACTGCCACAATTCAAGCATTCCAGTGGGCCCAAATTCATGAATCCAGTTAACTGCAGAAGTTTAGGACTCCCTAATCTGGTCCTTAGACAAAACGAACCTCCGCAGAGGAGTTCCACAGAAAGTTCAGAAACTGTTGGTAATTAGGACTACATGAGTGCAGAGGGGGAGGGGGAGCCCACCTAGTCGGTCATAGTTTTCAGGCTCTGTAGGATATCACCATTAAGCAAAGTTCATCAAACCTGAAGTCTTAAGATCAGTAAGGCTACGTACACATTAGCGTTGTGCGGCGCAGCGTCGGGCGCAGCCGCGGCGACGCATGCGTCATGCGCCCCTATATTTAACATGGGGGGCGCATGGACATGCGTTGTCTTGCGTTTTGTGATGCATGCGTCATTTTGGTGCAACTGTCAGGGCGCAGAGGACGCTGCATGATGCAGTTTTTTCTGCGCCAAAAATCATGCAAATAATGAACGCATGCGTCACATGCGTTGTGTCGCCGACGCTGCGCCATACAACGCAAATGTGAACGTAGCCTAAGGAAAGTGTTATAGGTTTCACTGAAGTGGATATCGGAGAAAGGTGGTGGTCATGTCCGACAACAAAACAACGGTGGGCTATATAAATCATTAGTGGGGACCAGATCAGCTTCACTGATGGACAAAGTGATGAAGACCATCTGGTTAGTGTAACAGAATCTTTCCTCCCTTTTTGCCTGCCACATAAAAGGGACAGAAAATGACATAGCTGACTACCTAAGCCGTCATGTAATCAGTCAAGGGGAATAGATTTGGAATAGAGAAATCTTCAGTCAGATCTGTACCTTGTGGGGTCTTTCAGAAATAGACATATTTGTTACAATTTTTTTCCCCTGAATCCAGGGGAATTCCCGAGTGGGGTAGATGCTCCTCTACAGAAGTGGTACTTTCTCCTGGCCTAGGCATTTCCACCCTTTTCTCTAATTTAAAATGGTGTTAAAGATGCGGAAGAGGAAACCTGGGTCATATTATCGTTCCTTCTGGCCCAGAAGGCCTTGGTTCACTTGGCTGAGAATTATGTCCACTTTGGACCCCTGGATATTTCCTTACAATCCCAGTCTTCTGTCCAAGGGGCCAGTACTCGAACCTCAGGTTCACAATCTCCATCTCACTGTTTGGAACTTGATGGGATTATTATCAGTTCAGGGGCTCTCACAGGAGTTAGTTTACACTCTCATTTTAAAAGTTACCTCCTTTAAAATATATGCTGAAGTATGGGATAAATTCTGTCTACCAGTACACTAAAGGTTTCATAAATCTATGGGTGGTCAGCGATTTTGTTAAAAAAAAATAAAAAATCTTCCTTTGCGTCCAGACCAGTAAGGGGCCTAAGTGTTTCCCTGGGATTTGAATCTAGTACTTAATGCTCTTATGCGGAATCCCTTTGAGACAATTTGATCTGCCACTATTGGTTTACTCACCCTGAAAACAACTTTTAGTTGGGTGAACTACAGGCCATCTCCATTCATCAACCTTTCTCACCCTTCTTGGAAGGAAACACAAAGCCTGATCCAGCTTTTCTTCCAAAAATTGTACTGGATTTATGAAATCCCAGGAAAAAGTACAAAGTTCTTTCTATGAGAATTCAAGATCTCGGCGAGGTAGTTTTTCATTTGGATGTCAGGAGGTGCATGCTTAAATACCTTGAAGTTGTGGGGCCCTGGCGTAATTTGTCGTCAATGCATTATACCTGCGATCAAAGTGAAAAAAAAAAGTCCCATAGAGGGACTAAGTAAAAATGTCTCTATAAATAAAAAAAAAAGGGAAATGTAAAAAAAAAAAAAAAATCAAATACATTTTTTTTAAAAAAATTACACACACACACACACACACACACACACACACACACACACACACACACTCTGTGTATGGTGTATGTAGTATGTGTGTGCATATGTGTGTATATATATATATATATATATATATATATATATATATACACCGTATTTTCCGGCGTATAAGACGACCCCCCCAACTTTACCAGTTAAAATATAAAATCTTCTTAAAAGTCGGGGGGTCTTCTTATACACCCTATGTCGTCTTATAGGGCCGGTGAATATGTTCCCGGAGGCCACCGCATCGCACCTATTGAGCTGCCTCCGGGAAAATGGCCGCTGCTCAGATTCAGATCGCGTCCCGAGATCTCGGGACACAAGATCTGAATCTGAGCAGCGGCCATTTTCCCGGAGGCCACCGCATTGTACTGATGGAGCTGCCAGCGGGGCCTCCGAGCTTTACGGAGATGCCGGAGGAGCCCCGACTGCATGAAGATATGCCGCCGCCCCACAGCACCAGAGGCCCCACACTGCAGAAGAGGAGCCGCCGCCCCACAGCACAGCAGCCGCCGCTCCCAGCACAGAGACCCCACGCTGCAGCGCTATGATGAGGTAATGGGGGATACTCACTTTCCTGTGAGATGCCCCCTCGTCGTCATCAGGACCACTCTCCCCCCCCCCCCCCCACCCACCATATACACCCGGCGTACAAGGCGATACCCGGCGTATAAGACGACCCCCGACTTTTAAGAAGATTTTCAGGGGTTAAAAAGTCGTCTTATACGCCGGAAAATACGGTATATATATATATATATATATATATATATATATATATATATATATATATATATATATATATATATATATAATAGAAAAAAATTGGAACAGCACAAATCCTTTACTTATCTTCGGGTGCAAAGCCCAAACAACCCGTCCCTTGGTTGCTGTCAGTCCATATATATCACAAAAGCAGGCAGCACTCCATGTTCTTTAAGACAATTTGCAGGTCTTTATTGAGCCCACTTCTCCACGCAACGTTTCGGCTCTAACTGAGCCTTTCTCAAGCAACAAACAGACCTTATTACAACATATATATAGAGGGACATAACCCTATCATCCCCTAAGTGCAGCCAATCAGTGAACTTCATAGATTTACAGATGATTACTTTACATCATAAAGTGTATAAGTGCCAGCAGTGTACCATTAAAACTACATAGGACAACTCCCTAATACAGTGACCATCTATTTATTAATTTAACATACCCTTGGGGAGACATAGCGTTCATGGAGGAGGCAGCGTGTTGTCGGCGTACCAGGTGTGCTACTGCGCATGTCCTAGTGCTTCTCTATGAGTCATGATCACGTGATAGGTAAGAAGCCAATCTTTCCAAAAACGTATCGCGCCTGCGCAGTAGCGCTCAGAGTCTCCATCTTGGTAATGGAATCAGATGCCTTCATGACTTACTGCGCATGCGCCCTAGCGCCGATAGTTACGGTGTTATTGGTGATCACTACGTGACCTTACAGCATTATTTTGGCCACAGTATATAAACTATAATGCCATTATGTTGGTGGTAAAGAGATATTAAAAGGGCACCATTATATATAGAACTTAAATTATTAGTGGCAATCTATATATGCCTCAAAAACGTATAAAAAGTTAGGTATTTATTTATAAAGCTCATGGTATATTCCATTTACCACTTTTAAAATTCGCTGAAACAGCTTATAAGCCATATAGACTAATGAAAGATGTGCCTAATCCTACCTTGAGCTACCAGAGAGTATCTTGATTCAGATCCTCACCTGGCACTCATACAGCTAAAGGGCACTATAGTCTAAAGGGTGCCCCCCACCCCTCCGGGTCAGGCGCCCCCATTTCAGACATCTGCAAAGCAGTAGCACAGTAGTCCTGGCTAATGTAAATACTTGTGGTTTAAGGTTCACCAATGAGCATATTGCACCCAGCCCCTTACGGCCACATTATCAATAATAAGAAAAAACCAATAAGAAAAAACCAATAAGAAAAAAGCCAAATAATATTTTTATATAATTTATTAATTGGCCTCCCACCATCCACGTGCATGACACAGTATTTGTATATCTAGATCAAAAATATATATTGTTTACAAATGATTATAATAACATAATATAATTATTACTAGGATTAATTTAGTTCCTCCATGTCGAATGTCTCTCCACTTGGGATCTTCCATCATATTTGACAGCAACAGTACCTGGACAGAAAATGTACACAATAAAATTAGGAACATACTACTAAAATGAAGTATTCCCAAATATAAAAAATTCAAAGAATACCAGATTTTCTAACTACACAATCTCAATGACAGAACGTTGTCTTATATAGCTGTATGTAATTTGAAGTCTACATTGAGGCCCATGGGCCTAAGTGTATTCAGTTTATAGATCCACATAAGTTCCCTTTTCCGGAGGATCAGCTCTCTATCACCCCCCCTCCTGTCTATAGGTACCCTATCAATTATTTTGAATTTTAAATCCTGAGGTTAAAAAGATACAACATAACACGGAGGATATGGAGAAAAAGATGCAGGAAATATTTAATAAAGATGATTGGATACATTTTAAAGACAAAGTTGATAAGGATATGTGCAAATTTCGTGGAGATTTGGAGGAAACTAAAAGAAAAAAATGGAGTCGGGACATTGGAGATTGAGACTGGTCGAATCTATTCTTGGCAAACGGATAATTCAAAAGCGTCATGGAAAAAAAGAGGTCCTTCTGGCATCAAGGAAATGTATTTAAATAATGATGGTTATGTAAATAATAACTTTGTCCCTTTTAGATTTAGTGAACACACCAGAGGAAGGAAAAGACGCGGAGGCAGGCGCCAGCATCGGAAGCAAAAAGAAAACAGAAAAAATCAAAATTCAACCCCAAAAGACACTGAACCTCAGAAGGAGGGAACAGACCTCATAGTAAATATCTCCAAAAAGGTACTTACAGACATGCAAATTTCTGTACTAAGCAAAGGATTAACTTTCAGCCCGTGTTCACACATAGACTGGTTTGAACTACAATTAGATCTTGAAAGATTCTTTAGACAAATAAAACTAAGGGAGTGGTTCAAGGATAAAGACATTAATAAGAAAGTTAAATTAAGTGAATTTGATTTAAATGATGTACAATTAAGAAAAGGGAGTAATTTCATACCACCGACTAGCCCAGCTGTGATTGAGGCCTTTGAAAAAGCGGTAAGATCTGATATTGAACAGCTTAGAAATAAGGCAATAAAAGAATATGCGCACCCAAATATCCGAAGAGAGGAGTACGAGGCATTGCAGGAACTTGTCCATGACGGCGACATAGTGGTGAAACCCGCTGATAAAGGGGGAGCAGTCGTCGTCATGGACAAGGAAATGTATATTGCCGAAATATTGAGACAACTAATGGATGAGGATGTATATTTGAAAATGGATGGGGACCCTAAGTTTGTCATTTTGAAAGACATTAAGGCCTGTCTCAAAGAGGC
Source organism: Ranitomeya variabilis (assembly GCF_051348905.1). Taxonomy (NCBI): domain Eukaryota; kingdom Metazoa; phylum Chordata; class Amphibia; order Anura; family Dendrobatidae; genus Ranitomeya; species Ranitomeya variabilis. Next base: position 544,753,251 of record NC_135234.1, read on the forward strand.
CCAAGATTCAGATGTGATTGACCAGGATTTATATGAATACCTGTTAGAAGAGAACCCACGTACCCCGGTGTAATACATAACACCTAAGATACACAAGACCCTAATCAACCCCCCGGGACGCCCCATAGTCTCCGGGGTGGGTTCAATCTTTAATAAAATAGGTATCTTCCTAGACAGGGTATTTAATCCGATGGTCAAAGAATGCAAATCATACATTAGAGACATGACTGACTTTTTAAACAAATTGGAGGCACTGCAGGTAGAGAGGGAGGTCATTTTGGCATCCTTCGATGTAGTGTCATTGTATACTTCGATAGACCATGAACAAGGTCTTAATGCAGTCGGTAAGAAACTAGAGCTGAATAAGTATACACCTGAGGGCAGAGCCTTTCTATTAAAATTATTGGGGATCATTTTAAAAAAGAAACTATTTTTTGTTTGGTGACGCGTTTTACACGCAAAAACGAGGAACAGCCATGGGGGCCAATATGGCCCCCGCCTATGCTAATCTGGTTATGGAAGTCCTGGAGGAGGACCTCATCTATGTATCCCACCACTTCCGAAATGTTTTGGCGTGGTGGAGATACATAGATGATGTCTTCCTCCTATGGACAGGTACGCAGGGTGAATTGGAAGAATTCTTCCAATTCCTAAACACTATTGACAATACAATCAAATTCACACTTGTAATGTCCAAAAAAGAAATTCAATTTCTGGATGTACTTGTCAGTCTAAAGGAGGGGCAACTTAGTACTACACTGTTTGTGAAAAGTACAGATAAAAATAATTTGCTACTCTTTGATAGTCAACACCCACGGTCTATGATAAAATCCATCCCACTTAGCCAACTATTAAGAGTTAGGCGGATAGTCAAAGATGAAAAAGATATGGACATGGTAGTTGATCTACTAGTTAAAAAGTTTTTGGATAGAGGCTACCCTATGAATTTGTTGGAAAATACCAAAAATAAAGTATTACAGGTAAATAGGGTGGACCTTATCCAAAAAAAGACAAATAGACGTGAGAGGAAACAGAAAAGAGTCCCTTTAGTTAGCACCTATGGAGAGGAGAGCAGGGAAGTCCCTAACGTGATTAGTAGACATTGGGGGATGCTGGGTAGATGTCTGCCTGACATAAAGGAACTGCAACTACCACCGCTATATTCTTATAGATGTAACAAAAATATTAAAGATTACTTGATTAAGTCGGATATTGGTCCAAGAAGAATGAGTAAACAATTATCCCTAACAGGTTCAAGTAAAACTGGCTGTTTCCCATGTTTAAACTGTGTGAACTGCACCTATATGGTAAAAGGAGCAACGTTTGAACATCCGCAAACAGGGAAAGTGTATGACATTAAACATTACCTAACATGTAGCTCTGATTATGTTGTGTATCTTTTAATGTGTCCCTGCAAGTTGTGGTACGTCGGAGAAACGACGTGTGAGTTTAAAGTACGAATGAACCAACATCGATACTCCATCAGAAAAAAGAGGACCGATCTTCTGGTTCCTAAACATTTTGTGGAGTCTAATCATTTGGAAAAGGATTTAAAATTCAAAATAATTGATAGGGTACCTATAGACAGGAGGGGGGGTGATAGAGAGCTGATCCTCCGGAAAAGGGAACTTATGTGGATCTATAAACTGAATACACTTAGGCCCATGGGCCTCAATGTAGACTTCAAATTACATACAGCTATATAAGACAACGTTCTGTCATTGAGATTGTGTAGTTAGAAAATCTGGTATTCTTTGTATTTTTTATATTTGGGAATACTTCATTTTAGTAGTATGTTCCTAATTTTATTGTGTACATTTTCTGTCCAGGTACTGTTGCTGTCAAATATGATGGAAGATCCCAAGTGGAGAGACATTCGACATGGAGGAACTAAATTAATCCTAGTAATAATTATATTATTATAATCATTTGTAAACAATATATATTTTTGATCTAGATATACAAATATTGTGTCATGCACGTGGATAGTGGGAGGCCAATTAATAAATTATATAAAAATATTATTTGGCTTTTTTCTTATTGGTTTTTTCTTATTATTGATAATGTGGCCGTAAGGGGCTCGGTGCAATATGCTCATTGGTGAACCTTAAACCACAAGTGTTTACATTAGCCAGGACTACTGTGCTACTGCTTTGCAGATGTCTGAAATGGGGGCGCCTGACCCGGAGGGGTGGGGGGCACCCTTTAGACACTGTATGAGTGCCAGGTGAGGATCTGAATCAAGATACTCTCTGGTAGCTCAAGGTAGGATTAGGCACATCTTTCATTAGTCTATATGGCTTATAAGCTGTTTCAGCGAATTTTAAAAGTGGTAAATGGAATATACCATGAGCTTTATAAATAAATACCTAACTTTTTATACGTTTTTGAGGCATATATAGATTGCCACTAATAATTTAAGTTCTATATATAATGGTGCCCTTTTAATATCTCTTTACCACCAACATAATGGCATTATAGTTTATTTACTGTGGCCAAAATAATGCTGTAAGGTCACGTAGTGATCACCAATAACACCGTAACTATCGGCGCTAGGGCGCATGTGCAGTAAGTCATGAAGGCATCTGATTCCATTACCAAGATGGAGACTTTGAGCGCTACTGTGCAGGCGCGATACGTTTTTGGAAATCAGCGGTTTTGATTGGCTTCTTACCTACCACGTCTCCCCAAGGGTATGTTAAATTAATAAATAGATGGTCACTGTATTAGGGAGTTGTCCTATGTAGTTTTAATGGTACACTGCTGGCACTTATACACTTTATGATGTAAAGTAATCATCTGTAAATCTATGAAGTTCACTGATTGGCTGCACTTAGGGGATGATAGGGTTATGTCCCTCTATATATATGTTGTAATAAGGTCTGTTTGTTGCTTGAGAAAGGCTCAGTTAGAGCCGAAACGTTGCGTGGAGATGTGGGCTCAATAAAGACCTGCAAATTGTCTTAAAGAACATGGAGTGCTGCCTGCTTTTGTGATATATATATATATATATATATATATATATATATATATATATAGTTTTTGGCAAAGCCAGCTTACCGCCTTGAAGAAACCGGAATACATCCAACCTGTGGTTACAGTTCGCACGGAAAACGGATTGGGACAAATCCACACATGTAAATAAAAAACTTTTTGTTGCTCCAGCGATCAGTCCACTGGTAGAGTAAAATATACCTTTTATTTATCCATTAAAAAGTTCCATATTTCTTCAGTTACAATATTGCATACATTCAATCCCTTATGGACGACATGTTTCAACACCACATGTGTCTTCCTCCAGGTTCAGGAGGAACCCAGGGCCAACTGCACCAGCATATGGTCTCACATGGTGTCTGAGGATCTCATCTCGGTACCTACACTGTGTTCCAAATTATTATGCACAAAGAGTTTAGGAGTGATAAGGTTAGAATTTTTTTGTTTGTAATTTAAACTCATTGATGGTGATGTGTGTCAGGGCTCTTTATATCACTGAAAGCAATTGCAGATACCTGTGCAAATTAGTTTGGCAGGTGTGTCCAAATAAAGGCAAGACTAAGAAGGCTGTTCCACATTATTAAGCAGCCTACATTTTTTGCCAAAATGGGAAAGAAAAAGGATGTGTCGGCTACTGAGAAGCAACAAATTGTGGAGTATTTAGGTCAAGGCATGACTACAATCAACATTGCCAAGATACTTCATCGTGATCATCGCACAATCAAGAAGTATGTAGCTGATTCCCAGCACACACGTGTACGTGCTGATAAGGAAAAATTGAGGACTCTTTCCAACAGGCAATTGCGTAAGGTTGAAAGAGCAGCTGCAAAAATGCCTTGTCACAGCAGCAGACAAGTTTTTGAAGCTGCTGGTGCCTCCAATGTCCCCAGAACAACAAGATGCAGGGTCCTTCAGAGGTGCGTAAGCCATCCTGTCGACCACCTGTATCCACTGCACACAAGCAGAAACGGCTCCAGTGGGCCAAACAATACATGAAGACTGACTTCCAAACTCTTTTGTTCACCGATGAGTGCCGTGCAACGCTCGATGGTCCAGATGGATGGAGTGGAGGATGGCTGGTTGATGGACACCCATGAAAACACGGCTAAGGCGTCAACAAGGAGGAGGTGGAGTAATATTTTGAGCTGGAATCATGGGGAGAGAGATTGTAGACCCCTTTATGATCCCTGAAGGGGTAAAGATGAACTCCATAATCTATGTGGAGTTTCTAAAACAACACTCCCTGCCATGGTTCAAGAGGAAGAACCGTGCTTTCCGCAGCAAGATCATTTTCATGCATGATAATGCACCGTCTCATGCTGCAAAAAACACATCTGCATCTCTGGCTGCTATGGGCATAAAAGAGGACAAACTTATGGTGTGGCCACCATCTTCCCCTGACCTCAACCCCATTGAGAACCTCTGGAGCATCATCAAAAGGAGTGTCTTATGATGGCGGGCGGCAGTTCACATCTAAGCAACAGCTCTGGGAGGGTATTCTGTCCACATGCAAAACAATTGAAGCAGAAACCATCCAAAAACTGACAAATTCAATGGACGAGAGAGTTCAGAAGCTTCTTTCGAACAAGGGGTCCTATGTGCAAATGTAACATCACCTAGAATAAAGTTTTCACTTGAAAACTGTTTGATTTCATTTTGTAATAAGCTGATAATGCTTATGACTTCACAATTGACCATTTTTTTGTTCAAAATAAAATAAAAAAGGTTGAAAACTCTGCTGTGCATAATAATTTGGAACATGCATTTTGAGAGTTTATTTTTTTTAAAAAACATACTGTTTTCATAGGCAGTTTGTTCCAAAACATTGCAATTATATCAGACTAGTAGATGACTGGAAAATAACAATGACTGCAATTCAGGTAGGTAATTTAGAGAAAATGAGGAAATATTATTTGCATAATAATTTGGAACACAGTGTAATGGTAGTCAGGCTACCTCTGGCGAGCACATGGAGGGCTGTGCGGCCCTCCAAAGAAATGCCACCCCACACCATTACTGACCCACTGCCAAACCGGTCATGCTGAAGGATGTAGCAGGCAGCAGATCGCTCTCTACGGCATCTCCAGACTCTGTCACATGTGCTCAGTGGGAACCTGCTTTCATCTGTGAAGAGCACAAGGCGCCAGTGGCGAATTTGCCAATCCTGGTGTTCTGTCGCAAATGCCAAGCGTCCTGCAGTGTTGGGCTGTGAGCACAACCCCCATCTGTGAACGTCAGGCACTCAGACCTTCCTCATAGAGTCAGTTTCTAACCAATTGTGCAGACACATGCACATTTGTGGCCTGCTGGAGGTCATTGTGCAGGGCTCTGGCAGGGTTCCTCCTTGCACAAAGGCTGAGGTAGCAGTCCTGCTGCTGGGTTGTTGCCCTCCTACGGCCCCCTCCACATCTCCTGGTATCCTGGCCTGTCTCCTGATAGCGCCTCCAGCCTCTGGACACTACCCTGACAGACACAGCAAACCTTCTTGCCACAGCTCACATTGATGTGCCATCCTGGATGAGCTGCACTACCTGAGCCACTTGTATGGGTTGTAGAGTCCGTCTCGTGCTACCACGAGTGTGAAAGCACAAGCAGCATTCAAAAGTGACCAAAACATCAGCCAGAAAGCATTGGTACTGAGATGTGGTCTGTGGTCCCCACCTGCAGAACTACTCCTTTATTGAGTGTTACACTAATAAAAAACATTTTTATGTAAAAAAAAAGTACACATTTTGTATCCCTGCATCTGTCACACTAGTTAATCCCTTACGTGAGCACTGTAAAAAAAAAAAAAAGTAAATTAAAAAAAACGGGCAAACTATACTTTTTCATCATACCTTTAGAAAGAAGTGGAATAAAATCTGATGAAATAGAAAAATGTAAATTGAAATGGTATCACTGAAAGTCATCTTGTCCCTCAAAAAAACAAGCCGCCATACTGTTCAATCAGCTAAAAAGTTATACATCTCAGAATAATACGTTGTTCTATAAAGGTTTTTGTGTAAAAGGGCCAAAAGACACAAAAAAATTACATAAATGAGGTATCGCTGTAATTGTACTGGCCCAAAGAATTAAAGTGGTCTTATTAATTTTACCACACGTGGAACGGCATAAAAAACTCCCCCCCAAAAATCAATTCCTGAATGCTGGGTTTTGTTCATTCTGTCTACCGAAAGTCGGAATAGAAGGCAATCAAAAAATGTCATGTGCCTGAAAATGGTACAAATTAAAGCGTGAACCTGTCCCACAAAAAAAAAAGCTGTCACAGGACTCTGTCAGCAGAAATATGGAAAATTGGTAGCTCTCAAAAAATCATATATCACTTATACCGCACGAGAAACAGTGTAAAAAATAAATAAAACCAAATTCTTCGACGGCTGTTTTTTTTTATTCTGCTCCCAAAGATCGCAGTAAGGCTCGGCGTACATTTATCCTATGCTGAGCGCTTATGCCAGGATTTCCATGTAAATCTCTGAAATACATGATTCAGACAGAACCCCTGGTGGGAACATTCCCTATAATGAGGCAGATGGAGTCACTGTGGACACTGTCTGGCCTATGATCTGGTGGTGTACGTCATTTTAGGCGTTCTGCCACAGTTTTGTGTACTTCTGAAAAGGATAACGCTGAACAGAGGTCAGATCGAGTCCAGAGTAAGTCTACGTCATTACAGTGTGTGGATACCTCGGGTGTTTCATATGAATCACGTCATTCGTAGCTTTAGATGGAAACTCTTATGTAAGTGCTCAGCAAAGAGCAGGGTATAAATGTGATCCCAAACGTTATGTAAAATGTTCCCAATAAAAGCTTCAACTCAATCCACAAAAAAGCAAGTCCCCACTCAGATCCGTTATCTGTTAACGGAAATATAGGGGGCTTCCACATTACTGGTAGTACAAAGGCTTTGGAAAAGTGAAATGGCTCCATAATCCTCCAAAAGAAAATCGGCAAATTCTGTACTCCGAAATCCAAATGGCCCCCCTCCCTTCTGAGCCTCACGGTGTACCTAAACCACATATAGCACCCACGTTTGGTTCTTCTGAAGCGATGAGAGCCCGCCTAATTTACAGGTGTGTGCCGATAGAAGCACGGGCTGGGCATAACGTACTGCTGATTGCAACATACTGGTCACTGCAACTGCAGTTTGCGATTTTCACTCTGCAACATTCATTGCTGCTTGTTTCTGGAAAATACCCATAAGTCAAAATCGGCACTACACCTGTAAATTCCCAAAAGGGAGTCATTTCCAAAATGGGGTCACTTGAGGAAGGGGGTGTTTATTATTTTTTTTTAGCAATCAGGGGCTCTGTATATGGAGTCCGCAAACACTTCTAGGAGAATCTTTGCTCCAGGGGGAAAATAGCTCTTTGTTCCTTTCGAGTCTCTCCGTATGGTTAAGTAGTACTGTACAGCCACATATGGGGTATTGCCACGTTCAGTAGAAATTGTGGGATACATTTTGGTGCCATTTTTACCCACTCCTTGTGTGAAAATGTAAAATCTGGGGCTAAAACTACATTTTGATGGTAAAAATTTAGTTTTTTTCGTCACTGCTCAATGGTATAAAATTCTGTGACACACCTGGTGTCGTCAATATAATCACTGCACCCCTAGATGAATTGAGAGGTGTAGTTTGTAAAATGGGGTCATTTAAGGGAGGTTCTGCTATTCTGGCACCTCATGGGCGCTCTCAGTGGGTCATGGCACTTGCAAACCATAACAGTAAAATCTGGCGCTCCTTGCCTTCTGAGCTTTGTACTGTGCCTGAAAAATATTTCACGATTACTTGTAGAGTATTGCCGTACTCAGGAAAAAATGGACCTCAGTTTGTTGTAGAAAAAAAAAAAAAGCCCTATTATTAGTGATGAGCAAATATACTCGTTACTCGAGATTTCCCGAGCACGCTCAGGTGTCCTCTGAGTATTTTTTAGTGCTCGGAAATTTAGTTTTTATTGCCGCAGCTGAATCATTTACATCTGTTAGCCAGCATAAGTACATGTGGGGATTCCCTAGCAACCAGGCAACCCCCACATGTACTTATGCTGGCTAACAGATGTAAATGATTCAGGTTGAGATCCCAAGGTTCCAACGGCGGATGGAATGGAAGAGCAAGATGTGCAACTCCTTGGAGAAAAGTCTTCACCTCAGGGATGGAAGACAGATCCTTCTGAAAAAGAATGGACAAAGCAGAGACCTGACCCTTTAGGGTACTGAGGGACAGTCCCGAGTCGTGACCTGCCTGACGGAAACCAAAAAAGTCCGGAAGGGAAAAAGACATCGGAAAAACATGGTGTGTCTCGCACCATCAGAAGAAAGCTTTCCAGTACCTGTGGTAAATGTGGGCAGAACCTGGTTTCCTAGCTCTGATCATGGTCTGAATGACATGGTGAGAAAAACCGGACTCCCTTTGGACCGTGGCCTCAACGGCCATGCCGTTAAACTCAGAGACTGAGCTCTGGTGGAAGAGCGGACCTTGTGAGAGAAGGTCTGGACAGTCTGGGATCCTCCAAGGGGTATCTGAGAGCATGTTCATGAGTTTTGCATACCAAGGGCACCTTGGCCAGTCTGGTGCTATGAGGATAACTGGAATCCCCTCTGACTTTATCTTCTTTACGACCCTTGGGATCAAGGGAAGAGGAGGGAACAGGTAAGGAAGCTGAAACTGGGACCAAGGAATTACCAGGACATCGTGGCCGATGGCCAGAGGATCCCGGGACCTAGCTACGAATCGAGGTACCTTGTGGTTCATCCGAGACACCATGAGCTCTACGTCCGGAGTGCCCCAATGTTGACATAGCTGATTGAAGACCGAGGGATGGATAGACCACTCGCCCGCTGCCAGGCCCTGGTGGCTCAAGAAATCGGCTGCCCAATTTTCGAGCCCCGGAATGTGAACGGCTGAAATGGCCGGAATGTGACGTTCCGCCCCGCATAGAATCTTTGCCGTTTCACTTGATTGATGCGAGTCCACCCTGGTGGTTTACGTATGCCACGGCCGTGGCGTTGTCCGACTGAATGCAGACAGGCCCACCTGTCAGGAGAGACTTAAAGTGCAGTAGGCCTAGAAAGATTGCCCTGATCTCCAGGAGGTTGATGGCAAGAAGAGCCCCCTGGGCGTTCCAGCGACCTTGCATTGTGTGATGTTGGAAGACTGCTCCCCATCCGAGGAGACTGGCGTCGGTGGTGATGACCTGCCACCAAAGGGGGAGGAAGGACCTCCCTTTGAGGACTGAGGACAGAGTCCACCGGGTCGGGACTGATGTACTTGGAGAGGCAGACTAACGGGATGGTCCAGGGAAGTCGTGGACTTGTTCCAGGTGGACAGAAGAAACAGCTGGAGGGGGCGAGTGTGGAACTGGGCGAAAGGCATGGCTTTCATGGAGGCAACCATCTTTCCCAGGACTCCCATACAGAATCGTAGGGGATGGGGGGTTAGGCATTTTAGGGATCGGACTGCCTTGCAGAGAATGGAAAACTTGTCTTTCGGGAGAAAGACCCGAGCCAACTTTGTGTCGAATTCCATGCCCAGGAATGTCAGATGCTGGGAAGGAATCAGAGAGGACTTGTCTCGGTTGATAATCCAGCAGAGATGGGTCAGGGTGTCCAGAGAGATTTGAAGGCTCCGAGCACAGTCTCGATAGGATGAGCCCTTGATCAGCAGATCGTCCAGGTAAGGGATAATGAGAATCCCCTTGGAACGAAGAATGGCCATGACCTTGGTGAAAACGCTGGGGGCAGACGCCAGGCCAAAGGGAAGGGCCGTGAATTGGTAGTGATCATCCTGGATTGCAAACCGAAGGAATCTCTGGTGCCGCACACAAACAGTAACGTGAAGGTACGCATCCTGGATGTCTACCGAGCAGAGAAATTCCCCCCGGCTCCTTAGCGGCGATCACCGACTGAAGGGATTTTCATACTGAAGAGTCGAATGTGACGATTCAGCATTTTTAGGTCCAGAATTGGATGGAGAGAACCGTCTTTTTTTCGGGACTACAAAGAGATTTGAATAGAACAATGAAAACCGTTCGTTTGACGGAACGACTACTCTAGCGGTGACCAGGGAGGATACTGCCTGGAGAAAACCAGGTAACTGAGACAGCTGCTTTGGTGGACGAGAAAGAGAGAAGCGACTTTCTGGGAGGGAAGAAAATTTGATCTTGTAACTGGAGGTAATGATCTCCCTGACCCAGGCATCGCTGACCACAGACAACCAGGCGTCCTTGAAGGAAAGAAGCCTGCCTCCCACCCTGGAAAGAGTTCCAGGTGGGGGCGACCCGTCACTTAGAATGGAACCTGTTGGAACGGGACCCAAAGGATCTTGAGGGTTGGCCCTTATGCCTCCAGCTGAGAGCTGGTTTGTAAGAGGGTTTCCTTCGTTCACCTGAGGCAGAGGGACGCTCCTGCTGTGAGGAGGATTCTGACGATGGAAATGGACGAAAGGTCCTAAAGGCTCGAGGGCCCTTTTTGTTGAAAAGACGCTTTGGTCTAGACTGAGGGAGAGAGGTGCTTTTGCCCCCGGAGCCTCCGAAATTATCTGGTCTAGCCGAGCCCCAAAGATCCTGGAGCCTTGGAAGGCTAAGTTGGTGAGGGACCTCTTGGAAGTAGTATCTGTACTCCATATGCCTTCAACCAAAGGATGCGGCGTATAGCCACGATGTTGCTACTTGCTCTGGCCGATTAGACTGCTGCATCCAAGGAGGCAGCCAAAACGTATTTGCCAGCGTGTCTTCTGATTTATTCTCACTGCGGGGCTGGGATTCACAGGCAGGGCGGCCGCACAGGCGCAGTCAGCTAGACTGCATATGAGGACGGACGGGCAGCGCTCACTGCGCCTGCCCAAGGCAGGAGAAAAGAGCGCAGGCGCCGGCTCATTTCAAAACAGCGGTGAGTAGGCGGCGCCCGGCGCCAAGAAGATTTGAGTGACGGCTGTGTGGCGTCTGCAGCAGGGGGGAAAGGCCTGCCTCCAGGACTGAAGAAAAGGTATTTAGGACAAATTACAAAACTGATTATTTCGGCAGTTACAGCAACCAGAACTAAAAGCCACCGTGTCAGAATGCAGCATTACTGCGGCACAAGGTGGCTCTTTTAGTTAAAAACGCCTGGGGGGGGGGTGACAGGTTCCCTTTAACGTGCAACCCACCTTTGGGGGTAAAGGGGTTAAATATGGTAATGCCAGAGTTTTGAAATGTCACGTTTATTAAGAAAATGTAGAATTGTCCAGTAATTTGCTGCATTCCCAACCTTTGGTCTATGTAGATCCTGTGACAGTAGATGGTTTCATTGAGCCTTAGGACACCAGGTGGACGATCTGTCTAAGCAATCACAATGTTGTAGTCTCCTCAGGGCCTTTATGGCAGGTGCAGCAATATAGGGAATATAGCGCTCCACCTGTTATAGACAGCCTTTTATGGGTTGTCTGGGAAATTTTTTTATTTATTTAACCCAATGCTTTGGGTTAAAAATATAAAAGAAATACCTACCTCACTGCTCATTCAACACTGCCGAGCTGCTTTCCAGTCTCTTTCCCTTGCAGAGTATCACCCCTGACCTAGGGGGCCAGGGCAGAGGACATGTTCCATTTAAACTAATGAGCTTTTTCTAAAACAGTCTTACTCCTTAGACATACCATTTAATAAATAACCTGATGGCTGCTTGCAGCTGACACACAGTGTGGAAGATTACTGTATATTGTCATACATTGAGCTCAATAATAAGATAGTGTAAAGTTAGTTTTTAAGCTCCCAATAGCTTTGGCAGCTGGTAGCCAGCATAACTTATTTTTTTTAATTCCATATGTGCAAATGTCCTAAGAAATTATTCATTACAGGGGTTGTCTGGTCTAATGGTCTAAACCGAAAAGTCTGTAGTCACGCTGTGTTAGTCATTCTGGAAGAGTTCCCACAATTGATAGCATCACAGAAAGAATAGCAATATGCAATATCTATGAGCATAATTATGCATTAAAGAATGTCATTATTCTAAAATATGAAAAACTGGTCTTTGGGATAAGAAGTACCATATATACTCGAATATAAGCCGAAACACCTAATTTTACCACAAAAAACTGGGAAAACTTATTGACTCGAATATAAGCCTGGTATACATTGTCCCCTCATCCCTAGCCTGGTATTCATGGCTCCCTCATCCCTATCCTTGTATGCATGGCTCCTCAACCCTATCCTTGTTTGCATGGCCTCCTCATCGCTATCCTTCTATGCATGGCTCTTTGTCCGCATCCTGATATGCATGGCCCCCAGCAGAAAAACGTAAAAATAATCCTGCTTACCGTCCCAGTGCTCCCTTGCAGCATCTTGTTCCGATGCCAGCAGCTGTGGGGCGATCACGTGTGCCCTCTGCTAAAGAGAAATGAATATGTACTGCACTCGCAGTGAATATTAATTTCTCTTCAATAGCAGACACAGAAGTCGCAGCCACTGGTTTCCTGCAGCTGCCGGGCAATCACATGTACCTGCTACTTAAGTGAATATTCACTGCACTTCATGCCCATGGTCATAGAGGGCAGTGTATATTAATTCCCTTAAGTAGCCGCTGCAGGAAGCTGGCGGCTGCAACTACTGTGCCCGCTATTGAAGAGAAATGAATATTCACTGCGAGCGCAGTGACTATTCATTTGTCATTAGCAGCAGGCACAGGTTTCAGCCGCAACAGCCAGCTCCTGCCTCCGGTGACCTGCTGCTCCGCCGCTGCCACTCCCCCTCCATCTATTGGGACCCTCACTCAAGTATAAACTAAGGGGGGAATGTCTCAGCACAAAAAATGTGCTGAAAAACTCAGCGTATACTCGAATATATGTTAAGCTTCTAAATGTTGAGGTACCACTTGCCTGACTGGCAGAATAATATTGTAGGCATGCTTTTTTTCACAAATATTTTTACAGTTGTTCGGTGAATTATAATACCTTATGTTATTTAATTGCTTATTTTATTACCATAAATAATTACTGACTCCTTGCTTTTCCACCTATTCCTGTTCTTCCCAATCCCTTCCCCCTTTTGCCTCCCTTCCATAAGTCTCTAGTCATATTAGTTTTCCCCCCTCCCCTTCTATAAGTTTCCTTGACCTGTGATTTTTAGAATATTTGTTTAGATAAGATTATAATTTCCATACTTAAAGGGAATCTGTCGGCAGGTTTTTGCTACCTCTTGTGAGAGCAGCATTATGTAGGCAGAGTCCCTGCATCCAATGATGTATCACTTAGAACCGCTGCACCCAGTAATCTGACACAGTTTTTTGATTTAACAATGCAGCAGAGCTGAGAAAGCTGACCCCGTCCACACCAGGCTCTGTTTGTACATTGTCTATAGACATTGAGCTGCTTATAAAAAGGGGGTGGAGTCTGACGAGAGACGGCACACCAGCTAGTCACAGCAATAATTACTAGGTCATAAAACCTTCAGAGGAAGTAAATAGCACACAGCTTGACTTGTGACATGTTGAATTCTGTGTTTTAACCCCTACCTCATGCTGTCCTCAGATTACATAGCAAAACCTGCTGAGGGTCTCCACAAAATAAATTGACATGCTGCGGTCCAGAAAGACGCGCCGCATGTGCGTATACGCAGGGATGCCGGAGGCGTCATTGCACGCATAGTGGAGATGGGATTTCATAAAATCCCATCCACTATGCTGTAACACCTGGCCTCTGGGGATTGGACGCTGTGGCTGTACGCAGTATTCAATCCGCAGCGTTTACTGACAGTGGAAACATACCCTTATGCTGGCAACATCAGGTTGCCTAAAGAGGTTGGTCCTCGTTTGTAGGTTATCCTAGAGCCAAAGGATAAGGGTGACGCTTCTCAATCAGTGGGGGTCAGTACACCCATTAAGAATGAATGGAGCTGAGGTACGCATGACCAAGCACCGCTTCATTTAGATGTGGCGCTTCAGAGCTTTAGTTCCTGGAATCAATGGAGGGTCCCAGTGGTTGGACCCCCAGTGATCAGGAAGTTATCCTCTAGCCAGTGCATAAGGGACAACTTCTAAACCTGGGCAGTTTGTGATGAGTTTTCTTGCTGCAATTTTACAATTTAAAAACATGGCCGTTCTGCGATTTCTGAAAATCATAGTGTGAACATGGCCTTAAACTCACCAAATATATCACTAAGAAACAATTTCTGATAGTAATGTAACTTGAGTAAAAAGACCTTACATTTAATTCACATTTTCATCTACTTGGTGCATCCCTAAACACTCAGCCTGCTGGACATGTAAACTACACAGCACCAAGAAATCACAACAATTTTTTTTTTTTTTTTTTGGGAAAAAAGTTTACTGCAATGCTTTGCCATGACAGAAAAGATGTAATCATAGTACAGCAAAGTCTGTAACCAAAATGCAAGAAAAAAATGAGAATGTATGGTGAAAAAATTATAGTATACAGAGACCAAAACTAACTGCAGTCTGTATCTAAATATGCCGTGATAATGTACTATGGTCTCTGCTACTTGGTATCCACAATGAAGGTGATTAAAGTGCTTTGGATGTATGTAAACCTTTATGGGAACAGCAACAAAGCATGATATTGCATTGAAAAAAAGCTATATAACTTAAAAAAAAACCTAGAAAAACATTGACCTCTCTGCATATGCGCACACTTGTGTAATTTAAAGGCAAGTTTAAAAACTGGGATACAAATAAAACTTTAATCATTTGTCACTAGACTAAAGACAACAGATTTAATGTTGGCACACAAATTCAAACAGAATGTCAAAATGTATTGTACAGGATGAGACCAGCTACCTGCCGCTAACAATGGGCTACTTTACAGCAGGAAGGGGCTCATCATTAAAAAAGTTTAAAAAGTGTCTGTCCAGACAAAGGTGATAAAAAGTCATAGGGAGATAGTCTGTTGTCCTGCATGGAACAGTTGGTCGTACAAAACAGCAGCAAGGATTGGTATCAAATTGCTGCTGGAAAACAGTTGGCACTCTTGAGCTGGGAATGTTCTGACTTCAGTACAAATGGGATTCCTTATGCCTCAAGAGTCTGGAGCGACTGGCACAGTCTGTGGCACTTCGAATCACCTCCATCCACCTGTAATGGCAAAATAAACATTTAACATGCAGTAATACCAAATCATCAGCAACCGAGAACCAAAGCTCGGAACTAAACACAGCAAAGTGTACAAGTTTTGGAGACAATGCTTTGTTACATAAATTGTAAACTAAGCTAAATCAATACCAAAATCTTTCCTGCATTCAGTGTCAATGAAAAGAGTCCACAGCAGGGAGAAAGAACCAGTACTGGTCCTGCATCTTCCACTATGAGTACTTGTACTGCTAGTTATATAAAATACAGAGTTGGTGCATTATAATACTGATACATTTTGGACAATTTTTTTGAGGTTTTTATATTAACAAAATGTACCCAATAATCTGTAATACTCTATGGATGAGCAATAGGATACCGATAAATTTGGAACAAGTTTTTGGAGGTTTATATAGCAACAAAATGTGCCCAATAAGATGTAATAATACTCTATGGATGAGCAATATAATACCAAAACATTTTGAAGATTTTTGAGTGTTCTATACCAAGTAAAATGTACTCTAGACCACGGAATAGTCTATGGGTGGTCAATATAATAACAATAAAATTTAACAAGTATTTTAAGGATTGTATACCAACTAAATGTACCCAAGAACAGGTTATACTGTATGGCTAGGAAATGAAACCCAGGAAAATGGTTAAATGTTTTTTATTTAGTGTTACATATCACCTAAATGTACCTCAGAACAAGGAATATTGTATGGGTAAGAAATGTTAAGAAACAAGCAAAATATTCAAAAGCTTTTTTCTAGTGTTCTATACCACAAAAATGTGACCGAATGCACGTAATACTGTATGGATGAGTAATCTAATCCTGAACTATTTTTCTACGCTTTTTGTAAGTTTTACATACAAACGTAATGAAATCCATAAAAGAAATGTGAAAATATTTTGAAAGTGTAGTTGATGTACTTATACAGTTATAATGACTTTACAGAAAGTGCAAAGCCAGACAGAAATTATGAGGATTATCCATAGACCCCTGAAAGGAAACAACTGGCAAGCCTCATTAAAATATAGAATATTATAAACACTTTATGTGCTGTTGTCATCTGTAGGTGTGGAACAGTGTGGGCTAATCCAGGCTTTGTTCATTTTTATGAGAGTGAGCCTGTCTGCATTCTCTGTTGATAGGTGGAAGCATCTGTTATGACCCCCCCCCTCCTTGGCCCCACTAAAAATCCGCTCAGACAAGGCGCTAGTGGCAGAGCAGCACAATACCTCCAATGCATAGAGGGATAGCTGATGCAGGTGTCAGCTTTTAAAACCCAATATTTGAAAGTTGCAGCGGAATTAGGGAGTATGCTGGTTTGGTCAGCCAGGTATTGCTTGACCATCTTTAAAAACTTTTCCCTCCTTGTCAAAAATACCCAGTCATCAGGCCCTGGGCTGATGCCATGAAATTGGCCCACGCCTTTGACAGTGTACCTCTGTTGTGTGTCTCACTGGCCTCTCTTACTTGGCTGCGCAAGAAAGCTTCCTCCCTGCCGCTAACGTTGTCTTACGGGACTTTTTTCAACATATTTTCCACAATGACCTGGTATAGAACCATTTTAGAAGACCTCGCACCTCAGGTTGAAGTGATGCAAAGTTACTCCTTGTAGCATGGGTCTAGCAAGGTGAACAACCAGTACTCTTTTGTTGCCAAGATGAATGTAACGTGAGGGTCACGGAAAAGGCAGCGGTACATAAAGTCGGCCATATATGCCAAGCTCCATATAGCCAACACCTCCCTGTCTCCACCATGATGTCGACTCTCCATCTCCTCCTCCTTCTCATTCCCATCCATGTAGGAGAGATGGGACAAAGGTTGTGTGGCTACAAGCTTCTGTTGCGCTAGCCACCAGCTCCTGTTTCTCTTTCTCCATGTTTAATTGTGAGCAGCAACTGTTAAAGTAGGCACAGAAGCGTGATAGTTGCGCTGACAATGGTGCTCACTATCTTTGTGGAGTCCTCAAAGTCTTGGAGAACCAAATGTTCATCCATGCCAACTCTTCAGTTGTTATGTGCAGAGGCTGACCAGTATACCGACGGCGTATTGGAGCTGGTACTCAACCACTCGCCTCTTCTGCTCACAAAGCCTTGCCAGCGTATGCAGTGTGGAGTTCCAGCGCGTGGTAACGTCACACACCAGTCGGTGAGCTGGCACTTGCATGCACTGCTGCAGCACTGCCAGAATGGCGGCAGCTGTAGCTAACTGGTGTAAATGGGCGCTGATGCGGCATACCTTGAGCAGAAGCTCTGACAAATCTGGGTATGTTTTCAGAAACCACTGAACTACCAAGTTGAGCACATATGCCAAGCATAGTACGTATGTGAGTTTGCCAAGCTTCACAACCACCACCAGGTTCGTCTCTTATTCCTTCAAGTAACTCTGCCGCTGTGTGCAGTTTATCTCCAAGACAAATTAGCTTCAGCAGTGGCTGTTGCCTCTTCGCTGAGGCAGCGCTGCAGAACATTCAGCTTGCAGCTCATGTGTACGACATGCTCTGAGATACCACATCGGAGATGGAAGATGAGTAGTAGCTGGAAGAAGTGCAGGAGCTGCTGCAGGAGGTGGAGGAAACCCTGATAGAAGTAGGGCAGCAATCTTTGGCGTCATGAGCACATACGCCGTGCAAGGGTGTGACTAGGCCCCGGCCTCCACAATGTTCACCCAGTATGCCATCAGGGAAATGTGTCCCCGGCTGCAAGTACACGCTGGTACAAGGTGGGGATGCCACGCCGGAAGAGAAAGTGGCGGCTGGGGACCGAGTACTGAGGGACGGCGGCCGCTATGAGTCGGTGGAAGTCCTCTGTGTCTACCAGCCTAAATTACATTTCCATGGCAAGCAGCCAGGAAAAGTGCCCATTTAGCATTTGGGCCTGTGGGTGAGAACTTTCTTTTTCTTTCCAAGGCCTGGGGTAGAGACAGCTGTATGCTGGGATGGGACAAGGATTTAAAAGAGCCAGATGATGGCAAGTCAGAATGTGCAACAATAGGTACAGGGCAGGAGGCATCTGCGCCAGTGTTTTGGACAGGGGATTGGGAAGCACAGGGAAAGAGGCAGTGGTGTTACCCGATGGCACCAATTGTGGACCCAGGCATTCGGCCCACCAAGTCGGTTGCTTAGAAGACATGTGCCTGATCATGCTGGTAGTGGTTACATTCTTAATGGTCATGCCCGTGCTGATCTTTGCATGGCACAGGTTGCAAATGGATTTTGTTAGTTTCAGAACTCTCTTTAAAAAAGTCCCAGACTGGGGAACTCCTAACTCTTTGAAGGGAAAATTCAGGAGTGTCAGTGCTGTGCGGAACAGACGCCCGCCTTTTCACTCTGGTCACCCCACTGCCTGTTCCTGTCTGTTTCGGTGAAGCCGATCTCTCCCCCTAAGCATTGCTGGCCTTGTTCTGCATGCCTGCTTCCCAGGTTGAGTCTGGTCCTCCTGACTTACTGACCTAAAAACAAGACTTAGTCTTAGTCTAGAACTGTCTCATCATCATCTTCCTCCTTATCCCAAATTTGCCGTTCCCCACCATCAAGTTCTTGTGGTCGTGGCTGCTCTAAGGTTTGTGCATCACTAAACATGTTGTCCTCCTGTCCCTCTTGGCATTATTTTCTTTACAACACCTGTGAGTCACTTACTATATAAAACAATGGTGGGGAACCTTATGCCCCTGGGCCATTTATGGCCCTCGATAACCTTTTATCCAGCCCCCGGGCAGATTCTTAGGGACCGCAGTGCTTTGGCAGGGAGTTGTTTTTTGAGTGCCACCAGCTCATTAATTTCTTGTTGCTCTGTTAGCACACATACGCAGTGTTCATTGGAAGCGCAAGTTGAGCACGAAACAGCTGTCGTTCAGTGCGGTTTCCACTTGAAAGCCTCCCCCTGCCTCTGTTTTACATGTGTCCAAAATAAAAGGACATTGTGGGACGATGAGTGCCATGCTCTCTTTTTGTACATGGTGAATTTGGACATGCTTGATTTTCAGCTGATCGGCACCCATGTGCCTGGAGTTTTAACAAGCCTCGTGTCCTTGGAGTTGCACAGCGGTGCAGTTTATCTTCCTTTTTTCTACATTTATCTACATTTATCTTTCATCTGTCTTCCTCTATAACCACTTGACTCTACATCAATGTTTGGAGTCACTATGTATATGCTATCTTTTTATTGAACTGAGCCATTATAAGGACATCAACAGTGCCTTCAACCTGCTAGAGCACTAAGCACTTTAGCTCTCCTCTATTATTCTCTAACTCAATAGAGAGGGACAGTAGGTACAGCCGCCGATGAGTGGGGGCACCAATCTCGTCATCATAGGATGCCAACCCCCGCAGAGTCAGGTAGGCAATCAGAGCGCAGGGACAGGTCGGTAATATCTATAGATATTGTTCCAGCACTGTGTCTCAGTTTATTTGGACACACAGATCAATCGTCATTCCATCTAGACCATACTAAATTGATATTCAGATATAAGCATATCTTGCATATATCCTCTAAGTCCCACCTACCTAGTGATTATCCACTGCCTTGATCAGGGCCTAATAGGGCTAGCAGGGTGAGCTGTCAACGAGCAGGGGCGCCATTGCATAGGTATATAGGGTGCCAACCTCCACTGGTAGGGAGGCTCAGCGTTTTACAGGGTCAGGCACCTCCCTGTGGTGTTTATATTTTTCAATCTTTTGTGATGGTATTTTTTCCCACGTTGTATTTGACATTTTATTGATGTGAAATAAAAGTTATATTTTAACTTTAGAAAGTTTAGAGTATTACGGTGAGCTAGTACCCAGCTCATGCTTCTGGAGACACGTACCTGAAAATTAGGCAGGCTCTCATCGCTACGGAAATGCCAAACGTGGATGCTAAATGTTGTTTAGGTACACTGTGGCTCAGAAGGGAGGGGGGCATTTGGATTTGGGAGCGGAGAATTTGCTGAATTTCTTTTGGGGGCGAGGAGCCATTTTGCTTTTCCAGAGCCTTTGTTGTACTATGAGTAACGTGGAAGTCCCCTATATTTCTGTTTAACAGATGACGGACCTGAGTGGGGACTTGCTTTTTTTTTGTGGATTGATTGGAAGCTTTTGTTGGGAACATTTTACATAACATGTGGGATTACATTTATCCGGCGCTCTAAGGGCGCTTTGGGGTTTCCATCTAAATCTCAGAGTAACAATAATGTGCACCAAGCCTTACTACGATCTGTGGGGGCAGAATTAAAAAAAAAAAAAAAAATCAACAGCAGGACAAGAATTGTATTTATTTTTTACACCATTCCTTGTGTGGTATAAGTGATTAGGTAACTTTTTTCTTTGGGTCGGTGCGATTACAGAGATACCAGGTTTATATGTTTGGCTGCTGTCACACACTAAAAAAAACGCTTTTTATTGCATAAACTAGTGCACAGCCAGATTTTGAGAACTAAAATTTTTCTATATTTCGACTGACATGTTATGGCTTGTTTTTTGAGAGACGAGCTAAATTTTTTATTGTTATTATTTTCAGGTACATGACATTTTTTCATCGCTTTCTATTCCAATTTTTTGGAGATCGAAAGAACAAAAACCAGCAATTCAGGATTTTTTTTATGCCGTGCCACGTGTGGCAAAACGTATCAAGGCAGTTTTATTCTTCCGGTCAGAATGATTACAGCGATACCACATTTATATATTTTTTTATGTTTTGGCGCTTTTACACAATAAAAACTATTTTATAGAAAAAAATTATTTGTGCATCGCTTTAGGCCGGCGTCACACTGGTGAGTTTTACGGACGTATGAGCGCATAAACTACGTCCGTAAAATTCGCATTACACACGGCCCAATGAATCTCTATGGCCCAGCTCATATCTGCCGTATATTACGCATCCGTAATATACGGTCTTGTACGGCTGTAGAAAATCACAGCATGCTGCGTTTGTCACCGTATTGCGCAAAAAAATCGCCAATGAAAGTCTATGGGGGCGAGAAAAATACGGATTCCACACGGACCAGCAGTGTGACTTGCGAGAAATACGCAGCGGTGTTAGTGAAAAGCCGGTAATTCAATTGCCGGCTTTTCATTTCTCCTTCACAAACCTGACATGACATGAGACATGGTTTACATACAGTAAACCATCTCATATCCCCTTTTTTTGCATATTCCACACTACTAATGTTAGTAGTGTGTATGTGCAAAATTTGGGTGCTGTAGCTGCTAAAATAAAGGGTTAAAAGTTGGAAAACTTGGAAAAGTTCCCACGCTCGAGTTCATATGAGTTCATCCAGCAGAGAGTACAGATCACCCAGCTTTCCTTTCAGCACCCGGGGTTTACAGGCGTGAGCGAGTGCTTTAGCACAGCTCCTGCCTGTAAAATGATTTAACCCCTTTAGATGGATTTACTTCGTGGGACGTGACAGTTCATCAGAAGGTATGTATATTGTTGGTTTATTATTTTGCAGAGCGAGGGTCTTCAGGTGGATTGAGAGAGCAATCAAATATTAAAACAACCTGTGTGTTTATTTCATTAAAATACTTTGTAATCATGTGTGTGTTTTTTTAACCCTTTCATACAATTGGATTAATAATGGATAGGTGACATAATTGACGCCTCTCCATTATTAATCTGGCTTAATGTCACCTTCCAATTGCAAGGTGACATTAACCCTTCATTACCCCATATCCCACCGCTACACGGGAGTGGGAAGAGAGTGGCCAAGTGCCAGAATAGGCGCATCTTCCAGATGTGCCTTTTCTGGGGTGGCTGGGGGCAGATGTTTGTAGCCAGGGGGGGCCAATAACCATGGACCCTCTCCTGGCTATTAATATCTGCCCTCAGTCACTGGCTTTACCACTCTGGCGGAGAAAATTGCGCGGGAGCCCACGCCATTTTTTTCCGCCATTTAACCCTTTATTTTAGCAGCTACAGCGCCCAAATTTTGCACATACACACTACTAACATTAGTAGTGTGGAATATGCAAAAAAAAGGGGATATGAGATGGTTTACTGTATGCAAACCATGTCTCATATCCTGTCGGGTTTGGGAAGGAGAAATGAGAAGCCGGCAATTGAATTACCGGCTTTTCACATATATCGCGCTGAATTAAATATAAATACAGAATATATATACACTCACTGGCCACTTTATTAGGTACACCTGTCCAACTTCTTGTTAACACTTAATTTCTAATCAGCCAATCACATGGCGGCAACTCAGTGCATTTAGGCATGTAGACATGGTCAAGACAATCTCCTGCAGTTCAAACCGAGCATCAGTATGGGGAAGAAAGGTGATTTGAGTGCCTTTGAACGTGGCATGGTTGTTGGTGCCAGAAGGGCTGGTCTGAGTATTTCAGAAACTGCTGATCTACTGGGATTTTCACGCACAACCATCTCTAGGGTTTACAGAGAATGGCCCGAAAAAGAAAAAAAATCCAGTGAGCGGCAGTTCTGTGGGCGGAAATGCCTTGTTGATGCCAGAGGTCAGAGGAGAATGGGCAGACTGGTTCGAGCTGATAGAAAGGCAACAGTGACTCAAATCGCCACCCGTTACAACCAAGGTAGGCCTAAGAGCATCTCTGAACGCACAGTGCGTCGAACTTTGAGGCAGATGGGCTACAGCAGCAGAAGACCACACCGGGTACCACTCCTTTCAGCTAAGAACAGGAAACTGAGGCTACAATTTGCACAAGCTCATCGAAATTGGACAGTAGAAGATTGGAAAAACGTTGCTTGGTCTGATGAGTCTCGATTTCTGCTGCGACATTCGGATGGTAGGGTCAGAATTTGGCGTAAACAACATGAAAGCATGGATCCATCCTGCCTTGTATGGAGCATCTTTGGGATGTGCAGCCGACAAATCTGCGGCAACTGTGTGATGCCATCATGTCAATATGGACCAAAATCTCTGAGGAATGCTTCCAGCACCTTGTTGAATCTATGCCACGAAGAATTGAGGCAGTTCTGAAGGCAAAAGGGGTCCAACCCGTTACTAGCATGGTGTACCTAATAAAGTGGCCGGTGAGTGTATATGTGTCTCAATGATAGATATATATATACTGTATATATGTTTTAACGAACATTTGAGCACATAAATCCATTAGATGTCGGTTTTGCAAGCCTGCGAGAAAATATCGCAGTACGGATGCCATACGGATTACATACGGAGGATGCCATGCGCAAAATACGCTGACACACCCTACCTACGGATGACATACGGATCATTATTTTGGGAACATTTCTCCGTATTACGGCCGTAAAAAACGGACCGTATTGTCTTACGCTGAGTGACGCCGGCCTTATTCTGAGAGCTATAACTTTTTTATTTTTCCACTGATGGAGCTGTATGGCGGCTTGTTTTTTGTGGGACAAGATGATGTTTTCAGCGTTACCGTTTTTATTTACATTTGTCTTTTTCATGGAGTTTCCGTCTACTTTTTGTTCAGCAGTATGATGAAAAAGCATTTTTTTTGCCCCATTTTTTATTTACCGTATTTTTTGGATTATAAGACACACTTTTTTTCTTCAAATTTGTGAGGAAAATCGGGGTGCATCTTATATTCTGAAGTGAATTTACTGGGGGGTCGGCGGCAGTGGAGCAGGGTTACAGGAGGCAGAATCGCCGCTGCAGGAGTCCGCCAGCGGTGGCAGCATGAGCGTCTTCAAAGATCTCAATCTGTGTATGTGCCACCTCCGGCAGCCATTTTCCTGAAGCCCACAGCAGGGATATCATAAGGAAAATGGACTCCGCTCACTGACGCCGACACCTGTGATCCCAGGCACCGCAGTATCGCCCACTCCTGCCTCCGCCAACCTCTTGAAGGAGAGGCCCTGCCTCCAGTGAATTTGCTCCGCCACAGGTTAAACTGCCAGAAGCGGTGTAGGCACCGCTCCAGCCAGTGAGAGTCGGGTGACAGCTGTGGTATCAACTGAACAGCCGGAGGAAATCGGAGAAAACATGGTAATGGGTTCTACTTACAAGCAAGATGCTCAACAATTACTATTTTAGGGTAAAATAGGGCTCCACATTCTGGGACAATCTTCTATATTGATGAGTTAACCCTAGAAGAGGCCAGCCATAAAAGATGGGTGGTGTCTAACGGTTATTTAACCACAACAAGTGGTCTCTGAGAAGCTAGAAGGCTGAAAGATTATGTAACAATCAACTCATGCGAGAACATTTTTTAAAGCAAGCAGTTCCTGTGACTGAGTAGACCAAATCACATGCAGCCATGGATAAAAAAATTATCAGAAAAATCTGAATTGGAATAATGAGCTCTACAAAAAATCTAAATGAAATGTGATTTTCAAATATTCATAAAGTTAAATTGTGTATTCCCTTACGGAGAAGCAGGAATTACATATAGTATTGGGCCCCCTAGTGAAGAAGCAGGGGATTAATCGCTCATAAATTTAAGTCTTAAGTGATGCGTTCGTGTTTGGTGTAGGCGTGCTTTCAGCTTTTATAAACAGCACATAGGCACTTTATATTCTATGGCTCATTTTACAGGTCCTACTTGGTCCAAATTGCAGTCACCAATTCTAAAGAATGGGCCCCCTATTAAAACAGACAGCACAGGGATGTCATCCATGTTACATGTGCGAGCTATCCTTTTGAAAAGTGAGCCCATTTTTGTCTGGGTGCATGCATGTTTGAAAACCGGACGTGTGAATAAGGCTTGACAAAAATGGCAATTACATGTAAAATGGTTTATGTCTTCAATCAGTACTCTGCGCATTATTATGCAGTTGTTCCTCATTTGTTCAAGTAGCAGTTTAAAAATGATGGTCTAAGACCTAAAATAAAAGGGTTTGTCTATTTTTCCCCAAGGAAAGATGGTGGGTTGTGACTGGTACTGCAGTTTAGCTTCATTACCGTGAATGCTGAGGATTTGCAATACCAGACATAAAAAATACTATCTCCTTGTGGACATCACGTTTGGTTTGTGGATTTTTCCAGTAATGTTGGAAAGTAACATATTTGCATTTTTGGTGCCATAATGTCCTGTAAAAGGAAAGGTTGTATTTTTAAGTGGAGTGTGACAGACTTCATATACTGCGAACCACCATAGAAAATGCGGCTACTGTACCTAGAAAACACTACGCTAATTCAGCAGTGAAAGACACAGTCCTTTACAGTTACCTTTCAAAGGTGTATTCATTTTCGGCCCTGAAGTAGTAGACATGAGACTTGAAGTGCAGCTTAAAGACGTAATCCTTGTGAATATTCTCTGATTCAGAGGGAATGGTGAGTGAGTACCCCAACAATGGCAGACTGGCTAGTGGGTGGCTGTCCTGAAAAGAAGAACATACAATATACATGATTTTCCTTTCCTTCCTGGGACTTTAGAATTAGTAAGCTCTCCTTAGTATACGGCATCAATCATCGGACTGCTGGCACCGTGCTGCACTGTAAAGCCAGAACCAGGAGTGGGTGACAAATACAGAAGTGGTGCACGGGCTTCTATTACACTTCTCTGATTGTGTAAGCCAAAATCAGGAGTGGAACATACTGGGGTGGCCTACCTGGCAGCTCCGTCCACCATGGTGTGGAAGGGGAAAGCTGCAGTACCATTCGTGGCCATTACACAACGTAAGGTACTGTTGTGTGCCAGGTTCGGGGTGCTCTGCCCTTTCCATCAGTTTGTCCTGGGGGTACATACCCAACTCTTAAGTGATCTACTGCTAGAAGACTGCCATAGTTGTGTAGCAGACAGTCACAATTTTTTTGTTATTTAAAGGGGACTTCATATGATGTTATGGCATATCGCTACAAATGACAGGAGCTGTGCTGCAGTTCCTTTCTCTGCAGCCTCTCAATTCTTGAGATCATGTAGGTACCTGACATCAATCCCCTACTAAGCTATATGCCAGCACTTTCTAGGGTAGGAAAATCCCTATAACTAAAGCGCTGTCTCAGAAACAATACAGCTCATATCACTATTAAACAGAATAAAAAAATGAACAAGCAGAAAAATATGGACCCCAAAAGACATGATGTTTAAAGGTGAACAATTGATTTAAGAGCAAACATGGAAGAAACAAACAAGGAAAAAAACCTGGAAATCTGCAAAACCAGGTCAGTGTCCATGCACCACACCAAATGCCCTGACAATCAGCCAGAGGAGGGTATTGCTGGTTCAGTGGAGGCTAAGGAGCTGTAAGTGCATCCTCACGTCCCAATGCACTTCCAACACAACTTCTCACTGCTGGAACAGCACAATGGGGTCATAATGGGATGGACAGGCTTAGCTATGAAATAGCTGTGCAATCATTCATGGTGTAATGGCTGGGATAACAGTTTCTGACAGGTAGCCTTTATACGAAATCGGACACTAGGTTTTTGCTACCTCATGTGAGAACAGCATAATATACAGACACAAACTCTGATTCAAATAATGTGTCCCTTACTGGTCTGGTTAGTGTATTTTTTTATAAAAGTCATTGTTCTATTAGAAGGAGAATATAATCCAGCCCCGCCCCACTGATTGACAACTTTCTGCCTATGCACAGTGTACACAGAAAGCTTCCAATCAGTTATGTGAATTAGCATTCAGAGCACTTGTAAAGCTGCAGCAGATAAAACAGGGATTTTATCAAAACTACTCAGCAAGTGATACATCACTGAAATCAGGGTCTCTGCCCCTACTTCATGCTGCTCTCAGGTGGGGTAGCGAACGCCTGGTGACAGATTCCATGTAAAGGTTAATGCTATTAACATGGAGGTTAATAGTGTTAGGAAGGTGCTTGGCTGTCATACTGAAAGTGTGAAACCCAGGAGAAAATAAACTATATTTCTCCCAAAAGCCTCTGGTTTTCAATCATACAGAGGTGCCAGCTCGGTTACAGTCACAGCTTAGTACACAGAGTGCGATGGCTGGAAGCACACCCTGGAACTTTGACTGACAGCCGGCTCTGCACTAATGCACTGTAAAGTATTCTGTCAGATAAAATGTCAAGGCGTTTTTACAGGCGCCGCTCATTGTGCCGATTCGCACGTCTGTGTGACTGAAGGCCGGTGACTCCCAAGTGGAATAAAGTTCATGTTCTCCTGGGTGCCGCACTTTCAGTATGGTGGCCAGGCACCTCCATAATGCTATTAACCTGCAGCTTAACATTATATCTGCAGGTTAATAGATATATCAGTCATCACAGGTTCCCCTTTAAGGGAAAACTGGATTTCTTCAACAGAATGATGTTGTTATAGGTACTGATCACTAGTGATGAGCACAAGTGCTCACTACTGAAGTTTGCAGAGGGTGCTCGGGTATGCACAGAGAATCGTGGGTGCTAGAGTGGCATGTTCAAGTCCAGGCGGCTGCATGGTTAGCTGCTGTTAGAAGGATTGCCTGACATACACGGGGAATCCCCCCATGTTTTGAACTGAGGATTTAATTAGTGTATCATCACAGTGGAGTCCATTGTCATCAGGATATTATGGATCCATCACTTTTATCTACAGTAGATACACTGCTTGCCCCATGGCGAAATACTATAATACTGCTGAGGTTGGGATGATGCTACAAACTTACTTGGTGTGATTTGTAGAAAAACAGGCAGAAGTTTGTGAACACCACCCAGAGCTTCTGCCAGCCATTGCTATTCTTGAATTTTCTAAGCAGGTTTCCTGATAACTGATTCTGCAATTTATACAGACAGATGAAGTTACATACGGTAATATGAATGCAAATGTATGTTCAAAATGCAAATAAAAAAGTTAGCCAAGAATCAGAATAACATTTCATTAAAATTTAATCTCCCTTTTACGGAGTCATTAACTTAGTACACTGGCAGGAATGCCAAAATGTTTTAAAAAGGATTTGCTGCCATCTGCTGGAATATTTGCATATATTTTGCACATACTCTGGTACTTTCATTGGCAAAGTCCAGTCTACAAAAAAACAACTGAAGAACTATAATGCAACTCCATTTTCCCCTCTATTTAATAACTCCAAACTTTATATACCATAAAAAATGTAAGGATAGTAGGAAAATCAAATAAAATACAAAAATGCATTGTATCACATAAAAGTCAGTTTTAGATAGAATGACACAGATTTAAAAATAGTCACTGGAAAATGTAAGTTTGGACTGCCGATAAACTATACCCAATCGTGCTTTGATACTAGTAAAAATATCCAACCACAAATATGCACTAGAGTAGAGCCATGTAGATATTCCTCCCAAGTATCAGCCCTCCACAACACATTAGGTGTAATTTTAAATCTAGTATACAAATACACTGTATATATATATATATATATACCTCAACAGCAAAACTAAAATCAATGACTGAGACACTAGTGTTCCGATGCCAGCAGACATGCACTGTTGTGTTTCCTCGGTGAGGCGATTGTCTTTCTAGGGATGACCGAGAAGCGCTTAAATCATCTTCAGATTCCTGATCCACGGGGCCCTCTTCGGGAGATTCTACAACACACAATGACGGAGGGACATTTACTATTGCATTTAAGCTAGACTCTAATCATAAATTGCTCCACAATCTTAGCACACAATACTAGAACAATTTTTAATTTATAAATGTGACAAAAAACAGGATTTTTGGTTGCTTACTGTAAAATCTGTTTCTCGGAGCCTTCATTGGGGGACACAGGAACCATGGGTGTATGCTGCTGCCACTAGGAGGCTGACACTATGCACAAAAAAAGTTAGCTCCTCCTCTGCAGTGTACACCCCACCGACAGGAAGTAAGATATTCAGTTAGTGAAAAAGCAGTAGGAGAAAAACAATAAGATTGAAATAAC
Source organism: Ranitomeya variabilis (assembly GCF_051348905.1). Lineage (NCBI taxonomy): Eukaryota > Metazoa > Chordata > Amphibia > Anura > Dendrobatidae > Ranitomeya > Ranitomeya variabilis. Next base: position 544,782,035 of record NC_135234.1, read on the forward strand.
AATCACAAACATGAGAACTGTAAACACGAGAACAGTCATAGAACACAGAACCACAGAAACTGAACAACATGGGAGGGTGCTGTGTCACCCAATGAAGGCTCCGAGAAACAGATTTTACGGTAAGCAACCAAAAATCCTGTTTTCTCTATCGCCTCTCAATGGGGGACACAGGAACCATGGGATGTCCCAAAGCAGTCCTTGGGGTGGGAAAAACAGACTTCCATCAGGTCAGAGGACTCACCACTGCCGCCTGCAATATCCTTCTGCCTAAGCTGGCGTCCGCCGAAGCATAGGTATGGACCCTGTAAAATTTGTCGAACGTGTGGATGGAAGACCAGGTTGCCACTTTGCAAAGCCGTACCGCCCAGGAAGCGCCGACTGCCCGGGTAGAGTGAGCCATTATCCCAGGAGGGGGCACTCTGTTCTTGACCTGGTAAGCCTCCAAAAATTGCCTTTCTGATCCAGCGAGCAATAGTCGCCTTGGAAGCCGGCAGGCCTCTACGCGTGCCATCAGGAATGACAAAAGGAGAATCCATCTTCCGGAAAACGGCCGTTCTAGCCAGGTAGATCCTCACTGCCCTGACGAGGTCCAGCTTGTTCAACGATCGCTCCAAAGGATGAGTCAGAGCTGGACAAAAGGAAGGTAGAACGATGTCCTCGTTGAGGTGGAAACCACCGTAGGAAGGAAAAAGGACTTAGGCCTGAGGATCACCTTGTCCTGGTGGATAACCAAGAAGGGAGGTCAGCAACAAAGGGCCGCCAAATCGGAAACGCGGCGGATCGAAGTGATGAAGACGTTAGTTACGACCTTCCTTCAAGGAGTAGCCCACGCGGTCACTCCATACAGGGCCCCCGTGGATTCATGGGTTTTAAAGCTGGTGCTGGACGTTCTAGTTTTCCCTGTCAGTTCTATCTTGGAAGGTGGCTTACCTTCCAAGATAGAACTGACAGGGAAAACTAGAACGTCCAGCACAAGCTTTAAAACCCATGAATCCACGGGGGCCCTGTACGGAGTGACCGCGTGGGCTACTCCTTGAAGGAAGGTCGTAACTAACGTCTTCTGAAAAGGGAAGGAGAGCGCAGAAACCTGGCCCTTTAGGGAACTAAGAGCGAGGCCCGAATCCAGTCCTGCCTGAAGGAAAGCCAAAATGGAAGGCAGGGAAAGGAACAAAGATGAAACGCGGTTGGACTCGCACCAACGGAAGTAAGCCTTCCAGGTACGATAGTAGATCCTGGAAGACGAAGGCTTCCTAGCCTGGATCATAGTGTGAATCACCCGGATCGAAAGGCCGGACGCTCTTAGAACTGCGGTCTCAACAGCCACGCTGTTAAACTGAGCGACCGAGAATTCGGGTGGCAGATCGGACCCCGAGACAGCAGATCGGGTCTGTCTGGAAGGCGCCCGCGAGAAGATTGATGATCTCCGCAAACCAAGATCTCCTGGGCCAGTCCGGGGCGATTAGAATGGCAGGCACCCCTTCTGCCTTGATCTTTTCCAACAGCTTGGGAAAACAAGGGCAGAGGTGGAAACAGATAGGGGAGCACGAACTGAGACCAAGGAGTGGCCAGAGCGTCAACACCACTGCGAGAGGATCGCGGGACCTTAGGACGACCCGAGGGACCTTCCTGTTCATTCGGGATGCCGTGAGGTCCACTTCCAGAGTCCGCCATCGAAGAAAAATCTGATGGAAGACCTCCAGAAACAAGGACCATTCCCCTGCTGTGAGGGCCTCACGGCTGAGGAAGTCGGCGGCCTAATTGTCCACGCCAGGGACATGCACCGCAGATCTCGCCAGGACCGTTGAGTCTGCCCGAAGGAGGATCCTGGATACCTCGACCGAGAACTCCGAGTCCCCTCTGGTGGTTGACATATGCCACAGCTGTGGCATTGTCCGTCTGGATTCGAATTGGCAGACTCCTGAGAATCCTTACCTAGTGAAGAAAAGACAGAAAGATGACCCGGAACTCGAGGACATTGAACGGCAGAAAAAACTCCTGTGCCGATCAACGACCCCGAAAAGTCAGGTGACAATGCCCCGCACCTCGGCCGAGCAGGTTGGCGTCCGTCGTCACCACCTGCCACAGAACTGGAAGGAAGGATCTGCCCTGGGATATGAGAGGTGACCTTGGCCACCAGTTGAGGAACAGTTTGACCCGGGGAGAAAGCCAGATCGGACGATGCAGAGAGAAGACAGACCTGTCCCACTGTGATAGAATAGCCTGCTGAAGAGGTCTTGAGTAAGATGGGCGAAGGGGATCGCTTCCAATGTTGCAACCATCCTCACCAGGACCCTCATGGCCAATCGGAAAGGAGGGAAGCCGAGAACCCTGGAGCAAGCGAACTTCCCGACGAAGGAGGGATATCTTGTCTTCGGGAAGGAACACTCTGGTCCGACAAGTGTCGAAGAACATGCCCAGAAATACGAGGCGCTGAGAAGGAACAAGACCGGACATCTTCCTGTTGACGAGCCACCCGAAACGGGCTAGAGTGTCGAGGACTATGGATAGACTTTCGGAAGCCTGAGACAGAAATTCCTGAGCCTCCATGGAAGCGATTACTGAACGAGGGGATTCCATCCTGAAGTGTCCCATACGAAACTTCTTGTTCAGCAATTTAAGATTCAGACTGGGACAATTCTTGTCCTTTTTCGGTACAAAGACATTCGAAGAGAAGCCTGTGAACCGTTCCTTTTCTGGGACAGGAACGATTATCCCGGATCTAAGGAGGGAAACAATGGCTGCAAAGAAACCCAGGACAAGAGGGGGGTCTCTTGGAGGTCGGGATTCGAAGAAACGATCCCGGGCCCGTGAAATGAATCTATTTTGTATCCAGGGGATACAAGATCCTTGACCCGTGCGTCCTCTACTGAGGAGACCCGGACGTCCCTGAGGAAGAGGAGACGGCTGCCCAGCCTGGGAAACGGGATGGGGTCTAGTTGTGAGTCATGCCTAGGTGGATCGTCCAGTCCTAGACCTGGAGGATCTACCTTGGGAGTAGCGGGAAACACCAGGAAGGAGTGGGTTTGAAGGATACCTTCTCCTCTTAATGTGCCTGTGGCCTCTGCTGTTGGGAAAAGGAATCTGATGCCGCCTTACGACGGAAAAGGCCGAAAAGACCAAAGTTGCCGCCTAGGGGGAGGTAGGCGAGGTCTGGACTGGGGGAGAAGGGAACTGGTGCCCCCGGTGGCGTCCTTAATAATTTGGTCCAGCTTGGAATCGAAAAGACGAGATCCTTGAAAAGACGAGATCCTTGAAAAGGCAGGCTGGTAAGGGACTTCTTTGATGACAAGTCCGCCTGCCAGGCCTTGAGCCAAACGGTGCGACGGCTGGCAACATTACTGGGCGCCTGAGCGGCAAAAGACGCAGCGTCCAGGGAGCGGAAACCAAATATTCCCCGGCGTGAGTAATCTGGGTGGCAAGTTCCGCCAGCTATTCTGGTGGAGCTCCGGCTTGAATGCCCCAACGGAGTTGTGTAGCCCATTCGGATACAGACTTCGAAACCCAAGTGGAAGCAAAGGTCGTGCATAGGGAAGATGCGGCAGCTTCAAAAACGACTTTGCAAAGGATTCAATGATCCTGTCGATGGAATCTTTCAGAGACGCCCCACCGGACAGCGTGAGGACTGTGTTGGTGACAAGTCTAGAAGCCGGCGGATCCACAGAGGGAGAAGTCATTCTCTATCGCCTCTCATTCCAGTTGGCGATGAGATCCAGAGGAAAGGGATATAAGACGCCAAGGCGCTTGCCTCTTTGGAAACGTCTGGTCGAATTCTCTCCTTCTCTGGCCAGAAGCTCATCGACTTCAGGATGAGGAGCGAATACCTTGGGAGGTAGTTTAGATCGTCTAAACGAAACCGCCTGATCTGCGGGTTCCGTAGAGGAATCTTTGATGCCACAGGTCTGATTGGCGCTCCAATGAGGCTTTGAACCATATCCCTCATGCTAGCGATTTGGTTCGAATCCGGTCCCAAATTATCCTCCGAAGGCGCATCAGAGAAAGCCTTGCCTGACTCCGGGGAGGAGGACCAGGGGGAAGTCAACCACAGAGAAGGACCGTGGGGAGAGATGGACCGAGACGAGAACTCAGACTGGCATTCCTGTCTGGATCTTTTGCGACCTGTATTGGAAGTCTCGGATGGATCTTCTTGCGACCCACTGGCTACTACGGAAGTCTGCAGGGGCAACTGATCGAGCACGGACACAAGGGTCTGGGACACCCGTGTGAGATCCGCTACTTATAGAGGCAGAGAGGAGGCCCAGCCTAGGGTGGGGACTTCACTCTCAGGCGGAACAGCGGGGGGTCCTGTGCGGTGAGCATAATGTGGGTTGCTTCAGGCCTGCCTGAGCCTTAGTGTTTCACTAAGGCACAGGAAGTAGGGAAAAAGTAGGAGGCCGGGAGCGACCTCCCTTAAAATTAGATCGAATGGGCCCCTGAGGAAAATGTCAGAAGGTTAGGGGACAGGGGAGCAGGGGAGAGTATCAGTGCTACTCACGGCAGACGCTGCTGTTTCCAGATGGAAGGCTGCACGGCTTGGAAGATGCTCCTCAGGAACGATAGCCCCTAGTAGAACAGACAGTCACATCTGGGGCACCCTCTTGTCTGAAACTTGCTGCAGGCCTGACAGAACAGCAGTGGGGAAGCCGGTGAGGAAAGCCAGGAATTCGCGCTTTTAAGAATGGGAAACCGCCTGATCTGCATAAAGAAAAGCATCCCTGGTGCTGAAAAAAGTAACTTCAGCTGCACGGGGAGTAGTGGGCGGAGCCAACCGCCAGGCCAGGAGCACCAAGATGGTGCCGGTGGGCGGAGCTCGCCGATGATAGTCGGGCGGGAGAAAAGCCTGCCCGAGTCATGGAAAGGAAGTGTGGAGTCGCGGCGCCGGCAGTAGGCCCCGGTAGAAGCCGGGGCCTAAATTTGAGGCCGGCGGCCGCGGTGCCGGGAGAAGTGCGGGCACCGGGAAAAAACGGCGCGGTTGCCAGCAAGACCAGCGCGCCGTGACAAAAAGAGGCACAGTGCGGCCGCAGGAGAAGGCGGCGCGGTTGCCTGCAAGGCCGCTGCGTCTGGACAGAAAGCAGTGCGGCCGCAGGAGAAAGCGTCATGACAGAAAGAATAGTGCGGCTGCAGGAAAGCGGCGCGGCTGCCTGTAATGCCGCAGCGCCGGGGGAGGAAATGGCGCGGCTGCCTGCATGGCTGTCGCGCCGCGCCAGAACACAGTGCGGCAGGAAAAAAGGCAGCGCGGTTGCCTGTAAGGTCACCGCGCCAGACTCAGAGATGCGGCCGCCAAAGGAAGTAGCGCGGCTGCCACACGTGGGGCCAAAAAGGCGCCGGACCAGGCCAAGGCAGCCTGGAAAAAAACTCTGCGCAGCACTGTGAAATAGGGGCGACTGCCAGATCCCAAAGGACCCCCCCAATGACCACCCCGGATCTGAGGAGGGTAGGGTATGTGGAATACTTTCTTTCTTTATTTTTTATTTTTTTTTATATAGCGCTAACATATTCCGCAGCGCTTTACAGTTTTGCACACATTATCATCACTGTCCCCAATGGGGCTCACAATCTAAGTTCCCTATCAGTATGTCTTTGGAATGTGGGCGGAAACCGGAGAACCCGGAGGAAACCCACGCAAAACGGGGAGAACATACACACTCCTTGCAGATGTTGTCCAAGGTGGGATTAGAACCCAGGACTCCAGCGCTGCAAGGCTGCAGTGCTATCCACTGAGCCCCCGTGCTGCCCTATACTCACCTAAAACATCCCACGCCGTCCTTACTAACCTCTATCCGGGGAAGATATCAGACGTCCAGGGAGCTGATGGACGTCCTCGTCTCCTCAACCGACAGGCTCTGGTGGGCGAGTGGATGGGGGACGGAGCTAGGACTGGACTTCTGAGCACGCTTGTGTGCTAGGATCATGGTCCTGCTGAGGGATCTATGAGGATACGGGGTGGCAGTACACGCCGTACTCATAGTCCGTATTGTGGGATTACAGGTGTGACTGTTCACCCTGTATCCCTCCAGAAAACCTGAAAGAAAACGACGCACATTGAGGTAGATAAGGGTCTAATGAAAGACCTGTGTCCACCTCCTACTGACACTAAGCTCAACTGAATATCCTACTTCCTGTCGGTGGAGTGTACACTGCAGAGGAGGACCTAACTTTTTTTGTGCATAGTGTCAGCCTCCTAGTGGCAGCAGCATACACCCCATGGTTCCTGTGTCCCCCAATGAGAGGCGATAGAGAAATCAATTTCGTTAAAGAGGCCCTCAAACAATGTTTTAAAATGGCCCATCAAACAATTCAAACAGTTCATTAAGTGTCAGGATAGGATGCACTCTGAAAAAAATACAGCTTCTGAGATCTGTGCCTCAACCAACAGAGTAGCAGTATTGTAAACACATAACAGAGCTGCCAAAGAAGGGCTGGGACAGTAGATGAAATACATTTTCTCCTCGACTGAATGAGCACAAAGGAATTTTTTTCTCCAGTCTCATTCCTTTGTGCCCAGTCAGCCAATGAGAAGATTTATTTTATCTCCTGTCACAACCCTTCTCAATCTGCTCTGGCATGTGTGCTTGTGATACAGCTCCTCTGTCATTTAAGACACAGATCTTGGTAGTTATCTCTCTTCAGATTGGATTACTAAAATGAGAAGACATTTCAATTAGACATTGAATGAGAAGACATTTGAATTATGTGATGGGGCCATTTTGTTACAGTCTTGAAAAAACCCTTTAAGCATCTCCCTATAATTGAAGACTAAATTTTATTAATCTGTAGGATTGGTTTACTTACTGCCATCAGGAGGGCTGCTGGCCATTAGCTCAGGGACAGGGCCACCAGTTTTTTCTGCTAAACCAATTGCCATATGAATATCTTCACTCCATTTTTCAATTTCAGCCTGTGAACTGTGAGTTGAATACCCAACCATGATTTATAATTAGTCAAGAACATGAAACAGTAATGTACAATTATAAATACTAGCAAGTCACGCTTTTCCATTGAGCGTCAAACATTACATTATTTTACATAGAATAAAGACTAGAAAAATTAAATACCTTGCTGCAACAACTATAGCTTGGTTCTGACTTCTTAAAGTAAGGCAGTGCGGTACTCCCCATTCATCATCACTTTCTTCTACCTGTAAGTAATAAAAAAAATATCATATTTTAAGCTTTATTTACATTAATTGATGAGTGATATAAACAAATATGCCACGCAAAGGCATGGGAACTTATAAAAAAATACAGGATTAAAGAGAAACGTTTAAATAAGATTGATTTCTCTATATTGTACATGTATATGAAACATTCCTGCCTTTTTGGGTATATTCTTTATAAAATATATGGACAATGATGAGGGGCTGTGACAGCAAACTGACCCCCATCTATGTAGAGATGTGTAACGCTGAAGTCACATTATAGGGGGATTATGTTGGAGGCTGTATATTCTTACAAAGCAGGCAAGACACATATAAACCACATTAACTCATAGATTATATATAAGAGTTAATGTGGTTTATATGTGTCCTGCTCTGGAAGACTGTATATATAAGGCTGAAGTCACACTTACTGTATATATATAAAAAAAAAAAAAATCGGTCCGATTTTGATGGGCGACAATCGCACAAGTGTTCCCGAAAAGTGATCCGTATCTAATCCGTTTGCAATGAGAGGATGCGATTTCCTCACATCTAGTAACAGTGTGATATCTGTATGGCATCCGTATGCAATGCGATTTTAACATCAGCATTTACATACAGTAGTTCTCTCTATGTAAAAGCTCATGTTAAAAATCGCATTGTAATACACAACTGTACACATCGTTTTAATACCAAATCTTCAATATATATATATATATATATATATATATATATATTAAAAGCTGGCAAATGATCTGCCGCGTACAGTATAGAATAGGTTAGAATAGAATGGATATATACACATAGAATAGGTGTTTATACATATATATATATATATATATATATATATATATATATATATGTCAGTGATACACGCACATATATATATAAATATATCTTTATATTTTATAGAGAGATAGATAGCAGAATAGCCGATAATTCATTTGTCGGCTTCTGTACAATCATTGCAGAAGCCGACAGGATAGGAGACATGGTTTACATACAGTAAACCATTGCAGAACAGTTGGATTTATAGATGTCAGTGTCAAATACGGTTAGTAGTATGTGTGTGTAAGATGCGCCAATTCTGGCACTTAGCATCTCTCTTCCCACTGCCCTGTAGCGGTGGCATATGGGGTAATAAGGGGTTAATGTCACCTTTGTATTGGCGATACAAGGATGAAGGGTGCTGCCCCATAGATTAACATCCGAGTGCTATGCAATTTTTTTCTCGTATATCACTCGTCCGTATTCCTCTATAGTGTGACTCTGGCCTAAGAATGTATATATGTATATGGTGGTACAAATAGAGGCTTCCTCACCGTCATATTGAACAGGGGTAACTGGCCGTGTATTTTGAATTGATTCGATGATGTCAGTCCCCTGCTTGTGTACAATAACGTATCATTAAACTGCAAGAAAATAGGATGCATCAATATATTTTGTTTATTTTGAACACATCATATTGCAAACATCTTATTGCAATGCAAACCTATACGAAGGAGAAGATGTGGCATTAGTTGTATTTGAACTTACAGTGTAGGCCTGCTACATAAACTTATAAAATTCTTTAACCCCTTAGTGACGGTGCCCTTTTGTTTTTCGCTCCCCTTCTTCCCAGAGCCCCAGAGCCATAATTGTTTTATTTTTTCCGTCAACATGGCCATGTGAGGGCTTGTTTTTTGCGGGACGAGTTGTACTTTTAAACAACACCATTTGTTTTACAATATCGTGTACTCAAAAACGGGAAAAAAATTCTAAATTGCAAAAAAAAGTGCAATTCCACAATGGTTTTTGGATTTTTTTTTACCATTTTCACCAAATGTTAAAACCGACGTGCCATTATGATTCTCCAGGTCATTACAAGTTCATAGATGCCAAACATGTCTAGGTTCTTTTTTATTTAAGTTGTGAAAAAAAATACAAAGTTTGTTTAAAAAAAAAAAAAAAAAAAGAGTAATTTTCCGAAACCAGTAGCGTCACCACTTTTTGCGATCTTGGGTTGGGTGCAGGCTTATTTTTTGCGTACTGAACTGAGGTTTTTAATGATATCATTTTGGTGCAGATATGATCTTTTGATCGCCCGTTATTGCATTTTAATGCAATGTTGCAGCAACCAAAAATAAGTAAGTTTGTTGTTTTCAATTTTTTTCTCATTGCGCCGTTTACCAATCGGGCTAATTCTTTTTTTATATTGATAGATCTGCAAACGGCGATACTAAATATGTCTAAGTTTGATAATTTTTTTATTGTTTTATTTTGAATGGGGCAAAAGGGGGGTGATTTGAACTTTTTTAAATATTTTTAAAAACTTTTTTTTAATTTTGGTATGAGTCAATAGTCTCCATGGGAGACTAGAAGCTGCCATAACCTGATTGGCACTGCCACATACAGGCGATGATCAGATCGCCTGTATGTAGCAGAATTACGTACTTGCTATGTGCTCTGACGGGGTGGCGCTCATAGCAAGTCTGCAGGAGACCTCTGGTTGTCATGCCGACCCATTGGTGACCAGCGATCACGTGACGGGGGTCACTGGTGGGCGGGATTTCCAGCGTGTTTACCGGGAGCATGCATTAAATACCACTGTCAGAGTTAACAGCTGGGGGTGCATCGCGATTCCACTCGCAGCTGTTTCGGGCACATGTCAGCTGTTCAAAACAGCTGACATGTGCCGGGAAAGATGTGGGCTCAACACCGGAGCCCACAGCAAAGGGGGAGACACGACATGCGCAGTACTAGTACAGCACATGTCATGAAGGGGTTAAAAATAAAATAAAAAATAAATTGTATCTGGGGAATAGCACACAGTTTAGTGACTCTGCACCATATAGTAGCATTAAGGATATGAGCCCTTCAGCAAGTCTGCAGCTCTGCTTTTCTGGAATCAAAACACATTTTACATAATAAGAATGCTAAGAGCAACTATTCGCTTCCAGGTACAGAGACATTGATATATGCATTTCCTTTTTTTAAAAAATAATTTCCTTTTTTTCCCTTTACAATACATAAACTTACCAGAAAAAACATACGTTGCTGTAAGCCTTTACCAGACAACTTGCTTAAACTTCCAAGCCTGATAAACTCCTAAAATGAAATAAAAAAGTGAGAAAGAAAAAATACATTAGTTCAAGTCCAGGTTTTGGTTTTTTTTCCACTAATGTACATGTTCATTCCTATAGAGGAGCAGCATGTGTCAGACACCTCTGGCATTATCTATGTAGGGAAGAGATAATTCTGTCAGATGTTAAAATGTAACAAACCATTACATTACTCTACAAAAGGGGACACCTATTATAGGGTCTGGCTGACACCCACACAGATAACATTGTTTGTGGATCCCATAATAAGGGTGACATCTGCTAATAATTAGGCAGTCTTATCCTATCATAACATTTTGATATTGTCATTGTCAAAAGATGGACTGACAATTTGATACCTTGCAAAAAAAAAAAAAGACAACACTGCAACAATTGAATTATTAAAATGGTTAAGTGTAAATACATTATGCTTTCAATTATATGCACACACCATTGCTTATATCCCACTTGTTTCAATAGATTGACAGTATTGGTGGTTTGCTGCAGAAAATGCCATGAACAAAGAAAAGAAAACAGAGAAGAATTTGGCGTTAACATGGGAAGAATGAAATGATTAGACTGTTTGTATGAAACATGGCCTAATGCGACCAGATCAGTATATTGTTCTCTCCCTTACAGTGAACACAGGTATACAAGCCCCGTATCTAATCACAGGATGTAGCACTTACCCGTCCAGGTATCACCAGGTTGTCAATGCCTGTCACATCTTTCCTAAGTTCTTGTAGTTTCTGAAAATTTTCCATCTTGATCATTGTCCCATGAAGCTGAGCTAACATTTCAGAGATCTCAGCAAGCGCAGCTGTTTGAAAGAACACACATTTGTAGATATAATATGATGACCTATGCATATTTATTTTACTCATAAGCAGAGCAAGTCAGATATTGTCATCTGCAGTAAATCAATTTAAGACATTTTGTGGCGGTGCTTTGGACAATTCTTGCATGTTGAATGTTTATGGAGATCAAGTTGGAACCTAACCCCAAATTAGCACACCCCAACCTCACCTAATGAACACAAATACCGGGTTACATGCACCATAAATGTGGTCGCCTGCACAGTGAGTTTTGGGTTTTCATGTAACCATTATTGGTCCATCATGTCAATATGCAATAGCGAAGAGTTGCTTAATAACACTATTATTTCATTTTTACCTAAATAAGATAAAATTATTCCACACAAAATTTTGGACCTAACATTTTAGAGGTTGGAGCTTATATGATACATAGCAATTAAAAATAAGGCACATGTTAGAGCAGAAGGCCTACTAAGAGGCACCTAAGATGCAAGGCTTCCACAAAGGGTCAGACTGGAAGAGAGTAATGCAAATCAAATTGCCGATCTCCATGTGCCATCACGGCTTCATGTGGCTACTAAGTGCCAGAGGCGGCCAGGATGCCGGACACAGAGGAGCAAGACCGGCTGCCATGGGAAACTGGACTGGATACCAGCACTGGCATCATCGCTAATGGCAAATACATTTGATTTTTAATGCTGTAATGAAATACAGCCTATACATTCTATGATAAGTAGAATTGTCGGTATTTGTGGAATGCATTACTTGAATGTGAAAGGTAACATAACAAGATTTAATGCCCAGGAGAATCTCTTGTACACAACCAATCATGTCTAAACTGAAAAAAGTAGAATAAACCTGGCACTCATTGAGTGGCAGGTTTATTTTACTATATCACGGTTTGGGACCCTACCTGAGCACCTCATCCAGTAGTGCCAAGGATTAAGTCTATAAACTGAAAAAAGGGCCTACATATCAATCAGAATTTTATGGAGTAATAATGAATGGGGCTTTAGATACTACAATTGCTGCCAAGATCTCAAATGTAAGGCTATGTGCACACGTTGCAGATTGGTGTGCGGATTTTTCAGCACTGTTTTTGCAAAATCCGCAAATCGCACTGCAGATTACCCGCGGATTTGCCGCAGATTTACCACGGTTTTTGTGCGGATTCCACCTGCGGTTTTACACCTGCAGATTCCTATCATGGAGCAGGTGTAAACCACTGCGGAATCCGCACAAAGAATTCACATGATGCGGATTTTGTTTTCCATACGTTTACATGGTACTGTACAATGCATGGAAAACAGCTGCAGATCCGCGGCGTCAAATCTGCAACGTGTGCACATAAAAAAACATCATTGGAGGAAACCCTCCACTAAACTAAACAAAAAAACACCAGAACACAGGCAGGGATGCTTACCTGTTCAAGGCCTCCAACAATTGCACTACCCAGGGTGCACCAGGCCCAAATGAAGATAGCGAAAACACAGGTGCAAATAATACCGATGCAGCCAACCTACAATCAGGAATTGGCTGCTTGGAGCACCCGTGCAAAAAAATAGTCTGTATGTGGCATGTTCACACAGGAATGCAAAGTATATGGTGAAAAGCCTATTAATGACGCCATATATATAGCGGGCTAACCATGATGCATCCTGTGTGAACAGAGGCCACAGTGTACAGAGCCATCTAGGGCCCAAGCGCTATCTTCATTTGGGCCTGGTGCACCATGGGTAGTGCAATTGTTGGAGGCCTTGAACAGGTAAGCATCCCTGCCTGTGTTCTGGTGTTTTTTTGTTTAGTTTAGTGGAGGGTTTCCTCCAATGGTGTTTTTTTAGATTAGGACTGCCAAGATACAAGGACCCTTGACGTGGGTTGGCAGCTTCAATATTGTGGCCATAATATCAACCAATACCTTGCATACATTGTTATGTTTTTGGTGCACTGTACATTTTTCCAGGGTGCGCTTGGGCCCTAGATGGCTCTGTACACTGTGGCCTCTGTTCACACAGGATGCATCATGGTTAGCCCGCTATATATATGGCGTCATTAATAGGCTTTTCACCATATACTTTGCAGTCCTGTGTGAACATGCCACATACAGACTATTTTTTTGCACGGGTGCTCCAAGCAGCCAATTCCTGATTGTAGGTTGGCTGCATCAGTATTATTTGCATCTGTGTTTTCGCTATCTTCATTTGGGCCTGGTGCACCCTGGGTAGTGCAATTGTTGGAGGCCTTGAACAGGTAAGCATCCCTGCCTGTGTTCTGGTGTTTTTTTAACGTGTGCACATAGCCTAAAAGTATAAAAAAAGAAGTATGAAAACCTATGCTATATAGACACCTGAATTGAATGTCTCACCTCTAGTGTCCCGGAAATCTACATGATTTGGAGAGTAATGTTTGCAGAGCCGCTCCATTATCTGTTTGTAGTGCATGAGTCTGTGCAGTGGCCGGAGAAGGAACATGTTCAGGGGCAGATAGCAAACTTTTTCTTGTTCAAAGTCTCTACACAGAACATCTAGCTTTCGTGAGTTTTTGATTGCCTTCTCAAGTTCTATCAGTGCTTCATAGTGTTTCTGAAGGTTATTTGTGAATTGCTGGAAAGAGACAAAAATATAAATAAATTGGTGGAAATTTGTATAAACTTTAACCCCGAGCCCGTTTACACCTGCCTAACCAGGACAAATTATACATTTCTGAGCAGTGTCACTTTATGTGGTATCTAAGAGGTAAAGTTTTTCTTTGTGAAGAGCGACATGCCTGCATGCCAATATAAGGAGACGCCTTGCATGTTCCTCTGGGAAATTAAATATGTAAATTGCCTCTTCAGAGAGGAAGAGGACTTGAACTCTATTGCCACATATTGCAAATAGCAATCTTAAAAGTCACACCTCTTGAGGAATTCATCTAGCGGTGTAGTGAGCATTTTAACCCTCAGGCGATTCAGAGAAATGTATACAATATTGGGCCGAGTCAATGGAAAATAGGGATTTTTGTGTACTCACCGTAAAATCCTTTTCTCCGAGCCATTCATTGGGGGACACAGACCATGGGTGTATGCTGCTGCCACCAGGAGGCTGACACTAAGTATTACAAAGAAAGTTAGCTCCTCCCCTGCAGTATACACCCCTCTGCTGGCTCCCAGCTAACCAGTTCGGTGCAAAAGCAGTAGGAGATCAATAACAACATATAAGCGTATAGCATGTCACATTATATATGAGAGTATAACATATCAAATGATAAAAACAAATACAACTAATAATAGGGAGGGAGCTGTGTCCCCCAATGAATGGCTCGGAGAAAAGGATTTTACGGTGAGTACACAAAAATCCCTATTTCTCCTTCGCCTCATTGGGGGACACAGACCATGGGACGTCCCAAAGCAGTCCCTGGGTGGGGACAACATCAGATCAGGCCGTGTAACCGCTACTTACAAGTGCGCCAAGGCGGCCTGCAAAGTCCGCCTGCCCAGACTCACATCTGTGGAAGTGTGTGAATTATAGTGCTTCAAGAATGCATGCGGACTGGAGGAATTCGCAAGCTTGCGGTCGTGCTTGCCGACGCCTGGTGCCTAGAGCCCTGAGACAGGGAGATAGGCTGACATCTAGCACGGAAGGACTCCTGGATGGTGAAAAGAATCCACCAGGCTAACGTGGCCGATGAACACGGCTAAACCCTTCCTGTGACCGTCGGGAAGCCTACTTACCATCGAGAAGCCCAAGCAAAGTGTCCAACCTTCGGAAGGACGCCGTCCTCGATACGTACCCACTTGGAGCACGCACTTCTTCCAGATTATGGAGAACCCATTCCGTTGTGTGGACTGGAGCCGAAAGAGATGAGAGGACGATGCCCCTGCAACAGTGGGAATACAAAACCACCTTGGCAACGAGGGAAGGGGATGGCTTGAGGGCAACGATGCATTGATGGTAATAAGGAAAAAAGACTGAAAGGAACAGAGTGGCAAGCTCTGAAGACTCATCAGGATGACAAGAACGCAGAGAAAAAAGGGGAGTGACGTTCCCTGATAGTAAAGTCTTTCTGGATCGAAAAAGGAGTCTACTGTAAGATCCCCAGGACCATTAAGGTCCCCCAGATCTAACGGTACGCGGTAGGGAAGAACTACAGGTGAAGGCTCCCTGCGAGAAGGTCCATATTTCCAGTTTTGACGAAATAAGACGGAGAAATACTAGTACCGCAAGCGAGAAAACCTGACATGGTCAGTGCGGGTCTCCCGGGATCACTGGGGGCCTTTTCTGCTTCCAAAAAGATCTCAAGACGTAGTGGAAGAGGAGTTATGGAAATTGGTACCGTGGAAGAAACGGAGCATGCACTGCGATGGACTTGGATCCTGAAGCCAAACCATGAACTGGAGTACATAGGCGTTCAGCTTGGACGCCATCCGACCTACATCTGGAGTACTCCAGTGAAGGCAGATGTGAAGGAAGACTTCCGAGTGAAGTTCCCACTCACATGAGGAGAAAACCCTGACAGCTGAATATGTCAGCCGCCCAGTGTTCTACTCCAGGGACATGTACTGTTGAGATCACCGAATGATAGATCTCGGCCCATCAGAGAGTGCGAGGTACCTCGGCCATGGCGCTTGACTGTGGGTACCTGCGAGATGATTGACGTATGGCACAGCCGTGGCATTATCCAAATTGAAGATGGATGGTTGACCCGCCTAAGGGCAGTGGACCTGCTGTAGGATTAGCCATACTGTTCGGATCCCCAGAGAAATGATCGGGAGAAGAAGACGGGCATTGGTATCCCTAATAACCTTTGGACCAGAAGAAGGCTCTGGATGAGGAAGGAGCTTAGAGACTACCTTTTGAAAGCCTGATTGACTTGCTGAAAATGAGCGGAGCAAAAGAAAACTACTTCCGTTTTCGTCTTATTGCTCAGAACCCTCCTAGCTAATTGAATGAACCGAGGGAATGAGTGATCAAGTGCACAAGCTCCGTGTTGAAGGGCCACGACCTTGACTCGAGAGAGAGAATTACCATCCTTCTTGTGCAGGATCATCGTCAAAGAGGATCTGCTGGGCTGGGAATGAGGAAAAAACTTGTCTAAGTTTAGCTGCTAGCCCAAGTGAGAGGGTATTGCAAGTGATATAGACGACTTAGCGTAGTCCTTGTAGAGCGGCTAGAAAGTCGACCGAGTAGGGCAGGACGACCATGTTTCTAGGGTGCAAGAAGCACATGACAACTGCTATGAGCGTTGCGACCACTGTGGTGCGGTAGCCAGGCTGAAGGGTGAGGTCGTGACTTGAAAATGCTGTTCGCGAATGGAAAGGAGAAGAGATAATTGTAGAGGGGAAAAAACTAGGCATGTGAGGGTAAGAAAACCGAATGTCGAAGGATGCCAGAAAACTCCACTTTTTTTTTTTGTTGTTGTTGTTGAAGTAATGGCTGAGCGGAGGAACTGCATCTGAAAAAGGAGGGCCTTGTCAAAGGTTGTTAGAAGTTTGAGGTCCAGGAATGATCATACTTTTCATTTTCTCCTTCGTGAAACCAAGATCTCTTAGATCTAGACTGTCCAGGACAATGCTTCTACTGCTGGATGGGTCTGTAGAAAAAATACGATCCCTTGTTAGTCTCCCGCTCAGAAGATTTGATTTGAAGTAGATAAGGTCTCTGACCAGGAGACTATTGGTCAAGCAACATCATGTGGCGCTAAAGAAGGGTAGAGCGCTGAACCCGAAGCCACAAGACAGAACGAACCAGATTTGCTATCTGACCGTCTGTGGTTTTTTAATTGATGATACATCGGGCAGGGATACTGGTAGGTATACCACAAGAAATTCCACCCGGCTAGACTGCCAAGTGGCAGAATGCGGGGCTGCAACCAGCAGGCCTCTTGCCATCTTCGTGCAGAGTAGAAAATTAGGAACCTTCGATCCACCATTCTGTTAACAGGGACGTGGAGAGGAATCGTCCGCTTTCTTGCATCATCCCCTAAATTGATACAAAGGGGGGTGCTCGGACGCCAAAGATGTGTGCCTCTGTACATCCCCAGAGTTGAGGTCCCTGGGTGGACAGGCGAGGTTGTTTGGCATTAGGCCTGGATGCAGAAGAGGATACATGGAGGCGACACTGCATGTGTTCGTCTGTTGAAGATGTGGGGGGAATCGGTGCCCTTAAAAGGACCCGTCGCCCATAAAAATCAGACCAGGTATGGCAACCTACTTAGCGGCTTCTGTCCAGTGAATTGCTCGTCAATTTGTTGATGGTATAAATAGGAGAGTCCCTCCTTTTCTGAAGCTCTTGCAATCCAAGGCAATATGCGATCCATATTCAGCGTTGTTCTCAACAAATCATGGGGGAGAGATTAGGAAATGAAAAACTTCCGTTTTGCAGACGCCTGTACGTTTTTCTAGAACACTTGCGGCCCCTGCTAGCGGACGCTCCCATGTAGGAGAGGGACCATGTATCTCGGTCCTGCGAGCACTCCGAGCCACAGAGGGTTCACAGAGGGATTCAATCTCTTGGTCTGAGAAAACCATGGGTTGCGGTTAGGGGATGAGTGGCGAAGGCTCCAGAGCTCAGTTAGGGTGACCAGCTTCGGATTGATGATGTGCCCTTAAGACCAGTAAATACTGGTCATGCGCCTTTAAGACTAGGGAATACTGGTCGTGCGTCTTTAAGACCAGGGTATACTGGTCTTGTGCCTTTAGGAGGAGGGCATGCTGGTCATGTGCCTTTAAGAACCAGGACATACTTGTCATATGCTTTGAAGACCAGGGCATACTGGTTATGTGTCTTTAAGTCCAGGGCATATTGAACACGTGCCTTTAAGACCAGGACATACTGGTCATGTGCCTTTAAGTCCAGGGCATATTGGTCACGTGCCTTTAAGACCAGGGCATACTGGTCATGTTCCTTTAAGACCAGGGCATACTGGTCATGTGTCTTTAAAACCAGGTCATACTGGTCATGTGCCCTTAAGACCAGGGCATACTGGTCATGTGCCTTTAAAAACCAGGTCGTACTGGTCATGTGCCTTTAAGACCAGGGCATACTGGCCAAGTGTGTAAGACCAGGGCCTACTGGTCATGTGCCTTTAAGACCAGGGCATACTGGTCACGTGCCTTTAAGACCAGGACATACTGGTCATGTGCCTTTAAGACCAGGTAATACTGGACATGTGCCCTTAAGACCAAGAAGTACTGGTCATGCGTCTTTAAGACCAGGGAATACTGGTTACGTGTTGTTAAGACCAGGAATACTGGTCACGTGCCTTTAAGACCAGGAATACTGGTCATGCGCCTTTAAGACCAGGGCATACTGGCCATGTGCGTAAGACCAGGGTATGCTGGCCATGCGCCTTTAAGACCAGGGAAAACTGGTCACGTGCCTTTAAGACCAGACAATACTAGACATGCGCCTTTAAGACCAGACAATACTGGACATGCTCCTTTAAGACCAGACAATACTGGACATGCGCCCTTAAGAACAGACAATATTGGACCTGCGCCTTTACGACCAGCCAATACTGGACATGCGCCTTTAAGAACAGAGAATACTGGACATGCGCCTTAAGAACAGACAATACGGGACATGCGACTTTAAGACCAGCCAAAACAGGACATGCGCCTTTAAGAACAGAGAATACTGGTCATGCGCCTTTAAGAACAGAGAATACTGGTCATGCGCCTTTAAGACCAGACAATACTGGACCTGCGCCTTTAAGAACAGACAATACTGGACCTGCGCCTTTAAGAACAGACAATACTGGACATGCGCCTTTAAAACCAGACAATACTACATGTGCCTTTAACCCCTTCCCGACATTTGACGTACTATCCTGTCGAGGTGGGGTGGGCCCCCATGACCGCCGACGGGATAGTACGTCATACGCGATCGGCCGCGCTCACGGGGGGAGCGCGGCCGATCGCGGCTGGGTGTCGGCTGCATATCGCAGCTGACATCCGGCACTATGTGCCAGGAGCGGTCACGGACCGCCCCCGGCACATTAACCCCCGGCACACCGCGATCAAACATGATCGCGGTGTACCGGCGGTACAGGGAAGCATCGCGCAGGGAGAGGGCTCCCTGCGGGCTTCCCTGAGACGATCGGTACAAGGTGATGTACTCACCTCGTACCGAACGTCTTCTCCCTGCAGGCCCCGGATCCAAAATGGCCGAGGGGCTGTATCCGGGTCCTGCAGGGAGCACTTCCGGGTCGGAGCAGGCTGCAGATGAAAGCTGCAGCCTGCTCCGATGAAAGTATGATCGCAGATCTGATAGAGTGCTGTGCACACTATCAGATCTGCGATCTGTGATGTCCCCCCCTGGGACAAAGTAAAAAAGTAAAAAAAAAAAATTCCACATGTGTAAAAAAAAATAAAAAAAAAAATTCCTAAATAAATAATAATAAAAAAAAAAATATTATTCCCATAAATACATTTCTTTATCTAAAAAAAACCAAACAAAAACAATAAAAGTACACATATTTAGTATCGCCGCGTCCGTAACGACCCAACCTATAAAACTGGCCCACTAGTTAACCCCTTCAGTAAACACCGTAAGGAAAAAAAAAAAAAAACGAGGCAAAAAACAACGCTTTATTACTATACCGCCGAACAAAAAGTGGAATAACACGCGATCAAAAAGACGGATATAAATAACCATGTTACCGCTGAAAACGTCATCTTGTCCCGCAAAAAACGAGCCGCCATACAGCATCATCAGCAAAAAAATAAAAAAGTTATAGTCCTCAGAATAAAGCGATGCCAAAATAATTATTTTTTCTATAAAATAGTTTTTATCGTATAAAAGTGTCAAAACATAAAAAAATGATATAAATGAGATATCGCTGTAATCGTACTGACCCGACGAATAAAACTGCTTTATCAATTTTACCAAGCGCAGAACGGTATAAACGCCTCTCCCAAAAGAAATTCATGAATAGCTGGTTTTTGGTTATTCTGCCTCACAAAAATCGGAATAAAAAGTGATAAAAAATGGTCACGTGTCCGAAAATGTTACCAATAAAAACGTCAACTCGTCCCGCAAAAAACAAGACCTCACATGACTCTGTGGACCAAAATGTGGAAAAATTATAGGTCTCAAAATGTGGAGACGCAAAAACTTTTTTGCTATAAAAAGCATCTTTTAGTCTGGTTTCACACTTGCGTTTTTATCTGCATGCGTTTTTAAAAAAAACCACATGTGTGAAAAAATGCATGTAAACGCGGTAAAACGCATGCGTTTTTATAGAAAAACACAAGAAAACAAGAAAAAAACAAAAAACCCTAACCCTACCCCTAACCTGAAATACGTGGCACTGAAATACGTGGCACTGAAATATACGTTTATATACGTATATACGTATATAAGTGCCACGATATTTCAGAGGCCACGTATATAAGTGCCACGTATTTAAGTGCCACGTATTTAAGTGCCACGTATTTAAGTGCCACGTATTTCAGTGCCACGTATTTCAGTGCCACGTATTTACGTGGCACTGAAATACGTGGCACTGAAATACGTGGCACTGAAATATCGTGGCACTGAAATATCGTGGCACTGAAGTATTTACGTGCCACGTATTTTTCAGTGCCTGAAATACGTGGCACTGAAATACGTGGCACTGAAATACGTGGCACTGAAATACCGTGGCACTGAAATACCGTGGCACTGAAATACCGTGGCACTGAAATACGTGGCACTTAAATACGTGGCTCTTAAATACGTGGCTCTTAAATACGTGGCACTTATATACGTGGCACTTATGACTGTCAGAAAATGTTCAGTAAACGGTTAGGGGTGAGGTTAGGGGTAGGGTTTCAGGTAGAACTGGGGAGTTTCCACTGTTCAGGCACATCAGGGGCTCTCCAAACGCGACATGGCGTCCAATCTCAATTCCAGCCAATTCTGCGTTGAAAAAGTAAAACAGTGCTCCTTCCCTTCCGAGCTCTCCCGTGCGTCCAAAAAGGGGTTTACCCCAACATATGTGTTATCAGCGTACTCGGGACAAATTGAACAACGACTTCTGGGGTCCAAGTTCTCTTGTTATCCTTGGGAAAATAAAAATTTGGGGGGCTAAAAATCATTTTTGTGGGAAAAAAAATATGTTTTATTTTCACGGCTCTGCGTTGTAAACTGTAGTGAAACACTTGGGGGTTCAAAGTTCTCACAACACATCTAGATAAGTTCCTTGGGGGGTCTAGTTTCCAATATGGGGTCACTTGTGGGGGGTTTGTACTGTTTGGGTACATCAGGGGCTCTGCAAATGCAACGTGACGCCTGCAGACCAATCCATTTAAGTCTGCATTCCAAATGGCGCTCCTTCCCTTCCGAGCTCTGTCATGCGCCCAAACAGTGGTCCCCCCCCCACAAATGGGGTATCAGCGTACTCCAGACAAATTGGACAACAACTTTTGGGGTCCAATTTATCCTGATACCCTTGTGAAAATACAAAACTGGGGGCTAAAAAATCATTTTTGTGAAAAAAAAAAATAATTTTTATTTTCACGGCTCTGCGTTATAAACTGTAGTGAAACACTTGGGGGTTCAAAGCTCTCAAAACACATCTAGATAAGTTCCTTAGGGGGTCTACTTTCCAAAATGGTGTCACTTGTGGGGGGGTTTAATGTTTAGGCACATCAGGGGCTCTCCAAACGCAACATGGCATCCCATCTTAATTCCAGTCAATTTTGCATTGAAAAGTAAAATAGCGCTTCTTCCCTTCTGAGCTCTGCTATGCGCCCAAACAATGGTTTACACCCACATATGGGGTATCGTCGTACTCAGGACAAATTGCACAACAACTTTTGTGGTCTAATTTCTTCTCTTACCCTTGGGGAAATAAAAAAATGGGGGTGAAAAGATCATTTTTGTGAAAAAATATGATTTTTTATTTTTACGGCTCTGCATTATAAACTTCTGTGAAGCACTTGTTGGGTCAAAGTGCTCACCACACATCTAGATAAGTTCCTTAGGGGGTCTACTTTCCAAAATGGTGTCACTTGTTAGGGGTTGCAATGTTTAGGCACATCAAGGGCTCTCTAAATGCAACATGGCGTCCCATCTCAATTCCAGTCAATTTTGCATTGAAAAGTCAAATGGCGCTCCTTCCCTTCCGAGCTCTGCCCTGCGCCCAAACAATGGTTTACACCCACATATGGGGTATCAGCGTACTCAGGACAAATTGCACAACAATTTTTGGGGTCCAATTTCTTCTCTCACCCTTGGGAAAATAAAAAATTGGGGGTGAAAAGATCATTTTTGTGAAAAAATATGATTTTTTATTTTTACGGCTCTGCATTATAAACTTCTGTAAAGCACTTGTTGGGTCAAAGTGCTCACCACACATCTAGATAAGTTCCTTAGGGGGTCTACTTTCCAAAATGGTGTCACTTGTTAGGGGTTTCAATGTTTAGGCACATCAGGGGCTCTCCAAATGCAACATGGCGTCCCATCTCAATTCCAGTCAATTTTGCATTGAAAAGTCAAATGGCGCTCCTTTGCTTCCAAGCTCTGCCATGCGCCCAAACTGTGGTTTACCCCCACATATGGGGTATCAGCGTACTCAGGACAAATTGTACAACAACTTTTGGGGTCTATTTTCTCCTGTTACCCTTGGTAAAATAAAACAAATTGGAGCTGAAATAAATTTTGTGTGAAAAAAAGTTAAATGTTCATTTTTATTTAAACATTCCAAAAATTCCTGTGAAACACCTGAAGGGTTAATAAACTTCTTGAAAGTGGTTTTGAGTACCTTGAGGGGTGCAGTTTTTAGAATGGTGTCACACTTGGGTATTTTCTATCATATAGACCCGTCAAAATGACTTCAAATGAGATGTGGTCCCTAAAAAAAAATGGTGTTGTAAAAATGAGAAATTGCTGGTCAACTTTTAACCCTTATAACTCCGTCACAAAAAAAAATGTTGGTTCCAAAATTGTGCTGATGTAAAGTAGACATGTGGGAAATGTTATTTATTAAGTATTTTGTGTGACATATGTCTGTGATTTAAGGGCATAAAAATTCAAAGTTGGAAAATTGCGAAATTTTCAAAATTTTCGCCAAATATTCGTTTTTTTCACAAATAAACGCAAGTTATATCGAAGAAATTTTACCACTAACATGAAGTACAATATGTCACGAGAAAACATTGTCAGAATCGCCAAGATCCGTTGAAGCGTTCCAGAGTTATAACCTCATAAAGGGACAGTGGTCAGAATTGTAAAAATTGGCCCGGTCATTAACGTGCAAACCACCCTTGGTGGTGAAGGGGTTAAGAAGGGAGAATACTTGCGCGTTTAATGCCTTGATGTAGAGTGGTTGTGCCCCCTTAATGCTAAAAATCGTTGCCTCAGTGTGAGCCGGCCGGGTGGACCAAGATGGCCACTGTGAGCTGCAGAGTAGATAAAATCTCGCAGAGAGCGAGAAGCGCCAACTCGGGGGGCGGAGCGACGGACACGATGCTGAATAGGCCCAAGCCGGGGCCTAAATTTCTGTAGCAGGCGGGCGACACCAGCGGGGCGTTTCAGGAGACTTCCGGGATGCGGCCTACACATCGGCCGAAGCCAGGGGCTAAATTTTTGTAGCCGGCCAGAGCGTTACCTCAGAGAGGTGGGCCACAGGAAAGTGGCTAAGGCTGCCTGCGCCTTTATGGATATCCCTCTGAAGATGGATCCACTCACCATCGTTGCGCGTCCCGGCATGGAGCCGCCGCGGATGTGGGTTTCAGCGCTGTTCTGTGCAGCGTGGACGGTGTAGGGATAAACCTCAATCCATTATCCGTTTGTTAGGGAGGAGGAGAGGAACCGTCCGCCTCCTTGTACCATCCGCTCTTAATAGTGGTGGTGCAGTGGGGGCTGCTCGGACGCCACACTGGATTGTGCCTCTGAACAGCCGAGGGTAAAACCTGGTGGGCAGGGCTGAATGTCCGGCAATAGGCCTGGCTGCAGAAGAGGATACTGAAGGTGACACTCCAGTGCTCGTCTGATAAGGGAGGGGGGAGATCGGTCCCATGAAAGGGCCCGTCGCCCCTAGAATCAGCTCAGGCAGTGGCTTCCCACGTCGCAGGAGAGGATACGGAGAGGTGAAACTCCCGTGCTCGCCTGTTGTTGGTTCAGGGGAGATCGGAACATGAAAGAATCCGTCGCCCCCTTCGTCCGGTAAAAGGTAAAAGTAAAAAGATTCTTCGGGTCTGAATAGCAGACCAGTCCGTGTGCCTCCTACGGACACTAAGCAAGAACTGGTTAGCTGGAAGCCAGCAGAGGGGTGTATACTGCAGGGGAGGAGCTAACTTTCTTTGTAATACTTAGTGTCAGCCTCCTGGTGGCAGCAGCATACACCCATGGTCTGTGTCCCCCAATGAGGCGAAGGAGAAATTTAATTTTTTCAGCTAAAATGTTACCTTTGCCCCAAGTTTTCAATTTTCTAAACTAATAATAGGTGAAAATGGACCACAAAATATGTGGTCAAAAACTACTGAGGCACAGTGCAACGCTCAGAAGAGAAAGAACACCATACTGTAGTGCACATTTTGGTAGAATGGTATGAAGGTGCCATGTTACATTATTAGAGCTCCTGAGGTGCCAAAATAGCAGAACCCCCAGAATAAGTGACCTCGTGTTACAAACTACACCTTCTCAATGATTTCATCTAGAGTTGCAAAGATTATATTGTCACCACATGTGTGTCACAAAATTCTATACCTTTGGGCGGTGATTAAGTTCAAGCTTTTATTGGAAACATTTTACATAACAACATTTTGGATTACATTTATCCTGAGCTTTACGCTGAGCACTTACATTGGGGTTTCCATCTAAATCTCTGAATGATGTCATGCAAATGAAATTTCTGAGGGATCCACTCACTATAATGAGGCAGCAGAGTTACTCTGGACTCAGCGGTGTCCTTCTTTTCAGAAGTACACAAAACTGTATTCGACAGCGTTTTTATGCACGTTTAAAAAAGACAGACATTGCCGGGTAATAGGCCAGACGACGTCCACAATGCCTCCATTATAGGAAATCTTCCGCCAGGGGTTGAGTCTGAATCACATATTTCAGAGATTTACATGGAAACCCCGGTACGCTCAGCACAGGATAAGTGTGAGCTGAGCCATACTACGATATTTAGAAGGCAGAATGAAAAAAAACAACAGTAGGTCAACAATTGGTTTTAATTTGTTTTTTTACGCCATTCCTTGTGCGGTATAAGTGATTAGACTATTTTATTCTTCAAGTCGATATGATTACAGCAATGCCAGATTTATAGATTTTTTTATGTTTGGCTGCTGTCAGTAAAATACACTTTTATTTTTCAAAACAAAGTTTTTGCATAGTCATATTTAGAGAGCTAGAATTTCTATATTTCTGCTGACAGAGTCCAGGGAGAGATTGTATTTTGCGGGATGAGTTTATGTTTTCATTGGTACCATTTTCAGTTGCACATTTTTTGATTGCTTTCCATTCTGATTTTCTTAGGCAGAATGAACAAAAAACAGAAATTCAGGAAATGGTCTTTTATGGCATAAGTGTTAAGATAGCCTTATTCTTTGAGCTAGTGATACCATATTTATATTATATATATATTGGTGCTTTTACACAAACGATTTTATATAAACAATTATTTTGCATTGCTCTAGTCTGAGAACTATAGCTTTTTATTATTGTGTTGATGGAGCTGTATGGCAGCTTGTTTTTTGCGGAACAAGATGGCGTTTTCAGCAATACAATTTTAATGTCCATCTGACTTTTTGATCGTGATTTACTCCACTTTTTATTCAGTTGTATGATGAAAAAGCATAGTTTTTTGCCACGCTTTTTTTTTTTTTTACAGTGTTCACTGAAGGGGTTAAATAGTGGGACAGTTTTATAGGTCAGGTCGTTGTGGACATGCTAGCACCAATCATAGGCGTTGCCAAAGGGCGTCAGCTCTCATATAGCGTTGACACTGGATTTTGATCATGTCGGCGCTCAGAGTCGTATATGGCAGTTTGCAAAAACCCAGCTTCCGCAGCGCCATACATGTACGGCAGATGTCGTGAACCGGTTAAAGAGGACCAGTCACCAAATTTTTCATGTTGAACTGAACACAATATATTTATGATTGCAAAGCAGAATAAAATGTTTTTGTTTTTTTATTTATTTTACCTCACCATTGTGGAGATGTTACCAAAGCATTTAGCTCCTAATGAGTTATTTTTTGTTAAGTCCAAGTTAGCATAACAGATAGTTTTCACTGGGGGCATATACTTCTTCCCCCTGTATGATGCCACCTGCTTATGATTGGTCAGCAACACACAGCAGAAAAAGAACACGCCCCTAACCATAGCTTAGAGCTAATTTCTCAGTGTATGAGTTGTGACAGATTTCCTGGTCTAACCTCCTGTATGAATAGAATGTGATGGCAGTAAAGTACAGATGATTGTTGTGGGGGGAGGGGCAGGACAGCTGTATTTAGCTGTGTCACATTACAAACCTTTCTATCAGCTCTGCTCTCAGCACTGTCAGCTCTGCTGCACTGCCCCTCATATTATAATCTCTCTGCAGTGAGAGCAGAGCAGGGTGTCATATGTCTCACAAAGGAGTAGCCTGTTCTGGGCAGGAAGATGGCAGAATTTAATTTTTACAACTGTACATTGCATATCAGAGTTATTTAAAATGATTGTCCATGCTTGTCGTTAAAATCTGCAGTCATTCTAAGTGACTACAGATTTGTGGACTCTCACAGCATGCATACTATGCGCTTAGGATATTCAGGAGCTGAGAGTGAGTGAGTACGTGACCGCAAGTATGTGATTTGCATACATGTCATGTGGTCATGTACTATCACTATAAGTGAATTGAACAAAGCTGGATATGTTTAGTCGGAATGTGGCCAGAAGTATGCAAATCATACACTAGTGATCACGTAGCCGCCCACTCTGCTGCTGAAGAATCTTGGCATTGTGCAATGTGCACACTGTGAGGGTTGACTTTAACCAAAAAGCTTGAGAACCCCCTTCAACTCATTACTGCATATACAGTATGCGCAAAATGTAAAAAAATGGCTGTCATAATCACCATGCTGATTTCTACCATTTTATATGAGACTGGATTCAAAGATTTTGGTTGTCTGAAGTTGTACTAGAAGTAGTCATGGCCACACTATATTCCTCAGCTGCGATATGTTTATTTGTAATCTTATTTCTTCATCTATGGTATCATAATGATAGGATTTTCCTGAGAGAAGCACGTTTTTATTGGAAGGAAAGCTAGTGTTATGTGCTGTATGAGGGAAGTGACCGCCCTTTATATTTCAATGGAAAAAAACTGTAAATCATATAAAAATATAGGCCTGATTCATCAATGTGTTTTCGCCTGAAATCTGGCAGAAAATACTTTGATAGGTCACAACTCTAGATTGTGCAAAAATTTTGCAACTTTTGAGGTTTACATGCCAGTTTTGCCTAGCTTCGCAAAAACTGGCAAAGAAGGCTATAGGTCACCTAATTAATAAGTATACTAATAATATAATAATAAGCATATTCTATATAGCGGTAATGCAGTCTAAATGTCATATATTCAATGTTTACATTCATCTTAGCATAGATAGAATGCTTCTGTATTTTTTAGTTTGTATATTATGCTTTTTTCCGTTAGGAAGTCTGGTCTTTTTCAGTTTAGCATTATTGTTACATGTTGCTATACAATAAGTAGCATGTATTGATACAGCATATCCTAGAAATATTCTGATACTTTCTATAAAGGGAACAATATGAATTAAATTTAAATAAATAATATCGAGAATACCTTCATGCCCTGAATGTTCTTCAGCATAACATCCCCAATTTTCTGATTATCACTTTTCATATGTGAGTTGGACTTGCCCTCCCTGTCAAAATGTAAATTTGAAATAGGGAAGAAAGAATGTACATTGAAATTAATAGTATTAAAAATGTTATAAACAAGCACTCCACCCAAAATATTTATAGATAGATTCCAATAAAAGAAAATAACTGACATTCAAAGTAAATAAACAAAAACATGCTTTTAACAAAACTGAAAGAAGATTCAATGGAAAGGTATACGATAAGGTAACACAACCACAAGAGAAAACGGACCAAGCAAGGTTGCCATTTTGTGGTCATCACATTTTGCCCATATAATTTTACAGGTGTCCCCTTGCATCATTTTATAATCATGTATTGGATGGTCACAAAATGGTTTTCTTTGTAAAAAAAGGAAAACCTGGATGCAGAAAACAAATGTAAAATGCTGTAAATTTTCATAATAGATAAAACAACATACAATTTGCTCACATTTCAAAATGTGTACTAGTTTGTGTACAATTCCATGGCCCAAATCTAAAATTTCTAAGCAATTTGTATATTTCTTTAAATTTGACAAAATAGTATTCTTCATTTTCTTGGGACACCTGGAGAAATTCAGATAAAACAAACAAATCTTACCAAACGACAAGTCTCTGGTCAACCTCCTTTAAGAAGTTTTGGTGGAATTTATGTAAGGGCTCAAAGTTGGAGAACATTAGGTTTTTCAGTTGCTCAGACATGGAGTCATCTTTGTTTGCAGCATTCTGAAACCACTGAAAAGGAAAATGGACACATGATAGATTTCTATATTGCAATGGCGACCTGAGAATGTGGGGATGGTTGGGTAACCCTTTCCAACATTTTGAATTGAATCTTTTACATCCAACTTAGATGTTTTCTGAGAATACAAAGAGATTTTGGTGAAGTGTTTTTGTGTGTATATATATGCCCATTTTCAAGGTTGCCAACAGGGCATTACAGCTGGTCCTGCTGACCAGGGCGCAGGAATATTGGACAAAAAAAATGCTACACTGTTTACAAGGGTCTTAGTAAGTATGAGAGGGAGGAAACCTGACCGTTTTGACTGTATTGGCCACATAATCCATAGAACAGCCTTTTCTGTATGAATTTATTATGTACATATCTGTGTATAAACCAGTTATAATAATATAGACATATAACAAATGGTAACTAGATTAGAAATCGCATTATGCATACATGAGGACTTCCAGGTTTGTTAAAACGCAATATGCCAGAGGGCAAGAGCAGAACTTACCACCGTAATAACTTCTAGGTCTTTAAGGTAGGTGCATTCTGTAGCAGAAACCTCCTTTGCAATACAGTAGGCTTTGTCTGTGGGAAATCTCTGCAGAGGACATATTAACGCAATGCAAGTTACATAGGTTGAAAAAAGACCTAGGGCCACCAATTATACATTTTGTCACTAAATTATCTATAACCCACAATATTATTTGTACTGAACAAATCATCCAGCCCTTTTTTAAAAGCTCTCATAGTGTCGGCCATTACTACCTCCTGTGGTAGGGCATTCCCCGGTCTGACTGCTCTAACTGTAAAGATCCCTTTCCTATTTAGCTGCTGGAATCGCCTTTCTGCCATCCATAATGAGTGCCCCCTAGTTGTCAGTACGGTCTGTGGAAGGAATAAATCATGTGCCAGTGTTTTGTACTGACCACACATATATTTATACACAAGGGCGGACACTGACAGTTTGGGCCCCTGTGCAAGAAATTTGTCTGTGCCCCCCTCCCTGCCCGATACGCTGCTTATAGTGAGAGCAATCTGGCAATGGGACCCCTGGAGCCTCAGGCTCTGAGAAACAAGACAGATTGCCCTTATTATTACTGCCCTGCAAGCAGGGGCGTACATAGCAATCACAGGGCCCCATAGCAAAAGTTCTAATTGGGCCCCCACACCTGTAAAAAACATATTTCTTTATATTTTTTCACTGAGATGGAGATATATATATATATATATATATATATATATATATACTGTAAGTGTGCGTAATAAATATATGTATATATATATATATCTCCGTTAGCATTCAGTTCTGCTGTTTCCAGCGCAGTCAGGTGACAACTAGTGTTATCTAGGTCAGTGAATAGAACACTGCAGACGCGGCTGACACTGTAGTTGGCACATGACAGCAATTGTGCAAAGCGCATGCGTGTGGTAACGTGATTAGTGTTAACTGCTGGAACCGGCAGAGCCCAACCATGTATATATATTACCTTATATGTCTGGTGTATGTATCATCTGGTATCTGCTCTATTCATGCATACACACAAATGCCGTACATACACACACAGATACATATACCATACATGCATACACACACATATACCACACATCCATATATTACACATACATACACACAGATATATTGTACAAACACACAAATACACATACATATACTGTACATATATACACACACTGTACATACACAGATACATATACTGTACATACACTCACATATCGTACATACACACATACCATACATATATACCGTACAAACACATATACCATACATACACAAACACATATACACTTATAGTATACACATACAGTACACACATTTACATACAATACATACACATAGACCACACATACATGCACATAGACATACAATATATATACATACACATATATACCGTACATACGT
This sequence comes from Ranitomeya variabilis, assembly GCF_051348905.1. Taxonomy (NCBI): domain Eukaryota; kingdom Metazoa; phylum Chordata; class Amphibia; order Anura; family Dendrobatidae; genus Ranitomeya; species Ranitomeya variabilis. The sequence continues at coordinate 544,812,528 of NC_135234.1, forward strand.
ATACCGTACACACATATAAACATACAAATAGACATATCACACACATAGATACACACATACATATACTGTACATATATACACACGTACATATACAAACACACACATACTAATCTATGACATCAGGTGTTCTGTTCAGGTGAGCTGTGGAGGTCGGCCTTATAGCTCAGAGATCAGCTTGAGAGGGCTCACTGTGGGGAATGGGGACACAGAGCAGAGAGGATTTCAGCTCCCCGCTGCTGCCATGCTCTCCCGTGCAGTGAGCCTCCTCCCCCGGCCTCCTCTATGTGAGATGTCCCGTGCAGTGAGCCTCCTCCCCCGGCCTCCTCTATGTGAGATGTCCCGTGCAGTGAGCCTCCTCCACCCGGCCTCCTCTATGTGAGATGTCCCATGCAGTGAGCCTCCTCCCCGGCCTCCTCTCTGTGAGATGTCCCGTGCAGTGAGCATCCTCCACCTGGCCTCCTCTATGTGAGATGTCCCGTGCAGTGAGCCTCCTCCCCGGCCTCCTCTATGTGAGATGTCCCGTGCAGTGAGCCTCCTCCACCCGGCTTCCTCTATGTGAGATGTCCCGTGCAGTGAGCCTCCTCTCTGTGAGATGTCCCGTGCAGTGGGCATCCTCCACCTGGCCTCCTCTATGTGAGATGTCCCGTGCAGTGAGCCTCCTCCCCGGCCTCCTCTCTGTGAGATGTCCCGTGCAGTGAGCCTCCTTCCTCTGACCTCTTCTCTGAGATTCTGCAGCCTGCTGGGAATGGAACAGTGGAGGGAGCAGAAGACACACTGTAAGTCCTTCTCTTCCTCCACTGTTGTCCCCTGTGTGCTGTGCCCAGGCCCCCTGATTACAGGTGAGTACTCACCATTGGGATGCTCCATGCAGGAGGACAGAGACGGCGGCCAGTAAGAGCTCTCATGAGTCTGGAGGGGAAAGTGTTCATTGGCCAGTGTCTGTCCCTGCATAACACGCCCCTTTTTGAACTCCTGCACTCTGCACTCTGGTCTCTCCCCGGCTCTGGGTACTGACATGATTACTGAAGCGGGCCCCTCTCACTCCCACCCGTAATCTTCACTCAGTGGCCATATAGTGGCTGCATACTATGCCGCTGTGGGCAGTACGCTCCTGCCTGCAGTGGCCCCCTAAACCTCCGAGCCCCGATGCAGTTGCACCGGCTGCACTAGTGATATGTCCTCCCCTGTTTATACATGTAAATGAGATCCTCTCTGAGGTATCTTTTTCTAAGCTAAACAAGCCTAACTTTTCCAACCTCTCACCATACGAGACGCCTTCCATCCCTTTTAATAATCTAGTTGCCGCCTATGAACTAACTCTAACTTCTAAATATCCTTTTTAAAATGGGAAGCCCAAAACTGGGTGCCATATTCTAAATGTGGCCTCACCAGCGATTTATAGAGTGTAACTATGTTGAGATAACAGGATTTTAGCTCTCTTTTATATACCGAAAATCTTGTTTGCTTTTGCTGCTGCTGCTTGACATTGAGTACTACTGCTGCTCAGCTTACTTGTAACCAGAATACCCAAGTCCTTCTCCTGTTCTGTAGTCCCGAGTATACTCCTATTTAATGTATATGCAGCAATAAGATTGCTCAGCCCTAGGTGCACTACTTTACACTTATCAACATTAAATCTTAAAATACTATCATTGTTAGAGAAGACTAGAAGATCAGTGTATTTGTTGAATAGTTAGGGCTTGAAAAGTCTTCTTTACAAATAAACAAGTATGATTAAAAACAAAAGTCTACCTTTTTACGGCTATCTTCCTCATCATCGGTTCTGATGCAGATAGGTTCGTTCAATAATGGGCTTATTAGTGGAGAAGAAGGCTTCCCATCAGGACTTAAGTTCGGTGACAGTGTGGAGTTGAGTCCAGTCGTTCCTCCTTGAGAGTTGATAGATAGTTCTGAAAGGTGTGGGCTCCCTGTTAAAGAACCTGCCAGGAGCAAAAACAGAAACATTCAGTGCTCCGGTTTCTGCCAAGCTCAGAAACATCAATGCCATACAACGAGACTAAAGTACAAACACGCTGGGAGAAATGTACTGGACTGTGATATTCTGGAGAACCGTCAATGACAGATCCAGTGATTAGGTGATACAATAATTATTGGTAAAAGCTCAAGCAATTACAAATTTCAATTATGGTAATATTTAATGAAAACATCCATATCATGTAAAGTAAGTACATTTTTTTTTTTTTTAGGTAGAAAGTGCACAATGTTATCAGAGCACAGCATTTCTTCTCCAGTATGCATCTATGACTATTCAATTTAAGAATTACATGTTTGTTGAAGCTACTTAGGTGTTTTTGTAGATAATCCAATGGCTTTTCAATACCATGCCATTACATGGAGCATACTATGTAATAGTAATGGAGCTGCAAAGCAACTACTGAATACACATTTGCTACAAAGGATCTAAGCAGAAGATACTTTCTATCATACGGAACTTCGTAGCATTCACAAAGTGACAGGGCTGAGCAAACTACATTACCAGCACTACACACAACAGACGTTGTATACCTTTTGCCGTCATTCCATTCATGCTCCATTGAACGCTTGTGACAGAAATCCTAGCACAGCTAGTCTACACTCAGCGAAGAGAAATGGGCAGATGAAAAGCAAAGGCAGCAAACAATCGGCACATCATGTCTTTGGAGAGATGAGATGGAAACCATGAGTGCACTTAGAAGAAAACCTGAAATACCAGTGCCTGGGAGAGCGCAATACGTAAGAGGAATGTCTGCGCGCTTTGTGATAAAGGTAGAGGGAAACATATAGCTTTAAACATTTCTGCTCAGCACAAATAAACAGCCAATACACAATGTTAGCGACTAGTCATTTCTAATAGGGACAGATTAAAAAAGGGCAGCTATAGCAGTGTTCTAAATTCCCCTATTATTTTAATGTAGTGTACCTATAGTGGCTAATTTTATCGGTCGCCAAATCACTACACGTATAGAAGCCTCCCTAAGATGAATAAGTCAATGCGTGCGTAATGCTTCAGAATACTGGATCAATAAAAGGCACGGAAGTGTGCTAACAGCAATCTTGTGTGTGGGGTCATGGGCAACTTTGTCAGTTTAGGAGACAAATTATAATCTTTAAAGCAGCCTACCGCAAGTTGCTCCATAATGGTTTGGACATTTTTTTTTTGCCAAAAGTAGGAGCATACAACAAATATTATTAGAGGCTTCATAGACCAATTTCTAGTTTTGGTTTAAACACAAATTTTTTTCTGAAAACGCAGTATGAATAAAACCCAAGTGTTAGGATAAATTACTATGCCGCCATAGATGGCCCAAACAGTCTTACTGCAGCCAATTAACTTTGTGAAGATCCTCTCAATTTGATATAATGTAAAAGACTAAAAGTCAGTTTTTTTCCTACTATGTGCGGTCAACTCCAGGCAAAACCAAAAATTAGAGGGGTTATAAACAGACTTTTTCCCCCTATGGGGCTAAACACGGATTGGCAGGTAGCTGATAACTACCAGCCTTTTCTGCCCTGTGATGATCTATCCTGTCTCAGAGCGGTCACGAGTCTGCCGCTTCCTGTGACTTCACATCGACACAGACATTCTTTCTGTTCCGCTATGCCAAAGGGTCGTGGGGTGGGCATGTTGATTGACAGCTGGCCCCCCGCTGCCTAACTGCGGGGAGTCGGCTGTCAATCAATATCATCACATCAGCAGCAATGTCCCATTGATTGAGCAGATTGGAAGAGAAGCGACTGCTCTGTCAATGTGAAGTCACAGGAAGCAGGAAAATTGCCAGCAGGAGTGGTCCATGCCTGTTTTGAGCCAGAATAGATCATCACAGGGCAGAACAAGCAGGTATTTAGCAGCTACTTGCTAATAAGTGTTTAGCCACAGATAACCACTAAGCTTTTCCTGGACTTACTCTTAAAGGGTTTCCTCAGTACCAAGATACTGCTGCTTAAAACTTGTGTTTTTTCATCTACAGTATCTGACAGTGTGCAATTAAAGTCTACGCCATTACACTGTTTAGATATAGCAATAGCCGATCGATGAGGTGCCAGGTGTTGAAATGTCACCAGTCTGCTATTGAGGATCTGATCTATGTAGGTAACCAATATCATATAGTACTGGAAAAATGCTTTACTTTGTCTCTCAACCCAACATAATACTCACCTGGGCCCTAAAGGTTTGATAATCTGGGGGAAGTGCAGGGAGTGAATGGGTTGCAAAGGCATCTCATCTGGTTTTCACTAGAACATAAGTGTTGTGTAGCAGTAACAAAACAGTGCAATTTCAAAGAGGTGTGGGTGAAAGAACACAATCATTGAAAGTAAAAAAAGGAGAGTCCAAAATGTTTGTCAGTCCCAAGATTTTCTGCACGTTCCTGCAACAAACATTGACAGAGGAATGGACACATACAGCGATGTATCACTTAGTATACTAAGTGCAGCAGTTATGATAAGAGTCACAGTTTTCTCTGCTGCAGATCTAGCAGAGCTCATTTGCTGATCAGAGTATAACCCCAGCCCACACCACCTCTTTCTGTGTACACTGTATAGTGACAGAGTGGATAATCACTGCTGGGAGAGTGGTTGGACTACCCTGCCTGGTTCCAAATTGTCATGTGATGATAATCTCCTGCTGATAAAATGCTGATTGATACAGCAAAACACAGTCCAGTAAGAGGCACATTTGTATCATCATGGACTGTGCTCCTACATTATGGTCCTCTCACATTACATGGCAAAAGCCTGGAGATAGATTCCCTTTATAAGGGTTGTCTGACATCTGAAGGAATGTAACTGACAGCAGGAAAAGCTTTAAAAGAAACAAACATTGTTTCCTGCTAAAGAGATGATCTTTTATGGCATACAACCTAACCTGTCTGCCATATTCCCACTGACCGGCTGCAGGATTCATGTGCCATACATGTGTGCATCTCTGCTAAGCCCAATGAGTATCTGACGCAGTAAAAAAAAAGGGGCCATTAGAGCATTTGCACCAGAGTTGCTGGGGACTTAACAGGGTGTTTTGTTTGTTTTAAACAACATTTCCTACAGTTTGATTCCGTTCTTTTTCTCCACACTGGCTATTTAGCAATCAGTCCTGTACAGAACAAATGGGTAATGTCCTTCTTATTGGCTGAAGGACAGCGTAAACCCTATACCCTTGGATAATGGGGCAGAGATTCTTTCGGTCATACTGCAGTCAGCACACAAGAAAGCTTCTGCTGCAGCCAGTTGTCTTACCGCCAGATACAGTGAGAGTGCGGGGGAACGAGAGGAGATGGCTGAGCTCTTAAGGCACAGAGTTTTTCTTATATATTGCTCAGTTTAATTGCAGGCAAATATGCAAAACAGGATGAAATATCAAAACAGAATACTGGAGATAGTGCTGTGATATTTTTTGTGTTTAGAGCTCCATGTTGTGAGCATGCCGGGAGGGTGACACCTGACAACAAGAGTTGCACACAGGAAAACTCAGCAGTCACACATATTCAGGTCTGCTCATGCAGTTTACTGTAAGGAATAATATTATGGCCATATATTTACTTCTAAAGCTAATACACAATATTCAAATCACACTTAAGAGATGACACAAATAATGTGCCAGTTTTATTAATGCTAGAGAACAGTAGTACAGTGAAATGCTTTGAAATGAGAATATCACAAGTACTGCAATGAAAATAAAACTATCCTACAAAAGATATACAAAACATTCACTCCGGATTGTAAGAAAATAGTACCATGCAAACAGAATGGAAATTCAGAAGGGAATTACAAATAAAATTGATACTAGGAAGCCTTACTGAAGAGATCACCCTTGCACCAACACTTTCGCAGACAAGACTGTCAGGCAACGTGTGAGAGTATATTATACCTTTTCATGTCTAACGATGCAAAACAAACAGAAAACATGCGTAATCCTTCGCAAACAGTATCTACCCCTTCAACTACTACTATATACCCACTGATGGTGAATAGCAACATAATCCACAAACTGTATTTTACTGTTAGCTTAGAAAAAAAAGTTGTCACTGTACACGTATCAATGATGCCCCCATAGACAGCCGATTTCTGTGGGACTGTCTAACTATCCAAGCAAAGTCGGAATTTCCTAACTCTACCTTTAAGATCACATGTCAGGGGATGGGGCAAGCAGGATCAGTCATGTAGGATTTCAACATGCCCCATTTTAGTTCCAGAGACAGAAGCTGCTGCCAGCACTCTCTGGACTCCGCTTATTCCCGGCTCCCCTATGAAATCATATGCACGTGGTTGGTGGTTCAATGCTACCCAAAGCATATAGGCACCTTAGGATAATAACAATTGGAATATCACACTACAAAACTAACCTTCTTCCAAAATAGATAATTAAACAGTACAAATACACATGCACAAGAGCATAAGGCTCTTTTCATGGTGGAGTCATGGGATCCATGTTTACAGGAGCCATGAATTATTTGACATGATCTCATTTGCAATGGATCCATTTGCCTTAAAATGAGTCCATTAGGTTTCAATTGAGTAACTTGACAGAATAAATCAGTACGGTAAGCTTTTCTGGCTGTCAAAATGCAATAGAAAGCAGAAAAGAATAAATAAAAGTATGAAGATTGCCTAGGCCAAGGGGTAATTTAACGAAGATGCAAACTGGCCATAACAATCCAACATTTCAAGAATTGTATAACAGTATTTAAAAGTTTCACTAATTGAAACAAACTACGAATTGTAGTCCATTACCACTCATCTTATTGGGGTTTACAGTTTAACAATAAAACATTCTACTTAAAGGGGTCCTCTGGGAATAGAAAAAATAAAATAAAGAGCTAAAAGGAAATATTGTTTTAAATAAATTCCTAAACACATTTAATTAGTAAACCACGTTTGTTTTGTCTAGGGTGATAATCCCTATATAATTAAAATGACCACTGTCATTTTACACTGACATGAACCTGTCCTTGAATGGTAGGACAGGTGCCTGTGAGCATGTGCAGTAGGAAGCTCCTCCCCTCTCCCATATTCTATGTAACTAGACAGCGGCCATTTTAATTCTATAGTGATTACCTCTCTAGACAAAAGGATTGTGATTTGCTAAGTAAATGCATTTATAATGAGATTTCTTCTAGTTATTTTTTTGTCTATTTCTGGAGTGTCCCTTTAAATTGAGCCAAATGATCCAGCTTTTTGCCTAGTCATATATAAAGGATCTACAATGGGAGAGATAAATAACAATGCAACCCAGGAAAATACAATAATTCTCTGCCTAATAATAAGTGCTACAAAAAATAGTAATATTATGTTTTCAAATAGAGTACAAAGAAATACACTACATAAGCAGGGATTGAATGGTACATCACACATCTTACCAGTGACTAGGTTGTCACCACAGTTGGTCGGCAGATTGACAAAAAAACAGATAAGCAAATGACAGTAGTACAGCAGGTTTGGTGCAGGCATTACTCCTGGCATGGGTGCAGGAAAGGAACGTACAACATGCAGAGTGATACACCAAGCTGAGCGGTATATAGGCAGTCGGCGCACTCATGCTTTTAGGTGATACTCTTACATATCAATATATTAGGTAGCAGCCTGTGGAATAACACTAGCATCTGTCACCGGTGCACATCAGTGATTCCAGTACAGACACCAATGATAAACCAAAGCCATATATACAGCCCATAATAGAAGACACCTTTCATAGCCAACAGTGATCCAATGAACATGGATTTGTCACAGACTGGAGAAAGCAGCAGCAGAAATCGTAGAGGCAGAAAAAGATATAATGCGAATGTTCCTCATAGGCATTCTCTCATGAATGGTAGATTGCTGGCACTGGACTATTCACCAGCACCTTAGATTTGCTCATGCCAAGATGACAGAAGGATCGAATGAACACACCAGGGACTAGTAGGCATGGCATATGCCATCCTAGTTTACGGCTGGCTAATATGCTCCGAATATAATCCATGGAAGGCTGGATCACTGTTACTTAAAGAAAGACATCTTTATGCATATAAGGATAATCCAAAGAAAAGAAACATTAAAACAGGGCCAAGAAAAATGTAAAGTACAGGATAAAACATGCTGGAAGATGAAGACAGAAGCCCCCTTCCACATATTAGGATACATGCTGACAAAAGCAATAATTACAATGCAACATAAGCACATTTCTTTCTTAACAGTTGTTAACAAATGACAAAAATGAGCATGTCTTTCCCAGAGTAGTAGAGTATCAGAAAATTAGTGTCATAAGAGGTGGTTTAGAAAGTGGAACAAACAGGCAACGAAACCCGGGCACATAACCCCACCTTGTGTGTTTCAGGTTAGTGGCATCTGCAGATTTCTCTGCATTAAAGATAAAATATATTTAGTAGACAAGTAACCACAGGAAGCATATAGAAGAAGAAAGGAGGACTCGTATTGTTACGTTTGTGAGTTCTGGGTGTTATTTTGTAACAAACATGACGTAACATATAACCGCAAAAGCTTTAGGAGTTGGTAACGCCAGACGGGCATAGACGTCCTGAGCACAGTGATGGAAGTGGACGGCCTCTAATGAGATAAAATTGCCAATGTCTAATTCTCTAATACATAAAAAGTCCAAAAGAGAAGTTTCATCTTGATCCAAGAAACATAAATGTAGGCCTGAAATGTAGCAATGACACACATCTAAAAAAGAATAACAGCGCCTGATAGTGCACAGGCAACCAATAACATTAAAATGCTTAACGCATACTTGGCTACCTAGAAGATATTAACTATTGAGCACTCTCAATTCTGATTCTCACTTATTCATCCTAAATTCACTATACATTCTTCATGGGCCTTGAGAAATGGCAAAAACCTACTTCTAGTAAATTGGAATATTATAGATGATCGATTTCTGAAGGCCAAAGGTTCTAACATTCTAAACCCTAGGCTTAAAGGTATTTTTATACTACCTATAACTACAGACTTTACTTGTTGAAGTGACAGACCCCAAACAACTAGCTGTGAAGATTAGAACTAATAGAAATCCATGTGAGCCGAGGACAGCCATCTGCTGTGTCTCTTAAGACTGATGGATTTGATCATTTTTTTTTATTTAGGGGATTGAACAACAGGAGGTCTAATGAAGATAGCAATATATTGTATAGTCTGTATAAAAGATAGCAACAAAACAAGCATAAAAGTACACGGCCAGATCATTACTGCAAAAATATTAACTGTACTTTGTATACGGATATACTGTTTGGTCTTATGATTTTAAAGGGGACCTGCCCAAACCACAGGCAGCATGAATCACATACTGCTGGCATTACTGCAGCCATTTTTGTTTTACTTAAAGGGAACCTGTCACCACGTTTTTGGAAGATGGGATAAAAATAGCGTTAAATAGGGGCAGAGGTGGGCGTTACATTAGTGTGTTTGTTATGCGTTTATTACCCACCTAAGTTGCCGAAATACCTTTGCAAAGTCTCCGTTTTCACCTGTCAATCAGGCTGGTCTGGTCAAAAGGGCGTCTTGTCTTCCCCCAGATTTTGCGTAGTTTTCCGTTGGTGGCGTAGTGGTGTGCGCATGCCCAAGTTCCCGAATCCTCTGCCAGGGGATTTAAAAGAGCGCGCTGTTCGTTTTCATTGGTGATCGGTGGGCGCGGCCATCTTCCTTTGGCCGCGCGTGCGCAGAAGCGGCGCTCTGCTGGCCGCGGCTTCAGGAAAATGGCCGCCGCGATATCCATCTGCGCACGCGCGGCATCCCGCGGCCATTTTCCTGAAGCCGCGGCCAGCAGAGCGCCGCTTCTGCGCACGCGCGGCCAAAGGAAGATGGCCGCGCCCACCGATCACCAATGAAAACGAACAGCGCGCTCTTTTAAATCCCCTGGCAGAGGATTCGGGACCTTGGGCATGCGCACACCACTACGCCACCAACGGAAAACTACGCAAAATCTGGGGGAAGACAAGACGCCCTTTTGACCAGACCAGCCTGATTGACAGGCGAAAACGGAGACTTTGCAAAGGTATTTCGGCAACTTAGGTGGGTAATAAACGCATAACAAACACACTAATGTAATGCCCACCTCTGCCCCTATTTAACGCTATTTTTATCCCATCTTCCAAAAACGTGGTGACAGGTTCCCTTTAACACTGGCAAATTTGGTAAGAACATACTTTGAAAAGTTGGCCAAGGACTACGCGCCTTCAAAGACTAGGCCTTTGTTGATTACTGTTGGCTTCTCCCCAACACACTCCTCTAAGATTCCAGGTCTACTCTCTCTTGATACACACATAGCGAGAGACCAGTCAAGTAGAGTGCTGCAGGTAGAAGTCGTGCAAGACCGGGCTCGTGCTAGTCCTGAATGACTTTCTTAAGTTTGTTTTCTCTGAAACATTGCAGCCAGTGTCTTATGTTGACTGTGGTTCGGGCAGTATGAATCTAAAGTCAGGGTCCCTTTAAACAATTAAATAGGCTAGCTTAAAAAAGCTGTATTCTATTCCAGGTAGTTCTTAACACATTGGTATTTTTTGATCAGCTAAGAATTGGCTTATGTTTTCTGCAAAGGGAATTCCATAACAAGGTTTTTGCTCCCTCATCTGAGAGCAGCATAATGTAGGGACAGAGATTCTGATTCCAGAGATATATAACTTATTTTACTGGGTTCAAAAGTTGTGATACAATCAGAATTTTCTCTACTGTAAATGTAACGGTGCTCAGAAAACTTAACCCGCCCACAATACTGATTAGTAGCTTCCTATGTACATTGACTGTTGACAGTAAGCTGCTAATTAGCGCTGGGAGAGTGGTTGGACCAGGAGGCACGCAAGACTGCAAGGTTGGCTGTGATAATCTCCTCCTGATAAAACACTGATTGTATTGGAACAGTACACAACCTAATAAGTGACACATTGCTGAAATCAGTGTCTCAACCCCCCATCTCATGATGCCTTCAGATAAAATAGCAAAAATCTGCTGATGGATTTCCTTTAAATGATGTCTGCTGTTAGGAGGATCTGACCTATTTTTAGTTTTTTTGTGTGCCACTACCACTACAGTTTCTTGAAAATGAGCTCAGATACTGGAAGTTGGGAGTTTCATATGTAACAATGGCTATTAATTCATAAATTTGATCCTTGAGTGGTAATGAGCTTTACATCTCAATATGAAATATAAAAAAAGATATGTGGCCAATAACCCAATAACCATACAGATATATATATAGTGATCTCACCACTGTAAAAATGTAGAACAAGGAGCATTCTAATAATAGACAAATGTGCACAGGACTTCTGTTCTCTTGATATGAAGGGCCTAGTTTGTTCAGAGAACTGGGGTCTGGAGTCTGCCGTTCTGCATTGCTCATTATTAGAACACTCTTAAACACCTTCCAAGGTTTGGTGAGGGAAAATTGTCTACAATTGAAAAATCTCATTAATTTCATGAGAGATTTATTTTAAAAGACTTTTATTGAGGACCATTTTTTAGAAAGTCTTTCTAATTAGGTATGCAAGTGCACAAAAATAAATGATTAAATGTTGCAATAGGTGCAACATATGAAAGCATATATCTTTAATCAACTGCCCGAGTAAGTAGTTTGGCACTTCATTCCCATGATCACTAACACACTACCTAATAATCATCATCAAAAACCTAAAAGGCAATAGATGTCTCCAGGTCGGAGAACATAAAATTAGATTTACTGGTACGGTAATTCAGTTTCTAAAAACCCTCCACGACAGCACCACAGGAGGATGACTCCCCAACAAGGACAGGAAACAAAAGAGGTCAAATAGCCCCTCCCACCTCCTTTCTCCAGTGTTTTTCTAAAGGACCACCAAGGAATGAATACTTTAAATATTTACCGCTGGACTAAAGTAATACAAAAAAATCCAGAAAGGTTGGAATTACCTGGGCTGTCGTGGAGGGTTCTTAGAAACTGAATTACCAGTAATTCTATTTTCACTAATCATCTTCCACGACAGCACCACAGGAGTAATACCAACGAATAATGTCAGGGAGGGACAATAGCCTGGACAACTTTTCTCCGAAAGGCCGAATCTCTAATGGACATCAAGTCTAGTCTATAATGTTTAGAGAAGGTATGGACTGAGGACCAGGAAGCGCCTCTGCAGATCTGCTCCATGGAAGCGCTTGCCCTTTAAGCCTAGGAGACAAATACAGCCCTAGTAGAGTGAGTTGTAAATTTTTTGGGGGCAAAAGATTCTGGTTTCCATATGCTTCACAAATTATTCTTAAAACCAGTTGGCAATGGTACTCTCTGACGTCGTCTTCGCTTTATTTTGATCATAGAGCTGAACAAAGATTTTGATGCTTCCTCCAAGATTCCAATCGTTGAAGGTAGTGAAAGACCCTTCTTCATACACCTAAGGAAGGAAACACCTATTCTCTATCATTTGCTGGATTTTGGTAAAAGGAAGGAAGAGTAATTTCCCGAGACCTGTGGAACTCCAAGGCCGCTTTGGACAAAAAAAGATGGATCCAGAGGAAAATAATTAACTTTGAGCCCTCTCGATAAAGGTACCCTATATGAAGGTTCCCTGATCGAGAGGACTCGAAGTCCACCGACTCTCCTGGCTGATGTAATTGCTACCAGTAAGGTTGTTTTCCAGGTTAGTTTATCTGGGTCTATTGTGGATATTGGTTAAATGGAGGCAGTGTTAGTATGATATAAAAATGCAGAGAAGCTGAGGCGCCAAGTCAGCAGGTTCTTGTTAAAAAAAAAAAAAGATAAAACAAAACAAAAAACTTGTTCTTTATTTCATATCAATGCTACTACTTACGCCATTATCTTTATAAACACTCGAGGTGCTGATGATATTCAGAAAATTGAAGTGGAAGTGTAATATCTGCCTTCCTTGGGTAACCGCTAATCTTAAGAATTTCTGGTAGGCTGTATGGAACATGATAATAGGTGTTTCGTAAGTCGATGGTTGCCACGCCTAAGTTCTCCCCTATCAGTGGGGGTTAGATTTTTTAGACTTTATCTTGAACTTTCTGTATGTGATGTATTGGTTCAGAGACTTTAGGTTTATGATCATTCTGTAAACTCTGTTTGGTTTTCTTACAAGGAATAGCTGAGAATAATGACCTGTGCCTCTTTCTATCTCTGGAACTGGAGAGATTACTTCCAAAGAGCGCAAATCCCGGAGACTGGACATCAGAGCGTTTCAGAGTTCATGGGAAAAAAAGGTGAGTTACTTACAGGCTCTGCGGGGGGATAGGGGAAGAACTTTATTCTTATTCCTTCTCTGATGGATTTCAAGATCTACTGATTTGAACAAATCGTCTGCCACTGGGGGAAGAATCCTGAGATCCGGCCCCCAACTGTTTTGGTGTCATTGTTTATCCTGTTGCTGATTCTGAGAAAGATGTTTCTGCCTCGTCCCCCTTTGGGGTAACTCCATCATGTCGATTTTCCCTTCCTTTTGTATTGAAGGGGCTGGTTCTGTGGGGGACAAAAAGATTTCCATGTGGAGTTTTTCAGTTCAGGCAAAGATTTCTTCTTATCGTAGGTCTTTTCTAATAAATCATTTACCGCAGGGGCAAAATATATATGCTCCTGAAAGGAAATAGAACAAAGCTTAACTTTGGAAACCATATCTCCATTCCACAATTTCAGCCAGAATGCTCACCTCACAGAGTTTGACAGATATTCCCAGGATTTCCTCAACAGGCTGTCCAATTTCCGGCCAACGGGTCTTTGTTCTGAGAATGATCTTCAAACGGCAAGGTTGTCTTTTTAGTCACTTTTGGAATCCGGACCAACACCTGGATATCACCTGTTCCAACGGGAATCTGTCTTTTAGTAAGCCAGTAATACCCTTTCATTTCTCAAGGAATTCCCACTCATCCAAGATCAGACTTTGAACATTTTCGTTTTTAGTAAACACCATCTTCTTTTTTTTAACTGAGCCCCGAAACATTTCGTACTCGAGTGGTCTTTGCTTCTTCTACTTCCATAGTATTCCTAACTGTTGTAAGGCACTCCTCCATATCTTCGAATGAGAAATAATATTCCTTGTTCTCAAGGGCCAAGTCCGGGTTCGAGGTTAATTGTCCCTCTTCCAGCAATTCTTCGGTAATATACGATCTCCCTGAGAAAATGAGTTTGACTCCTCTTCTAATTTTTCTCTTCTTAGCCCCCAAAGAAGTCCGGGATGCTGATTTTGAAAAGGAGGCCAGGGAAGGTTGAATCTCTTGGGGAACCATCCCCAAGCTATTCCTCTTTAACAAGCTTGTGTGTGCATCTCTGGTATAGTGGTTTCCTATAGGAGGATGAATGCTTCCTAGCAGAAACTGCACATTTACGGATTGCCACTTTAACTTTACTTTTTGGTGCAGGGTCCTTATCCCCCTGAAAGAGAAGGGTGAAGGAAGACGATAAAGCTAAATACATCCTGCCCAAAGAAAAAGATCTACCTATGCCAGGAAACTTACTTGACTGGGTTAGCGCTGGGCTGGGCAGATATGCAGCAGGAAGAACATAAACCCTCCATAAGCCAAAAGAATAGGTCCTACCTAAGTGTCTTCTGTCGCGGGACTTATATCCAAGTGACTGGACCCAGAGTGACCTCATCCCACTGGATAAGACTCCTCCCTCTGGTCTGAAGGTGAAAACTAGGGAGGATGCCTTGCAATCACTAGCGGAGAGCCTGTTCACTGACTTCCTTCCATGAGATTTGGCTGTTACGCCGAAAATGACAATGCGTTCCCTCCTGGAACGCAACAGAAAGTGAGGCTGTATAGGAGAGCCTAGTGTCTGACGTCACTTTGGGTAATCATGTGGACCTGCACATTGAGGAGGTATAAGGCTGGGGAGCTCAGGGAGGCCACCAGCCTGCAGCCCTTTTACATTAAACAAAGGCAAAGGATGAATGGAACGGTCCTGAGGCCGAAGGAGACAGGAGCAGCAAGCGAGGAGGAAAGTGCAGCGATTGTCCTCCACTGCCACACCTGAATTTCAGGTATATAACAGGCTCTGCCGCCGGCCACAGAGCACCAAAGGATTTCCTCCTTATGCCCTATAGGGACAATAGAAACACTGGAGAGTGTGTGTGGGTGGGCTTTTTGACCTTTTTGTTTTTCCTGTCCTTTTTAGTGTGGAGAGTCATCCCTACTGTGGTCTGATGTGAACAGTGATTACAGAAAATTTGAAAATGTTTCTTGTTTAGAAGAGAGATAGCACTTATTGCAAATATGATTTGTTTAATGGTTGAATATATATTTTATATTGTAGAATATTTAACATCTGACAAGAGCATTGGATGCAAGATTAAAAAATGTTTAAAGTGCATCTAGTGGGAACTTCTCTTAATCTCTGACTGTGGGCCACACAGCTATACCCAACCCATATTATATTTAATGAAGAAATCGCACATGATGATTCTTTCAATGCTGTCTGTGTGTAAATGCCATAATTAACAAGCCAAATAACTTAGACTTTCTTACGCACAACCGGCCCCCACTAGAAATATTTTGGCCTTGTAATTATCTAAAAACGTTTAGCAGTTTATTTTTCCTAGAGCCTAAATTTACCACAAAAGAGCAGAGATAATTAAAATACTTGTTGAATCCTCTGTCTATCTCTAAATTATCTGTGACTAAATATCAAGTTCTCAGAACACATTTATTTCCTTGATCTAAAAGAACAAAATGTTTTTACATTTTTTTTTTATAGAAGGAGAAAAAAATAATCTAATAAAAATTTAAAAAATGTCTAGAGCTTATCATGGCCATGTGTGAAACTCAACAGAGTTTAATAGGCACTGCAAACAAGTAGGTATATTCACTGTTGAACACATACAACACTAATAGTAATTTATGGCTTATTGTACACTAAGGCTTGGTAAACATTATTACACTGGTTTTCTTAAAAAAAAAAACCCTACTACTACTACAAGGTGTGGAGCGTCAAATTGTAAAAAGGCTGCATCATGAATTAATTAGTGCAATTGTAGCTCAACACCATATGTTACTCCATAGAGTCCATTACAAACTTTTCTAGTCTATGTAAAAGACTAAACATCACTAAACATGTACTTCATACATGACAAAATATACCATATATAAAAATTACTATATTATTAAAATACACACTGGCTAATACTCCAAAAACTAACTCGTACAAACACAAACATAAAGTGCAAACTATGTCTAAAAAGCTTTACCATAGTAGAAGTCAACTGTATCACATGCAGGTTTTTACTGAACTACATATCCCACTTTAATCCTAACTACCTAGCAGCTGAAAACATGGGCGCCATCTTCATCACTAAAACTTAGGACAGTGTCCTCATCATTGACTTCCTCGGCATACTCTTCTAGTTGAAGGCTACCAAACGAGTAGTTATTTCTAGGCATCGGTGACGAATTTAACACTAATGGGTTCCCATAGACAAGGGGGTGACTAAAAGAGTCGCCAATATCTGAATCTGTATCACTTGATTCACTTCCACTACTAGTAGAGCCATCAGCCATGGCTACACCACTCAAGTGCTCATCTACTTTTACAGAGGAACGCAAGACTGGGCTGTATTTAGACTGCCTACTCTCGAAAACCCCATTTGACATCATTTTAGCTTCCAATGCAGCCATTTTGGAGAGATGGTCTAACCTCTGTTCTTCAGCTCTACTGTCTGTTAAGGGTGTTGAGGCCATCTGACTTAAAATAAAAGGATCAGTATCAGAGTGGTTGCGGTGGCCACTCTTTAGTCTCTGAATATGTGGTCTATCTAATGGTATGTCGTACTGCGCATAATCATAGTCACAGCTGCCGATACCATTGTCTGGAACTCTGCGCTCATTATTATTGTATCCATTTTCTGGAGATCCAACATATCTTGGAGATCCACTCCTGTTAAAACTCATATTAGGACTTGATCCTTTGCTACCAGATGACAATGGACTAGCAAAAGGACTACGGATATCTGGGCCACTAAACATTTCATCTATTAAAGAGCTGTGTCTGGGCATTTTAGGACTGTGGCTAGCATGAAAAGACATGCTAGCCGAGTCATCATCAAGATATTCTTCTATAATATTAGAAGAAGACCGAACAGAGGACATTTGTTGCTTCAATTTGGAATGTTTAGGATATTCATCTGTCCTATAGCTTCCATTACAAAGAAAACCACCCTCATCCTTGTCATTTGTTTGGGACTGCGAGCGTAGTAAAAGTGCTCTGTGAATATCATATTCGCTATCTACATCACTGCAGTCAATGTAGGGAATTGAGTTACTGCTGCCATGAGCAGCCCGGGATGCTGGACCTGTGCTTGGCTGGTGTGCGTTCTTCATGTTCTGCTGTATATGGTCTTTGGCTGCTTCTTCTCCATCCATTGTCAGATGTGTTCCTTCTTTTGTTCTCCTCTCCAAAGGTACTTTATTGGGAGATAGACTTTTATGTTGTATTAGCACCTCTGTTACTAACTTGTCTTCTTTGCAAGGCGATAAGGTTTGTATCTCATCTGGTTGAGAACTCTGTATAAGAGTTATCTTAGGGCTCTGCTGTAAAACACAAACATAAAATAATACACTTTTACTTTCAGTTACAACGATAAATGAATAATAAAGAAGCTAAGTCTTTCGGCAGTAGTAAGCAAAAGTGCTTGATACAACTATCTCCACTGCGGAGGCTAAACCGCCACTGCTTCTGTAAGGCTAGAATGTAATAAGAATGGGCTTGCAGTAAGAGGTTAGAACTAGAGATGAACGAATTTGACTGGGTCAGGGCTTATTCGGCAAGTTATAGCGCTTACCGAATAAGCTGCAGAGGGAACCCGGCTTCCTAGTCTGCATCGGCCGATCAGCTGTTCGGCTCCGCAGCTGATCAGCCCAACAAACAGGCTCTCCATGTATGTGTCGTGACTGTGACACAGCCGCAACACACACAGTTGCGGAGCCGAACAGCTGATTAGCCGGAGCGATCCAGGAAGTCGCGTTCCCTCTGCAGCTTATTTGGTAAGCACTATAGCTTACCGAATAAGCCCTGACCCAATCAAATTCGCTCATCTCTAATTAGAACCAACTATTCATTAATTGTTAGTTGTGGGTTATTGCTTCAATTATATTTATTCCCTAAAAAGACTGATACATTTTAACTAAAGGTGTGAGCTGGACTAGGTCAGATATTGTTTTCAGTCTTTTATAATAAAACAATGTTTCCAATCACTAGAGATGACGCCACACATTGTGGTTAAACCATGCTTTTTTTAAGCATCTGTTTTTTTAAGCTGCGTCACTATGTTAAAATGTTGTGGGGCTCAGAGGTGGAACCTGGGCAGCCACACAGTGACCCAAAGATGAGGGGGCGCACTTCTACCTCCAAAGCAAGTGGAATTCTGCATTATCATGAGTCATTGGATTGCAAAGGTCCCATATACTTTACTGTTCTCACTCAGGGGCCATTTTATGTCTGTACCTGCCACTGGTGGGGATGCAACAAACATTTCATTTTGACTGCATAATTGTCAATTGCCAATAACTTAAGAGATTGTAAAACTGTCAATCACCTAAAAAGCATATTTACAAGCTATATAACTGCAAGGAGTAGCTTACTAACACAATACTAGATTTTTTTTTTAAAGGGAACCGATCACTGAGTTTGACCGATATGAGATATGGCTACCACCTTTCAGGTCTGATATACGGCATTCTATAATGCTGAAAATAAGCCCCCAACCTGACGTGCAAGACAAGAAAAAGCTTTTTATTATACTCACCTGTGCGCCGGTCCGGTACGAGGGGTGTGTCTGGTCTTGGTCCGGCGCCTCCTTTTTTCTTGTGAAGGTCAAAGAACCCCGATGCCTGCGCACTGCAGTACTTTACGACTGCGCCGGAGCGCGATGGTAGGGAGACTGTGTGGATGATGTAGGGACACGTCTTCCACATGAAGCAAGGAGGACGGCATTGCAAGAAGAAGAGAGGCGCCGGACCAAGACCAGCGACACGCCACAGACTGCACTGCCCCGCAGGTGAGTATAGTAAAAAGGGCTTTTTCTTTTCTTGCAGGTTGGGTTGGGGGCTTATATTTATACAGCATTATAGAATGTTATATATCAGGCCTGAAACATGGTCGCCGTATCTCATATAGGTCAAACCTGGTGATAGGTTCGCTTTAAGAATAATGTAACTGTTCTCTCTAAGGACTCAAGGGATTTTCAGATAGTAAGTTGAATTTCCCTTTAGGGTATGTTTCCACGGGCACAAACCGGCAGCGCTTTGGACGCAACACATGTCCGCTCCGTCGAAAGAGTTGCCGACTTTTGTACTCGCGGTGATTTCGCATGTGTTCATTGAACCATGCGGAATCACCGCATCCTATACATTGTACTGTGATATTTATCTTGCAGAGACTGAGCATCTCCGCAAGATAAATTGACGTGCTGCAGTCTGGAGAGATGCGCCGCATGTGCATATATGCAGGGGAGCCGGAGGCGTCGTGCACGCATAGTGGAGATGGGATTTCATAAAATCCCCTCTACTATGCTGTAACATCTGGATGCTGCGGATTGGACGCTGCGGCTGTACGCAATGTCCAATCCGCAGCTTTTACTGACCGGACTTTGACTGACTGGAAACATTCCCTTAGATTGTTACACATAGTGGTGATTAAATTCAAATTGTATCTCATTGAACACAACTAAATCACTTCTAAACAATTTGCTTTTATTAAAAAAAAAAAACATATAGGAAAACTAAAGCTTTAAAGCGGTTGTCCAGGGATAAAAAAAGGTTATTTCTGTACTGGTCCGACGGTCTAGGAAACTCCATTTTGCATTCCAACATCACCGAGTTTCCATTCCACTCTGTTTGCTCAAGTTTTGAAGAAGGGGCTGGCTTAGCTATTGATATGTGCCAGACAGCACCTTTCATTACATACACACAGAGAGGGGGAATAAGCCCTGGAAAGAGTGTGGAACTGGAGCTTCTCCGATTTATGTACCAGCATTGGATCTGAGACAAAAGGAGCAATATATCATATTAATTTATACCAGTTTCATTAAATTATATTTGGAAACTATTTTTATGACCTCTGGCTCTTAAAGGTGTTGTAAGAAAACCACATCCAGGCATTACTAACTTGTTTTGGCACCTCAAAAATTTGCTCAGATGAGGGGGTAGATAAACTTCTTATGGAGCAAAGCTTGCTGTGCTTCCTAGAAGAAAAATACATGAGAAAGTTAAAACACAGCAAATGCCGACATGTCAGAACTCATCGGCTGGCAAAGGGTGACAACATATTGTGATATATTCAAACAAAATATTAACAAGAGCGCTACAAACATGCGCACCCCACTATACAATGCCAGCAGCATACTGGTATAACAGGACTATCGCTACACTGTTTTGATCCCCAGGTAGCAATTATAATGTATAATGTTTTGAAAACTCCTTAAACTGATCATAATGATTATTTAATTGGAAATTCCCTTACCTTTCAAACTGTACTTTTTTGTGACCTCCTTCCTTCACAAAGTCCAAAACTTGCTTTTGTGTTCGACCACTAAAAAAAAAAATATATAATATATATATATATATATATATATATATATACATTTATGCAAGTTATGAGAGTATTGTTAACATATCCCAAAGGTAGAATCCAATCCCTCTTAAAAAATAAAATTAATGAACAAATCGCACTCCCCTCCCCTTCTTCTAAGTTACAGACGGAGATCTCAAAATTGACACAAGACCTAAAACTACTATTATTCTCCCTTTATGAAGCGGCAGTCAAAAACACTAAATATAAAATGTATACATCATTAAACAAACCCACTAAATTTATGTGCAATCGCATAAAGAAAAGGAGGCTCTATAATAGAATTAACAAAATAAAGGACTCCAAAGGAACAATATTATCCCACTCGCAAGACATAGTAAACGAATTTGCAAAATTCTACGAAAAGCTTTATAACATTAATCCCCAAAAAACTCCTCCCAACTCCACCAAGACGCCATCTCCTCATTCCTCTCTTCAATCAACCTCCCAAAAATCACTATCGAAGACAAATCAACCCTATCAGCTCCCTTTAATTTAGAGGAGATGGAGGATTGTATTAAGCAACTAAAGCCATCAAAATCCCCAGGACCGGATAGTTTTGGCAACGATTACTATAGAACCTTTTACAAAACTCTCTCCCCCATCTCTTGCAATCATTTAACATGGCCTCATCCTTGGGTACCTTCCCTAGCGAAATGCTTGAAGCATCTATTGTTTTAATTCCCAAGCCCAAAGACAACCTTGAAGACATTGCCAATTTTAGACCCATCTCCCTAATCAATTGTGACATCAAAATATACGCAAAAATTCTAGCCAACAGGCTTAGTCTGATACTTCCCACCTTAATAAATAAAGACCAGATCGGGTTTGTCGTGGGTCGCCACACTTCAGTTGGTACCAGGAAAATCATCAACGCCATCAAAATAGCTAATCAAACAAAACAAAGCACTCGGATTGTCTCTTTAGACGCAGAAAAAGCTTTTGACCGTCTGGATTGGGGCTTCCTACGACAAACCCTGATCAAATTTGGGTTTGATAATTCTTTTATTACTACAATTATGGCCCTCTACTCCAACCCTAGAGCAAAAATCGTGGCTAACAATCATTTATCTCCCTCCTTTGCTATAATAAATGGTACAAGACAGGGATGCCCCTTATCCCCACTTCTTTTTATTTTAGCCATGGAGCCCCTTGCAAAAATTGTCAGACAAAATAAAATCAAGGGATTGGAAACCCCACTTCGCCAATACAAAATAAGTATGTTTGCTGATGACATCATCCTCACCCTAACAGTCCCTTTCAACTCCATGACAGAACTTCACAAGTTGTTGGATTCTTTCTCAACTGTCTCCCAATTCAAAATTAACACAA
The DNA here is from genome assembly GCF_051348905.1 of Ranitomeya variabilis. Taxonomy (NCBI): domain Eukaryota; kingdom Metazoa; phylum Chordata; class Amphibia; order Anura; family Dendrobatidae; genus Ranitomeya; species Ranitomeya variabilis. The sequence continues at coordinate 544,834,384 of NC_135234.1, forward strand.
CAAAATAAAAAATCCTACCTTTAAACGTAGATGAAGAGCAAATTAAAAAAATGAAGGCTTCCTCCCCCATTAACTGGGCTAATAAAGAACTTACCTATCTAGGGATTAAGATCACTAATAATCTAAACAACATAGTAATAAATAATATTAACTCCTTAATTCTATAAATAACGACACTAACGCCTTCGGAGACAAATTCCTCTCCTGGTGGGGTAAAGTCCTTACAATAAAAATCTTTACGCTACCTAAGATTTTATACACTATGAGTTCCATTCCTCTACCTATTTCGGTATCATACCTCACATCTCTCCAAACCACTATTTACAAATTTATTTGGAACAATAAAAAACCCAGGACATCCTGAAGTATCACTTATAAAAAGAGGGCATATGGGGGCTTGGGGATCCCCAACATACACTGTGTTCCAAATTATTATGCAAATAATATTTCCTCATATTTTCTCTAAATTACCTATCTGAATTGCAGTCATTGTTATTTTCCAGTCATCTACTATTCTAGTATAATTGCAATGTTTTGGAACAAACTGCCTATGAAAACAGTATATTTAAAAAAAAAATAAAAACTCAAAATGCATGTTCCAAATTATTATGCACAGCAGAGTTTTCAACCTTTTTTTTATTATTTTGAACAAAAAAATGGTCAATTGTGAAGTTATAAGCATTATCAGCTTATTACAAAATGAAATCAAACAGTTTTCAAGTGAAAACTTTATTCTAGGTGATGTTACATTTGCACATAGGACCACTTGTTCGAAAGAAGCTTCTGAACTCTCTCGTCCATTGAATTTGTCAGTTTTTGGATGGTTTCTGCTTCAATTGTTTTGCATGTGGACAGAATACCCTCTCAGAGCTGTTGCTTAGATGTGAACTGCCTCCCGCCATCATAGACACTCCTTTTGATGATGCTCCAGAGGTTCTCAATGGGGTTGAGGTCAGGGGAAGATGGTGGCCACACCATAAGTTTGTCCTCTTTTATGCCCATAGCAGCCAGAGATGCAGATGTGTTTTTTGCAGCATGAGACGGTGCATTATCATGTATGAAAATGATCTTGCTGCGGAAAGCACCGTTCTTCCTCTTGAACCATGGCAGGAAGTGTTGTTTTAGAAACTCCACATAGATTATGGAGTTCATCTTTACCCCTTCAGGGATCATAAAGGGGCCGACAATCTCTCTCCCCATGATTTCAGCCCAAAACATTACTCCACCTCCTCCTTGTTGGCGCCTTAGCCGTGTTTTCATGGGGTGTCCATCAACTAGCCATCCTCCATTCCATCCATCTAGACCATCGAGCGTTGCACAGCACTCATCGGTGAACAAAACAGTTTGGAAGTCAGTCTTCATGTATCGTTTGGCCCACTGGAGCCGTTTCTGCTTGTGTGCAGTGGATAGAGGTGGTCGACAGGATGGCTTACGCACAGCTGCAAACCTCTGAAGGACCCTGCATCTTGTTGTTCTGGGGACGTTGGAGGCACCAGCAGCTTCAAAAATTTGTCTGCTGCTATGGCAAGGCATTTTTGCAGCTGCTCTTTTAACCTTACGCAATTGCCTGTTGGAAAGAGTCCTCAATTTTTCCTTATCAGCACGCACACGTGTGTGTGCTGGGAATCAGCTACATACTTCTTGATTGTGCGATGATCACAATGAAGTGTCTTGGCAATGTTGATTGTAGTCATGCCTTGACCTAAATACTCCACAATTTGTTGCTTCTCAGCAGCCGACACATCCTTTTTCTTTCCCATTTTGGCAAAAAATGTAGGCTGCTTAATAATGTGGAACAGCCTTCTCAAGTAGTCTTGCCTTTATTTGGACACACCTACCAAACTAATTTGTATAGGTATCTGCAATTGCTTTCAGTGATATAAAGAGCCCTGACACACATCACCATCGATGAGTTTAAATGACAAACAAAAAAATTCTAACCTTATCACTCCTACACTCTTTGTGCATAATAATTTGGAACACAGTGTAGTTGCCCATTATTATACATCCTTGATAAAACAAAGTAGATTCTGGCTAACATCATCAAAACCCCCAGCGTGGCTAGACATGGAAACCTTTCTAAATAAAAACAAACGCCCCAAGGATTTAACCCCTTAGTGACAGAGCCAATTTGGTACTTAATGACCAGGCCAATTTTTACAATTCTGACCACTGTCATTTTATGAGGTTATAACTCTGGAACGCTTCAACGGATCCTGCTGATTCGGAGATTGTTTTTTCATGACATATTGTACTTCATGTTAGTGGTAACATTTCTTCGATATTACTTGCGATTATTTATGAAAAAAACAGAAATATGGCAAAAATATTTAAAATTTTGCAATTTTCAAACTTTGTATTTTTATGCCCTTAAATCAGAGAGATATGTCACAAAAAATAGTTAATAAATAACATTTTCCACATGTCTACTTTACATCAGCACAATTTTGGAAACAAAACTTTTTTTTTGTTAGGGAGTTATAAGGGTTAAAAGTTGACCAGCAATTTCTCATTTTTACAACACCATTTTTTTTTTTAGGGACCAAATCACATTTGAAGTCATTTTGAGGGGTCTATATGATAGAAAATAACCAAGTGTGACACCATTCTAAAAACTGCACCCCTCCAGATGCTCTAAACCACATTCAAGAAGTTTATTAACCCTTTACATGCTTCACAGGAACTGAAACAATGTGGAAGGCAAAAATGAACATTTAACTTTTTTTTGCAAACATTTTACTTCAGAACCAATTTTTTTTATTTTAACAAGTGTAAAAACAGAAATTTAACCATAAATGTTGTTGTGCAATTTCTCCTGAATACGCCGATACCCCATATGTGGGGGTAAACCACTGTTTGGGTGCACCGCAGAGCTTGGAAGAGAAGGAGCGCCGTTTGACTTTTTCAATGCAGAATTGGCTGGAATTGAGATCGGATGCCATGTTACGTTTAGAGAGCCCCTGATGTGCCTAAACAGTGGAAACCCCCCACAAGTGACCCCATTTTGGAAACTAGACCCCTTAAGTAACTTAACTAGATGTGTGGTGAGCACTTTAGACCCCCAGGTGCTTCTCAGAAGTTTATAATGTAGAGCCGTGAAAATAAAAAATCGCATTTTATCTACAAAAATGATCTTTTTGCCCCCCAATTTTTATTTTGACAAGGGTAACAGGAGAAATTAGACCACAAAAGTTGTTGTGCAATTTCTCCTGAGTATGTCGATACCCCATATGTGGGGGTAAACCACTGTTTGGGCGCACCGCAGAGCTTGGAAGAGAAGGAGTGCCGTTTTACTTTTTCAATGTAGAATTGGCTGGAATTGAGATCGGACACCATGTCGCGTTTGGAGAGCCCCTGATGTGCCTAAACAGTAGAAACCCCCCACAAGTGACCCCATTTTGGAAACTAGACCACTTAAGGAACTTATCTAGATGTGTGGTGAGCACTTTAAACCCCCAAGTGCTTCACAGAAATTTATAAAGTAGAGCCGTGAAAATAAAAAATCCTTTTTTTTTTTCCTCAAAAATGATTTTTTTAGCCTGCAATTTTTTATTTTCTCAAGGGTAACAGGAGACATTGGACCCCAAAATCTGTTGACCAGTTTGTCCTGAGTACGCTGATACGCCATATGTGGGTGGGGGCACTGTTTGGGCACCCATCGGGGCTCAGAAGGAAAGGAGCGCCGCTTGGCATGCAGACTTTGATGGGATGGTCTGCGGGCGTCATGTTGCATTTGCAGAGCTCCTGATGTACCTAAACAGTAGAAACCCCCCACAAGTGACCCCATTTTGGAAACTAGACCCCCCAAAGAGCTTATCTAGATGTGTGATGAGTAGTGTTGAGCATTCCGATACCGCAAGTATCGGGTATCGGCCGATCCTTGCGGTATCGGAATTCCGATACCGAGATCCGATATTTTTGTGGTATCGGGTATCGGAATCGGAAGTCCCCACAGTGCTAAAATCACTATAATGTAAAGTGGGCGGTGCGTGGGCGGAGACTGCGTGTCTCTGTGCGGGCGGGGTCTGTGCGGGCCTGCCAGGGATCTCATTCTATGCGGCCGGCGCTGTATGCCCAGGCTTGATGCGGCGTGCCGGGGCTTGATGCGGCGTGGGAGGGCTCTGCGGCGTGCTGGGGGGGTCTATGCGGCGTGAGGGGGTCTATGCGGCGTGAGGGGCTCTCTGCGGCGTTCTGGGGCGTCTATGCGGCGTGCTGGGGGATCTATGCGGCGTGAGGGGCTCTCTGCGGCGTTCTGGGGCGTCTATGCGGCGTGCTGGGGGGTCTATGCGGCGTGCTGGGGGGTCTATGCGGCGTGTGGGGGTCTCTGCGGCGTGTGGGGGTCTCTGCGGCGTGGGTGGGGGTCTCTGCGGCGTGGGGGGGGGGTCTCTGCGGCGTGGGGGGGGGGTCTCTGCGGCGTGGCGGGGGTCTCAGTGCGGGCATCGTCCGATGGGACTACAAGTCCCATCGGGCTATGCCTGCTACACTGACAGTGATTGACACATTAGCCAATGAAGGGACAGTAGTAGTCCCATCATCCGGCTAATGTGTTGAATGAAAAAAAAAAAAAATACTCCATACATACATTCTACATACATACATACATATAGACATACAGTACATTCATACATTACATACATGACATACATTACATTAAACATAGATTACATACTCACCATTACTTGTCATTTTGATCCCCGAAGCCAGTGTCATCTATAAAAAATGTGAAAAAAACAAACAACCAATATACTCCCTGTCCGCAGAAATCCACGAGTGTCCCACGACGATCTCCCGTGGAGAGCAGCAGCATCAAATAATGCGACCGCTCTCTAGGGGCTCAGAAACACAATGACGGGAGGAAGGTATCCTTCCGCCACTGTATTCCTCCGCCACTGTATTCCTCCGCCGCTGTAAAAAAAAAAGTCCCTAGTCTCACTTTATGGCATTGCTGTATGAGACATTTTCCCATGCAGCAATTATATAAAGTGACACTTTGAACTCAGGTAACCTCAGTGATGCACTGCAGGAGCCATTGTCTCCTGTCAGTGTGTCACTGAGGGTCCTATAGAGCAGTGACGTCACCCGATGTCACTGTTCTATAGGGGAGATCGTCGTGGGACACTCGTTATTAATTGGACTACGGCGGACAGGTAGTATGCGGTTTATTATTTTAAGTTTTTTGCAGGCGCTGAAGTATGGTAAGTATGGTGAAATGAAGAATATTAAAATACTTTTTCCTAATGTGTGCGTGTTTTATTAACCCTTTTCTTACTATTGGATTAATAACGGATAGGCGTCTTATTGACGCCTCTCCGTTATTAACCCGGCTTAATGTCACCTTACGATAGCAAGGTGACATTAACCCCTTATTACCCCATATCCCACCGCTACACGGGAGTGGGAAGAGAGGGGCTAAGTGCCGGAATTGGCGCATCTTACGGATGCGCCATTTTCGGGGCGGCTGCGGACTGGTATTTGTAGCCGGGGGGGCCAATCTCCATGGCCCCTCTCTAGGCTATGAATATCAGCCCGCAGCTGTCTGCGTAGCCTTTCTGGCTATAAAATATAGGGGGACCCCACGTCATTTTTTTGGGGGGTCCCCCTATTTTAATAGCCAGTAAAGGCTACGCAGACAGCTGCGAGCTGATATTCATAGCAGGCTACAAATATTGGCCCCCGGCCGTCGGCTTTCCCCCTCTGGCGCAGAAAATTGCGCGGGAGCCCACGCCGTTTTTTTCCATTTTTTTTTTTTTTTTAAATTCAACGCTCATAAAGGCCTCTTTCACCCGTGCGTCAGTACGGGTCCGTCGCTATGCATCGAGCCGACGTACCGACGCACGTTGTGAAATTTGTACACGACGTGGGCAGCGGATGCAGTTTTTCAACGCATCCACTGCCCATTCTGAAGTGCGGGGAGGAGGGGGCAGAGTTTCTGCTGCGCATGCGCAGTAGAAAATGGCAGACGCGACGGACAAAAAAACGTTCACTTGAACGTTTTTTCGTGCCGACGGTCCGCCAAAACTCGACGGATCCGTTGCAGAACGGACGCGACGTGTGGCCATTCGTCGCGATCCGTCGCTAATACAAGTCTATGGGGAAAAAAAATGCAAAAACCTGCATCAAAAACCGCACCAAAAACTGCATCAAAAACCGCACCAAAAATACAGTGGCGGAAGGATCCTTCCTCCCGTCATTGTGTTTCTGAGCCCCTAGAGATGCTGCTGCTCTCCACGGGAGATCGTCGTGGGACACTCGTGGATTTCTGCGGACAGGGAGTATATTGGTTGTTTGTTTTTTTCACATTTTTTATAGATGACACTGGCTTCGGGGATCAAAATGACAAGTAATGGTGAGTATGTAATCTATGTTTAATGTAATGTATGTCATGTATGTAATGTATGAATGTACTGTATGTCTATATGTATGTATGTATGTAGAATGTATGTATGGAGTTTTTTTTTTTTTTTCATTCAACACATTAGCCGGATGATGGGACTACTACTGTCCCATCATTGGCTAATGTGTCAATCACTGTCAGTGTAGCAGGCATAGCCCGATGGGACTTGTAGTCCCATCGGACGATGCCCGCACTGAGACCCCCGCACGCCGCAGAGACCCCCCCACGCCGCAGACCCCCCCCACGCCGCAGAGACCCCCCCCACGCCGCAGAGACCCCCCAGCACGCCGCAGAGACCCCCGCACGCCGCTGAGACCCCCGCACGCCGCATAGACCCCCCAGCACGCCGCATAGACCCCCCAGCACGCCGCATAGACCCCCCAGCACGCCGCATAGACCCCCCAGCACGCCGCATAGACGCCCCAGAACGCCGCAGAGAGCCCCTCACGCCGCATAGATCCCCCAGCACGCCGCATAGACGCCCCAGAACGCCGCAGAGAGCCCCTCACGCCGCATAGACCCCCCAGCACGCCGCTTAGACCCCCTCACGCCGCATAGACCCCCCCAGCACGCCGCAGAGCCCTCCCATGCCGCATCAAGCCCCGGCACGCCGCATCAAGCCTGGGCATACAGCGCCGGCCGCATAGAATGAGATCCCTGGCAGACCCGCACAGACCCCGCCCGCACAGAGACACGCAGTCTCCGCCCACGCACCGCCCACACTCTCCCCCCCCCTCCAGAACCCCATATAGAAGGACAGAAAGGGCTGATTTACCGTCCGATACTTGAGTCCCATTCACTTGTATTGGTATCGGGTATCGGTATCGGATTAGATCCGATACTTTGCCGGTATCGGCCGATACTTTCCGATACCGATACTTTCAAGTATCGGACGGTATCGCTCAACCCTAGTGATGAGCACTATGAACCCCCAACTGCTTCACAGAAGTGTATAATGTAGAGCCATGAAAATAAAAAAATCATATTTTTTCCACAAAAATGATTTTTCACCCACAAATTTTTGCTTTCACAAGGGTAACAGGAGAAATTGGACCCCAAAATTTATTGTGCAAGTTATGCTGAGTAGGCTGATACCCCATATGTTGGGGTAAACCACTGTTTGGGCACATGGCAGAGCTCGGAAGGGAAGAAGCGCCGTTTTGGAATACAGACTTTGGTAGAATGGTCTGCGGGCGTTATGTTGCGTTTGCAGAGCCCCCGATGTACCTAAACAGTAGAAACCCCCCACAAGTGACCCCATTTTGGAAACTAGACCCCCCAAGGAACTTATCTAGATGTGTGGTGAGAACTTTGAATGCCCAAGTGCTTCACAGAAGTTTATAATGCAGAGTCGTGAAAATAAAAATAAAATTTTTTTTCCACAAAAAAGATTTTTAAGCCCCCAAATTTTTATTTTGAAAAGGGTAACAAGAGAAATTGGACCCCAAAAGTTGTTGTCCAATTTGTCCTGAGTACACTGATACCCCATGTGTGGGGGGACCACTGTTTGAGCGCATGACAGAGCTCGGAAGGGAAGGAACGCCATTTTGGAATGCAGACTTTGATAGAATGGTCTGCGGGCATTATGTTGCGTTTGCAGAGACCCTGATGTACCTAAACAGTAGAAACCCCCCACAAGTGACCCCATTTTGGAAACTAGAACCCCCAAGGAACTTATCTAGATGTGTGGTGAGAACTTTGAATGTCCAAGTGCTTCACAGAAGTTTATAATGCAGAGTTGTGAAAATAAAAAATATTTTTTTTCCCACAAAAAAGATTTTTTAGCCCCCAAGTTTTTATTTTCACATAGGTAACAGGAGAAATTGGACCCCAAAAGTTGTTGTCCAATTTATCCCGAGTACGCTGATGCCCCATATGTGGGGGTAAACCACTGTTTGGGCGCACGGCAGAGCTCGGAAGGGAGGGAGCACCATTTGACTTTTTGAGCGCAAAATTGGCTGTGGCGTTTAGAGACCCCCTGATGTACCTAAACAGTGGAAACCCCCCAAATCTAACTCCAACCCTAACCCCAACACACCCCTAACCCTAATGCCAACCCGATCCATAATCCTAATCACAACCCTAAGGATAAACGCAACCCTAACCCCAAAACAACCATAACCCTAAATCCAACACACCCCTAATCCTAATCTCAACCCTAACCTCAAACCTAACCCTAATCCCAATACACCCCTAATCCCAACCCTAACCTTAACCCTAATCCCAAACCTAACCCTAATCCCAAACGTAACCCTAATGCCAACCCTAATCCAAACCCTAATCGCAACTCTAACCCTAACTTTAGCCGCAACCCTAGTCCGAACTTTAGCCCCAACCCTAGCCCTAACTTTAGCCCCAACCCTAACCCTAACTTTAGCTCCAACCCTAACCCTAAATTTAGCCCCAACTCTAACTCTAGCCCTAACTTTAGCCCCAACCCTAACCCTAGCCCTAAATTTAGCCCCAGCCCTAACCCTAAATTTAGCCCCAACCCTAAATTTAGCCCCAACCCTAACCCTAACCCTAAATTTAGCCCCAACTCCTCTAGCTGCCGGCCGGCAGATCATGGCGGGCACACTGCGCATGCGCCCGCCATTTTCATACAGAAGGAAGAAGCCGGCGTCCAGAAGAGGACACAGGAGGACCCAGGGACACCGGTAAGTATGATAGGGTCCCCGAATCCCCCTATTTCTCTGTCCTCTGATGTGCGATCACATCAGAGGACAGAGAATTACACATCGCTTTTTTTTTTTTTTTTGCGGTCGCCGGTAAACAGTTAATTACCGGTGATCGCAAAACAGGGGTCGGTAAAAACCGACCCCGATCATGTTCTTTGGGGTCTCGGCTACCCCCGGCAGCCGAGACCCCAAAGATCTCTAAAGTGCCGGCCGGCGGGCACACTGCGCCCGCCATTTTTTGCCGGAAGAAGATGGCGCCCATCGGGAGCCACGAGGAGCACCTGGGAGACAGGTGAGTATCGGGGGGCGATCGGGGACCCCATTTCTCTGTCCTCTGATGTGCGATCACATCGGAGGACAGAGAAATTAAATGGGAAATCGCGTTTTGTTTTTTTTTGCGACCGCCGGTAAACGGTTAATTACCGGCGATCGCAACTCGGGGGTTGGTAAAAACCCCCCGAATCATGTTCTCTGGGGTCTCGGCTACCCCTTGTAACCGAGACCCCAGAGAAAATCCGACTCTGGGGGGCGCTATTCACTTTTTCCACAGCGCCGTTAATTAACGGCGCTGTGGTTTAAGTACCCTTAGCGGCCGCCGTTAAAAGGCGTATCGGCGGTCGTTAAGGGGTTAATTATAAAAACACTAACTGGCCATCAACTTAATTCAATGGCCCATCCAATATTTCAAGCCACTGTACAAGCTTGGGAAAAACTATCTAGATCAAGAAAGGGAACGTCTAGGAAATCTATCTTGGTTAAAATTCTTTCTCCACTATTTCTACATTTAACAATGTTACACTGCCAGCTCTTTGGGAGGAAAGAGGAATCACGAAAATAGGAGACATCTATGACGGTAGCTCTTTTATAAAATTCAGCAATCTAAAAAACAAGCTTAGACTCCCATCATCGATGTTTTTACAGTTTATAATGTTGAAAGAACAGGTCGTGAAATTTCTCCAGAGGGTTCCTAAATTCCCCCGAAGCATCCTTAAACTTAATAAGTAACACGGAATCTTCTGGAGTCACAAATACATTTATGACTGCTTTAATGATTGGGAAATGCCTAAACACCCCAATATGTGCAAGTGGGAAAGGGAATTGCAGTCTACCTTTACCAGAGAAAAATGGGAGGACACTCTATCTTCCACATATAATTCTACACTATCTATGTCTCTTCAAGAATGTCATTTCAAAGTAAATACTTGCTGGTACTATACTCCAGCAAGATTAGCTCATATTAACCAAGATGCATCTGCTACATGTTGGAGAAAATGTGGCATTAAAGGCGACCTCCTTCACATGTTTTGGCACTGCCCAAAACTAAAACCTCTTTGGTCACAAATATCTACCCTTATAGACAAAATATATGGCAAACCACTAAACTTAACACCCCAAATAACTTTGCTCTCCCTAGGCCTTGAGGACCTTAGTCCGGATAAAAGAAATATGATCATACAAATACTACTGGTAGTAAAAAACAGCATAGCTTTTAACTGGAAACATCATCTTCCCCCTTCATTCTCAGATATAATAGAAAAACTATCTCTCCATAGGTCATATGAAATATCCTTCGTAGCGAATAACCAGCTAGTCAAATTTACAAATAAATGGTCTCACTGGGACAATATCTACCCCTAACTTCTATCCTCAAAGATACAAATCTAACATATGTACCTTAAAAATGTTTATTATATTTTAGTATATTATTTTTATTGTATTTCTATTAAAACTTTAAAGCGTTATAAAGCGTTTGAAACGCTTAAAATTGAATATTGATAACAAAACATTATAGACAATGATTATATGTCAAATATCAAATATTGTATTATATGTTATATGTTACTTAATGGCAAACAATGCCTATAAACATGAGTCATGTTATGTTACTAAAATGAAAGCAAAATAAAAATATTGGAAAAAAAATATATCCCAAAGGTAGAATTGTGTACTTTTGACTGCCCTAACCATATCGACCCTCATAAGCTGTATTACCTGTGATAACGCACAATCTACGTAATTTGTAACACGTTTAGGTTAATATAAGGTGTAAAAGTCTTAACACTTCTTCAGTTATAAAACATTTGCTGTGTTTGATGAGTTATGGTCAGAGTTACACCACAGTATTCATGTACATACAGTAACTCCACGCTTCCTGAAATAACGTGGCACATTGTGTAAGGAGGTCATGAAGGGAACAGACACTTCACAATACTCGAGGACACAACGTGAAGGTGGAGTTCGGGTGGTACAGTATCAGATATATTCAATATGGTCACTCTGCCCTACTGAACAGCCAGGGAGCTGGGGATGTACAAGTAAAGCCACAGCCTACGTATTACATGACTGTGCTGCCAGTCTCTGATTCCACTGCAGAGGTGCAGGCACTGTGTGGATGATGTAGGAGACATCATCCACTGCTTTCAAGATAGAAGAGGCGGCAATTAAAGTGTGGCAATTGAAGGGACCGAGGCAGCGCTTAGAGCGATCTGGATTCACCTATGAGACCAGACCACACAATTTGACATGAATAAAGCCCTTTTTTGGAGGTATTTGGGGGAACCTCTGAGGGTATGAAGGTGAAAATCCATGAATTCATCCTGCATTGTGGCAATTATATGGGATGGTGGTAATTAAATGGAGAAAGAAATACTTTTTTGCACCACACATAAATATGCCATACACCCACTACAGTGTTGTCTGGTCTTGTGCGAAACTAAGAGATGGCATACTTCTGAATCCTTAAAGTATGCACACTGCCAGCATACTCTGGTATTGCTGTCGAGAGCAAGTGGTCACATAACCACTAGTATGCAATTTGCATACTTCCGACCACATTCTTACTAGACTTGTATTGAGTGAGGCCGAACACGACTGGTTGAAATGTAGCTACACGTGACTGCTCACTGTTGGCAGTAATACTGGAGACTTCTGGCAGCACATAATGCGGGAGCTGTACGAATTAAAAAGCCTGCCATCACTAAGAGTGACAGCATCTTTCAGCAGAAGAACAGACGACTTGACATATTGTTGCTGACCAAGGGAAAAGGGAGAATCGCTGTGTCTATGTACAGCCAACAAATCTCCATCAAAAGTAAGTCATTACGTCCACAAGGACCAGAGTACCAATGAAACATTTCTAGTATCTTGTTAAATTCATGGAACAACGAATTGAGTAATTTAGCTGAATAAAACTGAGCTGCAGTCCGAGGTACATGCACCATATGGGTTCACCACTGTCTATAATGAAGAGAATGAGGCGATCTGATGGGTCCTAAAGCTCTTGATCATCTGTCAGGTGGCACCTGCATACACATCAGACCATCGATCTAACTCATTGATATTGGCAGGCTCACCCGCCATTAGTCTAATGTTTATAGGGGGCCTTAAGGTTAGGACAATAGAGATTATGTCCCAGAAAGCATGTCTACAATATATATAAGAAGGTTATCACATTTAAGGTATATACACATCAGCCGTAACAACAGCATAACGAAAAATCTGATCTGCATTAGTGCCATTATGTCACAATGAATCAGTGCTATTTCATGTACCTGCAGGTAGTACAATTTGCCTGGGGCAGTGGTTATACAATACAATTGTGCGTTGTGTCTTCAGATCAACATATCAGGTTTGTGCATCAACCTTACAGGTTCTAGCTGTTCTAGCTGGAGGCTTGCGACTGCACTGATCTCTCACTGACCCTATGCTACCTCATCGGAAAGCTATTTTTCTTATTCGGCTAAAAAAAGATGATACAAAATTACACAAATCTTGTGAGCAAATGAAACCCAAAATGTTAACCTTTTTTTGGTTCCACAACTTTGGGGACATTAAACATTTTTTTTTTAAGCACTTCACCTTCTACAGATGCAGCTCCAGTCCCGTGGCTCCATCTTGTGCCCGTAACTTCTGACTGTCCGGAAGTCAGAAGCTACATAACACGAGCTCAATGCAAGTCTATGAGAGCCAGAACAAGGCTCTCATAAAGATGTATTGAAGAGTCACCTCCAAGTCACTTTTCGCCGGAAACCGACAGGAGTGACGCTGGAAAAGGATGAAGGTGGCGGCGGCAGGCGAGTTACATTTAAAGCATCACTGCAGCGGTGCAATAAAAAAAAAGCGGGGGTGCTGCTTTAACAATTGTCATCTGCAATCAAATTAGAATTGCTCTTCATGGTGCGGCTTCTGTCGCATTTACTGGTATTATTATTGTGTTTATTTAGTAAAAAAAAAAAGATACTGGTTTTTGCCTATGCCGAGGTTGTGACGATAGAAACTAGTATTATGATATGTGCACACGCTAAGTATTTGCAGATTTTTTCGGCACCAAAAAGCCAAGTGGTGGCAGGAAAGATGCTGTATAAAATACATTTTTACATAATTTTTAAATGGGTTTTTAACTTGCCTTCTAAAATGAGCAGCGTGCGCATGAGATTACAGTTGGGCGTTTTTTTTAACCCTAAAAAACATACTGGAAAAACCACAACAAAACCATAGTGTTTGAATAAGCTCTAAAAGGTTTATATCCCCAAATTTCCACAGGATAAGGGGCAACTTACTGATGACTGGGGGTCTAACTGCTGGGACCCCCAGGGTTAGGGTTTCTAAGAACGGTACTTTCTGCTCGGCTTTCTCTGGTAGTCACAATGAATAAAGTGCAGTTAAAGTATGCGCACTATTCAAGATGGGGCTCCACAATGCCCAGTTCCTGTGTTCCAGAACCCAGTACTAAGGATGGATGGAGGTACCAGTGGTCTGATCCCTGGCGAAAAGCAAGTTATCCCCTATCCTTTAGAAAGCAATAACTTACTATTTTGGAATAATGACATACTCTTGTTAATCACAATGAATGGGTGATTTAATGTTTAGGCTGCTTTACATATTATTAGCATTTATTTGTAAGTCACCATAGTGTTTAATGAGAAGAAGGTATGTAGAAATATTCCTCTTTTCAGTCAAAAATGAGTTGCCCTTGCATGAAACAAAAAAAATTGTAGTGTAAGTGCGACATCTCTCCTCCAAGTAATTGATAGAATTACTGTATTTATGCAATAATCAAACAGAATGGCTCCCAATAAGTTTGTAAACGTCAAGGAAATACGACTTGTGGAAGATACTAGTGTTGGAGTAACAATATCTTTGCCAAATACTGAGCAGATTAATAACCCGCATTATTTGCTCCACATTTAATCTGATTAAAATAAAACCCACCTGAATCTAAAAGAAGAACCTCGGCTGAAAAGAACCGGCTTTGGCTTTGGTTTGGGTTCCTCAAAAAGCCTAAAAAAGGCATGGTACTCAACACATATCTTCCAGAATGATTTGCAGAAATCCCGACTGGCCATCATGAATTCCAAAGTATCCTGGTAAGAACTCTGAGCACAATATATAAGGTAATAATCATTAAAAAAAAAGAAGATGACAAATTCTATATTTTCACATTTAACAGTTGAGGAGATATTAAATGTGCTACTGTCACAAGTCATGCACCACATGTAATGGCCGATGCTACATGCATTTACCTTTAACCAAAACTGTTCCAGGAGGAGAAGCAAGTATCATTTTTTTTAAAGGCGCACATTTCTTAGTTTAATCTCCTGCAGGGTTTTATAGAACTGGTCCTATATTTATTTTAATTGCTATTATCGCATCAATATTTGAAATTTGTCTAAAAAAGATCGCTCATTGCTTTCTGGGCATTTTACAATTGGTAAACTTTTGTGATATAGAATAAGATTATTATTATACTGAGCACCAGCATACATAGTAAGGCTGTGTGCACACGTTCAGTATTTTTCGCATTTTTTCCGCTATAAAAACTAGATAAAAACGCTTAAAAAACGCATACATATGCATCCCATCATTTATAATGCATTCCGCAATTTCTGTGCATATGTTGCGTTTTTTTTCAGCGAAAAAAAAAAACGCATTGTGGTAAAAACGCAGAATGTTCATTAATTTTGCGGATTTTTCACATTTTTACCGCTATTTAATTGCGTTGGGAAAGCTCCGGAAAAAAACGCGGTAAAAACGCATGCGGATTTCCTGCAGAAAAAGTCCGGTTTTGTTGAGGAAAATTCTGCAGAAAATCCTGACGTGTGCACATAGCCCAATACCGAATTTGGAGACGCAATCTTCAAGCAGCCATCTATAATATCAAAAGACATATTTAGGTGCAGTTTGGTGGAATGCAAATACTGAAAAGCAGAATGGAAGTGCCTAGAAAAAGGATGGCGAAAAACAAAAAAAAGAAGAAAAATAGCTGAAGGGTCATATATAAACATTAAGTCTTAACGTATACTGTACATTACAGTGCACCATAAATAAGGTTATATCAAACACCGGATGCACTGATAACTCTACTAATGTACACAGTATCAAAAATTGTTACTTACATTCGCATCTGGACGTAACTTTATAAGAAACCTTTTCCTCTTGAAACTTAGCTTTCGTACTTTTGCCCAGTTAAATGCATTTATTTTGGTGTGACCCTGCAAAAAGCAAGTTTTTAATGCGAGATTAACAAAAAAAATAAACTATTGCACAATGACATGTCCAGATAAATCACATGTATTTTCAGGTCTATCTTCGTCCTCTGAAAGTCTTTCAGAAGGAGCCCTGTGCCAACGACTATTAAAACCATGCTATTAATAGCGAAAGGAGTGACCCAAATTTAAACCACCTTGGCTTTATTACAGTTTGCCATATGGAAATCAATATATGCAATAGACAGTTTCATGTTTCCTCTAGGCGATATAGAAAGTAAACCATGTAAATGTTGCATCTTCCTCCACCAAGGATGTCCTAAAAGGGGTTTTCTGGTATTTTAATATTCATGGTCTATCCTTAGGTCATCAACACCAAATGGGTAGAGGTGCGGCATTGAACATCTAGCCGAGGTGTCATCCCGTGAACTTTTGGCATCTGCACTCACAGTCATGTCAAACATATTGACTGGCATTATGCTACATGCCGAAGCTACTTTATGAGAGTAAATCATGACAAACTCACACATACATTAAAGCAGTATTTAGGACATATTTACTATGGCTGCAGTGCTCAAAGTGTTTTAAGGCTCTGCTCACACTGTTGTGGGGTCAAGTCTGAATCAGGAGAAAAGGATTTTTGAACAGATAATTTTGTTCCAAATTTTTGTATACAGCAATTTTAACAAAATTACAAACTGTCTATAATAGGTTATGCTGGAAAAAGGTATGGTATGCAATTGTAAGGAGATTGGGGCAGCTTTTTTTTTTGTTTGTTTGTTCAATTACTTGCTATGACCCCTTTGTTTTTTAGGTTGTGTCTGAAGTTTCCAGAGATTGGTACAAAGACTGACGGACTATATAAGCGCACGTCCTGGACTAGGGACGTAAGATACACAATGCAGATTTGGCATTCTGAGAAGGCCACACCCATTTGGTTGGTATATATTCGGAAAAGATTTTGAGTGCATACAAGCATCATAGCTGTATGCCAATAATCAGGCTCCAGCTGTCCCATTCACTTCAATGAGAGGGTAAACAGGTGACCAAGCTGAGGAAGAGACTGAGCATCTTGAATAGATACACTTTCTGTTATCGATTCCAATTTATGAAGGGGATAACTTGCATTAGAGAATCTATTTACGCATGATGAGACTACCACTTAAAGGGAACCTGTCAGCAGTTTTGGCCGATATAAGATACGGCCACCGCCTTGCAGATCCGACCTGCAAGATAAGAAAAATACGTTTTATTATACTCACCCGGGGGGCAGTCCGGTCCAATGGGTGTCGCAGGTCCGGGTCTGGCGCCTCCCATCTTCTTGCGATGCCGCCCTCTTGCTTGCTTCATCGCTCCTCGACATTGAGCTCCTGCGCAGGCGTACTTATCTGCCCTGTTGAGGGCAGAGCAAAATACTACAGTGCGCAGGCGCCGGGAAAGGTCAGAGAGGCCCAGCGCCTGCACACTGCAGTACTTTGCTCTGCCCTCAACAGGGCTAATCAGTACACCTGCGCAGGAGTGCAATGCCGGGGAGCGATGGAGCAGCAAGAGGGCGGCATCGCAAGAAGATGGGAGGCGCTGGACCCGGACCTGCGACACCTATCGGACTGGACCGCACCCCGGGAGAGTACAATAAAACTTATTTTTCTTATCTTGCAGTTCAGATCAGAGGCTCATCTACAACATTATATTATGCTGTAGATAAGCCCTGAAAGGCAGTGGCCGTATCTTATATTGGCCAAAACTACTGACAGGTTCCCTTTAAGTGAAACGTGCAGGCAAGGCTGGTCTGGAAATATCCAATACAAAAGTAAATAATATGGCAATTAAATAAATCAAACCTGAAATACTAGAATTCCTGTGTTGGCAACAGCAAGATTGATTTTAGTTCCTTCCCTATCCTTGGCTGGATGCAGTCGGATGCCATACATCTCCAAGCGGCGGGCAACCTCTAGAAGCTGGAAATCCGATTCAGCTGGTGTCTGTCCACTGTAGACAGTAAATTGACAAATGTTGCTTAGGTCATAAAGAAGCTAGTGTTTACCATCACTATCTCCATTTTTATTTTTTTTTCTGTAGCAAAGCAATATATTGAAACAAATTGATGGCACCCGTGCAAGCCTTTCACTGCCCACTGCAGTGATCAGGCGGTGAAAAAACGCTGAGGAATTAACAGTTGAAAAAAAAGATCTTACAAAACTCCCTTTTTTGATAAAGGGATAACGCTTTTCATTTTTTATACATGGACTTCATGATTATTGCAAAAATTACCGTATATACTCGTGTACAAGTTGATCCGAGCATAAGCCGAGGCACCTAATTTTGCCACGAAAAACTGGGAAAAGTTATTGACTCGAGTAGAAACCGGGTATGCATTGCCCCCTCATCCCTATCATGGTATGCATGGCCTCCTCATCCCTGTCCTTGTTTGCATGGCCTCCTCACCCCCTATCCTTGAATGCATGGCTCCCCATCTCTGTATGCATGGCTCCTTATCCTCTATCCTTGTATGCATGGTTCCCCATCCCTGTCCTTGTATGCATGGTTCCTATTAAAAAAAAAAAACGTCCTACTTACCTTCCTTGCGCATCCTCGCTGCATCTCATTCCGGAGCCAGCAGCTCTTCCGGCCGAGCGATCACGTGTCTCCGCTCATTAGGGTAATGAATATTCACTCCACACCTATGGGAGTGGAGAGAAGTGAATATTCATCACCTTAATGAGCGTAAATGGAGGAAATAAGGCCCTTTGTATTAGATGCTGTAGCGATTAAATCCAAGATACAGTGATTAGTGATATCTACCTAAGTAGTCTTAGTTTGTGTCTGGAAGGCATGGCAAAGCTGCAAATACTGATAGAGAATCATATAAAAGAAAAGCACCACAAATACCAATTATAATAAAAGTTGCAAAATTTATTAAATATATTTAAAAAGTAAAAAAACAAAAGAAATTTTTTTTTATAACAGGGATGTGACAAGGTAAGCCAAAAGTAGATGGCACCACAGGCAGAGACAGGTACATTCAGGTAGATACTAAAAGTGCAATAAGCATGCTCACGATTAATTCACCAATGTTTGTGCAAAAGCATAAATACCAAGTACAATCAAAGAGGCTGTATACCACCTTTGAGACATGAGCGAAGGGAAAAATCAAATAAAGTGACTAAATGCTAAAGGTAATTTACCTGAATGGACACTGGAGCTCTGAGGTGCCACCGTCCCCAACGCGCGTTTCGGCGCTTAAGCCTTCTTCCGGGGGATGGCATCCTGAGAGAACCGGGGTCTTAAGTAGGAAAAAATGCCCAATCAAATCAATTCAGCTAACGGAATCACTGTGAGACAGCGGCGCATGTGAACGCCGACAAAACCGGAAGTGGGGGCGAGCGAGGACGTCACCAGGCACGTCGGCCCGAACGCGAGGCCCCGCCCACATGGAATCACGTGAGCGGAGACCCGCGCGCAGGACCCGGACAAGCCAGGATGAGACGCCGTCACTCGCACCCAGTTGCCAGGAGCCGGCGCACATGCGCACAACAGTGAGGTGCCTCTGAATGAGATCGACAACCATGGTAAGAATAAATAAAGTGCAGTGCATTGAAAAAGACACATACGTCAGTACAAAGCAATGATTGTGCGATACAATAAATACGGTGGTGTACAATAGTTACTGCATACAACAGTGAGATAACTCTGATAACAAACAACAACCATAATGAGAGTAAATAAAGTGCGGTGCATAGACAAAAGCATACATGGATGCATAACAATTAATAAATATACAGTGCAAAAATTACAGTGATGTATGATAAATACAAATAAGTACATGAATGCATAAAGCAGACATTATATAAAATACCATAAAAGAAAAAAAGTGACAATGAGTTAAAAGACAATACACGTAGCCTAATACATATAATATACAGAAAATAAGCTACAAGATGAGAGTGATTCAATCCACGGTGAGTCCATATAGGTAACGATACAATAATTTCCTCCAAGGCTGAAATGGGCAGATAATCAAATAATTGAAGAAAAAACTAGAAAAATGGAAAGATAATAATTAAAAATATTAATAAAAAGAACACCAGATGGTAAGATGCCAATAAAAACAAAGTAGCACAGTAGATCAAGGGGTTTGCAAAAAAGGGACAAAACTTAGGACCTCATTCAGGCCCTGTGGATGAACAGTACGAAGTTTCCAAATCCAATATGATTCTTTCTGCGCCAATAACCGACTTAGATTACCCCCACGGAGACTAGAGGCAATACGGTCGATACCCTTTACACGAAAACCAGAGGGATCGCAAGAGTGGAATTTTCTAAAATAGCGCGGAATGGTTTTTAAGGCCTCAATATTTTCTTCCTTAGCCGCAGATAAAATATCACGGACATGTTCCCGTGTCCTTACCTTGAGGGCTCGCGTGGTAAGGCCCACGTATATTTTGTTGCATGGACATGAAGCATGGTACACCACCATTGTGGTTGTGCAGGTAATAGTTTGTGTGATTGTAAACATACGGCCATCTGAAGAAGAAAAATCACGAGCCGAAACAAGGTTGGCAACCCCAAACATTTGTCCGGGGAGCTTAACCTAAAGAAAAAAGAGGAGGTGGCGGGCCAGGCGCTAAGTAACTCCTAACAAGGTGATCACCCAAATTTTGGGACCTACGGGCCGTGATAGATGGTTTAGGAGGTAAGTATTGCTTTAAAACTGGGTCCGCCGGGAAAAGTGAACTTTTAGACATTTTAAGTTGTCTCTGTGCTCGGATGGTCACATTGTGCTGTGGGGTGTTATCCTGTAAAATGTGGGGGGCGAGATGGGAACTGAAACGCCTGGTGTTGGGGGTTTTATCTATACCAGAGTGGGATGAATCCAACACAATTTAAAGTTATGTTGGGATGGGTTGTTAGGAGGGTGGGAGGGAATGGGGGGGGTGTTAGGTCCTTTGATATGTGCACATATGTTAAAATAGGTTTGGCTAAGATTAACTGGATATTGTTTTGTATGACTGAAACTACTAGTTATGGGGGAAGTTAGGATTCTTAGTTGGAATGTTAGAGGGATGAAATCCCCAGTAAAAAGACAGGCAATTTTTTCTTTTATTGCGGATCATAAGCCAACGGTAATCTGTCTGCAGGAGACGCATCTTACCCGAGAGACACTCAATATTCTAGATAAGAGATGGATATTGGCGGGATATCACTCCACTTATTCCCAGTATTCCAGAGGGGTTAGTATACTAATTGGACGGGGTGCTCAGTTTTCATGTAATCAGGTGGTGGTGGACGAAGAGGGGCGGTTTGTTATTTTATGTTGTACCTTGTCTGCAGTTACAATGACACTCATATCTTTATATATTCCTCCGCCATATAGTAGTAAGATCATATATCAAATTCTTACTATTTTGAGAGGTTTTCCAGGGGTCCCATATTTAGTGGTGGGTGATTTCAATAACATTTTAGATGCCCATTGGGATAGAGGTAATCACGCACCTATAAAACCGGAAGGTAATTGCACACCATTTGGGGCGCTCCTGCGAGAACTAGCTTTAACTGATCTGTGGAGATGCAGGAATCCCGAGGTGTATCAGTATTCATGTTTTTCTCCTACTTTTACTTCTCTATCTCGTATCGATCTGGCCTTGGGGGATGGTCTCATGCTGGGGAAAATTAAAAATGTTGAATATTTGCCAAGGACAGTGTCGGACCATTCACCCCTGTCCATTGTGATCAAGGGGGATGACGTGGTGTCACGGGGTAGGCCTTTGTGGCGCTTAAATCCATTTTGGTTGCAGCTAGTGGATAAGACAGATATGTTCACCTCGGAATTACAGGAATTCCTTCAGTTTAATGAGAACTCAGCCTCTAGTCTGGTGGTGTGGGAGACTCTGAAGGCATACTTGCGTGGTATGTTTATTCGCGAGATTTCAAAGATTAAGTCTAGTTCAAGACAAAAATCTAAACTTGTACTTCAGGAGTTGGAGGCTGCAGAGGGGGCTTTCTCAATGCAGGTCACCCCTAACACACAGAGGAGACTTAGGGATGCTCAGTCACGAGTGACCAAAATGACTCTAGAGGCGGCCGCGCAGAAACGTATGTTCCAATCAACCCAATTCTTTGAAAGTGCAGAGAGTGTGGGGCACCTACTCTCGGTTATAACGTCAGCACAAAAAGGGTCCTCGTTCATACCTGGGCTCAGTGGTGGGGATGGGACACTTATTACGGATTCACCGGGAATTCTAAGGATTTTGAGGGCCTTTTACACTAACTTGTATTCCTCTCATTTTGGGGCTTCCACGGAAGAGCTTGCGGACTTTTTAGAAGCCGCCAGGCTCCCGCAACTTTCTGATGCGGATAGAGCTTTGTTAGATGAACCTTTGGGTTTAGATGAGCTTGAAGAGGCTCTGAACACTATTTCTAATAACAAATCACCGGGGGTGGATGGCATACCAGTGGAGGTCTATAAAAAATATAAGTCGGTTCTACTCCCAATATTATTGACTACACTTAATGATAGCCTCGGGCTTGGGGTCCTTCCGCCTTCTATGCGGGAAGCTATTATTACTGTCTTACCAAAAAAAGATAGGGATCCTACCCTCCCGGCCTCGTATAGACCAATTTCCCTTCTGACAGTAGATATTAAGCTATTAGCAAAGGTGTTGGCCATTCGTCTTTCAAAAGTCGTGGAATCTCTAATACACTCGGATCAGACGGGATTCATGCCTCATAAGTCAACGGCCCTAAATGTTAGAAGACTATATCTCAATATGCAAGTGGGGGCAGACAATGTGGGGAGGAGGGCAGTTCTGTCCCTTGATGCCGCTAAGGCGTTTGACAGCGTGGAATGGAAATACCTGTTTGCTACGCTTCAGTGCATGGGTTTTGGTCCAGGCTTTATTGGTTGGATTAAGCTTTTGTACTCAGAACCGTCAGCAAGAATACGAGCAAATGGACTGCTGTCTGAGTCCTTCAATCTGTATAGGGGTACGAGGCAAGGTTGTCCTCTGTCTCCGCTGCTTTTCGCCCTGGCGGTGGAGCCTTTGGCTTCAAGGATAAGGCTTAGCCCAGAAATTGAAGGGTTTAGATACGGGACATTAGAGGAGAAAGTGGCTCTCTACGCCGATGACATTCTCCTGTTTTTGGCTGACTCTGACGAATCGCTCAATGGCGTAATGTCACTTTTTGCTGCGTTTGGGGCTATATCGGGTTTGGCCATAAATTGGGAAAAGTCTGCTATTTTACCATTAGACCCAACTGTGGTTAGAGCTCCACAGGTGCCAGTAGTGTCATGTTTTAAATACCTGGGTATTAATATATCAAACAACATATTAGCTTATGAACACTTAAATCTTTCCCCACTTGTGGCTAGGATTAAACAGAAGATTAAGGCCTGGGCTAAGTTACATTTGTCAATAGTTGGGAGAGTGAACCTGTTGAAAATGGTGATTATGCCTCAGCTTTTATATGTTCTTCATAACTCCCCAATTTGGCTTCCCCAAAATAGGTTCTTTAAAATTAATGCACTGTTTAGGGAACTTATATGGTTGAAAAAGGGTGCGAGAATTAAGTTAGAGCACTTACAAAGGAGTAAGGAGGAAGGAGGGTTGGCATTGCCTAACCCTTGGCTATATTTTTTATCTTCCCAGTGTCAACATCTGGCAAGTAGAGTGGAGGACACATCTGTGGAAATAGGGGGAGGTCGAGGGATTCTTCAGTTTCTCGGGGGTCGGGGTCCCCTATTGTCTAAGTTAGAGGCAAATAAATTTAAACCGTGGGTGTCTAAATTTCCGACGGTAATGCTTATGGTCAAAGTGTGGGGTAAAATTAAAAGTTTAAGGGGAATTACTGGGTTCACAAGGTATACCCCTATATGGGATAATCCATATCTGCCGCAATTGAGGACACTGAAGGGGTTTGCGCAATGGCGACGAGTGGGTATCTGGTGGCTCTCACAGCTGATAGATGGGGGTGTCTTTAAATCATTTGAGGACTTACGAAGGGAGTTCTCACTTCAGCATTCTATGTTTTATCAGTATTTACAAGTAAGACACGCTTATATAATGCAGACTCATATACACCCTATTATTATACATCATGATACTGTTATTAATAGGCTCGGTTTACAGGCATCTACAAGGGGACTAATTTCATTCGTGTACGGGGAGCTCCTCTCGAGGGCGCTATTAGGTCACCCGATGACTGCATTGGCGAAATGGGAACATCAAGTGGGGGGGATTTCGGTAGATCAATGGGAGTCAATAATGCAAATGATCCCTAAGTTGTCTCTCAGTGAGCCTAACCGTCTGTCTCAACTATATATCCTTTATAGGGTTTATAGGACTCCTAAGTGGCTGTTTGATTTAGGTCTAAGGCCAAATTCAAAATGTCCCAAGTGTACGCTCGATAATGCAGATATCCTACATATGTTCTGGACGTGTCCCTGTATACAAATATTCTGGATTATGGTTCTCAACTTAATATATATGGCCACAGAGCAGGATATTCCCAGAGATCCTATTGTCTGTGTGCTTGGATATGTTGAGGAGGCGGGAGGAGATGATCATTCACAAATAGCTGTTGCCAGAATGCTTTTTACTGCTAGAAAATTAATAGCATATCACTGGATCTCAGATAAAGTTCCCACGAGGAAGGAGTATGTAAATAAGCTAAACCTCATACTATGCAGAGAGAAGGCCATTTATCTTAAACGGGGTAGACCGGCAGTGTTTGAGAAAATTTGGGCAGGATGGTTGAATGTTCCAGGCTTACCGTCTGTAAGTTTATTCTCGTGATACCATGTTTATATCACCCTGAAAGTGATTTAGTTGTACTCCATGACTGGTGCCTTGGGATATGTGCCTTATCTATGTCTGTATTTTTCTTGTGATATATTTTATCATTGGACCAGGGTTGGGGGGGGGGGGGGGGAGTTGTTGGGAATGGGAAAAGACTGTGGGGTATTTTGGAAAAAATTCTGTTATGTTCTGAAAACTTTAATAAAAAATATCTGATTTAAAAAAAAAAAAAAAACTGGGTCCGCCAAAAGAATCGGCCAGTATTTGGTAACCACATCATACATATTCCTCCACTGGGAATGGTATTGTGTAACCAATCTTACCTGTGTATTTTTATTATTTGTGCCAGAAGAATACAGAAGTTGATGCCTCCCAGTATTTCTAGCTCTATTATAGGCTCTGTTGAGACACCTCTTGCTGTAGCCCCTTTCCAAGAAACGATCCGTCATTTCTCTGGCCTGTACCTCGAAGTCTTCATTGGACGAACAGATCCTCTTTATACGGAGGAACTGGCCTACAGGAACAGAGTTAATCACATGGGGTGGGTGGGAAGACGAAGCATGCAGTACAGAATTGACCGCCGTGTCCTTACGGAAGGCATCGGCAATCAAAATGCCATCCACACCCCTCCTCACAGTGACATCCAAGAAATCAATAGAATTGAGGTCAAATTTATAAGTCAAATGAATGTTGAGTTCATTGATATTCAATTCAGAAAAAAAAGCCTGTAACTCAAAAGGGGTGCCTCGCCAGATCAGGAAAATGTCATCGATATAGCGGGCCCAAAAAATGACCCGCTCCATTGATGGACCCTGATCAGACGAGAAAAGGTCCTTCTCCCACAGCCCCAGGAACAAATTAGCGTAAGCTGGCGCACAAGCCGCGCCCATCGCAGTTCCCTGGAGCTGCAGGTAGAAGGACCCGTTAAAAAGAAAAAAATTGTGAGTTAACAAAAATTATAAAAGAACAAGCAAAAAATCATTGTCACCGGAGGAGAAGCTAGTCATGGACAAAAAGTACTGGACCGCCCTCAAACCATCCTGGTGGCGAATATTGGTGTATAACGACTCTACGTCACATGTTACGAGGATCATATCCTCGTCAATGTGTACAGAGTCTATTTTTTTTAAGAAAATCAGAAGTATCCTTCAAATAAGAAGGAATAGTTTTTGTTAACTCACAATTTTTTTCTTTTTAACGGGTCCTTCTACCTGCAGCTCCAGGGAACTGC
This sequence comes from Ranitomeya variabilis, assembly GCF_051348905.1. Classification (NCBI taxonomy): domain Eukaryota; kingdom Metazoa; phylum Chordata; class Amphibia; order Anura; family Dendrobatidae; genus Ranitomeya; species Ranitomeya variabilis. The sequence continues at coordinate 544,859,967 of NC_135234.1, forward strand.
GATGGGCGCGGCTTGTGCGCCAGCTTACGCTAATTTGTTCCTGGGGCTGTGGGAGAAGGACCTTTTCTCGTCGGATCAGGGTCCATCAATGGAGCGGGTCATTTTTTGGGCCCGCTACATTGATGACATTTTCCTGATCTGGCGAGGCACCCCTTTTGAGTTACAGGCTTTTTTTTCTGAATTGAATATCAATGAACTCAACATTCATTTGACTTATAAATTTGACCTCAATTCTATTGATTTCTTGGATGTCACTGTGAGGAGGGGTGTGGATGGCATTTTGATTGCCGATGCCTTCCGTAAGGACACGGCGGTCAATTCTGTACTGCATGCTTCGTCTTCCCACCCACCCCATGTGATTAACTCTGTTCCTGTAGGCCAGTTCCTCCGTATAAAGAGGATCTGTTCGTCCAATGAAGACTTCGAGGTACAGGCCAGAGAAATGACGGATCGTTTCTTGGAAAGGGGCTACAGCAAGAGGTGTCTCAAGAGAGCCTATAAAAGAGCTAGAAATACTGGGAGGCATCAACTTCTGTATTCTTCTGGCACAAATAATGAAAATACACAGGTAAGATTGGTTACACAATACCATTCCCAGTGGAGGAATATGTATGATGTGGTTACCAAATACTGGCCGATTCTTTTGGCGGACCCAGTTTTAAAGCAATACTTACCTCCTAAACCATCTATCACGGCCCGTAGGTCTCAAAATTTGGGTGATCACCTTGTTAGGAGTTACTTAGCGCCTCGCCCGCCACCTCCTATTTTTTCTTTAGGTTTGGCTCCCCGGACAAATGTTTGGGGTTGCCAACCTTGTGGTAGATGTGTGGCGTGCCCCAACATTGTTTCGGCTCGTGATTTTTCTTCTTCAGATGGCCGTATGTTTACAATCACACAAACTATTACCTGCACAACCACAATGGTGGTGTACCATGCTTCATGTCCATGCAACAAAATATACGTGGGCCTTACCACGCGAGCCCTCAAGGTAAGGACACGGGAACATGTCCGTGATATTTTATCTGCGGCTAAGGAAGAAAATATTGAGGCCTTAAAAACTATTCCGCGCCATTTTAGAAAATTCCACTCTTGCGATCCCTCTGGTTTTCGTGTAAAGGGTATCGACCGTATTGCCTCTAGTCTCCGTGGGGGTAATCTAAGTCGGTTATTGGCGCAGAAAGAATCATATTGGATTTGGAAACTTCGTACTGTTCATCCACAGGGCCTGAATGAGGTCCTAAGTTTTGTCCCTTTTTTGCAAACCCCTTGATCTACTGTGCTACTTTGTTTTTATTGGCATCTTACCATCTGGTGTTCTTTTTATTAATATTTTTAATTATTATCTTTCCATTTTTCTAGTTTTTTCTTCAATTATTTGATTATCTGCCCATTTCAGCCTTGGAGGAAATTATTGTATCGTTACCTATATGGACTCACCGTGGATTGAATCACTCTCATCTTGTAGCTTATTTTCTCTATATTATATGTATTAGGCTACGTGTATTGTCTTTTAACTCATTGTCACTTTTTTTCTTTTATGGTATTTTATATAATGTCTGCTTTATGCATTCATGTACTTATTTGTATTTATCATACATCACTGTAATTTTTGCACTGTATATTTATTAATTGTTATGCATCCATGTATGCTTTTGTCTATGTACCGCACTTTATTTACTCTCATTATGGTTGTTGTTTGTTATCAGAGTTATCTCACTGTTGTATGCAGTAACTATTGTACACCACCGTATTTATTGTATCGCACAATCATTGCTTTGTACTGACGTATGTGTCTTTTTCAATGCACTGCACTTTATTTATTCTTACCATGGTTGTCGATCTCATTCAGAGGCACCTCACTGTTGTGCGCATGTGCGCCGGCTCCTGGCAACTGGGTGCGAGTGACGGCGTCTCATCCTGGCTTGTCCAGGTCCTGCGCGCGGGTCTCCGCTCACGTGATTCCATGTGGGCGGGGCCTCGCGTTCGGGCCAACGTGCCTGGTGACGTCCTCGCTCGCCCCCACTTCCGGTTTTGTCGGCGTTCACATGCGCCGCTGTCTCACAGTGATTCCGTTAGCTGAATTGATTTGATTGGGCATTTTTTCCTACTTAAGACCCCGGTTCTCTCAGGATGCCATCCCCCGGAAGAAGGCTTAAGCGCCGAAACGCGCGTTGGGGACGGTGGCACCTCAGAGCTCCAGTGTCCATTCAGGTAAATTACCTTCAGCATTTAGTCACTTTATTTGATCTTTCCCTTCGCTCATGTCTCAAAGGTGGTATACAGCCTCTTTGATTGTACTTGGTATTTATGCTTTTGCACAAACATTGGTGAATTAATCGTGAGCATGCTTATTGCACTTTTAGTATGTACCTGAATGTACCTGTCTCTGCCTGTGGTGCCATCTACTTTTGGCTTACCTTGTCACATCCCTGTTATAAAAAAAATTTTCTTTTGTTTTTTTACTTTTTAAATATATTTAATAAATTTAGCAACTTTTATTATAATTGGTATTTGTGGTGCTTTTCTTTTATATGATTCTCAACCATATTGGCACTTACCTCTTATTCATGCACCGTTCCTTAATTGGTTGTGGGTGCAGGCCTTGCTTGTTTTGATAAATACTGATAGAAGGCTCTATGTGAAATGTCAAACCCAGGGCAAATCTGATCAAAACTTTGGATTGATCTGTCACATATTATTTGGGTCAATAGCAAAATCCCTCTGCGTTCCCACTCACCGAAGCCCTTTAGTTTAGCTATTTCTCTTAGTTTAGAATTATGCCACAGAGGGGAATAGTTTGTGAAACCCTTGATACGGAGAATGTCCTTGCCTCATCCTAGATTTTATAAATGAAATTTACAGTGTGAGCCGTTGACTCATTTTCCCTGAGAAAACCAGCCTCAATCGCTAATAGCTCAATATAATAGCTCCCATTTAGTGCCCTCCTTTATTAGCTGACCCGAAGCTCCACAGTGGTCAGTTGTACCCCAGCCCTGAAACTGCTGTAGCGGCGAGGCTGTGAAGTATAACCCAGCATTTGGAGCTTCTAGGCCCCCACTATCCTTTCCCCTTTGCAGGTTTTCAAGTTTAATTCTGGGTTGCTGTTTTTTCCAGATGAGTTCCGAAAACAGCCCATGTATTTCATTAAAGAAAGACATAGGAATCCAAATCGGAGAATTAGCACAACTTACTTTTATTAGATTTATTAAATTATATAATTTGTGAAGACTGCTAAATTCTTGCTGCTCGTGACATACAGGCTATTGTAGTATATTAAAAATCAGCACTCCGATACTAATATTATTTACTGCAAGCAAAAACTCACAAGTGATTGCGATGATAGTCCACAATCTTTTCCTCCAGAGCTTCTTGTTGGGGCATGTAAGTATTTTTTGATAAATGTTCCAGGTCAACAGCCTCATCAAAATCTCCAATTTCAGCTAATTTAGAAAAGAGTGTCAGCTAATAATTATCAAATGGCTACAAGCACAAAGAAGTACAATAGAAATACTATGTATAATTTAGTTATGAGAAAGGCTCAATTATCCTTATTAATAATACAGATTATATGCAGCTTTAACAATACAAAAGCAACAACCTAGCTTTTGAAGATTTAACTTTTGTGTTTTTAATAAGCCTGATAAATTACTCCAAAGTGTGAAACTTATGCTCCAAATTTGACAGCAGATGTTTCCTGCTTTACTTCGCTATTCATACGGGTTGGTATATTTTTTTATCAAAGCAAAAACTCATTCAGAATATGTAACCACAAGATGTGGTGTTGTCGTTTTTTTTTTTTTTTTTTTTAGACATTACCATATTTGTGCTTTTTGGTTCCAATATCCTCAATACAGTCAAATACTATCATATTGTGGTAGGGAAATGCGATTTTTCATAGAAACAACTTTGAATAATATGAGTTTTTTGCTAATGCTTTTGCCTCACCATTATAGTCTTATGCAGATGTATTATCAATTTCTCAGTTAGGAACACAAACTACTATTCCTTCCAAGAAGGTGACAGGCCAGTTTAAAGGAAAGCGGTCACCAGATTTTTTGCTGTCTAGTCGGATAGCAGCAAAACTGTAGTGGCAGACACCCTGATTCCAGGAATGCATCACTTACTGGGCTCCTTGCTCTAGTTTTTATAACATCACTGTTTTATCAGCAGGAGATTATCACTGGAGGACTAGTAAACTCACTGCCACGTAGTCCTCCATATTAATGAGCTCTGTATAACCCCGCCACTGATTGGCAGCTTTCTGCCTGTGCAAAGTATACATAGAAAGCTGCCAATTAGTGGTGGTGTTATACAGAGCTCAGATTTCAGAGATTTTATCAAAATGTTAGCAAGTAGAACAGTAAGTGATACAATCCTGGTCTCTTCCTCTACATCACCTTGCTCTCGGATGCATTAGCAAAAACCTGGTGATAGATTTCCTTTTAGGCTATCAGCACACGATGCGGATTTGCTGCGGATCCGCAGCAGATTTTTCCGCGCAGAAACGCTGCAGATCCGCACTGTGATGTACAGTATAATGTTATTCAATGGCAAAAAAAAAAAGATGTGCAGATGGTGCCGAAAAATCAGTGCGGAATTGCTGCGGATTTCAAAGAATCCGTGGCTGCGGATTCTGCCAGGAGATGCGGATTTTGTGCAGAAAATTCTGCACCTCTTTTCCTACGTGTGCACATAGCCTTACAGAGCCAATGCTCGTACAGAGAGGAGAGGGAAAAGCACTAAACTTGTTGTAAAAAACATTTATGGGAGAACTTGTGCACCTCAATCACAGAAGCAATCATTTAAATCAGTGTTCCCCAACTCTGGTCCTCAAGAGTCTCCGACAGATCATGTTTTCAGGATTTCCTTAGTATTGCACAGGTGATGGAATTCTTGACTGTTCAGGTGATGCAAGTATCACCTATGTAATACTAAGGAAATCCTGAAAACATGACCTGTTGGTGGCTCTTGAGGAGCGGAGTTGGGGAAAACTGTTCTAAATAATGAGAGAAATATCAAAAATACTTATATAAAAGCTTACACTGTACAATGTGCGAGATGAGGAGAGCAGCACTGCTTTCATTACACGTTAGCTTGCCCTGAGCTAAATCCTGTTTCACTTGAAGAGCAAAGAGGTACCTACAGAAAAAGAAGGAGTATTAGAGGTGGCGAAATCAGTCACGGTACAGAAATACCAACGGGAGCCTCAAGCTGGCATGGTTCAGACACACATCCACAACTTTCATTCTGTAGCCTTATACTTTATACAGAATTTGTAATATAGAAGAGTAAATCAGATACTGGCTACATCATTGCTGGCAGTATTATTCCTATGGGAAAAATCATGTCTCAATTTCACATGTTGAGCTGTCTGGATTTGGTGAGCTGGTCTTCGTTTTTTGTTGTTGTAATGTTTTACGTGCTCAGAGATGCTTTCCACTAACATAACATGACACTGGCTAGGTTCAAACTTTGGGTCCAAAATATTAAGCGGTTTTCCACATTTTCTGGCGTAAAACTGCTTGAAATTAGAATTTTTTTTTTTAGCACAACTTGAAACCAAGTTTGCAACTTTTGACATTTTACACCAGTCCCGGCCAGCTCTGCTCACATTTGGAAAACTGTGAAGAACTTTGGTCAGGGTGTGGGTAAGTGAGCCAGACAAATTAAAATTTACACCACAAAAGTGGTGCAAATTACAGTGGAAATGTATAGGGGTATATTTCTGGAGGTGGTGCATGGCAATTGAAAGTTGTGCCAAATTTATTAAAGTGCAACTTACTCCAGTGCACCCTTCATTAAGACTGGAGTACAAAACATCAGTCTTAATAAAACAGGGCCTTTGTGGTTTTTTAGCCAATCTCAAAACTTAAGTCAACAGTTGCGTAAGTGCAGAAAAAAACATAGGATGAGGATTTAAGGAAATTAAATGGATTCTGGCACCAGATTTCTGCCACCTAATCTGAAAGCAGCATAATGTAGAAACAGAGACCCTGATTACAGCGATATATCACTTACCAGGCTGTTGCTATAGTTAAAGGCACTGTTTTAACAGCAGATTAGAGGACTGGTAACCCAGCCGCCATGTCATCCTCCATATTCGGGAGCTCTGTATAACTCTGCCATCACTACTAATTGGCAGCCTTCTGTACAGTGCACACAGAAAGCTGCCAATCTGTGGGATTATACAGAGCTCGGAATTCAGAAAACTGTTTGAACTACAGCAAATAAAACTGATTTTTATAAAAAAAAAAATACATGTAGCTCAGTAAGTGATACATCACTGGACAACATGGTGGCTCAGTGGTTAGCACCTTTGCTTTGCAGCTCTGGGTTCAAATCCCACCAAGGACAACATCTGCAGGGAGTTACATTAAAATAAAACATATATATATATATATATATATATATATATATATATATATATATATATATATATATATATATATATATATACACATACATACACACACACACACACACACACACACAGTGGGTATGGAAAGCATTCAGACCCCTTTAATTTTTTTACTATGTCTCACTGCATCCATTTGGTAAATTCAAAAACTTTCATTTTTTTCTCATTAATGTACACACTGCATCCCATCTTGACTTAAAAAAAAGCAGAAATGTAGAAAGTTTTGCAGATTTATTAAAAGAGAAAAACTGAAATATCACATGGTCATAAGTATTCAGACCCTTTGCTCAGACACTCATATTTAAGTCACATGCTGTCCATTTCCTTGTGATCCTCGAGATGGTTCTACTCCTTCATTGGAGTCCAGCTGAGTTTAATTAAACGGATAGGGCTTGATTTGGAAAGGCACACATCTGTCTATATAAGAGCTCACAGTGCATGTCAGACCAAATGAGAATCATGAGGTCAAAGGAACTGGCCAAGGAGCTCAGAGACAGAATTGTGGCAAGGCACAGATCTGGCCAAGGTTACAAAAGAATTTCTGCAGTAGTCAAGGTTCCTAATAGCACAGTGGCCTCCATAATCCTCAAATGGAAGAAGTTTGGGACCACCAGAAGTCTTCTTAGACCTGACCGTCCAGCCAAACTGAGCAATCGTGGGAGAAGAGCCTTGGTCAGAGAGGTAAAGAAGAACCCAAGATCACTGTGGCTGAGCTCCAGAGATGCAGTAGGGGTATGGGCGAAAGTTCCACAAAGTCAACTATGTGGAAGTGTTTTTCAGTTGCAGGGACAGGACGACTGGTTGCCATTGAAGGAAACATGAATGCGGTCAAGTACAGAGATATCCTGGATGAAAACCTCTTCCAGAGTGCTCTGGACCTCACACTTGGCTGAAGGTTCACCTTCCAACAAGACATTGACCCTAAGCACACAGCTAAAATAACAAAGGAGTGGCTTCAGAACAACTCTGTGACCATTCTTGACAGGCCAAGCCAGAGCCCTGACCTAAGCCCAATTGAGCATCTCTGGAGAGACCTGAAAATGGCTGTCCACCAACATTTACCATTCAATCTGACGGAACTGGAGAAGATCTGCAAAGAAGAATGGCAGAGGATCCCCAAATCCAGGTGTGAAAAACTTGTTGCATCATTCCCAAGAAGACTCATGGCCGTATTAGCTCAAAAGAGTGCTTCTACTCAATACTGAGCAAAGGGTCTGAATACTTATGACCATGTGATATTTCAGTTATTCTTTTTTAATAAATTTGAAAGAAAAATCTACATTTGGGGGGGGGGGGGGGGGTGTGTGTTCAGTTCAGTCAAGATGGGGTGCAGAGTGTACATAAGAAAAAATGAACTTTTCTGAATTTACCAAATGGCTGCAATGAAAAAGAGTGAAAAATTTAAAGGGGTCTGAATACTTTCCACACCCAGTGTATACACACGTTTGGTATCTATGTATTTGTACTCACCTTAAGAATAATATTGCCATATCAGTTTTACCATATAGTGAACATAGTAAATAAAAAAAATTAAAAATAAAAAAAAACAATTGTGGAATAGCATTTGGGATTTTGTTTCCGGTTTTCCAATACACTATATTGGTGAAATGAATGGTTTCACTCAAAAGTACAACTCGTCCCACAAACAAAAAGCCACAAAGAGGCCCCCATGGGGCTATGTGGAAGAGAAAATAAAAAAAGTTACAGCTCTTGGAAGAAAGGTATGAAAAAACGAAAATAAAAAAAAAAAACAGAAAATGGTGAAGGGGTTAAGACAGAAGTGAAAAATGTTTAAATCCCAAAACCATATTTGAATTACAGTACTTCCCCTTAACTTGACTGTGCAGGAAACACATATTTAGATCTTTAGTAACTAAAAGCTTTGGTGATTATTAAAAATATAAAATACTCCAGTTTTTCAGTATAAGTATTAAAAAAGCATCCTCTAGGAAGCTGTGCACGAAAGGGAACCCTGACAAAGGCAGAATGAGTCAGACACGGCATTATTGCAGCTATGTATGTTTCACTCAAAAACGCTGTAGCGATTCAGAAGAAACACACTTGGGAAAGTCAACCGAGGACCACGCATCTCGGATGACTAGTCCAAGAGGCTGGTTCACGGTGGCTTCAGACAGCTGCCAGTCTAACAAGCAGGGTGGGAGGAAGCCGTTGTCACTGGCCTTTTGGACTAGCCTTCGGAGACGCACGGCTCTTGGCTTGCTTTTCAAATATGTTTTCTCGGAATCACTCGAGTGTTTCAGAGTAAAACATGCAAGACTCCAAATAATGTGGTTGGGGCAGCATAAATCTCCTGCCAGATTTTTTCGATATAAAACTGTACAGTAGAAGGCTTTCACAAAAATGATGCCGCCTGGCAGGAAGAAAGGACACATGAACCTAATATGAATTTCTGAAAGTAACAATGGTTATTAGAGTCCTGGGGAAATTTTTGTCAAGTCAATAATGTAGTGAGCAGCTTTGTCTGTCAGACACGAGCACAATTAATCAGTGCATGAAAAATGCAAACCACGGCTTAGCTGTCAGCTTCAAGCTCGGCGTGTAATTTTTTTCCCAGACAAGAACTCATTGATTTACATGAACTCCCACTTCTGTCTCAGAGCTGAACAATATTAGGATAATAGAAAGACAGCACAAGCTATAATACAGCTCCCTAAAGTGCTCACCCTGGAGATACTACAGTGGCATGTAAAAGTTTGGGCACCTCTGGTCAAAATGACTGTTAATATAAACAGGCAAGTTGAAGATGAAATTATCTCTAAAAGGCCTAAAGATGACACTTTTCCTTTGTATTTTAGGCAGAAAAAAAGTATTTTTTTATTTTAAAAATTACAAAAAGGGAAATGGGCCAATGCAAAAGTTTTGGCACCCTTGGAGATTTGTGTGCTCAGATAACTTGACCAAGGTTTCAGACCTTAATTAGCCTGCTATGGCTTGTTCACTAGGAAGGCCAAGTGATACAAATTTCCCACCTTTATAAAACCCAGCTTCCTCTATCCTTGGGCCAAAAATAAGCAGCCATGGGTTCTTCTAAGCAGCTGTCTAGCACTCTCAAAATGAAAATGGTGGAGGCCCACAAAGCAGGAGAAGGTTATAAGAAGATAATTCAAAATGTAATTAGGAAATGGCAGTTAACAGGAACAGTGAAGGTCAAGATAAGGTCTGGAAGACCAAGCAAAATTTCAGTAGAGCTGCTTGTAGGATTGCTAGAGAGGCAAATCGGACCCCAGCTTGACTGCAAAAGACCTTAGGAAATATTTAGCAGATTCTGGAGTTGTAGTGCATTGTTCTACTGTATACCCAATGAATGAACTTGTAAATATTACATACTAGATAGAGGCCCGATACTATCGCATCGGGAGGGCGCTAATGTCACGATGGGGGCAGGCTTTACAGCGTTGAGAATCTCTCTCCCCCATGTGCTCACCCACCTATCCACTCTCTCTTTCACCATGTGCTGACTTCTCCCGTCTGTGCTCTCTTCTTTGAGCTGTCTACCCCATGTGCTATCCCCCCTGTCTGCTGTCTCTCTCCTTCCTGTGTGGTGTTCTCCCCTCAAAGACAATACTGACATTACAGCAGGAGATCGCAGAGGATATATTTTGTGAGGTAAAATATTGTTTAAAAACAGTCAGTGAAATATTTTACCTGACAAAAGAAATCCTCTGTGATCCCCTGTTGAAATATCAGTATTGTCTTTTGCTTCCTCCCCTGCCCAGGAGATGTGGTATGCTCCATACACGGTCAGACACAGACAATTTTTAAAATGAACTTTTGTTTGTGGGAAAACCCCTTTAATGTGACCGGCTTCCTCTGCCTGTAGACACGTCACGCATCTGCCACCAGGACCAGCCGAATAATTCACTGCGCCTGCGCAGAATTCAGGCAGGCACAGTAAATCAGACCGCCGCCATCTTTGTGCAGACAGATAGCGGCGGTCACATTAAAACTGCGCATGTGCTCCTCCTGTACAAAGATGGCGGCAGTCAGTGAATTATTAGGCTGATCCCGGCGGCGACATGTTCGTGACGGTGTTCCGCTGGTAGTACCGCACAAGAGGCTGCGTACAGCGTATACAGTGTTGTGTGTGTGTGGTGCGTATGGCATATACAGTGCGTGTTTGTGTGTGTGGGGTGTGTACATCATATACAGTGTGTGTGGTGCGTACGGCGTACACAGTGTGTGTGTGGTGCGTACAGCGTATACAGTGTGTGTGTGGTGCGACGGTGTTCCGCTGTTGGTACCGCACAAGAGGCTGGTACCACCAGCAGTTTCCATATTGAGACACCCATCACTTGGGTGTCCCAATATGGAGGTCGGTAAACTTCCGCCGCTTGGAATTCTGGGATCTGGACGGAACAGGATGTGAAGACATTACAAGGTAAGTATATTATTAAGACAACATGAGTTAACCCCTTACCGACCTCCGCCGTACTAGTACAGCGGAGGTCGGATCCCCTGCTTTGCTGTGGGCTCCGGCGGTGAACCCGCATCAAAGCTAGAACATGTCATCCATTTTGAACAGTTGACATGTGCCCACAATAGTGGCGGGTGGAATCAAGATTCACCCTCCGCTATTAACTAGTTAAATGCCGCTGTCCAACGCTGACAGCGGCAATTAACTACCGCTTCCGGCCATCGGGCCGGAAATGAGCGCATTGCAGACCCCCGTCACATGATCGGGGGTCAGCGATGCGTCGGCATGACAACCTGAGGTCTCTGAGACCTCTATGGTTGTTGATGCCGGATTGCTGAGAGCCACCCTGCGGTCGGCGCTCATAGCAATGCAGTAAATCTACAACATAGGGGCGATCTGATCATCGCCTCTATGTAGCAGAGCCGATCGAGATGTGCCAGCTTCTAGCCACCCATGGAGGCTACTGAAGCATGGCAAAAGTAAAAAAAAAAAAATGTTTTAAAAAATCTGAAAAAAAGAAAAAATCACCCCACTTTTGCCCCATTCAAAATAAAACAATAAAAAGAAGAATCAAATATACACATATTTGGTATCGCCGCTAGTGTTGAGCGATACCGTCCGATACTTGAAAGTATCGGTATCGGAAAGTATCGGCCGATACCGGCAAAGTATCGGATCTAATCCGATACCGATACCCGATACCAATACAAGTCAATGGGACTCATGTATCGGACGGTATTCCTGATGGTTCCCAGGGTCTGAAGGAGAGGAAACTCTCCTTCAGGCCCTGGGAACCATATTAATGTGTAAAATAAAGAATTAAAATAAAAAATATTGCTATACTCACCTCTCCGACGCAGCCTCGACTTCAGCGAGGGAACCGGCAGCGTTGTTTGCTTAAAATTCGCGCTTTAACTTCCTTACTTGAAGTCCCGGCTTGTGATTGGTCGCGCGCCGCCCATGTGACCGCGACGCGACCAATCACAGCAAGCCGTGACGTAATTTTAGGTCCTTCAGGATTTTAAAATTACGTTCCGGCGTTGTGATTGGTTGCGTCGCGGTCACATGGGCGACGCGACCAATCACAAGCCGTGATATCACGGGAGGCAGGAGACGCGCGCATTTTAAAATGCGCGCGTGTCCTGCCTCCCGTGACGTCACGGCTTGTGATTGGTCGCGTCGCCCATGTGACCGCGACGCAACCAATCACAGCAAGCCGTGACGTAATTTTAGGTCCTTCAGGATTTTAAAATTACGTTCCGGCGTTGTGATTGGTTGCGTCGCGGTCACATGGGCGACACGACCAATCACAAGCCGTGACGTCACGGGAGGCAGGACACGCGCGCATTTTAAAATGCGCGCGTCTCCTGCCTCCCGTGATATCACGGCTTGTGATTGGTCGCGTCGCCCATGTGACCGCGACGCAACCAATCACAACGCCGGAACGTAATTTTAAAATCCTGAAGGACCTAAAATTACGTCACGGCTTGCTGTGATTGGTCGCGTCGCGGTCACATGGGCGGCGCGCGACCAATCACAAGCCGGGACTTCAAGTAAGGAAGTTAAAGCGCGAATTTTAAGCAAACAACGCTGCCGGTTCCCTCGCTGAAGTCGAGGCTGCGTCGGAGAGGTGAGTATAGCAATATTTTTTATTTTAATTCTTTATTTTACACATTAATGTTGTTTCGATACCGATACCCGATACCACAAAAGTATCGGATCTCGGTATCGGAATTCCGATACAGCAAATATCGGCCGATACCCGATACTTGCGGTATCGGAATGCTCAACACTAATCGCCGCATTCAGAATCGCCCGATCTATCAATAAAAAAAAGGATTAACCTGATCACTAAACGGAGTAGCGAGAAAAAAATTAGAAAAGCCAGAATTACGTTTTTTTGGTCTCCATGACATTGCATTAAAATGTGATAACGGGCGATCAAAAGAACGTATCTGCACCAAAATAGTATCATTAAAAACTTCAGCTCAGCACGCAAAAAATAAGCCCTCACCCGACCCAGATCATGAAAAATGGAGACGCTACGGGTATTGGAAAATTGAGCAATTTTTTTTTAAGCAAAGTTTGGAATTTTTTTTTTACCACTTAGATAAAACATAACCTAGACATGTTTGGTGTCTATGAACTCATAATAACCTGGAGAATCACAATGGCAGGTCAGTTTTAGCATTTACTGAACTTAACAAAAACAACAAACAAATAACTTGAGTGGGATTGCACTTTTTCTTGCAATTTCAACTCACTTGGAATTTTTTTCCCGATTTCTAGTACATGACATGCTAAAACCAATGATGTCGTTCAAAAGTACAACTTGTCCCGCAAAAAACAAGCCCTCACATGGCCATATTGACAGAAAAATAAAAAAGTTATGGCTCTGTGAAGGAGGGGAGAGAAAAACGAAAACGCAAAACCGAAAAAGGGCAAGGTCTTGAAGGGGTTAAATCAAACAGTCAGCATCCTGAAGAATAGTCATGGCCATAATTTCGGATGCAGCTATTTTACCAATCAGAGGGATGCACTCTGCACACAGCTATTTTTATCTGCATCAGTAGGCTGTTGTGTTCTTTGGCAGAAACAATGTACTTATGACAATGACATTGAGACATTTACAGACAAAACATATACAAGGTGTGAAGAAAACAAATTGGTTTAAGCAAGACACTTTGCGGCAGAAAATGCCTTGTACAGACAGATTGTGTTTCATCACTCTCACACTGTTTTAGTACTACTTGTAAATAATCAGCAATACAAATGATGGAAAATATTTTCAAAGAAAAGAAAAATATTTTCAAAGGAAGAATATAACACTTAGGGCGTGATTATTCATTTACTACTTGTTGAAGTCAGCTTTATTCTTTTTGCCTTGTATTACCTGACAATTTTGTGCCACATACTTCAAAATTGCGCACAAAGTTCGTGAATTTGGCGCAAAGTAAAAACAAAAAGCACATTTTTATTTAACCAGTTTTTGCAACTTTTTACCAACAAAAGTTGCAACTCCTTTAAAAATAGGCAAAAATGTGTCACGCTGAAAATATGGTGGCAAACTTACATCGTACCGCTGACTTTTCCTTGGCCTTGTGGGGATTTGTAATTTTACTAGATTTTTTTTCCCATAACTTGATGCAATCTTCTTTCTGTTTTTCTCTAAATGTCGTGAGGTCTAGAGCTACTGTACTGACTAGCAGTAATGAGACGCTAACCGCTGTGAAGTCTGTCAGATCACCCCCCATTTCTTTATTTGCGTTTCCTTGAATACAGTCTGACCAGTGACATACACACAAGGCCAGATTTAGTACTGCAGCACAGGGTCAGAGGTCGGGTGAGGGCGGAAACGTCAGTTGCATCAGTGGCACACAAGGATATATTAATCTACCAAACTTTCCTTTTTTCCAATTTCAGGCCGAATGTCATGTTTTGCTGGAATATGTCTTGCACATCAGAACGAAACATTTGAAAACAACAACAAAGTATAATGACCTCCTTTAAGTGGGCAGATCTGTGCTGTGCAGTGCACATTGCCAAAATTGCTGAACGACTCCTCAGAGCCATAAAAGAGCTGCCAGCTGGCCATGCATTCATGATTCATAACTTGCCAAACCAACATTCTTCTAAACCAAGCAGCGGTGCTTAAAATTGTTAGTTTTTACAAATCGTCAATATCTAAAGTCTGCAGTCGGCTCATTCTGATATGGGTGTTACAGAAGTGAGCCTTTTACTGTTCCAGGCCATAACTCCTGCCTTGTGCAGGTTTTCAGATTAGAAAACAAACGGGTACCACATCTGGATTGTGGGCCAGACAATTTACTTGTTAGACCCAAGGCATATTAATAACATATAAAGTGTAGTAAAAAAAATACATATGTCAGTCCAAGACCACACGAAAGGTTAGACACCAGCAGCAAATTGCAATGTGTATTGCCAGATGCATAAATATCCTGGAGGGTAGACAACACCATTTTATAGGACACCCCCCCGCCCTCTATCATTACTGTTTTCAGTTGTTGAAATAGACTGGCATTATCGTGGTCCGAGAAAGGAAATAAAAACATTGCATGGCACAAACCTTGTTAATTCTTCTTGAAGTTGAGTGTGATCAGGGGGGAAAAATTTTACGACAAACTTCAGAACAGTATTCTTGGGTCCTATAATTTAAGAACAACAGTCAATAAGGTATAAATGTAAAATATAATACAAACCACACATATTATGCTGTGTTCACATCTGCATTGGAGCTCCGGCTCTTATTCACAGTTGCTAATTTTGTCATCGCCAGCTCTTGCAAATATCGCGCACGTGTGCCGCACATTTCGGCAGCATCACTGCACCTCAGCAGCCAGGTGTATGCTTCCTGGCTTCAGAGGCGCACTGCGCACGACGCAGGCCATCTTCTGAACTTCCGGTCATGTGCAGTGCACTTCAGATGCTGGGTGTACGGTTCTCCGGCTTCAAAGGTACAGTACACATGACCCGAAGTTCAGAAGATGGCTTCCGGTCATGCGCAGTGTGCCTCAGATGCTGGGTGTACGGTTCTCCGGCTTCAAAGGTACAGTACACATGACCTGAAGTTCAGAAGATGGCTTTCGGTCATGCGCAGTGTGCCTCAGATGCTGGGTGTACGGTTCTCCGGCTTCAAAGGTACAGTACACATGACCTGAAGTTCAGAAGATGGCTTCCGGTCATGCGCAGTGCACCTCAGATGCTGGGTGTACGGTTCTCCGGCTTCAAAGGTACAGTACACATGACCTGAAGTTCAGAAGATGGCTTCCGGTCATGCGCAGTGTGCCTCAGATGCTGGGGTACGGTTCTCTGGCTTCAAAGGTACAGTACACATGACCTGAAGTTCAGAAGATGGCTTTCGGTCATGCGCAGTGTGCCTCAGATGCTGGGTGTACGGTTCTCCGGCTTCAAAGGTACAGTACACATGACCCGAAGTTCAGAAGATGGCTTCCGGTCATGCGCAGTGTGCCTCAGATGCTGGGTGTACGGTTCTCCGGCTTCAAAGGTACAGTACACATGACCTGAAGTTCAGAAGATGGCTTTCGGTCATGCGCAGTGTGCCTCAGATGCTGGGTGTACGGTTCTCCGGCTTCAAAGGTACAGTACACATGACCTGAAGTTCAGAAGATGGCTTCCGGTCATGCGCAGTGCACCTCAGATGCTGGGTGTACTGTTCTCCGGCTTCAAAGGTACAGTACACATGACCTGAAGTTCAGAAGATGGCTTCCGGTCATGCGCAGTGTGCCTCAGATGCTGGGGTACGGTTCTCTGGCTTCAAAGGTACAGTACACATGACCTGAAGTTCAGAAGATGGCTTTCGGTCATGCGCAGTGTGCCTCAGATGCTGGGTGTACGGTTCTCCGGCTTCAAAGGTACAGTACACATGACCTGAAGTTCAGAAGATGGCTTTCGGTCATGCGCAGTGTGCCTCAGATGCTGGGTGTACGGTTCTCCGGCTTCAAAGGTACAGTACACATGACCTGAAGTTCAGAAGATGGCTTCCGGTCATGTGCAGTGCACCTCAGATGCTGGGTGTACGGTTCTCCGGCTTCAAAGGTACAGTACACATGACCTGAAGTTCAGAAGATGGCTTCCGGTCATGCGCAGTGTGCCTCAGATGCTGGGGTACGGTTCTCTGGCTTCAAAGGTACAGTACACATGACCTGAAGTTCAGAAGATGGCTTTCGGTCATGCGCAGTGTGCCTCAGATGCTGGGTGTACGGTTCTCCGGCTTCAAAGGTACAGTACACATGACCCGAAGTTCAGAAGATGGCTTCCGGTCATGCGCAGTGTGCCTCAGATGCTGGGTGTACGGTTCTCCGGCTTCAAAGGTACAGTACACATGACCTGAAGTTCAGAAGATGGCTTTCGGTCATGCGCAGTGTGCCTCACATGCTGGGTGTACGGTTCTCCGGCTTCAAAGGTACAGTACACATGACCTGAAGTTCAGAAGATGGCTTCCGGTCATGCGCAGTGCACCTCAGATGCTGGGTGTACTGTTCTCCGGCTTCAAAGGTACAGTACACATGACCTGAAGTTCAGAAGATGGCTTCCGGTCATGCGCAGTGTGCCTCAGATGCTGGGGTACGGTTCTCTGGCTTCAAAGGTACAGTACACATGACCTGAAGTTCAGAAGATGGCTTTCGGTCATGCGCAGTGTGCCTCAGATGCTGGGTGTACGGTTCTCCGGCTTCAAAGGTACAGTACACATGACCTGAAGTTCAGAAGATGGCTTTCGGTCATGCGCAGTGTGCCTCAGATGCTGGGTGTACGGTTCTCCGGCTTCAAAGGTACAGTACACATGACCTGAAGTTCAGAAGATGGCTTCCGGTCATGTGCAGTGCACCTCAGATGCTGGGTGTACGGTTCTCCGGCTTCAAAGGTACAGTACACATGACCTGAAGTTCAGAAGATGGCTTCCGGTCATGCGCAGTGTGCCTCAGATGCTGGGGTACGGTTCTCTGGCTTCAAAGGTCCAGTACACATGACCTGAAGTTCAGAAGATGGCTTTTGGTCATGCGCAGTGTGCCTCAGATGCTGGGTGTACGGTTCTCCGGCTTCAAAGGTACAGTACACATGACCTGAAGTTCAGAAGATGGCTTCCGGTCATGTGCAGTGTGCCTCAGATGCTGGGTGTACGGTTCTCCGGCTTCAAAGGTACAGTACACATGACCTGAAGTTCAGAAGATGGCTTTCGGTCATGCGCAGTGTGCCTCTGAAGCTGGGAAGCACAGACCTGGCTGCAGAGGTGCAGTGACGCTGCCCAAATGTGCGGCGCAAATTTGTGAGATTTGCAGGAGCATGTTATCATGCCGATAGTGGTGTGATAACATGGAAAGAGGGCGGACTAGTCTGGGGAACTAACGCCCCATTGACTAGTCAAAGCTCTAATTAGCATAGCAAATGGGGACAATATAAATGCTTTTTTTAAAACCTAATTTTTACAAAAAAAGTTATACAGGGCTGGTTAGGAAGGGAATTTACTCATAAATAAGCGAATGCTGCTGGGTTGGAGGGCATGGGGGACCTGACCGGTTCCCTTTAGTGATATGTATCATAGTAGCATAGTAATGGTAATGTAGCATAGCAGAAATCACTCCACCTTCAACGATCAAAAAGGATGGCAGACGGAACTGGGCTACTTGGGCTTTTGTGTTTACTGGCATTAAACACATGAGATGAATGTTGTAAGAAGAAACTGAAAGATCAATCATGGAAGCTTTAATGCAGGGGTAGGGAACCTGATGACTTTTTCTCCAACCCCCGGGGACTGTAGTGCTTGGGCCGGCAGCTGTGTTTTGATGGCCGCCGACCCTTTAATTACTTAATTCAATACTGAGCGCTAAGGCACGTGAAATGGAAAATTACATCCTGACACCAGTGCCAGAATCAGGAAGCACTTTGTGGACAGAGTTAGCACACGATTTGTATGGCCCCCGAAGGATGGTATAAATATTCAACTGGCTCTTGGCAAAAAAAAAAAAACGGTTCCCCACCCCTTCTTTAATGGATTGGAATTAAAAAGTTTTTAAGATATTAATCCCTTAACCCAATATTACATATAGGTAAGTCATTGCAGTGGTGATAGTATGTAGAGAGGGATCTGGACATGAACTCTCTCTACCCACGGCTGATGCTATATTACATCTATGTCTAACAGCAGCGACCAGAGCTGAGCTCAGATCGCAGCTATCAACCTCAGAGACCTCCTGCAACGTCATGATGGGGCACTGATGGGTTGCCATAGCAGCCGGGGGTCTGTTTAAGGTCCCAGTTGCTTCCATCTTGGTATCCGGTAAATACTGTAGTATTACAGTTTATAGTAGGAGTGATATCCCCTAAGTTTAAGGTAGGTTTAAGTCTCCTAAGGAAATTAAAAAAAAATTTAAAAAAAGGTTTTAAAAGTATAAATATTTCAAATATATAAATGTTCCCCATTAAGAATAAAGACATTTAAAAAATAAAAAAAAAACATATTTGGAATCACCAAGTCCGGAAGCGTTGGAGCCAATCAAAATGTATAAATTAATTAACTGTTAAATGATGATGAGAAAAAGAAAAAAAAATCAAAATAGCATCATGATTTTTCAGACACGACGACTGCTATAAAAAAATCTTAATGTCATTGCAACTCCAAATTGGTTTTAATAAAACCGTTGGTTTGTCATACAAAAAAAGCTCAATCAACTGAAAAATGAATATGTTATGGGTCTCAAAAATTGGCAGAAACGAATTAAAAAAAAAATGATCTTTTTCTCTTTACTTACATTTAAAAAAATGCAATTTTGGTAATTGTACTGATGAGGAGAATCAAAAATCATTATTACCACAAAATGAATAACAAAAAAATAAAAAGTAATTGTGGAATTTTTTTTTTTCACAATTTCACTGCACATGGAATGTTTTTTCCCCATTTATTGCCATTCAAAACGACAAGTCATTCTAAAAAAAAAACAAAAAAAAAAACAAGCTGTCGTACATTTATATCAACAGAAAAAAAAAAAAGAAAAAAACTGTTGTTAAAAGAAAGGGAGGTAAAAATGCAAACGTAAAATGAAAATTTGCTGTGTCCTTAAGGGGTTAAACAATAATGCAAAAAAAATAAAAAAAATCCTAGCAATGACTTACTTCTGATTTGCTTAATAGTTGGCTTCAGCAGATCCAGCCATACCTGAAAAGACAACACTTATTTTACTACTGTCCTAATTTTACTAGATTCTAATACAGGACGCTTAAAGGGAACCTGTCGGACCAAAGGCAGCATGGACCAGAGCCTGGCAAATTTTACTCGGAAATGCCCCAAGTTTCAGGAAAAAAAACAGATTTTAATAAAGATCAAAGACTAATGCAGCGCGGCCCCTCTTCCCAGCGGCTGCAGATGACTGACAGGTCTCTCCCTAGGTACACACGAGCTGCACTGGTGTTGGGAGCAGCCGGCCGGGGGTGGATCTTTATAGTATATTTTTTCAGAAAACAAGGGAGAAAATTATACCTGGTGCAATTGTGCACCAGGCTCTGATATAGGCTGCCTACAGTTTGGCAAGTTCCCTTTAAAGGATTTAGAACAATTTGAAGGCTGTTTATTTTTTTCAAATTCAATTTTTATTAAAGGAATTCTTACATTACAGAAAGCAAAATAGGAGACTTGTTATCAGCAAACATAAAAAGAAGGAAGTGGGGACAATAAATGTATGAAAGGGGATGTATCAGAAGAGATTACACTGACAACAGCATTATATCGTACAGGATAACCGCACGCTTTATGGTAGCATCTCAATGTGGGGAGAGCGGAGCAAGCCGGCATAACAGGGATACCATCCGAGGACGAGAGTGACACATATCACACAATAAGCATCCGATCCCTGGAATTCAATCTCTCCACATCATACAATATCGGCCCATGCTATCGGGGGACAGGGTCATTAAATGTTCCATCAGATTTAGGAAGAGAACCACTCTTCCAGGGGGAGAGTTACTTTTCCAATGATGGGGAATGACATTTTTAGGTGACTGTATGAGGTAACTTATCAGAGGTCTTCTATATTTCTTGAGCCTAGTAGGGAGCATAAAACGAGAAAGAGCCTCAGGGGAATTAGGAACTAAAGAAGCAGTCATCGTCTATGTACTGAACAACATGTGCTTAGTGGAAAAAGTAGAGGAATGTGAGCACCAAGGAGGGAAGGAAGAGCTTTACGACAGACAGACTGCAATTTTTACCCATAATTTTCCTTTCGGATGATGAAAAAAGTCAAGGCTATTTTTTTTTAATACATTAGTGTTTTTTTTTTTGGCTGAAAATAATGTTTGCTTTCAGTTTCCTATAAACTTTGCACCATTGGCTTTTAGAGTTTTTTTTTGTTTACCTGTATACACAATGCTGTCTGAAGTATGAGTTAACTGAGAATCCATTAGTGAGCTAACTAGGACATAGTTGGTATCTCTTCACTGGTTTTCAGAGCTCTTCTCAGCTGATTATTAACACATCAAAGTTCTATCAACTTTGATTGTGGTTTGTAATCAGAAATAAGAACAGACAAATTCAGATAGAAGACAAATAAAAAAGTGACAGATTTCATGTAAGCACTAGCTCACTGGCGGATGCTAGACTAACTCATTCTGCATTTTAAAGGCATCATGTGCACATGCCCTAAAAGCTCATTCAGACATCAGTTTTTCTCATACAAGTCTCATCTATGTTTTTCATAGATAGAACTTGTACCTATTATAGTCTATGGGGCTGGTACTTTTGTGGACATAGTGGTCCACACTAAATCACAGAGACATGTCCAATATGGATCCGTGTCTTAAAGAGAATCTGCCAGCAGGTTTTTGCTACCTCTGAGATCAGCCTGATGTAGGCAAAGAGAAGCTGAATCCAACAATGTATCATTTAGATTACTGGGTGCAGCCGTTCTGCCACAATCAGCTTGTTTAGATTTAGCATGAAGCAGAGCTGAGGAAGCTAGCCCCGCCCACACCAGGCCTCTGTATGTACAAAGTCCATACACAGTGAGCTGCTTATCACAAGAGGGGGTGCGGTGGACCAAGGCTCAGAGGACCAGCTAGTAACAGCAATGATAAGCTACTAGTGCTAGAGGTATCGCTTAAATCTGTGTCTTCAGATTATATAGCAAAAACGTGCCGACATATTGCCGTTAAATCAAACTCACCAATGCAAACCTATGGGTCTGTGAAAAAAAGAATTGGGCTGCACCAGGATGCCATGTGCTGTGCATTTTTCACAGGCTGTTTCATAGGTGAAGCTTAAGAAACCTCCAGCAGTTCATTTTTTCATCTGAGAAAAGCTGATGAAACTCTTAACGATAAAAACTGACACATTGACAAAACTCTGATGACGCTGATGAAACTCAGACCATTTTTTTGGTACAAGAAAAATCACTGACATATGAATGAGCCCTACTGTGAAATACACTATATGGAGAAAAGTATTGGGGCACGCCTCTTGATCATTGAATTCAGGTTTTTCATTCAGTCTCAAGGAAACAGCGTTTATTCATGGAAACAAGGGTTTACATGGGTTTGACTGAATCAAACCCTTAGCCAAGCAGTCTGCTTTTGCAAGCATTTGTGAAAGAACGGCTCTTTCAGTTTTCAAGAATACCGCTTACAATTGAAAGGGTTAAGGAACCACAGCAACTCAGCCATAAAGAACCAGGCCACGTGAAGTTACAGAGTGGTGTCCCAAAGTGTGGAGGCACAAAGTATATAAAAGTCACCAACACTCTAATGACTCAATAAATGTAGAGTTCCAAAAACCATGCACCAAGAGCTTCATTTCACTGATCTTCTATGGCTGAGCAGCTACATGAAAGCATAGGCGCTAGGCAAAGCATCAGACGGAGTGGTGTAAAGCACACCACCACTGGACCGGAGCAGTGGACGTGCGCGCTGTGGAGGGAGGACTCGTACTTTACCATTTGGCAGTGTGATGGACAAGTCTGTGTTTTGGTGAATGCCAAGAGATTGTTACCGGTCTGCCTACATTGTGTTAACTGTAAAGTTTAACAAAAGAGGGATAATGCTGTGGGGCTGTTTTCCAGTGGTTGGCTTAGGCGCCCTAGGCTCAGTGAAGGGGAATCTTAATGCTTCAGCATACCAAGATATTTTGACAACTGTATACTTCCAACTTTGTGGGAACAGTTTTGGGGAAAGGAATTTTCTGTCAGAGTCTGACTATACACCACTGCACAAAACAAGGTAAAAAAGGCATGAGTTTGGGGACTTTGGTGTGGAAGAAATTGACTGGTCCACACAGCCCTTACCTCCAATCCATGAAACACCTTTGGGATGAAAAAGAACGAATACTGTGATCCAGGCCACTGGACAAACATCAAAGTCTCACATCACAAATGCTTTTCTGGATAAATGGACAAAAATTCCTGGGCTGCGGAGTCAGAATCAATGTCCATTTTAGTGGAGCCGGTATAACATGGACCGACTCCAAAAATATATAATAAATTGGCTACGGTAGTACAATGCAGTATGTGATGTAAATTTCTGGGGAAACTTCTGAATTGTCCTATAAATGTCTGTTCCTGATCTAAGGATCTCTGCTTTTAGGTGAGATGAATCTGTGCTGCACTTTATGTACATGCTCAGTAGTGACCAGTGCTGTGGGGTCGGAGGTTTGACTTACTGACTCTATATCCCTGAAAAGTTCCGAGACACACTTCAAAGCCTTGTATATATACTTCCCAGAGGAATGGAACCTACTTTAGCTGCAAAGGAGGGACCAATGCCATATTAGCCCCTTCAAGATGCAGCCCTTTTTTGTTTTTGCGTTTTCGTTTTTCGCTCCCCTCCTACCCAGAGCCATAACTTTTTAATTTTTCTGGCAATATGGCCATGTGAGGGCTTATTTTTTGCGGGACGAGTTGTACTTTTGAATGACACCATTGGTTTTACCATGTTGTGTACTAGAAAACGGGGAAAAAAATTCCAAGTGCGGTGAAACTGCAAAAAAAGTGCAATCCCACACTTGTTTTTTGTTTGGCTTTTTTGCTATGTTCACTAAATGCTTAAACTGACCTGCCATTATGATTCTCCAGGTCATTACGAGTTCATAGACACCAAACATGTCTAGTTTATTTTTTATCTAAGTGGTGAAAAAAAAATTCCAAACTTTGCTAAAAAAAAAAAAAAAAAAACAATTGTGTCATTTATCGCCCTTTATTGCATTTAAATGCAATGACGCGGCGACAAAAAAAAAAATGTAATTCTGGCATTTTGAATTTTTTTTGTTGCTACGCTGTTTAGCAATCAGGTTAATCCTTTTTTTTTTTTATTGATAGATCGGGCGATTCTGAATGCGGCGATACCAAATATGAATAGGTTTGAAATTTTTTTTTTATTGTCTTATTTTGAATGGAGCGAAAGAAGGGTGATTTAAACTTTTATATATTTTTTTTCATATTTTTTAAAACATTTTTTTTTTACTTTTGCCATGTTTCAATAGCCTTTATGGGAGGCTAGAAGCTGGCATAACTGGATTGGCTCAGCTACATAACAGCAATCATCAGATCGCTGCTATGTAGCTGAATTACAGGCTTGCTATGAGCGCCGACCACAGGGTGGTGCTCACAGCAAGCCGGCATCAACAACCATAGAGGTCTCAAGGAGACCTCAGGTTGTCATGTCGACACATCGCCGATCCCCGATCATGTGACAGGGGTCGGCGATGTGAGCATTTCCGGCCGCGCGGCCGGAAGCGATAGTTAAATGCCGCTGTCAGCGTTTGACAGCGGCATTTAACTAGTTAATAGCGGCAGGTGTATCGCGATTCCACCTGCCGCTATTGCGCACACATGTCAGCTGTACAAAACAGCTGACATGTCGCGACTTTGATGTGAGCTCAGCATCGGAGCCCACATCAAAGGAGGAGACATGACATGTGCAGTACTAGTGCGGATTTAGGCCGTGTTCACACTTTGCGGGTTTTACCGCGGATCCGCGGCGATTTTGATGCTGCGGGTCCGCAGCAGTTTCCATAGCGTTTACATTAACATGTAAACCCTATGGAAACCGCAAACCACAGTGCACATGCTGGGGGAAAAACCGTGCAGAAACGCAGCGGTTTACAACTCGCAGCATGTCACTTCTTTGTGCAGAATCGCAGCGATTCTGCACACATAGAAATGCATTGATCTGCTTACTTCCCGCATGGGGCTGTGCCCACGATGCGGGAAGTAAGCGAATAATGTGCGGTTGCTACCCGGGGTGGAGGAGAGGAGACTCTCCTCCATGCCCTGGGAACCATAAATAGTGTAAAAAAAAAAAAAAGAATTAAAACAAAAAATGATGCTATACTCACCCCTCAGTGCTGCACGCGGCCGTCCGGTCTCAGTTGCTGTGCGAGCAGGACCTGCGGTGACGTCGCGGTCACATGACCGTGACGTCACGAAGGTCCTTCTCGGCACAGCATCTTTGGAACCGGAGCGCCGAGGAGATCTGGACATCAGAGGGTGAGTATTTAACCAATTTTTATTAATTTTAACATTACTATTGATGCTGCATATGCAGCATCAATAGTATAGGAGTAATCCCGCAGCGGAAATCGCAAAACAAACCGCGATAAATCTGCAGGGATAACCGCAGCGGTTTTGCCCTGCAGATTTATCAATTCCGCTGCGGGAGAACCCGCAGAGGACCCCGCAAAGTGTGCACATGGCCTTAGAATGAGATGTCATAAAAGCTCCTGTAGGTGTGATGTGTTGGTGGTCCCAATACTTTTGTCAATATAATGTATAAATACATCTCAACTTACAATAACTGAAAAAAATAGATAGGAAAAAGGAAAAAAACCTGTTATCCTATTTCTGCACTTATTAGAAGAACTAAATCTTATGCAGATAAAAAAAATATTTTTACTATAATTATTACACAAATAAAGGAAAATAGAAATAAGTGTCATATATGGATCAGTAAAGGAGATCCCATTGATAATATCAGTGACCTCAGACCATCATTAATATCCAAAATGAAAGGCCCCTGTAGAAAGTAAAATCCCTTTTATCTGATCATTGAATTTGGTTACTGGAAAATCAGACAATACACAAAGCAAACCATAAAAATGTGTTATGTCACATTCTCACTAACATATCTCTGAGCAACATGAAAGTGCTTGATGGGGGTTGTCCTCTTTCAGAAAACTATAGGCTATAAGTAGCCGGAGTTCTAACAATACAAGTTGAGTATTATCTACCATCCCTGGATCCAGCACCGGAGCCGCTGTCCTGGTCTTTGTTGTTTCTCTGTAGCGCTGACATCACGTTAACATAGTTGCAACCAATCACTGAGCTCAGCAGTTCTGCCCGTGTAGATGGCACAAGACGCGGACGCACCGATCGGCTGCAGCGCTGTTGACGCGATGCCAGCACTGCAGACAAACGACAGAGACTGGGACAGTAAGTAACACTCAGTTGGTTTTGTTATGACTATCACAGCTTAAAACTCAGTTTTCCAAAACTGGACAACTCTTAAATTTCTCTGTAGTCCTTTACTTCTGAAAATCAGTGGTGGGGTGAATCTAAAGGCTTCATCCATGGGATCCTCTCGAGCTTATTTATCAGGACATTTTTCGCCTGGATTTATAAACATACAAACATTAATTCAATAACACATACCATCATTTTCCTATGGTCCTGAAACTCCAGTCCAAAGTAATCACCTTCAACCAGGTTCAGGTGGCTACAGACAGCATCTAGGAGGGCTTTTCCAGGAGCTCTTAGCTAGAAAAACAAACAAGAAAAAAACATTATGTTTTTTAAATCACTTTACTTTTTTAGTCGCTGATGTTTATTGCTTTGAATTCATTAAAATGGCAAACGTGGTTCATCAATTTTGTGCAAAATCAAAATGGGCTCTTTTCTTGTCATCAAACATTTTTGATTACTTTTTCAGCAATAAAAAGTTGCATATTTTTGAAAAAGTCACAAAAAAAAGGTATTTTTTGCTTTGTAAGCATAAAATCACTCCAGGCGGGTACTTTCAGTGGAGTTGCGCCAAATGACTTTTAAAAAAGTTGAAAATTAAGAATTAGCTGAAAACATCTGGAAATGCAAAATTCTGCCCACAACGCAGAAAAACAATAATAAAAAAAAACAGGCAATTACATATAAGAGAGTCTTCAAAAAAGGTTCACATGGAATAATTAATTTGGCACAAACTATTTATATATACGGGCAGCACGGTGGCGCAGTGGTTAGCACAGCAGCCTTGCAGCGCTGGAGTCCTGGGTTCTAATCCCACCTTGGACAACATCTGCAAAGAGTTTGTATGTTCTCTCCGTGTTTGCGTGGGTTTCCTCCGGGCACTCCGGTTTCCTCCCACATTCCAAAGACATACTGATAGGGAATTTAGATTGTGAGCCCCATCGGGGACAGCGACGATAATGTGTACAAACTGTAAAGCGCTGCGTAATATGTTAGCGCTATATAAAAATAAAGATTATTATTATTGTTATATGCATGTAGCTCATTCCAAGACAAGTCCAGCAATACCTTTACATGGCCAGGCTGTTCCTCTGTTACGGAGAAATCACTGTTTGATATGCAAATGAGGCTGAAGTTCTGAAGCCTCTGTCACTCCGGCTCTATTCCCCACCCAGTGCGGCCACCTGCTCCTGCTTGGCTGACAGCCTGCTTGTGGTGTGGCTTCAGTCAAAGGAACCATTGTTCAGGCAGGAGGATGCGGTGCGGGATGGGAATAGAGCTGGAGTGACAGAGGCTTCAGATCTCCCATAGTCCTTCAGCATCATTTGCATATCAATACAAATGCTGATTTCTCCGTAGTAAAGACTGGCCATATAAAGACATTGATGAACCTGTCTTTATACAAAATCATGCTGACAAATTACGGTACCTTTACTTGAAAAAAACAAAACAAACAAGTGTGTTCTTGTTTTTTAACCAATATTCTAAAGTAATAAAACATTATCTTTACTACATAAAATGTAAGCAAAGGGAGGAAGTTATTGGGTATTTCCACACACTAACATCAGATTACAGTTTCTATTTATAATCCAGAGAAAAAGTTTAATGACTTTGGAAATACTTGTACCTTTCTTGCAATGATTCTCAGCTATTTTCTGTATCATAGATTGAAGAATGGGGTGATCATAATAACATTTGACAACCTTGCTGTCAGACACATCGGAAAGTTATACTTCACTCCCACCATGAATTTGGTGCGCTGTTTCCTGTACACATCTGCCTCGAAAGTTACATAGGTTCAGTAAACGAGGGATTGAAACTTGCCTTATTTTGCTCCAATAAAAAGTTGGGCTATACCCCATTTGATTTGTCTACCCAGCCAAGGTTGCCTACATGGATTTATTATATGCTGACATAGCATTATGGTCTGTTATATGCCAGTAAGCCCATGAATCCAGCAAAATGTTGTCCAGAAGTTCACATATGCTTTTAACAACCCACACAATAAACATGTATCACAGGATCTACTGACATTCCAATGTATCACAGGATCTACTGACACTCCGATGTATCACAGGATCTACTGACACTCCGATGTATCACAGGATCTACTGACACTCCGATGTATCACAGGATCTACTGACACTCTGATGTATCACAGGATCTACTGACACTTCAATGTATCACAGGATCTACTGACACTCCAATGTATCACATCATCTACTGACACTCCAATGTATCACAGGATCTACTGACAATCCTATGTATCACAGGATCTACTGACACTCCTATGTATCACAGGATCTACTGACACTCCTATGTATCACAGGATCTACTGACAATCCAATCTATCACAAGATCTACTGACACTCCTATGCATCACAGGATCTACTGACAAACCAATGTATCACAGGATCTACTGACAATCCTATGTATCACAGGATCTACAATCCAATGTCTATAACAGGGTCTACTACTGACAATGCAATGTCCATCATCGGATCTACTGACAATCAAATGTCTTTAACAGGATTTAATGAGAATCCAAATAGTTTTTCTCCTCTTACAGTGTAATAAAGGCATCAAATGTAATACGTAATTTATTAATCTTCTTTTAAAATAAAAAAAAAAAAAATAGAAGACATACTAAGCCTTCATATAAAATAAAGGAATAAAATTTGATATCTAACAGAAATTTCCCTTTAGACTGAAGAAGCAGATGGTATGTAATAAGTAGTTATAGGGGTCAACCTGTTGCTGGATGGCAGCTGTTAGTAACAGTGAGCGTATGGTATATGCGCCTCCGATTCCAACGCATGGAATATATGTATATACCTCCAGTATGGTCACTGCCAGCTCCGATTGAACACTCGTTACCGGTAGCATATGGCTTATAGGGTGCAGTTTACATAATGGGGTGCATTGTACAGTGTAAATCAAAGTTAATGAGGTTGTCCACTAGTTTATTAGTGATGATGACCTATCCTTAGGATAGCTCATCAATGTCTGATCGGTCGGGGTCCGACACCTGCCACTCCGGCAGATCATCAGTTGTGTGTCAGCAGCCGCCTCCTGGTCCTGCTCAATTACAGAGCTGCTCCGCCTTCTGATTTGAATAGGAGGCGGATGTGCAGTACCCTGCCGCGGCCATTATCAGAAGACGGAGCAGCTCCTGCCGGTGACACCAAGAAAAGCCAAGTACTGAACAACCTCTAAGTCAGTGACTAAAATACCCGAAAAAGCAGACAAAGGAAATTAAACAATCAAATAAGGGACCAGACTGTGACACACTGTCTGAAGCTCCTTATTTAGGCTACTTTCACACATCAGGTTTTCGCAATCAGGCTTAATCCGGCTAAATTTAAAAAAAACGGATCCGGCAAATGTTGCCGCCGGATCCATTTTTTCCCCATAGACTTGTATTAGTGCCGGATTGCGCCGGATGACATTGCATTTCGTCCGGTTTTCACCATATCCGGCAATTCTGCCATTTCGGGTTTCTGGAAAAAACGTCCATAGCACTGTTTTTTGTCTCCGGCGAAAAAGCCGGAAGGGCCAGATCCGGTGCTTCCGGCTGTTTGCTAGAATAGAAGCCTATGGGAGCTGGAAGGTGCCAATTCCGGAAAATGCCGGATTCCGGTTTTTTAAACTGAGCATGCTCCAATTTTTTTTATCCAATTATCTGGATATGCTAGTCGGATCCATCGCATCATTTTTTCACAATCTGCGCCGGATCAGTTTTTTCCAACATTCGTCGGATTGTGCCAGATGCAGAAAACCTGATGTGTGAAAGTAGCCTTAGATCCATACATTAATAAAAGCTGCAATACTGCGCATGATATCAAGTATTTTAGACAAAATTAAAACAAATATTGACTTTTAACAAGATATTTTAAAGCCACAAATTACTAAATCTGTCAGTGATGTAAAACAAATAGACAATAGTTTATAGGGAAGTCAGTTTTTATCACCTAATCTGAGAGCAGCATAAGGTAGAAACAGAGACCCTGATTCCAGCAATGTGTCAATTACTGGGCTGCTTAATTTAGTTTTAATAAAAAAAAAAAAAAAAATCAGCAAGAGATTATCACCAGAGGACTAGTAACCTTGCTGCCATGTAGTCCTCCATATTCATGAGCTATGTATAATTCTACCCCCACCACTTATTTGGCAGCTCTCTGCCTATGTCCAGTGTACATAAAAAGTTGTCAATCAGTGGTGTGGGCGGGGTTATACACAGCTCAACATTCAGAAAACTGGCATATCATCAGAAGAGAAAACAGTGATTTTATTACAAAAAATACAACACATAGTCCAGTAAAAGACACATTGCTGGAATCAGGTTCTCTGTCCATACATTAAAGGGAACCTGTCACCCCCAAAATCCAAGGTGAGCTAAGCCCACCAGCATCAGGGGCTTATCTACAGCATTCTGGAATGCTGTAGATAAGCCCCCGATGTATCCTAAAAGATGAGAAAAAGAGGTTAAATTATACTCACCCAGGGGCGGTCCCGCTGCGGTGGGCGTCGCGGTCCGAAGCCTCCCATCTTCTTACGATGACGTCCTCTTCTTGTCTTCACGCTGCGTACTTTATCTCCCTGTTGAGGGCAGAGCAAAGTACTGCAGTGCACAGGTGCTGAGCCTCTCGGACCTTTCTCGGCGCCTGCGCACTGCAGTGCTTTGCTCTGCCCTCAACAGGGCCGGAGCCATAGCGTGAAGACAAGAAGAGGACGTCATCTGATGAAGATAGAAGGCGCCGGACTGGACCGCGACACCCATCGGACCGGACCGGGAACGCCCTGGGTGAGTATAATCTAACCTCATTTTCTCATTTTTCAAGTTACATCGGGGGCTTATCTACAGCATTCCAGAATGCTGTAGCTAAGCCCCTGATGCTGGTGGGCTTTGCTCACCTTTGATTTTGGGGGTGACAGGTTCCCTTTAAGCTGCTTGTTTCACACTTCAGTTGTTTGGCGTCAGTCTGCTCTGACATAGTGACGGATCGACGGATCCGTCACAATTGTTGAGAAAACGGTTCTAACGGATCCGTTTTTTTTTACGGATCCGTTACTTGGGGGTTGTCTGGGAAAAGTATCTACTTTTTGGAGCATGCGCAATTGAAAAAGCGGATTGGCGACGGATCCGCCAAATGACGGTCGCCCATAGGTGGCCATTCTATGGAATGGCGGACGTGACGGATCCGTCGCGAACCGCCATTTCGGCGCAGACAAAAAAACCTTATAATGTCCGTCAATGTCTAGATGACGTCCGCCAAATCTCGACGGATCCGTCACATGGCGGATGGAACGGACGACCATCTGTCACAATCCGTCGCTAATGCAAGTCTATGGGAAAATAGTGGATCCGCCAAAAAAAATGGCGGATCTGCTATTTGACGAAAATGGCGGTTTCAGACTGACGCCAAAAGACTGAAGTGTGAAAGAGGCCTTAGATGGAGTAGCAAAAACCTGGTGACAGATTCCCATTAACCCCTTTCTGCCATCGGACGGAATAGTGCGTCCGATGGCAGTACCCGCACCAAAGCCGGGGCATGTCAGCTGTTTTGAACAGGAGAATTATAACGGCAGGTCGGTTTTAGCATTTAGTGAACCTAGCAAAAAAGCCAAACAAAAAACACGTGTGGGATTGCACTTTTTTTTTGCAATTTTCCACACTTGGAATTTTTTCCTGTTTTCTAGTACACGACATGGTAAAACCAATGGTGTCGTTCAAAAGTACAACTCATCCTGCTAAAAATAAGCCCTCACATGGCCATATTGACGGAAAAATAAAAAAGTTATGGCTCTGGGAAGGAGGGGAGCAAAAAACAAAAAAAGCTCCGGGGGTTAAGAGGTTAAAGGAAATACATTTCTGAATGTTTGGCAAAACATTGAAAAATGATAGCAATTTCCTACCCCATAGCTTATCAGGAAACCTCAGAGCTATATAATTGCCCCATGGCTAATATAGTGTTATCTGAAAGGGGCGTAGCATGGAGGAAAGCTTGTACTGAGCTGATGTCATCCAGTTTTCGCTGGTCTCCCGCTGAGATTTGTACTCAGTAAAGGGTACATTTCCTTAGTAAAGCCTGTTCATCTAAGTGCACTTTTCAGGGTTCAATTCAATCTGTAAAACTAATTTCCATTAGAAAATTGGGATGACCTGCATTACAAGTATCAACCGGATGGTTTATATTAACATCTGAATAACCAGTTTTTTCACCAATCATTATTTCCAGGCTTTTTTTTACAGTTATTTCTGGCAAAATAGTGGAGTTGGAGCAGAAAAAAAAAAAAAAAGGAAAGAAAGAAAGTTGTATAGTTCTCAGGCCACTTCTGATTTCAGGATGAGATAACCCCTAGCCTACACTGTATACATCATGTGTCACTGAGCATCACAGGCCTGATTTGTGACACACAAGGGGAACTTTCTTGCTAAACTAAAAACACAAGTTTTCCTAGAAGAGCGAGAAGTGAGAAATGAGGAAGTGAAGAATTAAAACTGCTATAAGACTGCCCTTGTATGGGGGAATAATGAATAATATCACAATACAACCAAATTATTTAGATTTGAGAGTCCTCAGTGGTTGATACCATTTAATGAATAACTGAAAAGATGGTAACAAATTTTAAGCTTTCCAGACTACTCATGTTTCGTCATCAGGCATAGACTAATACATCCAATGCAGTCTACCAAAACATGCTCTTATAGAGCTCAATGGTTTCATCCCACCGGCTCCTGTGATGGGTGACCATACATAGTATCATAATTGACAGTTATCAAAACTGGCATATTTAGAGAGTGAATTAGTTGACAATAACAAGCAAGACCTCATAAATACCAGAACAGAACATAAGGCGTGTGATACAAATAAGAGGGCAGTTTATACAGGTTCATTGTGATCTTTGCTGTGTTAACGGTTTTATGCTGAGCACAGAAAGTTATATAGTTCTCAACTGCTAAAATGGCATTTTAAGAAAACCAACCAAGCAACAGACATGTAATCACTCACTTCTCATCTGGGGTGGAACCACCCAACAATTTTAAGCTAAAATAAGTAAAATTTGAAACAGTGAATTATACGTTGTAGTGGACAAATTACAGCCTCTATAGCTACACAGCATGCCATGTAAGCACACAAAGGTTATCGTAGGTAGTAGAGCACCCTGGATGACGACAATGCAGCAATACCAGGCCATTAAAGGGGTTGTCTGGTCCTAAATGAAAAGTCTGTAGTCAGTCTTGGTGACTGCAGACTTGTGAATCTTCCCAGCGCACACATTGTGCGCCGTGAGGTTTTTGCTGTTCCCCATGGCCGGGCCTCAATGGAGATTGTGATTTTTACTATATGCAATACTGTTATATTGCCATATATAGCACAAGCGATCAGATGATCACAGGTTCAAGTCCCCTAAGGGGACTAACAAGTACAGTAAAAGAATAGGTTTAAAAAAAATATATATATATATGAATAAAGTTCAAATCACTCACTTTTCCCTTATTAAAAATAATAAAAAATACACACAGTATTTGGTATCGCCGAGTTCAGAGGTATGATCTATAAAAACATAAAAATAATTAACCTGATCTGTAAGCAGCATAAATGGAAAAAATTCAGGAATGCCAAAACTACAATTTTTT
This sequence comes from Ranitomeya variabilis, assembly GCF_051348905.1. Lineage (NCBI taxonomy): Eukaryota > Metazoa > Chordata > Amphibia > Anura > Dendrobatidae > Ranitomeya > Ranitomeya variabilis. Next base: position 544,893,434 of record NC_135234.1, read on the forward strand.
TATTGGTTGCAGTAATGCCACAAAAAAATGGTGTAAAAAGCGATCAAAACATCATATCTATCCCAAAATGTCAATAAAAATGTTGCATCGTTCAGCAAAAAATAAGCTGTCACGTAGCTCCATCGAAAAATGGAAATGTTACGGGAATCGGAAAATGGCAACAACTCCCAAAATTAAAAAAAAACAAAAAAAAACGGATTTTTTATTTTTACTAAAATAAAAAATGGACATGATTGGTATCGCCATAATCGCACTGATGAGTAGAAACATATTGTGAGGTTATTTTTACCACACAATGTACACTGTAAAAATAATTCCCAAAATAGAGTTAGAATTGAGGTTTTCCACAATTTCTCCCCAATTGGATTTTTTTTCCTGTTTGCCAGTACACTGTGTGGTAAAATGAATGGTGTCATTTAAAAGTACAACTCGTTTTGCAAAAAAAAACTCATGTCTATGTGGACAGACAAATACAAATGTGATGGCTCTGGAAAGAAGGTGAGGAAAAAGCAGATTTGTAAAAGTGAAAATTGGTGGCTTCGGTAAACCCCTCTTTTCAAGAAGGACTATAACCAAGGCTTAAGATTTAAGATTTTCACCCCACTCTGGATCAGCCCTGCCGATATGGGCAGAGCTGGGGAGAATCTGGGAGGGTTGCAAGGGAGTGGCTACAACTTCATCAAACCTACTGGTGTTTTCTACTCCAAAAATACTACTCCACCCCTGACAGAAGTAGCATTTCTAACACAGTGGACGAAAGTACATGCCACTTACTAGAGGAACCATATTAAGTGTGGTGCGCCTCTTAACAAGTTTGGTGGCGTAGCACAAATCAGCCCCAATAACTGCAAATAGAGGTCCCTATTCGTCACAGCTTTTATGCAAACACAGTGTAAAAGCTTTGAAAAGTAGCAACATTTTGGTGCAATTCAGAATTTTGTCAAAATGTTGCAACTTTCACTCCAGTTTCTTCCAGTTGCTCCAAAGTGGAGAGTAGGGGCGTGACTCCTGACTGGAGTAGGTTTTTCGACGTGGCACACGGAGTCGCACACCACTAGTCAGACACTCCAAATTCATGAAGTGGCGTGCACCTCTTCATGAATCAGGAGCATCTGACTACATCACGCCCCCTTATCAAGACTGTCTGGAAAATTACCAGTCTTGATGAATCGGGGCCAAAGCGTAAAATAGATAGAACAGTGCACAAAGCAGAAGATTACGGACAAAATACACAGCTCAAAAAAATAAAGGGAATACTAAAATCCCACATCCTACATATCACTGAATTAAATATTCCAGTTGTAAATCTTTATTCATTACATAGTGGAATGTGTTGAGAACAATAAAACCTAAAAATCATCAACAGAAATCACAACTAATATCCCACGGAGGTCTGGAGTTGGAATTATGCTCCAAATCAAAGTGGAAAATTAAGTTACAGGCTGATCCAACTTCAGTGGAAATGCCTTAAGACGAGGAAATGATGCTCAGTAGTGTGTGTGGCCTCCACGTGCCTGTATGACCTCCCTACAACGCCTGGGCATGCTCCTGATGAGGCGGCGGATGGTCTCCTGAGGGATCTCCTCCCAGACCTGGACTAAAGCATCTGCCAACTCCTGGACAGTCTGTGGTGCAACATGATGTTGGTGGATGGTGCGAGACATGATGTAACAGATGTGTTCAATTGGATTCAGGTCTGGGGAACGGACGGGCCAGTCCATAGGAACTGCTGACACACTACAGCTACATGAGGTCTGTCATTGTCCTGCATTAGGAGGAACCCAGGGCCAACCGCACCAGCATATGGTCTCACAAGAGGTCTGAGGATCTCATCTCGGTACCTAATGGCAGTCAGGCTACCTCTGGTGAGCACATGGAGGGCTGTGTGGCCCTCCAAAGAAATGCCACCCCACACTATTACTGACCCACTGCCAAACCGGTCATGCTGAAGGATGTTGCAGGCAGATCGCTCTCCACGGTGCCTCCAGACTCTGTCAGGTATGTCACATGTGCTCAGTGTGAACCTACTTTCATCTGTGAACAGCACAGGGCTCCAGTGGCGAATTTGCCATTCCTGGTGTTCTGTGGCAAATGCCAAGCATCCTGCACGGTGTTGGGCTGTGAGCCCAACCCCCACATGTGGACGTTAGGCACTCAAACCATCCTTATGGAGTCGGTTTCTAACAGTCTGTGCAGACACATGCACATTTGTGGCCTGCTGGAGGTCATTTTGCAGGGCTCTGGCAGTGCTCCTCCTGTTCCTCCTTGCACAAAGGCTGAGGTAGCGGTCCTGCTGCTGGGTTGTTTCCCTCCTACGGCCTCCTCCACATCTCCTGGTGTACTGGCCTGTCTCCTGGTAGCGCCTCCAGCCTCTGGACACTACACTGACAGACACAGCAAATCTTCTTGCCACAGCTCACACTGATGTGCCATCCTGGATGAGCTGCACTACCTGAGCCACTTGTGTGGGTTGTAGAGTCCGCCTCATGCTACCACGAGTGTGAAAGCACAACCAACATTCAAAAGTGACCAAAACATCAGCCAGAAAGCATTGGTACGGAGATGTGGTCTGTGGTCCCCACCTGCAGAACCACTCTCTTTATTGAGTGTGTCTTGATGATTGCCAATAATTTCCCTCTGTTGTCTATTCTATTTGCACAACATGTGAAATTCATTGTCAAACAGTGTTGCTTCCTAAGTGGACAGTTTGATTTCACAGAAGTTTGATTTACTTGGAGTAATATTCTGTGTTTAAGTGTTCCCTTTATTTTTTTGAGCAGTGTATATATGGCCTTATTATGGTATTGTGCAGTATGGATATACAGTATTCAGAGCAATTCAAGAGAAAAAAAATGTAGATTTTTCACTCTCATTCGTTACTATAAAGGACCTATACATTGGCTCACTGAATGCTTGCAGTTACATAGGATGGAAAATTATGGACACCACAAGCTGTCCTACTGGCCCAAGCTTCCATGAGCATGTAGCCTTTTGTTTCAGAGACAATCACTGGCATCAAATTGTGCCTTTTGTGAAGGTTATCAGCGGCTTACACCACCTCCAAAAAAAACCCCAAGGACCCGAATCATCTTTTGAGAGTCACGTTTTTTGTATTGTGATATCTGCTGAAGTTTTTCTCCACCAAATTGATCAAAACTGAGCGCACAGTTCATGAATTTTGCAAAAAATCAATAATGTTATTTATTTCTGTCCCTAACCTGTTTGCAGCTTTTAATCACAAGAATGTTCCAATAAAATGACAACAACTGCACCAAAGTTTAAGGAGTACATAACAACACTTCAAATGAGGAATCAAGCGATAACATTTGGAAACCCTAAAGTCCGCTCACAATGGTGAACCAAAAAAAAACCCAAAACAGATGAACAAAAAGAATGATTTTAAAAATGGTGCAAACAAATGTAAACATTAAAAACACAAAAAACAGGTGCAAATGCAATAATGATTTGAGAACCAAGGATTTAATGCCTCCAACTAGTGCAAAAACCTCTCAAATGACAGTTCTGCACTCTGGGTCTATGCACACTTTGCAGATTTGTTGTGCTTTTGTTGCTTTTTTTCTGAGCAGTTTTGTCACACAACCTGAAGGGTTTCCTGATGCCAGCAAAGTGAAAAAGTGAGAATCCTGATGTCTCATGCACACATTGCTTATTTTTGACTTGCAGATTTGGTGAAAACTTAAAAGGAACCTGTTAGCAGGATTGTGCACAGTAACTTACAGACTCTGTCAGGTCGGCGCCGTTATACTGAATAAAATGCTCCCTTGGTTGATGAAATCCGTCTTGTGGTTGTTTAATCTTTATTTTCAGTTTTGAGTTAATGATCTGCTCGTGCCCCGGGGCGGTCTGTGTGTGTGTGTGTGTGTGTGTGTGTGTGTGTGTGTGTGGGGGGGGTCTTCATGTGGTGCTTTGATTAGATATTCATCTGTATGGGCTTATGACAGGTCACTGATCCTTTAGTGACCTGCCCCCCATTTTACATACTAAATATACAATTGTGAGGTGACAACATTTTTTTTAACTTACCGTATATACTCGAGTATAAGCCGAGATTCTCAGCCTATTTTTTGGGGGCTGAAAGTCCCCCTCTCGGCTTAAACTCGAGTCATACCCAGGGGTCGGCAGGGGAGGGGGAGCGGGGGCTGTCTAATTATACTCATCTACTCCTGGCGCAGTCCCTGCAGGTCCTTGGCTCCCCAGCTTCTTCCTGTACTGAGCGGTCACATGGTACCGCTCATTACAGTAATGAATATGCGGCTCCACCTCCCATAGGGGTGGAGCTGCATATTCATTACTGTAATGAGTGGTAACGGTGGGTGACCACTCAGTACAGGGAGAAGCTGCAGCGCCGTGGAACCAGGGACTGCACCGCGCCAGGCGAGTATAACGGGGAGGGGAGCGCTGCGCGATATTCACCTGCTCCCTGTTCCGGGCGCCGCTCCGTCTTCAGCGTCTTCTGCAGTGACACTCAGGTCAGAGGGCGCGGTGACGTAGTTGGTGCGCGCCCTCTGCCTGAACATCAGTGCAGAAGACGCTGAAGATGGAGTGGCGCCGGATCGAAGTCAGGTGAATACTGAAAGTGTCGGGGGCCTGAGCGACGGAGAGGTGAGTATGTGATATTTTATTTTTATCGCAGCAACAGCAAATGGGGCAAGTGGGTGGGTGGCACCATAATAACACCTAGGCAGCAGGCACGCTGTCTGGGTGTCATGTTTGACTCCGATCTCTCCTTCACCTCCCACATACAATCTCTTGCCCGCTCGTGCCGCTTACACCTAAAGAACATCTCCAGAATCCGCCCTTTTCTCACCATGGAGACAACAAAAACTCTCACTGTCGCCCTAATCCACTCCCGCTTGGACTACTGTAACTCTCTTTTAATTGGCCTCCCCCTCACGCGACTTTCCCCTCTCCAGTCTATCCTTAATGCAGCAGCCAGGGTCGTCCATCTGGCTAATCGTTACTCGGACGTGTCCGCTCTTCGCCAGTCGTTACACTGGCTGCCCATTCATTACAGGATACAATTCAAAGTACTTGTTCTCACCCACAAAGCTCTCCACAGTGCGGCACCCCCTTACATCTCCTCCCTCATTTCTGTCTATCGGCCTAGCCGACCGCTGCGCTCTGTAAACGACTTTCGACTAACCTCTGCACTAATCCGTACCTCCCACTCCCGACTCCAAGACTTCTCCCGTGCTGCGCCAATCCTCTGGAATGCTCTACCCCAAGATATTAGGACCATCCACAACTTGCATAGCTTTAGGTGCTCACTCAAAACTCATTTGTTCAGAGCGGCCTATCACGTTCCCTAATCAGTCATTTTATGTTTGTGTGTGTGTGTAGCCCATTCACTATCTCATCTACCCCCCACCCCCTGAAGATGGCTGGACCATCATTGTAAATACATCATTGTAAATACACACCTGTACTTTGTATCTCCCCACCTCATTGTAGATTGTAAGCTCTCACGAGCAGGGTCGTCTTATTTTGCTTTATTGCTGTATTGTTAACATTGTTACCTATGACTGTTGTGTTTGAAACTGTTAAACTGTAAAGCGCTGCGGAATATGTTGGCGCTATATAAATAAAGATTATTATTATTATTATTAAGTGTCTGTATGGAACACCTTATGGGGCCATAACGTTTGTGCAGCACTGTATGGGGCAAGTGTCTGTATGGGGCCATAATCAACGTTTGTGCAGCACTATATGGGGCAAGTGTCTGTATGGAGCATCTTATGGGGCCATAATCAACGTTTGTGCAGCACTGTATGAGGCAAGTGTCTATATGGGGCCATAATCAACGTTTGTGCAGCACTATATGGGGCAAATATCTTTATGGAGCATCTTATGGGGCCATAATCCACATTTGTGCAGCATTATACGGGGCAAATGTGTCTATGGAGCATCTTATGGGGCCATTATTAACCTTTATGCAGGATTATATGGGGCATATTTTAATATCGAGCATCTTATAGGGCCATCATAAACTTTATGAAGCATTATATGGGGCTCCTGATTCTCAATTAATTTTACTTTTATTGGTATCTATTTTTACTTTTGACATTTACCGGTAGCTGCTGCATTTCCCTCCCTAGGCTTATACTCGAGTCATTAAGTTTTCCCAGTTTTTTGTGGCAAAATTAGGGGGGTCGGCTTATACTCTAGTATATACGGTAATCAAAATGCCACTGGCGTCTTTTGAGCCTCTCTTTAGTCTCGAGGAAAGCAGCACCAAATTGTATCCATCAGCGAGAGGCCTAAGTCTAAAAATCTCACTGGCCAACATTTCTGACATGTCTCAATGAAATGTCAAAAGATTTCTAGAATTATTGAGAAGTAACCCTTTTCTGTAAGAAACTGTATGAAGACTAAGAATCCAAAAATATATAATTGAAATAAAAAAACATACAAACTGGAATTTAGTTGCCTTAATATCTTTCAAATAAGCAATCGTTCATGTGTCACCTAAGATTAATATCGGAGCTTTGTGTGAAGCGTAGAATGTGTACGTTCAGCTGCCTTGTTCACCCATAAACACTGCCGGCATTTTAATGATTTTGCATTTATTATCTAGTTTGCCTCTATGAGACATAGCAGTATTGTTTTGCACACGTCACGCCACAGCTTTCATGGCCCTTTAATAAATGCATCTAACGTACAGGCTGAAAAGCATTACAGCTTCACACTGCGCCTCTTGTTTCTGCAGAAAAAAAAGTTATAGTGAAAGAAAAAAAAAAAATGTTTATTAGCCAGGCTTCATATTAAATTTCACAACCTTTCAGGCTGAAGAGCAGCATATAATAGCGCCATTCAGCCGTCTTCTGTTACAACCATGATGCAATTTGTAGAGCAGGCAGGAAAACTGGTTTCCTGCAGTGTGTGCATGGCCACTGTTCACGCGGTCTCCACACAGATATGTATTGGCCTCATCAGTCTTTGGGTTTTATCAAACTAAGTTTTCAGTAATGAAACAAGATAACCATGAGAGAAAGAACAGGTCTGACTTGTTCCGAGAGTTAATGGTTCACTGCGCTCTATCTGAACACTTGCCACAAAACTACGCCTTCAGAGGCGGACACACCGCACTTGACACTTCAAAGCTACCTTAAAACCGGATGAGCAGTTTGAGCGGAGTCGGAAGTCTATGTGGCACAAGACAATTTATTGACACAAGGATGGAATTGTAATCCTGCTTCCATTGATTGAATTTTATCACTGCTCAATTAACAAGTATGTTCTGCAACACTGTCAGCATAGTCTTAAAGGGCAGCTGTCCAGAAACGCTATCCATCAGCAGATATAGAGTTAATCTGCAGGCAAACGGGGTTAAAATCCTGCCTGGCTGCCTTACTCGAGAACCGCTATGGGAAGAAAATTAATTATATCCTCCCTGCAGCTGCTTACTTCCAGTCATCAGGGAAGTGCAAGGAGAGATTATAGTCATCACTCACTACTTACCACCCTGTAATCAGTCCCCGGCCCAACGACGGACAGCTAGGATTGTCAATCACAGTGATTACAGCCACGCTGTGTAGGCAGAGGTGACTGTCACTGCTCCCTGCACTGCAAGCCAGCAGCTGCAGGGAGGATATAGGTTCATGGTTTTCATATAGCTGCTGCTCCAGTAATGCAGCCAGTTAGTATTTATGCAATTTACCTGCAGATTAACCCTATACTTTCAGACACCAAACAGCATCATGAAAACCAAGGAACACACCAGACAGGTCAGGGATAAAGTAGTGGAGAAGAGTAAAGCAGGGTTAGGCACTAAACAAAAAAATAGCCAAGCTCTAAACATCTCACGGAGCACTGTTCAATCATCTACAAATGGAAGGAGTATGGCACAACTGCAAACCTACCAAGACATGGCTGTCGACCTAAACTGAAATCCCAAGCAAGGAGAGAACTAATTGGAGAATCAAATATAACAAAAAAAATCCGGCGTTTCCAATAAAATCTTGACAGCTTTATTACATGATCATTAAAATAAGATGACAAACAAGACAGTGTTCTGGTGCTGGCGCGTATAGACCTTAGCAGTCTAAATCGTAACACATCACTCGTATGTTGCTTTTTTATATTTAAAAACATTAAACAGTCCCCCCCCCCACAGTAACATCACTAGAATGAATTATATGCAAATACATGTGTAGTGGATCAATAAATTCAAATACCAAAACATACACAATATTTCACCATAGAGGATAACATTCAAAATGTGCCTGGGATGACAGTTATCCACTTTTAATGTTATATTGCCCACACAAGGTTTTCCATAAATGGAGACATGATTTTATACTATATAGTATCTTCCCCAAAATATATATAAACAAAAAAGTCCTTTTTTCACCTTTCTTTTACCTTAATAAATATACACAAGATCATTCCGATAATTAATATTTGTGAAAAAAAATGGAAATTTGGCACAAATTTAGGAAATTTTGCACATTTCAAACTTTTAGTTTTTATGCCTTTAAATCAGACAGTTATGTCACACAAAATAGTTAACAAATAACATTTCCTACATGTTTACTTTACAACAGTACAATTAAACTTTTTTTTTTTGTTAGGAACTTATAAGGGTTAAAAGTTGACCAGCGATTTCTCATTTTTTCAACAAATCTTCCAAAATGATTTTTTTTAGGGACCACATCACATTTGAAGTGACTTTGAGGGGTCTATATGATAGAAAATACCCCAAAATGACACCATTTTAAAAAGTGCACCTCTCAAGGTACTCAAAACCACATTCAAGAAGTTTATTAACCCTTCAGGTGCTTCATAAGAATTTTTAGAATGTGGAAGGAAAGAAGGAACATTTACATTTTTTTGCACAAAAAAATGTACTTTAGACCCAATTTTATTTTAATATAATAATAATCTTTATTTTTATATAGCACTAACATATTCCGCAGCGCTTTACAGTTTGCACACATTATCATCACTGTCCCCAATGGGGCTCACAATCTAAATTCCCTATCAGTATGTCTTTGGAATGTGGGAGGAAACCGGAGAACCCGGAGGAAACCCACACAAACACGGGAAGAACATACAAACTCCTTGCAGATGTTGTCCTTGGTGGGATTTAAACCCAGGACTCCAGCGCTGGCTGCAGTGCTAACCACTGAGCCACCGTGCAGCCTACAAGGATAATATTTTTAAAGAATACCTTTCACATAAACATGACAATAATTCATCCATAGATGACACTTTCCCTCTAAAGGGGTTTGCCTCCGAATTCAATAACTGACAAAATAAGCGATAAATGAATAATCATTAAAAGGATGTGACTGTTAGGTGATAAATGTATGTAGTGGGATAATCCTTTAAACTAAGCTCAATACTGCATTAAGTGTAGTTAGTAAAAAACGCATTAGAACGGTCATTAATATTCGGCATGCACAGCAGTCTGTACAGACTTATGAAGATCAACGTTCTCAGTTTTTTCTATTCTCATGTCTATCCTGTACAGAAAGATCCCTTATTTGCAAAAGTCGATGGTTTTCAACAGTATCAAGTCCTTGCAGAATTTCACATGGTAGTGCCTAGCAGAATGAATGGTACAATAAAACATAAGTAGCAAGAAAAAAAACATACATCTCACTATAATATGACATTTTGAACATAGAACCCTGTTGAACTATGTTCACATATGTAGGATTTGATGAGAGCTTTACGAGAGAAATCAATCGTATCCATAGCACTTGAGTTGCGAACTGAAATCTGAATGTCAGACTTGGATTTCCACCACTAAACTGTCTTGTAAAATGCACATCACATTTTCCGTAGGCTTAGAACGTCACTATTTTAGTATAGCAGAGAAGCACAAGTAGATGCAAACTGTAGCCAAAATAAGGCTCAATTCACATCAGCGTAAAAAAAAGTCAGCAGATTTTCATTCAGAAGAAGGGGACAATTTTTTGTATTCTCACCCGTATGCAATTCATATTGCATCTGGTTTTATACATCAGCACTAAATAAAATGTAACTACAGTTTATGTTAGGAATTGTAATAGGTCCATAAAAATTGCATGCTTTACTGTTGATCTGTATGAGATCTGATTTTTTTCAGCAAACTTGGACGAGTCTCATCACATGGAAGAGACCAGTTGTGTACCACCAATGGTAGCAGGCCACGTGGCTGCTATGGGGCCCCTGAACCTAGGGGAAAGGGGGCCAGGGCCCGTTATCGCACATTCGACTGAATCAGCATCCTACAATGATGAAAGAGGGAACATCAGCTGACGCTCCCTCCACGTCTTACGTCTCAGTGCAGCGGGCGCAATTATGTTAGTACAATGCGCCTGCTGTGTCGAACAATGCAGAAATTCAGAAGTTATAAAATCAGTAAGTACATTGTGGTGGCCATAATACTGTATGGAGAACTAATGGGGGTGCCTTATACTATATGGAGGACTATGGATAGTGCATTATACTGTATGGAGAACTATGTGCTGTGCACTATACTATATGAAAGACTATTGGGGTGCTTTATTATTGTATGTGGAGGACTATGTGGGTGATTATACTATGTGGAGGACTGAGAGGTGCATTATATATGTGGAGGACTAATGGGGGTGCATTATACTATATGGAAGACTATGGGGAGTCTATTATACTATATGAAGGACTATGAAGAGTGCATTATACTGTATGAAAAACTATGGGCTGTGCTATGCTATATGTAGGACTACAGGGGGTTCACTGTACTATATGAAGGACTATGGGGGGTGCATTATACTATATGGCGGACTACAGATGTGTATTATACCATATAGAGGGCTATGGGGAGGTGCATTATACTGTGCGGAGGACTATGGAGTGCATCATACTATATGGAGGACTATGGGGAGTGCATTATACTATTTGGAGGACTATGGGGGTGCACTGCACTATATGGAGGACTATGGGGGTCCACTACACTATAAGAAGGACTATGGTGAGTGCATTATGCTATATGAAGGAATATGGGGAGTGGATTATGCTACATGAAGGACTATAGGGAGTGCATTTTACTATATGGAGGACTATGAGGGGTGCAGTATACTATATGGAAAACTATTTGTGAGGCCAATATAATATATGGAGGGGGGCTAGGTGGGGATCATTATAATAATTGGAGGACTATGTGGGAGCTTTTATACTTTATGGAGGGCTATGTAGTGGCTATACAGTGTGATTATTTGTGTGAGGTCCATCATACTGTGCGGAGGGCTGTGTAATGGTCATTATAGTGTTGGGAGGGCTAATGGTGGCCAGTATACAGTGTGGAGAGGTGTAGAGGCCAATAAACTGCATTTAGAGGCCCATTATACTGCATGGAGGGCTGTGTGGGGGTCAGACCTGGGGGATGATTCAGAGTTGGGGTTACCATACTTTTCCAGGGTAGTTGGGGGGGGGGGGGGGTAGAGTAGGATCATCATACAGTGCGTGTAGACGGTGGTATGGACATACTTTATGGGTGCAATTAAAGGGAAATCTAGGGATTCAGTAGGAGGAAAACTACTTAGCACGAGCAGGTAAGTTGTGAGATATGCTCTTTTGTGACACTGCCCAATATTATTTATTTTCTTTCTCTTTTTTGGGGGGGCGGGGGGTGAGGGTTGCAATTAAAACTCCTGCTATGGGGCCTCATGATTACTATATGTATTCTTCATTTTTCATAAGTATACATTCTGTCAGGGTAAAGAAGTTGTCATTTGAATGGCCCTATTGTGTACCATTGGTCCGAGCACTGTCTGTTTTTTTACACGGACAGAACTCACAATTATGAGAAGAGAACAAACTAGCCTTCATTTATTGATTTCATGACTGCACGGTTCAGGTAATGGTTGCTGCTGTGCTCTATATTGCACAGTAATAAGGTTAAGTGCCTGAAAAAGTAGTGCAAAGGACAGTGCCCGTTCTTACGTAGCTCCTGTAAAATTGCCCGGCGGCTCTATTTTGGGTGCGCAGACTTAGAATGGACGTCTCCTGCTGGCCACGTTCTTGTAGCCAGGTGAGAACCAGCAGGATGCCGTTACCCCATTCCAGTGACCTGTGGGGGCTCCAGTCTCACAATTACGACTTATGCGGCGGATAGGTACAGACTAAAATGTCACTTTAATGAATTATGTATGGTTTCGCTGGGATTCAAAAACTGTGATATTTTTATTCTTACATTCTTTCCTTTGAACACTTATTTTTTAAGTGAAAATAGCAGGTTCAAACACTGAATGGTAATTTCCACTACTTCTCTTCTTATTCAAAATCTGTTAATAAACAAAACTAAGAAAAAAAAGCTGACAAAACCCTGCAATAGAGACCGCCACAAAAATGTCTGACATCAGGTGTTTAATGCTGTAAGGTGTTGTGGTGTGTTCAGACGAGGCGGATGTGTAGATTTTCTAATCAGATTTGCAGGCACATATTACAGTGGCGGAAAGTGGTTGATATCTTTATACTCTGCAGGGGAAAAAAATATGTGGAAATTCACGTGTCAAAGGAATAAATTTGGAGAAAATCAATTTATGCCACAAATTGTAACCATTAATTTCACACTTTGCAACCAATAGGGATTTGTGCCAAGATCTGGCTGTAAATGTGCAATGGGAAAGTGGCCACAAATTTACTTTGAACCTACAGCGGAAAACTGTGTAGTGAATACACCTGAATTGTTCTCCCGACCATGGCGTCACAGCCCCATCGTTGGTCGCCATACTCATAAATCATCTAGATCATCTCAGCAATGATTTATCCTGACATGAAGGTATACATAGATTGGGTTCTTTCCTTGCACACCGGTTCTACTCAGTGACTCCAAACGGGACTGTGAACAATGAATTAGTAACTCAGTATTTGGAGAACCTATTAGCTGAGACCCGCACACCAGTATTTTCATTGCATGGAAAACCAACACTAGTTCTGTAAGACTGTGGGTCTGATTCATTAATGCACTTGCGTCATTTTTTGTCTAGATTTTGACATTTTTCATTCTTCTTTTAATTTGTGCATTTTTTTTTTCAAGTCTACTTTATGTGAATGTTTTTTATGATCGTCACTGTGGACGAGGTTCCGGGTTTACAGATGTTTTTGGCTGATTCACCAACTGCGATTTTTTAAAAATTCCCTTTTTTTTTTGCGCAAATGTACTCTAGTCTCCTTCCTGAAGTGACTTTATGCACATGAAACTTCCCTGCCTCCTGCAAATTTTTGCAACACTTTAGCGAAACACGCTACTTTTTTCACTAAAAAAAAGTCACTATGCTTTCACCACCTAATCTGAGAGCAGAATAATGCAGAGAGATAGAGTCCCTGATTCCAGCAATGTGTCACTTACTGGCCTTCTAGCCGTAGTTTTGATAAAATCACAGTTTTTTCAGCAGGAGGGAATCACTAAAGGACTAGTGAACCTGCTTCCAGATTGTCAAGCTCTGTATAACCTCACCCCCACCACTGATTGGCAGCTTTCCATGTTTGCTGTACATAGGCAGAAAGCTCCCAATCGGTGATGTGGGCGGGGTTATACAGAGCTCAGCATTTAGATAACTGCTAGAACTGCAGGAGATAGAACGGTCATTTTATCAAAAGGACAGAAAGCAGCTCAGTAAGTGACACATCACTGGGATCAGGGTCTCTGCTCCTACATTATACTGTTCTCATATGGGATAGCAAAAATCTGCGGACAGATTCCATTTCAAGACAAGAATAAAGAGAAGACAGAATTGCACAAAATTCACAAACCATCTGTCCCATTTTGAAGATTTTTTTTGCGCAAAAACCATTAATGAATACCACAGGACATAAAAATGACATCAGGAAAAACCCCAAAAGACTAATTAGGCGCTTCATATGCAAAAGAGCTAGGAGCCATATTGTCTTCTCTCCAGTCGTTTGCTGCTCATCACGTCTGTATCGGAAGCAGGGCTGTGCCCATTTACATCGTGAACTGAATGCTTTATGGGAAACATTTTAGTTTCCATTTCAGCCTACAGGGACACAGCATCGTCCTTAGGAAATAAAGGATCCTAAAAGCATGTGAAATATGTTGTCTCTCCATGAGGTCACTTGTTCGGAGGAAATCATATAGCGACATCATAAAACCTGCTTTGTTTCCTCTGTAGTTAGCCCGTGGCTGTTCCCGCCTAACAAAAGCAGTGATTTGCTCTGAAGCCGGCAGACTAAATGCTCCACACACAGAGAAATGCAGAGCTTATCCCCTGCACAGTCATCCAGCCCATTCTGCTATTCTTTATACAAGATGTTTATTTTATGATTATCCTTTAGAAACTAAATGGTGCTGTGCTAATACAAAGGAATGGCGGAACGCTTTCCCATGCTGCAGCATGCAACGTTCAACCGGATTTGCTCAGTGTCGCTAATTGCTTTAATACCAGTAAGGGCATCGTGTGCAGCTGGTTTTGCAAAGTCATGAAGCCATGAAAAAAAAAAATTTTTCATAAATACATTATAGTTTATTCATGTCTCTTTCACATTGCATTTTTTTCAGTAATTTTTCAAAATCTAAAGCAAAATGCAGAGTATTTTAAACCGCTTCATGAAGAAATGCCTGTGAACAATCCTTAACAGCAAACCCTCAAACTTGACCTAAAAGTACATCAGATTTTCACACAAGTCCTAAAAGGAGATAAAGAGAACCAAATCAAATGAGTCAAAAATGATCCAATATTACATGTGTGTTATTCACCCCTTCAGAACAAGGCCTAGTTTGGCCCTGAAGGGAAGCTATAATCCGAAAAATAGACTCATACTGCCTGTCCTTTTTTAGGGAGACTTTTTGGCAAGGTTTCTTAGCATCAAAGTCAGTATTAGGCTATGTGCACACGTTGCGGATTAGGCTTAGGAATTTCTGGTGCGGATTCTGTCTCTCCTGGCAGAAAACGCACCTGCGTTTTTTTGTGCGGTTCCGCAGCATTTTTTTGTGCGTTTTTGCTGCGGTTTTCTTGCGGATTTGCTGCGTTTTTTACCCCTGCGGTTTTCTATAAGGGTATGTGCACACGTTGCGGATTCTCTGCGGATCCGCAGCGTTTTTTGCAGTGCAGAAACGCTGCAGATCCGTAATTGATTTACAGTACAATGTAAATCAATGAGAAAAAAAAAATGCTGTGCACACTTTGCGGAAAATCTGCTGCGGAAACGCAGAAAACCGCAGCAAAAAAACGCTGCGGAACCGCACAAAAAAACACAGGTGCGTTTTCTGCCAGGAGAGACAGAATCAGCACCAGAAATTCCTAAGCCTAATCCGCAACGTGTGCACATAGCCTAATGGAATGGGTACAAAAACGCTGCAGATTCACAAAAAAGAAGTGACATGCTACCTCTTTTAAACCGCAGCGTTTCCGCAGCCTATTTTCCGCTCAGTGTGCACAGCATTTTTTTTTTCTCATTGATTTACATTGTACTGTAAATCAATTGCGGATCTGCAGCGTTTCTGCACCTCAAAAAACGCTGCAGATCCGCAGAGAATCCGCAACGTGTGCACATGCCCTTAGGGGATGTGCACACGATCCGAAGTTGCGGCAGGTTTGTGCAGCTTCAAACCCGCAGTGGCCAGCTGTTACAGCAAAGTAGAAGGATTTCAAGAAATCCCATGTTTACTATGTGTCCAGACACAGCAGATCATCAGCGGACACTAACATGTGGCGGGTCTCTTCAGACCGCAGCATGTCAATTTCCACCAAAAGAATGTATTGGACGTGGTAACTCTGCACGGTTCAGTGATCACATGTGGATTCACCTGCGTTCAATAGACGGCAGAGCTTTGGACGCAGCGAACATGTGCGGCGTCAAAAAGCTATTACTTCCAGATTGTGTGCACCCAGCCTTAGGGTATGTGCACACATCTTACAAGTGGATTCTGCCTGCAATAACCCTGAAAAAGCACTGCAAAAATATTAATATAACGTACAGTCTTTTGCTATTTCTTATAACAATGTCAGGATTTAGAAACCATGAAGCAATTAAAAAGAAGCTTGTTCATTCTTCTGGCGGCTTCAAAAGCTTAGATGTAACTACCGTATGTCTTTTTTTTATTTTTGTGCATACGAGAAAAAAAATCACTGACGTGTGAAGAAGCCCTTATACTAAGTATCTTCATGATACTCCTTGGCCCTTAGTTATTTCTTATTACTAAAATTTCCTTTTATAATGGAGTTGCTGCCTGGAAGAAAATAAATGTTGGACCTTTCGTTAGAGGATGACATCCCATATTGCCCTTTTCTAAACTTCGAAAGAGTTCAGTAATTCAGAGTTAGGCCGGGTCCCACTAGTGAATCACATCCGGTATGAGAGCATCGGGAGCGATATGTTAATGCTGCGAGCGAGAACAGAATGTCAGTGCTCTGTGCTAAGACACTCCTGCTGCGGAGGAGACTGAGAAATTAACTTCTCCATCTGCTCTACTGCCGGCATCAGCAGGAATAGCACTGCACTCAGGTGATATCCGAGTGCAGTGCGATGCTTCACACGCACCCATAGACTTATAGGGCTGCGTGTGATCCGAATTCAGCATGCTGCAATGTTTTTCCCTCTCCGATCGAAGCATGAAAAAAAAAACAACAGAACAATAGGAATAAATCGCAAGTGGGAGCGAGCCCTCAATGCCATAAGACTTACCATTTAATACATCATGGTTAAAATAAGGTATCTAAAACACGAGCCCATGAATCGGTCTACATGTTCAAGAAGATCAGGTCTCATTCATGGCCAACAGCAATGTTGCATTTTGCCGCTGTAGCTCATTTACCTACAGTGCCTAAAAGTAGTATTCAACCCCCTGCAGATTTAGCAGGTTTAATAAGATGCAAATAAGTTAGAGCCTTCAAACAAGAGCAGGATTTATTAACAGATGCATAAATCTTACAAACCAAAAAGTTTTGTTGCTCAGTTAAATTTTTATAAATTTTAAACATAAAAGTGTGGGTCAATTATTATTCAACCCCTAGGTTTAATATTCTGTGGAATAACCTTTGTTTGCAATTACAGCTAATAATCGTCTTTTATAAGACCTGATCAGGCCGGCACAGGTCTCTGGAGTTATCTTGGCCCACTCCTCCATGCAGATCTTCTCCAAGTTATCTAGGTTCTTTGGGTGTCTCATGTGGACTTTAATCTTGAGCTCCTTGCACAAGTTTTCAATTGTGTTAAGGTCAGGAGACTGACTAGGCCACTGCAACACCTTGATTTTTTGCCTCTTGAACCAGGCCTTGGTTTTCTTGGCTGTGTGCTTTGGGTCGTTGTCTTGTTGGAAGATGAAATGACGACCCATCTTAAGATCCTTGATGGAGGAGCGGAGGTTCTTGGCCAAAATCTCCAGGTAGGCCGTGCTATCCATCTTCCCATGGATGCGGACCAGATGGCCATGCCCCTTGGCTGAGAAACAGCCCCACAGCATGATGCTGCCACCACCATGCTTGACTGTAGGGATGGTATTCTTGGGGTCGTATGCAGTGCCATCCAGTCTCCAAACGTCACATGTGTGGTTGGCACCAAAGATCTCGATCTTGGTCTCATCAGACCAGAGAACCTTGAACCAGTCAGTCTCAGAGTCCTCCAAGTGATCATGAGCAAACTGTAGACGAGCCTTGACATGACGGTTTGAAAGTAAAGGTACCTTACGGGCTCGTCTGGAACGGAGACCATTGCGGTGGAGTATGTTACTTATGGTATTGACTGAAACCAATGTCCCCACTGCCATGAGATCTTCCTGGAGCTCCTTCCTTGTTGTCCTTGGGTTAGCCTTGACTCTTCGGACAAGCCTGGCCTCGGCACGGGAGGAAACTTTCAAAGGCTGTCCAGGCCGTGGAAGGCTAACAGTAGTTCCATAAGCCTTCCACTTCCGGATGATGCTCCCAACAGTGGAGACAGGTAGGCCCAACTCCTTGGAAAGGATTTTGTACCCCTTGCCAGCCTTGTGACCCTCCACGATCTTGTCTCTGATGGCCTTGGAATGCTCCTTTGTCTTTCCCATGTTGACCATGTTTGAGTGCTGTTCACAAGTTTGGGGAGGGTCTTAAATAGTCAGAAAAGGCTGGAAAAAGAGATAATTAATCCAAACATGTGAAGCTCATTGTTCTTTGTGCCTGAACTACTTCTTAATACTTTAGGGGAACCAAACAGAATTCTGGTGGGTTGAGGGGTTGAATAATAAATGACCCTCTGAAAAGACTTTTCACAATTTAAAAAAAAAAAATAAACAAAGAAATAACATTCTTTTTTGCTGCAGTGCATTTCACACTTCCAGGCTGATCTACAGTCCAAATGTCACAATGCCAAGTTAATTCCAAATGTGTAAACCTGCTAAATCTGCAGGGGGTTGAATACTACTTGTAGGCACTGTATATCCACGTTTAGTGTGTCACCCATTCAGAGATGTTCTTCTGTAAACCATAGCTTTGACACTTATGGAATTTATGGAAGTCCTTATACCACTTTTGTGGCATGCAAACCTCACAAATCGTTGTGTATTAGCGTCTCCATGACAGCCATGGCACTTTCTAAAAAATGTTTGGGCTTACTGGGACAGACGAGGCCAACCGCTGCCTGACAAAATCACTAGAATTTCCGGCAGAGTGTGGCACACCTTACTCCAGCGGGCTTTTGATCAAGACTGGTGTATAAAGTCCCCATTAAGTATTTGAGTTATTCTCGCCTTTATGGACAATTATCGGTATTCTCCAAAGATACAGTCCACCAACAATAATTTGCTCATCCACATTTTCACATGCCCCCTGCAATGCAACGTGGACGGAGAACAGAGAAGTGTCTTCATGAAGTTAATAACTAACTTTCAGCAGCCCCATGGAAAAAAAAACATTGAAGCTAGTTTGTGGAAAGAGCGATGAGTCAGAACTTCTAGCAGGTGACAGATGATACGGTGTGAAGCAACTCTAACATTCTGCCTATACACAAAGCAACTATGGTGGGTAGGCTTGCGGGAATAGGTACATGACATTTTAGGACTATTCCAGAAGTAACCTGGTCTGAAAGGAAGATGTGTTTTGGTTGGATCTAGGAAGGGAAAAAAAGCTGAATAAAGTCAGTGACTAAAATAACAGCACGCAGACTGGTAATCTGATCTGTGCGATACATGATCATGGCAGCGTAAATAAATTAAATAATATTCCTGCCAAGTACAGATGAACGTTTATATGAACTATCCCAGAAAGATTGCAAGGTTTTTTTTATTTAGTAAAATGGCCGAAAAATTGATTTGTATTTTTCCTGGCACGTGCCAGAAGCATAATGTATGCAATAAAATGTAATATTCAATTGCATAATAGTATATGTGTTACATTCTTGGCACATGTTTTATTATTGTCGCAGCAAATAAAACCATAATACATATAAATGCAATTTCAAAGACGCTCCATATGCCCCCACAGTAACACAGTAAGGTAGCTTTCAAATTAAATGCTGTACAAAAAGGCTGCATATATTTAGCTAATCTAACAGAGGTGCATAGTCTTTTTTTAGCTGATGCTATGATTGTTGTCAGTATACTAAAAGGGGTCTCGCCAAACTTAAATTGCCAAAGTCACTGGAGAGGCAGAGAGCAAGTCATTATGATGTAGTTCTTTTCAAACATACCAAACCTTAAGGCCTCATTTAGACATCTATACGAGAAAGTCGGATCGATCATTCTTCGCTGAGTTTAATCAGAGTCAACAGAATTCTCCGATATTTTCCGCTGACCACTTGTGGGGGTGACAGGTTACCTTTAAGATCTCATTCCGAAACTGACACACTGACCAAACAGGCAAAATATTGTATCCAAACACTGATAAACAATGGTCCATATCTTTATGTGTGATATTAATCATGGATGTCTGAATGAGGCCTTAAATCCTTACCGACATTGGAAGTAACAATACGTCCCTGCGCACTGGTACTTATTGAGGCGGGACAGATTATTACGTCCATGCAATTGTGCGCATAAACAGGATATTCGCGCGTGATAGCCACTGGGTGTCGGCTGATTCTGAAAGTTATCACCTGGCACAATGTGCCAGGAGTGGTCTCGCACCGTTCCCAGCACTTTAACCCCCGTAAATGCTGCCAATGAACTCGATCGCAGCATGCTAGCAGAGGGATGACAGCCCCTCTGCCCTTGGATCGGAGACCCCGCGAGGTGACACGGGTTCCCAATCGTTGCCTTGGTGACTCGATGTCATCATGAAGACATCCGGGTCACCAGAGCTAGTAAATTGCTTGATCATGCTCAGTGCATGAACAGCAACTTTATCTGTTAATGCAGAGCTGACAGTTTGCATAGCATAGGGATGCTGCTGTATCCCCATGCAGTACAAGCGATTAGCCTGCAAAAAATGATAGTCCCGTAGTGCGACACAGTAAGGCTATGTGCACATGTTCAGGATTTTTTGCGTTTTTGGCTGTTTTCCGCCGAAAAAACCGCTTTCATAAGCATGCCATCATTTTTTGTGCACATGCTGCGTTTTTTCCCGTGGCGGAATCGCATTCCGGAAAAAAACGCAGTATGTTCATTCTTTGTGCGGAATCGCGGCGATTCCGCACACATAGGAATGCATTGATCCGCTTACTTCCCGCATGGGGCTATGCCAACCATGCAAGAAGTAAGAGGATCATGTGCGGTTGGTACCCAGGGTGGAGGAGAGGAGACTCTCCTCCAAGCCCTAGGAACCATATACCTGTTAAAAAAAAAAAAAAAAAAAAAAAGAATTAAAATAATAAATCATGATATTTTCACCTTCCGGCGTCCCCCGCAGCCTTCCCGCTCCTCCCGTTTCCAGTAATGCATTGTGACAATGACCTGTGATGACGTAGCGGTCATCTGGGGTCATTGTCGTGAGAAACACGTGATGGTGTCTCCGCGGTGTTGGATGTTTTGGTCTCCCCGAGGCCAATCATCTGTGCCTTTACAGCCTTTTACTAGGCACTGCTCCTAATATCCAGATTCCTACTCCACACTGATGAGGGGCAAACACCCCGAAACAGCTGTCTGTGGATGGATACCATGCTTGGCATAGGTGGTTTTCCTGTATTGGATGTTTTCCTTTATTGGATGCTGCCCTTCCCGTGGTTGTTCCTTCCCAGGGAAAGGTCTGGCTATTAACTGCTTGCGTTGAGAAACACGTGATGGTGTTTCCGCAGCTATCCTACATGCGTTTGCATATTTCCCATAAGGGATGGGGGCAGTGTTCTGGATCACTGCGTTGAGAAACACATGATGGTGTCTCCGCGGTGTTGGATGTTTTGGTCTCCCCGAGGCCAATCATCTGTGCCTTTACAGTCACAACACAGACATGGAAAGCCCAACAAACAGGCTCTTTATGCATGTGTTGTGACAGTGAAACAGTCGCAACACATGTAGCTGTGGTGCCAGACAGCTGATCAGCAGGAGCGATCCAGGTAACCGGGTTCCCGCTGCAGCTTGTTCAATAAGTGCTATAGCTTGCGGAATTAGGAGGGAACCGAACATATTTGCTCATCTCTACTCACGTGATTCTGTGGGCCAAAATATGAAAAAATTATGGCTCTCAAAAATGTGGTGAAGCAAAAAAATAGTTTTTGCAATAAAAAGTGTATTTTAGTGTGTGATGGCCAAACAAAGAAACAATTTAAATCTGGTATCGCTGTAATCGCACCGACCTGAAGAATAAAGTCGGGACACATCTTGTATAGGGAGTCGCCAAGCAATGAGTAGAATCATTAATTAGTAAGGTGTACTACTAGTGAGTTGTTGGGTCCCCTGGACCTGGTGAGGCCAGTGTCCTGAATCTGTTTCCCTGAACCCGATGTGGCCAGTCCTGTATCCGTAGACCACTGGTCCTGGTGTGGCCAGTCCTGTATCCGTAGTTACATGATCCCGGAGCGGCCAGTGCCTGAACCTCATCCCCTTGTCCCAGAGTGGCCAGTGCCTGAACCTCATCTCTTGGTCCTGTAGTGGCCAGTGCCAGAACTTCATCCCTTGGTCCCGGAGAGGCCAGTGCCTGAACCTTGTCCCCTGGTCCTGTAGCGGCCAGTGCCTAAACCTTGTCCCTTGATTCCGAAGCGGCCAGTTCCTGAACCACATCCCCTAGTCCCAGTGCAACCATTGCCTGAACCTTGTCCTCTGGTCCTGGAGCGGCCAGTGCCTGACCTCATCCACAGGTCCATGTGTGGCCAAATCCTGAGCCAATATCTTTCCTAGACCGGCACGTCTGAATCTAGCCCGGATCCATGCCAATAACAGTTCTGTAGCAGTTCCAGAAGCCCTCATCAGTGTCAGCATATCTGATCCCTGGGGTCAGGAGCTGCAGTACCAGGCTCTGCCCAGGAGTGGTACCTGGCAGCAACTTGCCGCACAATCCTGACCTCACCACTAGAGGCTCCAGAGAATGCCAAGGTAGCTGTTTAGTTACGCCTCTTCCTGGGTAGGCCTGCCCATGTGGCACAGTGGGTCCACAAATCCACATGCATCACTGTTGGGAGTGACAGATTGCAATATATTAAGCAGATACAAATTTTGATGGGAGTGCTTCTTTAAGAAAACAGTGGGCAGCCCAGAAAGATGATTTCACAAAATAACACTATTTTTATTAGCAAAAAATGACCTAATGCCCCAGACTTTCTAAGAAAAGTCTGGTCCAAATTTCTGAGTTGTGGTCACTTGGCAGAGCGAGATCCCACAACCCTTCTCACTGTTAAAATTTGAGTAACATCATTAGCGATACATGCATGCATCATCAGAGCGACAAATTTTGTGGCACACAAGTCACGTAAACTATGCATGTGACATTAGAACTGCAGAACCCGTAGGGACCACCAGGGAGGTGCAATGGAATGGCAGAGACTTCAAAAGGCAATTATGGTTATTTTATGTTAAGACATTGATCACAGAAAATCACAGTAAAACCCTACCTTAACAAGATATCAGAAAAGCTCATCCACTTCATTTTAAAACCATAGGTTATTTAGAACCTGATGTGTTTTTTTTTTTGCCTTATTGACTTGAAAAGACTTAGCATAAATCTATATTGTGAAAGCAGACACGAATAAACACCTTCAAGCTGCAATTTTGCAACTTCCAAAGCTGAATCATGCAGGAGGAACAATTGCTGCTTTGTAACATGACTGCTGATGTTCACAGTCCCTGGGGTTTATCATTAGCACCCTGCACTTTGATCAGCAATTAACACCTGATAGCAAAAGCTAAAACAATACTTTCATTAAAACATTGGCAATACACGGTGCTCTTGGGGCAATAACATAGATTTGCTTCTTTCTATTTCCACTAACTTTAATTGATTTGTTAGTACACAAAAACATTGCAAATTGATGACCATTTTGCAGCAGACTTTCATTCTTTTTTTTTTTCGAACAGTGGACAAGGCTTGATTGCCATGGTCAACTAGCGCTCAACAAATAAACTCTAAGGCTACTTTCACACTAGCATCGGGCACTGCACGTCGCAATGCGTCGTTGTGGAGAAATAACGCATCCTGCAAAGTTGCCCGCAGGATGCGTTTTTTCTCCATAGACTTTTATTAGCGACGCATTGCCACACGTCGCAACCGTCGTGCGACGGTTGCGTCGTGTTTTGGCAGAATGCCGCCACAAAAAAAGTTACATGTAACTTTTTTTGTGCGTCGAGACCACCATTTACGACCGCGCATGCGCAGCCGAAACTCCGCCCCCTCCTCCCCGGACCTTGCAATGGGGCAGCGGAAGCGTCGTAAGACTGCTTCCGCTGCCCACATCGGGCATTTTCTTCACAGTATGCGTCGGGCCGACGCTAGTGTGAAAGCATTCCCCTCAATTACTCATTTAGATAGTGGACAACTCGCACAGTATAAGGCTATATCACTTACAGGATAACCTCTTCTTAATAGCTCCAGGATGCTGCACAAAATAAAAAAAAATGGATATCTACCTCCTAGACTGGCAACACACCTCCGATCTCCCCCGTGTTACCATTATGTTACATGACCTCTGCAGCGCTGACCGGGGAGGTAAGTGTGCAGTGTTTTTTTCTTCTGTGCAGCAGCTGGAGATATTTAGAAGGGGCTACCCAATAGTGGTAAGCTATAGTGGGCTGTGTAGTCGGTAAGCCCAAACTCTGACTTCTCAATTTCACTGACTCCAGGCTCCGACCCCACAGCACTGGTCACTACTGAGCATGTGCATAAAGTGCAGCACAGATTAATCTCATCTACGACTCCACAGCACTGGTCACTACTGAGCATGTGCATAAAGTGAAGCACAGATTCAGCTCAACTAAAAGCTGAGATCCTTAGATCAGGAACAGAACAGACATTTCATAACTTTCCCAAATTAATATGGAAACATTTACAGCACAGCCTGCATTGTACTACTGTACCCAATTTATTATATATTTTAGGAGTCAGAATCGTTCCATGTTATACAGACTTCGACTCCACCAAAATGGGCTCCGACTCCACAGCCCTGTGATCAGCCATGTAATAAGAAGATCAGAGTACAGTTTTATGACACATTTGAATGATAAGGTGGAATGTCACCGAGTATATTACATTACATAGACTGGTTAGAATATTAATGCCTATGAGGAAGACATAATGGAACATAACGATAGTACAAGGGAAGTGTCATGCTCTAAGGGGCAAGTAAAATAGTAAACGTGGTAACTGATTTCACAGCTAAACAACCTACTGCACTTAACTTGAGAAGAAATTAATTCTTACAAGATTATGTAACACACTGACTGCATTGGTGCTCAATTTATAATAAGACTCTTTCATTCAGAAAAACTGTGCTGCTCAGTATAAGAGGACACTGGGCCTATGGAACAGTCAGACATTCTTAGAAGGCTTA
The DNA here is from genome assembly GCF_051348905.1 of Ranitomeya variabilis. Classification (NCBI taxonomy): domain Eukaryota; kingdom Metazoa; phylum Chordata; class Amphibia; order Anura; family Dendrobatidae; genus Ranitomeya; species Ranitomeya variabilis. Next base: position 544,918,265 of record NC_135234.1, read on the forward strand.
CCAAGAAAACGTATGGGAACATACTTTATGAAGTGCTGGTTTCATATATCCACTGGGATTGCTGTTCGCAAAGGAGAACGAGGATAATTTTTTAGTGAAACTACTAAACAGACGATTCACTGATAAGCCACTGGAGTTCCAGGTCAACAGCTCAAATATAGCACGGCCCATTTTGTTTTACAGCATGGAAATGAATCTGATGCTGGCAGAGACTAGCTGACAAGTCCATGAATTGTGGTTGATGGAGCCATATGATTTAGCGATAGCACTCACTTGGTACTGTTCCTTTGCTTATAGCAGTCTGAATGTATGCAAAACACGGGTCGGTGGCATGTGGTCAGCACACAGACTAATGCAAGTCAATGGTAGTTCAATTACTTTTTATTTATAAAATGATCCACGTTTAAAAAAAAAAAAAAAAAAAAAAAATCATTGCCAGCGCTACTCTGATCTATTTCTAGGAGCAGATTTGTCCATTATAAATCAATGAGTGTGCAAAACAAAAAGGAGCACATACGGGTTAACCATAAATAAGTCATGCATTTTTCACGAATCTCTTTACATTCTTACAATAGGAAACTGAATTTGGCCTATTATGTTTTATATTGTTGATGTATAAAACAGATGTCATACGGAAATAAAAAAAACTAACATATGGATGATGTACTCATGGCATACGGGTGACAATACAGCTGAAAAAATGCCTGGTTTTTTTTATGGACGAAAAACAAACAATTATATATATGCTCTTGTATTAGGTCGGGTTCACATGGGCGCATTTCATGATCCATTTACGGACCACAATACCCACACTGACTGCGGGTCTCCCAATGCCTCACAGATATAAAGGAGGCTGAAAGGAGACTCCCTATCAGTCCGGACAGCACAGTCCACATCCGAACCGTGAAATAGGCCTTAATCTAACGTAGCAATTTATTTTACTCGCGTATTAATTAGCACCACAAATTCTGCAAGCTTTATACACATCATTATCACTGTCCCCATTGGGGCTCACAATCTGAATTCCCTATCAATGTCTTTGGAGTGTGGGAGGAAACTAGGGTACCGGGAGGAAACCCACGCAAGCACTGGGAGAACAAACTCCTCACAAAGGTCAGCATTGGTGGGATTTAAACCCAGGACCCCATCGCTGCAAAGCAAGAGAACTAACCACTGAGCCAACGATTCACTTATTTTTCTTTATTTTCCATTTTTCTGAATATCTGTGCTTGTGAACAATGATTTAGCATGTTAGAAGGCCTAAAGTTCCAAAAACATTTCCATTGCTGAGCAACTCTGTTTTATGTAGGTATATTCCTTTCATTTATTCAGAGAGTAAATATTGCACAAGGACACTGGGATTTCATCACGAAACAGAGAAATGAACAGAAAACATCAAATTAAGGATTGAGTTCAATCGACTAATGTATTAATTTAGCCAGCCAGCCATAAATGTTTCCAGTCCCTGAAATAAAGCTCACTGGGCCTGGAGCCAAAACACTGACCACATCTGCAAATCATTAACAAAAGGTAATTCAACTTAGAATTAACTTTTAACATTTTTCATTAGTTTTTCTTGTTGTGTGTGCTTAATGTTCCTATAAACATACTTTACAATATATACATCATTGCCTAGTAGTACCTGCAGGCTCAAGAGTTAAAGAATGGCTACCACCATTGAGCAAAAACGCGAATGAGTAACTGAGAAGTTGAATTAACGGAAGGCTATGCAAACTGATCGGTAGTCGTTTACGGACTTGTTTAGACAGGCTGAATAGAATTGTATGTGCACAGAACAATCTTTAATACAATCTTTCTGTGGGAATAAAATAACATGTTATCAGCAGCACATGTCCTGTTAACAACTGAAAAAAGCCTGCTTTAAAATAATTGCATCCTACAAGGGTGTTTCCCAATCATCTGCACGTTTAAATTTGCGCTTAGGGTATGTTCCCACAGTCAGTTAACACTGCAGGTTGGACGCTGCGTACATCCACAGCGTCCAACCCGCAGCGATCAGATGTTACAGCATAGTGGAGGGGATTTTATGAAATCCCATCTCCACAATGCGTGCACGGACGCCTCCGGCTTCCCTGCGGAGACGGACATGCGGCGCATCTCTCCAGATCGCAGCATGTCCATTTATCTTGCAGAGACGCTCAGTCTCCGCAAGCTAAATATCACCCGTCGAATGTATTGGGCGCGGTGATTCTGCACGGTTCAATGAACACATGCGGAATCACCTGCATTCAAAAGCCGGCAGCGCTTTGGACGGAGCGGACATGTGCTGCGTCCAAACCGATTACTGACCGTGGGGACGTAGCCTTAGGATCAGTGCACACCGTGTCTGAGCCATATATTTAAACATATAGGCTAGAAAAAGCAACTGATATAAAAATGTACCCATTGAGATCCATTCACCTGACTAAAAAAAGGGTCTTATTGGCACATTCTATCCGTCCGATATACAGGGGTATACTGCCATTTGCTATACAAGAAAAGCAGTATAGTTTTTTCTTTTTTAATATATGCCACTGTATATATGGCTGTGCATATGCTTTATACCCTGTGTATATGGCTTTATAGCCATTTGAGTTCTTAGGCACGTGGACTACAGAGGCTGCTGTTGTGGAAATTCCATTGAACTTCAAAGCCTTTCAAGTCTGCTCCACATTGAGGAATAAAAAAAGAATTCTTAATTGAGCAGGCCCGCATGTCAATAAAAGTGTGGACTTTGATATTAGTTGCTAAAGCTGGAAGTATATTTCAAGTCAAGGTAATTAGGCTTGTCCTAAAGGAAAGACTGCTCTGGAGATACTTTAAAAAAAACAACCACATTTCCTTTAAACGGTCACTGTTGTTTCACCAAACTTTGCATGAATTAATAGTGCAGGTGACTATAAGAAACTTTGTAGACCATCTTATTAGAGACATCGGCTTCTTTCTCCACCTTTAAAGGTGACTTCTTCTGCTGTGAAATGTCCTCCACGCTACTGCTGTTTCTCTGTGTACAGCAGAGAAAGAAGAGCAGGATTCCCGCTGTTTATGGCAGACCTTGTTACAGCTAGTTTCTACTCACTAGCTCAAAGACAAGTGAAAATTACAGACAGAGAATGTAAAGGGCAAAGGTGGTGAAACATGCAGGGTGGAAGTCCTGTAAAGGCTAGTCATGGATCTGATATTTTCTATTCTCAAAGCCAATTTCCAAAATTGTAAAAATGAAAACGTTACAGATTTTTAAAAATGGTGATATAAGCACATTTTCTTTTAAGAATTTCAAATTGTTGTTTTCACCACTTAAAAAATATATATATATGGGAGTTTGGTATTGTCACAATCGCACTAACCTGAAAAATCATATATGTCGTAAAGTCAAAACCCAAAATACAATTGTGCAATTGCAGGGTTTTATGCCATTTAAAGAAGTTGTCCACTACTTTGACAACCCCTTCTCATATCCCTCACTTGGCCCTGTTAAAATAAAAAAGCTCATACTCCTCTCCCGCGCTGGTGCCGTGCCAGCGGTGTCAACACTTGTGTTCCCGGGGCTCACATTATGTAATGTTATAACACGTGAGCCTGGCACCCAATCAGCACAGGCATCACTGTTTCCGCCCTCGTACGGTTAAGTAATTAACAGGAAATGAGCGTGAGTGCCGACACAGATGGAAGGGGTGCCCTAGTAGTGGAAACCCCTTTAACCTCACTAGGAACTTTTTTCCATGTTCCAGTAGATTGTATGATAATATACCGTAGATGGTGTTGGAAAGTACAACTAAGCCCAAAATAAAGAAGCCTTCGTATGGCTATGTCAGTGGGAAAATAATAACGTAATAAAGTCTTGGCTCTTAAAAGAGGGGAGGAATGAAAAATTGTTCAGTCCTGAAGGAGTTAATGGAAAGCAAACATTTAACACCTCAACACTGTAATTGTAAGTCCCACAGAATGTGAATGGAGTGGAAATGTACGTGGGAGACCACTGCACCATTCCAATGGAGGACGGCGATAGGGGTCAAATATTTTTCTATGGCCAACCTATTTAAAGATTTGGCAAGAGATACATCTATAATATAACAGGAGATGTGTTCTTCTGTAAGAAGCCATGCATATAACGGCTCTGTTACAGCAGCGATGACACAGTGCTGACACAGGGACACAGTGACGATATAGGAGGACAAAGATAGCATAATGAAGCGAAGAGGTAGCGTTATTTTCCGAGCCGAGTCCACCCTATAACCTCGAAGAACTCCTTTACATAAAGCGATAAAAGCTGATTTTTTTTCCACAACCAAGCATCATCTATTAGTTATACAGATATAACTTTTCTCTGCAGCCTATAACCTGCATGACCATATTAATAGGTTACATAGCTGAAATGTGGTGACACATTCCCTTAAATTAAGGGGCTAAGCTTGGTATTCTCAATATATAAAGTGCCTTGCGAAAGTATTCGGCCCCCTGGAACTTTTCAACCTTTTCCCACATATGCTTCAAATATAAAGATACCAAATGTAAATTTTTGGTGAAGAATCAACAACAAGTGGAACACAATTGTGAAGTTGAACGAAATTTAGTGGTTATCTAAAAATTTTGTGGAAATTCAAAAACTGAAAAGTGGGGCGTGCAATATTATTCGGACCGTTTAACTTAATACTTTGTTGCTCCACCTTTTGCTGCGATTACAGCTGCAAGTCGCTTGGGGTATGTTTCTATCAGTTTTGTACATCGAGAGACTGAAATTCTTGCCCATTTTTCCTTGACAAACAGCTGGAGCTCAGTGAGGTTTGATGGAGATCGTTTGTGAACAGCAGTTTTCAGCTCTTTCCACAGATTCTTGATTGGATTGAGGTCTGGACTTTGACTTGGCCATTATAACACCTGGATACGTTTATTTGTGAACCATTCCATTGTAGATTTTGCTCTATGTTTGGGATCATTGTTTTGTTGGAAGACAAATCTCTGTCCCAGTCTCAGGCCTTTTGCAGACTCCAACAGGTTTTCTTCAAGAATGGTTCTGTATTTGGCTCCATCCATCTTCCCATCAATTTTAACCATCTTTCCTGTCCCTGCTGAAGAAATGCAGGCCCAAACCACGATGCTGCCACCACCATGTTTGACAGTGGGGATGGTGTGTTCAGGGTGATGAGCTGTGTTGCCTTTACGCCAAACATATCGTTTCGCATTGTTGCCAAAAAGTTCGATTTTGGTTTCATCTGACCAGAGCACCTTCTTCCACATGTTTGGTGTGTCTCCCAGGTGGCTTGTTGCAAACTTTAAACAACACTTTTTATGGATATCTTTGAGAAATGGTTTCTTCTTGCCACTCTTCCATAAAGGCCAGATTTGTGCAGTGTACCACTGATTGTTGTCCTATGGATAGGCTATAGATCTCTGCAGTTCATCCAGAGTGATCATGGGCCTGTTGGCTGCATTTCTGATCAGTCTTCTCCTTGTTTGAGATGAAAGCTTAGAGGGACGGCCGGGTCTTGGTAGATTTGCAGTGGTATGATAGTTCTCCCATTTCAATATGATTGTTTCCACAGTGCTCCTTGGGATGTTTAAAGTTTTGGAAATCATTTTGTATCCAAATCCAGCTTTAAACTTCTCCACAACAGTATCACGGACCTGCCTGTTGTGTTCCTTGGTCTTCATGATATGTTCTATGCTTCAAACAGAACCCTGAGACTATCACAGAGCAGGTGCATTTATACGGAGACTTGATTACAAACAGGTGGATTATATTTATCATCATTAGGCATTTAGGACAACATTGGATCATTCAGAGATCCACAATGAACTTCTGGACTGAGTTTGCTGCACTGAAAGTAAAGGGGCCAAATAATATTGCACACCCCACTTTTTAGTTTTTGAATTTCCACAAAAATTTAAAATAACCAATAAATTTCGTTCAGCTTCACAATTGTGTTCCACTTGTTGTTGATTCTTCACCAAAAATTTACATTTGGTACCTTTATGTTTTAAGCATGATATGTGGGAAAAGGCACTGTATATATAAGATGTCAATAGCAGGGGTTATTTTGGTGCATGATGACCTTAAGAAATGCACTTGACAGCTATTGAACACTAATGAGACCTTTTTGGTTCACATGTAGAATCCAAACCAGAAGGCCACATGTAATCTAGAATTCATGAGCAACAGAGAAAGCCAGGAAATATATACGGTAACTGCCTATAATTTATGGGTTTGTCACAAGACAAAGTGTTAAAAAAAAATGTTTGCACAAAGTGTTTCCCTTTTCTACTGCATATTAAAGAAGAAAATGGTAATATTTGGTAAGACAAGTCAAGCTGTCGGCTTGTCTTGGGTACACGTCATGGATTTTTAATGAAAAACAGGTAGTAACAGTTATGTTTCTGACAAAGAATTAAGCCACGTGAGATAATAGACAAGATATATGGCACATAATGGGCTCCATGCCTGGTTAAGTAGCAGTAAGCAAATGCTGTTCTATAAACAAGAGCTTTTCAAGACCTTAGACAAAATCAAGAGCACCCTACAGGTTTCCCTGCCTCACCTTCTACCACCACTACTTGCCTGACCCTTCACCTCATTATAATTTCCTAAAGGGCATACATTACTTTAGAAATCCAGATATTTTATGCACAATTAAATCCAAGATCCCCATGCTGCTCTTTAATACCCTCTCTCATAGGCAGTTCACATAGGAATTCACAGATGTCCATTTCGCAGTTAAAGAATCCTAAAAATGCTCTACCATTTCACCATACCAGGATGGAATGTTATCAGTCACAGAACATGACCGAGAACACGGCAAGGATGTCGGAATGATACCGAGCATTTTCATCATATCCGCCACACCTCTCCATTTTCAGTCTGGCTGGCCTAGCGGACGATACAAATAGTGCGCTCCTGTTACTGCCGATTTATAATGGCTCACTCATTATTCTGTAAGTAGTTGGTACAGTTGTGTCTTTACATTCTCTACATTCCAGGCAGATATACAAAGCAATCCTGCAATTTATTGTCAGATACACGATTATACAGGGTGCTAGATACAGTAGAACCTGCTGTGAAATTGTCGCAAAGTGTAAAAATATGGCCTTAAATGAGCCTGTTCTTAGCATATTCATGTTCTGACTGTGTCTGCTCTCTTGTGAGAACAGCCAAGATTAGCAGCAGCTTAATTTAATTATCTATTCATATCCTTTCATCGACCACAGGGAGCGCCGGGAGAAAATAAAGTGGCAAATCATTGCCTTGTTAATAGAATGGCTTTCACATTAGAACATTGCTGAAAACTTCTTTTCCCAAGATATTATGATGTAAGAACCCACTAATTTCACTAATTTTGACTGACGAGGGGGTCGCTCAGTACGTGAAATGTCTGTAAGTCTTAGATGTTTCATGCAGCTCAAAGAATAATGCAAATTTCTGAAGACTACTTTATCAAGACTCTTATTTCAGGAAGCTATACAGTCCCCGAAACTAAGGCTATACCATTTTGAATGCAAAATCACCAACAATTGTTCCACTGTGTTTCTTGTCTGGATGGTATCTGCTTTTTTTTTTTTTTTTTACAGATAGCATAGGTACCAATGACAGTCTATGAGGTAGTTCACAAGTCAGATTTTTTCCCTTAGACCAAGTGGTCCACACCAAATCATGGAGACTTGTTTGTTATTGATCAGAGTTTTTTTTATCAAAGTCCATAATGCAATTCTGTGGATCCGTGGAAAAAAAAACAGCACACTCATGTCATCCATTATGTGCTGTCCGTTTTTCTCAGACTGTTTATACGAGAAGCTTGAGAACCCTACATATCCACCACACCTCTCCATAGAATCCACTTTTTTCCTCTTCCACTGATGATACTTCCATAAGAAACTGTTTCTGAATTAAATCCAAAACTTCTGCTTCCAGGGCTTACTGTTCATCTCAAGATTTCCAGGGGGATGTTACTGTGAATGTTCGAAGAGGAAGAGCCCAAAATTTCAACTTCAGGCCTGATTCTACTATATATAGAAACCAGCCATTGGATTAAATTCTTACCCAGGCAGGGTGGAAGAGGGAAAGCCTTCCCCCTACCTGGGAACAGCATCACTGGCATGACTTTTCTTCCCCCTGTGAAGCGACTCCCAAACAGGAATCCTCTATTTTTTCTTGTTTTGTCTTCCCATTTTATTGACCCCTGGGAGGTCTTTTTAGGCAGTATCTTTTCCTCAGAAAGGATCTTTTATACTCTGGGATGAACAAACTGGGAAATTGCTTCTTTCTATCACCAGTCTATCACCAGGATGTGGTCCAGAACCTGATCAAAAAAATACTCTCCCATCACACGGGATGGAATATAACTTGGTTTTAGCTTGCAAATCCCCCGAGGCAACATTTGAGCCATAGCGCCCTATGAGTGGCGGTGGAGAGGCCCGTTGACATGACTGTCAACAGTGGGTATTTTCACTGTTTAGGCACATCAGAGGCTCTCCATCAGCCAATTGTTCCAGCCAATTTTACATTTAAAAAGTCAAATGGCGCTCCTTCCCTTCCGAGCTCTGCTATGTGCCCTAACAGTGGTTTTCTCCCTCATATGGGGTATAGGCATGCTCAGGAGAAATTGCACTAAAAATTTTGGGGGCCATTTTTTCATGTTAAAGGGAACTTGTCAAGAGGATTGTGCACAGTAACCTACACATAGTGTCAGGTGGGCGCTATTACACTGAATAAAATGATACCTCGGTTGAGGAAATCCGTCTTGTGGTTATTTCTTAATCTTCATTTTCAGTTTTGTGTTAATGAGATTCTCGTGCCCTGAGTCAGGGCTGGTGTATATGGTGTTCTGATTAGGTATTATTTTTCCACATTCCAAAAATTCCTGTGACTCACCTGAAGGGTTAATAAACTTCTTGAACGTGGTTTTGAGCACCTTGAGGGGTGCAGATTTTAGAATGCTGTCACTTTTGTGTATTTTCTATCATATAAACCCATCAAAGTCACTTCAAATGTGAGGTGGTCCCTAAAAACGGTTTTGTAAATTTTGCTGGAAAAATGAGAAATCGCTGGTGATCTTTTAACCCTTATAACTTCCTAACAAAAAAAATTGTTTCCAAAATTGTGCTGATGTAAAGTAGACATGTGGGAAATGTTATTTATTAAGTATTGTGTTTGACATATCTCTCTAATTTAAGGGCATAAGAATTCAAAGTTGGAAAATTGCGAAATTTTCAGAATTTTCGCCAAATTTCCATTTTTTCCACAAATAAACACAGGTAATATCAAAGAAATTTTACCACTATCATGAAGTAATAATAATTGACAAATGTCTTTTTTTTTCACAAATAAATGCAAGTTATTTGGAAGATATTTTAGCACTATCATGAAGTACAATATATCACGGAAAAACAATCTCAGAATCAGTGGGATCCGATGTAGTGTTCTAGAGTTATCATCTCATAAAGAGACACTGGTCAGAATTGTAAAAATTTGCCTGCTCATCAATGTGCAAACCACTTTGGAGGGTAAAGGCGTTAAGCTGCTAATAAAAAACAGGTTTTATTTAGTTTTTCCTGTGTTTTTTTTGCTGCGTTTTTGTCAGAGTACATTTATCTCTTGTGCATGCTGATAAAGTTTAGTGCATATAAAAATATCTGATTCAACTTCATCAGGTTTTTGCACCAAAAATGCAGCAAAACCTAATACTTGTGTTTTTTGCACTACCCATGCTGCAAAAACGCTGAAGTGACATATTGCATTTCGCAAAAAAAAGCAGCTCTTCAGGAAAAAAAAAAACAAGGCGCGTGCCTGAGATTTCTGAAAATTTGAGAAAAAAAAAAGCAGCAAAAACACAAAGGGTGAACACTGCCTTAGAAACCACTGTCCTCTCTCCAGTAAAGTAAAATGCTGATCTATAAACTTTTTTTTTTTACCAAGGATACCTTGCGGCAATTTCTTACAGTGGCCACCATTGTACATTTTTGTTTTACAGCTGCCCCAGTTAGTACGATGTTAAAAAAGTTGTCACATGTCACACTGCATATGTGAAATCTGATAAATATTTAGAATTGAGAGTCCTCAGTGGTTGATACCTTTTAATGGCTAACTGAAAAGATGGTAACAAATTGCAAGCTTTTGAGACTACTCAGGTCCCTTCATCAGGCATAGACTAATAGAAAGTCTGAAGAATCACATATTTATGCACAACACAGCACAGAAAAATGCCTTAGACAAGACAGGTGACTTGAAGCAGAACTACCATGATGTGAGTGATAAACAGTTATGTCCATAAATATTGGAACAGTTCATAGATAAGGAGTGTGAATGTTTTATTGTCCTCTGATTGGGGTCTGGTTCTATGTTATGATGCCCCCACAGGGTCTGAGGAGCAAATTCCTTAATTGATGTAAATAGACATAAATCCATGCGACACATTCATTCCTGCACTGAGAGTGTCAAAGGTCATCAGCTTATATCCCCAGAACCCTTCTGTCTCTCTGAGATTTGAAGTTACCTTTTAATACAAGAAATTTCATGTCCATAATGCTATGATCGGGGAGACAAAAATGTTTGGCCACAGGTAGAGCCATTCTTTTTTCTCTTATTGTATGGCGATGAGAGTTCATCCTTCTCAGTTTCTGCCCTGTCTCCCCCACATACAGACCCCCAGTTGGATATTTAGTACAAATAATTAAGTACACCACATTAGTACGTCAAATTTGAAAACTTTTCAGGTTTTTCTCCAGGCTTTTAACCTGTATAAGCCTGAGCATTTAGAGCATATGAACTGCTGCTGTCACAAAGTGTCCATATTTTGACTTTTTTCTTAACAGACTGCTGCTGGATACACACGCCAGAGACATAGAGATCACATCTGATGATCGGACAACTCTGGGCTCCTGCTTTGCTGCGAGTGTGAGCTGAGTGTCAGTGCTCTGTGCTCCTCTGCTGCCGGCGTCTGCAAGAATTGCACTGCACTTGGGTGATATCTGAGTGCAGTGCGATGTTTCACATGCACACACAGACTTATATGGGTGAGAGCGATCCGATTTACGGAAGCAGTCGCAGAATACTACAATTGTTTTCATATGCCGAATCATCACGAGAAAATAATCGCAGATGTGAGCTGCCCCATAGCTTAATATTCGGCCGAGTTCTATTACATCACAAGTGGGAGCGAGCCCTAACTTTGTAGATAAAAGGAGAAATGTAAGGGTACCGTCACACAGTGCCATTTTCATCGCTACGACGGCACGATTCGTGACGTTCTAGCGATATCGTTACGATATCGTAGTGTCTGACACGCTACTGCGATCCGGAACCCCACTGAGAATCGTACGTCGTAGCAGATCGTTTGAAACTTTCTTTCGTCGTCTAGTGTCCCGCTGTGGCGGCATGATTGCATCGTGTGACACAGGTTGTATACGATGTGCGCACAGTAACCAACGGCTTCTACATCGCAAATACGTCATGAAATTATCGCTCCAGCGCCGTGTATTGCAACGTGTGACCGCAGTATACGACGCTGGAGCGATAATTATACGACGCTGCAACGTCACGAATCGTGCCGTCGTAGCGATGAAAATGGCACTGTGTGATGGTACCCTAACTTCAGAAAGAGACAGCTGAGGTGAGAGAGGTGTGAGCAAGCATTGTCTGTCTGATTAACCAATTAAAGTGCTAAAGGCTACAGCATGTGAAGGATTATAGTCTGTTGGCCTTGAAAACTCCAACCAGCAGTCAGCTCCCAATGTCTGCATAGACCAGAATTAATGTGCGGTTTCCAAACAGTCTTTGACCTAGCAGCACAAGTTAGTATTGTGTGTGATACGATCAGTATTAATCAGTAACTCTTTTCACTCATTATCACTCAGGACTAATCATGTCAATGATTAGGAGAACAATAAAATGTAGGTCATGTTTTCTATTTTGGACAAATATTTTCGTCTCATTCTTCCCCTTGCAGAACACAGGCCAGGATTATAATGTTGTTACAGCTTCAAACACCTCAAGGATGAAGATAACCACATCATCTTTGTATGGGAGCCTGATGGAATGCCATTTCATACCTAGAAGGGTTTTTTGTTCTTGATGTGGGTGTATTCTGGCAAACAAAAGTATTTTAGGTGCCATAGATGATTTTTTTCCCCTCAGTTTTCAACAAAGCACATTGTTTTATGCCCACACAAAAATGCAGCAAATTGATCACTATAAACAGCGCATTAAAGGGTTTTATTTTCAAAGATGTACATGAAGGTCTACAAAAAACACTACTGGCATTGATCAATTAGGATACGCTTTACTAAAGGAACAGTTATGAAATTTACTAAGCCATCTTGTGCACTCAAGACTATTGAGGCTTGAAGTGTTTGGACTATTAAGGTGCATTTATAATAATCAACTTGCACCATTAATGAGGTTGCCCACTTCTCTGACAACTACTTCTAGGTTTTCCCCAAATAAAATAACAGCTATACTCATCTCTTTCGTCATTGTTATGTAATGCGACTTCCAGGAGAGCCAGTGCCGACACCGCTAGAACTGTGCCAGCACCAGAGGCGAGAATAGCTGCTATTACTGCATTTGCCTTAAACATAGTGATTGACAAAGAAGTTGTCAGAGGAGTGTATAACCCCAGTGTATAACCCCTTTAAATAACCGCCGATAGGTAAATAGCTACCAATCAGCGGTTACTTTATAGCTTTATAGACAGGCAGACCACACTTGCCTTTGTTCTCAGCAGAACCGAGTCCTTTTCACACAGACAATGTGCTGAAGAGAACAATGACCTTTCCTACTGCATAAAAAATAATTTCACCCAAAGCCTGTTTACACTGCAAGATCATTGTGAATGAGTGCTTCCAGAAATGCTCGTTCATGAAAATCTTTTAGTGTAAATGAACCAATAAAGCACCACTTTAGTTTTAATAATCCTGTCATTAGACCCATTATATATATATATATATATATATATATATATATATATATATATATATATATATATATATATATATATATATATATATATATATATATATATATATATAATGTAGCCATCATTACCTTATTTAGCTGATCCTTTCTATATGAAAATTCAAGGTATATGTCTCTTGGCCAAGCGGTCTCATGGTCACCCCTTGGCCGCATGTTCTTTGTGCAGACTGTAAGCACTCTGCATGGACTAAAGTGTTACCATGACCTGCAGCATCCCCAGACTTGTCTCCCATCAAGCACATATGGGACATCATTGGTCAGCAAGTAGCTGTCAGCAGTTGATCTTGATGATTTGTGTTCCCAAGAGCATTCAGCATGGCAGAATTGATAGAAGATGTGTAAGTGTATTTCTGCATCAGATGTTTTGAGAATGTTGTTTCCATTTTTCATTTGCATATCATTAACATGTCTAGTGATCAGTGATTATTACAATTCCGCGACTATTCTTTCTTGATTTTTCCAATTTCAATGTTGAGGGACATATAATGTAGGAAATGTAAAGGGTAGGGTAATCATAGTGCCGACTCTGCCGGCAGATATGGTTCTGGCATTAGCTGGTCATGTGATGCTTTGCTGATGTATCATGGGTATGATAGCAAAGCGAAGAGGAATAAAAAGCACAATATATGCTAGGAATCGAGATGTAGTATGAAGGGAAGAAACCATGAAACTGAGGTCAATAGTCATACACTGCAAATAAGAGAATTATGGGTGTGACAGAGAATCAGGTGGGGCGGGTACAGTTATAAAAAAAACAAACCAAACCGGGAGCGCTTCTCTAAGCCAGTACTCACAGACATTGGGGGTCTTAATTCATATCTCTGTATGCATCGCATTTCTTAAGGACGAATCCCACAGAAAGTAATTGCTTCATGCTAAGATATGCAAGACCCTTTATTACGAAGCTAATCTCTCCAAGAATACTTCTGTCAAGGGGTCCTTCTCCAGTACCACACAATCAACAGAGCCAGCGAAGAGTGAACAATCCCAAGACCTTTATTTAGGCAAAAATACGAAAGGTTCATATACAATCCACCACACAAAGGATAAAATAGTCCAGAACACGAATGCAGTTCAGTAAGTGGATAAAAGTCCAAAAATCCAGCAGACAGAGGATAGTATAAGTCCATATACTCTTCTTTCTCTCTGAGATGCTGTGAACACATCATCATTCCACACAGGACTCATCTGTGTCTCACCTCCCTGATATTTTAAGTCTCCCTCCTGATTCACAGGTTAGGAAGGGGAAGGTCGCAGGGGCTCAACAAGCTAGGTCAACATGTCATTAGCATATTAGAAAACAATACAGTGCTGTGGGGGCTGATATCAGATGGCAGCAACAGCCATTCATCAATTAGCAAGTAACTACTTCTACAAGACAACACCATGAAAATAAGTAAAATAGAAATATACACAAAAATGATACCCACATAGCATAGCATATCACACTATCACACTTCCTACAACACAATCTGGTATATTGTGCATACATAATCCAAACACAGGAGCGTTCTCTATGAGAAAACCGCTGCCAGATTCTTCTGGGGACAGCTGAACTCGCTGGAAAAAAAAGGATTGTCAATCCAAAATCAGACATGCTGGATCCTTATATCCCCTGACAACTAAGGGGTGGAACGTCTGAAGGCCCCAATACAAGCAAGACTGCTGGTAGAGACCGAGTTTAGTCGACAGTCTAATTTGTAAGGGGGCCTTAAGAGTTTATGGGTAGACAGTAGTGATGAGCAACTATACTCGTTGCTCCGGTTTTCCCGAGTATTTTGGCGTGCTCGGAGATTTAGTTTTTGTTGACGCAGCCGCATCATTTGTGGCTGGACAGCCTGAGTACATGTGGGGATTGCCTGTTTGTTAGGGAATTCAGGCTATCTAGCAGCCGTAAATCATGCAGCTCCGTCGACAAAAACTAAATCTCCAAGCACGCCAAAATACTCGGGAAAACCGGAGCAACGAGTATAGTTGCTCATCACTAGTAGACAGGTAAAAGTGGAGTGATCTGCCAGTGATAGACACCAAACCAGCAGACAAAAGCTGGTCTTACAAAATGGTATCTGCTTCAAGTAGCACACTTCTTCTAGAAAGGCCATGATCAAAGAATGTGTAGTGTTCCTGCTGTAATCTGTGCAGATTGCAAGGCCCTAATAAAAAGTGACAGCTCCAGATGCTGGATCCAATGCAAGAGCATCTATTAGTTTTACGGGGGATTATCCTAAACTACTTAACCTTCAGTATAGTAAATCCACATCTCACAACTGAGCCCTACAGTAAAATTAATTTGCTTTCTCAGAATAATGGCAACCACAGGAGTACTTACCTCAGTGTAATAAAGGCACAACCATGTGTGACTAGGAGAGCACCACAAACACACAGTCTTCCAATATACACTGTAGGCAGTGGGCATGTCATGTCTGCTCTCAGCCCTATGTCAATTTGCAATAAGTAAATTACGTTATACCTTCACCAAATCAACAAGTAAAAGTGTAAATACGAGATGGCTTAGCATCTTTCTTTGATCTCAAGACACTGAGCATGAAATTGCCTGACTGGAATGTATGTCTGTTTTAGAAAGGGCGATGTTCAGTCATAAGAGTTCCCAGCAAATCTTTTCAAAGGAAAATCAACACGATTCAAAGTCGAGAAGCCAAAATATAATGAAATCTACTCAATTTATATTGCATTTATATGAATGTAAAAGCCTTTTCTTTGCCATACACAACTTAAGGCTGTGTGCACATGTAGCAGATTTTTTGCGTTTTTTTGCTATAAAAACGCTATAAAACCGCGAAAAAAACGCTCACGTTAAGCATCCTATTTAATAGAATGCAATCCGCATTTTTTGTGCACATGCTGCGTTGTTTTCCTGAGCGGAATCGCATTCCAGAAAAAACGCAGCATGTTCATTAAATTTGCGGAATCGCGGGGATTCCGCACACCTAGGAATGCATTGATCCGCTTACTTCCCGCATGAGGCTATGCCCACCATGCAGGAAGTAAGCAGATCATGTGCGGTTGGTACCCAGGGTGGAGGAGAGGAGACTTTCCTCCACGGACTGGGCACCATATAATTGTTTAAAAAAAAAAAAAGAATTAAAATAAAAAATAGTGATATACTCACCTTCTGATGGCCCCAGAGTCTTCCCGCCTCTTAGCGGTGCACGTGGCCGCTTCCGTTCCCATGGATGCTTTGTGTGCAGGACCTGCGATGCGGTCACGTGACCGTGACGTCATCGCAGGTCCTGCACACAAAGCATCTATAGGAACGGAAGCTGCTGAGGAGATCGGCTGCCTTCGGATGGTGAGAATAACCATTTTTAAAATTTTTTTTATTATTTTTAACATTATATCTTTTACTATTGATGCTGCATAGGCAGCATCAATAGTAAAAAGTTGGTCACACTTGTCAAACACTATGTTTGACAAGTGTGACCAACCTGTCAATCAGTTTTCCAAGCGATGCTACAGATCGCTTGGAAAACGCTAGCATTCTGCAGGCTAATTATGCTTGCAAAACGCTAGTTTTTAGCAGGAATATGCATGCCAATTCCGCATGCGATATACCCGCGGCAGGAGTTGCAGAATTGCCGCAGAAATTTCCGCTGCAATTCTGCGACGTGCGCACTTAGCCTAAAGGTCACAACATACTGACAAATCATCAATATCAGATTGATTGGTATCAGGTCATTCACACATCCGCTTTATATCCATATTTTGGGGTTTTCAAGGACAGAGAATGAACCAATTACAGTCTATGGTGCTGTTCATATACCTGGGTTTTTTTGTTGCAGTTTAAAATCACCCATATCAATCTAAGGATACATTCCCATGATGAGTTTTTGGTGAGTTTTTGATGTTCCATATTTTCTGCACCATTTTTGCATCTATTAAGTAAATTAGGTGACTTGCATTTTTTATTGCATTTTGGGGTGCGATAATAATCTGCGTCAAAAGCCCACCAAAAACTTATGGCGGCCACACAGATTAAGGGTCAGTGAAAATAACGGACAGGACATGGATGCCATCGGTGTTCAATCTGTGTTCAGCTTTTTACCACTAATGGGTAAAAGAAGCTCTGCAATTTCTTTTTCTTCTTTTGAATAAGAAAAAAAGGATTGACAATAAGAACTGAAACTCTAAACAAAATTGTGCTACATTCTTTCATGTACAAGAATACAAGAAAAACCGAATGTCTGACTGAGGCCTGAGGCTATGTGCACACATAGCGGTTTTTACAGCGGAACCGCAGCGTTTCTGCAGCTGCGGGACCGCAGCAGTTTCCATTGCGTTTACAGTTACATGTAAACCCTATGGAAACCGCAATCCGCTGTACACATGCTGCGGGAAAAAACGTGCAGAAACGCAGCGGTTTACATTCTGCAGCATGTCACTTCTTTTGTGCAGAATCGCGGCGATTCTGCACACATAGGAATGCATTGATCCGCTTACTTCCCGCATGGGGCTATGCCCACGATGCGGGAAGTAAGCGGATAATGTGCAGATGGTACCAGGGGTGGAGGAGAGGAGACTCTCCTCCAGGCCCTGGGAACCATATTTGGGTAAAAAAAAAAGAATTAAAATAAAAAATAATGATATACTCACCTCTCAGCGCTGCACGCGGCCGTCCGGTCGCAGGGTTGCTATGCGAGCAGGGCCTGCGATGACGTCGTGGTCACATGACAGTGACGTCACGAAGGTCCTTCTCGCACAGCATCTTTGGAACCGGACCGCCGCGTGCAGCGCCGAGGAGATCGGGACGTCAGAGGGTGAGTATAACCATTTTTTATTATTTTTAACATTACTATTGATGCTTCATATGCAGCATCAATAGTATAGGAGTAAACCCGCAGCGGAAACCGCAAAACAAACAGCGATAAATCTGCAGGGATAACCGCAGCGGTTTTGCCCTGCAGATTTATCAAATCCGCTGTGGGAGAACCCGCAGAGGACCCCGCAAAGTGTGCACATAGCCTTAAGGCCCCGTCTCACATAGCGAGATCGCTAGCGAGATCGCTGCTGAGTCACTAGTTTTGTGACGCAACAGCGACCTCCATAGCGATCTCGCTATGTGTGACACGTACCAGCGACCAGGCCCCTGCTGCGAGATCGCTGGTCGTGTCGGAATGGCCTGGACCTTTTTTTGGTCGTTGAGGCCCCGCTGACATCGCTGAATCGGTGTGTGTGACACCGATCCAGCGATGTCTTCACTGGTAACCAGGGTAAACATCGGGTTACTAAGCGCAGGGCCGCGCTTAGTAACCCGATGTTTACCCTGGTTACCAGCGTAAATGTAAAAAAAAAAAAACAGTACATACTCGCCTTTCGGTGTCCAGGTCCCTTGCCGTCTGCTTCCTGCTCTGACTGAGCAGCCGTACAGCGAGAGCGCAGCGGTGACGTCACCGCTGCGCTCTGCTCTCACTGTACGGCCGGATCTCAGTCAGAGCAGGAAGCAGACGGCAAGGGACCTGGACACCGAAAGGCGAGTATGTACTGTTTGTTTTTTTTGGTAACCAGGGTAAACATCGGGTTACTAAGCACGGCCCTGCGCTTAGTAACCCGATGTTTACCCTGGTTACCTGGGTGCTGCAGGGGGACTTCGGCATCGTTGAAGACAGTTTCAACGATGCCGAAGTCGTTCCCCTGATCGTTGGTCGCTGGAGAGAGCTGTCTGTGTGACAGCTCCCCAGCGACCACACAGCGACTTACCAACGATCACGGCCAGGTCATATCGCTGGTCGTGATCGTTGGTAAATCGCTTAGTGAGACGGGGCCTTTACACTGAGAGTTTTGTTTACACTGATGGTATTGTTTACACTGATTCAGCTACCAAATGAACATCAAAAACAGCTTCAAATACTGTGAATTCGCTTCATATTGATTTCAACGAAAAAACGTCTACAGTGCAGATACTGGGCAACAGAAAGCTCATTTAAAGGCTATTTGATGCAGAATCTGCTTAAAAATCCTCATTGAAAAATTCTGTGAACATCCCCTTAGGACTCATGTACCAGAGGCACAGACTCACACAGATAGCACCTTGCTTCACGGAGCGCAGTATTTATCTACAGCGGTAACTGTTCTGTCCATTCTAATAAGGACAGTGTGGCTCGTATTATGCATTAAAGTTTAGTACTATAGTGTTTGGTTTGCTGTGTTATAGCACCATCTAGCGGTGGATAAATTTATAATCTGTGTCTTACTAATAATTAGAGTGTTGCATTGTGGGATTGTACCAAGGTATCCTGGGAGAGGGAGACTCCATTATTTTCTGTGTACCTCCTGGGACACACGTGCTCATGTGCTGTGCTGGAACTATCTCACTTACTTGCCATCCTGGTTAAGTTTAGCCGGTAAGATTGTTACCTCTGTTCTTGTAATATAGTGTTGTACAGAATGTGATTTACTGTATAGCAGCCAGTACATAGGAAATGTATTATCAGAGACTTACTGTATGTAGTTATATACACAAGTTGCATCATACTGTATACTTTCTCTGTTAGTTGTAAAGTATCAGCTGTGTTATTATTTGACCCAATACTTATCTGTGTCATTTGTATTCTTATAGTTTTACCGCGCACATGTTTACCAATAAACAAGTTAGACTACAGAGAACAGTCTGCTTATTTGGAAGACAGAAGTGGTTTATGCTGTATGTTGGATCACACACCATATCAACGTGTATGAAGACAGAACAGTAACCCTTCCAGAGGAGGAGACTGTGATATATCCAATATCAAAACACGATCTCCTGGTATGGCGCTGTTGCCCACAGCCACTGCTTACACTCGTTTGATCAGGGGACCAGTGATGAAGACGATGGTCTGTCTCTAAAGAGTGTAGTTGTTTTACAAGATACTTTCTAAACAAAATTGGATCACAACCATTCCTGGCGAATGGGACAGATCATTAAAATTGGGTCACAATTTGACACATCACTGTTTCTGGGAAGGAAGAACTGTGAGAAATGCCAGTGGGCAAAAACGTAATGCAAAAGGACTGCGTTTTGATATTGGATCTAAACCTGACCCTTCTAGGAACGGCCCACCGGCAGCGGTCGGCTAAGCTACACATGTTAGAACATCATCTACTTATACTTGATTTGTTTATCTTGGTTTGTGCCCTATGTGCACAGGAGCTTTTATCTTTTCCTATTAAAGGGTATATCTGGGACTTTGTGAAAAATAAATAATGTGCCTAAGCACTAACAGGCAGGTAGTTGCTACCTACCCGCCGCTTATATATGCTGCGGTTCATCACCGGCACAGACCGCTCATACTGGCGTTTTAGCTGCCTGTGTTAACGTCACAATGACAGAGTGGCATTTTCTTTTCCATTCCATTCTGTTGACAGGGCAGAACTTCAACATCATTCTGATTGACAGCCAGATTCCCGCTGCCTTATTGGGGGAACCACTTGACAATCAGAATGACATCGGAAGCCATACCTCGTCAACAGAGCAGAGCGGGAAAAAAATGCGGCTGTGTCGATGGGACGTCAGCACAAGCAGCTGAATCTCCGGCAGGAGCGGTTTATGACAGCTCTTTACCAGTAATGAATGGCGCCGGTCACAACAGGCAAGTAGGTAGCAACTACCTGCCTGTTAGTGCTTAGGCACATTTTTTGTTTTTGACAAAGTCCCAGATATCCCCTTTAAAGGACACGCTATCTGTGACATTACATTTACTGAAGAATGTCACAAATTTCTGCTCTGCAAACTCAAAAAGGGAACATAAGGAGGTTGAGCAGGGTAGTAGTGAATACTATGGGTAGCGTAATTGGGAACGGTGCAACAAGAATCAGAGGATATAGCAAATTCACCAAACCATCACCTAAAACAATTGGATGATAACCATTAACATGAAAAACAACTATGTAGTCTGGGTTTATATTCATATTGCTCAGTTGTCACCAAACCATGTCTCAAAAGTAAATAAAAGCGTACAAAACAAACCATGATATCATAACCTTTGAAATATGGTAACAAGGCTGGGTTATTAAAATGCAGGATATACCCTAAAGTGCCATTATGTTTCAACACAGGAAAAACTATTGTATGTAAAAAATAAATAATGGTCCTACGTAGAGTATCGTATATCCCCTTCGAATCATATACAAAATACATTACAGAAATGTTTATATTTTCCCTTTTCTTTTGTAGTGCCATAAATTGTATCTCTGTACACAGATGTAACTGCTCACAAATGTTCCTCATGTTGGGGCTTACCATGTATTTATTTTTTCTCTCTGATACACGCTCATTAATATAATAAAAAGCCAATTAACCTACAAGGATGCTTTTGGAGAAGGAAGCTAGAGTAACTAAAGAGAACCTTATAAATATGGAGTACATACAAACCCCAAGCAGATGTTACCCTTAGGCTATGTGCACACATTGCGGAATGGTGTGCGGATTTTTCCACACTGTTTTTGCAAAATCCGCACGTAAACCGTACTGCGGATTCCACCTGCGGTTTTACACCTGCGGATTCCTGTTGAGGAGCAGGTGTAAACCGCTGCGGAATCCGCACAAAGAATTGACATGCTGCGGAAAAAACAAAGCTGCGTTTCTGCGCGTTTTTTTCCGCAGCATGTGCACTGCGGATTTTGTTTTCCAAACGTTTACATGGTACTGTACAATGCATGGAAAACAGCTGCAGATCCGCAGGAAAATCCGCAACGTGTGCACATAGCCTAAAGGCAGACTTGAACCAAGAAGCCTAGTACTGCAAGGCAACAGCGATAACCATTGATCGTTTTCTAAAACATTTGTCCTTATCAATTGTATACAAGAAGCACCTGATATCAGAAATGTTGCTCTGCACAATAAATAACCATTTCCATAGACACAAGATTACTGTTTAGTCTGCAATAATTACACACTCTATAATTTGACCATTTTTCACATGTAAGGCTTTCATTTGGTTGACATTACGAATTACAGTTCTCGTGTTGCCTGACATGTAAATGTAAAGTTACTTTAATGACTCATTAACCCAGAAAGAGAGTCCTTTAATTACAGAGTCTAATTCAAACTATTTTTCAAAAACATATTATGCATCCATTAATAAGTGCCGTGTATGTCTGGACATTTAATATGATTTTTAATCACTACCTGCATATTAGACATATCGTCTGTACATGTCTCAGCTTAATTGTAAAGTACTGCGAATGTGTGGGCGCTATATAACATTATAATTATTACGATATCAGTGGTGTCAAATTAGGTTATTATGACCTCATACATACACTTGTAAAGCAGAAAGAAACATCTCGTTTACTGTATTTGAAAGAAAAAAGGTGGCACTCACCACTCCTTAAAAAAGCTGGCATTTCCTTGAAAAGAAAAGACAGCAGACATAGTATCCAGGTGTCCACTTGTATCATGTAGGAGAATCACTGGTCTCAAAGACAAATTCGTTCACAATCATCTCAGATCAGAATCAAAAATTAGCTTACAGTGAGCAAACCGGTAGGCAATTATAAATGTGGACATTGCACGTTTGGTGCATTAGATTAACTTCCAAATGTTTACAAATAGGGGATGAGGTACAAGACTTCATCACATGTCGAACTAGCTATGTAGTCTATGTCATATTTTGCTCATGCACTTTCTTCTATATAGAGAAGACCATCCGGCCCCTTTTCGTTCGTTTTAGGGAACATTAGAAATCTATAGCAACTGGTAAAGGTTTGATTCGATTGATAGAACATATGAGATAGTGCCATGGAAGCAATGCGGGTGCATTGTGGTTTGCAGGAATTGAAAGCGTTAACCCTCCAGCTCAGGGAGGTGATCTCCAGAAGCTGCTCCTGAGATGGGAAGCCAGGTGAATGCTGCGCACTGAGCACAGGGTGCTGCAGGATTCAATGATAGTACACTATTCATGACAGTATTTCTATGATCACGCAGTGAGTACATCTCTTCTGTCAGTTTTGTAACTTAAATGTTATGGCTAATTGTAACATTGCTTTTGTTTGTTGCCTTACGGGGGTGTATTTATGGTAATTCTATGATGTGTGGGATGGGGTGGATCCCTTGTTACCTGCATAAGCTCCCTGCCTCCCTGTATCACAGGACTCGAAGCGCAGGAGGGGCAAAACAGCCGTCGTCCATTGTGCTCCAAATGAAAACCTTCCTGCTGGAATGTTTTAAAAGGTGAACCAATAAAAGGAACATTTTAAGGAATGGTGAATGTCACCTTTTTTCATGGTCACTATTAGAATAGTTTTTTTCACGTTGTGCACCCGAGATTTCAGGGCAAGGTGCCAATTTTATTAAGCTGGAATAAAACTACAGGTGTTAGAGCGGTGGCAGTCTTTTCTCCTCACTGCCGGGACAACATCTCATTTAGTACCTGTCTTATGTGTAATAACATGTTCTTTAAAGGGGTACTCTGGGAAGATTTACAAAAATGTGTACTGTCCCTGCCCCCAAACTCTAAAGATAATATGTGCAGTGCAGTTCGATGATCTTTATAACCCTTGTGATACAGCGTGACAGGAGCTGCTCCTCACTGCTCTCCGCTCCTGTCTGGGACAATACCGCACACAGCAGTGTGCAGCTCACCCTGTGAGTAACATCGTCTTGTCCGAAAAGAGGAGGTGTAGCCACACACCCTATTCTCTGCAGAGAAACAGCTATTATCAGGAGACTGCCTGATAACATTATCAGGGGGCTGGTGTGACAGGAACTACTCTTTACTGCTCACCGATCTATCTGGGACATTAGAGTAATGTGCATCTCCTGTCACACCAGACCTCTGGTAATGTCTGCCTGTCTGCAGTCAGAGGTGATGGGGCGTATCCTGCTGCCTGCTAGTAGTCCTGCAAGAGAATGAGACATTATCGGGGGGCTGGCTGCTACTACTAAAAGCCATGAGCAGGCCACGCACCCCCTATTCTCCTACTGGTTGTTCCTCACAGTGGGGAGCTGAACAATGGTGTGTGACATAAGGTCCCAGGCGGGAGGGAGAGCGGTGAGGAGCAGCTCCCATCCCAATGAATTATAAGTGTAAGATTATGGTCACACAATCAATATTTGTGAGCCAAAACAAGGAGTGGGCCAAAAATACAAAAGTGGTGATGTGTCTCTATTATTATTTTCCTCTGACTGTAACAATCCTGGTTTTGGCTTACAAATACTGATGTAAAATACTTATCAAACCCCGATAGTGTGAACGTCCATACCGCGAAAGAATTAAAACAGTATTGCCAATACGTGCCTGCCACACAGAATTACCATTATGTAGCAGTATCCATGGCATAATTCTAGTGCACAGCCCAAATAGTAGGCAGAGCAGTGTACATGTAATAGAGGATAAGAAGAAAGACTAGTGATAACCATTGGTAGGTACTGCATCATACAGGGGTATAATAAAAGTTATTTTTTGTACTATGCAGAGGGGGCTGGGGACTTACATACAGCTTACTAGAATGCTGTAAATGATACCTTAAAGGTGAATAGTGTAAGCACAAACTTTATCTCTCTAAAGAACATGCATAAGAGCCGACTGCATCTACATAAACATGATATCTGCGAGTTCAAGACTCCACAGTCAGAAGTTAATTCTGGACAACAGAATTTGGGCAGCGAGGATAACTGTATTTTAAGACTGTGCCAAGAATCAAAGTCAATTTCACCAAATCCTGGGCACTTCTACAGCTTGCATTGAGTGGTCAAAACAGGCTCATAAAAAATCAAACTTGGTTACTACCTGTGTATACACAGTGCCTTGCGAAAGTATTCGGCTCCCTGGAACTTTTCCATCTTTTCCCAAATATCATGCCTCAAACATAAAGATACCACATGTAAATTTGAAGAATCAACTAGTGGAACAGAATTGTGAAGTTAAATGAAATTTATTGGTTATTTTAAATTTTTGTGGAAATTCAAAAACTGAAAAGTGGGGCGTGCAATATTATTCTGCCCCTTTACTTTCACTGCAGCAAACTCACTCCAGAAGTTCATTGCGGATCTCTGAATGATCCAATGTTGTCCTAAATGCCTAATGATGATAAATATAATCCACCTGTGTGTAATCAAGTCTCCGTATAAATGCACCTGCTCTGTGATAGTCTCAGGGTGCTGTTTGAAGTACAGAGAGCATCATGAAGACCAAGTAACACAACAGTCAGGTCCGTGATACTGTTGTGGAGAGGTTTAAAGCCGGATTTGGATACAAAATGATTTCCAAAACTTTAAACATCCCAAGGAGCACTGTGGAAGCGATCATATTGAAATGGAAGGAGTATCATACCACTGCAAATCTACCAAGACCCGGCCATCCCTCTAAACTTTCATCTCAAACAAGGAGAAGACTGATCAGAGATGCAGCCGAGGTCCATGATCACTCTGGATGAACTGCAGAGATCTACAGCTGAGGTAGGACAGTCTGTCCATAGGACAACAATCAGTCGTACACTGCACAAATCTGGTCTTTATGGAAGAGTGGCAAGAAGAAAGCCATTTCTCCAAGATATCATAAAAAGTGTTGTTTAAAGTTTGCAACAAGCCACCTGAGAGACACACCAAACATGTGGAAGAAGGTGCTTTGGTCAGATGAAACCAAAATCAAACTTTTTGGCAACAATGCCAAACGATATGTTTGGCGTAAAGGCAACACAGCTCATCAACCTGAACACACCATCCCCACTGTCAAACATGGTGGTGGCGGCATCATGGTTTGGGCCTGCTTTTCTTCAGCAGGGACAGGGAAGATGGTTAAAATTGATGGGAAGATGGATGGAGCCAAATACAGAACCGTTCTTGAAGAAAACCTGTTGGAGTCTGCAAAAGACCTGAGACTGGGACGGAGATTTGTCTTCCAACAAGACAATGATCCCAAACATAAAGCAAAATCTACAATGGAATGGTTCACAAATAAACATATCCAGGTGTTAGAATGGCCAAGTCAAAGTCCAGACCTCAATCCAATCGAGAATCTGTGGAAAGAGCTGAAAACTGCTGTTCACAAACGATCTCCATCAAACCTCACTGAGCTCGAGCTGTTTGCTAAGGAACAATGGGCAAGAATTTCAGTCTCTCGATGTACAAAACTGATAGACATACCCCAAGCGACTTGCAGCTGTAATCGCAGCAAAAGGTGGCGCAACAAAGTATTAAGTTAAAGGGGCAAAATAATATTGCACGGCCCACTTTTCAGTTCTTGAATTTCCACAAAAATTTTAAATAACCAATAAATTTCGCTCAACTTCACAATTGTGTTCCACTTGTTGATTCTTCACCAAAAATTTACATTTGGTATCTTTATGTTTGAAGCATGATATGTGGGAAAAGGTTGAAACGCTCCGAGGAGCCAAATACTTTCGCAAGGCACTGTATATATAAAGTCTCCAAAATGGTCACGTTGATTTTCAATTTTGATGACAGAGGGGAGAAAGTGGCACAATTCATTTTATAAATTGACATAAACTGAATAAATGTATGTCAAAGTATATTAAAAGGGGGTCCACTATTGGACGGCCCTTCATTAGCAGCTAGCATGCCCCACATAAAACATGTGCTTACCTCCCAGACTGGTACAGCCACTCTGATGTTGGCGGTGAGTATCCCGGTGGTCACATGACAGTGCTATGTTAAGTGACCACTGCAGTCAATCAGCGGCCACTGACTGGCTCCAACAGTCACATGAAATAGAAATGTCACCATATTGTACTACGAGTCCTTTAACGGTTAAGAAGGGGTTGTCCAGTATATGAAAACCCCTTTAAATTATTATTGACCAAAGGGGCAGGAATATAAGGCTTTTCTAACGGAAGTAGTATTGCCCCTTTGCTGGACAAGTTCTAATCTGTGATTCAAGAAGGGAATGAGATGTTCCTTTTGGATATTTTGCATCACTCTTCACACATATCATGTAATGCGTGCAAATTAATAAAAAAACATAAGAATTAATGGCCATGAATAATGGTGTTCATCGAATGCCAAGCTAGGGAGTTCCTGTTCTCTCTGAAATCCTACATGCAGCCTCTCACTTCAGATGGCTGAATGACATCATGGAAAACCATTTTCCCATGGGAGCACAGCTGCTATTTGAGAATCAGCTCTTCCAGCATGTGTAAAATGCACAGTCCTTAAGTCAGGCACAAGACATGGACTACAGGAGTTCTCATTTTGTATCTTACAGCACCGACTCCTAATTGTAAGTGGGAATATGGAAAATATGTTTTCGAGTCACTGGTAGTCACAACAGTCTCATTATATCAGTTTCCTGACGGAGATCATAGTGACAACAGTGCAGGAGATCATGTCCGAGTGACTCTTCAGTCAATGAGTTGTGACATGTATCCCAGAGGTATTCATGGACAAGCTAACCATGTCACTGCTGAAATCAATATGGAGCAGGTTTACTTTTCTGGGCCACCGCGAAACGCTTAAGAATAAAGTGGATGTTATATCACATTTAAGAAATGGTTACAGCGATAATGTGACAATGCTATAACCTCCATAATAAGTCATCCAATGTGATATATTCAGGAAAATAACAGGATTCCTTCAGACGAATGTCTGTCTATACTCAAAAAATAGTCCAGTGTATTAATGTGAAAGTCAAAAGCTTATTCAGCTGATACCGTATTATGCAAGGGAACAGGGCACGAGCAATGATCTTAACAAAACTAATATTTTCAATCACTTTGATTTTGACAAGAAAAAAACTCAAACGACCAGGAAATTAAAAAAACAGAGAACAAACAATACATTAATAATGCAACATATGACACTGCAATCAGTGTGCTTAAAGGGCTTGTTCACTTTCAAATATGTTTCTATCCCAGCTGCAAATTATCATCAAACCAAAAACTGAGCTTTAAGGTACCGTCACATTAAGCGACGCTGCAGCGATATAGACAACGATGCCGATCGCTGCAGCGTCGCTGTTTCGTCGTTGTGTGGTCGCTGGAGAGCTGTCACACAGACAGCTCTCCAGCGACCAACGATGCCGAAGTCCCCGGGTAACCAGGGTAAACATCGGGTTATTAAGCGCAGGGCCGCGCTTAGTAACCTGATGTTTACCCTGGTTACCAGTGTAAATGTAAAAAAAAAAAAAAAGTACATAATTACATTCCGGTGTGTGTCGCGTCCCCCGGCGTCCGCTTCCCTGCACTGTGTAAGCGCCGGCCCTAAAGCAGAGCGGTTACGTCACCGCTGTGCTTTGCTTTACGGCCGGCACTGACACATTCAGTGCATGAAGCTCTGAGCGGCAGCGCATAACCCTGTGGACGCCGGGGGACGTGACAGACATCAGAAGGTGAGTATGTAGTGTTTTTTTTTACTTTTACAATGGTAACTAGGGTAAATATCGGGTTACTAAGCGCGGCCCTGCGCTTAGTAACCCGATATTTACCCTGGTTACCATTGTAAAACATTGCTGGCATCGTTGCTTTTGCTGTCAAACAACGATACACACCGATCTGACGACCAAATAAAGTTCTGGACTTCTAGCTCCGACCAGCGATATCACAGCGGGATCCTGATCGCTGCTGCGTGTCAAACACAACGATATCGCTATCCAGGACGCTGCAACGTCACGGATCGCTATCGTTATCGTTGTTAAGTTGTTCAGTGTGAAGGTACCTTTACTATCTTTCCCCAGGTCCACTCAAAGTACAAAAACAAACAAACAAAAAAACAGGACATTGTGAGTACTGATAGTCATCTCATCTTATGTGTTTTTTTTCTTATTTATAATGTTGGGTGGCACACTTACATTTACAGATTATCCACAGGACACTGATGTACACTGTGTGCAGAATTATTAGGCAAAGTTGCATTTTGATCACATGATACTTTTTATACATGTTGTCCTACTCCAAGCTGTTCAACTACCAATTAAGTAAATCAGGTGATGTGCATCTCTGTAATGAGGAGGGGTGTTGTCTAATGACATCAAAACCCTATATAAGGTGTGTTTAATTATTAGGCAACTTCCTTTCCTAATGGGTCAGAAGAGAGATTTGTAGACCTCTGAAAAGTCCAAAATTGTGAGATGTGTTGCAGAGGGATGCAGCAGTCTTGAAATTGCCAAACTTTTGAAGCGTGATCACCGAACAATCAAGCGTTTCATGGCAAATAGCCAACAGGGTTGCAAGAAGCGTGTTGGGCAAAAAAGGCGCAAAATAACTGCCCATGAATTGAGGAAAATCAAGCGTAAAGCTGCCAAAATGCCATTTGCCACCAGTTTTGCCATATTTCAGAGCTGCATCGTTACTGGAGTAACAAAAATCACAAGGTGTGCCATACTCAGGGACATGGCCAAGGTAAGGAAGGCTGAAAAACAACCACGTTTGAACAAGAAACATAAGATAAAACATCAAGACTGGGCCAAGAAATATCTTAAGACTGACTTTTCAAAGGTTTTATGGACTGATGAAATGAGAGTGACTCTTGATGGGCCAGATGGATGGGCCAGAGGCTGGATCAGTAAAGGGCAGAGAGCTCCACTCCGACTCAGATGCCAGCAAGGTGGAGGTGGGGTACTGGTATGGGCTGGTATCATCAAAGATGAACTTATGAGACCTTTTCGGGTTGAGGATGGAGTGAAGCTCAACTCCCAGACCTACTTCCAGTTTCTGGAAGACAACTTCTTGAAGCAGTGGTACAGGAAGAAGTCGGTATCATTCAAGAAAAACATGATTTTCATGCAGGACAATGCTCCATCACATGCCTCCAACTACTCCACAATGTGGCTGGCCAGTAAAGGTCTCAAAGAAGAAAAAATGACATGGCCCCTTGTTCACCTGATCTGAACCCCATAGAGAACCTGTGGTCCCTCATAAAATGTGATATCTACAGGGAGAGAAAACAGTACACCTCTCGGAACAGTGTCTGGGAGGCTGTGGTGGCTGCTGCACGCAATGTTGATCGTAAACAGATCAAGCAACTCACAGAATCTATGGATAGAAGGCTGTTGAGTGCCACCATAAAGAAAGGTGGCTACATTGGGCACTAATTTTTTGGAGTTTTGTTTTTGCATGTCAGAAATGTTTATTTCAAAATTTTGTGCAGTTATATTGGTTTACCTGGTGAAAATAAACAAGTGAGATGGGAATATATTTGTTTTTTATTAAGTTGCCTAATAATTCTGCACAGTAATAGTTACCTGCACAAACAGATATCCTCCTAAGATAGCCAAATCTAAAAAAAAAACACTCCAACTTCCAAAAATATTAAGCTTTGATATTTATTAGTCTTTTGGGTTGATTGAGAATATAATAATAATAATAATAATAATAATTTTTATTTATATAGCGCCAACATATTCCGCAGCGCTTTACAACTTATAGAGGGGACTTGTACAGACAATAGACATTACAGCATAACAGAAATCACAGTTCAAAATAGATACCAGGAGGAATGAGGGCCCTGCTCGCAAGCTTACAAACTATGAGGAAAAGGGGAGACACGAGAGGTGGATGGTAACAATTGCTTTAGTTATTTGGACCAGCCATAGTGTAAGGCTCGGGTGTTCATGTAAAGCTGCATGAACCAGTTAACAGCCTAAGTATGTAGCAGTACAGACACAGAGGGCTATTACCTGCATAAAGTGTATGAGAACACGATGCAAGGAACCTGATTATGTGTTTTGTTTTTTTTCTATTTTTAATAGGCCACACAGGGATAGTTAGGTTAATGCGTTGAGGCGGTAGGCCAGTCTGAACAAATGCGTTTTTAGGGCACGCTTAAAACTGTGGGGATTGGGGATTAATCATATTAACCTAGGTAGTGCATTCCAAAGAATCGGCGCAGCACGTGTAAAGTCTTGGAGACGGGAGTGGGAGGTTCTGATTATTGAGGATGCTAACCTGAGGTCATTAGCAGAGCGGAGGGCACGGGTAGGGTGGTAGACTGAGACCAGAGAGGAGATGTAGGGTGGTGCTGAGCCATGGAGTGCTTTGTGGATGAGGGTAGTAGTTTTGTACTGGATTCTGGAGTGGATGGGTAGCCAGTGTAATGACTGGCACAAGGTAGAGGCATCGGTGTAACGGTTGGTGAGGAATATGATCCTGGCAGCAGCATTCAGGACAGATTGGATCGGGGAGAGTTTGGTAAGAGGGAGGCCGATTAGTAGAGAGTTACAATAGTCCAGACGGGAATGAATAAGAGAAACAGTAAGAGTTTTTGCAGAGTCGAAAGTAAGAAAAGGGCGAATTCTAGAAATGTTTTTGAGATGCAGATAAGAAGAGCGAGCCAGTGATCGGATGTGGGGGGTGAATGAAAGCTCGGAATCAAGGATGACCCCAAGGCAGCGGGCATGTTGCTTTGGAGTAATGATTGAACTGCACACGAAGATGGCAATGTCAGGCAAAGGTAGGTTAGTAGAGGGAGAGAACACGAGGAGTTCAGTTTTTGACAGGTTCAGTTTCAGATAGAGGGAGGACATGATGTTAGAGACAGCGGTAAGACAATCACTGGTGTTTTCTAAGAAGGTCGGAGTGAAAGCAGGAGAAGAGGTGTATAATTGGGTGTCATCAGCATAGAGATGGTACTGGAACCCAAATCTACTGATTGTTTGTCCAATAGGGGCAGTATACAAAGAGAAGAGGAGGGGGCCTAGGACTGATCCTTGAGGAACCCCAACAGTAAGGGTACTGTCACACAGTGCCATTTTCATCACTACGACGGTACGATTCGTGGCGTTCTAGCGATATCGTTACGATATCGCAGTGTCTGACACGCAGCAGCGATCAGGGACCCTGCTGAGAATCGTACGTCGTAGCAGATCGTTTGGAACTTTCTTTCGTCGCTTGATCACCCGCTGACATCGCTGGATCGTTGTGTGACACCGATCCAGCGATGTGTTCGCTTGTAACCAGGGTAAACATCGGGTAACTAAGCGCAGGGCCGCGCTTAGTAACCCGATGTTTACCCTGGTTACCAGCGTAAACGTAAAAAAAACAAACAGTACATACTCACATTCCGGTGTCTGTCCTCCGGCGTCTCAGCTTCTCTGCACTGTGAGCGCCTGCCGGCCGGAAAGCGAACACAGCGGTGACGTCACCGCTCTGCTTTTCGGCTATGGTGCTTACACAGTGGAGAGAAGCAGAACGCCGGGGGACAGACACCGGAATGTAAGTATGTAGTGTTTGTTTTTTTTACGTTTACGCTGGTAACCAGGGTAAACATCGGGTTACTAAGCGCGGCCCTGCGCTTAGTAACCCGATGTTTACCCTGGTTACCCGGGGACTTCGGCATCGCTCCAGCGCCGTGATTGCAAAGTGTGACCGCAGTCTACGACGCTGGAGCGATAATCATACGACGCTGCGACGTCACGGATCGTGCCGTCGTAGCGATGAAAATGGCACTGTGTGACAGTACCCTAAGGGGAAGGTGAGAGGAGGAGGAACCAGCAAAACATACAGTGAAGGATCGGTCAGAGAGATAGGAGGAGAACCAGGAGAGAACGGTGTCCTTGAGGCCGATGGAGCGGAGCATAGTGAGGAGGAGCTGATGATCCACAGTGTCGAATGCTGCGGAAAGATCCAATAGAATTAGCATGGAGTAGTGACCATTAGATTTAGCTGTTAGTAGGTCATTAGAGACTTTAGTGAGGGCAGTTTCAGTAGAGTGTAAAGAGCGGAAGCCAGATTGAAGAGGGTCGAGAAGAGAGTTATCTGAGAGATAGCGGGTAAGACGGGAGTGGACCAGGCGTTCCAGGAGTTTAGAGATGAAGGGAAGATTAGAGACAGGTCTATAATTAGCGGCACAGTTTTGGTTGAGGGAGGGTTTTTTAAGTAATGGATGTATGATGGCATGCTTAAATGAGGAGGGAAGAATACCGGAAGTGAGGGAAAGGTTAAATATTTTTGTTATGTGAGAGGTGACAGCCGGGGAAAGGGACTGGAAAAGATGTGACGGAATGGGGTCACTGGTGCAAGTGGTCGGGCGAGAAGATGCAAGGAGCCTGCTTACTTCTTCTTCAGTAACTGGTTCAAAGTCAGAGAGTGAACTAGATGCAGTGGGGGAGGGAGGACAGTGCCTGGTATGAAGAGATTGGGAGATGATTTCCTGTCGAATGTGGTCAATTTTTTCTTTGAATTAATTGGCCAGATCGTCAGCGCGGAGATCTGTGGTTGGGGCCTGCTCTCTTGGGTTGAGTAGGGACTGGAAAGTGTCGAAGAGACGTTTAGGGTTATTGGACAGTGAGGTGATGAGGGTGTTGAAATAGGTTTGTTTGGAGAGGTGAAGGGCAGAGTTGTATGTTTTTAGCATGAACTTATAATGGATGAAATCTTCGGGTAGATTAGATTTTCTCCACAGACGTTCGGCGCACCTGGAGCATCGCTGCAGGAAGCGTGTTTGCAGCGTGTGCCACGGTTGTCGCCGTCTGTGTCGAGTTGCTCTATGTATAGGAGGAGCAGCTTCATCCAGGGCACTTTGCAGGGTTTCATTGTAATGGTTCAGAGCAGAATCAGGACATGAGATGGAGGAGATTGGGGCCAATGAGGACTGCAAGTTCTTCATAAGTTTCTGGGTGTTAATGGCCTGTATGTTTCTGTAAGTGTGGAAAGTGGGGGTGACCTGAGCGAATATAGAGAATATAGTTGTTGATCAATAATAAAAATAATCCTCTAAAATACAACTTGCCTAATAATTCTGCACACAGTGTATGTATAGTGGAATGTGGTATTTAAAGGTGTTGTTCCCTTTCAATTATGTTTCTATCCCTGCAGTAGTATGCTAACACACTACAAACTGCACTGCACTCCCCTTCCCTTGTTCCACCAGCGACTTTCTACTGCTGCTCCAGATGTATAACATCGGCTGCAGCACTGAGGTTATGACAACAGTGTGGCAGTCAATCAGTAAGCCCCATCGCTATGAAGGGGGCATTCTGTGTCTACACTGCCAGAGCCACTGACCTCACTGATTGGCTGCCGTGCTGTCGAGGTGATCTCAGCACAGCAGGAAAGGCCATGCACCAGGAGCAGCGGACACTCGCTGGTGGACCCAGAGGAGGAGAGTACAGTGCAGTTTATTGTTTTATAACAAGCTGTTGCGGAGATAGAAATTTAATTGAGAGGGAACAACCCTTTCAAATACTAAATTTTCATTTAAATACATCAGAGACATGTAGAAAATCTGTAAATATATCGCCCACCCAACATTTTGAAATAAAACATGTAAGATGAGATGACTATCAGTGCTTTTAATGTCCAGGTTTTTTCATGGGGTGTATGAGCAGTACCTACAGGAACACAGTATATTACTACTGCTGCAACACTGCTCTGATGATCCGCTGCGGTGATAATTATCAGGCCAATATCATTTGGATTTAAGAACAAAACGTATCAAAGCGGTCATGGGATTATAGGGATTATATTTTTGGCAGTAACATTTTGTTACAGGGCAATTAGCACATGGTGATATGCTTAAACGGTTCTCTGTCCAAAACGAAATGACAGGACAGTGACGTCAACTTTGTCAATTACGTGACATCATTCGTAACCTTTTCCCCTATAAACGGATGTGTTTCTATTGGTAAGAGTAAGGTGAGTTCACAGCGTGAGGCCAAGTTCCCCGGTCTTGAAGAGGGGGCCAAAAAGTCAGCGCTGACCAAGATCCGATGCCTAGCGATGGGTTTAGGCACAGTAAGGTCTCTTTCACACATTTTTTCTTTAGTTTTCATTCTTCCACATCACCTACTTCGCTTAAAAGACATTCTGCGAAAGCCTGCCCATTACCATATTAAATCCCCATAAAGTAAGTGGCCTTGATTTCAGCATCAAGCAGCAAAAAAGAAAAAAACAAACAAACACTTGGTATCTAATGAAAAAACTCAATTACGGTAAGTGCTTGATGAAATCGTATTACCCTTGGAATAATTTGGTCTTGAAGCCGCAATGCCCATGGGAGTGCGGACATATTATGGAGGAGATAAAGCAGCTGGCCAGTTCTTCCAGATGCTTTAGGCTACTTTCACACTTCCGTCGGTACGGGGCCGTCGCAAACCGTCGGCCCGACGTACGTTGTGCTAAATTTAGCACAACGTGGGCAGCGGATGCAGTTTTACAACGCATCCGCTGCCCATTGTGATGAGCGGGGAGGAGGGGGCGGAGTTTCGGCCGCGCATGCGCAGTCGGAAATGGCGGATTCGACGGACAAAAAAACGTTACATTGAACTTTTTTGGTCACCGCGGACCGCTAAAACACAACGCATCCGTCGTACTACGGATGCGACGTGTGGTTATCCGTTGCAATCCGCCGTCCATTAAAGTGTATGGCAAAAAAACGGATCCTGCGGGCAACTTTGTAGGATCCGGTTTTTTGCCATAATGACGGATTGCGACGGAGGCAAAAAGACGGAAGTGTGAAAGTAGCCTTAGACACTAATACCAGACAAATATCTGGAGTATCCCTTTTCTAGATTACAACCAGCAAATACTAAAACTGCATAAGCCCAGGCCAAAGTAGAGACGGTTGTTTCTGGAATGCGGAAGCCAACCAGAGGGCAGTTGCTAAATTACGGGCAGTGTCAGTAGGAAAGTTCCCTGCCACATGTTGGTTTCATTCACTATTCTAGTGCGGCCACAATAGTAAATGGTGATTATCCAGAAAACACCATACAAAGCTGACATGAGAGAAAGCGCTAATGCTACTTAATTGTAGTGATGGGAATCCCCATTTATGGGACATCGGTTGCATATCTAAGTAATGTGCCACCAGCGTCTGTCATAACACAAACACCCGCTGCTTGCCTATATACAGTATGATTACGGAGCTGAAAGATGCATAGTTTCCACTAATTAGAACTATATGTTATACTATTTTCCACATTCTGGTAGAATTTACATGAAGATTCAAAGAACAGAAAATGCTGAAAATATTAGGTTGGTAGTAGGTGGAGTACAGGCTGGCAGATGAGAGTATGTTGTATTTCATCAAGAGCCTTTAGGGTATGTGCACACGTTGCGGATTTTTCCGCAGAATCCGCAGGTAAAATTACCTGCGGGTTTTCTGTGGATTTTGTGCAGTTTTTGTGCGGATTTCGCCTGCGTTTTAACACCTGCCAATTCCTATAAAGGAATAGGTGTAAAACGCTGTGGAATCCGCACAAAGAATTGACATGCTGCGGAAAATAAACCGCTGTTTTTGCGTGGAATTTCCCGCAGCATGTGCACTGCGGATTTGGTTTTCCATACGTTTACATGGTACTGTACACCGCATGAAAAACTGCTGCGGATCCGCAGCCAAATCCGCAACGTGTGCACATACCCTTAAAACAATGCATGTGCCACAATTTCCACCCAAATCCCTACATTTACACATCCTTTTCTGTTTTTTACATCCAACAAAAAATGTCATCCTTTTCGCACCTTGCTTTTGCATCCATTTTAAAAGCTGAAGAAGGTAAACTGTCTGATCAGAACTTTTTTTTGCATCCAATGACTTATCTATGTACTCAGTGTCATTAATTCCACAGCGCTTTACAGCCATCATCACCACTGTCCCTATTGGGGCTCACAATCTAAATTCCCTATCCGTATGTCTTTGGAATGTGGGAAGAAACCAGAGAACCCAGAAGAAACCCACACAAATACAGAGAGAACATACAAACGCCTTGTAGATGTCCTTGGTGGGATTTAAACCCAGGACCCCAATTCTGCAAAGCCACAGTATTAACTACTGAGCCATCATGATGAGCAATATTAAAAACAGATGAAACACGTTTGGAAAACTAGCTTAAAGGATGTTTTTGTTTCCCAGTAATTTTTAACAGCTTAAATGGCCAAATTTAATCTGTAAAAAAGATAAGGATCAGGCATGTTGTGATTTTAATGGAGCAGACAAACTGATTTGTTTTGTTTTTTTACTTTTGTGGATTGCCTTTTGTGGATGTGCTAGAGGTTACATTAAATTCTATGGGTGCATACAGCTCTGGCAAAAATTAAGAGACCACCACATCAAAACCCTGCCATGAGCAGCCCAATCTCCAGACCTGAACCCCACTGAAAACCTCTGGAATGTAATCAAGAGGATGATGGATAGTCAGAAGTCATCAAACAAAGAAGAACAGCTTACATTTTTGTGCCAGAAGCAATGTGAAAAACCAGTGGAAAGCATGCCAAGACGCATGAAAGCTGTGATTAAAAATCATGGTTATTCCACAAAATATTGATTTCTAAACTCTTTCTGAGTTAAAACATTAGTATTGTTGTTTATAAATGATTCTGAACTTGTTTTCTTTGCATTATTTGAGGTCTGAAAGCACTGTTTTTTTTTTTTTT
The DNA here is from genome assembly GCF_051348905.1 of Ranitomeya variabilis. Classification (NCBI taxonomy): domain Eukaryota; kingdom Metazoa; phylum Chordata; class Amphibia; order Anura; family Dendrobatidae; genus Ranitomeya; species Ranitomeya variabilis. Next base: position 544,955,484 of record NC_135234.1, read on the forward strand.
AAATGTTGACCACTTCTCCTTTTCAGAAAAAAATACAAAATTTATTGCTTCGAAATTCGGAGACATGGCAGAAGTTTATAGAATCAATGAACAATTTACATTTTACTGAAAAATATACCTATAAAGACAAACTGAACTGAACATTTTGCAGTGGTCTCTTAATTTTTGCCAGAGCTGTATACTGCTTGTTTAAAAAAACAAACAAAAAAAAACAGACAGCACACGTAAAAGTAAAATGGAGGTGAATATAGCCTAAGCTACATAATTATAATCCGGGCACAACTTCAAAACAAATTATAGTTATAACTAGAGATGAGCGACTTGATTCACGGAGGGTCGAGTTTGAGTCGAATTTCCTGAAATTCATGGTTTGCAAGAAAAATTAATTTAAAAAGTTGCCAGCACCATTTCCCACATTGCTGAAGCATCAAAGAGCAGGCCAATGTTATTTTGCATGGCTGAGTGGGCCTTCCTATACTGACATCATACCTTGTACAATTGTGGTCAGTACCTGGGTCACAGATCAGTGGTTCCCAGTAGAGCCCAGTTACTAGTCATTTTCCATCTCCAGAGTCACTGTGTAAGTCTCTCTCCTGTACTGTGTAAGTTCCTATGATCAGCGGGGTCCTTTCACCTGTAGTGGTGGTCGGTGGGGTCCGCTCTCTCTCCTCTCCCCCACATGTATTTTCCAAGCACTTACAAGCTTTCCAGTTTAGAGATTTGCGTAAATTGATTCCCACAAATGGAATTTTCTTTCGAGAATTTGGCAAAGCCAGCAAATTCAAATCTCAAAATATTCCCTTATCTCTAGCTATAACCTCAGGACAATTGCTATACCTAGTGATTATCTATCAGGAAAGTATTGTCAACAGCCGATCACCAGGCACTTGGGGGTCAGGTCCCTTTGATCACCAATCTCTGAAGTTAAGGATTTACACTAGTAAAGACAGACAGATACAAAGAGTCTGTGTTATGTTCTGGGACAGCGGCTGGATTGTGTCACTCCCTAAAGGTACCGTCACACTAAACGATATCGCTAGCGATCCGTGACGTTGCAGCGTCCTGGCTAGCGATATCGTTTAGTTTGACACGCAGCAGCGATCAGGATCCTGCTGTGATGTCGCTGGTCGCTGAATAAAGTTCAGAACTTTATTTGGTCGTCCGATCGCCGTGTATCGTTGTGTTTGACAGCAAAAGCAACGATACCAGCGATATTTTACACTGGTAACCAGGGTAAACATCGGGTTACTAAGCGCAGGGCCGCGCTTAGTAACCCGATGTTTACCCTGGTTACCAGCGTAAAATGTAAAAAAACAAACAGTACATACTCACATGCGTCCCCCGGCGTCCGCTTCCCACACTGACTGAGCGCCGCAAAGTGAAAGTGAAACCACAGCACAGCGGTGACGTCACCGCTGTGCCCTGCTACTGCCGGCGCTCAGTCATTGCAGGAAGCGGACGCCGGGGGACGCATGTAAGTATGTACTGTTTGTTTTTTTTACATTTTACTCTGGTAACCAGGGTAAACATCGGGTTACTAAGCGCGGCCCTGCGCTTAGCAACCCGATGTTTACCCTGGTTACCCAGTGACCTCGGCATAGTTGGTCGCTGGAGAGCGGTCTGTGTGACAGCTCTCCAGCGATCAAACAGCGACGCTGCAGCGATCGGCATCGTTGTCGCTATCGCTGCAGCGTCGCTTAGTGTGACGGTACCTTAACTCAATACTGGATGCTTGTCTGCTGTGGGGTTAGATAGTTAGGCTGCTTTCACACTAGCGTCAGTATGGGGCCGTCGCGCTGTGTCGGCCCGACGTACCGACGCATACTGTGAAGAAAATGCCCGACGTTGGCAGCGGAAGCAGTCTTAAGACGCTTCCGCTGCTTTATTGTAAGGTCCGGGGAGGAGGGGGCGGAGTTTCGGCCGCCCGCCCGTCGAAAATGGCAGCCCCGACGCACAAAAAAAGTTACATGTAACTTTTTTGTGGCGGCGGTGCACCAAAACATGACGCAACCGTCGCACGACGGTTGCAACGTGTGGCACTGTGTCGCAATGCGTCGGTAATGTTAGTCTATGGGGAAAAACGTATCCTGCAGACAACTTTGCAGGATGCGTTTTTTCTCCACATCGACGCATTGCGACGTGCAGTGCACGACGCTAGTGTGAAAGAAGCCTTAGGGGCAACTAGAATGAGGCTTGCAAGCCACAAAGGCGACAATGTTGCCAACTGAGTATTTCTGATTGGTAATAAATTGGTGTGCCATGTAAGCAGCAATATCATTGTGCCAAATTGTACTTACTTATGTAATAACCTATGCATCCATGAGCTCTCTCCTAGTGCTTGCGTGGTGGCAGGTGGAGTTCCTCTGTTGCTTTAGTTTAACAGTATAGATTATTACCGTAATTTAAAAAAATTCTGTTTGCACAGCACGTCTTCTGCAGGATATTCTATTTAGCCTGCAAGAGACACCCAATTCATTAGCCTCAAAGAATAGGGTCTGCAGAAGAGAAACCAGATCATTGACTGTAGAAAAGCAAGGCCCATCCAAGTGAGAGTGTAACAGAGCCATGAATGGGGAGACAGAGCCAGCTGGCTTATGTGCCTTCCTGACCACACTCAGAACTAACCCCGAACTGATTAACACTTCCTGCAAGAAATTCTCACACATTGTGTATATACTTGTATATCTACAGAGTAGTATAGAAAAGCTCCATCATGAAAGAGATAAACACACACAGATAAGGTGAAATAAACGCGATTTACGGGAAGTTTAAGGCTATGTGCACACGTTGCAGATTTCCTGTAGATCTGCAGCTTTTTTTTCTGCGCAGAAACGCTACAGATCTGCAAGTGATTTACATTACAATGTACCGTAAATCAATGGCAAAAAAAAATGCTGTGGTAATGGTGCAGAAAAATCTGCACAGAAAACGCAGCAGATTCAAAAAAGGACCATGTCAATTCTTTTTGCAGATCTGCTGCATTTCTGCACCCATTCCAGAAATCTGCAAAAAAGGAAGAAATCCGCACAAAAATCTGCAACGCGTGCACATACCAAAAAAAGGCGCAGATGCTGACCTGCATTTTCTGCCAAGAAATGCAGAATCTGCACAGAAAATTTCACAGTCAAATCTGCAACGTGTGCATATAGCCTAAGGCTATGTGCACACGATGTGGAATGGGGTGCAGAATTTTCTGAAATGTGTCCAGCTATAAAGTTAAACACAATAGTAAAGGTCACATATACAATAACTTTTTCATTAATAAGCAGGAATCATACCCAAACGCTACCGTCAAAGGTAAAAAGCAGATCTAGAACAATATTAAATTATGACCTGATGGGAGGCTTTTTAGAGATCGCATAGGAAAGTAAAATCTTCAGACACAAACGGTCTTATTTGAAGATTGATAGCTGGATACTAAAATGTATATTCCATAAATCACTTACAAGATGTAACCTGCACATTCTTCTAGAATCTATAAAAAAAATGGCAAAACAATATAATTTTATGTTGAAAAATGTTTCCACTACAAAAAAAAGGACCCATCAATAAAGTCCAGTAGTACAATTACATGTTGCTAGTTTCATGGCCGTTCTCAGTGACTAGCCCTTATTTTTATTCCTATGTTCATGAGGCTTTTTTCACGCTGTTTTTTACCTCTTCTGTTTAAAGCATAACACTGGAAAGGTGAAAACCTGTGATGGTTTCTGTACATCAAGGCATCAATCAGCCATAGTAATCCATTGTTTAAAGGAGAAAAAATATATACGGTATACTATTTTGTTTATAAATGCCATTGAAACCTGATGCCATGTAAAAGCTGTGCAAAGGACAATTTGTACAATCCAGTTCACCCTCTATTGGGCTCTTAATATAATCCGTGACACGGAAAAGTCACTGCTGCGCGATGTGCTATAGCCAAACTCACAAACAGGAAGATGTCCCAGAGAGTTCTGGGAACATAAAATATCTGTCAAGTCTTTATTGCAGCATAATTAAAAATAGGTCTAATCCAAATAATAATTATAGCATTTTCCACTGGAAATTCTGTAATGTTTAGACGGCAACATTATTAAGGTGCCAGATTTTCAGTAAAATAAGTACGGTAAGTAATGTTTTTAAACAAATAAATTACAAGGTTTCTCTTATCCTTCGCAATGTTAAACACTGACGGCACACAGATAATGGGCGGACATACCATAGATGCAATCTGTGCGGCTGACCCTAGAGGTAAAAGGGCCCATTTCCACCTCCAAAGAATATGGAATTGTGCCTTATGATGAGCTATCGGGCTGCAGAGGGCCCATACATTGTTCTTGCACGGGGCCCTTTTCTGTCTGTGTCCGCCAAAGGTATGCCATCTGTTTGCTCTGTGTTTTTTTCACGGACCCCTAGATCCGTGCAGCCAGAAAAAAAACGGACATGTCCCCTTAAGTTTTGTACAGAAACACAGACCTGTGAACAACCCCATAGACCCTAATGAGTACATGTTTCATCCGGTAAAAAGACAAAATATACACGTCTGAATGAGGCCTTAGGAAAAGACATGCCATAGTTCACACATTATACAGAACACTTTTGCCTAATTTGGCCATACATACCGTATATACTCAGGTATAAGCTGAGATTTTCAACCCAATTTTTTAGACTAAAAGTGCCCCTCTCGGCTTATACTCGAGTCATTGTCCCAGGGGGTCGGCGGGGGAGGGGGAGTGGCAGCTGTCACATCATACTCACCCCGTCCTGGCCCGGTCTCTGCTCTGATGGTCTCCAGCGCCCGCAGCTCTTCCTGTGTTCAGCGGTCATGTGGTACCGCTCATTAAAGTAATGAATATGGATGTGACTCCACCACCATAGGCGTGAAGCACATATTCATTACATTAATGAGCGGTACCATGTGACCGCTGAACACAGGAACAAGCTGCCGTCGCGCGCCGGAGACCATTGGAGAAGCAGGAGGGGGCGAGTATGACGGGGGAGGGTGAGCCATGCGAAATTCACCAGTCCCTGTTCCACCGCCGGGCTCTGTCTTCCGCGTCCTATGGCTGTGATGTTCAGGTCAGAGAGCGTGATGACGTGGTTAGCGAGCGCCCTCTGCCTGAACAGTCACTGCAGAGACCCGGAAGACACAGCGGCGCGTGGCGGTGGAACGGGGACAGGTGAATATCGCAAGTGGCAGGGGCCTGAGCCAGCGGCGACAACGGCACCTGGCCCCCAGCGACGAGAGGTATGTCATTTTTTTTTTTAATTGCAGCTCAGCATACAGGGCATATTATTCTATGTAGCATCTTATGGGGCCATCAACCTTTGTGCAGCATTATATGGGGCATAATATTCTATGTAGCATCTTATGGGGCCATCAATCTTTGTGCAACATTATATTGGGTATATTATTCTATGGAGCATCTTATGGGGCCATCAACCTTTGTGCAGCATTATATGGGGCATAATATTCTATGGAGCATCTTATGGGGCCATCAACCTTTGTGCAGCATTATATGGGGCATAATCTATGGAGCATCTTATGGGGCCATCAACCTTTGTGCAGCATTATATGGGGCATAATATTCTATGTAGCATCTTATGGGGCCATCAATCTTTGTGCAACATTATATTGGGTATATTATTCTATGGAGCATCTTATGGGGCCATCAACCTTTGTGCAGCATTATATGGGGCATAATATTCTATGGAGCATCTTATGGGGCCATCAACCTTTGTGCAGCATTATATGGGGCATAATCTATGGGGCCATCAACCTTTGTGCAGCTTTATATGGGGCATAATATTGTATGGAGCATCTTATGGGGCCATCAACCTTTGTGCAGCATTATATGGGGCATAATATTCTACGGAGCATCTTATGGGGCCATCATTAACCTTTTATGCAGCATTATATGGCGCATATTTTAATATGGAGCATCTTATGGGGCCCATCATGAACTTTATGGAGCATTATATGGGGCTTCTGATTCAATATGGATATTCAAAAACACTTAGCCTACTGATGTCTCAATTAATTTTACTTTTATTGGTATCTATTTTTATATTTGAAATATACTCGAGTCAATACGTTTTCCCAGTTTTTTGTGGAAAAATTAGGGGTCTCGGCTTATACTTGGGTCGGCTTATACTCGAGTATATACGGTATATGTTTTTATAACCCATGCGTACTCTCTAGTGATTTTTCAGGTGTACTTTAGGGGTTTCCCAATGGTATTTTGTCCATCAAAGGGTTGCCGAACATAAGATGGCACAAAAAGGCACAAAATATTTTTCAGCACTATGAATAAAGAAAAATCTGGACAGCATAAAGCTGAGAATTATACAAGGGGGAAATATTCTATTTCTTTTTCCTGTGGGAAATTAATAAGACACCACGAAAAAGGAGCCAAGAGAGAGACAAAACTCAATGCTGAAACAGGGACCTTCCAGAGTTCCCACACTAATACATCACAGAACAGTCCGCTGCAGTACAGTAGATTAACAGATGGATACAACCACTCAGGTCAGCACTTCAAAAAGAATCCATAGTGAATGATGAAAAGCTCGTAAGTCACAAATCCTCACAAAATTACCACTTTTTAGAACCGTACAGCTTCTTCAAAATAAATTTTTTTTACTCTTCTAGGAGTAGAAACAGAAAATATTGTAAATACACAATGCATAGTACAATACAACATATGTCTACAAGATTATTACTCAGCTCAATAAGAATAATCGACTCCATTTTTATAATGTGCCAACATTGCCCTATGAAGGGCACAATGACATTTTGACATTTTTCAAGTGGCATCCCAGTAATAGAACATGAAAACTATTCAGGCTCACTGCAGACCACCAATAAGGGAATACTTTGTTATATACACTGTATAGTATTATGTACTGTAAAACACAGAATAGAGAGGACACAAACTGAAATAAGAATCTGACAGCACAATTTACAAAGAAATAACCAGACAACAGAGGACCTTTTATCTTCTGTCATAAGGACTAAAGACCCTCACAAAATTCTTGGCATCAGTCGCTATCTTCAAAGTGCTAAATGTTTGGGACTTTGGGAAAATTGTCTTTTGAGGGTGGCTCATGGATTGCAATTTAACCTCAAATTTTGCATTTTCACAAGGGTAGCAGGAGAAAATGCATCATACAATTTGTTGTGCAATTTCTCCTGAGTACGCCGATATACCATATGTAGGGGGAAAACTACTGTTTGGGCAGGACTTGCAAGGGAAGGAGTACCAATTCATTTTTTGAATGCAAAAATTGCTGGAATCATTAGTGGACGCCATGTCACTTTTGGAGAGCCCCTGATGTGCCTAAACAGTGGAAACCCCCAGCAAAAGTGACCGCTTTTTGGAAACTAGAACCCTCACGGAATGTAGATGTGTGGTGGTGAGCACTTTGAATCCCCAGGTGCTTCACAGAAGTTTATAACCTAGAGCCATAAAAATAAAAATTCATCGCTGACTGTCAAAAGCAGGAATCCAGCGACGGGTACAGTCTTTTGAAACTGAGCATGCGTGGAAGAATTTTTAGTCAGGGAAATTCTCTCTCGCTCGCTCTCTCTTTTTACTATTGATGCTGCCTATGCAGCATCTATAGTAACAAGATAAATGTTAACAAGATAAATGTTAAAAATTAGTGATGAGCGAATATACTCATTACTTGAGATTTCTGGAGCACGCTCGGGGGTCCTCCGAGTATTTTTTAGTGCTCGGAAATTTAGTTTTTCTTGCCGCAGCTGAATGATTTACATCTCTTAGCCAGCATAAGTACATGTGGGGTTTCCCTAGTAGCCAGGCAACCCCCACATGTACTTATACTGGCTAACAGATGTAAATCATTCAGCTGCGGCGATGAAAACTATAACTCCGAGCACTAACAAATACTCGGAGGACACCCAAGCGTGCTCGAGAAATCTCGAGTAATGAGTATATTCGCTTATCACTATTAAAGATAAAAAAAAATTTTTTTTTAAATAATTCTCACCTTCCGGTGTCCCGCGCAGCGTTACCGACGATGCTCGCGATGCTCCCGGCAGCTGCCGTTCCCAGTAATGACTTACGAAATTACCCGATGACGTCGCGGTCTCACGAGACCGCTACGTCATCAGAGGTCATTGTAACGCAAGGCATTACTGGGAGCACCAGCTGCCGGGAGCATCGCGAGCATTGGTAACGCTGCGCGGGACGCCAGAAGGTGAGAATATTGCGATTTTAATTTTTTTAACATGGGTTGTGTTGTGTATGCGTTTTTGCTGCGAAGACGCATACACAACAGGTGCACATAGCCATGACGGGTCAGTCAGAAAAAATGGGCCCAGTGCATCCGCTTTTTACAATCTGCACAGGATCCGTCATTTCAACATTTTGACGGATCCTGTGCAGATTGTAAAAAAGGAAGTGTGAAAGAGGCCTTAGCCCCAAGGGTAACAGGAGAAAATGCACAGTACAATTTGCTGTGCCAATTCTCCTGAGTACGCCGATACCCCACATGTGAGGGAATACTACTTTAGAGGCACAGTGCAAAGCTCAGAAAGGAAGAAGCCCCATATTGGAGTTCAGATTTTGCTGGAATGGTTTGAGGGTGCCATGTCGCATGGACAGAGCCCCTAAGGTGCCAGAACAGCAGAAAACCCCCATAAACTTAATTTTACAAACTACACCTCAAAAAATTCATCAAGGGGTGCAGTAAGCATGCTGACTTCTGCCGAATATCCCCTTCCTCTGGAATTCTGTGCGCCAACACTTCCGATTATCCACCAAATTAAAATCCTTCAGATGAAGTTAAAAAACCCACCTCTTCAAGAAAGCTTACAGCCTGCAATGACCACACTGCCACCTCAACCCCACCGGAGCTGCTGCACCCCCCAACCTACGGTCTCCTTCCCCATAATCCTGTATCAATCATGTAACCCCACAAAGGCAAAGCCCTCTCACCTCGGTATCAGTCTGTCATTCTTAGTTTGTTCTCTGTAAGTTATATCTGTATTTTGTAGGAAACCCCTCCTCATGTAGAGCACCACGGAATCAATGTTGCTATATAAATAACTAGCTGTTTCCAGTCAGCTAACGCTCGGCATGCTCATTGCTATCTAATTAACGCTGCTAGTGATTAAACTAAAGTAAATAATGACAACATTCAATAGCGCTTACGCAGGTGGTAAATTAACTTAAAATGAAGTTAATAACAATAATAATAATTAAAAATTAGAATAATACTAATACAATCTATTCACAGTGTAAAATCAAAAGCAAACTGCATTCGTGTGGTAATGTGTGGGGACAGAGCCTCGTGTGGTAATGTGTGGGGACGCAGCCTCGTGTGGTAATGTGTGAGGATGGAGCCTCGTGTGGTAATGTGTGAGGACAGAGCCTCGTGTGGTAATGTGTGGGGACAGAGCCTCGTGTGGTAATGTGTGAGGATGGAGCCTCGTGTGGTAATGTGGGGGGACGGAGCCTCGTGTGGGGACGGAGCCTCGCGTGGTAATGTGGGGGGGTAGAATTATGTGTGGTAATATGGTGGGGAGGGGCGGGATTATGTGTGGTAATGTGGTGGGGGCGGGATATTGTGTGTGGTAATGTGGTGGGGGCGGGATTGTGTGTGGTAATGGGGTGGGGGCGGGATTGTGTGTGGTAGTGGGGTGGGGGCGGGATTGTGTGTGGTAGTGGGGTGGGGGCGGGATTGTGTGTGGTAGTGGGGTGGGGGCGGGATTGTGTGTGGTAATGTGGTGGGGGCGGGATTGTGTGTGGTAGTGGGGTGGGGGGCGGGATTATGTGTGGTAATGTGGTGGGGGAGGGATTGTGTGTGGTAATGTGGTGGGGGCGGGATTGTGTGTGGTAATGTGGTGGGGCGAGATTGTGCGTGGTAGTGGGGTGGGGGCGGGATTATGTGTGGTGATGTGTGGGGGGCGGAGCTACTGTGCAGGGGGCGGGATTAGCGAGTAATCACGATGCCTCTTATATATATAGATAATGTGCCTCACAGAAATTTATACCACTGGGTGATCAAGAAAGAAGAATTACATTTTTACAGCTAAAATGTTGTTTTAGCCCCAAATGTTTAATTTTTATAAGGAAAAATGGACTTCACAGTTTGTTGCGCAATTTCTCCTGAGTACGCCAATAACCTACATGTAATCGGGAACTAGTTTTGAGGCACGGTGCAAAGCTCAGAACGAAAGGTGCGCCACATTATAGTGCAAATTTTACTAATTTGCTTGTGAGTGCCATGACCCACTGGAAGAGCCCCTGAGATGTCAGAACAGCAGAACCCCCCATAAGTGACCCCATTTTACAAAGTACACCTCTGAATTAATAAAAGGGTGCAGTGATCATATTGACACGTGTGTCACAGAATTTTATACCAATGGGCAATGAAGAAAAAATAATTAAATTTTTACCACAAAAACGTTGATTTAGCCCCAGATTTTACATTTGCAAATGGGAAAATGGGTAAAAATGGCACCAAAATCTGTACCACACAGTTGGATCTTAGGCCAGACGGAAGTCCAGAGTGTCTCCATCTGCCTCATTATAGGGACTCTTCTGCTGGGGGTTCCATCTGTAACCAAAAAGAATTGGAGTACATGTCCAGAAAAATATACCAAATTTTATTAAATTACACAGATGACAAAGCAAACATAATACAACACTTAAAGACATAAGTATATAAATTCAGATGAGGTGGGTAGCACAGACCAAACAATCGGTGCTGTCTGTTGCCAACGCCATATATGTACAAAACATCACATGCATAATGCAAAATATCTAAAAGGGCACAGAGTCAGAGGGAAATATGTTGGGTCGTATAGAAAAAAACACCGTGCAGCCCTGTACACAGGCTAGCACCTAAATAGCTATATATTCAAACCCGTCCCCATCCTCTTACCACAGTATTGGCATCAGACCTGGACAGCACCGTTGCCCCAACGCGCGTTTCGCGTCAGCTTCGTCAGGGGGGTTCCATCTGAATGCCATATTTCATACATTTACGCAAAACCCTGATGTAAGCGCTCAGCGCAGGAGAAATGTGAACCAAGCCTTACTATAATCTATGGCGGGCAGAATGAAAAAATCAACAGCAGATGAAAAATTGGTTTTATATATTTTTTACGCCATTCCTCGTGCTGTATAAATGACTTGACAACTTTATTTTTTTATGTTTGGCTGCTGTCACACATTAAAAGATGCTTTTTATTGGAAAAACTATTTTTTGCATCGCCATATTTTTAGAGCTATAATTTTTTCGATATTTTTGCAGACAGTGCTTGTGAGGGTTTGTTTTTTTGCAGGACGAGTTGACATTTTTATTTGTACCATTTTTGAGCAAATGGCATTTTTTTTATCTCATTCTTTTATAATTTTTGGGAGGCACAATGAACAAAAACCATCAATTTAGAAAGACTTTTTTGGGTTTTTCTTTATGCTATTCTGAAAAAGTGTAAAATTAAGGTCGTTGTTATTCAAACTGGCTATGAACTGCACAAGGTCGATGGAGGTGTCCTGCCAGACAAAGAAGATGTCGTCGATATAGCGTGTCCATAAAAGGACACAATCAATCGACCCCTGTTTGTCTGACAGGAAAAGGTCCCTCTCCCACAGGCCCAGAAAGAGACAGGCATAGGAGGGCGCGAAAGCCGCTCCCATGGCCGTCCCCTGGACCTGCAGGTGGCACACCATATAGGGTTGGTGTGTTCCTGGGCCTTGTATATGTTTTTAATTACACATTTTTATTCTTTCTTATTATTTTTTCTTGTTAGCATTTCTTCATATCGGATCTATGAGTGCATATTTATGGTGCAATGGAGTTCGTGCATTTTTCCGGATCAAGAGTTTCCGCGTGTCAATATAACATATTACCACAACTATGTTTATTTGTATTTATGTGTCTTATGTATATGTCTTGTTACAGATGTATATCAGTTAATATATAAATTTTGGTTTATGTATTTATGTATAGATGTTGCTGGTGGTTTATTTGTTTGAGTTGGGGGGGCATGATAATTTATTAAAAAATATATTACTGGCAGTATTGATATTGAAACAGCATGTGTATTGTATGTACATTTAATATATGGTTGTGCACATGTGCATGCATCTATCTATTTTTATGTTTATATGTATTTGCTTTTTTCTGTTATTATTCTGTTATATTTTGGAGTTCTAGGTTATTATTAATCCGTAAATGTTCTTATATATATTTATATGCATTTTTGATGGATTGTTGTAGGTGCAGCAATGTTTTGGTTATGCACCTAGAGAGAATATATACTCACTTTTCCTCTTTTCTGCTGTTCTTCCATTGTAAATTTTGCCAGCACATATTGCCCCTTTGCAATATGGCCGCGGAAAGCTTTTTATCCTGTGCGCATGCGCCGGTCCGTGGAGCGGTGTGCGGTCTCTTTTCTTCCTGTCCGGCGCCTGATCACGTGGGGCCCCACGTGTTTCCGGCACCGGCGGCCATGATGGAGACTTTGCGCGCCGTTCATCGTCCTGGTGCGGCGTGCAGGATGCATACACATTTCCGGTGAGTGTGGTATATATACACACACTGCATCCATTGCGCTCACCCCCTGAGGAAGGAGCTGCCCGCTCCGAAACGCGCGTCGGGCTCGGTCACCCATCTATCCTGTCGGTCTTGCATATGCCAGGTATGTTCTCATGTTGAGTTGTTACCGTGTCCTATGCTGTGGCATTGTGCCAATACTATTATGTTCAGCAGCTATGGTTCTTATATTATAGCGGCATATTGCTACATTCAGGCAGGCTTAGTATGGGTGTTCCCGCCCGGTTTGGCTATTAGGAGCACAACTTTTCCTCCTTTTATGCATCACTGTACTGTATCTGGTGGTTTTAACATTGTTCAATAATATTTGGGGTCACGTATACTCAAGAATGGTTTTCTGGAGGAGTGTCAATGCCGTATTATGGGCATGACATGTGCATTTAATGTTTTGGTTTTTAATGTTGTCTTCTATCTGCATTTTTTAATTACTAATTATTAAATAAAGCATTGTTTTTGATCCCTGTTTCTCTGCAAGTGTGTCTCTGTTTTTTCATGTTGTGCAAATAACATGCTGCAGGAGATCCCATTCATTATAGTGCTCATTGCCTCTTTGGTGGTGCCCTCCTTTTTCTTTTTGTATTCGTGCACAGCTCCTGTGCGCGCAAAATCGCCATGATATATATAGACGTCCAAGGAAAGGAAGTAATCATGAAGGGGTTAAGGAATTCTGGTAAGTTCTGACCCCATGTCTCATTCTTTTCAAAATAACTGGAGAAGTCTAATAGGCTTCAATTCATCAAAGCGATTTCGCTAAATTTCCAGTGTAAATCGCTCTGAAAAGTTGCAAAAAATGTTTGCAGCTTTTGGCATTTTCACATAGCTCTGCCAAAATGGGTGAAACTGGGGCGGGACAAGGGCATGACACAGAGGTTCTCCTAATTTATGACGAGTTGTGTAGTGTTGACAACCGTCCAGACATTTTTGGACAGTCCGAAAAAATAGGGCACTTTTTCCCCTGTAGGTAAAAAAAAATGTGATGCGTCCGTGATTTATTTTTGAAGCTGGAGACACTTGTACAGACTTATGACTGTATTTATCATCCTTTTACAGTTCTCAGTAAATGCACCTGTCTTCATATAGCATTTATGTTATGTATACCTTAATGTTTTATGATAGTAATCCAATGTGTCCACAAAAAAAGTTGCATGTCCATGATTCTTTGAGACACTGTCTAGAAGAATTAAAAATCAAGTTTGCAACCTTGGAGCTGTGGCATTCTGTCCCCGATTCCTCAAGACTGTGGATGTTCAAACTGGTCTTGATGAGGGAGTGTGTTAAAGTCAGAGGCGCTCCTGATTAATTGAGGGGTGCATGCTACTAAATCAAGAGTGTAACAAGTGGTTTGTGCCTTGTCACAAATCTTTCTCAAGTCAAGGACTGGATAAATATTTCTGGTGGAAAAATACACCACAGCTCGTCATGAATTAGAAGACTTATTACTCCCTATCCCACTCCTGATCTGCCCATTTTGTGGACATGAAAATGCCAAAAATCATAAAAATTATTACAACTCCGCACTGTGCAAAAATGTTGCAACTTTTGCATGCTTTGAAATCAGGCCATAGTGTTCCGAAAACTGCTCTATGATGGTCAACTTGGCATCCTAGACTGAAGGGTAGCTGTAATTCACCAAAAATGGTAGCTTTTACATATCTTGCGGATGGGAAACTAAATGTTCACCTGCTGTTTGCAGGTATAGATTTATGCCATGTCCTCCTGTTCCACATGAAAAATCTGGAATTTGGAGACTATGCTCACTATCTGTCACTTCCCAAATCTGGTGAGAGAAAAAAAGTCAACCGTTATAACTAAAATGTGGCAACTTGGCACGCGAGACAAAGCAGCACAGTTACTAGTCAAAACTGCTTAATAAATGTGGGCCGTTCAGTTTAATTGTTTTGGAATCTATACGAATAATTACGGTGTTTCAAATTATTATGCAAATAATATTTCCTTATATTTTCTCTAAATTACCTATCTGAATTGCAGTCATTGCTATTTTCCAGTCATCTACTATTCTAGTATAATTGCAATGTTTTGGAACAAACTGCCTGTGAAAACAGTATCTTTTGAAAAAACAAAAACACTCAAAATGCATGCTCCAAATTATTATGCACAGCAGAGTTTTAAACCTTTTTTTTTTTATTTTGAACAAAAAAATGGTCAATTGTGAAGTTATAAGCATTATCAGCTTATCAAAATGAAATCAAAACAGTTTTCAAGTGAAAACTTTATTCTAGGTGATGTTACATTTGCACATAGGACCCCTTGTTCGAAAGAAGCTTCTGAACTCTCTCGTCCATTGAATTTGTCAGTTTTTGGATGGTTTCTGCTTCAATTGTTTTGCATGTGGACAGAATACCCTCCCAGAGCGGTTGCTTAGATGTGAACTGCCTCCCGCCATCATAGACACTCCTTTTGATGATGCTCCAGAGGTTCTCAATGGGGTTGAGGTCAGGGGAAGATGGTGGCCACACCATAAGTTTGTCCTCTCTTATGCCCATAGCAGCCAGAGATGCAGATGTGTTTTTTGCAGCATGAGACGGTGCATTATCATGTATGAAAATGATCTTGCTGCGGAAAGCACGGTTCTTCCTCTTGAACCATGGCAGGAAGTGTTGTTTTAGAAACTCCACATAGATTATGGAGTTCATCTTTACCCCTTCAGGGATCATAAAGGGGCCGACAATCTCTCTCCCCATGATTCCAGCCCAAAACATTACTCCACCTCCTCCTTGTTGGCGCCTTAGCCGTGTTTTCATGGGGTGTCCATCCTCCACTCCATCCATCTGGACCATTGAGGGTTGCACGGCACTCATCGGTGAACAAAACAGTTTGGAAGTCAGTCTTCATGTATCGTTTGGCCCACTGGAGCCGTTTCTGCTTGTGTGCAGTGGATAGAGGTGGTCGACAGGATGGCTTACGCACAGCTGCAAACCTCTGAAGGACCCTGCATCTTGTTGTTCTGGGGACGTTGGAGGCACCAGCAGCTTCAAAAACTTGTCTGCTGCTATGACAAGGCATTTTTGCAGCTGCTCTTTTAACCTTACGCAATTGCCTTTTGGAAAGAGTCCTCAATTTTTCCTTATCAGCACGCACACGTGTGTGCTGGGAATCAGCTACATACTTCTTGATTGTGCGATGATCATGATGAAGTGTCTTGGCAATGTTGATTGTAGTCATGCGTTGATCTAAATACTCCACATTTGTTGCTTCTCCGCAGCCAACACATCCTTTTTCTTTCACATTTTGGCAAAAAAATGTAGGCTGCTTAATAATGTGGAACAGCCTTCTTAAGTAGTCTTGCCTTTATTTGGACACACCTGCCAAACTAATTTGCACAGGTATCTGCAATTGCTTTCAGTGATATAAAGACCCCTGACAGACATCACCATCAATGAGTTTAAATGACAAACAAAAAATTCTAACCTTATCACTCCTAAACTCTTTGTGCATAATAATTTGGAACACAGTGTAATATTTTGTGTATGCCATCATGAAACAT
Organism: Ranitomeya variabilis; assembly: GCF_051348905.1. Classification (NCBI taxonomy): domain Eukaryota; kingdom Metazoa; phylum Chordata; class Amphibia; order Anura; family Dendrobatidae; genus Ranitomeya; species Ranitomeya variabilis. Next base: position 544,971,559 of record NC_135234.1, read on the forward strand.
TGTGCACGTGTGAAACCTTCAGGGAGCTACGGCATTTAACTAAAGGGGTTAAATCAGTAAAATGTATGTTGGGAAGTAGACAGTAGAAATGCTTAGCATTTCAATAAAGATTAGCTTTGTTTGTCTTGTCTACAGTGAGGGTTGTTATAAGCGCTGAGAAGCCATTCCCACTGCTGACTCGCCTCATCTACTTGCAAAGTTCTGTATCTGCAACTCGCTATGCATTCACTTTTGTAATCTGCCCTATTAAAACAGATCTTGCATTAGTAAAACATTCTGACAATTTGAGGAATGGCTACAGGTGCAAGGATTTTGTCTACAAAAGTTATACAAATTATGAAATTTGAAACATAATTCGTTTTAATGTATATAAAAAGAAGAAAACAAAACATAAATAACAAAGACATCACTAGACAACAATTTTTCACTAGTGATGCTGCAGATAAGCCCTGAAATGTACCTGTTACCATTCTTTGGGCTGATCCGACATGATGGTCAATAAATCCTCGACTCTACTCACAGGCAAGAACAAGGACACCAACGTATTACTTCCCTGACTAGCAAGAAGGGATTGAATACTTCTTGTGAATACAAATCAGACTGGAGAACTGCTGCTGGTAAAAGAACTCTTTGATGGCTATTACAAGGCTTGTTACCCCATTATCTTGGTTATAAAGGTACAAATAACCTTACTCAATCCACATGTAGCGTATAAGGAAATAATTTATCACCTTCATTTTACCGCTTTTCATTGGACTGACAACTTTCAATAAAAAGGTCCAAAAATTATTATTACAAGAGCAGAAAAAAATGGTGAACTCCATCTGCTCTTAAGACCCCTCTATAAATCCAGATTTGTTGTCAGGATACAATAAAATATACAAGAAAAATTGGACCTCAAGGAATGGACACTGGACACAGAACAAAGTATGCCATATAAATATTACTATTGTATCAATCGTGATTAATCCGATCAAGGTAGAATTTGCCTCCACCAGTACAGATATATCAGGAGAACAACATGGGAGAAAAAAAAATTAAAAACTTCCAATACCTCAACTATAGGAGCCTCATCTCTTCTAAATGATTGTGCTCCTTCCACAAACACCTAATGCGTCCTTAGAATAATGCCCCTACAATAGGATTTCAATGCGCGATCCTTGTTATTGCCCTCAATGTACCCTCCTACCAGGCAGTTACTCCACTCAGGATCATCGTGAACAATAATTTCAGAATAGCATTTTCTGAATTAATAGATTCCCTGTATGTCTGGTTATACTATGCCCAGGAGTAGTGTAGTTTTGATATTTTGCCATAAGCTTCCAGTACAGACAAAGGGAAAATAAGAGCATTCTTATCCCAGATTCCCACAAAACCACAAAGCATAAGAGAGCGATTCCACTACAGCTGCAAGAGGAATTACTTAGCTCACATCTAATTAATCCAGTTACATAGCTATGGAAAAAAAAAGTTCACCCAAAAGCGGAAAAACACATACTCCCTGTTTTGCAGTGACCACTACTCTAAGTCCGATAACTAATGGTATTAGATTTCTCTAAATAGCAAATAAGTTTATTTCACTAAAGTTACAGCAAATCAATAGAATACAATGGCTGTATCAAGGTCAGACTGATGACATCGATGAAAAATCCAGGTTCTCACATGCCGAGGTAAATGCTATACTTGTTTATCTAACAACTGAAAGGGGAAGGAGCTTTCAAGTTCAGCAGCAGGAACCAAAACCTTAAAACAGACCTTCACTGGGAGGCTTCGGGACTTCTGTAAAGAGAAAGATGTACATCACCCTCTTGCTTATTTACCATAGTTTCTCGATGTGTTGTGCATTGGCTGAAAGTTCTTGGTGGTCATTTAATACTGACAACATGTAAAATAAAAATCCTGCAACAGGTATTGACAAAACTATAATCAAGTAGTCCAAAGCATTAATCTTCTGGTGTGATAGAAAAAAGCAGGCTACAGCTGAACAGGCTCCATGAGAGGGTACAAATGAATAGTGTATTCAATGCAGATAGAAAAATAAATAAATTAAAAAAAATCTGCAAAACCAAATCTGTCAAATTACAAACTAAAAATTGGAATTATTTTTCAGTACAACCTTTGTCAAAGCATTAAGAGGTGGTTGGCACCTAAAATGCACTTTCTAAATATCTATCCTTACGCCCTTAAAGGAAACCTGTTATCCCCAAAATGGAAGTTGAGCTAAGCCCACCGGGATTAGGGGCTTATCTACAGCATTCTGGAATGCTGTAGATAAGCCCCCGATATATCCTGAAAGATGAGAAAAAGAGGTTACGGTAGATTATACTCACCCAGGGGTGGTCCCGCTGCAGTGGGCGTCTCGGTCCGGTTCGGGGCCTCCCATCTTCATACGATGACGTCCTCTTCTGGTCTTCACGCTGCGGATCCGGCGCAGGCGTACTTTTGTCTGCCCTGTTGAGGGCAAAGCAAAGTACTACAGTATGCAGGCGCCGGGCCTCTGACCTTTCCCTCAACTTTGCAGATAAAGTACTCCTGCGCCGGATCCGCAGCGTGAAGACAAGAAAAGGACATCATCGTAAGAAGATGGGAGGCGCCGGACCGCGATGCCCATCGGACCGGACCGCCCCTCCAGGTGAGTATAATCTAACCTCTTTTTCTCATCTTTCAGGTTACATCGGGGGCTTATCTACAGCATTACAGAATGCTGTAGATAAGCCCCTGATGCCGGTGGGTTTAGCTCAACTTCCATTTAGGGGGTGACAGGTTCCCTTTAACCACTTTTATAATAAGCTTTATTACACAATTTTCCCTATCTAGCTAACCCCAAAATGTGGATTTTTTTTTTATTGTGCTTCCTGTGGGGTTTCATTTGAGAGGAATCTCAAATGTGATGCCACAGGAGGCTGGGGCTGCACTCACTTCCCTGTAGCGTTCATCGCCCCTCCTGGAACAGGACATCATCGGGGGCAGCGCTGCAGTTACTCACTAGTTTCTTGCATTGCCGCACTCTAAAGATGCCCTGGATCCTGGGTAATGGACAATGTGGGAGAGGCGAGTGCAGCGCGGGAACTCTGCCTCCTGCTCCCAAATGAAACCTAAAAATGCATTTGCAGATTAGATAGATAGGGAAATGTATAGGTTATCGTGTAATAAAGCCAAATTACAAAATTGGTAAGGGTGTAAAGATATATATTTAGAAAATACACTTTAGGTGCTGGACCACCCCTTTAAGCAAGTGCATTCCGATCATTTCCTTAACATGCAGGTTACTTTTTTTTTCGCACTTGTCAACAGATAATTAAAAAAATTTACATTAAATATAGCACAAGCCATTGCAAGTATCAAGATAAAGGGGCTCTCCTTTATTTGTTTTATATTACAAACAAACCCATTGAACCCAAACAAACAAAATAAAGAACATATAATCACGTAGTAGACCGATGTTATTCCCCATTGGTCCTGGCTTCTTCTAGCTAGGGATGTGACGTGATTGGCCGCAGCATTCACATACTGTCCGAAACGGAAGAGATATTTCTTTTTATGTGAACAGAATGTGAAGGCTGCTGACAATCAGTGTTGCGGAGAGGCTGCAATTGTCATGTGGTGCCCCCTGCCGGAATAAGCACCCAGGACATCAATGGGGAACACAGGCAGTGGATTAACATCAGTCTGGTAGGTAAGCATGTAATATCTTTTATTTTTTCTTGTTTTATAAACTTGTTAAATGTGAAGTTACCTATTAGTGGAAAGATCAGTGTAAATTTCCAGATATGCTGTAGATTATGAAACCTACATTATGCCCAAAATGTTGCGCAATTGCTGCAGGTTATCACAAGATGAAAACTAACTGCTAAAGCTATCCATATAGCACCAACATTATATATTATATATATAATATATGTATATATTATATATATACACACACACACACACACACACTAGATGGTGGCCCGATTCTAACGCATCGGGTATTCTAGAATGTGTATGTATGTATGTATGTATGTATGTATGTATATAGCAGCCACTTAGTATATAGAACAGGCCGCGTAGTATACAGGAGCCATGTAGTATATAGCAGACAAATACTACGTGGCCTGTGCTATATACTATGTGGCTGCTATATACATACATACATATTGTAGAATACCTGCTGCGTTAATACAGGCCACGCAGTATATAACAGTGGCCACGCAGTATATAACACAGCCCACGTACTATAATACAGCCCACGCAATACATAGCAGCCACGCAGTATATAGCACAGCCCCCGCAGTATATAACACTGGCCGCCACGTAATATATAGCACAGCCCACACAGTACATAGCAGCCACGCAGTATATAGCACAGCCCCCGCAGTATATAACACTGGCCACGTAATATATAACACAGCCCACGCAGTACATAGCAGCCACGCAGTATATAGCACAGCCCACGCAGTATATAACACTGGCCACGTAATATATAACAGCCCACGCAGTATATAAGATAGCCACGTTAGTGTATAGCACAGAGATGTAGTATATAACACAGCCCACGCAGTATGTAACACAGCCCACGTAGTATATAGCAATGTGGGCACTATATGCGTGGTTAAAAAAGACAAAATAAAAAATAAACATATACTCACCTTCCGAAGGCCCCTTGAAGTCCTGGCGCCGGTGTGCGGTGCAGGCGGCAGCTTCCGGTCCCAGGGTTGGTATGAGCGCAGGACCTGTGATGACGTCACGGTCACATGACTGTGACGTCATGGAAGGTCCTTCTCGCATAGCATCCTTGGCACCGGAACCTGCCGCTTGCACTGCCGAGGACAGCCGTGACGTCGGAGGGTGAGAATAACCTTTTTTTTTTTAAATTATTATTATTATTCTTATTTGTAACATTAGATCTTTTTACTATTGATGCTGCATACACAGCATCAATAGTAAAAAGTTGGTCACACAGGGTTAACAGCTGAATAACCGGAGTGCGTTTCACCGCGCTCCAGTAATGCTGGCATTAACCCTGTGTGAGGGCTGACTGGAGGGGAGTTATGGAGCGGGCACTGACTGCGGGGAGGAAAGAGCGGCCATTTTGCCGCCGGACTGTGTCAGTTGCTGATTGGTCGTGGCAATGGTCGTGGGCGTTTTGCCACGACCAATCAGCGATTTGGATTTCCATGACAGACAGAGGCCGCAACCAATGAATTTCCGCGACAGACAGAAAGAAAGACAGGAGGACAGACGGAAGTGACCCTTAGACAATTATATAGTAGATTTGTGTATTGTGTATAACATACACTACGCACAGCTTTTCAGGTTAATTTAATGTGACATCTCTAAACATTAAAATACACGTCCAACTGCTCAATGTTTCAGTACTTTTTGCACAACTTGCTGTTCTCTAACAAGGAGATAAATGGCAAAATTCACAACAGGTGTTTGATACATGAATCGCCCAATAAATCTCACGGTTCAATTAGAAATGGTATTACACAGTCCTCCTCATCATACTGTTCATATTTTCACATCATGAGACCAAGACAGTACCTAACAATTGATCAACAGTACCTCGCCATTGTGAAGCTTCAAGCAGGATGTTCTCAGCTGGAAGTGGCCACTGAACTTATAAGGTACCGTCACATTAAGCGACGCTGCAGCGATAGCGACAACGATGTCGATCGCTGCAGCGTCGCTGTTTGATCGCTGGAGAGCTGTCACACAGACCGCTCTCCAGCGACCAACGATGCCGAGGTCCCGGGTAACCAGGGTAAACATCGGGTTGCTAAGCGCAGGGCCGCGCTTAGTAACCCGATGTTTACCCTGGTTACCAGCTTAAAAGTAAAAAAAACAAACAGTACATGCTCACCTGCGCGTCTCCCAGCGTCTGCTTCCTGACACTGACTGAGCTCCGGCCCTAACAGCACAGCGGTGACGTCACCGCTGTGCTTTCACTTTCTCTTTAGGGCCGGATTTCAGTCAGAGCAGGAAGCAGACGCTGGGAGACGCGCAGGTGAGTATGTGCTGTTTGTTTTTTTTACTTTTACGCTGGTAACCAGGGTAAACATCGGGTTACTAAGCGCGGCCCTGCGCTTAGTAACCCGATGTTTACCCTGGTTACCAGTGTAAAACATCGCTGGTATCGTTGCTTTTGGTGTCAAACACAACGATACACGGCGATCGGACGACCAAATAAAGTTCTGGACTTTATTCAGCGACCAGCGACATCACAGCAGGATCCTGATCGCTGCTGCGTGTCAAACTAAACGATATCGCTAGCGAGGACGCTGCAACGTCACGGATCGCTAGCGATATCGTTTAGTGTGACGGTACCTTTAGAGCGTCACAGAGTCATCAGCAGGTTGCAACAGAGATACAGAGAGACTGGAAGAGTCACAGAAAGACGGAGAAGTGGACGTCCTTTAGCCATATCCCAAACTGATGACCGCTTCATTGTGAGCAATACCATTCGGAACCGGATGATGAATGCCGCACAACTCCAAGGGAGGTGAGAGGCAACCGTTTACATCAGTGTGGTCTGCGTGCTAGACAACCTGCAATGGTACCTGACCATATACCCATGCACAGGCGTCATAATTTTGCATGGGCCAGGTAGCATCTATGCTGGATGAGGGACCAGTGGGCCTCAATGCTGTTCACTGATGAAAGTCAATTCACGCTAAGCAGAAATGATGGCCTAACGATGTTGGAGACGTCAAGGAGAGCGCAATGCATCAGCCACTGTTGTCACCAGGGCTGTGGAATTGGTAAGCCAAACCCTTCAACGTCTTAATCTCCCCGACACAGACTCCCTCCTCCCTCATAAATGGCTTATAATTAAGTTCTAAATTTACTAAAATAAAATAGCAACATCAGGCTTTTCATCACCATTATGATACAATAATTAAGCTATTTAGATAGAACATACAATATATTTATTGGAATACAACAGTTCTGAGATGAGTGCAGGAATTCCTTCCCAGTGCCTTTTTCCCCTTATCTGTAGAGGAGGAGCTTCAGGACTTTACATGTACATAAAGTGCAGCACAGATTCATCTCCACTAAAAGCTGAGATCCTTAGACCTGGAGCAGAACAGACACTTACAAGGCATTTCATAACTTTCACAAATTCTTCCGAAAAAATTGTCCAGTACATACTGCATTGCATTACTGTACCCAATTTATTATATATTTTAGGATTCTCAGTCCGTCCATTTTATACCGACTCCACGAAAATGGATACCAACTTAAAACTCCACGACTCCAACTCCACAGCACTAGTTGTTACAAGATGAGCCTGGTGTTACAGTGTGAGCAGATATGTCTAGTTAATACAGAACTGCCCTACACTTTGTGAATGGTACAGGGACAAGCCTCTACTACTTGAATAACATCATTAATCCAGTCATTGTACCTCTGCATGAGCAACACAAGACTAATTTAAAGGGAATCTGTCACCTCATTTTGCCGCTATAAACTGCTGCCACCGCCATTAGGGGCTTATCTATAGCATTCTGTAATGCTGTAGACAAGCCCCCCGATGGGCGTTGCAGGTCCGGGTCCGACGTCTCCCATCTTCATGCGGTGACTCTTCCTCTTCCTTGCTTCTGTCACGGCTCCTGCGCAGGAGTAATTCTCTGCCCAGTTGAGGGCAGAGCAAAGTACTGCAGTGCACAGGCGCTGGGAAAGGTCAGAGAGGCCCGGCGCCTGCGCTCTGCAGTTTACGCTGCCCTCAACAGGGCAAATCAGTACGCCTGCACAGGAGCCGCAACAGAAGGAAGAGGAGGTCATCGCATGAAGATGGGAGGCGCCGGACCAGGACCTGCGACGCCCATCGGACCCGGACCGCCCCATGGTGAGTATAATCTAACTTGTTTTTCTTATCTTTCAGGTTACATTGGGGAGGCTGATCTACAACATTACAATATGCTATAGATAAGCCCCTAATGGTGGTGGCCTCAGTTTATAGCGGCAAAATGAGGTGACAGATTCCCTTTAATCTTTATGGATGACAATGCTCCAGGTCATTGATGTCGCATCATTAGTGAACGGCTGCTGGAGACTGGGGTACCTCAACGGAGTGGCCTGCACTTTCTCCAGACCTGATTTCCGAAGAAAACCTATGGGATCTGCGGAGTAACCATGCTGAGGCTCGTAACTCTGTACCCCAAAACCTCAATGACCAGAGGGCCGCCTTTCTAGAAGAATGGGATGCCATGCCGCAGCAGACAATAACTCGACTTGTGAACAACATGAGATGTCATTGTCAAGCTGTAATTGATGCTCAAGGCCACATGACAAGTTTTTGAGACCGACATTTTTTGTTGGGGTATGCACACCACTGTTGTTGGCTTTTGCTTCAATAAATTGTTTAAGATAAGGAAATCACCATTGTATGCTTCTACTTAATAAACGCCGTTTCATGATAAAATATGGTCATGGTCAACTTTTTACGTTCTCCATAAATTTTGTTCGAAAGTCAAATATCCCTAACTTTTTGACAGTAGTGTGTATAGATACACAGAGATAGGTAAATATACATACATACACACATTCATAAACACACATGCTGCAAAGTATACCAAATTTGTATTTCGGCTCACATTGTACATTTCAGATCACATTTATGTGCCCTGCTTTCATTTGTATTACTATTTAGGGAGAGCGAACATTGGCATACAACCTAATCCAATGTTATGACAAAGTGTAAAGCAGGACAGTTTCAGGGTTCTACATAAACCTGATTGTGTACAATACTGTCACAATGAATGAAGACAGACTAGCCAAACTAGAGGGCATATTATATTTAAGGAAGTACAAACATTTAGTCTGCAGGTGAATCTACATTACGGAAGTAGAAAGAATGGTATTTTCCCTCCTGCAGGTGACACTTGAAGACATGAAGGTGAAATGTAATGACATCTGGAATCAAAGTGGAATTTATATCAGTCTATTGCTGGAGGATGTAAGACTGGGGGCTGAACTCTACAACTGAAGGACAAGCTGGAAATTGGAATTAAGACTATTCACATTAGTCTCATGGCTACCTTTCATAAAGTCATTACAGCACTGCCAGATTCACTATCAAACTTTCTAAGAAACTTTCCTCTGACTTCAGTGTGGTAAATCTGTCATTCTGTCTTGGGTGGTCTGCCACTGAGACCAGGAATGCTGAACAATGTATTGTCTACCAGGTGCCCTGGTTCAGCCAGCATATTGCAGACAGATTGCTGGCTGGGGAAGACCCAGTGTTTTATACACATTGGTACCAATGACAAAGCCAGAGGGAGATGGAAGGTCCTTACAAATTATTTCAGGGAACTGGGAGAGAAGCTGAAGTCCAGGATCTCCAATGTGGTGTTTTCAGAAATACTGCCATTGCCATGAGCAGTGGCTTCGAAATTGATGAATGATGGAAGGGTTTGGGTTCCTAGAGAATTGGGCTGACTTCTCTGTTGGATACAAGTTCTACATTACAAACCAGGTGCACATTAATCGGTTGTTCAATGGCTGGAAGAGCTTTTAAAATAAGATCTGGGGGGAGGGATGGTGGTTGTGCAAAAAAGAAGGTAGAGCAGAAAGAGGGAAACTGTAAGGGTCAATGAGGATTTACGAGGAACAGTGACGTGTAAGGAAAGTAGGGAAGCGATTAGGAGTAATAAATACACTAATACTATTAAATGTCTGCTGGTAAACGCTAAAGTCTTACAAACAAAATGCATCATTTGGAGACTAACGTCACATACAGATTATGATGTGGTGGTAATTGCATAAACCTGGATGGAGGACAACCATGACTGGGTGACAAATATGGAGGGTTACACCAGATTCAGAAAAACAGGAAATATAAAAAATGAATAGGGGTGTGCATTTTTGTTAAATCCAACTTAAAGGGACTCTGTCACCTGAATTTGGAGGGAACAATTTTCAGCCATAGGGGCGGGGTTTTCGGGTGTTTGATTCACCCTTTCCTTACCCGCCGGCTGCATGCTGGCTGCAATATTGGATTGAAGTTCACTCTCTGTCCTCCGTAGTACATACAAAAAAACCACGTATAGAAGAACAATGATAGAAAACTTTATTAGTACATATAAAAAGTCAATTAAAATATTATAGCCAATAGTGCTTAGTGAGCCAAGAATAGCAACAAAAGGCGTCACCAACAGGAGGGCAAGATGTTTGCAAAAATAAGTATATAATCACAGAGCAAACCACAATGAAATGGATAGGGAAAGAGGATCATAGAGGGGAAATGTAAAATAATTACCAATAACAGGTATAGATAAATATCCCAATGCTATGAACCATAGATCCTAGATGTATAAACAGTAATAAATATGGATTCTGGACCATGGGTTATAAATAGAGATACATAGTGTAAAGACTAAAGGCAAGAAAAACCGCAAGCTAGTCCTAGCTACCCAGGTACATAAAACCCAAATGTACAACTAGATCAATCCATGTGGTCAGCATAAATAAATGTACATAAATCTTACCAGCACATGTATGGAGACACCGCAACCCCTATGCGCACTATGTATCTCTATTTATAACCCATGGTCCAGAATCCATATTTATTACTGTTTATACATCTAGGATCTATGGTTCATACCATTGGGATATTTATCTATACCTGTTATTGGTAATTATTTTACATTTCCCCTCTATGATCCTCTTTCCCTATCCATTTCATTGTGGTTTGCTCTGTGATTATATACTTGTTTTTGCAAACATCTTGCCCTCCTGTTGGTGACGCCTTTTGTTGCTATTCTTGGCTCACTAAGCACTATTGGCTATAATATTTTAATTGACTTTTTATATGTACTAATAAAGTTTTCTATCATTGTTCTTCTATACGTGGTTTTTTTTGTATGTTCTTTATCTGCTTTCACGTTGAACTTGTTTCCCATTAGTACTGATTAAGATACCACTATAGCACTTTCTAGTTGATGTCTAGACTATAGTACTATAATTTGAGGTATCTTTAAGCTGGAAATATCAATATGGTGTGCCTCCGTAGTACATGCCTGCACAAGGCAATCTTGCCTTACGCAGGCGTGTACTATGGAGGAGAATGAACTTCAATCCAATATTGCAGCCAGCATGCAGCCAGCGGGTAAAGAAAGGGTGAATCAAACACCCGAAAACCCCGCCCCTATGGCTGAAAATTGTTCCCTCCAAATTCAGGTGACAGAGTCCCTTTAAGACCAGTAAAGGGAACCTGTCAGCAGGACTGTGCACAGTAACCTACACACACTGTCAGGTCGGCGCCGTTATACTGATTACAATGATACCTTGGTTGATGAAATCCGTCTTGTGGCCGTTGTTTAATCTTTATTTTCAGTTTGTAGTTAATGAGATTCTCGTGCCCTAAGGCGGGGCTGGTGTATATGGTATTCTGATTAAATATTCATAATGCAGACTGCTGACAGGTCACTGCTCCCTCACTGACCTGCCCCCTAGTTTACATAATGAATACCTAACATACTGAAGAAAGAGACAAAAAACACTTCTGCAGGCAGGTGCCGGCCGTGGTACCTGCTCTGCAGCATAATCGCTTGGTTAGTGTGCCAATAATAAATTTTCTTGATGTTATCCAGCTAGGGGGAAAAAAAAGAAAACAATTTGAAAATGGCGCCCGCCGCACCTGCGCTGTAGCAGCTATCGGTGTTGATGGCTGTGATTGGATAGCCGCTACTGCGCACGCGCCGGCGGCGCCATCTTACTGGAGAAGAAAAAAATTATGCAAACTGGGGGCGGTCAGTGAGGGAGCAGTGACCTGTCAGCAGGCTTCATTATGAATATATAATCAGAACACCATATACATCAGCCCCACCTTACGGCACGAGAATCTCATTAACTACAAACTGAAAATAAGATTAAAAAACAACCACAAGACAGATTTCACCACCCAAGGTATCATTTTAGTCAGTATAACGGCGCCGACCTGACACTGTGTGTAGGTTACTGTGCACAATCCTGCTGACAAGTTCCCTTTAATGAGGAAATTGGGAGGGAGCTGTGAAAATTCAGTATAGGTAAATACACATGGGGTTGCCATTAATGGTAAGCTGCTAATTGATAAGCCTCCAAACATAACTCAACATTTAGAGGATGAAATGCTGCAACAAAAAGAAAAGGCAGCAAATTATAATGAGGTCTTTGGATATTTAAAATCCCCCATAATAGACAGTCAATGGGGTACATAATCTACTGATTGTGGTAAAAGCTGCAAGTTTTTATACACAGTTCAAGACAATTACTGTAATTTGGGGATTATAAGACGCATCAAACCATAAGACGCACCCCAAATGTTGGGGTGGAAAATAGAAAAAAAAACATTTAAATAAAATGGTGGTTCGTCTTATATTCCCTTTTAATGGTAGCTTACCCTAGGGAGTGGCTGCGTGGAGCAGGGTCACAGGAGGAAGGGTCGCCGCTTTGGAGGTCGGCGGTGGTACAAGGGGCCTGGGATCTCAAAAGGTGTTGGCGGCGGTGAGCGGAGTCCCTTTTCCCAAAGATATCCCTGCGGTGGGCTTCAGAAAATGGCTGCCTGAAATGGTGCATGCGCAGACTGAGATCTCGGCAGACAAGATCTCAATTTGCGCATGTGCCACCTCCAGCGGCCATTTTTCAGAAGCCCACAGCAAACATATCATTAGGAAAGGGGACTCCACTTACCGCCACCTACACCTTCAGAGATCCCAGGCACTGCTCCATCGACCAGCTCCTGCCGCCATCGGCCTATTGAAGTGGCGGCCCAGCCTAATGTGACCTTGCTCCACCGCACATTTCCTTCACAAATTTGGAGGAAAAGAAGTGTGTTTTATAATCTGAAAAATACGGTACCTCTCTCAGATGGTAGATGAACCAAACGGGATATAATTTACTAGATCTGGTCCTGTCAAATGGACCATATACAGTCCTGCTCATCGTTATTGGCACACATGAAGTATAAGTACATACTGTGGAATATCTCCCGAAAAAAATGAATCAAGTGAAACAGGTTTTTTTTTTTGTATAGCGCACACAAGTTAATCCCTTAGTGACAGAGCCAATTTTGTACTTAATGACTGAGCCAATTTTTACAATTCTGACCACTGTCAATTTATGAAGTTATAGCTCTGGAACGCTTCAACATATCCCTCTCAATCTGAGAATGTTTTTTCGTGACATATTTTACTACATTACATGTTAGTGGTAAAATTTCTTCGATATAACTTGCGTTTATTTATAAAGAAAAACGTAAATTTGGCAAAAATTGTGAAAATTTTGGAATTTTTGAAACTTCTAATTTTTGTACCCTTAAATCAGAGAGCTGTGTCAAACAAAATAGTTAATAAATTACATTTCCCATATGTCTACTTTACATCAGAACAATTTTGGAAACAATTATTTTTTGTTAGGACATTATAAGGGTTAAAAGTTAACCAGCAATTTCTAATTTTTCCAACAAAATTTACAAAACCATTGTTTTTTAGGGACCACCTCACATTTGATGTGAGTTTGGGGGGTCAATATAACAAAAAATACCCAAAAGTGACTCCATTCTAACAACTGCACCCCTCAAGGTGCGCAAAACCACATTCAACAAGTTTATTAACCCTTCAGGTGCTTTACGAAAACTAAAGCAATGTGGAAGTTAAAAATGAACATTTTACTTTTTTAACAAAAAAATTACTTTGGAACCAATTTCTTTATTTTCACAAGGGTATCAGAAGAAAACGGACCACAAAATGTGTTGTGCAATTTCTCCTGAGCACGCCAATACCCCGTACGTGGGGGAAAGCCACTGTTTGGGCGCATGGCAGGGCTCAGAAGGGAGGGAGCACCAATTGACTTTTTGAAAGCAAAATTGGCTGGAACCAATGGTGGTGCATGTCGCGTTTGGAGACCCCCTGATGTATCTGAAACAGTGGATCTCGGCGGGAGCATTGTGCAAGCGCCCACCATTTTCTTCCTGGAAGAAGACATTGCCGGCCGGGGGGGGACATCACGGGGGGATGCAGAAGGTTCCAGGGACACCGGAAGTACCGGGGGAGAATCAGGAGACCCCATTTCTCTCTCCTCTGATGTGCAATCACATCAGAGGAGAAAAACATTAAATGGGATAATGGACTTTTTTTTGTGGTCGCCGTTATTCGGTGAATAACGGTGATGGCAACACAGGAGTCGGTAAAAATCGACCCAAATCATGTTCTCCATGGTCTCAGCTACCCACGGAAGCTAAGACCATGGAGAATTTCCAACGCTGGGAGGCGCTATACACTTATTTCTCAGTGCCGTTAAAAAGCGGAGCTGAGAAATAAGTACCCTTAGCTGCTGTCGTTAAAAGGCATATCAGCAGTCAATAATGGGTTAAATACAATAGAGCAAATTAGAAACAATAATTTAAACCAAAAAACAATGGTAGGGAAAAATAGAAAAACCTAAAGCTTGCTGTGACATTGGTACTGGCACCCTTTACATTAAATTAGTATGGAAACACATTTTGCCTTGCCTATAGTACAGTGTTTCTCAACTCCGGTCCTCAAGACCCACCAATAGGTCAAGTTTTCAGGATCTCTTAGTATTTCACAGGTGATAATTTCATCACCTGCTTCAGCATTAACTTCATCACCTATGGAAATCCTGAAAACACGGCCTGTTGGTGGGTCTTGAGGACTGGAGTTGAGAAACACTGCTGTAGTAAATCACAAATAAGAATCACCTGTGACATGAATTAGCCAATAAATGATGACTTCAGTGTTTTAAAAAGCCACATGGTATGTCCTGTTCCTTTGTCACAATGGTGAAGACAAAGGAGCTGAACAAGACTTCCAAAAGGATAAAAGGGCATCTCCATAGACGTTGGAATTCCAGTTTAAACAGTGTGCAATGTTTTTAAAAAGTTTGCCAAGCATCAAGCATGGAACCATCAAGAACTTCCCTGGACGTGGGGTAAAGAAGAAAATTGACAAGAGATGTTGGTGCGAATGGTGGGAAAAACACCACGTTAAATATCCAAAGACTTGAAGGCCAACCTGGAACAATCGGGGGTCATAGTTTCAACAAATACCATACATCGCACACTAAACCAAGCAGAGCTTTATGGGCAAAGGCCAATGAAGAAACCACTGCTGAAGAAAAGACATAAAAAGGAATGACTGATCTTTGCCAAAGAGTACCTTGATAAATCACAATCCTTCTCGGAAATGTTCTGTGGACAGATGAAACAAAAATAGAGCTTTTTGGCAATTCAAAGCAACAGTTTGTTTACAGACAGCACAATGAAACTTATAAGGAAAAGAACACCCTACCAACAGTACAGCATGGTGGAGGATCTATAATGCTGTGGGACTGCTTTGTGCATCCGGTACTGGAGGCCTTGACCATTTAACAGGAATCATGAAATCAGAGAATTTCAGAGAAGAGATTTTAGAGCGAATGTCTTACCCAGTGTATGAAAACTTGGTCTGAGACCGAGATCATGGGTCCTCCCGCAAGACAATGACCCAAAGAACACATTCAAAAGTACACAGGAATGGTTAAAAAAGAAAAAATGGACTGATTTAAAATTTCCATCAATGAGTCCTGGCCTCAATCCCATTGAAAACCTTTGGGTATTTAACTCCTACTGGAGAGATCCAAACTTCAAGTAGCAATAGGGTGTTGGAATTGAGTGGGTTGGATAGCTGACTAAATGTAGAAGCCCTGAAAGAAGGAGGCTGGATAAAAGCTAAATGCCAAATGCAAAATGAAAATATTGTTTTATTAGAACAGGTCCCATGCACATCTAGTTTAAGATTAAAGGTTTCCCGTTCTCATGAAGTTTACAGGAATGTCCACACCTTAGTCAAAAATATGTATGTTTCTGCAACTCCTCCTGCAAAAGAGTTTATATTGAAAGCCTGTAATGCTGTACTATCTCTCATCATCCCCTTTATTACATATGAGGATAAAGATTTGGGAAATCTACTCATAGATGCCAATAGAGATTACTCCATAAATTCAGAAAATCTCTGTGTACACAAGTTGGTATTGGAACTATCTAATATATAATTGCCTAGAATACTACTTCCTGCAATTTGTGCCAACTTCCGTGGCTTTGTCCGGAGCTAATGTCCGGAGATAATGTCCGGAGCTAATGTCCGGAGCTAAGTGACGTCACCAGTGTCCTACACCCAGGCAGAGCACAGGGGCCCCAGGCAGCATATGGGGCCCCAGGCAGAGCACAGTGGCCCCAGGCAGAGCACAGGGGCCCCAGGCAGCATATGGGGCCCCAGGCAGAGCACAGTGGCCCCAGGCAGAACATGGGGCCCCAGGCAGAGCACAGGGGCCCCAGGCAGCATATGGGGCCCCAGGCAGAGCACAGGGGCCCCAGGCAGCATATGGGGCCCCAGGCAGAGCACAGTGGCCCCAGGCAGAGCACAGGGGCCCCAGGCAGAACATGGGGCCCCAGGCAGAACATGGGGCCCCAGGCAGAGCACGGGGCCCCAGGCAGAGCACAGGGGCCCCAGGCAGAGCACAGGGGCCCCAGGCAGCATATGGGGCCCCAGGCAGCATATGGGGCCCCAGGCAGAGCACAGGGGCCCCAGGCAGAGCACAGGGGCCCCAGGCAGCATATGGGGCCCCAGGCAGAGCACAGTGGCCCCAGGCAGCATATGGGGCCCCAGGCAGAGCACAGTGGCCCCAGGCAGAGCACAGGGGCCCCAGGCAGCATATGGGGCCACAGGCAGAGCACAGTGGTCCCAGGCAGAGCACAGGGGCCCCAGGCAGAGCACAGTGGCCCCAGGCAGAACATGGGGCCCCAGGCAGAACATGGGGCCCCAGGCAGAGCACAGGGGCCCCAGGCAGAGCACAGGGGCCCCAGGCAGCATATGGGGCCCCAGGCAGAGCACAGGGGCCCCAGGCAGCATATGGGGCCCCAGGCAGAGCACAGTGGCCCCAGGCAGAGCACAGGGGCCCCAGGCAGAGCACAGGGGCCCCAGGCAGAGCAGTGGTCCCAGGCAGAGCACAGGGGCCCCAGGCAGCCTATGGGGCCCCAGGCAGAGCACAGTGGCCCCAGGCAGAACATGGGGCCCCAGGCAGAGCACAGGGGCCAAGGCAGAGCACAGGGGCCCCAGGCAGCATATGGGGCCCCAGGCAGAGCACAGTGGTCCCAGGTAGAGCACAGGGGCCCCAGGCAGCCTATGGGGCCCCAGGCAGAGCACAGGGGCCCCAGGCAGCATATGGGGCCCCAGGCAGAGCACAGGGACCCCAGGCAGCATATGGGGCCCCAGGCAGAGCACAGTGGCCCCAGGCAGAGCACAGGGGCCCCAGGCAGAACATGGGGCCCCAGGCAGAGCACAGGGGCCCCAGGCAGCATAGGGGGCCCCAGGCAGAGCACAGGGGCCCCAGGCAGCATATGGGGCCCCAGGCAGAGCACAGCGATATTTTGGACCACTGTGCGGTGTTTCAGACCCCCTGTGTGATGTCTGGGGCCCTGTTCTTAAGTATATTAAAGATTAAAGTAACGTATATTAAAGTATATTATAGATCAAATTTGACACGTTTATGAGCACCATTGAGTGATATACTCAAGAATGACATAATTTTTCAACATTTTATGGTTTCAAACTGTAAACACTCAGTTTTTTTTACTTCAACCAGAAAACCTTAACGGTTCATAAAAAACTTGACTGTTCAGGATATGATAAAAGTCATAGTATTCTGAATCTTTAACTTATAAAGATACCTTTACATGGGGTGATTATTGGTTCCAGAGAGGCTTTCGGCCGATAATCGTACACATGGCTGGTGACAGGACAATACAATATAAACGTTCAAAGGTAAACACTGATAACATTAAAATCTAATATATAATTGCCTAGAATACTACTTCCGGCAATTTGTGCCAACTTCCGTGGCTTTGTCCGGAGATAATGTCCGGAGATAATGTCCGGAGATAAGTGACGTCACCAGCGTCCTACACCCGCTCAGGGTGGACAAAGATATATGCCTTCGTGGTGCGCGGCACTTTTCTGATTGGTTGCCGCCTGCCGCGAGCGACCAATCAGAAATGTGCCGTACTGTCAAGAATTGTCAAGAGCTGGTGAGTGCAGCCATTTTTTGTTCTTTCTTACTATTATTTATTAATTGTATTATTCTTACATTTGAATAAATAAAGTATATATGGATTCTAGACTCCCGATTCTTTAGAATCGGGCTGCCATCTAGTTTATCATAAACTTATTCAAATATCTTAAGCTATCTATACAAAAATTTCTCCACAGAAAACTTGACACCCTAAATTCAAGAATTCCTGAAAATTTTAACTCAAATGACAGATTTACTAAGATTGTATATATATTTACAGGCACGTATTTCAATCCCACCAAATCACCTGCCCTCTCCCTTTAAATCTATGCAAAAAGAGATTTACCGTATATACTCGAGTATAAGCCGAGATTTTCAGCCCAAATTATTGGGCTGAAAGTGCCCCTCTCGGCTTATACTCGAGTCACGGTCGGCGGTGGGGTCGGCGGGTGAGGGGGAGAGAGCGTGTCGCATACTCACCTAGTCCCGGCACTCCTGGCGCTCCCCCTGCCCGTCCCACGGTCTTCGGTGCCGCAGCTCATCCCCTGTTCAGCGGTCACATGGTACCGCTCATTAGAGAAATGAATATGGACTCCACTCCCATAGGGGCGGAGCCGCAAATTCATTCCTCTAATCAGCGGTAACGGTGACCGCTGACAGAGGAAGAGGCTGCGGCACCCGGAGACCAGCTGTCCGGGAGAAGGAGCCAGGGACGCCGGGAGCAGGTAAGTATGTCATAGTTACCTGTCCGCGTTCCACACGCCGAGCGCCACTCTGTCTTCGCGTCCTCTTGTTCTGACTGTGCA
Source organism: Ranitomeya variabilis (assembly GCF_051348905.1). NCBI lineage: Eukaryota > Metazoa > Chordata > Amphibia > Anura > Dendrobatidae > Ranitomeya > Ranitomeya variabilis. The sequence continues at coordinate 544,990,398 of NC_135234.1, forward strand.
GGTCAGAGGGCGCGATGACGCATATAGTGTGCGCGCCTCCCTCTGCCTGATCAGTCAGTGCAGAGAGACGCCGAGACGGGACGCTGAGGAGCTGCAAGCAAGAGAGGTGAGTATGTGTTTTGTTTTTTTTTATTGCAGCAGCATTGTATATTGCACAGATTTATGTGGAGTATCTATGGGGCAACGGTGCAGAGCATTATATATGGCACAGCTTTATGTGGAGCATCTATGGGGCCATAATCAAAGGTGCAGAGCATTATATATGGCACAGCTATCTATGGGGCCATAATCAAAGGTGCAGAGCATTATATATGGCACAGCTATCTATGGGGCCATAATCAAAGGTGCAGGGCATTATATATGGCACAGCTATCTATGGGGCCATAATCAAAGGTGCAGAGCATTGTATATGGCACAGCTATCTATGGGGCCATAATCAAAGGTGCAGGGCATTATATATGGCACAGCTATCTATGGGGCCATAATCAAAGGTGCAGAGCATTGTATATGGCACAGCTATATATGGGGCCATAATCAAAGGTGCAGAGCATTTTATATGGCACAGCTTTCTATGGAGCATCTATGGGCCATAATCAAAGGTGCAGAGCATTTTATATGGCACAGCTTTCTATGGAGCATCTATGGGGCCATAATCAAAGGTGCAGAGCATTGTATATGGCACAGCTTTCTATGGAGCATCTATGGGGCCATAATGAACTGTGCAGAGCATTATATATGGCACAGCTTTCTATGGAGCATCTATGGGGCCATAATCAAAGGTGCAGAGCATTGTATATGGCACAGCTTTCTACAGAGCATCTATGGGGCCATAATGAACTGTGCAGAGCATTATATATGGGGCAGCTTTATGTGGAGCGTCTATGGGGCTATACTGAACGGTGCAGAGCATTATATATGGCACAGCTTTATGTGGAACATCTATGGGGCCATAATGAACAGTGCAGAGCATTATATGTGGCACAGCTTTATGTGGAGCATCTATGGGGCCATAATGAACAGTATGGAGCATCTATTTTTAATTTTGAAATGCACCGGTAGCTGCTGCATTTTCCACCATAGGCTTATACTCGAGTCAATAAGTTTTCCCAGTTTTTTGTGGCAAAATTAGGGGGGTCGGCTTATACTCGGGTCGGCTTATACTCGAGTATATACGGTATTCTTTAAAATCACAAATGGTTTATTTTTAAGATATTTCTAGGAAGAACAACTTTAAAATAAGGCGACTGCCAGAAAAGATCAGACCACCATTGTTAAAATGCTACATTTGTCAGATGTGTCGCATTTAATTCTGGATCTTCCTACAGAAATCCCAGTGATTAAAGCCTTCAGAATCCCCAACTCAAATAACCTCCCAACAGGAATCACAAGAGATGCAATTGTAACTTTGAAATCTACACAATTTAGAAACGACCTACAGTACTTGCTTTAACAAGGGATGCTACGAAACTTCCAACTCCATACGAATCCATCCGATCTATCTAAAACAACAATTCAACATAGAAAAGCTTTCTCATTCACAACCAAGGCCCTTCTTCATGCAGGGATAAAATACAAATGGTACCAATCCAACTTGGTAACAAATTCCATACTATTGACTCGCCAGACAAAGGTCTGGATCTCCTTTGACAATTGAGAATTCCTACAAATCACCAATTGACACTCCCTACATGACTTAAACCTGGATTACAAATAACTCTACTAATCTAGTATTTGGCTGAATCTCTTTTCTTCTCATCTTTATTCTATGAATGGTTGTATAAAACAGACTTAAATTTCAAGCCTTATACATGGATTACAATTTTGGAATACAAGAATCTTATATTGCCTCACTTGGATTACAATTATTGGACATTGTTTTAACTAAACCACTTTCCTTGGATTACAATTTATCTAATAACGGTTTTTCAACTATGGGTTCCTTGGATTATAATGGACAAGATTTTAATCTGTTCTTGTTCCAATAGGTGGTCATCTTAATACTGGAAACTTTAAACCGAATATTTCCTCCCCATAGTTGATGTTTTTCGATCCTGACAATAGTACATAGCAATTAACAGTCTTATTCTTTTTGTCCTTAATACAAACATGCTTTTGTTTTGTGTTTTTCTTTTATTTTACTACAGGGAATTTTCAGCAAAATATTACATCATTGCATAATACTCATTCATTACTCAGTATTACAAAAGTACACTTGTCTCTCCCCACTTGTCTTTACAGGTATTTCTTTTCTCTGTTCCATTACCGACTTTTTCCCTCTTGCCCTATTAAAGTTTTACCCCTTTTCATACTCTTTCTCCCATCCCTTTCCCATCCCTTTTAGGTTATATGTTTTTAATATTAATATCCTTTCGTGTGTATTGTATTCCACTTCCCTTAAAATTTTTTTTACTAAAAACAGCTGAATTCTGCCATTAGGGAGAAGAACCATGCAAACATTCAAGAGCTAGAGCAAACTGCAAAGGAAAAGTGGGAGAAAACACCAGCTGAGAAGTGGAAGAAGCTTATTGATGACTACAAGACACATTGGGAGGCTGTCATCAATGCCAAAGAGTGTGCCACCAAATATTAATTAGGGGTGCCTTTATTGCTGCACATGCTATTTATTCTGTATATTCTTTGAAATTACAACATATAAGTTGAAAAACAATGTTTTACCGTTGTATTACTTTGGACTACTAATTAAAAAATCTTGAGGATATAACTTTGGAACCTTTCCATTTATTTAAGATATTGTACAGTCTATGAAAGAAATGAAGAGGTGCCAATAATGGTGAACAGCACTGTACAATATCAGATCTATGGGTCCAGTAGAACTTGGGCAGCAGTGACCATAGTATGGTAAGCTTCAAAGTAATATTCAACAAAACATTACAAAGGGGAAATACAAGAACCTGGAACTTTTTAAAAGCTCTCGATTAAGGGAAGCCTTGAAGATCTCAACAGAAAATGTACAAAAGAAATCAAGCTAGCTTACAGAGGTAGAAATCGCCAACGATATTAACCACTTCCTGACAAATAATGTACTATTATGATACGTCGGGTCCTCCATCTTTGATGCCAGTTGAAAAAGTGAGCTTGCATCATTGCTAGCAGATAATGGCTGTGATACCCAGAGAGGATCTGCCTCTAACAGCAATGTGTGGAGCAGAGAATTTCGCCGGCTTCTGTTAATAACTTAAAAACTGCTGTCAATCTCTGTCAGTGGCATTTACAGTGCGTAGCTACTGTGCAGGGTGCTGAAGACCCTTGTGCCTGTCATGACGATGCTCTGCTGAAACCCGGTGTGTGGGGGCTCAAAGGAAAGTGTGATTTTTCAGTGTTTAGTATATCTCCTCATATGTCTATTACATCGGGATTGGTTTTTATTACTAGACAAATAAAGCTCATATAGTGTAGACATATTGTAATCCATAGAGAATGAATGAAGTGGAGCATTGCCGCTCCATTATAACGGCGGTAAAAATTTACATTCTGGCATTTGGTGGGAGTACCAGTGGTCGAATCTCATGCCTTTATCACATGCACTGAAATGTTCTTACAGTTCTTCTAACTCAGCCAAGAAAACAACAATTTTTGTCATTGGTGATTTTTTAATACTTGGCCTTAAACTATTATAGCCAAGAAGTATCAAGTGCCACATGTGGGGATTGGTTGATTTTTTTTTTTTTTTTTTAGCTATGGTGTTTTCTTCAAACAAATTAGCCTAGCCACATGATATACCTGATAAATAGGGGTAATGACTGAGATCCTCACTTATTTCCGAGTGTGGGTCATTTATACTGACCATAAAGTGCCTGTCAAATCCACGTATTCTCCATCTGGATGAGGCAGCTGCCTCCAGAGGCTGGATGAGGGCTGAGGGACCCCTCTTCTTTATATACAATCAAATCCCATAGGCAAAACCTGTATCTATCAGACATGTATGAAATATCATAGGCCTCATTCACACGTTCAGGATTTGGTCAGTATTTTAGGAAGTATTTGTAAGCTAAAACCAGGAAAGGAACATTTAGAAAATGTATAATAGAAACGCGTCACCATTTCTGCATTTTCTACCCGCTCCTGGTTTTAGCTTAGAAATACTGATGTAAAATACTGACCAAATACTGAACGTGTGAACGTGGCCTAAAGGTGGGAATCCACTTGTAATCCCCGATCTGTCCTGCGGCTTGCGAGTACCATACAGCCTGATCTGAACGGCCTGTATGTACATAATGCATTTCTACACCAGCTGAGCCCATATATAGCCATCTGTCAGATTTCGGATAACATTGACGTAAGGCTACACTTTTTCATGACAGGGAAGATTCAGGAAGGCTGCAGGAGTAGTTGTTGGACGCTGGAAGTAAACAGCCGTTATTTATTGACCAGGGTTAGGGCATGTGTTTATTCAGCTGCGTTGTCTGCTGCGACACAGAAATGTTTAATTTTCCTGAATGTGCGTGTTTGTCCTGGCGCTTCCCCGCTCCATGAGCTCATTCTGCCGTGTTTGCCTTACAGTATAGGTGATTCACACATTGCTGTTGTTACGTGCTAATGTGCTTTCCATTTCATTGTCTAATTATGTCAGAAGATTATGTGCAGCTAACTCCATGTAAAACACATTTGGCAACGGTTGTACGATATTAACTTGATCACCGTCTCTGCAGAATCCTTGGGAATAGGTTACATGAGATTTATCCTTGTTGACATTTTTTGCATGGGATGCAGCTTGTCATATGTTCCGACACAGACTTTGGCTCCAAGTCCTCAACATTTGGTGTTCAGATTTACTGTTGGTATCACAGTGGGTTTGCCCACCTTTGGGAACCATTTTTTTTTTTTTCGGTCTAAAGCTAATTTTTATAATTGGATTCCATTAACAGTTTTGCACCAATTGCCTTCTATAAACTGTGTTGTGCTGTCTATTGCAGGCAGCAGGATGGGGTAACCCGAGAAACTGAAAGTCATAGGAGTGTATATTCTCTCATCGAAAAGAATCGGGTCAATTATGCTGATCAGTGTGATCCAATTTTCTTGGATGAGGAGAAGATGGGGAAAAAATGTCTCCATCTTCTCCATTCTGTCAGTCTGTGAAAATCAGACTGCCCTCAGTTGTCATCTGAGTGCAGTCCGATGTTTTCCACAGTCTCATTAAGTTGCATGGTTGAGTGGTGCAATTTTCGGACGTATGCACAACCCCATAGAATAAATCGGTCCGAGTACGATCTGATGTTTTGTCACATCGCACTCGACTTGGACTGAAGATTCGGACAATAACCCTTATTCTGAGCTTCTCTCAGCTGAGTAACAGACTACATCAAAGTTGAATAGGCAGGGAGAAGGAAACCCGGTACAATAAGACTAATTCTTGTAAGTAACAGTCTCAGAATGAGGGTGGATCTTGTGGTAAGAGACGTGTCTGCAAATGCAACATATGTGAACACTTTTGAATCTGTACATGAAGCTATAAAGATGTCTATCTGTAGTTTTCACCATTTCTAGCAGGCATACTGTAAATGTGGAGCACCGTTTCATTTTTATTTAATTGACTTCTCAGAGGAAAATCAATAGTAATTTTGTCTGTGCTTCAGAGCAACCATTTTTTCCCCAGAGGCAAACACATCACAAATAGAGGTGGTTACAATAAAACTTACAGCAATCATGGGCTCAGGCTAGGTTCATACCACACTTTTCTCACATCTTGTTTACTTCCATTTGGTGCATACATCATATCCATGTGACCCCCACATGCACCCAACATATGGCAACAGTGCCCTTCTGGCATACACTGGACTGGAAGAATGAGTGGCAGTGCACAGCTACCATGCACTAGTGCCCAGGCTACCCTATACTCATTATACATGTGCACCATAGCTGCCTTAGCACTTTGATTTTTCCTTTTATTTCTTTTGTACGTAAAGTGGCTTTTCCTTTCACCTCCAGCACACAGAAGGGAGGAGGAATGGATCTCTATCGGCATTAGAAATACACCATGTTAGGACAGGCTTGCACGCAACGACTCGCTACACAATAAAGGTTAAGACTATGAAACAAGGCATCGCAACATATAGGAATGGATACTCAACTAATAAATCCTCACCACTCTACTGCATTGCTGCCTGTGTAACCCAAATGTCTCCTCACTTCTTCCAGGTGACATAATGTGACCACTGCAGCCAATCAGGGACCACTGATCACATTCTGAGGAGAGAGAGAGATCACTTCTGAGTTGATGGAATTTGAGGCCTGAAGCCGGTCCCATACTTTACACAAGGAGGAAGTGAGTAGACCAGCTGGAGACACAGGTAGGGTTGGCTTGTGGCTCTGGTAGAATCGTATTGCTTGTTTTTTCTTTTTAATACCCATATGGTGCCTTTTTTAATATAAAAAGTGTTTAAAGCACCAACCCAACATTTTTTTTATTTCACCGCTGGAGTGGTATCACTAACGAATGCTCCCTGCACCTAGTAAGATACTTACAAGATGCCGTCTTCTGCTCTTCCCGGAACCGCTCTGGTCCTTTGCCTACATCTTGTGACTGCAGCTCCTGACTGACTGGAAGTCAGAGGTAACGTTCACAAGCTCCCAATGCAAATCTATAGCAGACTCGTTCTGGCCTCATAGATTTTCATTGGGAAGCAATAAGATGGATAATGCGAAATAAAGGCATATTCTGCATATTGAACACTGATGAAGGTCTGAGACAGACCGAAACGTCTGTACAATTTTGGATTGCCCATAAAAAATGTTCACGTTTATTTTTATTTTGGAGTAACAAGTTTTTCTACTTTACATTGAGAAGCGACTGGCTTGCCCAGCAAACACTGGAGCAGGTCACAAACTACAGCAGACAACTGGAGTGGCACCAAAACAGAAGATGACAGTGGCTGGCAAGTACAATATTACAGGCAGGTGACCTATTATAGTGGCAGTACAAAAGCGGAGAAATAAAAGAAAACCCTGCTGGCGTGCTGCTTTAAGCGGTTCAAAAGCCGCTGCTCCCTTTCACAACCCTGATGATTAGATATGAGAAATTCATAGAATCCAATGAACGCAATCCATATTGAATAAGACTCTATACCCCCTAACCGGCAGCCCTGGACCACAAATAGGCAGTACTCACTATAGTCAACTGCCTAAATGTTTATAGCACGGAAAGAACAGTTTGGGCGGCAGGAGTCATGCAGCACAATAGCAATACAGTACATTTATACTAAAAACCATAGGTGCAATCTGTTCAGATGGTATTAGAATAACCATCTTAGAGGATATGCACATGACAGACTAGGGCAACGTATACGTACTGGTTTGTTAGTAACTTGAGCAATAATGACAACACTACTTGTTACCAAAGTCCAGTCTCTTGATCCAGATTGCAAACAATACAACGTTAGACTTTAGAAAGCAATTAAAACACTTACCGGAGCTTCAATGGTTTCCTGTGTGTCATCCAACATTTGGACTTTGAATGGATAAGACTTTCCTTGTGGTGACAGAGGTGGTTTGGTACCATGTTCTAAAGTGCTGATCCCGGCACTCTCTGGAGCACCTAACCGAGAGGCTGCGGTCGGCTGCTGCTCTATCTCCCCCATCCTTTACCTCTTATCGTGTGCCACTGTGAAGAGAAAGACCGGTATATTAGTACTGAACAGGGGTGTAACTACAACAGGTGCAGGGATTGCAATCACACCCAGGCCCTGGAGCCTAGGGGGCCCTAAAAGTACCTTTGGCCTATAGAAAAAGACTATTGCCATTAAAGATTTAAAATATTTGGGAGCCCGGTTGGAGCTTTTGCATCAGGGCCCATGAGTTTCAAGTTACGCCACTGGTACTGAACCAGTTATTGTCAAAATCTAAACTACAGCAGAGTTATAAAAACACCTGGTTGTAAAGTCTACTAATAAGATGTTTAAAAAGTAACAATTGTCGCCCAAAACAGCTACAAACACAGCCACACAGTGAAGGAGCCAGGATATCTACAGCTAATTGCAGGACATTCCTTTATTAGCTAGTCATTCGATGACCAATCATAGAAAAATATCCAGGAGGGAAATTTACGGTACTTCATATGACGACCTTAAAGGGAACCTGTCAGCAGAATTGTGCACAGTAACCTACAGACAGTGTCAGGTCGGCGCCATTATACTGATAAAAATGATACCTTGGTTGATGAAATTCGTCTTCTGGTTGTTGTTATATCTTTATTTTCAGTTTTGAGTTAATGATATGCTCGTGATCTGGGGTGGCCTGTGGAGGTCTTCATGTGGTGCTCTGATTAGGTATTCATGTGTACCGTATTTTTTCGGACTATAAGACGCACTTTCCCCAAAAAAAAGTTGGGAAGAAAATGGGAGGAGCATCTTATAGTGCAAACGCAGGCTTACCGGGGACTGTGGCAAAGGTGTGGCAATGTTGCAGCAGTGGGCGGTGTGGAGTGCACCTGAGCAGGGTCCCTTCTTTAGGATGCCGGTGGCAGAAATGTGGCGGCGCCACGGCCCGGTATCCACGGTGAGCAGAGTGCATCACCGGTTTCCCTGCGGTCATCTTTCCTGAAGCTGTGGGCCGCCGGAGGCTTCAGGAAAATGGCCGCCGGAGGCAGATAGAAGTCTCGGCGGCATTCGGCTTTAGGAAGATGGCCGCAGGGAAATCGGTGATGCACTCGGCTCTGCTCACCGTGGACACCAGGCCGCGGCATTGCCACATTTCTGCCACCGGCATCCTGAAGAAGGGACCCGGCGCCATGATCTGCAGCATCGCACCCCGGGACTGCAGCATTGCCTCACTTCTGCCACCGCTGGCATCCTGAGAATGGGACCCTGCTCCAGCTCTGCCTCACTGCCGACACCAGACCCGCAGCATTGCACCCTGGGACTGCAGCAGTACTCTACTTCTGCCACCGCTGGCTTCCTGAGGAAGGGACCCTGCCTTCTGTGATCCCGCTGTACCACCGCTGGCTCTCAGGTCAGATACCTTAAATTCGGACAATAAGACAGACCCCATCTTCTAAAAATATTTTTCTGCTATTTTCCACCCAAAAAAATGTCTTCTGACAGGTCACTGGTCCCTCAGTGACCTGCCCCCTATTTTACATGCTGCAGCATGATCGCATGTTTAATGTGCAGTCAGTTCATTCTTTTATATCATGCTATAAATTCATCAGAAAAAAAAAAGTGTTTGAAAATGGCGCCGGCCACGCCTGCGCAGTAGGCGCCATCTTGCTAGAGAAGAAAAATTCCCTCTCCAAGATGGCGCTGCCTGCGTAGTAGTATCTAACGGTGATAGCCGATAGCTGCTACTGCGCAGGCGCCATCTTCCTGGTGAGAAAAAAATTCCTCCTCCAAGATGGCGATGCCGGTGTCTGTACAGTAGCAGCTATCGAAGTTCCGATAGCTGCTACTGCACAGGGACCGTCATCTTGGAGTTTTTTTTTCCCTCTAGCAAAAAGGCACGGACAGCACCTGTGCAGTACCAGTTATCAGATCGCCGATAGCTGCTACTGCGCAAGTCCGGCCAGCACTATTTTCAGACACTTTTTTCGATTAATTTATTTATACAATGTTATAAAAGAACGAACAGCACATTACACATGCAATCATGCTGAGGCACAGGCGTCACCGCCTGCCTGCTGGTGATTTTTTTTATTTTTCAAAATATATAATATGTAAACTAGGGGGCAGGTCAGTGCGGGATCAGTGACCTGTCAGCAGTCTGCATTATTTACTATATAATTGTCTAAGGGGTACTTCAGTCTGTCTGTCTGTCCCGGATATTCATTGGTCGCGGCCTCTGTCTGTTATGGAATCCAAGTCGCTGATTGGTCATGGCAAAACGCCCACGACCATTGCTCTTTCCTCCCCGCAGTCAGTGCCCGTTCCATACTCCCCTCCAGTCAGCGCTCACACAGGGTTAATCGCAGCGCTAACGGACCGCGTTATGCCGCGGTGTAACGCACTCCATTAACGCTGCTATTAACCCTGTGTGACCAAATTTTTACTATTGATGCTGCCTATGCAGCATCAATAGTAAAAAGATCTAATGTTAAAAATAATTAAAAAAATAAAAAATTGTTATATACTCACCTTCCGCCGCCTTTCCCGTTCCTCGCGACGCTCCGGTGACCGCTCCATGCAAGCGGCAGGTTCCGGTGCCAAGGATGGTATGCGAGAAGGACCTGCCATGACGTCACGGTCATGTGACCGCGACGTCATCACAGGTCCTGCGAGAAGGACCTGCCATGACGTCACAGTCATGTGACCACGACGTCATCACAGGTCCTGCGCTCATACCAACCCTGGGACCGGAAGCTGCCGAGTGCACCGCACACAGGGCCAGGACTTCAACGGGCCTTCGGAAGGTATATGTCTATTTTTTATTTTAAGTCTGTATACTACGTGGCTCAGTGCTGTATACTCCATCGCTGGGCAATATACTACGTGGCTGGGCAATATACTACGTGGCTGGGCAATATACTACGTGACTGGGCAATATACTACGTGACTGGGCAATATACTACGTGACTGGGCAATATACTACGTGGCTGGGCAATATACTACGTGGCTGGGCAATATACTACGTGGCTGGGCAATATACTACGTGGCTGGGCAATATACTACGTGGCTGGGCAATATACTACGTGACTGAGCAATATACTACGTGACTGGGCAATATACTACGTGGCTGGGCAATATACTACGTGACTGGGCAATATACTACGTGGCTGGGCAATATACTACGTGACTGGGCAATATACTACGTGGCTGGGCAATATACTACGTGGACATGCATATTCTAGAATACCCGATGCGTTAGAATCGGGCCACCATCTAGTGAATATATAACCAGAGCACCACATGAAGACCCCCACAGGCCGCCCTGGGGCACAAGCAGATCATTAACTCAAAACTGAAACTAAAGATTAAACAACAATCACAAGACGGATTTCATCAACCAAGGTATCATTTTAATCAGTATAACGGCGTCAACCTGACACTGTCTGTAGGTTACTGTGCACAATCCTGCTACAGGTTCCCTTTAAACAAGAGCTGGCTGGAGCAACATGCAACACATTTATTAAAAGGCATAGAGTTTTTAATACATTTGTTGACTTTTATCAATCTGTGTGGCAGAAAGTAAAATACACGGTTGGTGTGGGCTGGTGTAAATTTGCACTAAACTTTACACCACTTGGCCTATATGAGGCCCTGTTCTCATAAAAAAAAGCAGCAGAAGTAAAATCAGCCATATCTTTTTTATTTTTTGCACACAACATATGTGCTCCTTTGCCTAAATCACTGAACCAAACAATACCTTTTCAGATGGTTACTACAAATCTCTACAATCAACTGTAGGAAAATGTATCAAAAAAATAAAAATTCAACCAGATAAAGAGACCGTCTGTTATTAACAGAAAGCCAAATCCACTTAATTAAGGTTTTGAATCTGGAGACAAAGAAGGGGAGTGTGCAGTATAAGACCAGGGTGCACATGTGTACTCCAGATGCGATTACACAGATGGCAATGCATGTAAATAATCACAGTTTTCAAATTCAGGCATCTATACACTAACCAGCTATATCACAAGAGCAAACAAGCTAGAATCGCCAGATGGGTAGAAAACCTAAGAAAATTGGTCTGTGCAAGTCCTAATAAACTGTTGTGCTCAAGCAGGGTTTACATGTGTGGCACAGTTATCGACGGTCCATATACATTTATGACACTAGACTACAAAAAGTACAATTAACAGAAGGCTTTACACTTCAATACGGAAAACAATTCTGGTCAGTCTGTACTCTACACAGACCATTAAAGCACAACTCCAGCGCTCCAAGTTACTTGTCCCTAATAATATACTTACCAGCTGCAGTCTTCAGCTGTTCCCAGCGCCACCATCTTGTGACCGGAACGTCTAACTGACCGGAAGAGCTAACCATCACAAGCTCTCAATATGTAAGTCTATGCGCCTCGTTCTAGCCTTGTTCTGGCCCTCATAGACTTACATTGAGCTGTGATTTCTGGATTGCTCTAGCAAACATTGGAGCGATCTGACAAGTCACAAACTGCAGAAGATGACCGAAGCAGCTTTGATAAAAGATGAAGACAGCAGCTGGTAAGTACAATACTAGGGGCAGGGGACTTAGATTAGGGACACCACTCCAGAGGTAAAATAAAAAGTGAGAGTGGTGCTTTAAATGATCACTGATTAGCTTGCATGTAGCTCATCAACAGTCGTTTAACAGCCGCTGTCCACATATGTAAATGCAGCGAGACACTTTACAATTATTGTACGCACTAGCATATACTGTATTTCTTAAATGTAATTATAGTAGTACTGCAGTTATTCTGTTACAGAGAGCAGGATGACCAACTACTATATGGCCCTGTTCCCAAGTGCAGTTACACAAAAGTATTTTTTTTTTCTGTAGCTGTACCAAAATGCGCAATAGCATTCTGCTCTGATTATTGCATTTTTGCAGCGTTTTTGTGATGCATTTTCAGGCAGAATTAAGCAGCTTTTTTTTTCACACATTGTTTAAAGCGGAAACACAATTGCATTTTTACACTATTTTTTCAGGCTTCCCATAGCAACTTATTGGGGAAAAAAACACATAAAAAATGCACAGGTCAATAGCGTCTTCAAGTGCCCAGTGGGCATGAGTTTTCATAAAATTACATAGACATTGATTAAAACATTGGAAAAAAACATGTTTACGCTACATGGGAAATTGGCCAAAGGATGGATTCACACAAAGAATCTTGTTGCAGAAATGAATCTATTCTAATGCCGCTGTTTTGGCGCCAAGCACATGGATTTCTGCAAGTTCTGAACAGATGAATGGTACAGCTGCAGGCATTTATCCAACACAATCTGTGGCATGCAAATCCACCATAGCAATGAGTTTGGGCAATTGCTTGAATTGCTCGGGTTCATTTCAATTGCAATAAAATTGCTCTGAATAAGAAAGCAGGCACTGACGCCACAGAGGGACGCATCTCATTATCTACTATGAGAAGAACCGATGTATTAAATTAAATCTTACTAGTTATTTTGAACAGATGCTCAGAACCTAAGATTATTTACAAAGGGCCGAGAAATTAATTCCCCAATATGTACACCTTTGGAATTTTTTTTTACTTAAATGCATGTATATTGGGCTAAAGATAAGATTTAATTACAAGTATGAACCATATACAGGTTGTTTAGTTTCACTGGCTGCAGATTGCAGAAAGTGGCTTACTGATCCTGGCATGCCAATGTAAGGAGGCTTATTTGCTCCTCTGAGAAAATATGTAAATTGCCTCTTCAGAGAGGAAGAGGACTTGAACTCTATAGTACCACTTGTTGGAAGCAGTGATCCTACAAGTCGACCCTTTAACGAGCCTTGCAATATGACTTATAATAAGAGCCAAATCAGATCCTAAGTCATATTGCAAGGCTCGTTAAAGGGTCGATACTGACTTGTAGGATCGCTGCTTCCAACAGGTGGAAGCAGAAAAAAATTGTTATATCCTTAAAACTGTAATTTCGATTTTAAAAAGTCAATGCAAGCTTCAAAGAATGAAAAAAAAAATAGATAACTGCGGAGTGTGTTGTCTAATGTGGCTGTCCATTCACAAGATATCAATGACCAATCAGTAGAATTCGTCAATATCAGATCTGTGTAGGTCCACCAATCGGCATCACCACTGATCACTCTTATAAGCTTTGGCCGCATCAGGATGTACTTACATTGAATGAAGCTGCAATGCGCATCTCCATTTAATATGTGAAGCAGTTGCTGCCGGGCACTACGGCCCATGAATCAAGCTTATAACAGCTTACTAGTGGTGATGCCGGGTGCCGCACACCTACCAATTTGATAGTCATGACTCATCCTATGGATGGTGTGTTGAGACCTGACAATGCCGTTAAGCAGTTAACTACACCTACAGAGCTTCAAGTCCATAAGACTGTGTACATGAAAAAGGAAGAAATTAGTTGCAAGATGAGCTGATTGCCATGTGGAAACATTGTATGCATTGCTTAACGATTCACTCACACTTTTGTAACATGGTTCTGCATTGCTGACCAATAGTGATGAGCGAATATACTTGTTACTCGAGATTTCCCGAGCACGCTCGGTTGTCCTCCGAGTATTTTTTAGTGCTCGGAAATTTAGTTTTTATTGCCGCAGCTGAATGATTTACATCTGTTAGCCAGCTTGATTACATGTGGGGATTCCCTAGCAACCAGGCAACCCCCACATGTACTTACACTGGCTAACAGATGTAAATCATTCAGCTGCGGCGCAGAAAACTAAATCTCCAAACACTAAAAAAATACTCGGAGGACACCTGAGCGTGCTCGGGAAATCTCGTGTAACGAGTATATTCGCTCATCACTACTGACCAACCTCACAGAATTCAGTACTGACCCATACAAGTGCCACAGGATACTATTCCCTCTGCTGAAAACTATGTAGTGTGTAGTAACATATACAGGTCCTTCTCAAAAAATTAGCATATAGTGTTAAATTTCATTATTTACCATAATGTAATGATTACAATTAAACTTTCATATATTATAGATTCATTATCCACCAACTGAAATTTGTCAGGTCTTTTATTGTTTTAATACTGATGATTTTGGCCTACAACTCCTGATAACCCAAAAAACCTGTCTCAATAAATTAGCATATCAAGAAAAGGTTCTCTAAACGACCTATTACCCTAATCTTCTGAATCAACTAATTAACTCTAAACACATGCAAAAGATGCCTGAGGCTTTTAAAAACTCCCTGCCTGGTTCATTACTCAAAACCCCCATCATGGGTAAGACTAGCGACCTGACAGATGTCAAGAAGGCCATCATTGACACCCTCAAGCAAGAGGGTAAGACCCAGAAAGAAATTTCTCAACAAATAGGCTGTTCCCAGAGTGCTGTATCTAGGCACCTCAATGGTAAGTCTGTTGGAAGGAAACAATGTGGCAGAAAACGCTGTACAACGAGAAGAGGTGACCGAAACCTGAGGAAGATTGTGGAGAAGGACCGATTCCAGACCTTGGGGAACCTGAGGAAGCAGTGGACTGAGTCTGGTGTGGAAACATCCAGAGCCACCGTGCACAGGCGTGTGCAGGAAATGGGCTACAGGTGCCGCATTCCCCAGGTAAAGCCACTTTTGAACCATAAACAGCGGCAGAAGCGCCTGACCTGGGCTACAGAGAAGCAGCACTGGACTGTTGCTAAGTGGTCCCAAGTACTTTTTTCTGATGAAAGCAAATTTTGCATGTCATTCGGAAATCAAGGTGCCAGAGTCTGGAGGAAGACTGGGGAGAAGGAAATGCCAAAATGCCTGAAGTCCAGTGTCAAGTACCCAGTCAGTGATGGTGTGGGGTGCCATGTCAGCTGCTGGTGTTGGTCCACTGTGTTTCATCAAGGGCAGGGTCAATGCAGCTAGCTATCAGGAGATTTTGGAGCACTTCATGCTTCCTGGCACCTGCTCACAGTGCCAAAACCACTGGTAAATGGTTTACTGACCATGGTATTACTGTGCTCAATTGGCCTGCCAACTCTCCTGACCTGAACCCCATAGAGAATCTGTGGGATATTGTGAAGAGAAAGTTGAGAGACGCAAGACCCAACACTCTGGATGAGCTTAAGGCCGCTATTGAAGCATCCTGGGCCTCCATAACATCTCAGCAGTGTCACAGGCTGATTGCCTCCATGCCACGCCGCATTGAAGCAGTCATTTCTGCCAAAGGATTCCCGACCAAGTATTGAGTGCATAACTGAACATTATTATTTGATGGTTTTTTTGTTTGTTATTAAAAAACACTTTTATTTGATTGGACGGGTGAAATATGCTAATTTATTGAGACAGGTTTTTTGGGTTATCAGGAGTTGTAGGCCAAAATCATCAGTATTAAAACAATAAAAGACCTGACAAATTTCAGTTGGTGGATAATGAATCTATAATATATGAAAGTTTAATTGTAATCATTACATTATGGTAAATAATGAAATTTAACACTATATGCTAATTTTTTGAGAAGGACCTGTATGTGCACACTACTAATGGTGTAGACAACGCTATAGATTGGGATTGGTTCTGCATTGTACAACTACACCCTGTGAAATGGACATAGTACCGTAAGTGAAGGAATGGATAGGAATGGTATATTCAATTGTCTAGTAAAAAAAAAAAAAGGAAAACTCTAGGATCTGTCCTGTCAGGTCTCCAGTGCTTTTTGACGGCCATAATAGTTTAGTCTGCAAAGTGATTTATTCATGTAAAAGCAAAAAATAAATAACGGCAAGCCATTACAGGTCAATATCATGTGACTTGCTAGAATCATTAAGACAAAAGGATCCATCCGAACCTTGATGATGTAGTAACAGAAGCTATGATTCTAGTACTAACAGACTTACAATAGCTAAAAAATTCATTTTTTGTAAGTGAAAAGACCCAGACATTTTCCCATCTGCATTATATGTAAATCAACCAAAATTAAACATTGAAAAAATAATGAAAAGAAAATTCTGGGTTCACGTTAGTCAAAATATCACACGACCTCTGTTTAGATATGCAAAATTCAAGAAATAACGCTTCTGTCTGGGTATCAATACACCTTTGCTAAAGAATGATGACTCCCTTCCTGAGACCTGGAAACCTCAACAAGACAGACAATCACTTGAATGTTCTCGTCCTGGACTGCAGCCAGTTAGCCTCAGAGAACACAAGCGCTCAGTTAGCTAACGGCATGAACATATAGTAAGGAAGCTCACAATCAGCAGGCCAAAAAAACATGGCATACACAAAATAAAAATCTATATATATCATCACTAAACGTACACTAACACAGAACATGAATCAATAAAAGAAAGCCATGCTACATAAAATACACCTTCAAAGCAGGAAAATGAAGATGAAGACTACAAGTGACAGCAATTCTCAAACCAAAAGGTATATAAATATACAATTCTGCAAGAACAAAAGACATTTTAGAATAAAACTGGTAGGTGACTAAAAATAAATACCGAAACAACATACATAGAGCAGGTCCAGGATACAATTAGAATCTAAGCAAAATGTCTGAAGCCAAATAGAAAAATATTTAGATTTGAGAGTCGTCAGTGGTTAATACCATTTAATGGCTAACTGAAAAGATGGTAACACATTGCAAGCTTTCGAGACTACTCAGGTCTCTTCATCAGGCATAGACTAATGCAAAATATGAAGAGTCACATATTTACACACAACAGGGCACAGAAATAATGTAATAGTTAGCCATTAAAAGGTATCAACCACTGAGGACTCCGAAATCTAAATATCTTTCTATCAACTGGCTAACACGGTACAAATATATACCGTATATACTCGAGTATAAGCCGACCCGAGTATAAGCCGACCCCCCTAATTTTGCCACAAAAAACTGGGAAAACTTATTGACTCGAGTATAAGCCTAGGGTGGAAAATGCAGCAGGTACTGGTGAATTTCAAAATTAAAAATAGATACTCCATACCGTTCATTATGGCCCCATAGATGCTCCACATAAAGCTGTGCCACATATAATGCTCTGCACCATTCATTATGGCCCCATAGATGCTCCACATAAAGCTGTGCCATATATACAATGCTCTGCACCGTTGCCCCATAGATAGCTGTGCCATATATATAATGCTCTGCACCGTTGCCCCATAGCTGTGCCATATATACATAATGCTCTGCACCGTTGCCCCATAGCTGTGCCATATAATGCTCTGCATCGTTGCCCCATAGCTGTGCCATATAGTGCTCTGCACCGTTGCCCCATAGCTGTGCCATATATATAATGCTCTGCACCATTGCCCCATAGCTGTGCCATATATATAGTGCTCTGCACCATTGCCCCATAGCTGTGCCATATAGTGCTCTGCACCGTTGCCCCATAGATACTCCACATAAATCTGTGCCATTGCTGCTGCTGCAATAAAAAAAAAAAAAACACATAACACATACTCACCTCTCTTGCTTGCAGCTCCTCAGCGTCCCGTCTCGGCGTCTCTCCGCACTGACTGATCAGGCAGAGGGCGCCGCGCACACTATATGCGTCATCGCGCCCTCTGACCTGCACAGTCAGTGAGGAGAGACGCCGGGAAGATGGCGCGGCGCCCGGCGTGTGGAACGAGGGAAGGTAAATATGTAATACTTACCTGCTCCCGGCGTCCCGCTCCTTCCCCCGGACAGCTGGTCTTCGGTGCCGCAGCCTCTTCCTCTATCAGCGGTTACCGGCACCGCATCATTAGAGGAATGAATAGGCGGCTCCGCCCCTATGGGAGGTGGAGCAGCCTATTCATTTCTCTAATGAGCGGTCCCACGTGACCGCTCAGGGGAAGAGCTGCGGCACCCGGAGACAGTGTGACAGGCAGGGAGAGCGACAGGAACGCCGGAACTAGGTAAGTATGCCTCAGCGCCCTCTCCCCCTCACCCGCCGACCCTGCCACAGACCGTGACTCGAGTATAAGCCGAGAGGGGCACTTTCAGCCCAAAAATTTGGGCTGAAAATCTCGGCTTATACTCGAGTATATACGGTAGATCTTTCGTGTAGCCAAATAGGAATTCTTTGGAGACCAGAGGAGTAGAGTATATATTGCAGTTACTTACTACAGTTGTGGCCAAAAGTTTTGAGTCCTGACAAACATTGGTCCTCACAAAGTTTGCTGCTTCAGTTTAGGAACAAGGCAAAGAGGAAGATGATCAGCCCGATTGATTGATACAATCAACATAACGGCGTAGAAGACTCTGGTGGATCTATCTAGGCTTGCTCAAGATCGATCATCCTACAGAGTGTTCATTCATCAAGTCGCCATGGATCAAGATCGAGCCGAAGGCCATTAAATAAATAATATGCATTACCTTTTTATTGTTATAAAGAGTGATCACATGGCGACATATTGCAAAAGTGATTCTCTGTCATGAAAAATAACTTAACCCAAGATTCAATTTCCACTCATTTTCAGCTCTGCCACAAAATGACCAACTTACATCATTTCAGTGATCTTCTCATTAGCTCTGAAGAAAGTGTTAACACGAAAGATCTATATATTTGTACCATGCTAGCCAGTTGATAGAAAGATATTTAGATTTGGGAGTCCTCAGTGGTTGATACCTTTTAATGGCTAACTATTACATTATTTCTGCAGGTGAGCTGTGTCCAAAACGCTGCTATTCCTGATCATGGGCATGTAGCCTAAAGCATCCTGATACCATTCATGTGTGGAGTTGATTTTCATGCAAGGGATTGGGCTTACTTATAATTTTGCCTATGAACACTGCCATGAATAAAGAACGGTATCTAAACGTCCTTAAGGGCATCTTCTCCCAACAATCCAGGAGCAATTTGGTGATGAACAATAATTTTTCCAGCATGATGGAGCCTCATATCACAAGGAAAAACTGGTGACTATGTGATTCGGTAAACAAAACATTGAAATCTTGGGTCCATCGAAAGGAAACGTCCCAAATCTCAATCTCACTGTCAATGCTAAAAAAAAGATACGACAAACATAAAAACGCAGAAATTGCAATAAATTCCAAGTATTGATTAGGCAAGAGTAGGTCGCCATCAGTCAGCATTTGTCCCCCGAGCCGATATCCAGCATACCAGGTTGTGCTTAGAATTGTACTAACCTGAGAAACATCTAAAAGATCTATAAACACCGAAGCAGCAAATGTTATGAAAACCAAAATATGCATCAGACTCAAAACTTTTGCCAACCACAACTGTACTAGTGGTTTAGTTGCTTGAAATTTATTATGATTTTGCCCTTGAATTTTGAAGATCCGGTCTCCTCTCCTGCTCCTCCTGTTGGGCATGGAAGAGATAAAACAGTCTTGCGCTCATGAAAAGAGGCAAATCGGAACAGGCAAACTGCTTTGTAAGGAATGAGGAAATGAATGAGCAAGGTCATAATGCTCCCACCTTAGGCTGGGTTCACACGTTTGTAAACGAAAAAAATCAGTTTTATGTGAAAAAAAGATGATTTTTCATCCATATCATCATTTGCATGAAATCAGTGTGTCCGTTTTTCATGTCCATTTGCAATCCGTATGTCTATATTGTACATCCATATGGCATCAATTTTTATTAACATGAACAAATTAAAGAGCTTTCTCACTACTTTTTCATTGATGAGCTATGCTTAGGATATGTCTTCAATGTCTGATCAGTCGGGGTCCGACACCCGCCGCCCCTGCCGATCAGCTGGTCTTGGTGTTGGCAGGAATGGCTCAATTGTGGAACTGCTCCTTCTTCTGGTAGTGCCCGCGACAGGGCACTGCACATTCGCCTACTATTCAACTCAATAGCGAGGATAAAGTGTCACGCAAGAGCTTGACTGATAATGAGCAACCTCAGACTGCGTTCACGTTACTCTATTTTGCCGTATCAACTTTGGTCCTTCAGCATAGCATCAAAGAAAAATACAATACTACAGCAACTTGTGAACGCAGCCTCAACTATTTAATCAGATTAACCCCTTAACCACCTAGGAATTTTGTTTTTGAGCTTTTGTTTTTTTCTCCCTCTTCCAAGAGACATAACATTTTTATTTTTAGGTCCACACAGCTGTATGAGGGTTTGTATTTTTGAATGACACCTTTCATTTTACCATATAATTTACTGAAAAATGGGAAACTAACAATTACAGACTGACACAGAGGGTTGACGACCTTGCCCTTGTGGGCTTACATTCTACAGGATGGTGGGGATGGAGACAATAGGTTGAGGGTTGTAGGAGCTCCTTGATGCGAGTTTCTAGCATTGATCTCGCAAGTATGACCCCGGCCTTACAGGCGGTCAGTGTTGCAGTACAGCAGAGCTCAGAGAGCTGCAAAATATATGTAAGACAAAGTTAATTTCTCCTGTTCTGTGTTAGTTACTTGTCTCACACTGGCAAGTCCCCCTTTTTATTTAAAATAATCTCTGGAGACAGATTCTCATACAGATCTATGTCCAGCCCATAGCCTGGAAGAGCTCATTTACATATAAGAAAAAGAAAAATGTGGATCTCTCTGGAATAAATTATCAGATCACAGATATCAAGGTATCATTTTATTCTGCTTACTATGACCTGGGTGCCCATAAAGACGCTCAGGAGGGTTGATCCTACTGACATATTCCCTTTAAGGCCGGCCTCACACTAGCGAGTTTTACGGACGTATGAGCGCATAAACTACGTACGTAAAATACGCATTACACACGGCCCAATGAATCTCTATGGCCCAGCTCTTATCTGCCGTATATTACGCATCCGTAATATAAAGTCTTGTACGGCCGTAGAAAATCGCAGCATGCTGCGTTTGTCACCGTATTGCGCAAAAAAATCACCAATGAAAGTCTATGGGGGCGAGAAAAATACGGATTCCACACGGACCAGCAGTGTGACTTGCGAGAAATACACAGCGGTGTTAGTGAAAAGCCGGTAATTCAATTGCCGGCTTTTCATTTCTCCTTCACAAACCCGACATGATATGAGACATGGTTTACATACAGTAAACCATCTCATATCCCTTTTGTTTTTGCATATTCCACACTACTAATGTTAGTAGTGTGTATGTGCAAAATTTGGGCGCTGTAGCTTGTAAAATAAAGGGTTAAATCGCGGAAAAAATTGGCGTGGGCTCCCGCGCAATTTTCTCCGCCAGAGTGGTAAAGCCAGTGACTGAGGGCAGATATTAATAGCCTAGAGAGGGTCCATGGTTATTGGCCCCCCCTGGCTACAAACATCTGTCCCCAGCCACCCCAGAAAAGGCACATCTGGAAGATGCGCCTATTCTGGCACTTGGCCACTCTCTTCCCACTCCCGTGTAGCGGTGGGATATGGGGTAATGAAGGGTTAATGTCACCTTGCTATTGTAAGGTGACATTAAGCCAGGTTAATAATGGAGAGGCGTCAATTATGACACCTATCCATTATTAATCCAATAGTACTAAATGGTTAATAAAACACACACACGATTACAAAGTATTTTAATGAAATAAAGACACATGTTGTTGTAATATTTTATTAGACTCTTAATCCACCTGAAGACCCTCGTTCTGTAACAAAGTTAAAAAAAAAAAAAACAATATTCCATACCTTCCGTCGTTATGTCCCACGATGTAAATCCATCTGAAGGGGTTAAATCATTTTACAGCCAGGAGCTGTGCTAATGCACTCGCTCGTGCCTGTAAACCCCGGGTACTGAAAGGAAAGCAGGGTGACCTGTAGTTACCTTGAGTTGCGGTGAGGCGCCCTCTGCTGGATGTCCTCATGAACTGGAGCCTTGGAAAAGTTCCCACACTCGAGTTCATATGAGGACATCCAGCAGAGGGCGCCTCACCGCAACTCAAGGTAACTACAGGTCACCCTGCTTTCCTTTCAGTACCCGGGATTTACAGGCACGAGCGAGTGCATTAGCACAGCTCCTGGCTGTAAAATGATTTAACCCCTTCAGATGGATTTACTTCGTGGGACATAACGGAAGGTATGGAATATTGTTGTTTGTTTTTTTAACTTTGTTTCAGGGCGATGGTCTTCAGGTGGATTAAGAGTCTAATAAAATATTACAACAACATGTGTCTTTATTTCATTAAAATACTTTGTAATCATGTGTGTGTTTTATTAACCATTTAGTACTATTGGATTAATAATGGATAGGTGTCATAATTTACGCCTCTCCATTATTAACCTGGCTTAATGTCACCTTACAATAGCAAGGTGACATTAACCCTTCATTACTCCATATCCCACCGCTACACGGGAGTAGGAAGAGAGTGGCCAAGTGCCAGAATAGGCGCATCTTCCAGATGTGCCTTTTCTGGGGTGGCTGGGGGCAGATGTTTGTAGCCAGGGGGGGCTAATAACCATGGACCCTCTCTAGGCTATTAATATCTGCCCTCAGTCACTGGCTTTACCACTCTGGCAGAGAAAAATGCACGGGAGCCCACGCCATTTTTTTCTGCCATTTTACCCTTTATTTTACAAGCTACAGTGCCCAAATTTTGCACATACACACTACTAACATTAGTAGTGTGGAATATGCAAAAAAAAAAAAGGGATATGAGATGGTTTACTGTATGTAAACCATGTCTCATATCATGTCGGGTTTGGGAAGGAGAAATGAAAAGCCGGCAATTGAATTACCGGCTTTTCACATATAACGCGCTGAATTAAATATAAATACAGAATATATATATATATATATATATATATATATGTATATATATATATATATATATATATATATATATATATATATACACTGTATATATGTTTTAACGGACATTTGAGCCCATAAATCCATTAGATGTCGGTTTTGCAAGCCTGCGAGAAAATATCGCAGTACGGATGCCATACGGATTACATACGGAGGATGCCATGCGGAAAATACGCTGACACACCCTGCCTGCGGATGACATACGGATCACTATTTTGGGGACTTTTCTGCGTATTACGGCCGTAAAAAACGGACCGTATTTACATGCGCTGAGTGTGAGGCCGGCCTAAGACAACATTCCATCAATGAGTATTTGGTGACTTTTTGATGTTGCAGCATTTAAGCACCTATAAAGTAGCTCTGGTTACTGGTGTTTTGAATGTGCTTTTTTTTTTTTTTTTTTTACAAAGCTGCTTTGATTTTGATACATCCAGGTATTTGCTTTTGACAAAACCTCTTGTGCGAATACTTGCATTTGTGCTTTATAACTCCAGATTTGCAGCATGTAATAAATATTTATGAGGGAGGGGAGGAAAGAGACAGGCATATTTTTTATTTCAAACACATACCACGGATTAGGACAGAGTGGCCATGAGAGTTCTATAAAGCCCATCCACTTTGCTTGAAACGTAGGGCGCAGTGTCTTTTTGTGCAGCAAAAATGTGCAGCGTTAAAAAAATTACTAAAAACTCAGTGTGGGAACTTAATTTTAAACATCTTATGAGCAGGTACCGAGAGTTGAACCCCACCAGTTTCATATTGATGGCCTATCCCAACCACAGTCCATCAATTTTAAATGTCAGAAAACTTCTAACGTTTGCTCTTTCAGCATTGCACAAGCCATGAATCACTGAAACAGACCACGTTCCCCGCATAAGCAAATGCTTAAACACCAATAACGTTCTGTGAAAATAATTATCATAATTGCACTCTACATAATTAGCTGTGATGCCTCGTAATGAAGCATTCATGCCTATATTCTCCCCATTGTTTCTGTGTAATTTGTATTTAATGTATTCACTTGCTGCTTCCAAAGAATCCCCTTTTTTGTGGCCACAAATGGGGGGGTATTGTTCGTGCAAGTAACTGCAGACTACTTTAACCCCTTCATGACATTGGGATTTTCCGTTTTTCCATGTTTGTTTTTTGCTCCCCTCCTTCCCAGAGCCATAACTTTTTTATTTTTCCATCAATATGGCCATGCGAGGGCTTATTTTTTTGCGAAACGAGTTGTACTTTTGAACGACATCATTGGTTTTACCATGTCGAGTACTAGAAAACGGGGGAAAAATTCCAAGTGTGGTGAAATTGCAAAAAAAGTGCAATCCCACACTTGTTTTTTGTTTGGCTTTTTTACTAGGTTCACTAAATGCTAAAACTGACCTGTCATTATGATTCTCCAGGTCATTACGAGTTCATAGACACCAAACATGTCTAGGTTGTCTTTTATCTAAGTGGTGAAAAAAAATTCCAAACTTTGCTAAAAAAAAAAAAAAAAAAAAATACGCCATTTTCCGATACCCGTAGCGTCTCCACTTTTCGTGATCTGGGGTCGGGTGAGGGCTTATTTTTTGTGTGCCGAGCTGATGTTTTTATTGATTCCACTTTTGTGCAGATACGTTCTTTTGATCGCCCGTTATTGCATTTTAATGCACTGTTGCGGCGACCAAAAAAAACGTAATTCTGGCGTTTCAAATTTTTTTCTCGCTACACCATTTAGCGATCAGGTTAATCCATTTTATTGATAAATTGGGCGATTCTGAACGCAGCGACACTAAATATTTGTAGGTTTGATTTTTGTATTGTTTTTTTTTGAAAAGGGGCGAAAGGGGGGTGATTTAAACTTTTATATTTTTTTTTTACAGTTTTTTAACTTTTTTTTTTTTTTACTTTTGCCATGCTTCAATAGCCTTCATGGCAGGCTAGAAGCTGGCACAACTCGATCGGCTCAGCTACATGGGAGCGATCATCAGATCGCTCCTATGTAGCTGAATTCCTGCATTGCTATGAGCGCCGACCACAGGGTGGTGCTCATAGCAATCCGGCATCAGCAACTATAGAGGTCTCAAGGACCTCTATGGTTACTATGCAGACGCATTGCTGACCCCCGATCATGTGACGGGGTCGGGGATGCGCTCATTTCCGGCCCAATGGCCGGAAGCGCTGGTTAAACGCCGCTGTCAGCATTTGACAGCGACATTTAACTAGTTAATAGCGGCGGGTGGATCGCGATTCCACCCGTCGCTATTGCGGGCACATGTCAGCTGTTCAAAACAGCTGACATGTCCCAGCTTTGATGCGGGCTCACCGTCGGAGCCCACATCAAAGCGGGGGTTCTGACCTCGGATGTACTATCCCGTCCAAGGTCAGAAACGGGTTAAGGAGAAAAATAAAACTCTGCAAGCTCAAAAATGTAAGATTTACAAAGATTTTGTAAGGTTTGCCAAGGTTTCAAAAATGTTTTGCCCATTTGACAGACAACTGCCAGATCATGCCACTCCAGTGTTTCTATAATTTCAAGAGCCCTTGACAAAGAATTTTAAGAAGAGGAAGGATCTGGTCACTATCCCTATTTCTGAAGTGTGTATTGTCCAGTTTCATATTTTTATTGCTACCCGGGTAAAATGGGAGAAGGAAAATCCCAGGGCGCTCATGCTGATTGCAGAAAGGTGAAGCAAGTACATTGGCTGTGAACTCACAGCACCTGTCTGATGGCACCACGATCAGTACTTTCTCACACTCGCGGTGCCGTCACAGGGAATAGGAATTCAAAGGGAAACACCGAGCACACGCTGCTCAGTGTCTCTGCTGGACGACAGACTGTATGGTCGCATCATGCAACCTGCCATTTAGATGTAGCAGAGCTAGACCCGTCGTGGGACAAATGGATTAACATCTTCTCTGCGCAAAGGTGAGGAATATTGTTGTTTTTTATTTTAACTCTTTTGCAGAAGACAATGGTGTTGGTGGAATGGGTGAGGTCGTAAGTATGGTTTAATAAAGATTTATTAAAGGAGTCTGTGTCATTCTTTCAATTAAAGGCCTTTTTTCTGGATGCGTTTTTATACGATATGACTATGGGGTTAGTAATGGGGGTGTCTTATTGAGGCCTCTCCATAACTAACCCCAGGGTTTGATGTCACCTGACAATACAAAGGTGACATCAAATCCTCCAACTATCACCCCACTTGCCACCGCTACAGGGCAACTGGGAAGAGCGAGGCCAAGTGCCAGAATTGGCACATCTTATAGATACACCTTTTCTGGGGGTCTGAGAGCTAATGTTTCCAGCCTGGGGGGGGGGGGGGGAACCAGTATCCATGGCCCCTTCCTAGGCTACTAATATCAGCCCGCAGCTGTTTGAATAGCCTTTGCTGGTTATTAATTATAGGGTGACCCTACGTCATTTTTTTTAGGATCCCCCATTTTAATAGCCAGTAAAGGCTAGGTATAATGTTGTGAGCTGATAGTATCATTAATAGTATGGGAAGCTCCATGGGTATTACCACCTTCCCAGGCTATAAACATCAGCCCCCAGCTTTCCTTCTGCTGGTTAAGAAAATTACACGGGAGTCCACACCATTTTTTTCCGAAAAATAATCTTTTATTAATTAAATACATGTACAGCAAGCTGAACATACTGGACTAATTATATATATCACTGACATCTGTATATCTACCTTATCTATTCTATGTTTATATACTGTATGTAATCCATCTATTCTATCCTGTTGGCTCCTGCAGCGATTTTACAGTTCGTGGCCGCTGACTTGCCGGCCTTTCTTCTATCTATCGATCTACAGTATGTAAAATATATATATATATATATATATATATATATATATATATATATATATATATATATATACACATACACACATATACACATATATACAGTTGTGCTCAAAATTTACATACCCCAGCAGAATTTTTGCTTTATTGGCCTTTTCCCAGAGAATATGTATAATAACACCAAACCCTTTTCTCCACTCATGGTTAGTGTTTGGGTGAAGCCATTTATTGTCAAACTACTGTGTTTTCTCTTTTTAAATCATAATGACAACCCAAAACATCCAAATGACTGATTAAAAGTTTATCACAACAGTATGTATGTGTCGCTGTCATCTATATATCCATCTATTCAGTGTATATAATCCATTCTACTCTAGCCTGTCACACTGTGATATTATTGTTACACATATGTGTGTGTGTGTGTTTTGAAGAATATTTCCTTTGAAAACGATGTGTAAATGACAGAGAATTGCTCTATGTAAAAGCTCTTGTTAACATTGCATTGCAGTCAGATTGCAATCACACTGCATTTGGATGTAAATCGGATGCTAGGTAGGAAAAATCGGATTGTACTCGCATGAAAAAGAATGACACTTGCATTACATTTGTCTGGCTTTGCAGGAACAAAAGCAGACCAAATTTTAAAATCGCTAGTGTGACTCCAGCTTAAGACTGTATTTTCATGGGCACTTTGCTGTCAGCGCTATGAACTTACCGAGAGCCTTGTGAACCCACTCACTCTTAAAACAGTGCCCACGTACAGATCAAATTTGTATTGCGCTTCAAGAGTTCTTAAAGCATATAATGCTAGACAAACCCCAATACAGTCAATGGGATCTGTGTGACGAATGACAAATATTCTACACATTATTGAATTTTCCAGTACAATGGTAATTAAAAAAAGCCTTTAAAAGAGCAGTTATTCCAAGTTTCTGGATTGAAGAGAACCTGTCAGAATCTTCTACATTCCTAAACCATTTATATGTCCTTACAACCCTTTAAAGCAAACAAGTCAGCAGGATTGTGCACAGTAACCTACAGTTTCAGGTCGGCGCCGTTATACTGATTAAAATGATACCTGGGTTGATAGAAAAATATTTAGAATTGAGAGTCCTCAGTGGAGCCACTGAGGACTCTCAATTCTAAATATTTTTCTATCTACTGGCTAACACGGTACCTGGATTGATGAAATCCGTCTTGTGGTTTTTGTTTAATCTTTATTTTCAGTTTTCAATTAGTGAGACTCTCGAGCTCCAGGGCGGCCTGTGAGGGGTCTTCCATGCGGTGCTTTGCTTAGGTATACATCTCTATGGCTTATGACAGGTCACTGATCCTTCAGTGACTTGCCCCCTCTTTTACATGCTACATAGCTTATTGTTTGAAAAATTTTTAAAAAAATTACATTCATCATGCAGGCGCCGGCACTGTAACATTATACGAACTATAATATCCCTATTTTCATTTGATTGTCATAAATTTATTTACAAAAAAAAATTGCTTCCATAAAGATGCCAACGCCGCACCTGCGCAGTAGCATCTATTGGATCGATGATAGATGCTATTGTGGAGGCACCATTTTGATGGAGCCCCCCGAAAAAATGTTCTCTAGTAAAATGGCGGTGCCTGCATCATAGCATCTATCGCGTTTCAAATTATGATACTGCGCAGGCGTGACCGTCGGCACCATTTTGATTAAGATATTTTTTTTTATCAAGAAATTTATATATGACATTATTTATATATGACAAAATCAAATGAAAATATGGATATTATAGATCACTTCATGCTACAGCGCAGACACCTGCATGATGAATGTAATTTTTGCAGCAGCATGAGCTTCTCAGCCTCATGCTGTATTCCCTGCCTGGCACCACTCTCCTCTGGTTGATTGACAGGTCGTTGCCTCTGATACATGGCAGGGATTAAAGCATAAGGTGCTACAAAGTGCTTCCTCGGAACGCTCCTTTCATGATAATCTTAGGCTGCCAATCACTAAATGAGCGAGAAATACGTACGCTACTTACCTGGTAGCAGTGTTTTTTCAGGAGCCATGACAGCACAACGAGAGAGGGGATCCGCCCTTCAGGGACAGGAAACCTCAGGCATAAAAAGGGCGGCACCTCACTCCCCCGCCAGTTGGTTTACAGAGTACAAGCGGACCTTTTAGGTTAGTAATACACAACAATATTAAATATGGTACAATTCACCCAGTGAGTAAACTTAGGAATTACTACAGGAAGTGTTGATCCCAATAAAGAAAAGGGTAGGGAATATAAGGGTGCTGTCATGGCTCCTGAAAAAACACTGCTACCAGGTAAGTAGCGTACGTATTTATTCAGTCGCCATGACAGCACAACGAGAGACTTTCAGAGAAGTTAAAAAGTGACTAGGGAGGGACTACTGCCTCCAGCACCCTTCTCCCGAATGTGAGGTCGGAGGAGTCACCTAGATCTAATCTATAGTGCTTAAGAAAGGTGGATGGAGAAGACCATGTGGCCGCCTTACAAATGTCTTCAATCGACACGTCAGCTCTCTCAGCCCAGGATGTGGCTACCGCTCGAGTGGAATGAGCCTTTATACCTTCCGGAATTTCCACGCCACCTGCGGTATAAGCAAGAGATATCGCCTCCCTAATCCATCTGGATAGTGTATTTTTCGATACTCTAAGCCCTTTCCTAACTCCCTGGTAGGATACAAATAAGGAGTGATCTTTTTTCCAGGTGTCTGTTACTGAAATGTATCTGAGAAGACACCTACGTACGTCTAAACAATGAAACCGATGTTCCTTATCATTAGAGGGATTAGAACAGAAAGAAGGTAGGACCACCTCTTGGGATCTATTAAATTTTGAGGCAACCTTTGGAAGATAAAGGGGGTCAGGTCTCATAATCACTCTATCTTCCCTAAACTGCATATATGGAGGCTGTCTCGACAATGCTTGTAGGTCACTAACCCTTCTCGCAGACGTGAGGGCAACTAAGAGGGCTGTTTTGACCGACAGGATTTTGATTGGAACAGTATCAATAGGTTCGAACGGGGCTTGTGTTAGAGCTGAGAGCACGAGATTTAGGTCCCATGGGACTATTCTTTGTTTAATAACTGGCCTGGATCTGGTAACAGCTTTGAAGAATCTAGATATCCAGTGATTATTGGCTAAGTCAGTATTATATAGCGCCCCCAGGGCTGAAACCTGAACTCTGAGGGTACTGGTGGCTAAACCCATCTCTAGGCCCCTTTGTAAAAATTCTAAAATTTGCGTAATATTAGGTTTTTGATCAATTTGTGCCCCCGAACTTGAAAGGAATCTTCTCCAGACCCTGACATAGATGTTAGTCGTGGAGGCTTTCCTACTTTTTAGCAGTGTATTGATAAGATTTTTAGAGAATCCCTTCCCCTTCAGAAGTGACCTCTCAAATTCCACGCTGTTAGGTGTAAGTTGGTTACTCGTGGGTGTAGGACTGGACCCTGGGAGAGGAGGTCTGGTATCTCTGGTAGGATCCATGGCTGGGAAATGGACATGTTTCTCAGCCATGGGAACCACGATCTTCTGGGCCAGAACGGGGCTATCAGAATCACTCGGGCCCTGTCTTCCCGAATTTTCCTCAGAACTAAAGGAATCAGATTTAGAGGGGGAAAAGCATAGGCGAGCCTGAAGTTCCAGGAGATTGAGAGAGCATCGACTGCGTATGGGTTGTCCCCTGGACTTAGGGAACAGAAGTGATGTAGTTTTCTGTTTCCACGATTGGCAAAGAGATCTATTTCCGGACATCCCCATAACTGTACGATCTGATTGAAGACAGCCGGTTTCAGAGACCAGTCCCCTTGTTTGAGCTCGTTGCGGCTTAAATAATCGGCCCTGGTATTTAGTTTTCCCTTTATGTGGAGCGCTGTAAGGGAGAGCAGGTGATTCTCGGCCATCTGAAAAATACGATTTGCAACATCCATTAATGATCTAGACCGCGTACCTCCCTGGTGGTTAATATAGGCAACGGTCACTTGGTTGTCAGAGAGTAGTCTGACATGTCTACCCTGTAGAGGTATAAGAAACTCGTTTAAGGCACGTTCTACCGCCAACAATTCTTTTAGATTGGAGGATGACGCTCGCTCAGGTTGGGACCACAATCCCTGCACGCAATTATCTTCCCAGTGAGCCCCCCAACCCGTGGGGCTAGCATCAGTTGTCACTACTCGCGTGACCCGATTTGACCAGGGTACTCCTCGACGAAGATTTGGAATGTGTGTCCACCAAACTAGTGAATCAGTGGCCTCAACCGATAGAGAAAATTTGTTATCTAGGCTAGCGCCCAGCCGACGAAAATTATGTAGCACATCCCACTGCAGAGTCCTAGTGTGAAATTGTGCCCAGAGTACTGCCGGAAAACACGAAGTAAGAGAACCCAAAAGTGACATCGCCCCCCTTAAGGAGATTACAGGATTATTAATTGCTCTGGTGACCAGTCGGTGAATACTGTGGACTTTCGAGTCCGGAAGGCGACATTCCTGCTGAACCGAGTCCACAATAAGACCCAAAAACTCCTGTGATGTTACGGGCTGAAGACGCGATTTTTTGAGATTAATAACCCATCCTAAGCTATGTAATGCTGTTATCACTTTTCCCAACTGGTCTTTACAGTGTGACTCTGAACGTCCCACAATTAACAAGTCATCTAAGTATGGAATTATTAGTATGTTTTGTTCGTGAAGGTGTGCCATAACCTCTACCATGATCTTAGTGAAAACCCGGGGTGCAACTGCAACACCAAAAGGGAGTGCTCGATACTGAAAGTGCTGTACCGTGCCGGCAAGAGAAACCGCCACCCTGAGAAAGCGCTGATGATTTACATGTATTGGGACATGGTAATAGGCGTCTTTCAGATCTAAGACGACCATAAAGCAATTGTGAAAAAGTAGCTTTATTGCTGTTTTCACAGATTCCATTTTAAAGGATGGGATCAGCAAGAATTCATTCAGGCCTTTAAGGTTGATGATGGTGCGATACGACCCATCTGGCTTTTTAATCAGGAATAAAGGGGAGTAAAACCCCTTACCTCGTTCCTCTGTGGGTACCTTAATCAGAACCCCCTTTTTTTGGAGATCATGGACTTCTGACTCCAAAGCCAATTGTTCTGCGGAAGAAGAACGGATAGGAGTTAATTTGAATTTGTCCTGAGGCATCTGATGGAACTGCAACTCTAAGCCCTCTTTGATGATACTGAGGATCCATGGACTATTGGTGATCTTCAACCAGGCTGGATAGAAGGCTAGAAGCCTACCACCCACCTGGTCCGCCAGTCATTGAGGTTTTTTGGAGTCTCGAGAGGAGTTAAACATATAACCTCTACCTCTTCGTCTGCTGTTGTAATATCTGGTCGAATCTCTATTCGGCTCCCTCTCGGATCTTCGGCGATAAGACCATCCTCTGGTGTAATCCTTCCTGTAAAAGGGTCTTCCCAAAAAAGGGAATCGTTTTTTACTGTCACCAGCCTTCTCAAGCAGCTCATCTAGCACTGGACCAAACAAATGAACCCCCTCACAGGGGATGCCGCATAATTTTGACCTGGCCTGCAAATCTCCTGGCCAACATTTTATCCAGAGTGCTCTGCGGGCTGCATTGGATAAGGCTGAGGATCTTGCGGCCAGCCTGACGGAATCCGCTGATGCATCGGAAAGGAAGGCTGCCGCATCCTGAATTATGGACATAGATGACAGGATCTCACTTCTAGGAGTTTTATCTTTAAGTTGGTCTTCCAGGTGGCCTAGCCACACCATCAACGACCGGGCCGTGCAGGTGGCCGCAATTGCTGGTCTCAGAGATCCCGCAGATGTCTCCCAAGCTCCTTTAAGGAACACATCAGCTTTCCTATCAAGCGGGTCTTTCAAGTTGCCTAAATCCTCAAATGGGAGAGACGATTTTTTGCACGCCTTGGCCACCGCAGCATCTAATTTTGGGACCTTGTCCCAAGAAGACGAAGCCTCTTCCTCAAAAGGATACCTTCTTTTGAAAGCTGGTGGTAGTGACCCCTTCCTTTCGGGCTTTTTCCACTCCTTCGTAATCAGTGACTTGATTTTTTCTACTACCGGAAAAAACCTTTTGGATTTACGGTCTATGCCTTTAAACATGATGTCCTGAATAGAACTTTCAGACTGAGTTTCCTCAATCCCCATGGTGTTGTTAACAGCTTTCACTAGATGATTAACCCTATCTAGCGACAGACAGGCTCGGCTGGACTCTATTCCTTCAGAGGATGATGAAGACGGAAGTGAATCCGAGCTCACACCGCCTGACTCAGAATCCACATCTGACACTGGGGATGAAATTTCTTTCCTTCTTTTGGTGACCTTTTTTTGAGAGCTGGAATTCATGGAATCTCTGACCTCCTGTCTAACCAGGTCCCTAAGAGTAGACGTTAGGTCAGGGGCCTCCTCCTCCAATAGATGCTGTATGCAGGATTTGCACAGCTTCTTTTTATGTCCCTCTGGAAGTGGCTCCGTACATATGGCGCACTCCCTATGCTTGGATTTGGAGGTACATTTTCTCCCCTAATAAGGAGAGAGGGAATACAAGGAGGGACAGCAATCAGAAGGCATACTTTCACGTAGCTCACTTACCCGTCCCTGTAGCGAATGGTACCGTAATTGGGGGGTCCTTATCAGCCGGAGGTTTCTTACGGCCTGAGGACTTTGATGATCTCTGAGCCGATCTAGCTCCACCAGCGCGACTACTGCCACTAGACCGCTGCTGGGAGCTGACCTGAGGCTCTTTCAATTCATGCTGCTGCTGCTGCTGCTGCTGCTGCTGCTGCTCCTGCTGCTGCTGCTGCTCCTGCTGCTGCTGCTGCCGCGATGCTCCGTCCGACGAATCCATTGCAGAAATGAAGAATCAGGAGCAGCTTGCAGCTCACACGAGCTCCTTAATAAACCCCCACGGTACCACCCCCTGATGGGGGACAGCAGGGAATCCAGGTGGTGCGAATTGCACTTAGTGCAAATAGGGCACGCTCCCCAGGGCCCCCCCGCAACGCCCCTGAGATCCGGCGCCATCCGGACGACAGGGCGCCGCCATTACTCGGGGACGGCACTACTGCGCCTGCCCCGTCGCGTCATCAAGCCGTGCCGCCCGTCGCAACATCCGGAAACGTCACTTCCGGCTGCGACTGCAGCAACGCCGGCCGACACGCGCGAGGAGACGCCAGTGCCGCCCGGAGTAGACAGCGCGCCCGTGGAATAGCGCACAGATCCCCTGAGGCACCGGCAGGCACGACCCCAGGACAGCAGCCCCAATACTCACCAGGTACATGCGGCCCACAATAGAAGTCGGCTACCCTCAGAGGCCGCTTCTCTCTGCTGTCACCGACACAGACAGTGCCCCTGCCGTGTGGTGCTTCCACAACCTGATTAGACCGAGGTAGGGGACCCCCGCTACCTGCATCGGTCTGTCAGACGTGGGATCTCTTCTTTTAATCTTCAACCCTCTTCATAGGGTCTGCCTGAAGAGGTTCCCCGTCAGGGACAGGAAACCAACTGGCGGGGGAGTGAGGTGCCGCCCTTTTTATGCCTGAGGTTTCCTGTCCCTGAAGGGCGGATCCCCTCTCTCGTTGTGCTGTCATGGCGACTGAATAAAAATGTTCTTTGGTTGGGTGAAATGATCTTTTGGGCTGCACCAAAGATTATCATAATTGTAAATACATAGTCCTATGTTAGCAAGACCTGAGCTGTTGAGAACAATGGCAGCATGTGTACACTGAACGGTCTATTACAGATCGTTCTGTGCACATCTGAAGCGCTGTCTGCCTGTGTAAACAGGCTATTAAACAACCGTTGATAAGCAAGTCTATCATGACCATTACAAATGACAAAATTGGTGTTGGCAACTTATAGCCACAGATAAGATGTTAAGATAAAACCAGTCCTGAACCTTCTTATCTGCTATGACCGTCCTATTATATTTTCTTGTCCCTATAATAGAGCTATTTTTTCAGATTCTGTTTACATACAACAATCATTGTGATTGGCAGACAGCACATCAAGTCAGTTTTCCAACATATCAATTGGCCATTCAAGGCTCCTACTCATGTGACTCACCTTAGGCCGGCTTTACACGTCCTGATATTTCCGGTACCAGAAAAAACAGTACCGGAGATAACAGCTGTCAGCTTCAGCAAAGCTGGTTATCAAAAATAGAGGGGTCTCCACACAATTTTTTTTTTAATTATTTAAATAATTAAAAAAAAAAAAAAAAACAGCATGGGGTCTCCACCATTTTTGACAACCAGCTTGGCAAAGCAGACAGCTGGGGGTTGGTATTCTCAGGCTGGTAAGGGGCCATGGATTGACCTCCCAAGCCTAAAATTAGCAGCCTGCAGCTGCCCGGAAAAGGCACATCTATTAGATGAGCCAATTCTGGCGCTTTGCCTGGCTCTTCCCACTTATGTGGTGGTGGAAAGTGCATTTTTTCTCCATAGACTTTTATTAACGACGCAGTGCGAAGCATTGCCACACGTTGCAACCGTCATGCGACGGTTGCGTCGTGTTGCATCGGACCGTCGCCACCAAAAAACGTTATGTAACATTTTTTGGTGCGTAGTCTGCAGCATTTCCGACCGCGCATGCGTGGCCGGAACTCCGCCCCCGCCTCCCCGCACCTCACAATGGGGCAGCGGATGCGTTGAAAGACAGCATCCGCTGCCCCCGTTGTGCGGCGCTTCCACAGCTAGCGTCGGTGCGTCGCATAGCGACGTGCAGTGCACGACGCTAGTGTGAAAGTAGCCTTACTAATCATATAGCTGTATTATAAATAAACACACAGCAAGTATACAGTCTTTTATTTGAAATAAAAACAAAACACACTTTTCCATATTTATTTAAAAATAACAAACAGTTAGGCCATGTTCACACTTTGCGGTGTGCTCTGCAGGTTTATCCCGCAGCGGAATTGATAAATCTGCAGGGCAAAACCGCTGCGGTTATCCCTGCAGATTTATCGCGGTTTGTTCCGCGGTTTCCGCTGCGGGATTACTCCTGTACTATTGATGCTGCATATGCAGCATCAATAGTAATGATAAAAATAATAAAAATTGGTTATACTCACTCTCCGATGTCCGGATCTCCTGGGCGCTGCACGCGGCGCTCCGGTTCCAAAGATGCTGTGCCGAGAAGGACCTTCGTGACGTCACGGTCATGTGACCCGGGCATCATCACGGTCATGTGACCGCGACATCACCACAGGTCCTGCTCGCACAGCAAACCGAAGACCGGGCGGCCGCGTGCAGCGCTGAGAGGTGAGTATAACATCATTTTTTATTTTCATTCTTTTTATTTTACACTATTTATGCTTCCCAGGGCCTGGAGGAGAATCTCCTCTCCTCCACCCCGGGTACCACCCGCACATTATCCGCTTACTTCCCGCAACGTGGGCACAGCCCCATGCGGGAAGTAAGCGGTTCAATGCATTTCTATGGGTGCAGAATCGCTGCGATTCTGCACAAAAGTGACATGCTGCGGGTTTTAAACCGCTGCGTTTCTGCGCGGTTTATCCCGCAGCATGTGCACAGCGGTTTGCGGTTTCCATAGGGTTTACATGTTAATGTAAACGCTATGGAAACTGCTGCGGACCCGCAGCATCAAAATCGCCGCGGATCCGCGGTAAAAACCGCAAAGTGTAAACATGGCCTTACACTCACCTAATGCCTAATTCCACTGAAACCGTCGTCTCCTGTAATAAAATAAAAATAAAATAAAAATAAAATACAACTATATTCCCCATCTGTCAGACGTTCCGTCCCACGTCACAATCCACTTCTGGGGATTAATAGTTTTCAACCTGGACCTGCCAAGATGCGACCGTCCAGGCTGAGAACCACTGAGAACCTCATAGAGGTCACAGCGGGACACTGAGGCTATGTTTCCAGCCAGGCCTGCCATTCTTTCATTTAGCAACTATATCCTCTTTTATTGATACATAATTTTATTACTTTATTATTTGCTTAAATTTTGGGGTATAGGTTTTGTTATGTTCTTTCTATGTTCCCAGCCGGTCTGAACTCTGTTGACCCCAACACTGTGAGAAAAAGTCACTGAGTTCACTGCAGTTCAGCTCAGTGAGTTCATTGCAGATCAAAGATGGTTGCAATTCGCAGCTGTCAGTTTTGTCTGGCTGGTTATCAAAAAAACCTCCCACGAATACTCCCATCTGCCACCACCTGCTCTCACTGTTATTAAAAGCAGCAGGTGTAGGCTGATGGTAGTAGTAGTCTCACAGCATGAGCAGGGGAGAAATGATGTGAGCGGTCTTCTTCACCACTCAACGCCGGGCAACCTAACCTAACCGCTGCTTGCCAGGTGCCGGTACCGCTACGTGTTACACTGATGACCCATGGTTGTCATCCGTGTGTCAGTGTGCACGTGTGTGGGACATGTCAGAATTTTCCATATTCATGCTATATTGATACCCTACTGGTGCCAAATTTATGTTTGATGATTGGTTCCAAACATATTCGTTTATTTCTACTCCCATTGACTCAAATGACGTTCAGCGAATATTGCAAAAAACAATATTCGTCGCTGATCATAATCGGAATTTAATTTTGAAAAATTTGATCTACTCTACTCCTAACTTCTATAACAATTTTACTACCTTTGTCTAAACTATAATGCTACATTGAGGTAGTGGTCACTGTGTATATATTTATTCACATGTACTACAGACAGAATGGAAATTTCTCTATGTGCAATAATTAACTAATTATTGGGATGCTATGACTCAAATTTAACCAATGTTGAGACACAAAGTAGCTAGTAAAGAGAAAACACAATGTCCTAGATCAACAAACTGGAAAGTTAATTTAAAACTTTGTTGTGGGAAAGTTTACAGAGAGAGACAGCTATGAACTGTTTGGTCGAAAATAAAAGGAATGGGCAGTATTAGTATGCAAGGGAAGAAAAACAAGTCATGAACTATCAGGTAGCGTAGCTGATCAGACCTTTATATTACCGACAGCGGGTGCACTGCGCGAAGAAAAGCCAAGTTGCTATGACAACACACTTCTGCAAAGCTCCAAAACCAAGGCAGAAACGTCAAAGCGCGAAAAGAAATATTAAATTATTTGGCAGCAGCTGCTCTGACCAACAATACCCGCCTGGGGAAATAAAGTGCATGAAGACAATGGCTTACATAAGTGCTAACTCAAAGCAACACTTTTTATTACTGTAAAATCCAAAACCTGAAAATGTTTTGATAAGTCAAATCTCTATAACAAAGTGTGGCCAAGACTAAATTAAGCTGCTAGATGTCCAGAAAAAATTACCGTACTACATGTCCACAGAGAAGTGCACCTTCCAGAACGATCCTGGTGGGGTTGAACTACCGGAGTGTCGTCCTCAATTATTTATCAGCGGCTCGTACCCGTATTTTTTTTTTTTCATTTTACCACTAGTCCTGGGCTGAAATAACTAAGGACTAAGAATGCCATAGCTTTCGAAATGTGCAGTTTTATGGAGGGTATTCACAAAGTATGTCTATTTTTCACTTTTTTAGTGGTTAAATACAATTTAATGTTCTTAATATATATACTGGAACCTGGATCTTTTACCTTTCTTGGACATATCTACCTGAAACGCCTTGCAGGGTGCGTTTTCCGGGCTTCCCCACTGACTGGATTAATTTTGGAAAGGGTGAGCTGTAGATCATTTAGTTTATTTGAATTCTGATTTTGTGCAGAACACTCAATCAGCAAAAATACTCAGACATGTGAACAGCCCCATGAAGTAAAATTGGTACGAGTTCTATCCATGAAAAATCCTCAGAAACCAACAGTGATATTATGGTATATTAACCATTGAACTATACAAACGCCTGAAATTATTTCCCTTTGCCCTTTAACTCTCTGAAAAGATTACATGTCAGGGTTCTAATGGAAAACAAATGCTCCCTCACATGGTTCCCCCTGCCCCGTACCAACTTTTTTCTTTTTCCCTATTCTCTCCTGACCTCCCTCTCCTCATTCTCTTCTCGTTTTAAATGTGCGCGGGATTCTCCGTACGACAGCCCCCTAGGTCACTACATATACATTAGGAGTTATCATTGCCTCTTACAGACCTTATTCTTAAGGTACCGTCACATTAAGCGACGCTGCAGCGATATCGACAACGATGCCGATCGCTGCAGCGTCGCTGTTTGGTCGGTGAGCTGTCACACAGACCGCTCTCCAGCGACCAACGATGCCGAAGTCCCCGGGTAACCAGGGTAAACATCGGGTTACTAAGCGCAGGGCCGCAATTAGTAACCCGATGTTTACCCTGGTAACCAGTGTAAATGTAAAAAAAAAAAAAAAAAACAATACATACTTACATTGCCGTGTCTGTCGCGTCCCCTGCCTTCAGCTTCCCTGCACTGTGTAAGCGCCGGCCCTAAAGCACAGCGGTGACGTCACCGCTGTGCTTTGCTTTACGGCCGGCACTGACACATTCAGTGCAGGAAGCTATGAGCAGCAGCGCGGACGCTGGGGGACGTGACAGACATCAGAGGGTGAGTATGTACTGGTTTTTTTTACTTTTACAATGGTAACCAGGGTAAATATCGGGTTACTAAGCACGGCCCTACGCTTAGTAACCCAATATTTACCCTGGTTACCATTGTAAAACATTGCTGGCATCGTTGCTTTTGCTGTCAAACACGACGATACACGCCGATCTGACGACCAAATAAAGTCCTGGACTTTCAGCAACGACCAGCGATATCACAGCAGGATCCAGATCGCTGCTGCGTGTCAAACACAACGATATCGCTATCCAGGACGCTGTAACGTCACGGATCGCTATCGTTATCGTTGTTAAGTCGTTTAGTGTGAAGGTACCTTTAGAGGTACTGATCATTTCTTACTTATATTTCTTTATCGAAGTGATTTACTCTTGCAAATGTACTTGTAGTCAATGTTATAAATCTTTTTGTGTAAAGGCAATAAAACTTTGAAATTCAATTACCACTCATGCAATGAAAAAAATTTAGAATTGAGAGTCCTCAGTGGTTGATACCTTTTAATGAATAACTGAAAAGATGGTAACAAATTGCAAGCTTTCGAGACTACACAGGTCTCTTCATCGGGTTAGATGGGACCTGAGTAGTCTTGCAATTTGTTACCATCTTTTCAGTTAGCCATTAAAAGGTATCAAGCACTGAGGACTCTCAATTCTAAATATTTTTCTATCTACTGGCTAACACGGTACCAAGATATATCTTTCCTATATCACTCATGAAATGGAAACCAAATTCCCACAGATAGCATCCTTTCATAAATATCAGGTCTACCAACCAGAGAGAGAGTAACAAATGCAATATAAATGCAAAGAAATGTGCTTGATATAGTCAAAAAACCTTATTTCTACACAAAAACATGTCTTTTCCTAATTAAAGTCTAAAAATAAAAGACAAGAATTAAATAAAACCCATTATTAGCACAATCAGAAAAAAGGATAAACATAAAAAGATGTAAATATGCACAACATATCAATAACATATCCTACAAAATCTCCACTGATAAAGACTTTATCTTGTATTTTTCTGGAATTAGGTCATCCAATAAATTGAGATTAATCCTTTTAATCCCACAATACTGTTATTAGGGCACAGCATAGACGGACACAGAGCCTGACAAAGGCTACGCTCACAGTAATGCACTTGGTTTCAACAGTCATTCTGTGCCGAGTCCCTTTATGCAGTCCTATAGGGCACTTTTTTCAAAGCAGAACTGTTACACAGATGTACACGAGCTTTTATCCAAAAGAAAATTCATCAACTTTGGACTTTCTAAAAAGAGAAGCTATAAAATATAAATCCTAAAGGGTTTCAGTAAGGAAACAAATATGTAAAATGTTAAGTATGAATGTCAAACAGAAAATTCATAATCAGTGAATTAATCCCAATAGCAAATATTACACACAAGAACGCATAATCCAACATGCAATTAGGTGTCGCGCTGTGACAGTCTTCAGTAAGGAAGGGAGGCCTCAAACTGTCCCTGGAAGCCTAACTATCCCTGTCCCGGGGGTACTCTTAAAAGGTAGAGAGGCCTGAGTCTTAAGAAGAGAGATTTGACGGGCTCTGAAAAGTCCAAAATTGTGAGATGTGTTGCAGAGGGATGAAGCAGTTTTGAAATTGCCAAATTTGTGAAGCGTGATCACCGAACAATCAAGCGTTTCATGGCAAATTGCCAACAGGCTCGCAAGAAGCAAGTTGGGCAAAAAAGGCGTAAAATAACTGCCCATGAATAGAGGAAAATCAAGAGTGAAGCTGCCAAGATGCCATTTGCCACCAGTTTTGCCATATTTCAGAGCTGCAACGTTACTGGAGTAACAAAAAGCACAAGGTGTGCGATACTCAGGTACATGGCCAAGGTAAGGAACAAAAAACATAAGATAAAACATCAAGACTGGGCCAAGAAATATCTTAAGACTGACTTTTCAAAGGTTTTATGGACTGATGAAATGAGAGTGACTCTTGATGGGCCAGATGGATGGGCCAGAGGCTGGATCAGTAAAGGGCAGAGAGCTCCACTCCGACGCCAGCAAGGTGGAGGTGGGGTACTGGTATGGGCTGGTATCATCAAAGATGAACTTGTGGGACCTTTTCAGGTTGAGGATGGAGTGAAGCTCAACTCCCAGACCTACTTCCAGTTTCTGGAAGACAACTTCTTCAAGCAGTGGTACAGGAAGAAGTCGGTATCGTTCAAGAAAAACATGATTTTCATGCTGGACAATGCTCCATCACATGCCTCCAACTACTCCACAGCGTGGCTGGCCAGTAAAGGTCTCAAAGAAGAAAAATAATGACATGGCCCCTTGTTCACCTGATCTGAACCCCATTGAGAACCTGTGGTCCCTTATAAAATGTGAGATCTACAGAAAGGGAAGACAGTACACCTCTCGGAACAGTGTCTGGGAGGCTGTGGTGACTGCTGCACGCAATGTTGGTCGTAAACAGATCAAGCAACTGACAGAATCTATGGATGGAAGGCTGGTGAGTGTCATCATAAAGAAAGGTGGCTATATTGGTCACTAATTTTGGGGGGGTTGCTTTTGCATGTCAGAAATGCTTATTTATAAATTTTGTGCAGTTATATTGGTTTACCTGGTGAAAATAAACAAGTGAGATGGAAATATATTTGGTTTTTATTAAGTTGCCTAATAATTCTGCACAGTAATAGTTACCTGCACAAACAGATCTCTTCCTAAGATAGCCAAATCTAAAAAAAAAAAAACACTCCAACTTTCAAAAATATTAAGCTTTGATATTTATGAGTCTTTTTGGTTGATTGAGAACATAGTTGTTGATCAATAATAAAAATAATCCTCTAAAATACAACTTGCCTAATAATTCTGCACACAGTGTGTCTCTATTTTACTTATTACCTAGTGCAGTGTGATTTTTTTTCATCACACCAATTGACTTGCATTAACGAGTCTCGTGCGAGATACGAGGACAATCGCAGCAGGATTTTCATGCGGATTTGTCTGCGTTTTTTGGTTGTGAGTGGTGATGTCATTTCTTTGTCCAACCTCTTCATTTACATACTCCATTGAATAATAATGATAGATAATAGATAGGACATAGATAATAGATAGATAGGAGATAGCTAGATAATAGATATTATATAGATAATAGATAGACAAATAATAGATAGATAATACCAAGGCCGATGTTTAGTAATGAACCTAATAAAATGGTACATAAATAGTTAAATAAAGACACATAAAATCTGCACGCAATATCTTTAATGAAAAAAAGGGGGGAAAAATGGCGTGGGCTCCCACGCAATTTTCTGCACCAGAGAGGGAAAGCCGACGGCTGGGGGCAGATGTTTCTAGCCTGGGAAGGGGTTAATACCCATGGAGCTTCCTTCCCAGGCTATGAATATCAGCCCGCAGCTGTACATTTAGCCTTTACTGACCATTAAAATAGGGAACCCCCCCAAAAAAAAAAAGTGATGTGGAGGTCACCCTGTAATTAATAGCTAGAAAAGGCTAAGCAGACAGCTGCGGGCTGCCACCACGTTTGACAGTGGGAATGGTGTCTTCAGGGTGATGAGCTGTATTGCCTTTACGCAAAACATATCGTTTGGCATTGTTGCCAAAAGGTTTGATTATGTTTTCATCTGACCAGAGAACCTTCTTCCACATGTTTGGTGTGTCTCCCAGGTGGCTTTTTGCAAACTTTAAACAACACTTTTTATGGATATCTTTGAGAAATGGATTTTTTATTGCCACTCTTCTATAAAGGTCAGATTTGTGCAGTGTAGGACTGATTGTTGTCCTATGGACAGACTGTCCCACCTCAGCTGTAGATCTCTGCAGTTCATCCAGAGTGATCATGGGCCTCTTGGCTGCATCTCTGATCAGTCTTCTCCTTGTTTGAGATGAAAGTTTAGAGTACCGGCTGGGTCTTGGTAGATTTGCAGTGGTAT
Source organism: Ranitomeya variabilis (assembly GCF_051348905.1). Taxonomy (NCBI): domain Eukaryota; kingdom Metazoa; phylum Chordata; class Amphibia; order Anura; family Dendrobatidae; genus Ranitomeya; species Ranitomeya variabilis. The sequence goes on from NC_135234.1 coordinate 545,033,864, forward strand.
GATACTCCTTCCATTTCAATATGATCGCTTGCACAGTGCTCCTTGGGAAGTTTAAAATTTTGGAAATTATTTTGTATCCAAATCCGGCTTTAAACTTCTCCACAACAGTATTACGGACCTGACTGTTGTGTTACTTGGTCTTCATGATGCTCTCTGTGCTTCAAACAGAACCCTGAGACTATCACAGAGCAGGTGCATTTATACGGAGACTTGATTACACACAGGTGGATTATATTTATCATCATTAGGCATTTAGGACAACATTGGATCATTCAGAGATCCGCAATGAACTTCTGGAGTGAGTTTGCTGCACTGAAAGTAAAGGGGCCGAATAATATTGCCCGCCCCACTTTTCAGTTTTTGAATTTCCACAAAAATTTTAAATAGCCAATAAATTTCGTTCAACTTCACAATTGTGTTCCACTTGTTATTGATTCTTCACCAAAAATTTACATTTGGTATCTTTTTGTTTGAAGCTTAATATGTGGGAAAAGGTTGAAAAGTTCCAGGGGGCCAAATACTTTCGCAAGGCACTATATATTTATTATGTAAGGCTGCAGTAGCATCGTACGCAGTGAAGAGGCAGTGACCCACAAAGTTCCAACACAAAAGTCTCTTTAATGTGTTTCCTCACAGCATTAAAGTCCAATTCACACAAATGCATATAACTTCAGTGTATATTATCAGTGTTCAGTTTGCACCAGTTCATAGCCATACATATTATATGGCTTTAAATTTGCAGTCCCTAAACAGGCCAGACTTCCCTTGTCCAGTTTCCCTGGGCGACCGCACGCTATATTACAGTCTCCATAAACACAGCCTCATATGTTGCAGACACTACACACACCATCCCCTTCTGACTAGTTCCCGTGGGTGTCCTGCATCAAGTGTCTCTTACAGTCTCTTTACTCACACAGCCGTACACAGCCCAGGCTATCCTCCTGATAGCAGCCGGGCACCATATCCACCTGTTTGCAATCGTTACACATGCTAGTCCTTTTTCAGGCACAGGACTGTCCCCATCCGTCTCTTTCGGGCACAGGACATCCACCTCCGGGCACAGGACTGTCCCCATCCGTCTCTTTTGGGCACAGGACATCCACCTCCGGGCACAGGACCTCCATCCCCGGGCACAGGACTGTCCATATCCGTCTCCTTCGGGAACAGGACATCCACCTCCGGGCACAGGACATCCACCCCCGGGCACAGGACTGTCCACATCCGTCTCCTTTGGGCACAGGACATCCACCTCCGGGCACAGGACTGTCCACATCTGAGACCAGTACCATGGACGACTTGCATCGCTGTATACGCTGCGGGTGCCAGGCTATTCAGCTGCCCTGGGTGCTGGCTCTGCTGGCCTGTGCCTCCATGCACTCAGCCAGCGCTCTGCAGGCCTCTGCTCTGCACACCAGCACACACCAGACGGACACTGATGTACACACCTGACACCCCCATACCTCTTACTGCAGGGCTTTTAACACACACAAACCGGAAATCCATGACTCCCATGCACAACTACGGGCTTCATCCATCTGCATGCCCAACCTGGGGAGAAGACACAGCGACTCCTACCTGTGACATGAGTCACTGCCTCACTATATATATATATATATATATATATATATATATATATATATATATATATATATATATATATATATATATATATATATATTTGGAGAATGGATGTCTTCCGTTGTCCTTTTTTTATGGACTGAAGTTAAAGGAATGGACACATGGATCCATCGTTTGAATAGTTCCATTAAACTATATAGATCCATGATCCTTTGAAAAGAAACCCGACGTGTAAATACATTCACACAAAGCAGATTTTCCAGGCATATATGCCATACCACTAGTCAGAGGAAAAAATAATTTTCAACACCATTTTCTTCACAAGAATTATCAAATTGAGCCATTGTAGCACAAGATAGAATTGCAAATACATGAAAAACATGACAAGGTAAGTACTGCCTGATGAAAGTCATAATACAGAGCTATTGCTACAGTAATTTGTTTTAGGGTGTTGCCTGTTTAAAGTCTTAGCTGTTCAAAGGATAATTTACATTTGGGACGAAAAAGGGAGGGGGAAAGCAATTTGGCTACCATATGCTTCATTGAGGTCCAATTTAAACATTACATTGCCAAATAGACTGAAGGGGGAATTCAAGTAATACTTGTAAGCCTTTTGGAAGAAGACTACAATGATTAGACATTCCCTCCCTGACTTTTCATATATACTGTACAGTACTGTACAAAAAAGTCTTAGGCAAGTTTGGAAAACAAAAAATGCTGCAAAGTAAAAATGTTTAAAAAAAAAGAAATGTTAATTAAAAATAAAATATTAAGAAAATGCAAACTGAATTAATAAAAAAGAGAACTACACATTAAATCAATATTGGATGTGACTACCCTTGCCTCACCCAGGGAAAGGGGGGAGTAGTAATGTATCATAATACACCAGCCAGACAAGGGATAAAAGATAATACCAATCATACAAATATACTCTCACAAACAGAGGTAAACACCGGGGAGCGGAGGATGGGGTAAAACCAAAGTAGGAGACGGAGGGGAATTCGCACACACCCAAAACCTATAATGTAGAAAAGGGTCAGATGGCACCACTATAAAAAAAACTATGGGATCACCTATAGCAAGTGAAAACAACTATTAGAGGAAGAAGAAAAAGACATGCTATATACGAAGGGATCACCAACAAAGTTATGTAAATAAATTCTTTATTGATACAAGCTACACAAAAAGTTAAAAACAATTAAAAAGTCCAGAAATTGACTACAAACATTATCACCAACAATAGGGTGACAAGCCCTGTGAAGCAGCATACAGATAACTAGATGGTGGCCCGATTCTAAAGGTACCGTCACACTAAACGATATCGCTAGCGATCCGTGACGTTGCAGCGTCCTGGCTAGCGATATCGTTTAGTTTGACACGCAGCAGCGATCAGGATCCTGCTGTGATGTCGCTGGTCGCTGAATAAAGTCCAGAACTTTATTTGGTCGTCCGATCGCCGTGTATCGTTGTGTTTGACACCAAAAGCAACGATACCAGCGATGTTTTACACTGGTAACCAGGGTAAACATCGGGTTACTAAGCGCAGGGCCGCGCTTAGTAACCCGATGTTTACCCTGGTTACCAGCGTAAAAGTAAAAAAAACAAACAGTACATGCTCACCTGCACGTCCCCCAGCGTCTGCTTCCTGCTCTGACTGAGATCCGGCCCTAAAGTGAAAGTGAAAGCACAGCGGTGACGTCACCGCTGTGCTGTTAGGGCCGGAGCTCAGTCAGTGTCAGGAAGCAGACGCTGGGGGACGCGCAGGTGAGCATGTACTGTTTGTTTTTTTTACTTTTACGCTGGTAACCAGGGTAAACATCGGGTTACTAAGCGCGGCCCTGCGCTTAGCAACCCGATGTTTACCCTGGTTACCCGGGGACCTCGGCATCGTTGGTCGCTGGAGAGCGGTCTGTGTGACAGCTCTCCAGCGATCAAACAGCGACGCTGCAGCGATCGGCAACGTTGTCGCTATCGCTGCAGCGTCGCTTAATGTGACGGTACCTTAAGGCTATGTGCACACGTTGCGGATTAGGCTTAGGAATTTCTGGTGCGGATTCTGCCTCTCCTGGCAGAAAACGCACCTTCGGTTTTTTGTGCGGTTCCGCGTTTTTTTGTGCGTTTTTGCTGCGGTTTTCTTGCGGATTTCCTGCGGTTTTTACCCCTGCGGTTTTCTATAATGGAGTGGGTACAAAAACGCTGCAGATTCACAAAAAAGAAGTGACATGCTACTTCTTTTAAACCGCAGCGTTTCCGCAGCAGATTTTCCGCAAAGTGTGCACAGCATTTTTTTTTTTCTCATTGATTTACATTGTACTGTAAATCAATTGCGGATCTGCAGCGTTTCTGCACCTCAAAAAAGCTGCGGATCGGCAGCAAATCCGCAACGTGAGCACATAGCCTTACGCATCGGGTATTGTAGAATATGAATGTAGTTTATGAAGATTTAAGAATAATGCAATGAACACACAGGATTCGGCCAGCCGGGCGCGACCAATCAGCGAAGCGTGGTTCAATCCCGCGCCAATTAGCTGCCGGACTGGGCCTGTCGTTGACTGGTCGCACCCGGCCAGGCGCGACCAATCAGTGAAGCCAGGGCCGGCTCCAGGTTTTTAAGGGCCCCGTGCGAAAGTCTCAGTGGCCCCCCCCCCTCCTTTAACACATACCACAATTCATGATGCACAGATACAGCAGAGAAATATAGCACAGCCACGTAGCATATAACACAATCCACATAGTATATAACACAGCACACGTAGCATATAGCACAGCCACGTAGCATATAGCACAGCCCACGTAGCATATAGCACAGCCCACGTAGCATATAGCACAGCCCACGTAGCATACAGCACAGCCACGTAGCATATAACACAGCCACGTAGTATACTGCACAGCCCACGTATCATATAACACAGCCCACGTATCATATAACAGCCCACGTAGTATGTAACACAGCCCACGTAGTATATAAAAGACCACATAGCATATAACACAGCCACGTAGTATACTGCACAGCCCACATAGCATATTAGGGTACGTCTCCACGGTCCGTTTCGCCGGCGGGATCGCCGCAGCGGCGAAGCCGCTCGGCGCTAAGCCCCGCCCCCTTAATGGGACGCGATGGTGCCGGATGTGTACAGTACACATCCGGGATCATCGCACCCCTCGCCATAGGGCCCTGTGATATGCCTTGCGGGGACGCTGCGTCCCCGCAAGGTGTACGGACATGCTGCGATCTGAAAAGACGCGCAGCATGTCCGGAGTCGCAGGGCCTCCGCGTGCGGGTTTCCACGCATAGTGGAGACGGGATTTCATAAAATCCCCTCCACTATGCTGGAACATCTGGACGCTGCTTGTTTGACGCTGCAGCGTCAAACAAGCAGCGTTTACGTACCGTGGAAACATACCCTAACACAGCCCACGTAGTATGTAACACAGTCCACGTAGTATATAACACAGCCCACGTGGTATATAACAAAGCCACATAGTATATAGCAGTGTGGGCACCATATCGCTGTTAAAAAAAAGAATTAAAATAAAAAATAGTTATATATTCACCTTCCGGCGGCCTCCGGATCCAGCCCAGGCCTTTAGCGATGCTCCCGCCAGGTCCGTTCCCAGTGATGCTTTGCGGCAATAACCCGTGATGATGTAGCGGTCTCGCAAGACAGCTACGTCATCTGGGGTCATTACCGCAAAGCATTACTGGGACCGGAACATCGTGAGGAGCGGGAAAAGCTCCCGGGGACGCCAGAAGGTGAGAATATCACAATTTTTTAAATATTATTTTTAACATTTTATCTTTTTACTATTGATGCTGCATAGGCCGCCAATCAGCGACGCAGGATTTCCGTTACAAACAGACGGAAATGGACCTTAGCCGATTATATATATAGATATGACCTCAATAATTCATGAGTATGACCCAGGTTAGTCAGGTAATATAAATCTAATATATAAAGCTGAATGTGTGTGTGTGTGTATGTATGTATGTATGTATGTATGTCCGGGATTGGCATCTGAACCGTAGCAGCTACAGCCACAAAATTTTGCACAGTCACACGTCTGGACCCCGAGAGCGTCATAGGCTATGTTGTGAGGTGAAATTTTAACCCCGCGCTTTCCAATTCACCAAACAATTTTGCCCCTATCTACATAATGGGGAAAAAGTGAAAGGAAAAGTGTTGGAGGCGTCGCAGCTACAGGCACAAAATTTTGCACAGTCACACGTCTGGACCCTGAGAGCGTCAAAGCTATATTGTGAGGTGAAATTTTAACCCCGCGCTTTCCAAGTCACCAAACAATTTTGCCCCTATCTACATAATGGGGAAAAAATGAAAGGAAAAGTGTTGGAGGCAAATTAACAGCTGCCAGATGTGAACAAGGGGGACTTAAAGAATGACAGCGATGGCACCAAAGAGTATATACTGTACAGTTGCTAAGGTGGGGCCCCAACATGGGATAATCACACCACCACGGGGATATGAACACACACACAAAATGCGCCACACACTACCACGTGCTCGAACACATATACCACCCTCAGTGCACATTTCACCACACATACACCAACCTCGCCACATAAAAGTAGAAACACAAAAGTCGCCGCTCAAAACTCGCCACGCGCAAAACTCTCCACATGCAAAACTCGCCACACGTGCAAAACTCGCCACACGCAAAACTTGCACACGCAGAAAAATTGCCACACGCAGAAAAATTGCCACATGCACAAAAGTTGCAACACATGCAAAAGTTGCCTCACACAAAACTTGCACATACTCAAAAGGCACCACACATAAAACTCGCCACGCGCAAAACTCGCCATGCGCAAAACTTGCTGCACACAACTTGCTACACTAACCTGTCACATGCAACTCGACACACAAAAAGTTGCTACACGCATGTCGCCACACAAAACTCATCTCACAAAAGTCCCTACATGCATGTCGCCACACGCAACTCAACACACACAACTTGACACACGAAACTCGCCCTAAAACACACACAAGTCTGGTATCCTTCAAAAATAAAAATCTGATTAATAAGCAGACAAACTACAAGAGCAACAAATGTACCATATAGGAATCCGGCAGCTGTCAGTCACATGACCAGTCTATTATGTGTATGTGTGAGCTAATATATACTGCCAGGGGGTGGGCTTACTGTTGGCTGGGGATTTATCAGGCTGCCATTTTAGCTTACAAATACTGAGGTAAAAATACTGACCAAATAACGTGTGAACGAGGGCTAATACAGGAGGAGATGGCATACAGCTATATACTATATACAGGAGATGACACACAGGTATATACTATTTACAGGGGAGATGACACACAGGTATATACTATATACAGGAGGAGATGACACACAGATATATACTATATACAGGAGAGATGACACACAGGTATATACTATATAGAGGAGGAGATGACATACAGGTACATACTACATACAGGAGGAGATGACATACAGGTATATACTATATACAGGAGGAGATGACACACAGGTATATACTATATACAGGAGCAGATTACCTACAGGTATATAGTATATACAGGAGGAGATGACACAGGTATATGCTATGTATAGGAGGAGATGACATACAGGTATATACTATATACAGGAGATGACACACAGATATATACTATATATAGGTGAGATGACACACAGGTATATACTATATACAGGAGATTACATACAGGTATATCTAATATATAAAGCTGAATGTGTGTATGTATGTATGTGTGTATGTCCGGGATTGGCATCTGTACCGTCGCAGCTACAGCCACAAAATTTTGCACAGTCACACGTCTGGACCCCGAGAGCGTCATAGGCTATGTTGTGAGGTGAAATTTTAACCCCGCGCGTTCCAATTCACCAAACAATTTTGCTCCTATCTACATAATGGGGAAAAAGTGAAGGGAAAAGTGTTGGAGGAAAATTGACAGCTGCCAGATGTGAACAATGAGGACTTAAAGAATGAGAGCGATGGCGACAAAGAGTATATACCGTACAGTTGCTAAGGTGGGGCCCCGACATGGGATACTCACCACACACGGGGATATGAACACAAACACAAAATGCGCCACACACTACCACGTGCTTGAACACATATACCACCCTCAGCACACATTTCACCACACACACACACCAACCTCGCCACATAAAAGTCGAAACACAAAAGTCACCACTCAAAACTCGCTACATGCAAAACTCGCCATATGCAAAACTAGGCTCACGCAAAACTCGCCACACGTGCAAAACTCACCTCATGGAAAACTCACCTCATGCAAAACTTGCACACACAGAAAAATTGCCACATGTACAAAAGTTGCACCACATGCAAAAGTTGCCTCACACAAAACTTGCACATACTCAAAATGCACCACACATAAAACTCGCCACGCGCAAAACTCGCCATGCACAAATCTTGCTGCACACAACTTGCTACACTAACCTGTCACATGCAACTCAACACACAAAATGTTGCTACACGCATGTCGCCACACAAAACTCATCTCACAAAAGTCGCTACATGCATGTCGCCACACGCAACTCAACACACACAACTTGACACATAAAACTCGCCCTAAAACACACACAAGTCTGGTATTGTCCTTCAAAAATAAAAATCTGATTAATAAGCAAACTACAAGAGCAACAAATGTACCATATAGGAAATACGGCAGCTGTCAGTCACATGACCTGTCTATTATGTGTATGTGTGAGCTAATATATACTGCCAGGGGGGAGGGCTTCCTGTTGGCTGGGGATTTATCAGGCTGCCAATAGCAACCAATCACAGCTCAGCTTCTATTTTGCTACAGTTAATTAACCTGAGCTCTGATTGGTTAATATAGGCAACAAAGACATTCTCAGTATAACAAAGCTAATATATGTTGTGAAATGCTTCTATTTGCTTAGTTTTTGCCTTTTAATAATTACATTTCTATCTATTTGTTTTGTGGTTTTTGTGTGCAGAATAAATTTTTGTTAACACATTCTATTTTGCTAACAGCAGTCATTAACCCGGGCGAAGCCGGGTAGTACAGCTAGTAGCATATAAAGCGAACCAATCAGCATGCCTAGGAATGCCCTCAATAAGGCAATATGCCCAACACTGGCTATAGCACAATTAATTTCTCAGCGCCCAAGTAAAACAATACCATATGGAAATTCTGTGAAACACCTGTAGGTTCAGGATGTTCACCACATAACTAGATGTATGTTACAAAATGGAGTCAAATGTGGGTGGGGTGGATTCTTCTATTTTGGCACTTCAGGGTCTCTGCAAATGCAACATGGCAATCTATTCCAGCCAAATGTGTACACCAAAACACAGGGCTTGCCCTACCATGTGCTCAATCAGCACTGTCATATGGGGTATTGCAATGTACAGTAGAAATTGTGTAATACATTGTGTGCTCCATTTTCTATTACGGTACCTATAATTAAAATGAAAAAAAAAAAATGAGATTAAAGCAAAATTAAGGGGAAAAATATAATTTGTCATTTATTTCATCTCACTTTGTGTTAACTCCGGTAAAGCACCTGACAGGTGATGTCCATTTCAAGGGCGACTCTGTTGTAGGGTATGCAAAAAAGTCTCTAGTTTCATCAGTATTGTGAATCAGATTTTCATCAGAGTTTGGCCAGTATGTCAGTTTTTACCATCAGAACTTCATCAGTTTTTTCTCATATGCAAATAAAAAAAAAGAAGAATGAAGTTTCTCAAGCTTCTCCTCGCAGTCAGTAAAGTAAGACAGCATATACGTGGCATCAGACTAGTGTCTGATTTTTTCAGAGATCCACAGACTTTGCAGTGGCAAGTTTGGTCCCCCAGCCAGATCTAAATCGAACACTCAGTCCACAAAAATACTCGGAAATGTGAACAGTCCTATATAGTATAAAAGATACAAGTTCTATCCACGAATATAGAATTCATACATCAAAACAGATGTCTGAATGAGCCATAATCCAAACATATCTCCACAATAGCTTTAAACCCAAACTGGGAAGAGCTTTCTGCAAATTTCTAACCCCAGTCATTTAATCCCTAAGATTCCCCGGTCAATACAAAGTCCCTTTATCACATATGGAGGTCTGCAAAGAAGATGCAAGGTCTAAAAAAATAAATAAATTCTGGCAACATAAAGTACATACAAGATAAAGGTCAATTATTCATGATTTTGGGTGACACAAATATCTATGTTAGTCCAATTTTCTTGTACACAAAAAAACTCGGTGATCGGTGTTTTGGGTCAGATTCCCATCCGTATTTGGTCAGTGTGTCAGTTTCTACCATCAGAGTTTTATCAGTTTTTCTTGTATGCAAAAAAAACCTGATTTCGGTATCCCCAATCAAACAGTGAAAAAACAGCACATGGATCGCATTTTAGTGCTTTTTCACTTGTGAAGAACTCTCACTCCCGTTTGTTGTATGTGTGCTGGTGAACTTTCCCAAGGACAACAGACAAACTTTTAGCAAACAAAGATCAATTTTTTTTCATAGAGCCAGAGGACAGTCCATTTTTTTCATGGAGCAGTTGCCAAGAGGAAACTTGAGAAACCCGCATCATGTTTTTTTGTTTCATATAGAAGAATAAATGAAACGGGATGGTAAAAATGGAAGAACTGAGCAAAAATCGGATACACAGAATGTATTGACCAATATTACATACATAATAGGTTCAGTAAAAGCTTTAGGCTATGTTCACACTTTGCGGTTTTTGCTGCGGATCCGCAGCGGTTTTGCGCTGCGGATCCGCAGCAGTTTTCCATGCAGGGTACAGTACAATGTTACCCTATGGAAAACAAAAAACGCTGTGCCCACATTGTGGAAAATCCCGGAAAAAAACGCGCGGAATTGCTGCGGAAAAAAAGAAGGAGCATGTCACTTCTTTCTGCGGATTCCGCAGCGGTTTTCAGCATGCACCAATAGGAAAGTGCTGTTGAAAACCCGCAGAAGAAACCGCAGCAAAATCTGCAAAGTGTGAACATAGCCTTAAAGGTAATCTGTCACCCCAAAAATGGCCTATAAACTAAGGGTACTGTCACACTCTGCAACTTTCCAACGATCACGACCAGCGATACGACCTGGCCGTGATCGTTGGAAAGTCGTTGTGTGGTCGCTGGAGAGCTGTCACACAGACCGCTCTCCAGCGACCAACGATGCCGAGGTCCCCGGGTAACCAGGGTAAACATCGGGTTACTAAGCGCAGGGCCGCGCTTAGTAACCCGATGTTTACCCTGGTTACCATCGTAAAAGTAAAAAAAAAACAAAAACCGTACATACTCACATTCCGGTGTCCGTCAGGTCCCTTGCAGTCTGCTTCCCGCTCTGACTGAGTGCCGCCGTAAAGTGAAAGCAGATCACAGCGGTGACGTCACCGCTGTGCTCTGCTCTTACATTCCGGCCGGCAGTCAGTCAGTGCGGGAAGCAGACGTCAAGGGACCTGACAGACACCGGAATGTGAGTATGTACGGTTTTTTTTTTTTTTTTACTTTTACGATGGTAACCAGGGTAAACATCGGGTTACTAAGCGCGGCCCTGCGCTTAGTAACCCGATGTTTACCCTGGTTACAAGCGAACGCATCGTTGGATCGGTGTCACACACACCGATCCAACGATGACAGCGGGAGATCCAGCGACGAAAGAAAGTTCCAAACGATCTGCTACGACGTACGAATCTCAGCGCAGACAAGGTACACCTGCGCAGGAGCTGCGGCAGAAAGACAAGAAGAGGACGTCATCGTATGTAGGCCCCGGACCGGACTGCAACGCCCATCGGACCGGACCACAGCGGGACCGCCCCTGGGTGAGTATAATATAACTTGTTTTCCTTATCTTTCAGGTTACATTGGGGGTCTTATCTACAGCATTACAGAATGCTGTAGATAAGCCCCTGATGCCGGTGGCCTTAGTTTATAGGCCATTTTTGGGGTGACAGATTCCTTTTAAAAGGCTATTCCCACATAAAGTGACATATCAGATATCAGATACGAAAATGACTTAATGCAATGAGGTTTACCCAGGCTGTAATGGAAAGGGGTTAAGGTTTCAAGCTTAGATGACAGCCATATACAAATGAAAAAAAAAAAAAAAAAAAAACACACACACACAGCAACATTTTATCTAAAGCATCAAAGAAAACTGTGAAAAAAGTAACACATTTCCCACTTTTATTGTGTTTTCAAAAGTTTCTTTCCAAGCAGTTACGAAGTGTCTAGAAAAGCGTGTTGTTTTTTTCTTATTTCAGCCCTTGAGTGGTGTCACTAAGGTAAGTTCCCTGCTGTCAGTATTTTACTCACCAGTCGCTGCCTTCAGCTCTACCTGGTCCCGCACCGCCATCTTATGACTGCAACTTCTGACTAAGAGTATGTGTCCACGGTCAGGTTTGCTTCAGGCTTTGGTCAGGACTTTATGCAGGTAAAATCCTGACCAAAAATGCACCTGAGGTCACTGGCAGGTCACCTGCGGTGTTCCTGCGTGTTTTGCTCATTGTAGCAACATGCTGCGTTGCGAAAAAACGCAACGCATGTGCGTTTTTGCGGGAAAAACGCATGCGTTTTTTAATGCACAGTGGAGACGGGATTTCATTAAATCCCCTCCACTATGCTGTAACATCTGGACGCTGCGTTTTTGACGCTGCGGCTCAGCGCTGGGTCAAAAACGCTGCGTTTCCTGAATGTGGACACATACCCTAACCGGATGTCAGAGGTAACGGTCACAAACTCTCAATGTAAGTCCAAGAGCCACAGTCTGCCTCTCCTAGACTTCCATTGAGAAATGACGTCCAACTCGCCCAGCAAACACTGGAGAAATCCGGCAGGTCACAACCTGCAGAAGATGACTTGAGCAGCGCTAAGAAAAGAAGATGGTTGCTCGAAGTATATTACTAGGGACAAAGAATTTATATAATACCACTCCAGCAGTAAAATTGAGGAAAAAAAAAGCAAAATGGTGCTTTAAGGCATGTACATTTTTTTGCTGCAGAATATAGGAGCATATGTGCAGCAACCATGAGGTAAGGCTTAGTTCACATGGCTGCTGAGTTAATCGTACCAGTTATGTCCGTAAAATGCATAAGTGATTAGCCCCATGTACCTGGTCTGTAAGTCAGACAAGACTAACATGCTGAGATTTTATTCCCACAGACCACTGGTCCATGTAGAGAATCGTTGTACCCATTCACTAACATTGGTCAGTGTGCTGCCTGTGTGAGGTTCATTTTTTTATATGGACACAAAAACGTGTTCTTGTGAATGTATCCTTAGGCCTTATTCAGACGTCCATTTTTCACATACCGTGTTCTATCCATTTTTTCCCCACAAATACCATTAGAGGCTATGAAAACCTATATAAAACTTAAATTGCGATCAGACAATAATAATCCAAAAAGAATGATTACATATTACTTTATTAGTAAAAAAAAAAAATCTATATTTACTTATTATATACAAAAAAACTCAAATAATCAAAAGAAAGCTAAAAACATACCCCATTAGAGGGACAGTGTGATCAACAGTTTGCCAAACACAAAATACAATCGGTATGATACATAACTATAAAGTAGTAAATTATATGGAAAGTAACCGGTATAGGTCGAAGCAAAAGGATTAATTTATGCTCAATAAATAAATATAAAACATCAACATTACATAAAAAAGTCCAAACTAAATATAGAAATAGAAAATCCACACAAGCCTTGAACCTTCAAAAAAATTAGAGCGGATGGCATGAAATTTCTGCAGCATGGAAAAACACCCTAAGGGCTGTCCCACACGTCCAGATAATTCCGGTACCGGAATAAATCGGTACCGGAGTTATCCGTGTCCGTGTGCCTGGGAACTCACGTAGGCCATACGTGCGGCACACGTGTGCCGCCCGTATGGCGAGTGGGTACCACACGGAGCGTGTGGTACCCACGCGTGTGGTACCCTGCATCGCGCTGAAGCCGCGATTCATATGTTCCCTGCAGCAGCGTTTGCTGCAGAGAAAATATGAATAATAGTGTTTAAAATAAAGATCTATCTGTCCGCAGGCCCCCCACCCCCTGTGCGCCCCCCCGCTGTTCAGAAAATACTTACCCGCCTCCCTCGCTGCTTCCTGGTCTGGCCGCGGCTTCTAGTGTATGCGGTCACGTGGGGCCGATCATTTACAGTCATGAATATGTGGCTCCACCTCCCATAGGGGCGGAGCCGACTATTCATGATTGTAAATGATCGGCCCCACGTGACCGCATACAGTAGGAGGCGCGGGGGAGAGAGGAAGGAGTGACAGCCAACGTGGGAGCGGGTGAGTATTTTCTGAACAGCGGGGGGGCGCACAGGGGGTGGGGGGGCGGCGGACACATTTATCTTTATTTTAAACACTATTATTCATATTTTCTCTGCAGCAAACACTGCTACAGGGAACATATGAATGGCGGCTTCAGCACCATGTGGGGAGGACAGCGCTTACTGTAGCGCTGTCTCCTGCACGCACACGGACCCCAGACGGAGAATGTCCGTGTGAGGTCCGTGTTTTACACGGACCCATTGACTCTATTGGGTCCGTGTAATCCGTGCGCTCCCACGAACACTGACATGTCTCCGTGTTTGGCACACGGAGACACGGTCCGCAAAAAATCAATGACATCTGAACAGATGTCATTGATTTTTTGCGGACCGTGTCTCCGTGTGCCAAACACGGAGACATGTCAGTGTTCGTGGGAGCGCACGTATTACACGGACCCAATAGAGTCAATGGGTCCGTGTAAAACACGGACCTCACACGGACGTTCTCCATCTGGGGTCCGTGTGCGTGCAGGAGACAGCGCTACAGTAAGCGCTGTCCCCCCCACATGGTGCTGAAGCCGCGATTCATATGTTCCCTGCAGCAGCGTTTGCTGCAGAGAAAATATGAATAATAGTGTTTAAAATAAAGATCTATGTGTCCGCCGCCCCCCCACCCCCTGTGCGCCCCCCCGCTGTCCTGAAAATACTCACCCGCTCCCACGTTGGCTGTCACTCCTTCCTCTCTGCCCCGCGCCTCCTACTGTAAGGCGGTCACGTGGGGCCGCTCATTTACAATCATGAATAGTCGGCTCCGCCCCTATGGGAGGTGGAGCCACATATTCATGACTGTAAATGATCGGCCCCACGTGACCGCATACACTAGAAGCTGCGGCCAAACCAGGAAGCAGCGAGGGAGGCGGGTAAGTATTTTCAGAACAGCGGGGGGGGGGGCGCACAGGAGGTGGGGGGGCGGCGGACACATAGATCTTTATTTTAAACACTGTTATTCATATTTTCTCTGCAGCAAACGCTGCTGCAGGGAACATATGAATCGCGGCTTCAGCACGATGCAGGGTACCACACGCTCCGTGTGGTACCCACTCGCCATACGGGCGGCACACGTGTGCCGCACGTATGGCCTACGTGAGTTCCCAGGCACACGGACACGGATAACTCCGGTACCGATTTATTCCGGTACCGGAATTATCTGGACGTGTGGGACAGCCCTAAGGCTATGTTCACACGCTGTGTTTTTGCTGCACTTTTTTTAGCTGCACTTTTTTTAGCAGGAAAAACCTGCTCACGTGGCAGTAAAGAGGCTGCTTACAAAAAGGTTTTTGTTGTCTCTTGTGCATGCTGATAACGTTTACTGGCACATCAAAAAAGCATATTTTAACTTCCTTAGCTTTTTGCACCAAAAACACTACAAAAGCTGATACCTTCCTCTCTGAAGAGACAATTGGCATATTTAAGGGCTATGTGAACACGTAAGAAAAGAGGGGCAGAATTTTCAGCACAAAATCCGCATCTCCTGGCAGAATCCGCAGTCGCGGATTTGCCGCGGTTTTTATGCGGATTTTGTGCGGCTTTTGCCACTGCGGAATTTTAACATGGAGAGGTGCAGAAAAGCTGCAGATCCGCACAAAAGAAGTGACATGCACTTCTTTGAAATCCGCAGCAATTCCGCACTGATTTTTCAGCACCATCTGCACAGATTTTTTTTTCCCATTGACTAACATTATACTGTACATCACAGTGCAGATCTGCAGCGTTTCTGCGTGGAAAAATCCACTGCGGATCCGCAGCAAATCCGCATCGCGTGCACATAGCCTAAAAGTCTCCTCACCTCAGCAAGCTTGACATGTCACTCTCGGCAAGGAGAAACGTTACCCCTTCGATCCCGATTAGATGCCTCTCACCCAGCCAAACCACATATCACACTTTGCACTGATGACGGGCAATACCCCCAAATGCCATGTCTGCTAAATGAGATTTGGGTTTTACCTTTTATCCTAAAGGTACCGTCATACTCAACGAGAACGACAACGATCCGTGACGTTGCAGTGACGTTGCAGCGTCCTGGTTAGCGATCTCGTTGTGTTTGACACGCAGCAGCGATCTGGATCCTGCTGTGATATCGTTGGTCGGAGCTAGAAGTTCAGACCTTTATTTCGTCGCTGCTCACCCGCTGTCATCGCTGGATCGGCGTGTGTGACACCGATCCAGCGATGTGTTCACTTGTAACCAGGGTAAACATCGGGTTACTAAGCGCAGGGCCGCGCATAGTAACCCGATATTTACCCTGGTTACCATTGTAAAAGTAAAAAAAAAACACTACATACTCACCTTCTGATGTCTGTCACGTCCCCCGGCGTCCACGCGCTGCTGCAGGGAGCTTTCCCTGCACTGACTGTGTGAGCGCCAGCCGTAAAGCAGAGCACAGCGGTGACGTCACCGCTGTTACTGCCGGCGCCGCTGACACATTCAGTGCAGTGAAAGCTCTCTACAGCAGCGCGTGGACGCCGGGGGACGTGACAGACATCAGAAGGTGAGTATGTAGTGTTTTTTTTCTACTTTTACAATGGTAACCAGGGTAAATATCGGGTTACTAAGCGCGGCCCTGCACTTAGTAACCCGATGTTTACCCTGGTTACCCGGGTGCTGCAGGGGACTTCGGCATCGTTGAAGACAGTTTCAACGATGCCGAAGTCGTTCCCCTGATCGTTGGTCGCTGGAGAGAGATGTCTGTGTGACAGCTCCCCAGCGACCACACAACGACTTACCAACGATCACGATCGCTGGTCGTGATCGTTGGTAAGTCGCTTAGTGTAACGGTACCTTTAGTCATGTATGTGACAAGGCTCATTGGAGAGTTGATATTGACTTTTAGAATTGCTACTTCTCATAGATGGCACTAGAGTTCTAGTCCTCATCCTCTCTGAAGAGACAATGTGTAAACAAAGCTCAAGTGTAATCTGCACCCATAAAAAGCCCCAAACAAGAAAAAAAAACAGCAAAAAAACGGTGTTTTGAGAGTGTTTTTAATGCCAAAAGAGCAGGTTTTGTCTGCATAAGGGTATGTGCACATGTTGCGGATTTCTTACAGAAATTTCCTGAAGAAAACCGGAAATTTTCTGCAAGAAATCCGCATTTTTTTTTTTGCGTTTTTTTTCCGTTTTTTTCGCGTTTTTTTAGCATTCTGCAAGCGTAATTAGCTTGCAGAATGCTAAAGTTTTCCAAGCGATCTGTAGCATCGCTTGGAAAACTGACTGACAGGTTGGTCACACTTGTCAAACATAGCGTTTGACAAGTGTGACCAACTTTTTACTATAGATGCAGCTTTTGCAGCATCTATAGTA
Source organism: Ranitomeya variabilis (assembly GCF_051348905.1). Lineage (NCBI taxonomy): Eukaryota > Metazoa > Chordata > Amphibia > Anura > Dendrobatidae > Ranitomeya > Ranitomeya variabilis. Next base: position 545,051,077 of record NC_135234.1, read on the forward strand.
AAAGATAGAATGTTTAAAAATAATAACAAAAATAAAAAAATGCTTATACTCACCCAGACATCTCCTTACCGGTGTCCGTTCCTCTTCCTATAGCTGGTCTGTGCGCACAGGACCTTCCGTGACGTCACGGTCACGTGAGCGGTCACATGACCGCTCACGACCAATCACAGGACAGTGACGTCATCGGCAAGGTCTTTTCACCGCACACCAGCTACAGGAACCGAAGCGACAGCGTGCAGTGGAGGCGGGAAGACATCGAGGGTGAGTATAGGACTATTTTTTATTTTAATTCTTATTTTTTGACCACTTATATGATGCCCAGTCCGTGGAGGAGAGTCTCCTCTCCTCCACCCTGGGTACCAACCGCACATAATCTGCTTACTTCCCGCATCGTGGGCACAGCCCCGTGCGGGAAGTAAGCAGATCAATGGACCCCTAGGTGTGCGGAATCCCCTGCAATTCCGCATTTTAATGAACATGTTGCTTTTTTTTCCGCGATGCGATTTTTTCGCGGAAAAAAAGGCTACATTTGCACAAAAAATGCGGAATACACTTAAAATAATAGGAGGCATATGTAAGCGTTTTTTTCGCGTTTTTATCACGTTTTTATAGCGAAAAAAACGCGAAAAATACTTAACGTGTGCACATGGCCTAAAAAACACTGCATGTGAACATAGCCTAACAGTTTCCTTGGTGTTCATTAGAGGATCCTATACTTTAGTACAATGATCCTGCCCTTCAGCAATAACATTGGGGACAGCAGGTAAGCTACATAAGAGCTTATCCAGGTGCTCTAATATATGCAGACGCTTATGTGATGGAATGAACAAGTCATGAAGACATGCTCCTGTAGGGCTCTCCCCTCGAGCCCTTGGTGTAGATCACAAAGGTGAAATCTATGCACATTACCGCTACTGTGGATTCAGTTGGCCCCTTTACATTTTCTACAATAAAAAGAGGCTTAAAATAACGTATAATGGAATATTCTGAAAAGAGCTTCTAAAAATACAATATTCTTAGGTTTTGGTGGCTGAAAGTTACAAACCTGAAATCAGGAATCCAAATAAACACCTTTTTTTCTGCTCTATTTAGGTATTGTTCACACATGAAATGTAAATATTTCTTGCAGCAAGCAGATACAAGCATGTCCAGTCTAGGCAATGGCCAGGAAACAGCCCAGGCTCCAGAATTACACAAGTGAGATGTATTCATCTCACACAGGACTGACTAGACCGGATAAAAGTATGGTATTAGTGTAATGTAATCTTTCTATTCACTGACAGCAAAAAGAGATATTAAAATGATAAGTCAATGAAAAACAAAGAATGTTGCAGAACTTTCCATCATACAAAGAAGCAGCCTGAGTGTGTATGATCACCTATGTGTGACCTCAGTAATTTGGTGCAAGCGTCACCTGCACACAACACATTGTACAGGTATAATATCCATCAGTGGGTTTACCAAGTCATGGAAATGGTGCGGCTACTGCACTTCACACAAACTAATTTGTAGGACTGCACCTCCCCCTTCACATCACCTAACGGGGCATATGGAAGTAATAATGTGTTGTGGGAGGGATCCCCTATAAGAATCCCTTCATCCAGAGTGGCGAACCTCAATGCTTCCCACTGTGCTGGCATCTGATCATGGACAGATACTTCACTCACTGGTAAAGCCAATTCTGCATCTGTTATCAGTCTGATATTCTCTCATGAATTTGTAAATGTCAATTTGGGAATCTTGGGGGTGCTTTTAACCTTAAAAATAGTTAATTTATGATAAATATCCGACAGATAGGGATTGAGCAGCGGGGACCTTCAATAATGCAAAGAATGGGAGTCCAGTGTTCTCAATTTGTGCGAAGACTTGCCAGGAATGGGTTGTGATTAGTGATGAGCGAACATGATCGGGTGCTGACCAAGTGACTTCGGCGTGCTCGAATAATCTGTTCGAGTCCCCATGGCTGCATGTCTCGTGGCTGTCCGACAGCCGCAACACGCAGGGATTACCTAACAGGCGATGTCTACAGCATCAGCGAGATATACAGCTGCGGGGACTCGAGCATTACTAGTTGTGATCTCAATGCTTGGCCCAACAGGAGATTGTGGCATTTCAATCAATAAGCCATAAATGTATTGTGTGAGAAACCACTACATCCCTTATGTACATAGACATACATAGGGTATACACTGTAGATCGGCGTTTGGGGACACGTGCAGAACACACTACGGCCCCGATTTCTCTTTGCCGTTTCCCCAGCTTTCTGGAGTAACTTGAGCTTTAGTCTCTATACGATTTGTGCCGTGATTTATATTGGGGGTTTTTTATGACTTTTTTTTTTTTTAATTTGTCCTCGACAACTCCAGATGTGTTAGACAAAGTCAAGAAAGGCGACTTCTGCATCTGTGGCGTATCTCGCCCCTGTTAGTAAGGTTTTTGGGTTTTTTTTTTTTTATTTTGTCGCAGTTGAAGACTAACATGCAATATATTTATTTTTGAAGGGTTGTCTGATATTTTGCGCTGTACAGTTGCAAAAAACACTTAACGACAAGAATAAATGGCATTTTACTCTGTGCCAAATTCACTAACCATGTCTTGATGAATTTAGTGCCAAAAAGCATCAGTGACTTCTACAAAAGAAAAGAAAAGTGACTGGGAGAAAAAAAATGCAAGTGATGAATCTGGTCCTAAATGCAGAAGCCATAAACCCTCCTTTATGTCCATGTTCCTCACATTCACACCTTCCTCCAGGGCCCACAGTGATGGAAATAATCAGATTACAAAGACTCTGGGTTTTCACAGTAGAAGAGCAGAAATCCCAGCAGTCCCTGTATAAGCCCAGTGATTCCAGCCCTATGTCGGCTCTCATTAGTCATTACACGTCACATTGGTGGTTCTATACCGGCCCAGAGGATTCTGTAGGGACACGGATGGGGGTCCAGTATGTGCGGGAGCAGAACCATTGTGTAGTCCCTGCATTAATGGCATTGTTATTAGTATAGTGCAAGACGAGGGCATGAGATTAGGGGATTTCTAAACATGAAGACCCCTGAGATCCTGGAGTGCATGTTCAAGTGGGGGCTCGGGACCAGGTGGGGGGGGGGCTCGGGACCAGGTAGGGGGGGGGGGCTCGGGACCAGGTAGGGGGGGGCTCAGGAACAGGTAGGGGGGAGGCTGAGGTCCAGGTGGGGGGGGCTGAGGTCCAGGTAGGGGGGGCTGAGGTCCAGGTAGGTAGGGGGGGCTGAGGTCCAGGTAGGGGGGGGGGCTCGGGACCAGGTGGGGGGGGCTGAGGTCCAGGTGGGGGCTCGGGACCAGGCAGGGGCACAGGTGAGCCCCCTGCTGTGCCTCTGCCATCTTTGTTCCCCTCCCTCGTATTCTGGGTGATGGCAGGACACATGGCCGAGCTCTGCCCGTCCTCTCTCCTGTGCGCCCCTGCCGGCAGTGTGGAGCCCTTTGTGCTGCAGCCTTACCTCTGAGTGCAGGAGTCCTGCGTACCGTACACGGGCAGCCCTGTGTGCTCTGGGCTCGGTCTCGGCCGCTTCTCTGCGCTCAGTAATCCACTATTTCCGGCGGGATAGTGACCATTACAAGGCAGGAACACACAGGGATGGGGACTGCTTCAGGGTCGCCATTGTAGGAACAGCTTTGCGAACAGGATTTCCACAGCCTGCTGTCCCTGGAGGAGGGGAGTAGACGAGCAGGGCTGCCTCCTTCTGACCAGGGAGCGGGAAGATGAGCTGAGCACCAGCAGCAGCTTTTCCCCTCCTCCTGTCCTCTCACATCCACACCGTCACCGAGCCAGCCGTCTCCCCCTCCCCTGCATGCCCCTGGGAGGAGAGAGCGACGTGTGGCTGGAGGACGGGGAGCAGGCCTCAGTCCGGGGCACAGCGCCCTCTGCTGGCGCCCTCGGCTCGCTGGCTATGACCGTGCTCCTCAGCGGACCGCGCGGCTCCTGCAGTGTTCACACTGCTTTTTTTTTTTTTCTGGGGGTTTAAGAACTTACGTTTTTCTAATAGAACACATTTCAGGCAACTCTCCTTTTCGCTGGAGTTTTGTAAACCTGAGGGGTCTTTTTCTAGTCTTGTTTTATGTCGTTTGTCCATTTATTTTTTTTACACATTTTCTGACCTTTTTCCTTAGTATTTTTCTAAGATCTATTAACCCCTTCACCCCCAACGGTGGTTTGCACATTATGGACCGGGCCAATTTTTACAATTCTGACCACTGTCCCTTTATGAGGTTATAACTCTGGAACGCTTCAACGGATCCTGGTGATTCTGACATTGTTTTCTCGTGACATATTGTAGTTCATTATAGTGGTAAAATTTCTTTGATATTACCTGCGTTTATTTGTGAAAAAAACGGAAATTTGGCAAAAATGTTGAAAATTTCACAATTTTCCAACTTTGAATTTTTATGCCCTTAAATCACAGAGATATGTCACACAAAATACTTAATAAGTAACATTTCCCACATGTCTACCTTACATCAGCACAATTTTGGAACCAATTTTTTTTTGTTAGGGAGTTATAAGGGTTAAAAGTTGACCAGCGATTTCTCATTTTTACAACACCATTTGTTTTGGGGACCACATCACATTTGAAGTCATTTTGAGGGGTCTATATGATAGAAAATACCCAAGTGTGACACCATTCTAAAAACTGCACCCCTCAAGGTGCTCAAAACCACATTCAAGAAGTTTATTAACCCTTCAGGTGCTTCACAGGAATTTTTGGAATGTTTAAATAAAAATGAACATTTAACTTTTTTTCACAAAAAATTTACTTCAGCTCCAATTTGTTTTATTTTACCAAAGGTAACAGGAGAAAATGGACGCCCAATTGTTGTACAATTTGTCCTGAGTACGCCGATACCCCATATGTGGGGGTAAACCACTGTTTGGGCGCAGGGCAGAGCTCGGAAGGGAAGGAGCGCCATTTGACTTTTCAATGCAAAATTGACAGGAATTGAGATGGGACGCCATGTTGCGTTTGGAGAGTCCCTGATGTGCCTAAACATTGAAACCCCCCACAAGTGACACCATTTTGGAAAGTAGACCCCCCTAAGGAACTTATCTAGATATGTGGTGAGCACTTTGACCCACCAAGGGCTTCACAGAAGTTTATAATGCAGAGCCGTAAAAATAAAACAAACATTTTTTCCCGCAAAAATTATTTTTTAGCCCCCAGTTTTGTATTTTTCTGAGGGTAACAGGAGAAATTGGACCTCCAAAGTTGTTGTCCAATTTGTCCTGAGTGCGCTGATACCCCATATGTGGGGGGGAACCACCGTTTGGGCGCATGGCAGAGCTCGGAAGGGAAGGAGCGCCATTTGGAATGCAGACTTAGATGGAATGGTCTGCAGGCGTCACATTGCGTTTGCAGAGCCCCTAATGTACCTAAACAGTAGAAACCCCCCACAAGTGACCCCATATTGGAAACTAGACCCCCAAGGAACTTATCTAGATGTGTTGTGAGCACTTTGAGCCCCCAAGTGTTTCACTACAGTTTATAACGCAGAGCCGTGAAAATAAAAAATCCTTTTTTTCCCACAAAAATTATTTTTTTAGCCCCCAGTTTTGTATTTTCCCAAGGGTAACAGGAGAAATTGGACCCCAAAAGTTGTTGTCCAATTTGTCCTGAGTATGCTGATACCCCATATGTTGGCATAAACCCCTGTGTGGGCACACGGGAGAGCTCGGAAGGGAAGGAGCACTGTTTTACTTTTTCATCGCAGAATTGGCTGGAATTGAGATCGGACGCCATGTCGCGTTTGGAGAGCCCCTGATGTGCCTAAACAGTGGAAACCCCCCAATTATAACTGAAACCCTAATGCAAACACACCCCTAACCCTAATCCCAACGGTAACCCCAACCACACCTCTAACCCAGACACACCCCTAACCCTAATCCCAACCCTATTCCCAACCGTAAATGTAATCCAAACCCCAACCCTAACTTTAGCCCCAACCCTAACTTTAGCCCCAACCCTAACTTTAGCCCTAGCCCCAACCCTAGCCCTAATCCTAACCCTAATCCTAACCCTAGCCCTAACCCTAGCCCTAATGGGAAAATGGAAATAAATACGTTTTTTAAATTTTTCCCTAACTAAGGGGGTGATGAAGGGGGGTTTGATTTACTTTTATAGCGGGTTTTTTAGCGGATTTTTATGATTGGCAGCCGTCACACACTGAAAGACGCTTTTTATTGCAAAAAATATTTTTTGCGTTACCACATTTTGAGAGCTATAATTTTTCCATATTTGAGACCACAGAGTCATGTGAGGTCTTGTTTTTTGCGGGACGAGGTGACATTTTTATTGGTAACATTTTCGGGCACGTGACTTTTTTTATCGCTTTTTATTCAGATTTTTGTGAGGCAGAATGACCAAAAACCAGCTATTCATGAATTTCTTTTGGGGGAGGCGTTTATACCGTTCCGCGTTTGGTAAAATTGATAAAGCAGTTTTATTCTTCGGGTCAGTACGATTACAGCGATATCTCATTTATATCATTTTTTTAATGTTTTGGCACTTTTATATGATAAAAACTTTTATAGAAAAAATAATTATTTTGGCATCGCTTTATTCTGAGGACTATAACTTTTTTTTTTTTTTTGCTGATGATGCTGTATGGCGGCTCTTTTTTTGCAGGACAAAATGACGCTTTCAGCGGTACCATGGTTATTTATATCTGTCTTTTTGATCGCATTTTATTCTACTTTTTATTCGGCGGTATGATAATAAAGCGTTGTTTTTTTGCCTCGTTTTTTTTTTTTCTTACGGTGTTTACTGAAGGGGTTAACTAGTGGGACAGTTTTACAGGTTTGGTCGTTACGGACGCGGCGATACTAAATACAGTATGTGTACTTTTATTGTTTGTTTGTTTTTTATTTAGATAAAGAAATGTATTTATGGGAATAATATATATATTTTTTTTTTTTACACATGTGGACATTTTTTTTTTTTTAATTTTTTACTTTGTCCAAGGGGGGGACATCACAGATCGGTGATCCGACAGTTTGCACAGCACTCTGTCAGATCACCGATCTGACTTAGAGCACTGCAGGCTTACCAGCGCCTGCTCTGAGCAGACACTCGGTAAGCCACCTCCCTCCCTGCAGGACCCGGATGCCGCGGCCATCTTGGATCCGGGACCTGCAGCGAGGAAGTAGGTAGGAGACCCTCGGAGCAACGCGATCACATCGCGTTGCTGCGGGGGTCTCAGGGAAGCCCGCAGGGAACCCCCTCCCTGCGCGATGCTTCCCTATACCGCCGGCACACCGCGATCATATTTGATTGCGGTGTGCCGGGGATTAATGTGCTGGGGGCGGTCCGTGACCGCTCCTGGCACATAGCGCCGGATGTCAGCTGCGATAGGCAGCTGACACTCGGCCTGCGCTCCCCCCATGAGCGCGGCCGATCGCGCTGGACGTACTATTCCGTCCTTGGGAAGTAGGGCCCACCCCAGATGGACAGAATAGTACGTCTAATGACAGAAAGGGATTAAGTAATGAAGGAAACGCTAGCAGGTTTTACCTACCCATAACATCAGACTTTTTAGAGAGGTATTCAGATCAACCTAGGAATTCTGACTTCAGTCTTAGGCCAGTTTCTCATTTGCGTATCTGTGCGCAGCATGTGATCCGCATAGATGAGTCATGTGTACCTATCTTTAACCTCTTCATGACCCAGCCTATTTTGACCTTAATGACCTGGCCGTTTTTTGCAATTCTGACCAGTGTCCCTTTATGAGGTAATAACTCAGGAACGCTTCAACGGATCCTAGCGGTTCTGAGATTGTTTTTTCGTGACATATTGGGCTTCATGTTAGTGGTAAATTTAGGTCGATAATTTCTGCGTTTATTTGTGAAAAAAAAAGGAAATTTGGCGAAAATTTTGAAAATTTCGCAATTTTCACATTTTGAATTTTTATTCTGTTAAACCAGAGAGTTATGTGACACAAAATAGTTAATAAATAACATTTCCCACATGTCTACTTTACATCAGCACAATTTTGGAAACAAAATTTTTTTTTGCTAGGTGCTAGGAAGTTATAAGGGTTAAAATTTGACCAGTGATTTCTAATTTTTACAACAAAATTTACAAAACCATTTTTTTTAGGGACCACCTCACATTTGAAGTTTGAGGGGTCTATATGGCTGAAAATACCCAAAAGTGACACCATTCTAAAAACTGCACCCCTCAAGGTGATCAAAACCACATTCAAGAAGTTTATTAACCCTTCAGGTGTTTCACAGCAGCAGAAGCAACATGGAAGGAAAAAATGAACATTTAACTTTTTAGTCACAAAAATGATATTTTAGCAACAATTTTTTTATTTTCCCAAGGGTAAAAGGAGAAACTGGACCACGAACATTGTTGTCCAATTTGTCCTGAGTACGCTGATACCTCATATGTGGGGGTAAACCACTGTTTGGGCGCAGGGCTTGGAAGGGAAGGAGCGCCATTTGACTTTTTGAATGAAAAATTGGCTCCAATCTTTAGCGGACACCATGTCACGTTTGGAGAGCCCCCGTGTGCCTAAACATTGGAGCTCCCCCACAAATGACCCCATTTTGGAAACTAGACCCCCCCAAGGAACTTATCTAGAAGCATAGTGAGCACTTTATACCCTCAGGTGCTTCACAAATTGATCCGTAAAAATGAAAAAGTACTTTTTTTTCACACAAAATTTCTTTTAGCCTCAATTTTTTCAGTTTTACATGGGCAACAGGATAAAATGGATCCTAAAATTTGTTGGGCAATTTCTCCTGAGTACGCCGATACCTCATATGTGGGGGTAAACCACTGTTTGGGTGCACGGCAAGGCTCGGAAGTGAAGGCGCGCCATTTGACTTTTTGAATGGAAAATTAGCTCCAATCGTTAGCGGACACCATGTCGCGTTTGGAGAGCCCCTGTGTGCCTAAACATTGGACCTCCCCTACAAGTGACCCCATTTTGGAAACTAGACCCCCCCAAGGAACTTATCTAGATGCATAGTGAGCACTTTAAACCCCCAGGTGCTTCACAGAAGTTTATAACGCAGAGCCGTGAAAATAAAAAATAATTTTCTATTCGCTACGACAGCACCCACTAGAGAGAGGGGATCCGCCCCTAGGTACAGGAAACCTACAGAGAGATAAAAGGGGCGGCCCCCCCTCGCTCCTCAGTTGGTTTCCTGTTCCTAGAGGGGAACCCACAGAGAAGACTCTCTGGAGTTACTTTAAGAAGAGGAAAACTCGCCTGGATGCCGCCTGTGCATCTCTGCTGAGCGACAGGGGCTCCAGGGTGGGTGGACAGTCGGGGGTTCCTGTTGGCTCCCCCTCATCTGCTGCGGCCGACTGCGAGGCCTGAAGTTTAACAACGATCTCCCTGCTGGGACATCGTTGTTGGGGACGGCTGAAAGAGTGCGGCATGTACCTGGTCCGACCCGGCCTGGGTCAGGTAAGACTGGCTGAGTAGCGGTGTGTCGGCCTCCCCCCGGTCCCTCAGGAATGGTGGCGACTTGGTGCGGGCGTAGCGTCCTCTGTATTACGCCGGCAAAGCGCGGAGACGCCGGCGCGTGCGCAGTACAGCCGGATCCCGGAAGTAGTTCATCTGAACCTCTGAGGTCGGCGTTGCATTTCCGGGGGAACCGCCATATTGGATTCCTCTGGGTGGTCCCCATTGGCCCCTGACGCTATACTGAGTCCATGTGCAGGATAAAAAAAAAAAAAAAGGGGGAGGACAGCGGCAGGAAGGGGTGTGTATTGGGAGTTCCTGCACTATAAATTTCATTTAGCAGTGCAGACAGTGTGCCATTATGTCGTCCCAAGAGGAGGTCTGTGAGCACGCTATGGAAGAGCCACTAGTGCCCAGTGGTGATGCTAGGAAAAAAGAGTGGACACTCTAAAATGAGTGACTCCACTGACAAATCGGGAAGGAAATCGTCCCGTTCCACACCCCAAGCCAAGCGAACCCAGCAGCCGGTATACAAATATACTTCTGGGTAAGTGTATATATAGCTTCGCTGAGGCTTATATTGGTTTCCTCTGCTTATGTTCTTCTTTAGGCAAAGAGGACGGAGAAGACCAAGCACAAACAGTGTGCTATATGTACCGAGCCCCTGCCTGACTCTTATTCTAAAAAACTGTGTCAGGCTTGTATAGATAACACCTTGCGGCAGGAGGGGGCCGTTAAGATGAATGAGATACGGCTAATGATTCGGGAAGAACTTCAGTCATTAGGAGGTGGTCCCTCCGTAAATATTGAAAAGAGAAGTAGGAGAGTATCCTCTCCTAAAGCTGACACATCAGCAGAGAGTGGGGAAGTTGACTCAGATGTCTCTCAGCTGTCTGATTCATCAGATGAAGAGGACTATGTCTGTTTTCCAACTGATGGCGTAAACAACTTGGTTAAATCAGTGAGGAGTACGATGGGGTTGTCTGAGTCAAAAGAACCCCAAACGCCACAGGAGGTTATGTTCGCGGGTCTTTCTCAGCGAAAAGGCCACGTATTTCCGGTAAACCAGGCCATAAAAGACCTCTTTAAGAAAGAATGGAGTAAGGGACAAAAGGGGTTTGTGCCAATATCCTGTAAGAGACGCTACCCCTTCGATGACGAGGATTTGAATTCCTGGGCTAAAATACCAAAAGTTGATGCGGCTGTGGCGTCTACGTCTTGCCGTTCTTCTTTACCTGTGGAGGATGCAGGTTCTTTATCCGATCCCATGGATAGAAAATCAGACGCACTTAAAAAATCGTGGGAAGCCTGTGTCACTGCATTCAAGCCGGCAATCTCAGCCACGTGTACTAGCAGGTCTATGCTAGTTTGGCTGGAGCAGCTGGATCAAAATATCAAGAGTGGCGTGTCCAGGGAGAAATTACATGCGTCTATTCCCTTGATTAAGGGCGCTGCGGCTTTTATATCTGATGCCTCAGTAGATTCTCTCCGCCTGGCGGCCAGGACAGCTAACCTCTCCAATACTGCTCAGCGAGCATTATGGCTAAAAAACTGGAAGGGGGATGCCCAGTCTAGATCCAAATTGTGTGCCATACCCTGTCAGGGTGAGTACCTCTTTGGTGCCGTTCTGGATGATATACTCACTAAGGCTGGTTTCACACGTCAGTGGCTCCGGTATGTGAGGTGACAGTTTCCTCACGTACCGGAGCCACTGACACACGTAGACACATTAAAATCAATGCATCTGTGCAGATGTCATTGATTTTTTGCGGACCGTGTCTCCGTGTGCCAAACACGGAGACATGTCAGTGTTCGTGGGAGCGCACGTATTACACGGACCCATTAAAGTCAATGGGTCCGTGTAAAACACGTACCGCACACGGACGTTCTCCGTGTGCCGTGCAGGAGACAGCGCTCCAGTAAGCGCTGTCCCCCCCACATGGTGCTGAAGCCTCGATTCATATCTTCTGTGCAGCAGCGTTTGCTGTAAAGAAGATATGAATAATCCATTTTTTTTTGTGGTATTTCGTGTTTAAAATAAAGCTCCATGTCCCCACCCCCTGTGCGCCCCCCCGCTGTTCTGAAAATACTCACCCAGCTCCCTCGTTGGCTGTCGCTGCTTCCTATCCTGGCCGCACCTTCTACTGTATGCGGTCACGTGGGGCCGCCGATTACAGTCATGAATATGCGGCTCCACCTCCCATAGGGAGCGGGAGGGGCACACAGGGGGTGGGGACATGGAGCTTTATTTTAAACATGAAATACCACTAAAAAAATGGATTATTCATATCTTCTTTACAGCAAACGCTGCTGCACAGAAGATATGAATCGCGGCTTCAGCACGATGCAGGGGACAGCGCTAAACTTTAGCGCTGTCTCCTGCACGGTGCGTGTGGTACCCAGTGGGCACACGGGAGGCACACGTGTGCCACACTGATGTGCCACAGAAACGCAGGGGCACACGGACACGGATAATTCCGGTACCGGTTTTTTCCAGTACCGGAATTATCTGGACGTGTGAGACTGGCCTAAGGCGGGTGAAAGGAAGAAGGGGTTTCCTAATCCCTTTGTTCCTTCTTACAGAAGGGCATTCAGGAAGCCATCATTTGGCAGGAAGGGAGGCTTTAATGGTAGTACTGGATCTTAAGGATGCTTATTACCATCTTCCTATACACCAGTCACACCAGCAGTTTCTTCGGGTAGCAGTTTTTATAGATGGTCAGGTTCGTCATCTACAATATAGGGCAATGCCCTTTGGCCTATCTATGGCTCCAAGGGTTTTTACTAAATTGCTATTGGAGGTAATGTCCTTTCTGTGATTAAAAGACACACTGGTCATTCCATATCTGGATGATCTCCTAATTGTGGGAAAAAATGCCTTACAGTGTGAAAAAAGGTTGGAGGAAGTGGCGTTTTCTTTACAAACGCTTGGCTGGATTGTCAACTGGGAAAAATCCAGACTCCAACCTGTTACTTGTCAAAAATTCCTAAGACTCCTTCTGGATTCAGTTGACCGAGTATGTTGGTTGCCTGACGATAAAGCTTCCATAATTGACAAAGTGGGCTTAGCAATCAAAAAACGTAGTATGTCACTAAGAAGTGCCATGTCGTTGCTAGGTTCACTGACTTCATGTATCCCTGCAGTTAAATGAGCGCAGTTTCCAGAAATTTATATTACAGGAGGACATTAGAAGTCGAGGACATTTGGATCAGACAGTTTTTCTAACGTCAGAAGTAGTACACTCCCTTACATGGTGGTTAAATTGGGAAAATCTATCGAAAGGGGTACTATGGGTTATCGCTCCTTCTAGTATAGTGACCACAGATGCTAGTCCTGAAGGCTGGGGGGCACATTTTCAAGATCAGGTGGTTCAGGGTCTTTGGTCCAGATCAGAATCTGATAAATCCTCTAATGTTAAAGAATTAAAAGCCATATATTATTCCCTACTCCACTTTCTTCCCCAGCTACGAGGCTCTCACACAAGGGTCCTCTCCGACAACACCTCTGCGGTGGCCTATCTGAATCATCAAGGAGGTACACGGTCAGACAATCTCATGGAAGTCACATCAGACATCATGATGTTAGCTGAAAATCATCTGTTGTCCTTGTCAGTGGTGCACATCAGAGGTATAGACAACTTTCATGCCGATTTCCTCAGCCGTCACACCCTTCATCAAGGGGAATGGATGCTCAACAGGAGAATTTTCAGATTGATAACAACCCGGTGGGGCATACCTCAAATAGACCTGTTCACAACAAGGTCCAACCGTCAGGTCAAAACATTTGCTTCTCTATGCAGACTAGACAACCCGGACATATTCGATGCCCTTCAGGTGCCATGGACATGCGACCTGGCTTATACATTTCCTCCATGGAATCTATTGCCCATAGTAATAAGAAAAATAAGGGAGGAAGGGGCAAGAGTTCTGTTGGCAGCCCCATTTTGGCCCAAAAGGCCATGGTTTTCATGGCTCAGGGCGATGTCAACTACAGACCCTTGGATTCTGCCTCAGACCAGGGACCTACTGTCTCAGGGACCGTTTTTCCATCCTCGGGTAAAGGGCATGAATTTGACTGTCTGGAATTTGAGAGGTAGTTATTAAATCTAAGAGGTTTTTCTAGTGGGCTTATAGATACCCTCATGAAGAGTAGAAATCCTTCTACTACCAAGATCTATGTCAGGGTCTGGAGAAAATTTCTTGAATTTCATACAACACAACTTTCTTCTAAGGTGCTTATATTTTCAATATTAGAGTTCTTGCAAAAAGGGCTTGAATTGGGGCTTTCTGTAAATACTCTGAAAGTTCAAGTTTCAGCTCTAGGAGCTCTCTTCAGTTATGATGTGGCAGGTGATGGATGGATATCTCGTTTTATATTGGCATGTGAGCGGTCAAAACCAATAGATATACCACAGGTGCCTCAGTGGGATCTAACTTTGGTCCTAGATGCCTTGACGCAGAGCCCGTTTGAGCCTCTTCATACAGCCTCATTAAAGAACATCTCGTTAAAAACGATATTAGTGGCATTGGTATCTGCTAGAAGAGTGAGTGATCTACATGCCTTATCAATTGATGCTCCTTTTTTATCTGTGACATCTGATAGAATAATTTTGAAGACGGACCCTTGTTATCTCCCTAATGTAGCCACTAGTTTTCATAGATCCCAGGAGATCTTATTACCTACCTTTTATGAAGACCACTCGACTCCAGAAGAAGTAAGACTTCATACCCTAGATGTAAAAAGGACTGTTCTAGCCTATTTAGAAAGGACTAGGGACTGGAGGAAGAGTAGGGATCTCTTTGTGTCTTTTCAGGGTAAAACCAAAGGTTCCAGAGTCACAAAAAACACGCTATCACGCTGGATCAGAGATGCCATAATCTTAGCGTATAAAGCTAGAGGAAGAGATCCTCCAATGCATGTGGGAGCACACTCTACAAGAGCCTTGTCGACTTCCTGGGCAGAAAGGGCGAACGTGCCAATAGACCTTATATGTAAGGCTGCAACTTGGTCTTCGCCTAATACCTTCTATAAGCACTATAGATTAGACCTATCTGCTGCTTCTGATCTAACCTTTGGGGTTTCGGTTCTTGACTCAGTTAACCCACCCAATTTATAGTCTCTGTAAATCTCTCCAGTGGGTGCTGTCGTGGCGAATAGAAAATACCGGATTATTCACCGGTAATGCTCTTTTATAGAGCCCACGACAGCACCCATTCACATCCCTCCCTTTTCCTTTATTTAGTTGCACGTGGTGCCTTTGTAAGGAGGTGTAAATAATAGAATAATATAGTATAAGGTTGTAAATATGTATATATGTCTGAACCTGTTAGCTAAAAAACCTGGCGGCGGTTCCTCCTATTCTCTGTAAAACTGAGGAGCGAGGGGGGGCCGCCCCTTTTATCTCTCTGTAGGTTTCCTGTTCCTAGGGGCGGATCCCCTCTTTCTAGTGGGTGCTGTCGTGGGCTCTATAAAAGAGCATTACCAGTGAGTAATCCGGTATTTTTCTTTCCTCAAAAATGATTTTTAGCCCGGAATTTTTTATTTTCCCAAGGGTAACAGGAGAAATTGGACCCCAAATGTTGTTGTCCAGTTTGTCCTGAGTACGATGATACCCCATATGTGGGGGTAAACCACTGTTTGGGCACACGTCGGGGTTTGGAAGGGAAGTAGTGACGTTTTGAAATGCAGACTTTGATGGAATGCTCTGCGGGCGTCACGTTGCGTTTGCTGAGCCCCTGATGAGCCTAAACAGTAGAAACTCCCCACAAGTGACCCCATTTTGGAAACTAGAACCCCAAGGGAACTTATCTAGATGTGTGGTGAGCACGTTGAACCCCCAAGTGCTTCACAGAAGTTTATAACGCTGAGCCGTGAAAATAATAAATGTTTGCTTTCCTCAAAAATATTTTTTTAGCCCAGAATTTTTTAATTTTCCCAAGGGTAACAGGAGAAATTTCACCCCAAGAGTTGTTGTCCAGTTTCTCCTGAGTATGCTGATACCCCATACGTGGGGAAAACCACTGTTTGGGCACATGCCGGGGCTCGGAAGGGAAGTAGTGACGTTTTGGAATGCAGACTTTGTTGGAATCGTCTGCGGGCATCATGTTACGTTTGCAGAGCCCCTGATGTGCCTAAACAGTAGAAACCCCCCACAAGTGACCCCATTTTGGAAACTAGACCCCCCCAAGGAACTTATCTAGATATGTGGTGAGCACTTTGAACCCCCAAGTGCTTCACAGAAGTTTATAACGCAGAGCCGTGGAAATAAAAAATAATTTTTCATTCCTCTAAAATTCTGTTTTAGCAAGCAATTTTTTATTTTCGCAAGGGTAACAGGAGAAATTGGACCCCAATAATTGTTGCCCAGTTTGTCCTGAGTATGCTGGTACCCCATATGTGGGGGTAAACCACTGTTTGGGGCGCACGTCAGGGCTCGGAAGGGAGGGAGCACCATTTGACTTTTTGAACGCAAGATTGGCTGGAATCAATGGTGGCACCATGTTGCGTTTGGAGACCCCTGATGTGCCTAAACAGTGGAAACCCCTCAATTCTAACTCCAACACTAACCCCAACACACCCCAAACCCTAATCCCAACTCTAGCCATAACCCTAATCACAACCCTAACCCCAACACACCCCTAATCCCAACCCTAACCCCAACCCTAACCACAACTTTAACCCCAACACACCCCTAACCATAACCCTAACCACAAGCCTATTCTTAACCCTATTTCCAACCGTAGCCCTAATTCCAACCCTAACTCTAATTCCAACCCTAAGGCTATGTGCCCACGTTGCGGATTCGTGTGAGCTTTTTCCCGCACCATTTTTGAAAAATCCGCAGGTAAAAGGCACTACGTTTTACCTGCGGATTTACCGCATATTTCCAGTGTTTTTTATGCGGATTTCACCCACGGATTCCTATTGAGGAGCAGGTGTAAAACGCTGCGAAATCCGCACAAAGAATTGACATGCTGCGGAAAATACAACGCAGCATTTCCGCGCTGTATTTTCCACACCATGGGCACAGCGGATTTGGTATTCCATAGGTTTACATGGTACTGTAAACCTGATGGAACACTGCTACGAATCCGCAGCAGCCAATCCGCTGCGGATCCGCAGCCAAATCCGCACCGTGTGCACATAGCCTAATTCTCTAACCCTACCCCTAACCCTAACCCTACCCCTACCCCTAGTTCTAACCCTAGTTCTAACCCTAGTGGAAAAAAAATATATTTTCTTTATTTTATTATTGTCCCTACCTATGGGGGTGATAAAGGGGGGGTTTCATTTACTATTTTTTTTTATTTTGATCACTGTGATAGGTTTTATCACAGTGATCAAAATGTAGCTGGAACGAATCTGCTGGCCGGCAGATTTGGCGGGCGCACTGCGCATGCGCCCGCCATTTTGGAAGATGGCGGCGCCCGTGGAAGAGATGGACGGACACCGGGAGGCTCGGTAAGTATGAGGGGGGTGGGATCGGAGCACGGGGGGTGGGATCTGAGCACGGGGGAGCGGACGGGGGAGCGGACAGGACGACGGAGGGGAGCGGAGCACAGAATGCAGGACTGGGGAGGAGATTGGTGGCAGTGGGGGGGACAGATCAGGGTTTCCAACCATGGCCGATGATATTACAGCATCGGCCATGGCTGGATTGTAATATTTCACCAGTTTTCATAGTGAAATATTACAAATCGCTCTGATTGGCTGTTTCACTTTCAACAGCCAATCAGAGTGATCGTAGGCACGGGGGGGTGAAGCCACCCCCCCTGGGCTGAAGTACCACTCCCCCCCTATCCCTGCAGATCGGGTGAAATTGGAGTTAACCCTTTCACCCGATCTGCAGGGACGCGATCATTCCATGACGCCACATAGGCGTCATGGGTCGGATTGGCACCGACTTTCATGACGCCTACGTGGCGTCATGGGTCGGGAAGGGGTTAACATGGTGTACCCAGGAACATGTGTTTGCATGCGTCGTTTTGCCTGTGCTATCCTTTTTTGGGCATGCGCAGTTTGCTCTGCCCTTCGACTCACGTCACATGATGGAAACTTACAGCGGAGGCGCCAGGTACGTTAATGAAGGCAGAGGAGGTGGTGCACGGAGGTGTTTGTGTCCGGGGAGAAAAGACGAGCCTCCCGGACAGACTAAAGGTATGGCGGGTAAAATTATAAACCCCCCCCCCCCCAAAAAAAAAAGAGCCACCTTCATGGAATGCAGCATTAGGGCTGCACAAGGTGTCTTTTAGTTAAAAATGCCAGGGGGGTGACAGGTTCCCTTTAACAAGTTACATTTTTCTTATCTGTTTTTACTTGACTGCTGCCTGCTATTCCAACATGTCATTCACTGAAGCTTCCGGAAGTGGACATGACACTAATTTATGTAATCACATTTGATTTACTGATTGGTGTGTATTGACTGGCAATACTGTACATGTGGTTAATCATGTATTTTCTTTACAGGTACCTTCCAGTGCGGAAGAGCAGGAGCAGTCAAGTGGAAATGATTCTTCCCAGGGTCGTCGGCCTCAAGTTGCTGAGACTGGGTATAAGTAGTCTTTATCAGAGTTGTAATTGAATTTGTTTTCAGTTTTACTTACAAATTCGTTTTTTTGTATTTCATCTATAGGTTCCAAAACATGAGGAAGGACAACCAGATATCAATAACAACCTACTTATTCAAGCTGTACAATAACGAGCAGCGTTGTGGGACCCCCGTGACTCAGCCTTGATCCGACGACTCTGGGAAGAAGTGGCAACATCACTGCTGGCTGATTGGGACCGTGCCACGCCACATGCCAGAAAGGATTTTCGTTAAGTATTGCAAAGTTGTCAGATGCGGCAGGGAACCTGTTAATGTAGGTGCATTGTTTTACAATTAATTTTTTCCTTTATTCCCCCCCCCCCTTCAGACTGAAGAGAATAAAAGTCTGTTGGCTGTTGTGAACTATACTTCTTGGCTCCCTCTTGTGGTCACTAGTGGTTTGGCACTTGGATTGTCTTTTCCCAGGTTGGTTCTCACCTGGTTCGTTAGGCCTGGGGGTTTGCTATTTAAACTTCCTGGATTCTCAGTCCAGTGCCTGGCATCGTTGTAATCAGTTCATTTCTGTTTGCTCCTGTCTTCAGGTCCTGGTTCTTTTCAAGATAAGCTAAGTCCTGCTTTCTTATTTTTGTTTATTTGCATTGTTCATATTTTTGTCCAGCTTGTACAAAATGTGATTCCTGATATCGCTGGAAGCTCTAGGGGGCTGATATTCTCCCCCCTCACCGTTAGTCGGTTCGGGGGTTCTTGGATATTCAGCGTGGATATTTTGCAGGGTTTTTTGCTGACCATATAAGTCATCTTACTATCTTCTGCTATTAGTCAGTGGGCCTCTCTTTGCTAAAATCTAGTTCATTCTTACGTTTGTCTTTTCTTCTTACCTCACCGTTATTATTTGTTGGGGGCTTGTATTATAACTTTAGGGTCTTTTCTCTGGAGGCAAGAGAGGTCTTATTTTCCCTGATAGGGTTAGTTAGTTCTCCGGCTGGCGCGGGACGTCTAGAATCAACGTAGGCACGTTCCCCGGCTACTGTTAGTTGGTTGTGCTAGGATCAGGTATATGGTCAGCCTAGTTACCACTTCCCTATGAGCTGGTATTTATGTTTGCAGACGTTGCTGTAATCTCTGAGATCCTCTGCCATTGGGATCATAACAGTTGGCGTCCGATGAAAGATCGCTTCAATAAGGACATGAGAGAGGAGATCCGGTTTAGAAGTGGTTCTGCTCGAAAACTCAGAAAATATAAGTACCATCATCAGCTTTCTTTTCTGAAGCCTGTGGTTGCTCAGCGAACGTGAGTATCTTTTGTGTTTGCTTACTATTTAAATTTATTTATTTATATTTTTTTAACCAATGGTTTTTCATTTATTTTCCACACAGAACCTGGAGCAGCACGACACAACCTGTATCATCATCTGTTTACCATGTCCAGTACCCTCCTCTTTGGATGACATGTTTTTGTGACCCTGATCAAAGGTCCTGTCCACACAATTATCATCCTTGACTTGGCTTATTGTCTCCATGCTAGAAATGTCCTAACATCCTTTACCTCTATTGATTCCAACATCTAGATTTGCCTCTGACCAATGGTGTAACTAGAATCCGATAGGTCCAGATGCAAGATTTGGACGGGGACCCCCCACATACTGGTGTGTGTATATATATATATGTATACCATCATTGTGTGTGTATATACAGTTAGGTCCATATATATATTTGGACAGAGACAACATTTTTCTAATTTTGGTTATAGACATTACCACAATGAATTTTAAACAAAAGAATTCAGATGCAGTTGAAGTTCAGGCTTTCATTTGAGGGTATCCACATTAAAATTGGATGAAGGGTTTAGGAGTTTCATCTCCTTAACATGTGCCGCCCTGTTTTTAAAGGGACCAAAAGTAATTGGACAGATTCAATAATTTTAAATAAAATGTTCATTTTTAGTACTTGGTTTTAAACCCTTTATTGGCAATGACTGCCTGAAGTCTTGAACTCATGGACATCACCAGACGCTGTGTTTCCTCCTTTTTGATGCTCTGCCAGGCCTTCACTGCGGTGGTTTTCAGTTGCTGTTTGTTTTTCGGCCTTTCTGTCTGAAGTTTAGTCTTTAACAAGTGAAATGCATGCTCAATTGGGTTGAGATCAGGTGACTGACTTGGCCATTGACTTGGTATGTGCACACGTTGCGGATTTGGCTGCGGATCTGCAGAGGATTGGCCGCTGCAGATTCGCAGCAGTTTTCCATGCAGTTTACAGTACCATGTAAACCTATGGAAAATCAAATCTGCAGTGCACATGCTGCGGAAAATACCGTGCGGAAACGCTGCGGTGTATTTTCCGCAGCATGTCAATTCTTTGTGCTGATTCCGCAGCGTTTTACACCTGCTCCTCAATAGGAATCTGCAAGTGTGAAATCCACAAAAAAACCCGCAGGAAATCCGCGGTAAAGCCGCAGGTAAAACGCAGTGTTTTTTACCTGTGCATTTTTCAAAATTCTGCACATGAATCCGCAACGTGGGCACATAGCCTAAAAACTCACACATTCTGATACTGTAAGGAATCAAGGACAACCATGTTGCCACCCTTGTCTGAGTGTTTTATACATATATACATTTATGTTTATACTAGATTGTGGCCCGATTCTAACACATCGGGTATTCTAGAATATGCATGTCCCCGTAGTATACCTTTATGACATCATCGTCGACTTGGCAACCATTATGACATCTACGTCGATACTGTGCCCGTCACTGATTGGTCAAGGCCTGGCGGCCTCGACCAATCAGAGACGCGAGATTTCCATTATGACATCATCGTCGCCATGCTGTGCCCGTCGCTGATTGGTCGAGGCCTAGCGGCCTCGACCAATCAGAGACACGGGATTTCCAGGACAGACAGACGGACGGAAAAACCCTTAGACAATTATATATATATAGATGCCCTGTTGGTTGCACAAGTGTATATTGGCGGTCTCCTAGCAACACTTTCTGGGAAGTAATTTTCCTGTGGAACGCAAGCGCTCCACCTTAGCATCTAAGCATGGTGGGGCTGATATTGCATCCGAGTCATTACCAGAAGTCCTCCCCTGTGGAGCAAAGTGCTCCACTTCTGTTTCGGGCATAGCTGGGTTGATTTTGCTTCCGGAGTTCACCGGAAGCCTTACCCCGCCGAGTCTAATGTTGCGCATGCTGGGGATGATTTGGCTTCTGATGTGGACACCGGAAGCACTACCCTATGGAGCGCAACGCTCCACTTGGCCCCTGCATGGCGGGGTCGAGTTCCCTTTCAGAATCAGCTGACCGGATCTGAGGCGTGGCTAGGGTTTTGGTTCAGGGGGGCGAGCGAAACTTGAGTGGGTCCCTAACTAGGTAACCTTGATTACAACTGGGTGACGCACCCCAATAGTGGAGGAGAACCTCAGCAGATGACCGCGCTGTTACTGAAGATAATCTCTATATAAAGACCAACATGGATATTACCGCCATATGGTCAGTGGTAGATACCAGTCCTACAGAACATACAAGAGATCACAGCACAGTTACAGATAATGACTTACCGCTGACATTCTTTCTGATGGAATCATTCACTTTTCCCATCTTCTCCATCTGGCCCAGACTGACATCACAACTTCTTCCACCCAGGACTCGGCTGCAGAGAACACAACAAAGATACATTTCACTTCTCATATTCCAGCCCCATCACCATCTATTCCCAACCTGCACAAATTCCTCATCCTTCTGATACCCCAATGCTGAGCCGCTGCTGCCGTATGTGACCCTATTACTGCACCTGCTGTGTGGTTCTCTCTGCCTTCTAAATTTTAAAGCACCACTCTATAATATAGTAATGCCGGGTGCAAGTGCCCTAGAAAACAGTGCCCATATTTTGCTCCCTAAAAAGTAATAATGCCCTCTGTGTGCCCCTTTGACAGTAACAGTAACCTGAGTTCCCCTATAAGTGCCCACTTTACATTTAATAATGTCCCGAGTCTCCCCTATACACAGTATAACGCCCCCTCACTGTATAGTACCACCCACACAGTATACTGACCCCTTAGTAGCTCCCAAACTGTTTGATGGCTCCAACACTGAATGATGGCCCCTTCACTGTAATCTCCACACTTTATGATGGCTCCTTAGATAGCCTCCATATAGTATAATGCACCAGATCTTCCTAAATATTGTATAATGCACCCCCATAGGCAGACCCTGTAGTATAAGGCAGCACCCCCATAAGCAGACCCTGTAGTATAAGACAGCACCCCCAATAGCATACCCTGTAGTATAAGACAGCACCCCATAGGCAGACCCTTTAGTATAAGGCAGCACCCCCATAAGCAGACCCTGTAGTATAAGGCAGCACCCCCATAAGCAGACCCTGTAGTATAAGGCAGCACCCCATAGGCAGACCCTGTAGTATAAGGGAGCACCCCCATAGGCAGACCCTGTAGTATAAGGCAGCACCCCATTAAAAAAATAAAGAAAAAACAATACTCACCTCTTCCTCCTTGTTCCAGCGGTGCTCCGAGCTCCCACTCATTGCCTGACAGCTGGCGCCAGGTAGTGATGTCATCGTGCCCACTTGTCAGTGTCGGCATCAGTGACGTCAGACGCTGACAGGGGGATGATGGGTGGAGCGTAGCCGCAGCGTTCCTTCCCTCATCAATGCAGTCAGCTGTATTGGCTAAATACCGATACAGCTGACCTTGCGATGGACAGGGGGGCCCACTGCTGGCACCAAGCCCCCCAGCCTGCTTAGGGGCCCCATAGCAGCAGGGCAGGGAGATCGATTCTCCCTGCCCTGTAGCAGAATGTAGCTATATCAGCGCACTGAGCGCGCCGATAGTTACAGTAGCGTAGCTCCAGATGGGCCCCCTCAGTAGCTACGCTACTGATCTCACTACATGTCTTTGGGGTTCATTGGGTTCATGGCATGGGTAGGACAGTGGATGTGCACTCCAGCTGTATGTAAGTAAATGCTGATTTTGACTGGGTAATGTTTATACCCCTCCTCTTTGCTCCTTTATTTAAGTCCACTCTTTCTGGGTATCTCCTGCCTGTGTTTCTATAGGTCCCCTGAAGATTCATGGTTTGATGAAATGCATCAGAATTCACAGGGAGAGTGCAGGGCCTCCAATGTAAAGGATCAAATGTGGACTGCCCTTCTCAGGGCGGGAGCCTTGGGATTTAGGTTATGCCAGCCTGATAGGGCCTTATATGGCCAGTCTAAATACGCCGCTTCTCCTGAAGGATCCTCGCAGCACCACCATGACCTCTGATACCTGACGTGAGACTTACATTCATGGGTGAGACCACACCCACTTGATTATGTTTGGGTTGATTTTTGATGTCTCATGTTTCAATTTCCCTGTTCACACAGTTTAATTTTTCTTAGGATGGTTCTGGGAGGATCGAGTTATTTTGCCCACTGTCAAAATCATCCCCTCTAGTATCCATTTCTGTCCTTTAAACTTTTTTTCTTCTATATCTTGTGTGGTAGTGGGGTTTAATCCAGTAAATCTGCTGGCTGGAAGAATTTGAACTCTTTTTTTGCACTACACAGGGGGGTGATTGCTGCTATATGTCCCATTATACAACCCCTGGCAAAAATTCTGAAATCACCAGCCTTAGAGGATGTTCATTCAGTTGTTTAAAGGGAACCTGTCACCCCCGCAGGCGTTCGTAACTAAAAGAGCCACTTTGTGCAGCACTAATGCTGCATTCTAACAAGGTTGCTCTTTAATAATCGATTTTGAAATTTGTCCAAAATACCTTGAAACAGTCCTGGGGGCAGGACACTGCGGGGCGGGATCTCAGTCAGTGCAGCTGCACAGGCGCAGTCAGCAAGACATCAAATTATGTCAGAAGACAGGCAGCGCTAACTGCGCATGCCCAAGTCATAAGATGCCAGCGCAGGCGCTGGGACAGTTGAAAACAACCCTGAGGAGGCAGCGCCAGGGGCCAAGAGGGCATGAGTGACGGCAGTGCTGCGTCTGCATTAGGGGGGAAAGACCTGCCCCCAGGACTATTTCAAGGTATTTTGGACAAATTGCAAAATCGATTATTTCTGCAGTTGCAGCACCAAGAACTAAAAGAGCCACCTTGTCAGAATGCAGCATTAGTGCTGCACAAGGTGGCTCTTTTAGTTACAAACACCTGAAGGGGGGGTGACAGGTTCCCTTTAATTTTGCAGTAAAAAAGCAGATCACAGACATGGCACAAAACTAAAGTCATTTCAAATGGCAACTTTCTGGCTTTTACTGTAGAAACACTACAAGAAATCAACAACAAAAAATGTGGTAGTCAGTAATGGTTACTATTTTTTAACCAAGCATAGGGGAAAAATTATGGATTCACTCAATTCTGAGGAAAAAATCATGGAATCACCCTGTAAATTTTCATACCCAAAAATAACACCAGCATCAAATTAGATCTGCTCAGACATCAAAGCATCAAGACCGAAAACTTCAAGCAATATGTCTCCAAAACAGGAAATGCACAACAAATCAAATGAGGAATGAATGGATGGAAACTGGAGTAATCGTCTGTGACCGAACTGTAAGAAACGAAAGCCATCATTAAAGGGCCACTGTCACCCCCTCCAGCCGTTATAAACTAAAAGAGCCACCTTGTGCAGCAGTAATGCCTAAGTCTAACAAGGTGGCTCTTTTAGTTTTTGATTCATTTATTACCTCAAAAAAGCGTTTTAAAAATTGGCCACAAATACCAGATATTGTATCTGGAGGCGGTCCGAATCGTCCTCTATGAATCTCCCAACTGCCGTCACTCTTCTCTTCAGGGGCGATGGTACCCGCCCCCTGAGCGCTGTTATCTTCTGAAATCCGGCGCCTGCGCTGTGCGTGCCTGCCTGGGGCCTGCGCAGTGTTCATTGTCAGTGCGGCCACACTGTTGCTGAATCCCCCGCCCCGCACTGTTATTCATTATGCACAGTGCGGGGCTGGGGTTCCTGGGAAGGCAGGGGAGCTGGGGAGCGTCTAAACAGCGCAGTGCGCATGCCCAGGAACCCCAGCCCCGCACTGTGCATAATGAATAACAGTGCGGGGCGGGGGATTCAGCAACAGGGTGGCCGCACTGACAACGAACACTGCGCAGGCCCCAGGCAGGCACGCACAGCGCAGGCGCCGGATTTCAGAAGATAACAGCGCTCAGGGGGCGGGTACCATCGCCCCTGAAGAGAAGAGTGACGGCAGTTGGGGGATTCATACAGGACGCTTCGGACCGCCTCCAGGTACAATATCTGGTTTGTGTGGCCAATTTTTAAAACGCTTTTTTGAGGTAATAAATGAATCAAAAACTAAAAGAGCCACCTTGTTAGACTGCAGCATTACTGCTGCACAAGGTGGCTCTTTTAGTTTATAACGGCTGGGGGGGGGGGGGGGGGGGTGACAGTGGCCCTTTAACACCTAAACAGAAAAAAAACAAGGTTACAATGGGCTAAGGAAAAGCAATCGTGGACTGTGGATGACTGGATGAAAGTCATTCAGTGATGAATCACGAACCTGCATTGGGCAAGGTGATGCTGGAACTTTTGTTTGGTGCCGTTCCAATGAGATTTATAAAGATGACTGCCTGAAGAGAACATGCAAATTTCCACAGTCATTGATGATATGGGGCTGCATGTCAGGTAAAGGCACTGGGGAGATGGCTGTCATTACAGCTTCAATAAATGCACAAGTTTATGTTGATATCTTAGACACTTTTCTTATCCCTTCAATTAAAAGGATGTTTGGGTATGATGAAATCACTTTTCAAGATAATAATGCATCCTGCCATAGAGCAAAAATTGTGAAAACATTCCTTGAAAAAAAGACACATAAGGTCAATGTCATGGCCTGCAAATAGTCCGGATCTCAATCCAATTGAAAATCTTCGGTGGAAGGTGAAGAAAATGGTCTATGACAAGGCTGCAATCTGCAGAGCCGATCCAGCAACAGCAATCAGAGAAAGTTGGAGCCAGATTGATGAAGAGTACGGTTTAACACTCATTAAGTCCATGCCTCAGAGACTGCAAGCTGTTATAAAAGCCAGAGGTGGTGCAACAAAATACTAGTGATGTTTTGGAGTGTTTTTTTGTTTGTTCGTTTTTCATGATTCCATAATTCTTTCCTCAGAATTGAGTGATTCCATAATTTTTCCCCTATGCTTGGTTAAAAAAAAAGTAACCATTACTGACTACCACATTTGTTGTTCTTGATTTCTTAGTGTTTAATAAAGCCAGAAAGTTGCTATTTTAAATGACTTTAGTTTTGTGCCATGTTGTGATCTGCTTTTTTTCTACAAAATTGAACAGCTGAATGAACATCCTCCAAGGCCGGTGATTCCATAATTTTTGCCAGGGGTTGTATATAGATGCTCTTGTGTGTGGTTACAAATTCATGTATTAGGAGTGAGGCTTTCTTATTGGTTTACCTCACTGTCCCTTAATAGGGTAGCTCTTTTTTATGCATATGATTTATTAAAGATTATGTTTTATATTTTCTCTATTGCTAATACTCCTCTGAACCACAAAACAGGCCAATAACACATAGAACAGTCCAAGCAAACTATCCAAGATGGTGCACATTAAAGTCTCACCCTTCCGCTGACTTGTCGGGATAAGAACTGTGACTTCAGAGCTTACAGGGCCGAATACCCCACCTGTAAAACACACAGAGGAGGTAGTGACAAGCTTGGGAAGATGACAGTCCATTGAGGTACAAGGCCAGGTGACCAGAGGGTCACAACCTGGCTTCTCAAAACATCCCCATGGAGTCAGGCGACCAGCAGGTCCCATTCCTGGCCCCCACAAACATATCCATGGGGCTCAAGCGACCGGTGGGTATAAATCCTGACTACCTTAAAGATATCCATGGATTCGGTATGGTCTATGGAACAGATCTGCATTCTTTCAGCCAGTCTCCTAAGCGGGCATCCTGTAAAATGACAAATCTGTTTCCTTTGTGATGGAGCCATGATGTCTGAGATGCGGTCCTGTAGAGTCTCTGGTTCTTTGGATCTCTTGGCTGTCTGGATGTGTCTCTCTACATATCTGGAGGTATCGCTCCTTTTTATAGTTAACAAATGTCCTTCAAGCCACCATTTATAGGTAAAGGGGAAGAATGGTGATGAAACCAACTCGCATTGTTTGATTATGTAATCTATTTGCATAGTTTTTCCTCTTCTGTTTTGCAAGTCAACAAACTAGCTGGCCTGGAAAATGTGTAATCAGCATATAAGCAAACATCATTGTTAAATGACCCTGCATGAAAGAAGAGTCAATATTTCAGACCGACTGAGGTAAACTCATAAATTCAGCATATAGATAACGGTCTATTCCTCCTGGCTTGCTGAAAATAAACATCTGGTTAATTAAGATAAAATGCTGTGTTGTCACAGCAAAATTTTAGCCAACAACCTCCTTCAGTAAGAGCATTGAACATTGGTCATGGCTAGGTCTTCCAGCATGACAATGACCCGAAACACAGAGCCAGGGCAACTAAGGATTGACTCTGTAAGAAGCATTTCAAGGTCCTGGAATGGCCTCGTCAGTCTCCAGACCTTGATCCAATAGAAAATCTTTGGAGAGAGCTGAACCTCAATTTTGCCCAGTGACAGTCTCAAAACCTGAAAGATCTGTATGGAGGAGTGGGCCAAAATCTCTGCTGCAGTATGTGTAAACTTGGTCAAGAATTACAGGAAACATTTGACCTCTTGCAAACATAGGTTTCTGTACCAAATAGTAAGTTGTTTTTCTATTGTATGAAATACTTATTTTATGCAATAAAATGCAAATTATGCAAAAATCATACATGTGGTTATCTGAATTTTTTTTGGGATAACTACACCCTCTGGTTATCAACTAGAAGACTTGCATTTAAAGGTCATCCTTCATGGTTTAAAGGTACCTTCACACTGAGCGACTTTACAACGAGAACGACAGCGATCCGTGACGTTGCAGCGTCCTGGATAGCGATCTTGTTGTGTTTGACACGCAGCAGCGATCTGGATCCTGCTGTGATATCGCTGGTCGGAGCTAGAAGTCCAGAACTTTATTTGGTCGTCAGATCGGTGTGTATCGTTGTGTTTGACAGCAAAAGCAACGATGCCTGCAATGTTTTACAATGGTAACCAGGGTAAACATCGGGTTACTAAGCGCAGGGCCGCGCTTAGTAACCCTATATTTACCCTGGTTACCATTGTAAAAGTAAAAAAACAGTACATACTCACCTTCTGATGTCTGTCACGCCCCCCGGCGTCCACAGGGTTAAACTGCTTTCGGCAGGAGCGCTGCTAAATGCACGCGCTGCTGCCGAGAGCTTCCCTGCACTGACTGTCAGTGCCGGACGTAAAGCAGAGCACAGCGGTGACATCACCTCTGTTACTGCCGGGTGCCGGCGCTGACAGTCAGTGCAGGAAGCTCTCGGCAGCAGCGCAGCATTAGCAAGCGCTCCTGCCGAAAGCAGTTTAACCCTGTGGACGCCGGGGGACGTGACAGACATCAGAATGTATGTAGTGTTTTTGTTTTTTTTACTTTTACAATGGTAACCAGGGTAAATATCGGGTTACTAAGCGTGGCCCTGCGCTTAGTAACCCGATGGTTACCCTGGTTACCCGGGTGCTGCAGGGGGACTTCGGCATCGTTGAAGACAGTTTCAACGATGCCGAAGTCGTTCCCCTGATCGTTGGTCGCTGGAGAGAGCTGTCTATGTGACAGCTCCCCAGCGACCTAAACAGTGACGCTGCAGCGTCGCTGAGTGTGACTGTACCTTAAGTCTCTCCAGCTGATAAAATCTGCTTTTATGTTGGAGGTTTTTGTTTTTTTAGACAGGGTAAAAAAGATAGATTGAAAACAATTCTGATCGACATAAGTTGGAAATCCTTCTATTAATCAGACAGAATTCTTCTGATGTATCAAATTACCCACTATCACAGTAATTTCTTAAGCTCCACCCACAGCTGTTAGCCTGTTAAATGCCGCTGTAAATCTCTGGACAACAGCATTTGAAGCATACAGCTAGGGGGTGTATTGCTTTAATTGCCCCCCGCAATGCAATAGCAGAGTGCTGATAGTTTGCCATGACGGATGGGGGTCTGCTGAATATCCCCACGCATGTCATAGCGGTAATTTTATGAACGCCAGCCTGTGGCTGGAATCCATAATAAGCCATGATTTTTTTTATATACTCTGCAATACTATTGCGGTGTATAGCACAAGCGATCAGACAATAGCAGGTTCTTGAAAATAGAGTAAGAAATAGAAAATACAAAAGGCGATAAAAATAGGAATTAGTCCTAGCAGTAATTGTATTTCCAGGTGTCCCTCATGACAGGAGATATTCCTACTCATCCTCTAGGGATAGGAATCCCACTCAGTGTTTTACCAATCACCACACCAGGATGGATGCAACTCTATTTTATTAAATTCTTACACACAAATGTTTACTTCACATTACACATTCAGAAGTCAGTAGAGGGAATGTAATGATGCTATCATGATGAACTCCTGGATATCCAATTACCGGTAGGACTAATTCCTATTTTCTCAGGAGGTCCCTCATGACAGCACGACAGAAATACCAAATAAATAGCATCTCAAGGTGAGACTACTTGCCTGAAGGACTTTCCATCCATAGGCTAGCTATTGACCTGACGCCTAGCTTTTAGTGTCTAGTGTTGTTAGACCAGGTTGCAGCCCCACTAATCTGGTCTATGGAAGGTCTCACTCTCAGCCCAGGACACTGAAATTGCTCTTGTGAAGATACCCTTAAAATAAGTGGGGGTTCTTTCTATTGTAGATTGTGAGCCCTCGCGGGCAGGGTCCTCTCTCCTCCTGTACCAGTTGTGACTTGTATTGTTCAAGATTATTGTACTTGTTTTTATGTATACCCCTCACATGTAAAGCACCATGGAATAAATGGTGCTATGATAAAAAATTAAATAATTCTGATGCATATGCCAGTGAAACAGTTGAAGTAATCCATCTGAACAGGATGGCCTTTCAGGCTTTTTTGCCTTTACTCCTTCCTGCATGTTGCACAAACAGGTTTGAGTCCCATCTCCAGGAATTTGTAGCTTCCACGTAACGGCATCACTGATCATCTTATGTCTAGAGTGTAAAATAATCTTTCCTTCTCATTTCTTGGAAGCTGACAAATATGGCAGAATGATCTCCTGGTTCAAATTTGCCTTTGATACTACTTACTTTCGGCAGGAAAGAAGGGTCATATTAGTTGGTCCGCTAGGATCTGCAGATAAGGATTAGTGATGCGCGAGTATTTATGACAGCTCGGAGATTAAGTTTTCATCGCCTCAGCAGCATGATTTACAGCTATTAGCCATCTTGATTACATGTGGGAATTACCTACCAACCAGGCAACCCCCACATGTACTCACATAGCAAATAGATCAATGGCTGCACTCAGCTGTACTAAAGCAAGGAAATGTGCGATATATGAAATGTGAATAGCATAATGGCTTGTGAATTCTATGAGAAAACACATGAGATGCTTAGCACAAGATTTGGCCAAAAAATGCCCATCCACCAAACATCAAGGTAATCTCAGATCGGATGGGTCCCTGACCTGACTGCCTAGTGTGAACACTTACCTATGGCTAATAACATGGTAAAGCCTGCATTTATAGGAAGATCGGAACCAACTGTGTTTGGATGTAATTAAAATCACAGCATGGTGAAGGGCGGGGCGTTAAAGTCAGAACAAATAGTACATAGTAAATATAGGTAAACTGACTGTACAGCAATCTAGTCTGAACAGGTGCATAACCAAAAAAGACTTACATAGCAAATAGATCAATGGCTGCACTCAGCTGTACTAAAGCAAGGAAATGTGCGATATATGAAATGTGAATAGCATAATGGCTTGTGAAATCTATGAAAAAACACGTACTCAGCCTGGCTAATAGCTGTAAATCATTCAGCTACCGTGATGAAAACGAAATCTCCGAACACTAACAAATACTCGGAGGTCAACCGAGCAACGAGTACACTTGCTCATCACTAATAAGGATCCCTTACTGACAATGCCTGGATCTCCCTCTAATCATTTCACAGAGGTGGCTACCACCAAGAACGCAGTCTTCATGGAGAAAAAAATTGATGCTAGTCTCCCCCCTGAGGTTCAAAGGGAGGTTTCCATTAGGCTACTTTCACACTAGCGTCGTACGACGCATGTCGCAATGCGACGTGGCAACGTACCGACGCAAACTGAGTAGAAAACACAACGGTGGCAGCAGATGCAGTTTTACAACGCATCCGCTGCCCCATTGTGATGTCCGGGGAGGCGGGGGTGGAGTTCCGGCCACGCATGCGCGGTCGGAAATGGTGGACGTGACGCACCAAAAAACGTTACATGTAACTTTTTTTGTGCAGACGGTCCGACGCAACACGACGCAACCGTCGCATGACGGTTGCGACGTGTGGCAATCCATCGCTAATGCAAGTCTATGGAGAAAATTGCTTGCAGGATGCGTTTTTTTTCTACAAAACGACACGCAGTGCACGACGCTAGTGTGAAAGTAGCCTAAGGCACCTAACATTAGATTCAGGTCCCAAGTGGAACTGTCTCCCGGATTGTAGGTCTCAACCTGGTAACTACCAATAAATCTTGTAACCCATGGGTGATCTGCCAGAGGGAAGTCTAGAAAGGCGCTAAGGGCTGAGATTTGTACCCTTAATGTGCAAGGCTTTAATCCTTTCTCAAATCCTATCTGGAGGAACGCAAGGATCTTAATATCTGGACGGGATGATTTTGTAATGGATTCCTCTAGATATGAGCAGAATTTCTTCAATACCTTGGAATAGTTGGCTGGAGTTACTGGCTTTTGGATAGTTATTACCCTGTCTGATAGTCCTTTGGAGCGTAGGATCTGCCTCAGGATCCAGGCTTAGAAAGTGTGTGTCCTGATGTAGGAGGGGACCTTGAGACAGGAGACCGCACCGGTCCAGAAGGAGAACTGGATCTTCCAGGGCCATGTGGTGTAACATCGGGAACCAACTTCTTTTGTGCCAGAAGGGGGCCAACAGTATTACCATGGCTCGGTCCTCCTGAATCTTCCTCTGGACTCTTGATAGAGGAAATCGGGGAAATACGTAGATGAGATCTCCTTACCAACTCTAAGGCAAGGCATCTACTCCTTCTGGATTGTCTGTTAGGTCTATGGAGAAAAACCTTTGCTAGTTTCACATTCCTATGTTTTGCGAACATATCTATATGCGGAACCCCCATCTCCGGATTAGTTGGTGAAACACCTCTGGATTTAGCTCTAGTGATGAGCGAGTGTACTCGTTGCTCGGATTTTCACCGAGAACACTCGGGTGGTCTCCGAGTATTTGTAAGTGCTAGATTTAGTTTTCGTTGCCTCAGCTGCATGATTTACAGCTTGAATACATGTGGGGATTTCCTAGGAAACCCCCACACGTACTCAGGCTGGCTAGCAGCCGTAAATCATGCAGCTGCGTCAACAAAAACTAAATCTCCGAGCAGTTACAAATACTCAGAGACCACCGGAGCAACGTGTACACTAGCTCATCACTATTTAGCTCCCATTTGGAGGACCAGAGTTTTTCCTTGCTGAGAAAATGTCACTTCATTTTCGGAGCCCTTCAAATGAAGATGCCGAGATGGAAAGGAGGCTTTCTGCCCACTGAAATATCTGCTCTGCTAAGGCCTGTAAGATTTGGCCTCTCGGACCTCACTGATTACGCAGAAAGGAAGCCATTGTGACGTCCGAAAAAACCTTCACATGATGATTCCTGACCATATCTTGACATTGTTACAGTGTCCCCACAGTGCCCTTAACTCTCTGTAACTGGACAATCTCATTTATCTTCCGGAGACCATGAACCCTCCACTTCTGCTCGCCAGCCTAGACAACTTGAGTCGGTGGTAACACCTATGAAGGGATATAGGATCCATAGTACTCCTTCCTGGAGTTTCTTCCGGGATGTCCACCACGACAGGGAATCTTTCAGGCTTGCCGAAATTTTCATTTTGTCTAGACCGGATGGATGTCTGTTCCAGCCTAACAGGATTATTCTCTGTAGCTGTCTTCAGTGGTCTTGACTCCATTGCACGCTCGGGATACAGGGCGTCATTAGGCCCAAAATTCTCATGGCATACCTGATGGAGACTATCCTCTTTATGGAAGTTCCAAATTTTGTTCCCGATTTCCTCCTTCATGAGTGGTAGGGAAGAGATCCTGTGATGTGAATTGAAGACTTCAAAAACACCTTTTGAGTATCTGGTCGGAAGTCAGATTTTTTTCCTAGTTGATGTGCCATTCTAGATCTTCTAGTATATTGATAGTCTGGGCAAGCTGCTGATTGAGGAGGATGGTTGAGTCTGCTACTATAAAGGATATCGTCCAGAAATGGAATTCCAATAATTCTCTTGTTCCTCAGGAAGGCTGCCACCTCCGTCATAATCTTTGTAAAGCTATGTGGTGCTGAGGAAAGGCCAAATGGTAGACACATGAACTGGAAACGGATGGTGGTTGGGCACACGGTAGTATACATCTCTTAAATCTTGTGTGCCCATGGAATAATTCTTCCCTATTAACAGAATGCTTGATCTCACTGTCTCCATCTTGAATTTCTTCTACCTGACCCATTGATTTAGGGGTTTCAGATTTATAATGCTACGGTTTTAACCTGAATGCTTTATTTATGGAGAAAAGGGAGGAATAGTGACCCTGACCCATCTCTGAAACGGGTACCGCACTAACTGTCCCTGATCTTAGGAGGTCCTTTACATCTCCCCAGAGTCTTTTTGAGGCGGAGAGGGACAGGGGGTGTGCTGATAGAATACTGTTGAGGGAGGAGATGGGAGAAGTCTCTTTTGTATCCTTACTCTATGATTTGCAGGATCCACTGGCTGTCTGTAGTGGCCCGCCAACCTTTCAGGAAAAACTGCAGTCTCCCTCCCTCTTTCCTGGCATCAGGATCTCTCTGCTGGGTCAGAAGAAAACTGGGTGGATCTACCTCTACCTTCCTTGGATAAACTCTACCTTACAGTCTCCCCCCTGTAATCCTGCTTGTGTGACTGACAGGGTTTACGAAAGAAGTGATACTTTTTTTTCCTACTGGAAACCCTTTCTTGTCGTCGGAAACCCTATCTCAAATGTCATCTAACACTGGACCGAAGACATGTGCCTGAGAATGGGATAGAGCAAAGCTTGTTCTTCGAATGGCTGTCCCCTTACCATGTTTTAAGCCGGATCACCTGTCGTGCAGAGTTAGATAACCCGTTACTCCTTGCTGCAAATCTCACATTCATCTGAGGCATCTTCCATCAAATTGTGTTGCCATTCTTAACATAGCAAGGGAATTCAAGATAAAATCTTACACCCCCAGAGGTTAACTGGGTTGTCAGCTCGCCGATACAGATGCACATGGACCTGGCTACTGAGATGGCAGCTATGTTAGCCTTTATGATAGTCGCTGAAGATTCCCAAGTTCTCTTCAATAATCCCTTTGCCTCTCTCCATAGTGTTCCAGAGACAGGAAGAATCCTCAAAAGGTATTGAGGTCTTTTTAGCCACCTTGGCGATGGGAATGTCAACCTTTGGGATCTCTTCCCAAATCTTGACCTCCTCTGGGTCAAAGGGAAGACGGGCTATAAAATCCCTGGGATTGACTAGTCGCTTCTCTGTATCTTTCCATTCCTCCAGGATCATCGCGCTTATGTTTGTTGACCGGGAACACACTATTCTCAGCCCTCCAAACATCTCGTCCTGTATCGTATGTGGCACCTGAGCCTCCTCGATCTTCATGGTAGCTTGTACTGACCTTAAAATTTTTGGATGAGAAAAAAAAACTTTATTTCCACTGAGGGCATCTGGGGAACACTCCCCCCCACATCTGAATAATAAGAATATGGGCATGCCTCCTCTGAAGACTTTTACATCTGGCTCTCTTATGATGGATGAGAAGTACTCTGAGTTGGCAGTCATGGTTGGAGACTAGCACCAGTACTTTGAACCTCTTCCCTAGTCATGGCCCGCACATCCGTTAAAAGTGAATTTTCCAATACAAAAACCACTCATGGCAATGGACAGAGGTCGCTATGGGGGTTACTTTCACTGCCCAGAGACTGTTCAGCTAGTGCTTCTGAGCAAGGACTAGTATCCATGGTCCAGACTGTGCACACCCACACCCTGTGACAACACTTTTCCAGGGTCTTACCTTTTCCAGGTGGCCTTCATACCCTCCCATAGCATTTTCTTTCTTTCCATGGTGAAACACGCACTGCGCCGTCCCCATCGGTGGTAGAACTCTAAACCACATATGCGTTTCATGCTGGAAGGCACGTGCGTCATCAGAAGACATCCTGGGCCGGAAATGCATTCCACGCTGGACCGCACGCCTGTGTGTGACCCAGAAGTATGACCAGTAGCTGCAACGTGGTGCAGAGGGAAGCGCTGAAGTCAGGAGCCACAACCTGCACTACCGACTGAGCTGAGGGACCCCTGCCCAGTGAGGTATCAGCCTGGAGCATCTTGACAGTGGGAAGGGAAGAAATAAAGTCCCCTCCGATCCCCCCAAGCTCCTAGGTAAATTTTTGTGCTGCTGCGCTGTCCTCTCTCGGGGCTCTGCCCTGGAAAAACACTGTGGTGAGGTGGAGGAGGCTTAACTTCTCGTGTGCTTTCTATCCCTAGCGGATGAGTACTATCTCCGGTCATGCTGTCATGACAGGGATGTCCTGGGAAAACACTATCTACCCTCAAAATATTATAAATGGAAACATCAGCTCAAATTGCAAAAAAAACACAAAAACAAGCCCTCACAGCACCATCGACCTATAATTAAAACCTATTCAATAGATATAACCTTGTCCTCCTGAATATATTATTTTTTTTTTTAACTTCCCAAGCTTGCCTAGTTTGAAGAAAAAGAACAAAACTTTACTGAGTAGTTCTCCAGCACTGCCTTGCTGCCACTGCATCTTTGTAGTCAAAGGTACAGCCGTGACATCACAATGATCTCAAGTGAACAATGTAGCCAATTAGGTTAATCTGTATTATTCTCAGCATACCCAGAGACCAGTGTTTGACTGAAGCAGGAAAATGCTATAGCTGTGACGTCCCCGCTGCAGCAGTGTCAAAACTGTCTGCGTCGGAGAGACTCATTCGTCGGGTGCAATAACTTTTAAGCAGCCTTAAAAGTAATCATTATCTGCAGCACATCTTCCGGTGTAAAGTTTAAAAAGGTGATGTGCAGCCAATTATGTTCTAGCAGCAAAGAACAATCTCAAAATCATTAAGACAGCCGCCTTACTTTCAGCTGATCAAGTCATTTAAAGTCTAAACCATGATTAGTCAGACTACAAGTTGCAAATGGTACATTCTCTAGATTTCGGATAGCATAAAACTTTTTTCACGTCTAGTATTCAATAAAAGATTTAAAAAATAAATAAAAATTTAGCAGGCCATTTGAAGTCAAAGCCTATCTCCATAGTGTGTTCCATGACAATAGTGTGAACTTAGCATTATTCTATTGTACATTTTCTTAACACTTTATTAACAAGTACCACCCTGTTTTAAACAAAACAAGTTTATTCTCATGGTATTTTGAACTAAATGCAGAAAAAAATGTCTGGCTGTTAAGTAGCAAAAATTGAACTAATAATACAAGGTAGCTAAACGTTGTTAAATATAATGCAAAGCGAAAATTCTTAATTGTGCACACATTTACTTTATAAGTATCTGATAACTACAAAACACATGGATAGTGTTAAAACTCAAATTAATGCATCTTTGAAAATAAAGGCATCCTAAATATAAGACATTTAAAAAAAATTAAAAACCTATAACAGTCAGCAAAAAAATATAAACTGCTCACATGCAGAATATATGTTATCTGGGTGCTTCAAAGTAATCTCATGATAATGTTCAAGTGAATAAAGTGAGACAGGGTAGCGGTGCTCAGACTGGTCATGTATTTCATTGTTGTTTATTGAAGAGTGAAGGAGATATTGCCAGACATGCCAAAAAGACATTTCACATTCAAGGGCCTGATGCTAAATAATGTCCTATGTCAAAACACATTATTTGGGCACTATGGGTGACCAAAACTAATAAAAATATACTCATATAAATCTGTGCAAAATTTATGTTTTGACCATTATACTTGAAAATGAATCCTATAGGGCAAATGTAGTTTTCTACAAACTTCTGTGATAATACAATATGGAGACAAATTTGTCTTTGACGATTATAACATCGTGCTAATTATGAACTCGACATACCACTTTTATGAATGGCATGGGGAGCACCATTTTTAAAAGCGTTGTAGGCCCTTTGGATACACCAGATCTATGTCCATGTGTCTTAAAATCCATCTACAGCAACCACACTCCTACTTAGTTGATAACTGAAGACAATGGTAAGCAGTTCTTCCCTACCCACAAAAGTGGATAATGGGAGATATGAAGGATAGAATAATCCATTTATAGTAACAGGCCAGAAGAAACATCCATCTTTCCTAGAAGAATCCATTTTAACATTTCCAGTCTGACTTCTGATGCACTTCTTTGCGGCCTGCAGAAAAACTGCTTATAAACGTTACTGGCTCCTTCTTAAAACAAAAATAAAGAAACCTAAACAGAAGAGGTAAGTTTATTTCATGTTAGTTTTCCTGATATAGGCCAACAGTAGAGGTCTTCACACAATACTCAGGAGATCTTGTAAAGCCTTCTGCTGAACTGGATTCAGCTGTGATACACATTCTGTGAACAGTCCTCCAGATGCCTGAAAATAGAAAAGTTCAACAGTGAAGCAGAAAACAACAGTGACTGGTATATGCAACACTAAGGGTACCGTCACACATTGAAATTTTCATCGCTGCGACGGCACGATCCGTGACGTCGCAGCGATCGTATGAATATCGCTCCAGCGTCGTAGACTGCGGTCACACGTTGCAATCACGGCGCTGGAGCGATGCCGAAGTCCCCGGGTAACCAGGGTAAACATCGGGTAACTAAGCGCAGGGCCGCGCTTAGTAACCCGATGTTTACCCTGGTTACCAGCGTAAACGTAAAAAAACAAACAGTACATACTCACCCGTCGGTGTCCTTCAGGTCCCTTGCCGTCTGCTTCCTGCTCTGAGTGCAGCCGTACAGTGAGAGCAGATCGCAGCACCGCTGTGATCTGCTCTCACTTTCCGGCCGGCACTCAGAGCAGGAAGCAGACGGCAAGGGACCTGAAGGACACCGACGGGTGAGCATGTACGGTTTGTTTTTTTACGTTTACGCTTGTAACCAGGGTAAACATCGGGTTACTAAGCGCGGCCCTGCGCTTAGTTACCCGATGTTTACCCTGGTTACAAGCGAAGACATCGCTGGATCGCTGTCACACACAACGATCCAGCGATGTCAGCGGGTGATCAAGCGACGAAAGAAAGTTCCATACGATCTGCTACGACGTACGATTCTCAGCAGGATCCCTGATCGCTGCTGCGTGTCAGACACTGCGATATCGTAACGATATCGCTAGAACGTCACGAATCGTAACGTCGTAGCGATGGAAATTTCAATGTGTGACGGTACCCTAAGGCTCCAATTCATTAACACCGGTGTTTGGTATGTCAGTGTTAATGAGGGGCGTGCAACAATAGGATGTGCTGAATTCATTAACAGGCACAAGTTGATTAATAAAGCACATCTTCGTGGCACCATGGCAGAAACAAGTCTCCAATTGTGGAGTAACATCTATGGTGTAATATTCACCTCTTCCAATAAATTTGGTGTAGCAATGACCCATTTAACTTCCTCTAAGCACCCCTTATTTTGGCAGAGCTGCTTGAAACTGGCATGAAAATACCAAAATTTGCAAAATTTTTGCACAACTATGTTAAAGGGTGACTTATCAGTATTTTCTCAATAAAAAGGACATAAAACACTTTTGAAGAGTCGCTAATGTTTTGTATACTGCGGAATTGTGCAAAAATTAGCAACTTTTCAAAATACTTTGACAGTTTTCTGGCAGAAACATTTAGGTGAATTGCCCTTTAAAATGAACACCAATTTCCTAGATAACTGTTAACGGGGCGTGGCTTCCAACATTATTGTGATTTTAACAGTCGGCTCTTGCAGTTATGCAGCGAGAATCTAGCTGTCAATCCGAATAATGTTGGAACTGAAATCTTGCCCCATTGACAGAGCAGGGTGGAAAAGAAGCCCTCGCTCTGTCGATGTGATGTCAGCATAGGCAGCTGGATAGCTGGCAGGAGCAGTCGGACGGCAATTAGCATCGTTGGGCACAACAGGCAGGTAAGGTAGGAAGTACCTGCCTGTTCCTGCTTAGGGAGATTTTTTGCTTTTCACAAAGTCCCAGATATCCACTTTAAATTTACATTTTTTTTGAAGTGTTTGATGAGGTTTTTAATTTTCCATACCGCTATAAAAAGGAGATACAGCAATTTTCTCACTGGCTGTAAACCCCAATACTACAATCACACTCCCTGTTTTGGCTTTTTAGCAATCATTGTTATTAAAGGAAGGATTTCAATGACAGATCACACATTTCCAATAAAAAGCACAGAAACCAAGTAGATGTCTTAGGGCTTGTTCACACGATCCTTTTTTCGCTGCGGATTTTTCAGGTCCTGATTTGTGAAAACCGCAGTGCAAAACCTGCGGTGGTTTTCACTGCGGTTTTCAGTCCTTTTTCTACTGCGGATTCCACTGCGGGTTTCCAGCTGCATTTTCCTATTGGTGCAGGTGGAAACCCGCTGCGGAATCCGCAGACAGAATTGACATGGTACTTCTTTTTTTCCGCTGAAAATCCGCGCTGATTTTCAAGCCGAAAAAAGGATAGTGGGCACAGCGGATTTCGTTTTCCATAGGGTAACATTGTACTGTACCCTGCATAGAAAACGTCTGCGGATCCGCAGCTGCAAATCCGCTGCGGATCCGCAGCGAAAAAAGGATCGTGTGAACATAGCCTTAATAGATGTCACAGCATGCCAACCCAACCCCTCTTCACAACATTTGCTTGGACTAGAGCATGCCTAGAAAGCTTTCCTCTAGAAGTGAACAAAAGTCAGTGGTCTACATTCAAGTGGTAGCTGTACAGAAAAGGAAGAGTCTACAATTCGATTTGGCGATTAGTGTGAAAGTGCAAGATTTGTGTATTTTTATACCATAGATAGGAATATGGAAACTTAAATGGTCATCTAAGCTTTGTTTCCATATATCAATAGTAGACATGAAAAAGAGCAACTTGATATCTCAGACATATGCTTTTCTCCTACTGAACTGATCTTTTACAGTGTATTAAGAATAGACAGACTTTCCCTCTACATAGATAGGAGATGGCAGTTAGTGCTCATAAGATTCTATGATGAGGGAAGAGCTAGGGCCTCTTTCACACTTCCGTCTTAGGCTACTTTCACACTAGCGTCATGCACTGCACGTCGCTATGCGACGTTGCGGCGCACCGACGCTAGCAGTGAAAGCGCTGCACAACGGGGGCAGCGAATGCGGTTTTTCAACGCATCCGCTGCCCCATTGTGAGGTGCGGGGAGGCGGGGGCGGAGTTCCGGCCACGCATGCGCGGTCGGAAATGCTGCAGACGACGCACCAAAAGACGTTACATGCAACGTTTTTGGTGGCGACGGTCCGACGCAGCACGACGGTTGCGACATGTGGCAATGCGTCGCTAATGCAAGTCAATGAAGAAAAAACGCATCCTGCAAGCACTTTTGCAGGATGCATTTTTTTCTACAAAACAACGCATAGAGACGTGCAGTGCACGACACTAGTGTGAAAGTAGCCTTATCCCCCATCGCAATCCGTTGCGTTTTGAAAACACAGGATCCTGCAATTTTTTTTTTTGCAGGATCCTGTTTTTTACACATAGACTTGTATTAGCGATGGATTGTGACGGATGGCCATTAGTTTCATCAGTCATGCACTGGATCAGTTGTAAAATAGCGGTCCGTCCGGAACAAAAAACGTTCAGAGGAACGTTTTTTGTTCACGTCGGAAAATCGGTCAGCGACAGGTTCTGCGCTGTCCGTTGTCGGCTATAATGGAAGCCTATGGACGCAGGATCCGTCGCTGACCGTCACACGTAGGAATCCAGCGACGGATCCTGTTTTTTTCCATTCTGAGCATGCCCAGATGGATTTTTTAGTCAGGGGAAAAGAAAAATCTCTCTCTCTCGGCAGCGCATCCATCATAACACTGGATGTGTTACCTACGTTTTAACGCTATTTTCTGAACATCCGTCGGTACGTCTTCCCGACGCATTAGGACCGGGACACTGCCGACGGAGGTGTGAAAGCAGCCTAAGGAGACACCGCTGCAAATTTTCTTGACAGAACAATTAAACTTGACATACTCCATTTAACGAAGACCAGTTAGAACAAAAATACCCAACAAGAAAAAAAAAAAAAACAGGAAGTCTTCAGGAGAGCCTATTAATGAGGAAAACACGTGTAACTGTAATTTGTCTTTTAGGAGTCGGAAACTTACCTGAACTTGTCGTACTACATTAGCAAGTCTTTTGCCACATAAGTCTTCATTTTTAACAGATTCATGGACTCCTCCATCTGCTATAATACTAAATATTCTTGGTAAATTTGAGTTGTTAGGTCCTAGCACAATAGGATTATTACTGTGAATATTAGAAGAAAAAAACTCATTAGATGGATGTATTTTAGTTTGACAAATCAATGCAACTCTAAAACGGTCACTTCATACTATGCATTACATTAATACAGTAGATTACTCGAATAAAATTATTGGTTGCCTGGAGACAATCTGGGTTTAGAAAGACTAAGCTTTTGTTTTGCAAGTAATAACCATCTTTAACACATGCTGAAATCTACTAGTTATTCAAGACACATTGTTTATGGACCGAAGATGGTCTACAGACAGAAAAAAGTAGGTTACGGTACAAATTAGGTAGATGGCAACATACGATATTAAGTTTATTATTTTGACATGCATTAGAGATTTAGGCAACATGAAAGGTATGCTTTAAAATTTTACCTTTCAAGAAGATCACAAAGAAAGTTAAAAGTATGAACAGCTTCCTCTTTGTCTTCATGCAATGGGAGCCATGACAGCCAATGAGGCAAAACTTCATCCACATTAACGCAATCTGGTCTGTATTTCATTATCTTTCCTACAGCGGAGATGCAATTTTCTGTTGCATTGATATTCTCTTTGGTTTTTGAGTCAGGGGCCTGTATGACCCCAACAAGAAGCGGGACGGCTTCTAAGATTTAAAAAAAATATATATATATATATATATAAATAATAATACACAAATTTACTAAAAATATAAAACAAAAAATACACATGTGCATTTGGAATGAAAAACATACCTGTACAGAAAGGGCGATAGTTATCACCACCAAACTGTGCCATCACACCAACACCATAAGCAGCCGCCTGACGAACCTCTGGACTATTGTCACAGATCGACTGTAGTAAAGGTCT
The DNA here is from genome assembly GCF_051348905.1 of Ranitomeya variabilis. Taxonomy (NCBI): domain Eukaryota; kingdom Metazoa; phylum Chordata; class Amphibia; order Anura; family Dendrobatidae; genus Ranitomeya; species Ranitomeya variabilis. The sequence continues at coordinate 545,093,530 of NC_135234.1, forward strand.
CAGGAAGTATTCAGCATATTGGAAGGAAGTCGGACTACAGTGTTCAATAATGTCATCAAAAATACAAAGTCCCCATTGTCTGTCTGGCCACGGCCGATGAGGACACTTAAAAAATAAATAAACACTCTTTACCTTTATTTTTTGAAGCAATGTAAGCTAATAACATACATCAAGACCAGCTGGTTTTGAGAGGTGTTTGAGTCAGATGCTTATAATTCATGAAGAGACACACACCTCTTCAGGAATCAAGACTGTCGGAAGAGTGGTGTGCCCTTCACTGTAAATCCTATTAGTCCCTGATGGAGTAAAATTTGCAGCGTAGTGAATGCCGCTGCTCATCATGAATTTGAGAAGTGGAGGTTGCCATGCCCCAGCTTTGCCTTTTTGTCAGAGCTGGACAAAAATGGCATAAAAATACAAAGCTACAAAATTTTAGCAAAGCCTTAAGCTGTGCCAAAATATTGAAATTTTTCAAATATTTTCACGCCAGAATACAGGCATAAAAGCTTTGATGAACCAGGCACTATATGTGCTTTTTACCCTCCAAACTACTTAGGGCAACATTTTCTATTAATCTTGTTTAATCCAACATGAGGAATAGATCTGTAACAATGGTTAAGAAGATATAATGCAAAGAGTTATTCTGGCTCTGCACACTTTCCATGTCAGGTGGTGAGTGGAGTCTGTGACATCTCTTCTACTGACACCTGTCCTAGTCATCTTCAAAATGATAATGAAAACATCATTTAGCTGGCAACATTACAATAATAATTTGTCAAAATATCACAAAACTAGAAGAATCCAGAATGAACTTACAATTAAGTTAACAATTAATGGCAGCAACTGTTCAAACCATGGAAGCACCTTCTCTTTGTAGCTACTGAATATGGAGTGCAAAATGTCTGCGACTTTAGTTAGAATATAAACATCGTTGTCATCCTGTGGAGATGAAACAGATACATTTAGCAAACAATTATGAAAATGTTAATATATATCAGATGGATTAACCCCAGTGATTTTTTTCTTCAAACACCATTCACAGTGCATTATAATACATAGTAATTTAAAGCCTTATGGTCTTGTCAGTCATAACACTGAGCCAGCCTATAAGGCAATTAACTAATAGACACGTACCAATGGCTTCCCTTCCTTTACTGATTGCAGGATCTGTGTGTTTAAAATGCCATGATTCCTCTGATGCAGCCATGTGAAGAAGGCACCACAGCTGTGTATTACAGCTATGGTCTTTCTGCTGATCGCACAGAACCATAAGGCCATGTTCACACGTTCCTGATTTCCCTGCTGTTTTTCTGCACTAAAAACCGCAGCTCTTGGCAGAAAACGCAGGTGCGGTTTTTGGTGCGTTTTCTCTGCAGATTGTCTGTGTTTGACACAAATAAAGCTTTAACTGCAGTGGGGAAAAAAAAAAAAAAAAGAAATTATGTCATTTCCTTGTCCAACCCTTTTCTTCTTCCATCCTCCATTTTGGGACTAAACACCAAAATGAGTGGACGTGTTTTGAATGACAGCGCTCCGCAGAGTGCTGAGCGTAGGCCAGATCACAGCCCGTCCTTTTTTTGGTTGATTTTGGACGCAGCAAAAATGCAACTTGCTGCGTCCTCTGTGCCCGGACGCGGGCGCCGCAGTGACGCATGCGTCACAAAACGCAAGTGCAACGCATGTCCATGCGCCCCCATGTTAAATATAGGGGCGCATGACGCATGCGACGACGCTGCGGCGCCCGACGCTGCGGCGCAGACCGCAAATGTGAACGTAGACTTAGTGCCACGTATCACATATTTAAGTGCAACGTATTTAAGTGCCACGTATCACGTATTTCAGTGCCACGTATTTCAGTGCCACGTATCACGTATTTAAGTGCCACGTATTACGTATTTCAGTGACACGTATCACGTATTTCAGTGCCACGTATTTCAGTGCCACGTATTTAAGTGCCACGTATTTAAGTGCCACGTATTTAAGTGCCACGTATCACGTATTTCAGTGCCACGTTTTTAAGTGCCACGTATCACGTATTTCAGTGCCACGTATTTAAGTGCCACATATCACGTTTTTAAGTGCCACGTATCACGTATTTCAGTGCCACGTATTTCAGTGCCACGTTTTTAAGTGCCACGTATCACGTATTTCAGTGCCACGTATTTAAGTGCCACGTATCACGTTTTTAAGTGCCACGTATTACGTATTTCAGTGACACGTATCACGTATTTCAGTGCCACGTATTTCAGTGCCACGTATTTCAGTGCCACGTATTTAAGTGCCACGTATTTAAGTGCCACGTATCACGTATTTCAGTGCCACGTATTTCATTGCCACGTTTTTAAGTGCCACGTATCACGTATTTAAGTGCCACGTATTTAAGTGCCACGTATCACGTATTTCAGTGCCACGTATTTCAGTTGCACGTATCACGTATTCAAGTGCCACGTATTCAAGTGCCACGTATCACGTATTTCAGTGCCACGTATTTCAGTGCCACGTATTTCAGTGCCACGTATTTCAGTGCCACGTTTTTAAGTGCCACGTATCACGTATTTAAGTGCCACGTATCACGTATTTAAGTGCCACGTATCACGTATTTCAGTGCCACGTATCACGTATTTCAGTGCCACGTATTTCAGTGCCACGTATTTCAGTGCCACGTATTTCAGTGCCACGTATTTCAGTGCCACGTATTTCAGTGCCACGTATTTCAGTGCCACGTATCACGTATTTCAGTGCCACGTATCACGTATTTCAGTGCCACGTATCACGTATTTCAGTGCCACGTATTTCAGTGCCACGTATTTAAGTGCCACGTATTTAAGTGCCACGTATTTAAGTGCCACGTATTTAAGTGCCACGTATCACGTATTTAAGTGCCACGTATTTCAGTTGCACGTATTTTTGCTATTGTAAGGTGGCATTAATCCCGGTTAATAATGGAGAGGTGTCAATAAGACGCCTATCCATTATTAATGCTATTAAAATGATCAAAAAAATATAGGGGGACCCCCCCCCCCCCCCCAAAAAAAAAAAAAAATGACATAGGGTCCCCCTATATTTTTAGGCCAGAAAGGCTAGGCAGACTGCTGCGGGCCAATATTTGTGGCCTGGGAAGGGGTTAAAATACCCATGGCTGTTCCCAGGCCATGAATATGAAGCCCACAGCTGTCTGCGTAGCCTTTCTGGCTTAGAAATAAAGGGAGAGCCCCCCCCAAAAAAAGTGTTGGGGTCCCCCTATATTTTTAGGCCAGAAAGGCTACGCAGACAGCCATGGGCTTATATTCATAGCCTAGGAAAGGGGCCATGGATATTTGCCCCCCCCCTGGCTACAAATATAAGCCCGCAGCCGCCCCAGAAAAGGCGCATCAAAATGATGTGCCAATTCTGGCACTTAGCCCCTCTCTTCCCACTCCCTGTAGCGGTGGGATATGGGGTAATGAGGGGTTAATGCCACCTTGCTACTGTAAGGTGGCATTAAGCCCGGTTAATAATGGAGAGGCGTCAATAAGACGCCCATCCATTATTAATCCAATGAAAGGGTTAAAAAAAAACACAAACACTAGAAAAAAAATATTTTAATGAAATAAAGACACCCACTTTTTGACCATATTTTATTGTACGCTCAATCCGTCCTGAAGACCCTCGACCTGAAAAAGACGCAAAATAAAAAAACAAATTCATACTCCCTGGCCCTGTCCGCAGAAATCCATCGAGGGTCCCACGAAGATCTTCCATGGAGAACAGACACATCCAGAGATATGTCTGCTCTCCACGGCTGCAGCAACACACTGACAGGAGCCATAGTTCCTGTCGGTGTGTCACTGCGCATGCGCGAGTGAGTTTACCGGCGGTCATTGACCCCGGCACTCTCGCTTAACGGCAGTGCTGCGTGGGAAAGTTCAACGCAGCTGTACTGCCGTTAACCGAGACGCCGGAGCCATTGAACTCCGGAACAGTACGCGACACACTGCTAGGAGCTTCGCTCCTGGCAGTGTATCGCCGGAGAGCAGCCGATCGGCGTGGGACACTCGTTTTATGGATTCTGCGGACAGGGAGTATGAATTTGATTTTTTATTTTGGGATTTTTTCTAGGGGATCGAGGGCTTCGCCTACCAGTGTGCTGTTGGCGAGTATATACTCTGTGTTATATGTACTGTGTGTCATGTATGTGTATTGTGTGTGTTTTGTGTAACTTTACAACTGCGCTAAGTCGCCGGACACAGGGACAACTCTCCCATCCTAATACTGGATGGGAGTAGTAGTCCCATATGGCGACTTAGCACAGTGGTGGCACTAGCGTCGCATGGGGACACACACACACACACACACACACACACACACACACACACACACACACACATAGACACACACACACACACCAAATCTATCAAACAGCCGACATCGATCCCCATGCGACGGTATGCCTCCGTCACTTCGGAACACACTCCGCCCACGCACTTCCGCCGACGCACTTCCGCCCGCTTCCCCGCACTTCCTGCTGCAGCGGTTTCTCCACCCATAACCGCAATAAAACCCGCAGATATATTTTTGATCTGCGGGTTTTACTGCGGGTTTGACCTCACAATGGAGGTCTATGGGTGCAGAACCGCTGCAGTTCCGCACAAAGAAGTGACATGGTCCTTTTTTACCGCAGCTATTCAGCGCGGCTTTTTTAGTGAATTTCTGCATCATGTGCACAGCGTTTCCTGTTTTCCATAGGGTTACATTGTACTGTACCCTGCATGGAAAACAGCTGCGGACCCGCAGCGGCAAAATCGCTGCGGTTCCGCGGTAAAAAACGCATTGTGTGAACATGGCCTAAGAGGACGGGATATCAAGGAGTTAAAATATCCAACTATGTTAACAAGCATTTACAGAGTAGAGCTGCAAGACACAAAGGTCCTGATTCATCAACACAGGTTTTGTTCATGCCAATCTTGTTGATGGGCTGGAATCCGATGGCCCCCATTCATGCAGAAGAGCATGCTTCTTCATGAATCTGGACAGTTGGTTGAGTGGCGTTCACCTCTGTGTTCGTCTCACCACAAATCTTACTTCTTGCCTAGAGCCCCTCTACTAGCCAGATCAATTTGCATATTTAATTTCCCAGAGGAGAATGAATGGCTTAAGTCTCCTCCCTCTGGCATGCCTGGCATGACATGTTAAGGTACCTTCACACGAAGCGACGCTGCAGCGATGGCGACAACGATGCCGATCGCTGCAGCGTCGCTGGAGAGCTGTCACACAGACCGCTCTCCAGCGACCAACGATGCCGAGGTCCCCGGGTAACCAGGGTAAACATCGGGTTGCTAAGCGCAGGGCCGCGCTTAGTAACCCGATGTTTACCCTGGTTACCAGCGTAAAAGTAAAAATAACAAACAGTACATGCTCACCTGCGCGTCCCCCGGCGTCCGCTTCCTGTACTGTGTGAGCGCCGGCCCTAACAGCAGAGCGGTGACGTCACCGCTGTGCTTTTACTTTCACTTTAGGGCCGGCGCTCAGTCAGAGCAGGAAGCGGACGGCAGGGGACGCGCAGGTGAGTATGTACTGTTTGTTTTTTTTACTTTTACGCTGGTAACCAGGGTAAACATCGGGTTACTAAGCACGGCCCTGCGCTTAGTAACCCGATATTTACCCTGGTTACCAGCGTAAAACATCGCTGGTATCGTTGCTTTTGGTGTCAAACCTGACGATACACGCCGGTCTGACGACCAAATAAAGTTCTGAACTTTATTCAACGACCAGCGATATCACAGCAGGATCCAGATCGCTGCTGCGTGTCAAACACAACGATATCGCTATCCAGGACGCTGCAACGTCACGGATCGTTGTCGTTCTCGTTGTAAAGTCGTTTCGTGTGAAGGTACCTTTACTCTCCACAAGGACAAACTAGACCCCAGTCCATCAAGAACATCTTACCTATCCAAATCAGATCTTAATACTTTGCACTGACGAGGGGCAATACCCCAGTGTCTGCAAACTGAGATCCTGGTTTGGCTTTTATCCCAAGTCATATTGCAAGGTTTGTTGAAGGACTGATATTGACTTTAAGATCGCTGCTTCCAATAGGTGGCACTACACTTTTAAATCCCTCTTGCTCTTTGAAGAGAATTTGCATATTTAAGATAGGAGTAATATTTGTGGTGTAGTGACTTATGACTTTTCAAAGCTTTTTCTGCTAGAATACTGGGATAAAAGTTTTGATGACTTGGTCCCCAAGGTCCTATTGCTAAGGGAGGGTTGTCATTTTTTGCCTTGTCTTTCTTTATGTGATGGCAGATTTTGCGCCAAACTCAAAATCACAGTATTTATTGATTTAGCACATGCTCAAACATGCTGTGTTTTTTTTGTTTGTGGTTTTTTTAAAGGGAACCTGTCACCCCGTTTTTTTCAATATGAGATAAAAATACTGTTAAATAGGGCCTGAGCTGTGCATTGCAATAGTGTATTTTGTGGACCCCGATTCCCCACCTATGCTGCCTAAATACGTTACCAAAGTAGTCGTTTTCGCCTGTCAATCAGGCTGGTCTGGTCAGATGGGCGTGGTGTCTTCCCCCAGATCTTGCTTAGTTTTCCGTTGGTGGCGTAGTGGTGTGCACATGTCCAAGGTCCCGAATCCACTGCACAGGGGAGTGAAAAGAGCGCGATGTGCACTATTTCATTGGTGATCGGGGGGGGCGGCCATCTTCCTTTGGCCGCGCGTGCGCAGAAGCGGCGCTCTGCTGGCCGCGGCTTCAGGAAAATGGCCGCGGGATGCCGCGCGTGCACAGATGGAGATCGCGGCGGCCATTTTCCTGAAGCAGAGATGCGCAGATGGAGATCGCGGCGGCCATTTTCCTGAAGCAGAGATGCGAACTCTGCTTCAGGAAAATGGCCGCCGCGATCTCCATCTGCGCACGCACGGCATCCCGCGGCCATTTTCCTGAAGCCGCGGCCAGCAGAGCGCCGCTTCTGCGCACGCGCGGCCAAAGGAAGATGGCCGCCCCCACCGATCACCAATGAAATAGCGCACATCGCGCTCTTTTCACTCCCCTGTGCAGTGGATTCGGGACCTTGGACATGCGCAAACCACTACGCCACCAACGGAAAACTAAGCAAGATCTGGGGGAAGACGCCACGCCCAGCTGACCAGACCAGCCTGATTGACAGGCGAAAACGACTACTTTGGTAACGTATTTCGGCAGCATAGGTGGGGAATCGGGGTCCACAAAATACACTATTGCAATGCACAGCTCAGGCCCTATTTAACAGTATTTTTATCTCATACGGAAAAAACGGGGTGACAGGTTCCCTTTAAATTGAAAAGGTGACCAGATCCTTTCAATAAACATTCAAATGTTGCATTTCAGTCTTCAGCTGTGCAAAAAAAAAAAAAAAAAATTAGACATTTTGCACTTTATCAGGGTACTGAAGTGCATTTGTGCAAAAATGTTGCAACATTTCAGTGATGAATTTGGCTACAACTGAATAACCAAAACCACACCTATAAAATAAATAGACCTGAGTAAAATTAGCTTACACAAAGGGCTTAAATTAAATTATGAATAAGATGCAAAGTCAATAGAACAATTTTTACTCAAGAAATTAGGAGCAAACGCAATGATATTCAGTCCCCAAAATGAAGTACCCTTCCCTGCATACCACGCCCATGGGAGTGGAATGCGGTGAATATTCATTTCTCTTAAGTAGCAGGCACACGTGACCGCCAGCAGCTGCAGGAAGTCAGCGGCTGACACGGAGCTCGCTACTAAATAGCAATGAAAACTCACTGCCCTTCACGCACATAGTCCTGGCGTGCAGAGCAGTGAGTAGTCTGGCAGCTGTCCTTCGGCTTGTAAGCAGCACCCGATGTCCCTGCCATGCGCTGCTTACAAGCATAAACCAGCTGCTGGCATCGGAATAATAAGCAGGGAGGGAGAGCCAGGAAGGCAAGTGTAATTATTTTTTTAAATGTTTTCTGATGGGACCATGCATACCAGGATGCTACTAAAAAGAAATCTATTTATTATGCTTTGCTTATATAGCACTATCTAATTCTGCATATTCACTGCCCTACACACCCATGGGCGTGGAATGCAGTGAATATTCATTTCTCTTTAGCAATTTGCACAGGAGTTAGCCGCCGCAGCCTGCCTCCTGTGACCCACTGCCGCTCCCCCACATCACCACCAGAGCCGGTACATCCAGACTAAGACGCACCCCCCATTCTCTTATAGTCCGAAAAATACGTTATGTTTAGTAGCAAATTTGAGATGTACCTCATCTTGCAATGATTCTTCAACTTGTTCATCATAGTCTTCATCTTGTCTTTTCACTAAAAAAAAAATAAAATTCTTAATTCTTTCTCCCCAGAACATACTTAAAACTGTTTATACAGTAACCTACATTATATACATAGAGAACAGTGCCAATTAAAAACCTCTTAAACGTCATGTTACAACAATTTAAAAAAAACTAAAATAACTGCTCCGTTATGTGGACATCTAAAATAATCATGCATGGAGATACATTTATGTCACACTGGTTGCACATTTTAGGGTAAAATTATGTAAATTAATAATTTTAGAGCAATACCTTGTCTTAGTTCTTGGTTTTTAAAGTGCTCTTCTAGTTTGCTTTTCAGTATGCCTCCGAGTTCTTCGAAATGTTCATTATTTAAGCATCCATCTCCCATAACCTCAATACACTGAAAAAATAGAATGAAATAAAGTACAAAAGATCAAAATTCTTCTGGGTAAAACTGAGAAGGGAACAAAAACTTGGCAGATTGAGTAAAAAAAAAAAACCAAAAAAAAACAATATAGTTTTTCAGGGACACAGCACTGTGCAAAAGCTTTAAGCACCTGCAGAAAAAAATGCTACAAAATAAAAAGGCTTTCAAAAATAAAAGTGTTAATAGCTTATTTTTTTTATCAATTAAACAAATTCTCAAGTTGCCTCTTGTGCAGCTGAGATATGCAGTCTCCTAAAGGTAAGTGTACACGCTTAGTATTTGCAGCAGATTTTTTTCTGCTGCAAAAATCACTATTGGAAGAAAATCGCTGAGTAAATTACACATTTTTAATGTGCTTTTGTCCCCTTTCATTTCAATGGGTAAATATGCTGAAAGAACCGACATGCAGCAGATTAGGCCTCTTTCACACTTTCATTTTTTACAATCAGTCACAATCTGTCAAAATGTTGAAAAGACGGATCCTGTGCTGAATGTAAAAAATGGATGCACCGGAGACGGTTTTTTGATGGTTCCAGTGCATCCTAGAAGGCTATGTGCGCACGTTGTGTATGCGTCTTCGCCGTGCTTTTTCGCTGCGAAAACGCATACACAACTCATGAGAAAAATAGTAAAAAAAAAAAATAAAAAAATGATTTTCTTACCTTCCAGCGTCCCGCGGCCTTCCCGATGCTCCGTTCCCAGTGATGCATAGCGAGACAATGACCTGTGATGACGTAGCGGTCTAGCAAGACCGCTACGACATCAGGTCATTGTCTCGCTATGCATCACTGGGAATCGGAGCTGCCAGTGGCATCTCGAGCATCGGGAAGGCTGCGGGGGATGCCGGAATGTAAGAATATCACGATTTTTTTTATTATTTTTAACATTATATCTTTTTACCATAGATGCTGCATAGGCAGCATCAATAGTAAAAAGAGAGAGAATTTCCCTAATGGGAAACTCTTCTGCGCGTGCTCAGTTACAAAAGACGGAACCAGTCGCTGGATTCCTGCTTTTGACAGTCAGCGACAGATCCTGCCTCCATAGGCCGAGTTGCTGAGCGATTTTCCGATGCACAGAAAAAACATTCCTCTGTGCGTTGTCTTAGGCCTCTTTCACACTTCCGTCTTTTCAGATCCGTTGCAATGCGTCGTTTTGGGAAAAAAACGGATCCTGCAAATGTGCCCGCAGGATCCGTTTTTTTCCCATAGACTTGTATTAGCGACGGATGGCCACACGTCGCATCCGTCGTGCGACGGATCCGTCGTGTTTTGGCGGACCGTCGTCTGGAAAAAACGTTCAATGTAATGTTTTTTGTCTGCGTCGAAAAAACGTACAGCGACGGATCCTGTGGCTCCGTCGTTGGCTATAATGGAAGCCTATGGGCGCAGGATCCGTTGCTGTCCGTCAAATGACAGAATCCAGCAACAGATTCCGTTTTTTTACACTGAGCATGCCCGGAAGGATTACTATTCCTTTAATTTAACCCATTTTTCCTGCAGCTGCTGCATCGACGGATCAGTCAAAAAACAGGATCCAGTGCATCTGTTTTTTACAATCTGCACAGGATCCGTCTTTTCAACACTTTGACGGATTGTGACTGATTCTAAAAGACGGAAGTGTGAAAGAGGCCTTAGCCCGACGGACAGCAATTTTACGACGCATCCAGTGCATGACGGATGAAACGTATGGCCATCCGTCACAATCCGTCGCTAATAAAAGTCTATGGAGAAAAAAACGGATCCAGCCGCACCATTTGCTGGATCTGTTTTTTTTTTCACAAAACGACGGATTGTGACCGAAAAAGAAAGACGGAAGTGTGAAAGAGGCCTTAAAACAAAAACCGCTTACTATAAACTTATATTTATGGTGTCTAATGAAAAAAAATGAAATTGAGAATACCCATTTAACAAAATGCAAAGTTATTGAACAAAAGAGAAATTTATATCATGTGATGATATGGGCCAGCCCCCCCAAAGAGGCCTCATCAAATCTGTCTGGGATTTTATAGAAGGATTTGCACATCCACAGGAGATCTTTTCTTGGTTCTTAAAGATGTTTGGAACAAACTCCCTGCTGAGATCATTCAAAGACGAAGTGCACAGGTCTCCTGACCTCAAATCAGCACGCTCAGAGGCTTTTATGAGGGTGCAGATTTCAGGTGGGGAGACCTGCGGCCGGCTGTATGCACCACGGTCCGCGCTCAGACCATGACAAACAGGTGTTTGAATCTAGCCTTAAACTGATGGAAAGGGGTATAACATTCCAAAGATCAGCTTCAGAATGAGTTTTTGAGATGGTAGAAGGTTCAGATTTTGCAGGATGCTAGTTGAGCTTATGTTATTGGAAAAGTGGAGAGCATGGGTAGAGTGGTAAAGAAATGATGGGGGAGATTTAGGGGATGCAGCATTGTAGAAAGCTTTGTAGGAAAGTAGGTACTCCTAATTCCCTGTGTTTAAGCACGCTGTATGAACACAGCAGTACCCCACATCTTGTTTGTCTACGAGACACCACAAGTTACACCACACTTAAAGTTTATTATTTACCAGTAGGTGGCTGCCTAGATTATTTAAGAAAAGCTTCTGACAAGTCTACAACCTGCAGAAACCCTCGTTCCACCAAACCACTTTACGCACAGCTCTACCCTCACCTACTGTACCCTCACCCATCCCTTGTAGACCCTCACAGGCAGGATCCTCTCTCTTCTTGTACCAGTCAGGTGTTTTGCTTTATTCAAGATTATTGTACTTGTTTTTTGTTACGTAAACCCATTTTCACATGTAAAGAGCTATGGAACAAATGGTGCTATAATAAATAAGAATAAAGCTAGGTCCTTTTGAGGTCATTTAGGGAGCAATTTATTTATTTTTTTAAATAGAAATATTTAGAAAATTGTTTGGTACATGGCTACCCATTTTCTTATATGTAGACAGCCACATGCTGGAGTTCGGTACACTGAGAGTATGTTTAAATTGACCTAAGAAAACTTAATCATGTAATTGAAAATAACTAGAAAAAACACTGTAGAGTTCTAATACTTACCTTCGCAAATGAGTGCATTATTTCTGACAGAACATCAGAGTCGGGCTCGGTTCCAATCCCTTTAATAAGAGCATCACACATGAAGTGCCACATTTGGGTCAGGTACTCAGGACCACGCACTCGTGCACATTCCAGCAACAGTGGCATTGACTCTGCAGCAGCGACTCTTACGCGTATGGTGAAAGTTAAGGAAAGACTGGCAGATTTTTTACAATTTATTTTAACTCCCTTCATACTGCCAGAGAGCTAATCCATACACATCTCCCAAAGATATTGACTCCGATTCATCAAAGCTTTAAAATTACAGAAAACTGATGTAAAAAGCTTTGAAAAGTAAAAAATGTGCATTTGTGCAAAATACTAGCATCTGTTGGCGTATATGTGCCAGTTTATCTGCTCCGTCATCACACCACAGCTTATCTAGTTCACAATGAGTGGCGCTGTTCCCCACTCAGGAAATCTCACTCCAGTCCCCAATTTAATCAAGATTTCAAGCGAGGTGCACGCCATTTGTCAGATGCCCCTAATTCAATGAGAAGCTTGCTTCGCTTAAAGGGGTGGTCTCATGAACAAAGTACACTTTAATCAATATCTCTTGGAATTAAAAGTTTCACAGCTGGCTGTATTAACCCCTTTCTGCCATCGGACGGAATAGTACGTCCGATGGCAGAACCCCCGCCGCAGGCCAGGGCTGTGGAGTCGGAGTCGTGGAGTCGGGAGTTAGTTTTGGTTGGAGTCGGTAGAAATGTACCGACTCCGACTTTAAAAAAAATGTATTAATATTTCATAATTGAACTTTCATATGAATTTTATAAATTTCACTCAAATATATATGTTCTATCAAACTATGAACAACAGTGATAAGCAGTTCTGCTGGAGATAGAGACATTTCTTACTTCTTGTGTCACTGTTCTCCACTGTCCTTATCTAATCTTATACTTGGTTATCCTCATGCTGCCCCAACCCCCCAACTTACAATGTATGAAACTGAAAGTGAAAATGTGTTGCAAATTCTTAGTAGTAAAGCTCCTCCTCTAGACTAGATGTTTACTAGGTGTGCATCTTCCAAGCATCTCACAGCTACTACTCAGAAGAGGAAGACTGTAAGAAGTATTATCCTTTCAACAAACTTTGCATCAGTTAACTGTGAGTACATGAGGAGTAACAGTATTACTGACCACTATATCAGTTGTACGACCTGGCAATAATTTTGTACAATTGTTTTCAGGAAAAACAATTGTCATTTGGATTGTGAATGCAGAATTAAAAACCTGAGAATGTCGAAGCGTCACATAAAATCAGCTGTATTTGAACATTTCACCATCACCCAAGATAGAAAACATTATGTCTGTCAGTGTATGACAAATGATCCAGACGAAAACAAATGCTGTGAAGCCAAGATCAGTGCATATTCAGGCAAAGATAAAAATGCTCCTACCAGAGCTTCTAATCTAAAGAGACATTTACAGCGCTTTCATCCAGAAGTACTGAAAGCAGTGGATGAGAAAGACTGCATCCAAACCAATGAACCAGTGCCCAGCTCTTCCAGCCAAACAAAGGAGCAGAGAACTTTGCAGCCATCAGTTGCAAGATATTTTGTCAGTGACAAAGTTACTGTGACAATGACAGTAGATATATTTAAAAAACAGATCATAGAGCTTGTTGTAAAGGATAGTGTGCCTATTTCATTATTTTCACGACCAGCTTTTGTGTGTCTGAATGGGGAAATGGCCCGCAAGCTTGGTGTTTCTCTGGAGAGAGAGAGTATTAGAAAATTAGTAATCGAAGAAGCTTTTAAACAAAAGGAAGAACTTAAAAAAAAAAAACTCTCAAGGGACGCTTTCTGTTTCTTAAAATGGACGCCTGCACACGTCACAGAGTGAACTCTTTTGCCATCAATGTCCGATTTGTTTGTGACAAAAATGAAATAGTTACCAAGACATTGGCAGTAAAACACACCAAAGCTCATCACACCAGTGAGTTTCTCCAGGTCTTGGTGGAAAAGGTTCCGCAAGACTATGAACTTAAAAAAGAGCAAGTTCTTTCTGTCGTAACTGACAATGCTTCAAATATGATAAGTACTATTAAGCTAATGAATGAGAGTAATGATGGTGACCAGCAGCTAGAAGAACATTCTGGGTCCACAGACACAGAAATGTTTAAAATAGAGGAACACAGTATTATAGCTGAGGAGCAAACTGAAGTTGCTTCAGATGAACAGCAACATGATAGTTTAGATGATCTTGTTGAACCTGTGTCAATACGTTCTTTCATTCATCACATGCGCTGTGTTGTGCATACGCTACAGCTGGCTATAAGAGACAGTCTGCAAGAAGGACATGCTGCTGCACCAATTGGCAAGGTGAGAAAATTGGCTACTATTGCCAGAACCCCTAAAGTTGACTCAATTTTGAAGAGACGTGCTGGAAAAGGGGCAATTATTGATCAAGCCAAACGGTGGGGCAGTACTTACTTAATGATTCAGCGCTTGGTTGAACTGAAAACCTTTCTTGTAGACATGGCTAACCCTCAACTGACGCTAAATGAAAGTCAGTGGAATCAGGTGACTGAGCTAGAAAAATTGCTAGAGCACCCATTTACAGTGACTAAAAAATTACAAGCAGAGGACTTAACCCCTTCACCCCCGGAGCTTTTTCCGTTTTTCCGTTTTCGTTTTTCGCTCCCCTCCTTCCCAGAGCCATAACTTTTTTATTTTTCCGTCAATTTGGCCATGTGAGGGCTTATTTTTTGCGGGACGAGTTGTACTTTTGAACGACATCATTGGTTTTAGCATGTCGTGTACTAGAAAACGGGAAAAAAATTCCAAGTGCAGTGAAATTGCAAAAAAAGTGCAATCCCACACTTGTTTTTTGCTTGCCTATTTTGCTAGGTTCATTAAATGCTAAAACTGACCTGCCATTATGATTCTCCAGGTCACTACGAGTTCATAGACACCTAACATGACTAGGTTATTTTTCACCTAAGTGGTGAAAAAAAATTCCAAACTTTGCAAAAAACAAAACAAAACAAAATTGCGCCATTTTCCGATACTCGTAGCGTCTCCATTTTTCGTGATCTGGGGTCAGGTGAGGGCTTATTTTTTGCGTGCCGAGCTGGCGTTTTTAATGATAGCATTTTGGTGTAGATACGTTCTTTTGATCGCCCGTTATTGCATTTTAATGCAATGTCGTGGCGACCAAAAAAACGTAAATCTGGCGTTTCAAATTTTTTTCTCATTACGCCATTTAGCGATCAGGTTAATGCTTTTTTTTAATTGATAGATCGGGCGATTCTGAACGCGGCGATACCAAATATGTGTAGTTTTTTTTTTTTTTTTATTGATTTATTTTGATTGGGGCGAAAGGGGGGTGATTTAAACTTTTATGTTTTTTTTATTTTTTTCACATTTTTAAAAACTTTTTTTTTTTACTTTTGCCATGCTTCTATAGCCTCCATGGGAGGCTAGAAGCAGGCACAGCCCGATCGGCTCTGCTACATAACAGCGATCATCAGATCGCTGTTATGTAGCTAAAATGCAGGTGTGCTGTGAGCGCCGACCACAGGGGGGCGCTCACAGCCACCGGCAATCAGTAACCATAGAGGTCTCAAGGACCTCTATGGTTACAATGGAGGAGCATCGCCGACCCCGATCATGTGACAGGGGTCGGCGATGCGCTCATATCCGGCCGCACGGCCGGATGCGGTAGTTAAATGCCGCTGTCTGCGTTTGACAGCGGCATTTAACTAGTTAATAGCGGCGGGTGATCGCGATTTCACCCGCCGCTATTGCGCGCACATGTCAGCTGTAAAAAACAGCTGACATGTCGCGACTTTGATGTGCGCTCACCGCCGGAGCGCACATCAAAGCGGGGGTCCCGACATGTGACGTACTATACCGTCACATGTCGGGAAGGGGTTAATCTTAAGCCACATCTTCACCCTCATCAACTGATGAAGAATTTAATTTCGAAAAATATTTGGATCACAAGGACCGTGCAAAGCGTTCCCGCATAGAAGAAGAGTCATCCCCATCAAAGAACACAGCCAGTACATTTCAGCAGAATTTTTCATGTGCACTAAAAGAAATTGAGAAATTTGACCGTTCATCAAAATTAACAGTGCAACAAGCGATTCCTCTGTATCCTGACATTGTCAGAGATGTTGCCCGAGTGGTTACTGCTTTGCCACCAACCCAAGTTAGTGTAGAGAGGTTGTTCTCTGCTCTCAAAATAATTAGATCAGATTTTAGGGCATCCATGAAGGAGGATCTGACAGAGGCAATACTTTTTCTGAGGACAAATTTATAGATTTCTTCTTATTAACTGCATAACAGTGTTTATTGCATATTTACTTACAAGAGTTTAGAAAAGTTTATAAAAGTTATTTGCTATATTCTAATTGTATTGTATTAAATATAGTTTTTGCTCTAAGTAGTCTGATTACTTATATGATGGCGAGAAACTGAATAAGCACGATGTTAATATTTTACAACAGTAAATTTATTGTTACGAATTGGCCATTTATGAAGGAGTCAGAGTCGGAACCTGATAAAATCCAGGAGTCGGAGTCACAACTGTGGCTTACCGACTCCACAGCCCTGCCGGAGACCGCATCAAAGTTGGGACATGTCAGCTGTTTTGAAAAGCTGATATGTGCCCACAATTGGCGATCCGCCTGCGCCTATTAACTAGTTAAATGCCGCTGTCAAACTGACAGTGGTATATAACAAGCGCTTCCGGCCATCAGACCGGAAATGCGTGCACCGGTGACCCCCGTCATGTGATTGGGGGTCAGCGGTGCATTGGCATAACCACCAGAGGTGTCCTGCAGACCTCTATGGTTGTTGGTGCCAGATTGCTGCAAGTGCCACCTTGTGGTCGGCGCTCATAGCAATGCTGTAATTCAGCTACATAGGGGGCTAACTGAGCATCACCTCTATGTAGCAGAGCTGATCAGGCTGTGCCAGCTTCTAGCCTCCCATGAAGGATAGTGAAGCATGGGAAAAGTAAAAAAAAAAGTTTTTTAAAAATACGAAAAAAATATAAAAATATAAAAGTTCAAATCACCCCCCTTCCGCCCCCTTCAAAATAAAACAAACAAAAAAAAAATCAAACATACACATATTTGGTACCGCCGCGTTCAGAATCGCCCAATCAATGAAAAGAAGAATTAACCTGATCGCTAAATGGCGTAGCGAGAAAAAATTCAAAGCGCCAGAATTAAGTTTTTTGGTTGCCGCAACATTGCATTAAAATGTAATAACGGGCAATCAAAAGATCGTATCTGCACCAAAATGGTATAATTAAAAACGTCAGTTCGGCGTGCAAAAAAAGAAGCCCTCACCCAACCTGAGATCACGAAAAATGGAGACGCTACAGGTATCAGAAAATAGCGCAATTTTACTATATTTTTTTAAGAAAAATTCTGGAATTTTTTTTACTACTTAAATAAAAAAATAACCTAGACATGTTTGATGTCTATGAACTCGTAATGACCTGGATAATCATAATGTCAGGTCAGTTTTAGCATTTAGTGAAACTGGCAAAAAACAAACACAAAAAACAAGTGTGAGATTGCCCTTTTATTTGCAATTTCACCGCACTTGGATTTTTTTTTTCCTATTTTCTAGTACACAACATGGTAAAACCAATGATGTCATTCAAAAGTACAACTCGTCCTGCAAAAAATAAGCCCTCACATGGCCATATTGACAGAAAAATAAAATTATGGCTCTGGGAAGGAGGGGAGCGAAATACAAAAAAAGCAAAACTGAAAAAAGCTCTGGGGTTAAAAAAATGTTCCTGCAAGGAGATCATCTTATAAATGTGCTCCAGTTATGTACTGTGTAATGGCTGTGTCTAGCCGTACAGGGACATGGTCTGGCCACGCCACATCTGGGCAGGGAAGGAAGCAAAATAGAGTATACAAGCAAGTCAGAAGGGGTTCACCGCTGATTCTTTCAGGTAAAACATTTATCTGCCTGTAAAAACTGATTTTACCTCACAAAGAATCAGCTGAGATCCCATTCTGTCTTGTCTGTATACTCTATTTTGCTTCCCATTGCCCAGGAGTTGTAGTATGATCAGACCATGTTCCTGCACGGTCATACACAGCCATTCCAATTTGTTAGCCACAGTTGTGTGGAGAGTACAGTGGCAAATCATAACCATGCCTCCCCTGCCTTTTCTATCCCACAGCACAGGAGAAAGGCCCCAAGCAGGACTAATGGGAACATTGATCTGAGAAGAGGAGGCAACAAAAGTCAAACAGAGTTCACCAGGTAAAAAGCTACAGATGTCAAATAGTCACGTTTTAGTCCCAAGGTGGAAGATTGCTTTGAGCCTTTGTTTAAGCAAGTCTCTTAAAGGGGTGGTCTGATGTTAGACATCGATGGCATAGGTTAAGCTATAAATAACCAATAGGTGCAAATACAAAGGGAACATCATGTATTTCCAGAAAGAGGACCAATGACTCCCTGTCCTATCTGGCACCTGTATGGAGAAGTGGCCAAGCATGTTACAAATACAGTTGAGCAAGTATGGATGGATATTGCAGAAATGCTCTTAGAAGATTCACACATAAGATTCACTTGTAAGGATATCATCGTGAAAATAAAATTTAAGGAGTGGAACCATCAGTTTAACAACTTGCTCAGTATACTCCACAAATCCTTCCTTCAGTTCTTTAGCATAGCAAACCTGTAAACACAAGAGAAGTAAAGTCAATGAATGTGTTCTTTTGCTCCATACAAAACATAAGTTTGATGGAATAATTTACAAAGTAAACAAAGCAAACAAATATTTCCAAGCTTTTCTCCAGTACTTTCACCTGTCAAGTGAATGGCTTTGCAACTATCTAAATCAGTGATTCTCAAAGCTGCAAGAATGGCCTCACCAGTGAGACGCCTACTTACTAACGGGTGATGTGCAGCTGGTGATCACATTCTGTAGTCTTTTCTGCGGCTTCAATAACTGACAGTTTAGTAGCACAAATGGCTTACTGTGTACCTATTTTATTGATCTGTTGAGTTCCCACAATTTAGAAAGCGATTTTTTCACCATCGACTCCTGCTGCAGATGGAAAGGCCCCCCTAGTTCTCAAAACGCTCTTCAGATGGGTAAAGGGGAAATATTACGGCCGATACTACCACATCATAACCACATGTATCTGTGATGTTTAACCCCTTAACGACCTTTGACGCATACGCTGCGTCATGAAAGTCGGTGCCAAAACGACCTATGACGCAGCGTATGCGTCATGGAATGATCGCGTCCCTGCAGATCGGGTGAAGGGGTTAACTCCTATTTTACCCGATCTGCAGGGAGAGGGGGAGTGGTGCTTCAGCCCAGGGGGGGTGGCTTCACCCCCCCGTGGCTACGATCGCTCTGATTGGCTGTTGAAAGTGAAACTGCCAATCAGAGCGATTTGTAATATTTCACCTAAAAAACTGGTGAAATATTACAATCCAGCCATGGCCGATGCTGCAATAACATCGGCCATGGCTGGAAATACTAAAGTGCCCCCCCCCCACACCCACCGATCGCCCCCCCAGTGCTCCGTTAGTCCTCCGGTCCCCTCCGTCCGCCTGCCGGCTCCCCCGTCCTGCTGTCCGCTCCCTCCTTGCTCAGATCCCCCCCCCTGTGCTCCGATCACCCCCCCTGTGCTCCGATCCACCCCCCCACCACCCCTTCATACTTACCGATCCTCCCGGTGTCCGGCCGTCTCCTCCCTGGGCGCCGCCATCTTGGAAAATGGCGGGCGCATGCTCAGTGCGCCCGCCGAATCTGCCAGTCGGCAGATTCCTTACAGGTACATTTTGATCGCTGTGGTAGGTTCTATCACAGCGATCAAAATAAAAAAAATAATAAATAAACCCCCCCCCCTTTATCACCCCCATAGGGACAATAATAAAATAAAGAATTTTTTTTTTTTTTTTTTTTTCCACTAGGGTTAGGGTTAGAACTAGGGTTAGAACTAGGGGTAGGGTTAGGGGTAGGGTTAGGGTTACGGGTAGGGTTAGGGGTAGGGTTATGGCATGTGCACACAGAGCGGATCGGCCGTGGATCCGCAGCGGATCGGCCGCGGATCCGCAGCGGATCGGCAGCGGATTGGCAGCGGACCCGCAGCGGATTGGCCGCGGATCCGCCGCGGATCGGCAGCGGATCGGCAGCGGATCCGCAGCGGATCAGCAGCGGATCCGCAACGGATCCGCAGCGGATCCGCAGCGGATCGGCCGCGGATCCGCAGCGGATTGGCAGCGGATCCGCAGCGGATTGGCAGCGGATCCGCAGCGGATTGGCAGCGGATTGGCCGCGGATCCGCAGCGGATTGGCCGCTGCGAATTCGAAGCAGTTTTCCATCAGGTTTACAGTACCATGTACACCTAAGGAAAACCAAATCCGCTGTGCCCATGGTGCGGAAAATTCCGTGCAGAAACGCTGCGTTGTATTTTCCGCAGCATGTCAATTCTTTGTGCGGATTCCGCAGCGTTTTACACCTGTTCCTCAATAGGAATCCGCAGGTGAAATCCGCACAAAAAAACACTGGAAATCTGCTGTAAATCTGCAGGTAAAACGCAGTGCCTTTTACCTGCAGATTTTTCAAAAATCGTGCGGAAAAATCTCACACGAATCCGCAACGTGGGCACATAGCCTTAGAGTTAGGGTTGGAATTAGAGTTAGGGTTGGAATTAGGGCTAGGGTTTGAAATAGGGTTAAGATTAGGCTTGTGGTTAGGGTTACGGATAGGGTTAGGGGTGTGTTGGGGTTACAGTTGTGGTTAGGGTTGGGATTAGGGTTACGGTTGGGATTAGGGTTAGGATTAGGGTTGGAATTAGGGTTACGGGTGTGTTGCGGTTAGGGTTGTGGTTAGGGGTGTGTTGGGGTTAGGGTTGTGATTAGGGTTATGGCTACAGTTGGGATTAGGATTAGGGGTGTGTTGGGGTTAGTGTTGAAGTTAGAATTGAGGGGTTTCCACTGTTTAGGCACATCAGGGGTCTCCAAACGCAACATGGCGCCACCATTGATTCCAGCCAATCTTGCGTTCAAAAAGTCAAATGGTGCTCCCGCCCTTCCAAGCCCCGACGTGCGCCCAAACAGTGGTTTACCCCCACATTTGGGGTACCAGCGTACTCAGGACAAACTGGGCAACAACTGTTGGGGTCCAATTTCTCCTGTTACCCTTGCAAAAATAAAAAATTACTTGCTAAAACATAATTTTTGAGGAAAGAACAATTATTTTTTATTTTCACGGCTCTGCGTTATAAACTTCTGTGAAGCACTTGGGGGTTGAAAGTGCTCACCACACATCTAGATAAGTTCCTTCGGGGGTCTAGTTTCCAAAATGGGGTCACTTGTGGGGTGTTTCTACTGTTTAGGCACATCAGGGGCTCTGCAAATGCAATGTGACGCCCGCAGACCATTCCATCAAAGTCTGCATTTCAAATGTCACTACTTCCCTTCCGAGCCCTGACGTGCGCCCAAACAGTGGTTTACCCCCACATATGGGGTATCAGCGTACTCACAACAAACTGGGCAACAAATATTGGGGTCCAAATTCTCCTGTTACCCTTGTGAAAATAAAAAATTGCTTGCTAAAACATCTTTTTTGAGGAAAGAAAAATGATTTTTTATTTTCACGGCTCTGCGTTGTAAACTTCTGTGAAGCACTTGGGGGTTGAACGTGCTCACCACACATCTAGATAAGTTCCTTGGGGGGTCTAGTTTCCAAAATGGGGTCACTTGTGGGGGGTTTCTACTGTTTAGGCATATCAGGGGCTCTGCAAACGTAACATGATGCCCGCAGACCATTCCATCAAAGTCTGCATTCCAAAACGTCACTACTTCCCTTCCGAGCCCCGGCATGTGCCCAAACAGTGGTTTACCCCCACATATGGGGTATCAGCGTACTCAGGAGAAACTGGACAACAACTTTTGGGGTCCAATTTCTCCTGTTACTCTTGCAAAAATAAAAAATTCTGGGCTAAAAAAATATTTTTGAGGAAAGGAAACACATTTATTATTTTCACGGCTCTGCATTATAAACTTCTGTGAAGCACTTGGGGGTTCAAAGTGCTCACCACACATCTAGATAAGTTCCCTTGGGGGTCTAGTTTCCAAAATGGAGTCACTTGTGGGGAGTTCCTACTGTTTAGGCACATCAGGGGCTCTGCAAACGCAACATGATGCCCGCAGAGCATTCCATCAAAGTCTGCATTTCAAAACGTCACTACTTCCCTTCCGAACCCCGACGTGTGCCAAAACAGTGGTTTACCCCCACATATGGGGTATCAGCGTACTCAGGAGAAACTGGACAACAACTTTTGGGGTCCAATTTCTCCTGTTACTCTTGCAAAAATAAAAAAATTCTGGGCTAAAAAAATATTTTTGAGGAAAGGAAACACATTTTTTATTTTCACGGCTCTGCGTTATAAACTTCTGTGAAGCACTTGGGGGTTCAAAGTGCTCACCACACATCTAGATTAGTTCCTTGGGAGGTCTAGTTTCCAAAATGGGGTCACTTGTGCGGGAGCTCCAATGTTTAGGCACACAGGGGCTCTCCAAACGCGACATGGTGTCCGCTAATGATTGGAGCTAATTTTCCATTCAAAAAGCCAAATGGCGTGCCTTCCCTTCCGAGCCCTGCCGTGCGCCCAAACAGTGGTTTACCCCCACATATGGGGTATCATCGTACTCAGGACAAACTGGACAACAACATTTGGGATCCAATTTCTCCTATTACCCTTGGGAAAATAAAAAATTCTGGGCTAAAAATCATTTTTGAGGAAAGAAAAATTATTTTTTTATTTTCACGGCTCTGCGTTATAAACTTCTGTGAAGCACCTGGAGGTTATAAGTGCTCACTATGCATCTAGATAAGTTCCTTGGGGGGTCTAGTTTCCAAAATGGGGTCACTTGTAGGGGAGCTCCAATGTTTAGGCACACAGGGGCTCTCCAAACGCGACATGGTGTCCGCTAACGATTGGAGCTAATTTTCCATTCAAAAAGTCAAATGGCACGCCTCCCTTTCCGAGCCTTGCCGTGCACCCAAACAGTGGTTTACCCCCACATATGAGGTATCGGCATACTCAGGAGAAATTGCCCAACAAATTTTAGGATCCATTTTATCCTGTTGCCCATGTGAAAATGAAAGAATTGAGGCTAAAAGAAATTTTGTGTGAAAAAAAAAGTACTTTTTCATTTTTGCGGATCAATTTGTGAAGCACCTGGGGGTTTAAAGTGCTCACTATGCCTCTAGATGAGTTCCTTGGGGGGTCTAGTTTCCAAAATGGGGTCACTTGTGGAGGAGCTCCAATGTTTAGGCACACAGGGGCTTTCCAAACGCGACATGGTGTCCGCTAACGATGGAGATAATTTTTCATTCAAAAAGTCAAATGGCGCTCCTTCCCTTCCGAGCCTTACCATGTGCCCAAACAGTGGTTTACCCCCACATGTGAGGTATTGGTGTACTCAGAAGAAATTGCACAACAAAATTTAGGATCCATTTTATCCTGTTGCCCATGTGAAAATGAAAAAATTGAGGCTAAAATAATTTTTTTGTGAAAAAAAAGTACTTTTTCATTTTTTCGGATCAATTTGTGAAGCACCTGGGGGTTTAAAGTGCTCACTATGCTTCTAGATAAGTTCCTTGGGGGGTCTAGTTTCCAAAATGGGGTCACTTGTGGGGGAGCTCCAATGTTTAGGCACACAGGGGCTCTCCAAACGTGACATGGTGTGGGCTAAAGATTGGAGCCAATTTTTCATTCAAAAAGTCAAATGGCGCTCCTTCCCTTCCGAGCCCTGCCGTGCGCCCAAACAGTGGTTTACCCCCACATATGAGGTATCAGCGTACTCAGGACAAATTGGACAACAACGTCCGTGGTCCAGTTTCTCCTTTTACCGCTGGGAAAATAAAAAAATTGTTGCTAAAAGATCATTTTTGTGACTAAAAAGTTAAATGTTCATTTTTTACTTCCATGTTGCTTCTGCTGCTGTGAAACACCTGAAGGGTTAATAAACTTCTTGAATGTGGTTTTGAGCACCTTGAGGGGTGCAGTTTTTAGAATGGTGTCACTTTTGGGTATTTTCAGCCATATAGAACCCTCAAAATGACTTCAAATGTGAGGTGGTCCCTAAAAAAAATGGTTTTGTAAATTTTGTTGTAAAAATAAGAAATCACTGGTCAAATTTTAACCCTTATAACTTCCTAGCAAAAAAAAAAAATGTTTCCAAAATTGTGCTGATGTAAAGTAGACATGTGGGAAACGTTATTTATTAACTATTTTGTGTCACATAACTCTCTGGTTTAACAGAATAAAAATTCAAAATGTGAAAATTGCGAAATTTTCAAATTTTTTGCCAAATTTCCGTTTTTTTCACAAATAAACTCAGAAATTATCGACCTAAATTTACCACTAACATGAAGCCCAATATGTCACGAAAAAACAATCTCAGAATCGCTAGGATCCGTTGAAGCGTTCCTGAGTTATTACCTCATAAAGGGACACTGGTCAGAATTTCAAAAAACGGCAAGGTCATTAAGGCCAAAATAGGCTGGGTCATGAAGGGGTTAATATTGCTTTGAGGAATATGGGTTAAGATCACTGAAGGGTATGAAATTTACACGAGCAGTGGTTTATGTGGCGTATATTATGTATTATATATTGGGTTTGTCATCTTTGTTGGGATATGTATTCGTAGAGGTGTTGGTTTTAAATGGTTCATTCTTGGACTTTACTTTTTCATATGGGGCTAAGAGCTTACTGGAGGGTATTGACAAACTACATGCCTGCTCTGTCTTGCGACAATCTCCTCCAGTTCAGAACACTCACAGAAGGCTTCTACTTTCAAATCTCCTTTTGGTGAGATCACATTGACTGAGCACCACCTTCTCTTCCACTCTGTTGACAGGGTGTCACTGCCCATGTCATGTTGATTGATAGCCAGCTCCCTGCTGTCTAATTGCATGACGCCCCATCAACAGAACAGGGGGGGGGGGGGGGGGGAAGAGAGCCTCTCTACTGATAAAAGGTCAAAGGAAGCAGGAGAGTCGCCGCCTGAGCTGAGGCAGAGTGTGTTGAAGGGCAGAACAGGCAAGTAGTTAACTACCTGCTGGCAAGTTCTTAGCCACATACAAAGAAATAAATCAAAGCATCAGATATCTTAGTAACGATTGATATCTATTACATTACATTGTGGTTTATTTGCTCAATAAAGCTGTATCACTGGTTAAGGAGTAACCATCATTTTAATTAAAAAAATCAGTAGTATACATGAAAATAAACTTTATAATATATCTTAGCTTCTTTCTGAGCCATTTTTAAAATTCTCCATTTTTATGTAAAATCTGTATTCAGTGAAGACAGATTGTTACATTGCTAAGATAGACAGTGGTGGTTTCTACTATTAATATTCCATATAGAGGAAGAGAGTGAGCTGCTAGAGGCAGAGCTCCAACCTCCTCCTCCATCCATGTAGACAAGAGGAGGTTGGAGCACTGCCTCTATCACCTCCCTCTTCCTCTTTCAATCTGTCTCAACTGAATAAAGACTACGCAGGAATTGCAAAATTTGAAAGCGAACACTCAGTTGTGGCTCAGAAAGAGGATTTCTCCGATAAGATATATTACAAAACAGCTTAATTTTCAGGTTTATCAAGGACTTGCGGAATAAAAATGTAAACAATGGTTACTCTATTTATTGCATGATGTTTCTGACATTGACATGTTAATTCTGTGTTGGTAGGAATACAAATTATAAAATCCATTTTATGTACATGATACTCACCAACATCTGGCATGCAGTTGCTTTTTCTTCAAGTCCAGCAGTTTTGATTCCAAAACTTTGCTGGTCTCCTAAATTAACAAACTCCCATCCATCATCGTCCCCCATATTCTCCATATCTTGAGCTGTAGAATTTTGGAAAAAAAAAAAAAAATCTAAAACTTGCAAATCAAGGTTGTCACACCGTAAAGGTTTATGTTTGCCTACAATGGGAAAATCTTGTTTTATGAAACTGTAGGCCATAAGTTGCCATGTAATATAACCCCTTAAGAACCAGGGAAGTTTTCACTTTTGAGCCTTTGTTTATTGGAATAATTTTACATATCCAGATGATTCGTAGAGTTTTTTTTGTGTTACACATTATACATCAAGTCAGTAGTAAATATAGGTCGATATCCAGTTTGCACTGCGAAATCCTATGGTAGAACTACTTTAAGCCTTAAAGTAGAATTACGCAAAAACAAATTTAACCAGCAACAATTTTCCCAATTGGTTGATAAATATGATATGCTAGTTATCCATTTTTTTTAAATAGGGAATACAATTACCAATATCAACAGATCTAAAACTCACTGTCGAGAAGAGCCACCTCTGGTTTAATTGAAGCAGTTTTCATGAGAGGTCCCATGACCACAGGAAGATACTGCTGGAATTCTTTCCCAAGGATTTTGCACATACGTGCCCATGCAGAAATCATATATGAAATCTTAAATACATGAGAAAATAAATTAATAACCAATCCAAATGGTCTAAGCAAAAGAGAATTAATATTTTATTGTACAGGTCTTTAACTGTGGTAAAGCATTTTTAGTTTAGCCTTGAGTAATAGATATAAATGGAGAAAAAGCAAGCTCACCATGGTCTGCATGGTAACTGTGGGTGCCTTAAAGCACATGTCAAACTCTGGCCCACGGGATAAATCTGGATGCCGACAGTTGAAAGCAATGATAGCAGAGGGAGACGTCAGCTGACACTCCCTCAGCCATCATTCTCTCTCTGCGTGTGACGCATCTGTGCAGCATCACTGCAACACGCCAGCTGTGCTTAACAGTAGGTTCTGAGCGCTCACTGGCGAGGCCAAAGCTGTAGGGTACCATGGAGAGGTGACTTTAATGTGGGGCCATTATACTGCATGGAGTATATATATGCGGGGCCCATTATACTGCATGGAGTATATATATATGCGGGGCCCATTATACTGCATGGAGGGCTATGCGGGGCCTATTTTACTGCATGGAGGGCTATGCGGGGCCCATTATACTGCATGGAGGGCTATGCGGGGCACATTATAATGCATGGAGGGCTATGCGGGGCACATTATACTGAATGGAGGGCTATGCGGGGCACATTATACTGCATGGAGGGCTATGTGGGGCCCACCATGGATGGAATCACCATAATTTGCTGAGAACAGTAAAGTATGAGGGGTATAGTAAAGTGATCAGACCGTGTATGTGGAGGGTACTATGGAGAAATTCAATGTGGGGGATCTTAAGGTGTTTGGCGGGTGAACACTTGTTGGCATCATATTTTATCTGAATTAAAAGTTTGTATCTTTTGGTATTACATACTTCAATTAGGCCATTGGGCATGTGCTTTTATTGTCCTTACATAACATTAGAATAATACAGTATGCACCATTTGTCATTATGTGTTTATTTTCTAAGACCTATTAAAGTGAATCTGTCAGCAGGACTTTACAGAGTATACTACAGGCAGTGTCAGGTTGGCAGTGTTAAACTGATTAAAATGATACCTGGGGTGAAGAAATCAGTCTTGTGGAATGAGTGTTAGACATTTTCAGTTAATGATATGCTCGTGCTACGGGCCAGGACTTTAGGCAGAGTCTTATGTTGCTGCTCTAAGCCAGAGAAACCAAGGAAAGACCTGTCCATAAGCCCACCCAAAGCACAGTCTGTCTATATGTTGAGGAACATGTTTGTGCTTTGGGGCGGGCCTGTGTCCAGGTATTTCCTTGGTTTCTCTGGCTTAGAGCAGCAACATAAGACTCTGCCTACAGTCCAGCCGCGGAACATGGGCATATCATTAACTGAAAACGGACACCGATTACACAAGAACTTCAAGACTGATTTCTTCCCCCCATGTATCATTTTAATCAGTTTAACACTGCAAACCTGACAATGGCTGTAGTTTACTTTGTAAAACACCAAGGTTACTTACCGGTAGCAGGTTTTTTTCTGGAACCTATAACAGCACACCTGAGAGAAAGACCTACCGAGCCAGGACAGGAAACCTACTGAAATAATAGGGCAGTACCTCTCCCCCGTGTCAGTTGGGCTACAGAGCATGAGAAGACTAGGAGGTAGCCACGGCTCTGGTGGAGTGAGCCTTGATGCCTTCAGGAACCGGAGCGCCACTCACAGAGTAAGAAACTAATGGCCTCCCTGATTTATCTGGCAATGGTACTCTTAAGACACCCCATATACCCCTTTCTGCTACCCCAGGTGGTTATGAATAGGGAGTGGACCTTTCTCCACTGACTGGTCATGGACATATATTCTAACATGGCCCTCCTCTCGTCTAAGGTATGGAATTTTCCTTCCCCAGGATTTTTAGGGTTATTGCAAAAAGAGGGCAAAGAAATTTCCTGGCTCCTATGAAAACAATTTGGTTGTCATACAGCCGAGTGTAGGGGTGACATAGACAGGGCTTGTATGTCACTTGCATCTTTCTTTGACAGTAAGGTACTCCCTGTCTTGGTGGACAATAATGGAGCATTTGTCGTCATGGATTCAGTGGTTAAGGCCAGTGAAGGACATTCACGACGGACTCGAGCTATATAAATAAATAATAATAATGACCCGAGCATGGTGACCACGGAGAAAGGGGAGAAAGTGTCTCAAGGCTCTTTCAAGTTCAAATCCTGATCCCTTTCTAGAGACTAGGTCCTCTGCACCGAGTCAGCCCGCAGATGTGCCCCCCATCCGTTATTGCTCGAGTCCGTTGTGAATGTCCTTCACTGGCCTTAACCACTGAATCCCTGACGACAAATGCTCCATTATTGTCCACCAAGACAGGGAGTCCCTTACTGTCAAAGAAAGATGCAAGTCCCTCTAAATGTCCTTTTAACAACCTCTGTGCAGACAGGACCTCCCACTGTAACTGCCTCAGGTGAAATTGGGCCCATCTTACTGCCGATATACAAGATGTTAGGGATCCTAGCAAAGACATCACTTTTCTTAGTGTCGTTTTTGGCTAATGTATTGCAGACAGTGCCAAGGCCATTATTTTGGCTACTTTGTCCTCTACTAGGAGACAGTTCTGGCGCTCTGAGTCCCAAAACAACCCCAGGAAGGATTGTACTCGTTTCGGTTTTAGCCTTGATTTGAGGGTATTTATCATCCAGGCCAGCTTCTCCAGGACCACAGTCACCTCCCTCACCTGCTCTGCACAGTGATCTTCTGACCTTCCGACTAAGGAAGTCGTCCAGGTAGGGGATTGATAACGATGTTTTGAGAACGAAGGTAGGTCATCATCTCAGATATTACCTTGGTAAATATTCTCAGAGCAACTGACAGTCCGAATGGGAGGGCCGTAATACTGGTAATGCCTGACCCGTCTCTAGACAAAGAGCCAACCTCAGGAATTTCTGATGGTCCTGATGGATTGGGATGTAATAGGCATCCTTTATGTCGATCGCCATGAAACAATTCTGGAATAACAGCTTTATAGCTGTGCTCACCAACTCCATCTTGAAGGAATAATTCACAATCCATCGGTTGAGCTTTCTCAGGTTGATAGTCCTTAGAGAATCATCTGACTTCTTTATCAAAAAGAGAGGGAAATAAAATCCCCTTCCCATTTCTTCCACCGGGACTTCGCACAGAACTCGCTTTTGCAAGAGTCCCAAGATCTCCGCCTCCAGGGCCAGTTTTCCTGGTGATTTCCTGCGGGGTGTTAGTATAAAGATCTGGCGAGGTGAATGAACAAATTCTATCTTCAGACCGTGTTTGATGACACTCAAGATCCAGTAACTGGGGGAGATGTTCACCCCGGCAGGGAGAAAGAGGGAGAGCCTCCCCCCACCTCTGACCTTATGTCATTGGGAGGGTTTTTTCGAAGATGTAGAGGGCCCTCTGAACATATATCCGGACCCCTTTCTAACCTTGAAGTCCCAAGCTTTTCCTTTCTCCTGGAGGTCGTCCCCCATTAAATTTCCTCCTCTAAAAAGAAGGTTTCCTAGCTTCCACTGGTAAACAAGGGAATCCCTCCTTGTCACCTGCCTTCTCCAAATTGTCCTCTAGCTTGTGCCTGAAGAGAAACTGGCCATCACATGGGATGGAGCACAGTTTTTTTTGAAGGCAAGTCTCCTGGACATCCTTTCAGCCACAAGGCCCGAGTAGCTGCATTGGATAGGCTCCCTGACCTAGCCACTAACCTCACGGAGTCTGCTAAGGTTTCTGCTAGAAAGGCTGCTGCTTGGGGGGCGTGGCCTGGCACTCGATGTGAGTTGACGGCTCCTGTGATCTCTCTGCTGCATTGCTTCATTTATCCGGTTTAAAGTCCCTCCGGAGTGCTGATAACGATCTGTGCTGGTGGGGAGTGGAAGCAGACCCCTGACAAGCTGTGCTGTGGTGACCCGAGGTCATGGTGAGGAGACACCAGCAGGATGCGAGGACAGGAGCTGGGAGCCGAGCTGAAGTTGGCGTCGAGAGCATGGAGGAAGCTGAGAAGGCAGACGCTGCAAATGCCTCCTACGCACGGAGACTGGAGATTGCAGCCAAATTGGAGAAGTTTGCAAGGCTGGAAGGAGCAGCAAAGGTGATGGATGAAGGGGGAGACCGAGGTGAAGGAAGTCTCAGAGGCTGATTCGGTAAAGGAGGGGTTAATGGGTGAGGATGAACGGCAGGAAAAGGAGAGTGTGGAGCAGGAAGACACTAAGGAGCCTGCTATAGGGGAACCCACATTGAAGGATGTATATGACTTGGTTAGGTTCTGTAAGACTGCACTAACAGCCCTTACAAAGAGAATGGACGGGGCTAAAGAAGAAAGGTCCAGCATGAAGGCAGCCAAAAATAAAACTGACACCAGAGTGGAAGCAGTGGATTAGAGAGTGAGTGTGCTGGAAGACCAACTCTCTAAAATGCAGAAGTCCCACACTCAATGTTTGCAGAGATGTGCTGCCCTGGCTGATAAAAATGACGACTTGGAAAACAGCTCAAGGGCGGAATGATGTGAGATTAGTGGGCATCCCCGAGAAGGTGGAAGGGACCGATCCCACAGGGTTTATTGAGGACTGGCTCCGCACTAAAATTGGGGCCGATAACTTGACCAAACTTTATGCGGTGGAAAGAGCACACCACGTTCCCATGAAACCCCTCCTGCCGGGATCCCCCCCCCCCCCGGTACTATCCTTGCTAGGATCCTGAATTATGGTACGTTCACATTTGCGTTGTGCGCCGCAGCGTCGGCGCCGCAACGCACAACGCAAACCGAAACGCAGCAAAACGCATGCACAACGCTGCGTTTTGCGCCGCATGCGTCCTTTTTTTCATTGTTTTTTGACGCAGCAAAAATGCAACTTGCTGCGTCCTCTGCGCCCAGACGCGGGCGCCGCAGGGACGCATGCGGCGCAAAACGCAAGTGCGACGCATGTCCATGCGCCCCCATGTTAAATATAGGGGCGCATGACGCATGCGACGACGCTGCGGCGCACACCGCAAATGTGAACGTAGGGTTATAGAGACAGACATTATATTAAGGAAAGCAAGAACGGCCAACGATCTGTGCTTTAATGGCCAAAAGATTTCCATTTATCCTGATTATTCGGCCGAGGTGCAAAAGCAGATGATGCAATATGGTGCAGTGAAGAAAAGACAGACTTGGCTTTGGCTTATTCTACCTTATACCTGGCAAAGCTCAGGGCTGTGGCCCTGGGAACAGTGCATTTTTTTCCCAACACCGGATGAGGCCGCAAAATGGCTTGACAAACAAGCGGCTCCAGGCGTGAAGTGAGCACGGTGAAATCCCTCGCCGTGTCATGTTGTTCTTTGACAAAGAGAAACTAAAAGATAGTGCTGTTATATGGAGGTTTCTGGTTCCTGCATATTAATCGATATGGACTATGGGGGGACTGATTGTAATAATGTCTATATGCATATGCGGAGGAGGTGTGGAGGAGTTTTAGATAGATAATGGTTCAGAGGTAACGTTTATAGGGTAGCTAGACGTTGGAGTACCCACTCTCTGGTAAGAGGGAAAAATACAACGGGAGAACTGTTATGTTTGTTGGGTTACTGTATATGGAGGGAGGAGGGGCTAATTGTTTAGGGAAGAGTTTTATTGCACACGGGAGGTGCAAGATATTTTCAAGGGTCAGGAACTTGCATGTATAGAATTGTATGATGGATGATAGAATTAAAATCCTTAGTTGGAATGTAAGGCTATGTGCACACGTAGGGAGGGTCCTCTGCGGGTTCTCCCGCAGCGGATTTGATAAATCTGCAGGGCAAAACCGCTGCGGTTACCCCTGCAGATTTATCACGGTTTGTCTTGCGGTTTCCGCTGCGGGTTTACTCCTACTATTGAAGCTGCATATGCAACAATATGCAGCATCAATAGTAATGTTAAAAATAATTAAAAAATGGTTATATACTCACCCTCTGACGTCCCGATCTCCTCGGCGCTGCACGCGGCGGTCCGGTTCCAAAGATGCTGTGCGTGAAGGATCTTCGTGACGTCACGTCATGTGACCGCGAAGTCATCGCAGGTCCTGCTCGCACAGCAACCCTGAGACCGGACGGCCGCGTGCAGCGCTGAGAGATGAGTATATCATTTTTAATTTTAATTTTTTTTTTTTTTACACAAATATGGTTCCCAGGGCCTGGAGGAGAGTCTCCTCCTCCACCCCGGGTACCATCTGCACATGATCCGCTTACTTCTCGCATCGTGGGCATAGCCCCATGCGGGAAGTAAGCGGATCAATGCATTCCTATGTGTGCAGAATCGCCGCGATTCTGCACAAAATAAGTGACATGCTGCGGAATGTAAACCGCTGCGTTTGAGCGTTTTTTCCCGCAGCATGTGCACAGCGGATTGCGGTTTCCATAGGTTTACATGTAACTAAAATAATGGAAACTGCTGTGGACCCGCAGCTGCAGAAACGCTGTGGATCCGCGGTAAAAACTGCAACGTGTGCACATAGCTTAAGTGGACTGTCAGATGGAACACGAAGAATGGCGATCATGGAATATGCCAAGAGGAGGAGGCCGGATGTTCTATGCCTCCAGGAGACTCATTTACTATGGGAAAAGCTGGAGGTGTTGAAGAGAAGGTGGATTGGGAGAGCATATCATTCCACGTATTCTTCAAATGCTAGAGGGGTCTCTATTAATAGGAGCGTCTACACCATTTGAAGAAATTCAAAGCCATGTTGATAGTGAAGGACAGTATATTTTTTGTTATTTGTAAAATTTATCGGCAATCATTATGTATAGTAGCTATGTACATACCAAAAAAAACTAGAGATAGAGGGCACCATCTAGCTAATAATTAAAGATGCTCAACCCGCAGCATGTCAAACCAGTACAATAAACCAAAAAGAAAGAGACATGCATAGCTGCAGGGATCATCAAAATATAACAAATTTTATTGAATCATAGTCCTAAAACCACACCACTTATAGTTAAAAGCATTTAAAAATACATTAAACACAAAAAGAATCTACCCAAGAGGATAGTGGGAAGACAGATTTATACACGCAGGTGCGGACCCTTTTATCAAAATACCTCCATACTCATAGTACAACAAGTTGTTCTCTCTAAAGAGAATACAATAAAGCTAAATTGGTACCCAATATATAAGAATGAAAAATCCAATAGTTAGGACAGTATAAATGGACAATCATGTCTTGGCCACATAGACTATTAACATAGTGCCACAGCTGAATACATAAATAGTTACCAAAATGAACTGGCTGTGAAGGCAAGATAGAAAGTCTGAAGGCAAGTACTGCTTATGGCAAAAATAGGTTCCTAATGGACATGCTCATACCATCAATGCGGCCAGGCAGGCTGAAATGAAAGGAAGAGGGACTGGATCCTGCGTGGTCAACCCGACGCGTATCGTCACCGAAGTGACTTCATCAGGGGTAAAGGTAGCAAATGTCTGGCAGTTTTGGCTTCATAGGGGGGACTAGGCAGGGGTGTCCACTGTCACCGCTGCTTTTTGCTTTGGCAGTGGATCCTTTGGCGCAGACAATTAGGAGGATGGCTTTGGTTAAAGGGTTCAGATATGGCGTAGTAGAAGAAAAAGTATCCCTGTATGCAGATGATGCGTTGCTTTTTTTTTGGAGGATTCCGGAGTCGTTATTGAGAACAATGGATATTATTAAAACATTTGGGATTATATCGGGATTAAAAATTAACTGGGAAAAATCCACTGTCATGGCTGTAGATGACTGTTGTTGATTTGCCAATGTCGGGGGAGGGTAGTAGGTTTGCAGTGGTGAGACAGTTTAAATACCTGGGCATTCAGGAGTCACTCCCGATTTCAAGCTATGCAGATTTGAATCTGATTCCACTGCTGATTAAGTTAAGGAGTAAAGTAGAGGCATGGTGTAAACTGTATCTTTCAGTAGTGGGAAGAATTAATTTACGATGATTTTGATGCCCCAACTGCTGTACGTCTTGTACAATGCCCCTATATAATTCCCTAGGCGGTGTTTTCGTACTATTGACTATATTTAGGGATTTTGTGGGGGGAAAAAAGCAGCCGAGGATCAGACTTGAGATATTGCAGAGGCCCAAGGATGGATGGGAACTGGCGCTTCCGAACCCTTGGATTTATTACTTAGCTGCTCAGGGCCAACAGATGAGGGGGTGGAGGGAAGTGTCTAGGGCAGGTTCAATACAAAAGGTCTCGGTCCAGGTGATGGGGAGGGATCCCTTGGTTCAGGGGTTGGAGGCTGGCAGTGTCAGGAAGATGGGTTTGGTGTATCCTACTTTAGAGCCGATACATACACTGTTCCAAATTATTATGCAAATAATATTTCCTCATATTTTCTCTAAATTACCTATCTGAATTGCAGTCATTGTTATTTTCCAGTCATCTACTATTCTAGTATAATTGCAATGTTTTGGAACAAACTGCCTATGAAAACAGTATCTTTTTTTTTTTTTTTTAAATAAACACTCAAAATTTATTTTGAACAAAAAAATGGTCAATTGTGAAGTTATAAGCTTATTACAAAATTAAATCAAACAGTTTTCAAGTGAAAACTTTATTCTAGGTGATGTTACATTTGCACATAGGACCCCTTGTTCGAAAGAAGCTTCTGAACCCTCTCGTCCATTGAATTTATCAGTTTTTGGATGGTTTCTGCTTCAATTGTTTTGCATGTGGACAGAATACCCTCCCAGAGCTGTTGCTTAGATGTGAACTGCCGCCCGCCATCATAAGACACTCCTTTTGATGATGCTCCAGAGGTTCTCAATGGGGTTGAGGTCAGGGGAAGATGGTGGCCACACCATAAGTTTGTCCTCTTTTATGCCCATAGCAGCCAGAGATGCAGATGTGTTTTTTGCAGCATGAAAATGATCTTGCTGCGGAAAGCACGGTTCTTCCTCTTGAACCATGGCAGGAAGTGTTTTAGAAACTTCACATAGATTATGGAGTTCATCTTTACCCCTTCAGGGATCATAAAGGGGCCGACAATCTCTCTCCCCATGAGTCCAGCCAAAAACATTACTCCACCTCCTCCTTGTTGGCACCTTAGCTGTGTTTTCATGGGGTGTCCATCAACCAGCCATCCTCCACTCCATCCATCTGGACCATCGAGCGTTGCACGGCACTCATCGGTGAACAAAACAGTTTGGAAGTCAGTCTTCATGTATCGTTTGGCCCACTGGAGCCGTTTCTGCTTGTGTGCAGTGGATAGAGGTGGTCGACAGGATGGCTTACGCACAGCTGCAAACCTCTGAAGGACCCTGCATCTTGTTGTTCTGGGGACGTTGGAGGCACCTGCAGCTTCAAAAACTTGTCTGCTGCTATGACAAGGCATTTTTGCAGCTGCTCTTTTAACCTTACGCAATTGCCTTTTGGAAAGAGTCCTCAATTTTTCCTTATCAGCACGCACACGTGTGTGCTGGGAATCAGCTACATACTTCTTGATTGTGCGATGATCACGATGAAGTGTTAATTGTAGTCATGCCTTGACCTAAATACTCCACAATTTGTTGCTTCTCAGCAGCCGACACATCCTTTTTCTTTCCCATTTTGGCAAAAAATGTAGGCTGCTTAATAATGTGGAACAGCCTTCTTAAGTAGTCTTGCCTTTATTTGGACACACCTGCCAAACTAATTTGGACAGGTATCTGCAATTGCTTTCAGTGATATAAAGACCCCTGACAGACATCACCATCAATGAGTTTAAATGACAAACAAAAAAATTCTAACCTTATCACTCCTAAACTCTTTGTGCATAATAATTTGGAACACAGTGTAAAGTCTGGGAGGCAATTAAAAAGATTAGGGGCTTGGAGCACTTGACAAATTTTTCTTCGATAAGGCAAAACGAGACTACCGGAATTTGTTAAAATGGGATGAGACTGGGAATACAGTAAATGGTTCAGGTGCAGGACACGCAGGGACTGGTGCCCTTTGGAAAGTTGCAGGAGGATTATGGACTACCGGAGGTCTGCATTTTTCAATATGGGCAGTTTCGGCATGCTTATGTCATGCAGAGTAGGAGGATGAATATGGAGATTCACAAGGATATATTGATTATGTCTGAGCAGAGGGGGGAACAAAAGGGGTGGTGTCGGGCATTTATAAGGATCTAATGCATGCCTTTTTAAATAATTATCCTATTCGAGCACAGGGAAAATGGGAGGAGGAATTGGGTAGGATAGAGGAAGATAAATGGGAAGTGATTATGGAATATATACCCCAACTATCACTGAGTGAACCGGGCAGACTCTCGCAGATATATGTACTTCATAGAGTATATAGGACTCCTGAACGGCTGTATAGAGCGGGTCTGAGACAGACTTGAGTGTCCTTGGTGCCGGGTGGAGGGGGCTGGAATTCTACATATGTTACGGCAGTGTCCAAATCTGAACCCATATTGGACAGAGGTGCTTAATGCCATTCGGGAGCGTATGGTTGTAGGATTGAGAGGGATCCTGTGGTGTGTATTCTGGGATATGTGAAGGAGGTCCAGGTACATAAATATAAGGTGGCAATAGCTAGATTATTATATATTGCACAGAAACTAAATAGCCAGATACTGGCTAAATGAAGATCCGCAGACGTTGATGGAATTTTTCAGACAGTCTGACTATTGTAAATATGGAAAAATAACATTTATGTTAAGAGAAAAGGCATAAGAACATTTGAGACACTATGGACACCTTGGGTGGAGAGAAGAGGACCCTGAACTTAGGTTATACCATGCATTATTCGCTGCTCTTGTATGTAATGGGGGGAGGGGGAGGGGAAAGGAGGGAGGAAATTTCTGAAACTAATGACCATTGTTAATGTTGTTCTCATTGCGATTTTTGTTTTATTGCTTTGTACCTTGAATTTGGTTAAATAAAAATGTATCAAAGGCTGCTGCTCCCTGCAACAGTCATTTTGGACAAGATCTCATATCTCGGAACCTTACTCCTAAGGCCTCTTTCACACTTCCGTCGGTACGGGTCCGTCGCAATGCGTCGGGCCGACGTATCGACGGACGTTGCTAATTTTTTGCACGACGCGGGCAGCGGATGCAGTTTCGAAGCATCCGCTGCCCATTCTGCAGTCCGGTGAGGAGGGGGCGGAGTTTCGGCCGCGCATGTGCGGTCGAAAATGGCGGACGCGACGGACAAAAAAAGTTACATTGAACGTTTTTTGTGACGGCGGTCCACCAAAACACGACGGATCCGTCGCACGACGGACGCGACATGTGGCAATCCGTCACTAATACAAGTTTATGGGCAAAAAAACGCATCCTGCAAGCACATTTGCAGGATCCGTTTTTTGCCCTATTTGACGGATTGCAAAAAACGCTAGTGTGAAAGTAGCCTTAGTTGCTCTTCCATCTGTTGCAGCCAGACCATCAGGGAGTGGGCAGTACAAGCCAAGCTACTGCAGTGTTCAGACCCCCTGCAGCTGTCTCCCAGGTGTACCTCAGGAACCCATCAGTTTTCTTATCCAACAGGTCTCTAAGGGTACCGTCTCACAGTGGGACTTTTGTCGCTACGACGGTACGATCCGTGACGTTCCAGCGATATCCATACGATATCGCTGTGTCTGACATGCAGCAGCAATCAGGGACCCTGCTGAGAATCGTACGTCGTAGCAGATCGTTTGGAACTTTATTTCGTCGCTGGATCTCCCGCTGTCATCGCTGGATCGGTGTGTGTGACACCGATCCAGCGATGCGTTCGCTTGTAACCAGGGTAAACATCGGGTTACTAAGCGCAGGGCCGCGCTTAGTAACCCGATGTTTACCCTGGTTACCATCGTAAATGTAAAAAAAAAAAACCGTACATACTCACATTCCGGTGTCCGTCAGGTCCCTAGCCGTCTGCTTCCCGCACTGACTGACTCCCGGCCGTAAAGTGAAAGCAGAGCCCAGCGGTGACGTCACCGCTGTGCTCTGCTTTTTACTTTCCGGCTGGCACTCAGTCGGTGCGGGAAGCAGACGGCTAGGGACCTAACGGACACCGGAATGTGAGTATGTACTGTTTTTTTTTTTTTACATTTACGATGGTAACCAGGGTAAACATCGGGTTACTAAGCGCGGCCCTGCGCTTAGTAACCCGATGTTTACCCTGGTTACCCGGGGACTTCGGCATCGTTGGTCGCTGGAGAGCTGTCTGTGTGACAGCTCTCCAGCGACCACACAACGACTTACCAACGATCACGGCCAGGTCGTATCGCTGGTCGTGATCGTTGGTAAATCGTTTTGTGTAACAGTACCCTAAGTGTAACAGAAGCCTCAAAAGGCAAGGACGATTTTTTAAAGCATCCTGCTACTGCCAGATCTCTCCAGCTTCTTCCATTCTTTATCTATGAGCACCTTTATCCTAGAATTAACAGGAAAGGTGCGCTTCCCCCTTTCCTCCAGGCCATCAAACATAAGATCCTCTAGGGATTTAGGTGCTTTTTCCTCATTTAGGCTCATTATTTACCCAACTGCCCTAATCAGTCAATCCATGTCCTTGGCCAGAAAGCAAGGTCGGCCCCCTACATCACTGTCCAAGGAGGACAGGGATTCACTATGATATTCCTCCATGGATTGTGAAGAGGCCTCTGAATCCGTTATGACCTCCTGAGCGCTTGTTTCCCTTTTTAACAGACTTCAGGGAACCTTGCACCTCCACCCCGATTATGGACCCGAGGCTCATGGCAAAGTCGGGGCCTCATCATGTATAGTTTTTTGTATGCAGTCAGAGCAGAGATCTTTCTGCCAATTAACTGCAAGCAGGGGCCTACAAAGGGCACATTCCTTATTCTTTTTAGAGCTAGCCTTCCTAGGCCCCTAGTGATTTAAGCAGAAAATGGCCCCTATTAAACAAGGCGAGATTCTCGTAGATCACTCACCACCCACTGTCATATCAAGGGTACCAGTTTCGGAGGCTGATCATGGGTACATACAACATCCCTCCTGGATACCGAGGAGTCCTGCGGCCTCTGATCGGGACGGCTGCTACTCCTGCCACTCAAGCGGCTGCTCCTTTTAATGCGCCCGAGCTGGAGACCAGGCACAGGTATAGGTGGCTGCTGCTCCTGCTGTCCTCTAGGATCCTCAATGATGGGGAGCTTCGGACATAAGCACTTTTTGTATGGTCATTCCTCCTTATGAGAGGGATCCACTGCGCACTCCGCCTCCTCCAGTGCCCAACGATGCCCCTCCCTGCCAGGACGCGCCAAGTCTCCACACCTCTCGGGCGGCTGTCTCGCTCAGGGCACCGCCATCTTGGCCTCCGGCGCACCCCAACTAACGTCACATGGGCACGCCCATTCCCAGCGTGCCTTGACGCGACGTCAGCGGAGCACGCCCACGGAAGCCAGACTCACTATGGGCTGTGGCTGGAAGTAGAGGAGGCAGAATAGCACGGTGGATGCAGAAAAGCCGTTTGGCCCGTGCCCATACATACGGCAAGGCCCACGAACAGTGCCTCCAGCACCTGAAGGCTGGCATACAGCCGCTATCTGCCTGTTCTTCCAGTGCCAGGACAGGATTGGGTAAATATCAACAAAAATAAAACTTCAGCCCACCCGGGTCTCAGCACGAGGGTTCCCATCAGACAGGAAACCCAAATGAAGCGGGATGAGGGGTAACGCCCTTTTATTTCAGTAGGTTTCCTGTCCTGGCTGGGCGGATCCCTCTCTCAGGTGTGCTGTCATGGGTGAAGGGAAAATCCTGCTGACAGGTTCGCTTCAAATTTATTCTAAGATCTATTAATCAAAATGTACATTGTTCGTAGGACAACCCCATTCAAGATTGTATCCATATGAAAAGGTTCATCATTATATTTGAGGAGAAGCAAACACGTTTTTAAATATTGCCCCTCAGTATATTTGGGTCTAACATCCCTGCCTTAAAGGGAATCGGACATCCAGTTTGTGTGCCCCAAATATGTTAACTGTAATCCATAATAAATCCACACCATAGTTTTAGCAATCTGTGTTTCTTGTTTGAGAACTTTCTTGTCCAATTTTTATGCTACTGAGCTGCAAGTGCAGAAAGATTGGCCCTGCATTTCCAGCTTTATGGCCTCTTTTCGTAACGGTATGATCGCTTACTCCTCTAGTGATCCATCCGGCTGCCTCTCACTACAATTTCAGGCAAGTGCTGTCATTCCTGGAGTGATGCACGTGCAGATCTTCGCCCCGGGAATCACTAAGCTTGCGTGAGTTCTTGGGTGCGGGAACCGGTCACAGAGAAGGGTTATCTGTCAGTGATGGGTTAAAAAGAGACCGGAAAGCTGCAAGTGTAGGGCCAAGCCCACTGCACTTGTGGCTCATTAAAATAAGAATTGGACAAAAAAATTTCTCTGAAACACTGATTTCTATAATGAATGTATTCCGCATTACAGTGATTTATCATTTGTTTTGGGTCCTTTTATTCACTGTAATAATAGAAAAGTCAAGTACACCTGGATATGATGTGCAAAAAAACCTTTACATTTCATTTGTGCACCAGGATAAGAGACTTTTTATGTCTGTTGTTGGGATGTGTATCCTCTTTTCACAATAAAAGATTTACTTTACATATCTGGTTTTGTTGAAGTTTCCCTCATTTATAAGCTGGACTAAGTGTTCAAGAGCAAGGTGGTCATCTGCATGTGCGTAAATTAAATCATTTTTCTGAATACACACCTGAGGATCGTCATCTTCCAACTCGCTGAAGTCTGTCTGAGTCTTTAGCAGCAGGTGCATCACGTCGGATGCATCTTGCATAAACTGAAAAAACAAATGACACCAGGTAAATTGTATTTGTTATCCAGCACCATACAATCCCATGTAATTGATCAGGGCACAGGAAATAAGCAACATATTCTCACACAGATGCGCAGACATGGAACGCTTACCTTCTCTTTGCCAACAGCTAAACCAATAAGACTTATACACTCTATAGTTTTCCCTCTGAGCAGGCGCAGCTCTTTTTGGACAGCATTTTCCACTATGTGTTTCAGGGAAGGCATGAACAAATTATAGTAGGGAACAAATTTATCTTCAGCAGTGTCAGCAACAGAGGCTATTGAAGTCACCACCTGCTCCAAGACCAACTTTGTGCCCTTCTGGATTAACTACAAGAAAAATAAGATTTTAAAAGGTTAAAAGTAAAGTAAAATTAAGTAAATATAAATATACATATGGCGCATATATACATACACATACACAAGCGCACACACCTCTTGTAGCTTGACCACCATAATCGAATGTAAATGTTTGACCAAATTATCCAGATAAGGAACTAGTAGTGATTTAGGACAATCTTCAGTGAAATTGATAAGAGCAGCAGCAGCGTGGGCCTGGACTCTAGGGTTAGCCTGGTCATCCATGGTTTGTAACAGGCTTGCAATAACCTAAAAGATAAAGACAGATACTTGGTAGCTTTTGCACCATATACTACAGTATAATTTGTAAAAATAAGTAAATGCAAACTGGAAGGGGCAGTTTTACAGTTTGGGTGTGGAAAACCTCTCCAATTGATATAACAAGAGAATTTAAAGAGGCTCTTTACTCCCATATTAACCCCTTTACTCCCAAGGGTGGTTTGCACGTTAATGACCAGGCCAATTTTTACAATTCTGACCACTGTCCCTTTATGAGGTTATAACTCTGGAACGCTTCAATGGATCCCAGTGATTCTGACATTATTTTCTTGTGACATATTGTACTTCATTATAGTGGTAAAATTTCTTTGATATTACCTGCGTTTATTTGTGAAAAAAAACGAAATTTGGCAATTTTCCAACATTGAATTTTTATGCAATTAAATCACAGAGATATGTCACACAAAATACTTAATAAGTAACATTTCCCACATGTCTACTTTACATCAGCACAATTTTGGAACCAAAATTTTTTTTTGTTAGGGAGTTATAAGGGTTAAAAGTTGACCAGCAATTTCTCATTTTTACAACACCATTTTTTTTTTAGGGACCAAATCTCATTTGAAGTCATTTTGAGGGGTCTATATGACAGAAAATAACCAAGTGTGGCACCATTCTAAAAACTGCACCCCTCAAGGTGCTCAAAACCACATTCAAGAAGTTTAGTAACCCTTCAGGTGTTTCACAGGAATTTTTGGAATGTTTAAATAAAAATGAACATTTAACTTTTTTTCACAAAAAATTTACTTCGGCTCCAATTTGTTTTTTTTACCAAGGGTAACAGGAGAAAATGGACCGCAAAAGTTGTACAATTTGTCCTGAGTATGCAGATACCCCATATGTGGGGGTAAACCACTGTTTGGGCGCATGGTAGAGTTCGGAAGCGAAGGAGCGCCATTTGACTTTTCAATGCAAAATTGACTGGAACGGAGATGGGACACAATGGTGTGTTTGGAGAGCCCCTGATGTGCCTAAACATTGAAACCCCCCACAAGTGACACCATTTTGGAAAGTAGACCCCCTAAGGAACTTATCTAGATGTGTGGTGAGCACTTTGACCCATTAACTGATTCACAGAAGTTTATAACGCA
This sequence comes from Ranitomeya variabilis, assembly GCF_051348905.1. NCBI lineage: Eukaryota > Metazoa > Chordata > Amphibia > Anura > Dendrobatidae > Ranitomeya > Ranitomeya variabilis. The sequence continues at coordinate 545,136,235 of NC_135234.1, forward strand.
GAGCCGTAAAAATAAAAAATCATATTTCACAAAAATTATCTTTTCGCCCCCAATTTTTTATTTTCCCAAGGGTAAGAGAAGAAAATGGACCCCAAAAGTTGTTGTACAATTTGTCCTGAGTACGCAGATACCCCATATGTGGGGGTAAACCACTGTTTGGGCGCATGGCAGAGCTCGGAAGGGAAGGAGCGCCGTTTGACTTTTCAATGCAAAATTGACAGGAATTGAGATGGGACGCCATGTTGCGTTTGGAGAGCCACTGATGTGCCTAAACATTGAAACCCCCCCACAAGTGACACCATTTTGGAAAGTAGACCCCCTAAGGAACTCATCTAGATGTGTTGAGAACTTTGAACCCCCAAGTGTTTCACTACAGTTCATAACGCAGAGCCGTGAAAATAAAAAATCTTTTTTCTTCCACAAAAATTATTTTTTAGCCCCCAGTTTTGTATTTTCCCAAGGGTAACAGGAGAAATTGGACCCCAAAAGTTGTTGTCCAATGTGTCCTGAGTACGCTGATACCCCACATGTTGGGGTAAACCCGTTTGGGCGCACGGGAGAGATCGGAAGGGAAGGAGCACTGTTACTTTTTCAACGCAGAATTGGCTGGAATTGAGATCGGACGCCATGTCGCGTTTGGAGAGCCCCTGATGTACCTAAACAGTGGAAACCCCCCATTATAACTGAAACCCTAATCCAAACACATCCCTAACCCTAAACCCAACGGTAACCCTAACCACACCCCTAACCCTGACACACCCCTAACCCTAATCCCAACCCTATTCCCAACCGTAAATGTAATCCAAACCCTAACCCTAATTTAAGCCCCAACCCTAACCCTAACTTTAGCCCCAACCCTAACTGTAGCCCTAACCCTAGCCCTAACCCTAACCCTAGCGGGAAAATGGAAATAAATACATTTTTTTAAATTTTTCACTAACTAAGGGGGTGATATATGATGAAGGGGGGTTTGATTTACTTTTATAGCGGGTTTTTTAGCGGATTTTTATGATTGGCAGCCGTCACACACTGAAAGACGCTTTTTATTGCAAAAAATATTTTTTGCGTTACATTTTGAGAGCTATAATTTTTCCATATTTTGGTCCACAGAGTCATGTGAGGTCTTGTTTTTTATGGGACGAGTTGACGTTTTTATTGGTAACATTTTCGGGCACGTGACATTTTTTGATCGCTTTTTATTCCGATTTTTGTGAGGCAGAATGACCAAAAACCAGCTATTCATGAATTTCTTTTGGGGGAGGCGTTTATACCGTTCCACGTTTGGTAAAATGGATAAAGCAGTTTTATTCTTCGGGTCAGTACGATTACAGCGATACCTCATTTATATCATTTTTTTATGTTTTGGCGCTTTTATACGATAAAAACTTTTATAGAAAAAATAATTATTTTTGCATCGCTTTATTCTGAGGACTATAACTTTTTCATTTTTTCTTTGATGACGCTGTATGGCGGCTCGTTTTTTGCGGGACAAGTTGACGTTTTCAGCGGTACCATGGTTATTTATATCAGTCTTTTTGATCGCGTGATATACCACTTTTTGTTTGGCGGTATGGTAAAAAAAAAAAAAAAAAAAGAGGCAAAAAACAACTTTTTATTATTTACGGTGTTCACTGAAGGGGTTAACTAGTGGGACAGTTTTATAGGTCGGGTCGCTACGGACGAGGCGCTACTAAATATGTGTACTATTGTTTTTTTTTTATTTAGATAAAGAAATGTATTTATAGGAACAATATTTTTTTTGCATTTTTTTTGAATTTTTTTTTACACATGTGAATATATATATATATTTTTTACACTATAACATTGCCCCGGGGGGGGGACATCATGTTATAGTGCAAGATCGCCGATCTGACACTTTGCTGTGCACTGTGTCAGATCGGTGATCTGGCGTGCACAGCTCCTCCAGGCTTCCCGGCACCTGCTCTGAGCAGGCGCTGTGAAGCCACCTCCCTGAAGGACCCGGATGCCGTGGCCATTTTAGATCCGGGCCTGCTGCAGGGAGGAGGAGGTAAGAGACCCTCGGAGCAACGTGATCACATCGCGTTGCTCCGGGGGTCTCAGGGAAGCACGCAGGGAGCCCCCTCCCTGCGCGATGCTTCCCTATTCCGCCGGAACACTGCGATCATGTTTGATCGCAGTGTGCCGGGGGTTAATGTGCCGGGGCGGTCCGTGACCGCTCCTGGCACATAGTGCCTGATGTCAGCTGCGATAGTCAGCTGACACCCGGCCGCGATCCACCCGTGAGCGCGGCCGATCGCTATGACGTTCTATCCCGTCGAGGGTCAGATAGGCCCAGGTCACCTCGATGGGATAGTACGTCTAAGGTCAGAGAGGGGTTAAATGTGATTATACCTCATCCTTCATTCTATTCGTCTTTTAAATGGCCACTGCACTGGGGTAAATTTGAATTGCACCTCCTCTGCCTTCCAAAACTGTGGATTGGATGAGTGCCATTGATGACACTGCTGCATATAGGCCAAAGTAGAGAGCAAGCAGGGAAGGGGGAAGGAGTGGTTCAGACTTTACGTAGCGCTACCCATACCTCTCCAATGGAAAGAATGCAAATATAGAGATACTAAACAGAGTGTATGGTGATCAAGCAGTATATCGAACCTATCCATTACAGTAAATGGCTGCCCACTCTCCCCAGTCCCACAAGCTTGCTGCCTCGGGGTTATCCTTGACGCTGATCTCTCCTTCAAACCACATATCCAAGCCCTTTCCACTTCCTGCCGACTTCAACTCAAAAATATTGCACGAATCCGTTCATTCCTCAACCAAGAATCTGCAAAAACCCTAGTCCATGCCCTCATCATCTCTCGTCTTGACTACTGCAACCTCCTGCTCTGTGGCCTCCCCTCAAACACTCTCGCACCCCTCCAATCTATTCTAAACTCTGCTGCCCGACTAATCCACCTGTTCCCCCGCTATTCTCCGGCCTCTCCCCTCTGTCAATCCCTTCACTGGCTCCCCATTGCCCAGAGACTCCAGTACAAAACCCTAACCATGACGTACAAAGCCATCCACAACCTGTCTCCTCCTTACATCTGTGACCTCATCTCCCGGTACTTTCCTACACGCAACCTCCGATCCTCACAAGATCTCCTTCTCTACTCCCCTCTTATCTCCTCTTCCCACAATCGTATACAAGATTTCTCTCGCGTATCACCCCTACTCTGGAACCCTCTACCACAACACATCAGACTCTCGCCCACCATCGAAACCTTCAAAAAGAATCTGAAGACCCACCTCTTCCGACAAGCCTACAACCTGCAGTAACCACCGATCAACCAACCGCTGCACGATCAGCTCTATCCTCACCTACTGTATTCTCACCCATCCCTTGTAGATTGTGAGCCCTCGCGGGCAGGGTCCTCACTCCTCCTGTACCAGTTATGACTTGTATTGTTCAAGATTATTGTACTTGTTTTTATTATGTATACCCCTCCTCACTTGTAAAGCGCCATGGAATAAATGGCGCTATAACAATAAATAATAATAATAATAATAATAATAATAGTGTTTTATAATTCGTTCTTTCCATTCTCTTCTCTGTGGCTTTTGCCGCTGACTACTCATCTATAGATATTCTGTCTGCTAGACCAACCATTCTCAATACCTTTTGATACCTATTGTATGCCCTCACATTTCCCTACTACTACTCTAACATTGATGTATTGATTGCCATCTGGACCTGTGAGGTTTTTCGTTTGCCAAAATATCTGTATATTTTATTATTTTTCAATTGTATGTCATGGATTTAATAAATATTTACCCTTTTAATACATAGCGGTATACTGCTTCCCTTCTCTCTTTTTTGGGGTAATCCATACAGCAGTTAGCAAAATTTGGAAAACAAGCTGAGTTTAGAGAATGACCGGTAACAAAATCCGCATGAATTTAACTTTATATACTGTGAGGAATTGGCTCAGAGGTAGGCGCTGGTTCACAAACGGAATTTGGTTCAAGGATGCAAAACAACCAGGCGGTTTATTAAAAGTTCATAAATCGTCAGGGTTAACAAATCAAGACATCATCTTCCAAGTAAACAAAAGGTATAACAGAACAAAATGAAAAATAACCAGTCCATATCCAGCACCACTCCGCAGTTTAAACGGGAGCCTTTTTCTCAGACTCAAGCATGGTCTCAGCAGCACATGCAAGGCCTCCTCACCTTGCAAAACACAGACAGAGTGAGACCACCTCAGCTGTCTTAAATCAGACATTTAAAGACCTGCACTGGAGGTAAGTGAGCAGCTGATTGCCCCCATTTCCTTCAGCTGCTAGTAAAACCCGGACCCATAATCCCTGCCCATTAAAACATCTTTCAGCACTATGTGTGCTGGAGCAAGCTTCTCGGGGTCCAACATCACCGAGGCTTGGCACCTCGTGGACACATACCGCCTGTCCAATACCTGTCCAACTGCCACCTTACAATATGTTATCAAAATATGACATTTTGCAAGTTTCAATCCATTTGTTTACTGGTACTAACATTTAAACTTTACCTTTTCATGAAACTTTTTCTGAAATGCAGGAGCAAAATCAGTTGCCATCTGTCCAATAGCGTTGCATGCAGCATAGCGCACTCTGGGGTGCTGAAAGGAAAACAAGTTATAGGCTAGTCAGGTTTCTAATATTTTACAAAAGGTAAAAATTCAGCTGCATACTACAGCAGGAAAAAACGAAAAAAAAAATAATAATATAAAGGCTTATGTAGTTTGAGAACTAGCAGATGTTAAAGCGATTATCTACTTTCTATAGAGAGTTGGCTCCAAACTGTGCAAAAAGTAAAAAATAAATTCAAAGTATACTTATGCGTCTGTCGAGTGCCAGTGTTTTGTCTGCAGCAGTGACATCACGTCAACAGTTGTCAACACAAGCTCAGTAGCGCATATGGTCAACTTTGGCATAACTGCTGAGCTCAGTAACTGGCTGGAGTGGCTGCAGGGGGACTGAAGCAGTGACAGTGAGCCGGCACTGACCAAGGGAGGTTGAGTATCTGTCGAGTTTTTTGTTTTAGACATTTCACAGTTTTTAAAAAAGCATTGACAATTTACCGGGTCTTGAAGAAAGAGCAATACAAAGTTGACCATCTCATTAAGGATGCCTTCCATCTGCTGGTGACAACCTTCCCCAATGGCTGATAATGCCATTAGTCCAGCATGTCTGTATTTCCAGTCAGCTGAAGGAAAAGAATACAAAAGCATTTACTGTACCTAAATAATTCACTAAGTTTTTCCATCAAGATTTACGAAATACAAAAAAAACAACCCACAACTGAAATAGGACTGGTAGGGATGGAACGATAGTAATCAAGCTGCCATGGTGAGCAAAGGGCAGGAGCCTACACACAATATTACTAATCAGACTTTGGTCTTTTGAGTGTAATTAGTATAATGGCTTTAAATGTGTTAATTTCTGTTTTAACATTTTTACTGTTTTATCCATACAACCTTTTTTCCCCTCATTCAGCTGTACATTCTGACCTTATAGTTTTGGAATCATTAAATAACAAAATCCTTGCTCCTGAAACAGCTTAAAATAGTATGTCTACCATACACCTATGCTGCATTTTTTGCATGTGTTTTTGTACAGTGTTTGAGCTAAATAAAGATATTTAACAAAAAAAAAAAACAAACAAACAAGTTTTGTGATGTAATTTCCTGATTCAACACCTTTTTCATTCTGATGCAGTGGCATTAGCATAATGGGATTAGGGGTTGGTGTCAGCAGCCGTTATTGACACTAAAGGTACCGTTACACTAAACGACTTACCAACGATCACGACCAGCGATACGACCTGGCCGTGATCGTTAGTAAGTCGTTGTGTGGTCGCTGGGGAGTTGTCACACAGACAGCTCTCTCTAGCGACCAACGATCAGGGGAACGACTTCGGCATCGTTGAAACTGTCTTCAACGATGCCGAAGTCCCCCTGCAGCACCCGGGTAACCAGGGTAAACATCGGGTTACTAAGTGCAGGGCCACGCTTAGTAACCCGATATTTACCCTGGTTACCATTGTAAAAGTAAAAAAAAACAGTACATACTCACATTCTGATGTCTGTCACGTCCCCCGGCGTCCACAGGGTTACGCGCTGCTGCTCAGAGCTTCCTGCACTGACTGTCAGCGCCGGCCGTAAAGCAGAGCACAGCGGTGACGTCACCGCTGTGCTCTGCTTTACTGCCGGCGCTGACACATTCAGCGCAGGAAGCTCTGAGCAGCAGCGCGTAACCCTGTGGACGCCGGGGGACGTGACAGACATCAGAATGTGAGTATGTACTGGTTTTTTGTTTTTTTTTAACTTTTACAATGGTAACCAGGGTAAATATCGGGTTACTAAGCGCGGCCCTGTGCTTAGTAACCCGATATTTACCCTGGTTACAAGTGAACACAAGTGGACAGCGGGTGATCAGCGACGAAATAAAGTTCTGGACTTCTAGCTCCGACCAGCGATATCACAGCGGGATCCAGATCGCTGCTGCGTGTCAAACACAAGATTGCTATCCAGGACGCTGCAACGTCACGGATCGTCGTCGTTCTCGCTGCAAAGTCGCTTAGTGTGACGGTACCTTAAGCCCTAGGTTTAGTAATGGAGCTTTAACAGAATGAGCCTACATAGGCTGTAACCAAACAGCAACTGGCAGAAATCAGAATGCACCGCAATACCTGTTAAATTTTTACAAATAATGAAAATAAATAAATAAATTGCGTCTTCTCCCACATAATTTTCATAACCAGCGAAGGCAAAGCTGACGGCTGATATTAATATTCTGGGAAGGAGCCAATAGACAAAGGTTCCCAGGCTATTAATATTGGCTCACAGCTATTTGCTTAGCTTTTACCGGCTAGCTAATGGGGACCCAAAAAAAAAAAAAAAACTGAAGTAGGGTCCCCCTATAAAATCTAACCAGCAAAGGCTAGGCAGACAGCTGCGTGCTGATTTTTAATAGGCAGGGAAAGGGGCCATGGATATTGGCTCCCTTCCAGACTAAAAACATAAGCTCTCAGCCGCCCCAGAAATGACGCATCCATAAGATTTGCCAATTCTGGCTCAGACTCGCTCTTCCAACTTGACCTGGTATGTGGCAAGTGTGGTAACAGTTGGGGGAAAGTGGGGGGTGGTTTTCACTTTTGTGTTGTCAGGTGATACCAAGCCCAGAGGTTAGTAATGGAGAGAAGTCAATAAGGGCATTAAAGTGAGTATATGTTTTTTTTATTTAAAATTTTTCGTAGGATACAAGGGCTTCAGGGATTTGGTGTTAGGCGAGTATGGTGTGTTTATTTTTATTTAAATACGTATTGAATTATTTTAATTTTTAAGTTTGAGCGCAGTCGCCGGCTGACGAGAGACTACTTCCCCCATCAGGGGTGCCTATCCCAGTTGGGCAGCAGGCGTCGGCTGATGGGAGTAGTAGTCTCTAAGTAGTATGCACTCCAAGACATTTTCAGAGGCTTTAAAAAGGTGCATTAAAAAAGTAATGACTAGTTACCTACCATACATGTAGTAGTATAATATTTACATTTTGAGCCCAATTGGGAACAGCAATGATAATGTATGTAAAGCGCTGTGGAGTAAGATAGCGCTATATAAGCAATGAACAATAAATAAATAGTAGTTCATAGTATGACCAAAATATTTTAAAAAGGTCCTTACTACTTTAAACCCTGCATGACAGGATGCAGTGTGTGCACAATGACAGCCCATAGAACAGTATTACACTGCAACTAATCTTAATTGCTGCCAATAACCTCAGAATTATCACATACAGAATATCTACATTACATCAACAGAACTGACAGTCAATTGTTATGTAGCTTAACATAATATCTGTGCTACTCACGGTTTTGTAGCATCTGCATGATGTGCTCCTTTATCATGGGAAGAACAATTTTTCCACCTAGACCACAGGCCATTCTGTCCAAGGCACTTTCACCTGCTACAGCATTGCTGGAATAAAGAAACAAAATGTTTAAAGTTTAGAATGATTAGACATTTTTTACTTTAACCCTTCATGACCGTGGCATTTTTCATTTTTCCGTGTTTGTTTTTCACTCCCCTCCTTCCCAGAGCCATAACTTTTTTATTTTTCCGTCAATTTGGCCATGTGAGGGCTTATTTGCGGGACAAGTTGTACTTTTGAACGACATCATTGGTTTTACCATGTCGTGTACTAGAAAACGGGAAAAAAATTCCAAGTGCGGTGAAATTGCAAAAAAGGTGCAATCCCACACTTGTTTTTTGCTTGGCTTTTTTGCTAGGTTCACTAAATGCTAAAACTGACCTGCCATTATGATTTTCCAGGTCATTACGAGTTCATAGACACCTAACATGACTAGGTTATTTTTTACGTAAGTGGTGAAAAAAAATTCCAAACTTTGCTAAAAAAAAAAAAAAAAAAAAAAATTGCGCCATTTTCCAATACTCGTAGCGTCTCCATTTTTCATGATCTGGGGTCGGTTGAGGGCTTATTTTTTGCGTGCTGAGCTGGCGTTTTTAATGATTCCAATTCGGTGCAGATACGTTCTTTTGATCGCCCGTTATTGCATTTTAATGCAATGTTGCGGCGACCAAAAAAACGTAATTCTGGCGTTTCGATTTTTTTTTCTCGTTACGCCGTTTAGCGATCAGGTTAATGCTTTTTTTTTATTGATAGATCGGGCGATTCTGAACGTGGCGATACCAAATATGTGTAGATTTGATTTTTTTTAATTGATTTATTTTGATTGGGGCGAAAGGGGGGTGATTTAAACTTATATTTTTTTATTTTTTTCACATTTTTTTTAACTTTTTTTTTTTTAACTTTTGCCATGCTTCAATAGCCTCCATGGGAGGCTAGAAGCTTGCACAACTCGATCGCCTCTGCTACATAGCAGCGAACAGCAGATCGCTGCTATGTAGCAGAAAATCAGGTGTGCTGTGAGCGCCGACCACAGGGTGGCGCTCACAGCTACCGGTGATCAGTAACCATAGAGGTCTCAAGGACCTCTATGGTTTACTGTCCTGACACATCGCCGACCCCCGATCATGTGACGGGGGTCGGCGATGACGTCATTTCCGGCCGACCCGGCCGGATGCGGTAGTTAAATGCCGCTGTCTGCGTTTGACAGCGGCATTTAACTAGTTAATAGCGGCGGGTGAATTGCGATTTCACCTGCCGCTATTGCGCGCACATGTCAGCTGTTCAAAACAGCTGACATGTCCCGGCTTTGATGCGAGCTCAACGCGGAGCCCTGCATCAAAGCAGGGGAGCTGACATCGAACGTACTATACTGTCCGATGTCAGTAAGGGGTTAAAAAAATGCATGTTTGCCATATTTTACAGCAATTTTTCATTAAATTGCGGATATTACTGAAAACCAGAAGGGTAAGAAATTTGCAAAGCTAGCTCCCAAGTTTACCATTAAGGCATTTTTTATCAATAAAGCATGGATGATATGATGTGTATTGCTACAAGAGAAACATACAAGAGGAGTTGTTGCAAAAAGGTATTAGCACCTCCAATGCAAATGTCTGCCAAAAACAAAATAAAATGCAGACTAAGGCATCATTCAGACATGAGCTTTTCGTGTATGAGCTCTATCCATCAATTTCACTGATAGAACTCATGCCTATTGTAGTCTACTGGGCTGTTCACATTTCCAATCTTGATCAGATTCTCACATTAAAATCAACATTGGACTGTTTTTAAAAAAATAAAATCAATCAATCAGCCCTTGGATGTCATCTGTGCGTTTGAGTTTTTCACCGATTGGTAAAAGTTTGAGAACTTTTTTTTTAGCTGAGAAAAACTGATGAAACTGATTAAACTCTGATGGCAAGAAGTGGCACACAGACCAATCTCTGATGACACTGATCAAAAACACTGCTGAAACTCAGGCCGTTTTTGTGTGCTTGTAAAAAATCACTGACATCTGAGTAAAGCCTCAGACATTCTCATGTTTGATTCATGGTTGTATTTGTAAGCCAATACCAGGAACGAAATCTACAAAGAAAATCTAACAGAAATGCGTTTCTCTATGTTTCATATCTACTGCTGGATGTAGTTGGCCTAGTTGACTTACAATGGGATGTATTGAGAGTGCATCATTTAGATGGAATAAGGGAAACCTCTATGTACAGGACTATATTTCTCTATCAAATGTGACCACATCTACGATGGAAGGTTAAGACAGTTTTTTTTTATTTTGTTAGTTTTAACCCCTTAACAGCCTATGACGTGCCATGTCCATCATAAGTCACCTCCACCTCTTTAGTGCAGTGCGGGCTCTGGTGAGGAGCCTGCACCTCTTCTGACGTGACAGTTGATCTGATCAGGTATCATGTGCCTTTAACAGCCACGGGTGGAATCACTGTTCAGCCGCAGCTGTTAACTAGCTAAATGCTGCTGTCAATCTCTGATAGCAGCATTTAACTTGCACAAAACAGATGCGTGTCTTAGCCCGCCCATTGCCGGTGGTCGGCGCTCATAGCAGATGAGCATTTTTGTTACACACAGAAAGGCTGCAGCCCTGCTATGTGTGATACAAGCGATCAGATGATCGCAGCTCCTAGTCTCCCATGGAGACTACTGAAGTTAAAAAAAAATGTTTTTAAAACATTTTAAAAAATTACATATAAAAAAATTCAAATTACCCCTTTTGCCCCATTCAAAATAAAAAATACAGATATTTGCCGATCTATCAAGATAAAAAAAAATTATCTGATCGGTAAACGGCGTAACGAGACAAAAAAAAAAATTTAAAACTGACAATTTTCTTTTTGGTCGCTGAAACATTGCAATAAAATGCAATAACGGTCAATCAAATCATCGTATCTATCCCAAAATTGTGTCAATAAAAACGTCAACTCGCTGCAAAAAAATAAGCCCTCACCCAGACCCTGAAAAAATGGCGACGCTATGGGTCTTGGAAAATGGTGCCTTTTTATTTTGACAAACTTTGGATTTTTTAAATAACCACTTAAGTAAAAAAGAAACTAGACATGTTTGGGATCTACAAACTCGTAATGACCTGGGGAATCGTAATGCCAGGTCAGTTTTAGCATTTAGTGAATATGGTGAAAAAAAATATTTGCAATTTCACCGCACTAAAAAAAAATTTCACCATTTTCTAGTACAAAGCAATGGTGTCGTAAAACTCATCCTGCAAAAAACAAGCCCTCACATGGCCATATTGACGGAAAAATAAAGTTATGGCTCTGGGAAGGAGAGCAAAAAATGGAAACAAAACGTAAATACTCCTGTTCCTTAAGCTGTTGAAGCAGCAGCTCTTTGCCATTTACCAGGAAGGATTCACTGCTAAGCAACAGTAGCAAACAAATCTTATTTTATTTCACTTAATGAGAAGAGTGGAAATGATAATGCAAGCATCTCAAAGCGAGTATTAAGCATTCACAAGCAATTTTAATGGTTTTAAAGCTGCCAATTGCAATATACCGTACATATAAGTATACCTGTCAAAATCATCATCTTCCAATTCATCAGCATTAGACCAGTCTTCATCATCTTCCAAGTCTACCATCATTGCCAGCATCTGTGGTACTGAGATAAAAAAGGAGAATATTTCTAAACACAATCCAGTGGATTCTACTCAATTACAGACAGAAAATGATTACTTACTAGCTTGGGCAACAATACTCGTATGTTTCCTTAACATAGCTGCTGCTGTCTCAGAAAGGGTAACAATGACCTCAAGTGCCAATTGTCTCTGCATATTGCTCAGGTTGGTATCTGCACATAACTATAAAGAAGATATAATAGTAACCACATCAATGCTTCAGCAAATAAACATATTAGTTTTCTAGGGATTGTATTTACCTTCAAGCTTAACTGCAATGTTGCTTCTAGGTGAGGCCTCAAATATTTTGGAACTGTATCGGCTATTTCAACCAAAGACTTCAGAACGGAGTCATCATTCTGATAACAGGACTCATTTACTGACTAAAATTAATGAAAGGAAAATCACATTTAAATTTAAAACACACCATTATTAGGATAAAAGTCTTTTTTTTCAGGCAAGGTCTCACCTGCAGGATGCCAGGTAATAAATCAGCAAAATGCTTCAGTAATGGAACATTATGTTCATTGGCAAGAACAAATGCACTAGCAGCTCTAGAAGACAATGTCCTGATCTACAAGTGAAAAAGTACAGCATAATATGAAATTGCAAAAATGCATAGCTTCTTCAGGAGTCTATTGGCAGTATAGAAAGTATGCAGTGAGAAATCCATAATGCTGCCCCTTTTAGGTAAAACTGGTAAACAAACTCAATTTTTGAAAATTTTAGCTTATCTTACCAACAACAATAAGTTACATACAATACCGGTGAGAATAATGGGGGTTGTCCACTACTTGGATGACCACAACTCCACATTGAAAATAACACCTGCTGGCAGCGCTGCTCCAATAAGGTCGGCACTAGCATAACTTTGTTATGTGGTCACTAATGGGCTGCAGTGCTCACATCTCCCACAGATGTCCGAGTTTCGTCCAAGAAAAGTGTGAGCGACGCAGGCCATTAGTACTGCCGATGGTAATGCCATGTGAGTGCTGCAGGCAATGTTACCAGAGTAGGCAGACCACACCAACATTGCTGGAACAACAATGGGCTGGGAGGAGACTATAGTTTTTTTTATTCTCAATGGGTCTGTTTCATTTAAGAAGGGGCTGTCCAAGGAGCGGTAGCATTTTTTCTTGCTTTAACCCTTTCACGACCTTGCCCCTTTCCGTTTTTGCGTTCTCGTTTTTCGCTCCCCTCCTTCCCACAGCCATAACTTTTTTATTTTTCCGTCAATATGGCCATGTGAGGGCTTGTTTTTTGCAGGACAAGTTACGCTTTTGAAAGACATCACTGGTTTTACCATGTCGTGTACTAGAAAACGGGAAAAAAAATTCCAAGTGCTGTGAAATTGCAAAAAAAGAGCAGTCCCACACTTGTTTTTTTGTTTGGCTTTTTTGCTAGGTTCACTAAATGCTAAAACTGACCTGCCATTATAATTCTCCAGGTCATTACGAGTTCATAGAAACCAACTGGGTTACGTTTTATCTAAGTGGTAAAAAAAAAAAAAAAAAAATCCAAACTTTTTTAAATTTAAAATTTTTAAAAAATTGCGCAATTTTCCAATACCCGTTAGCGTCTCCACTTTTCGTGATCTGGGGTCAGGTGAGGGCTTATTTTTTGCGTGCAGAGCTGACGTTTTTAATCATACCATTTTGGTGCAGATGCATTCTTTTGATCGCTCGTTATTGCATTTTAATGCAATGTCGCGGCGACCAAAAAAACGTAATTCAGGAGTTTCAAATTTTTTTCTCGCTACGCTGCATAGCAATCAGGTTAATGCTTTTTTTTTTTTATTGATAGATCGGGCGATTCTGAACACAGCGATACCAAATATGTGTAGGTTTGATTTTTCTTTTGTTTTGTTTTTTTGAATGGGGCTAAAGGGGGGGCGATTTAAGCTTTTATAGTTTTTTCATATTTTTTTAAAGTTTTTTTTTTTTTTTTTACTTTTGCCATGCTTCAATAGCCTCAGATTGCTCCTATGTAGCTAAATTACAGGCTTGCTATGAGTGCCGACCACAGGGTGGCGCTCACAGCAGGCCGGCATTAGTAACCATAGAGGTCTCAAGGAGACCTCTGGTTGCTATGTTGACGCATTGATGACCCAAGATCATGTGACGGGGGTCGGCGATGCACTCATTTCCGGCCCAATGACCGAAAGCGCCGGTTAAATGCCGCTGTCAGCGTTTGACTGCAGCATTTAACTAGTTAATAGCGGCAGGTGAATAGCGATTCCACCCACCGCTATTGCGGGCACATGTCAGCTGTTCAAAACAGCTGACATGTCCGGACTTTGATGCGAGCTCACCGCCGCAGCCCGCATCAAAGCGGGGGTACCGACCTCCACAGTAATAGTACGGCGGAGGTCGGTAAGGGGTTGAAAGTTTATTTATGATAAAAAGCATAGTTATTTATCGGTAACTGTATTTCTCAGAGCCCATGACAGCACCACAGACAGAGGAGATCCGCCCTTCAGGGACAGGAAACCTACAGGATAAAAAGGGCGGTACCTCTCCCCTGCATCAGTTATGTTTACAGAGCATTGGAGGTCTTCCAGGTTAGTTACAACAAAAAAAATATACAATTTTATCATATTGCTTAACAAGTGAACACCGTGTCTATATAGAAAAAACACACTTCATACAAAGGAATGTGCTCACCGCACACGTGATGAGGGGGGAAATAAGCCGCTGCTGTCATGGGCTCTGAGAAATACCGTTATCGGTAAGTAACTATGCTTTTCTCAGTCCCCCATGACAGCACCACAGGTTAAGTCAGATGAAGAGGCTAGGTCTAAGCGGTAGTGTCTAAAAAAGGTTGAAGGTGATGACCAAGTGGCTGCCTTACAGATTTGAGCTAATGGTACCTCCGACCTTTCGGCCCAGGAGGTCGCCACAGCCCTTGTAGAGTGGGCTTTCAGTCCCTCCAGAACGGCGTTCCCGGTGGATGAGTACGCCAAGGCTATCGTGTCTGTTATCCAACGTGCTATAGTGCCTTTGGGGGCTCTGAGTCCTTTCCTGGGTCCCTGGAAGCAGATAAAAAGAGACCTTTCCTTCCTATGCTGCTGGGTGGAATTTATATACTGAACTAGACACCTTCTCACATCTAATGTGTGGAACTTTTCTTCTTTCTTATTTCAAGGATCTGGACAGAAGGAAGGAGGGATTATTTCCTGAGACCTATGGAAAGTGGACGCTACTTTTGGTAGATAGGCAGGGTCTGTTTTTAGTACAACCTTATCATCCAGGATTTGTGTAAAGGGAGGGTTTGCAGACAGGGCTTGGAGATCACTTATTCTGCGGGCCGATGTTAGGGCTATCAGGAGGGCAGTCTTAAGTGATAGAAGGGGTATTGATTCTATAGGCTCAAACGGGGAATCTGTTAACGCTGACAAGACTAAATTCAAATCCCAGGCTGGTAACCTACGTATAGTTACTGGTCTAGACCTTGCGGCTGCTCTGACAAGCGTATTACCCAAGGGTTGGCCGCTATGTTTTCACAGTACAATGCTCCTAGGGCTGCTATCTGTACTTTTAAAGTACTTACTGAAAGGCCTAGATCTAAACCCTTTGTAGAAATTCTAATATTTCAGCAACTGGGACCCCATCTTGCAATCTTACCCCTGAGGTGGACAAAATTTTTTTCCAGGTTTTGCCATAGTTTTTAGTGGTCACGGACTTTCTACTTTTCATTAGTGTAGAAACTAACTTGTCAGAAAACCCTCTTTCCTTCAATATTGACCTCTCAAATTCCACGCTGTCAGGTGGAGATACTCTGAGGGTGGAACACCGGTCCCTGTGATAGGAGGTCCGGAAGATCCGGAAGAACCCAGGGATCGATGACCGATAACATCCTCAGCCAGGAGAACCAGGCCCTCTTAGGCCAGAAGGGGGCTATTAAGATGAGCCTGGACCTGTCCTCCCTGACTTTTCGCAGGACAGCTGGGATTAGGAGAGTTGGAGGGAAAGCATACGCAAGACTCTTTGTCCAAGGAATCGTGAATGCATCTACAGCCTGAGGGTTCCCCCTGGGGTCTAGGGAACAAAATGTTTTCACTTTTGTGTTGTGCATACTGGCAAAGAGGTCTCTTACAGGGATTCCCCACAGATCTGTAATTTTGTCGAAGATGTACTGATTTAGAGACCATTCTCCTTGTTTTAATTGGGTATGGCTCAGGAAGTCCGCCCGCCTTCTGGTTCTCTACACCTTTTAGGTGGGCAGAACCGGATAAGAGGTTGTTCTCTACTAGGCTGAAAATTTCAGAGGTGGTTTTCATTAGTGCTTGAGAACTGGTCCCCCCCCCCCTGGTGGTTTAGGTAGGCTACCACTACTCTTGTCTGAAAATACTCATACATGATGTCCTTGTAATTTGTTTAGGAAAAATAGTAATGCACGACTCACTGCCCACAGTTCGTTTTGGTTTGAGGAAGCCCCATGTTCCTGACCTGTCCATACCCCCTGAGTGACCCTGTTGTCCAGGTGAGCGCCCCACCCTGTGGGACTTGCATCTGTGGTAACTATCCAAGATACCTCTATCACCCAGGGAATCCCTTTTGACAGGTTGTTGGGATCCATCCACCAAGCTAGGGATTGAATAGTATCTAAACTTAAGAGTCATGTGACTTTCTAACCGTCCCTCCCCTTAGTATAACCTGGTTACTTAGAATGTCACACTGGAGATGTCTCGTGTGGAGTTGTGCCCACTGAACTGCTGGAAGGCAAGCAGAGAGGGACCCCAGTAATGACATCGCCTTTCTCAGAGCCATGGAAGGGTTTGAACGAGCTTCTGGTACTAGACTTATTATCTTTTGTCTTTTCTGGACTGGGAGGTGACATTCTTGAGAGATAGAGTCCAAGGTGAGACTCAAAAATTCCTGAACCCTGGTTGGTTCTAGTTTTGATTTTTGAAGGTTTACAAGCCAGCCTAAATTTTTTAGAGTATCTATCACTCTGTTGCATTGTTGACAGCAGAGCTGGGCCGAGTTGCTCACAATCAGAAATTCGTCCAAGTATGAAACTATCAAAATATCTTTCTCTCTCAGATGGGCCATCATCTCCGCTATCAGTTTGGTAAATATGCGGGGTAGAATTGACATGCCAAAGGGAAGAGCTCTGTATTGGTATTCTCTTATCTCTCCTTTCATGACCACTGCTCGTCTGAGGAACTTTTGAGAGTTCTTGTGAATGGGGACGTGGTAATACGTGTCGCCGAGATCCAGTACTATCATGAAACCGTTTGGAAACAGGTTTTTGATCATTGACTTTATTGACTCCATTTTGAATCTCTGGTTCCTTACATAAGTGTTTAACTTCCGTAAGTTTATTATTGTCTGGAAGGACCCGTCCGGCTTGGAAACTAGAAATAATGGGGAGTAAAATCGCTTCCCTCGCTCCAGAGGGGGGACTTCCTGGATGACAGCTTTGTCTATCAGTTTTATAATTTCCAGTTCTAGGGCTTCTTGTTGTTGAGGAGAGGACCTCAGCGGTGTTACCACGTAGTTTTGGGGAGGTAGGGATAGAAAATCTATTCGAAGCCCCAATCTTATTAAGTTTAGTATCCAAGGGCTGGTTGAAATTTTCTCCCAGGCTGGGAGGAACTGAGATAATCTCCCTCCCCTGGGGGAGTTGTCACTTTTTTGGGTTTCCTATCCCGTGAGGAATTACCAAAAATGATCCCCTCGTCTCTTTTCCCTTCATCCCATCTGTTCAGCTCCCTCGGTGGTCATTTCCTAAAGAATTTCCTATTCCGAAAGGGCCGTTTAGTGAATGGTGGGGCCAGGTTAGGGAACCCTTTTTTCTTGTCACCTGCTTTCTGCAAGATATCATCCCGAGTCTCTCCGAAAAGAAACTTGCCCTCGCATGGGATTGAACAAAAGCTTTTGTTTAGTTTGTAGGTCACCTGGCCAACTTTTTAGCCATAATGTCCTCCGGTCCGCATTCGAAAGGGGTGCAGATTTAGATGCTAGTTTAATTGAGTCAGCCGATGAATCTGCCAAAAACGCCACCGCTCCTCTTATCATAGGGATAGACTAATACTTTATTCCTAGGCACCCCATCCCTCAGCTGTTTTTCTAAGCTGTCAACCCAAATCATTAGGGATCGCGACGTGCAAGCAGCTGCTATGGCGGGTCTTAAACATCCCCCTGCCGACTCCCAGGCCCCTTTAAGGAAGGTATCTGCTCTTTTATCAAGAGGATCTTTCAGAGTTCCCATGTCCTCAAAGGGTAGTGCAAATTTTTTAGAGGCTTTAGCTACCGCAACTTCGAGTTTGGGGGCTTTATCCCATGAAGTAGAAGCCTCCTCTTCAAAGGGATATTTTCTTTTTATAGAGGGGACCGATGAGTTCTCTCAGGTTTTTCCCACTCTTTTTTAATTAAGGCTTGGATGTTCTCATTAAGGGGAAAAACTTTACGCTTTTTTTGGCTTAGTCCTCCAAACATTATATCTTGGACCGTTTTGTCAGGATGGTGATCCAACACCCCCATAAACGACCTTACTGCCTTTACAAGTTTACAAGTGCGTCAACTTCATTCATCTAGGGGGAAGCAATGACTATCTCCACTCATTATCCGAAGAGGAGAAAGAGGAGTCCCATGTATCTGAGTCTCTACTCTTGGAGCGGGAAGAATCAGAATGAGGATAAGCAATAAGTTCCTTTCTTTTAACTTTCCCTCCTCCTTTAAGAGAATTAAACGCAGTTTCTACCTCTGACTTAATTACGGATCGTAACTCGGAGGCAAAACACCAAGGTTACTTACCGGTAGTCGGTTTTTCCGGAGCCCATGACAGCACACCTGAGAGAGGGATCCGCCCAGTCAGGACAGGAAACATACTGAAATAAAAGGGCGGTACCTCTCCCTCGCTTCAGTTGGTTTTCAGAGCATGAGAGGCCCCCTTGGTTAGTACATGGTAATCCATCACCACATCATAATTATAACAAAATACACCCAGCTAAAAAGTGCGCACCAAAGGGTGAAAAAAGAAGGGAGGGAATATACAGGTGATGTCATGGGCTCCGGAAAAACCGGCTACCGGTAAGTAACCTTGGTGTTTTCCCGTTTCCCATGACAGCACACCTGAGAGATTTTTGGAGAAAGAACCACCTTAGGGAGGGACCACCGCTTGTAGCACCCTTCTACCAAAGGTAAGGTCAGACGAGGAGGATAGATCTAGCCGGTAGTGTCTAAAGAAGGTAGACGGAGAGGACCAGGTAGCGGCCTTACAAATTTGATCTATCGATACCTCTGCTTTTTCTGCCCAGGAAGTAGCCACGGCCCTGGTGGAGTGAGCCTTGATGCCATCAGAGATCGGGGCGCCACAGGAAGCATAGGATAAGGAAATAGCCTCCCTAATCCACCTAGCAATAGTACCCTTGGATACCCCATATTCCTTTCTACTACCCTGAAAGGCTACAAATAGGGATTGATCCTTCCTCCACTGACTAGTGAAGGATATGTACTGCAAAATAGTTCTCACATCCAGTGTATGAAATTTCGCCTCCCCTGGGTTCTTAGGATTATTACAAAAAGAGGGTAACACAATCTCCTGACTCTTATGGAATTTAAGTACAACTTTTGGAAGGTATGCCGGATCTGGTCTGAGTACTACCCTGTCATCAAAAATTTGCGTGTAAGGAGGGGAGACGGACAGGGCCTGTAAATCACTCACTCTACGGGCTGATGTTAACGCTACCAGGAGCACCATTTTAAGAGTGAGTATCTTTAACGATGATTCCTGCAGGGGTTCAAATGGACTGTTGGTTAGAGCATCTAACACCAGATTTAAATCCCACGGGGGAACTCTCTGAATTTCTACTGGTCTAGACCTACTACAGGATTTAATAAAGCGGGACACCCACCTATCGGAGGCAAGATTGCAATTATATAAGGCTCCCAACGCCGACACCTGGACCTTAAGCGTATTAGTTGCCAACCCCAGTTGTAAACCCGCTTGTAAAAATTCTAAGATGGTACCCACAGGAGCCTTATCCCCCAAAGGTCGCCCCGAAAAATCCAGAAATTTTTTCCACGTTCTACCATAAATTCTCGATGTTACTGGTTTTCTACTTTTTAATAAGGTGGAGACTAACCCCGGCGAAAACCCCCGCCTACTCAGTAATGCCCTCTCAAATTCCAGGCTGCAAGATGGAAGCCGTTCACCTGAGAGTGGCATATTGGGCCCTGGGTTAGCAGGTCCGGAATCTCTGGTAGAATCCACGGATCGGTTATAGACATTTGTCTCAGGAGGGAGAACCAAGGTCTTTTCGGCCAAAATGGAGCAATCAATATTACCCTCGCTTGCTCCATTCTGATCTTTCTCACCACTGCTGGAATCATCGCTATCGGTGGAAACACATAAGCTGCTTTTTTTTTTCATGGGCGCCGCCATCTTGGATCCGGGGCGCCGGTCTGACGTCACGTGGGCACGCCCACTCCCAGCGTACCTTGCGCGCAACGTCAGCCGCGCGCCCGGAAGTCGCCCAGCTGAGGGGGAGAGATCGGCGTGGAAGACAGAGACCGGCCCCAGGAGTCCGGACTGTGCTGGACCGACGCCCGCACGTGCGCAAGAGCCCCACGGGATCTGCGAACGGCGCTACCGTCTCCTGAAGGCCGACATACAGGCGCCCTGCCTGTGTTTCCAGTGCCGGGACAGGAGCGGGTAAGTGGATCTTCTATCAAAAAAAAGAAACCGCCGTCTTTCAGCACAAGGGTTCCCATCAGGACAGGAAACAAGCGGGAGAAATAAAAAGTGAGTGGATATCGGCAGGCACTTAGCCAATTTGTTTGGGACACAAAGTTATCCAGTCATCTAGCCTCCTGATGAGCCTAGGCAGGCGAAACGCGTTGAGGCGTTAACATTGAAAGGACAGACGGTGTGGGAAGTCTGGCGTGATGCAGATGAGTATCAATGGTTTCCTCAGCATTTATGTTATGGTGGCTGCTGAACACCAATAGTGTGTATATCGACAGTAGATGGTGTGTATATTAATGTCAGTTGGTGGCCGATTAGCACGTACAGGCTGTGTACTGATATCAGAATAGCAGTGGCATAGGTTAATCCGGATTGTGCTGACACACACACCGGATAAGCGAGTATAATTGTATTCTCTACACACATTTGGTGTTCAGTTTTTAGATTATCCTTTTGGTATCTTTTGGTAGCCCCAGGTTTAAGTGGTAGGGGCGTATCTGCCAAATAGCCACCGAAGTGAGGCACCTACGTCTGCTCAGACTTTCCAAGTTCATCACCGGTCTGATCCTCATGTGTTCAAATTGCTTTTAATATCTATGGGTGCTAGCTTTCCCTAGAACAGTTGCTGTATGTTTAGATTGAGTGGTCCTTTAGCCTATGGGTAGTGGGATTCACCAGAGGTTGTAGGGCCTATCAGGGCTAATAGGGTCAGTCATCGAGGAGCGGGGGCGCCAATACGCTCCCCCCTAGGGTGCCAACCTCCGCCGGCAGGCAGCTATTTTTCTAGGAACCGGTGCAGGGATTGCTAGATATATCCCATAGTTTTTTAACTGGGTGGAACACATTTTTGCTTTTGTTTTGGTTTGGTCACTTTTTGGTGGCATTTGTTTGCCCTTCATTTTAATAATAAAGATTGTTTTGGGTTCATTACATGATTATTTGCAATTAAAAAACCCTTTAATCCATTATAAAACATCAGGACAGGAAACCCAACTGAAGCGAGGGAGAGGTACCGCCCTTTTATTTCAGTAGGTTTCCTGTCCTGACTGGGCGGATCCCTCTCAGGTGTGCTGTCATGGGAGACGGGAAAATTTGGGGTTTCCTCACAGAGGACTCGTCCTATACAGGAGTCACACAACTTATCCCAGGATTGCGGTAAAGCTTTTTCGCACAAGGGGCAGGTTCTGTGTTTTGTTTTCCCCGTTCTTTTCCTTGCCTAAGATAAACGGAGAAGAGGGATCCCCAATTACAAAAGTGAACTTTCACGAAGATCACTCGCCAATCTGATGCAACCACAGGTACCGGTTCTGGAGGAGGGGTAGGCTCCTGTAGAGTAGGGTCCGTAGGAGGCATCATGAGTTCATTTTTTCTGTACATCTGGTTTTGTCCGTTGGTGGTAGCGCGGTTGCTGCTGTGGCGGCGGTGGTTGGAGCTGCTGGTCGCTGTCTTCCATGGTGTACCCTTGGGACGTCATGCAGCAAGGAGCTCCTTAATCCACCGCTTTTTATAATTTGTGCCTATTATTAGCCCCTCCCTCTGTGGCTGCGTCGCTGAGGGAAGCGCGATTTCCTCTTTTTTTTTTACTCTTCTCTGCGCATGCTCACGCCAAGTGACCCGGAATTGCTGTATATAGATCCGGGGCGGCGGCCATCTAGGTACACCTTATGTACTCAATGCGCACGCGCCCGCCCGGAACCGGAAGTTGTTACCAATTCCGGTTTTGGCACCATCTTGGAACTCCTCGTGCGCGTGCAATAGTGGTAGCCTCTATCTCCTATCCGGAGTGGCAGCTGACGCTCCAGACCCCTCGGTCCCAGCAGTGGCGGCTTCGGAAACCGCACCAGCCGTGACAGGGACATCCCCCGCTGCCAGGACTCGGACTGGCCAGCTCCGGATCCTTCATTTAAAGCTTCGGAACACTTCAGGTACCATCCTAGCAGGTTCCCAGTCAGGGACAGGAAACCAAACTGATGCAGAGGAATGGTACCGCCCTTTTTATCCTGTAGGTTTCCTGTCCCTGAAGGGCGGATCCCCTCTCTCTGTGGTGCTGTCATGGGGACTGAGAAAACTTCTTTATGAAAAACACGTTTTAAAAAAGTTGACTTTCTTTACAGGTTACTACTACGGAGAAAACTGAAGGAGCTTTACTTATTGTCTCCTGCTGCTGAGCCAGCCCTTCAGTGCTGCTTACAGTCTTTATTAACAGGCTGAGGCAGTGACATCAAGTCAATAGCGCTGCAGCCAATCACTAGACTTGGTGGCTTGTGCAGTCTTCCTCTGGAGAGCTATTGAGAAAAGAGATTATCAGCAGCACTGATGACGCTATGTCACTTAACTACAGCCTGTCAGCAAAGAGCGGTCGCAGCATTGAAGAGCAATCATTGGAGAAGGGCACAAAAAAATTTCCCGTTAAAACTACTTAAAAAATACAAGTTTTTAAATACAGCCATCCATCACTTGTGTCATAGGCTGCATTTAGAGAACTGAATCATCATATAAAAAGGGAAGAAAAACAGCTCATATTGCTAATTTATCTCAGAAAGAGAAATTGTAATACTGAACTGCTATGGGTTTAATTGACTATACTTGTATGAACATCTGCACATAAAGGAAGTAGTCACCTCGGGATGATTCTGGTCTTGCATGCACTGCACAAGCATTCTTTTGATGACTTCTAGATAATGCTGCTGCTGATTTCCAAAAATTCCAGGAAAATTCCTAAGAAAATATAGCCAGGATTACATAACTATATCCTACAAACACCAGTAAAATGCATGAGACTAACATGCAACATTAACATGTTAAACCGTATCTATGTGCAGTCTATTAGATTTGGTAAGAATAGCATTAAAGTAAAGCTATACCTTTTCATCATCTTCATGATGGTGGAAAATTCTAAAATGTTCATTCATATGTTTTCTGACTGATAATACAGGTTCCCTTTAATGGTGGCCTAAAAATAAATATGACGTACCAGAAAATATGCAAAGCAGATTCACGAAGCCCCACATCCTGAGAATTCACAGAGTCGAACAAGAACTTTAATGCTTCAGGCCACTGATTATTGCCATCATCATCTGACAAAAAAACAAACAAACACCAGTCAACTGTTTAACAACATATTTGTATAGTCTAAATTTTGGCAATACAATATACATTTTAACATTACGAAAGCAAGTAGAGAGAAGGGAACAGGGACTGTGGAGATAACGGGTAGGGACTAAAGGATAGAAGTCCATTGCATACTCCTTGCAGTCTGTGTCATGAGCTTGGCAATGTCTACTGTTTTCGTCTTCCCCCAGCAGGATGTAGAGACTCTCTTCCTCCTCCATGGAGCTCAAGTCTGAGAAGAGACTGGAATCTCCTTAAGCGAGTGTCCCTCACAACTGAGTAGTTGGTGCAGTATGAAGTGAGACTCATCCTCCAACACCTCCAGGTCACAGTGTTGGCATAGTCTGTCCTCCTCCAGCTTGTAGGTCTGTCAGTGCTGGCAAGATTGTGGGCACTTAGTCTGCGAGGTTTCTCCAGTTATGGGGCCAGTTTGTAGTCTCTCTGCAGACTCTGCTTTATGGTCAGTTTCTGTTGTGTAATTATATTCTCTCTCCAGTCACGGACATACCTCTCTTGGCCAATGTCTATCTCCCCAAATTTGGGTCTTGCTAGGCTGTTGTGATTGATTTTTGGGTAACCTATTCTAGGGGGCCTGGCAAATTTGGACTACCGTATATACTCAAGTATAAGCCGACCAGAGTATAAGCAGAGACCCCTAATTTTGAAACAAAAAACTGGGAAAACTTAATGACTCGAGTATAAGCCTAGGGTGGGAAATGCAGCAGCTACTGGTAAATTTCAAAAATAAAAATAGATACCAATAAAAGTAAGATTAATTGAGACATCAGTAGGTTAAGTGTTTTTGAATATCCATATTAAATCAGGAGCCCCATTATAATGCTCCATACAGTTCATGATGGGCCCCATAAGATGCTCCATACAAAATACGCCCCATATAATGCTCCATATTAAAATATGCCCCATATAATGCTGCACAAATGTTGATTATGGCCCCATAAGATGCTCCATACAGACATTTGCCCCATATAATTCTCCACAAATGCCGATTATGGCCCCATAAGATGCTCCATAGACACATTTGTCCCTTATAATGCTCCACAAATGCTGATTATGGCTCCATAAGATGCTCCATACAGATATTTGCCCCATATAATGCTGCACATGGCCACAAACAGATATTTGCCCCATATAATGCTGCACATGGCCCCATACAGATATTTGCCCCATATAATGTTGCACATGGCCCCATACAGATATTTGCCCCATATAATGTTGCACATGGCCCCATACAGATATTTGCCCCATATAATGCTGCACATGGTCCCATAAGATGCTCCATACAGATATTTGCCCCATATAATGTTGCACATGGCCCCATACAGATATTTGCCCCATATAATGCTGCACATGGTCCCATAAGATGCTCCATACAGATATTTGCCCCATATAACGCTGCACATGGCCCCATAAGATCTCCATATGCTGTTACTGCGATTAAAAAAATCAAAAAAAGACATACTCACCTCTCAGGCCCCCGGCACTTGCTATACTCACCTTTCCCGTTCCACCGCTGGGCGCCGCTGTGTGTTCCCTGTCCTCTGCACTGTCAGGCAGAGGGCGGCGCGCACACTAATCGCGTCCTCTGACCTGAGCGTCAGTGCAGAGGACGGGGAAGACGCAGCAGCGCCCGTCGGTGGAATGCGGAGCAGGTGAATATCGCGCACTGCGTTATACTCACCTGCTTCTGGCGCGGTGTCCCTGGTTCTCCAGCGCCGGCAGCTTCTTCCTGTATTGAGTGGTCACATGGTACCGCTCATTACAGTAATGAGTATGTGGCTCCACCCCTATGGGAGTGGAGTCGGGTCCATATTCATTACTGTAATGAGCGGTACCATGTGACCGCTCACTACAGGAAGTAGCTGCCGGCGCCGGAGAACCAGGGA
Source organism: Ranitomeya variabilis (assembly GCF_051348905.1). Lineage (NCBI taxonomy): Eukaryota > Metazoa > Chordata > Amphibia > Anura > Dendrobatidae > Ranitomeya > Ranitomeya variabilis. The sequence goes on from NC_135234.1 coordinate 545,161,525, forward strand.
CACCGCACCATGAGCAGATGAGTATTATTACACAGCTGCCGCTCCCCCTCCCCTGCCGACCCCTGGGTATGACTCGCGTATAAGCCGAGAGGGGCAATTTCAGTCTAAAAAAAATGGGTGGAAATTCTCGGCTTATACTCGAGTATATATACGGTACTTACATGTAAAGCTTTAGTTATAAATGCTCAGTCTTTATGTAGGTGAGCCCGAAAGGACGGCGCCCTCTTCTGGAGTGTTAGGTATAGAGGGAACCTGCCCAGCTCAGCCTGACAGGCACCGTCAGAGGTGCTCAGGAGGAAGTGGAGAAAATGCCTGCAGAATTCTAGGTGAAATATTTCTGCTGGGCTGGTAATCATAACATGACCAGTCTGGATGTGTGCGGGCTGCAGACATCACAGACACCCACATGGGAGGAGTGGATTTAATGATTAAGTCAAAAGACTCTCACTGGCCGTTTCAAATGATTAAGTTTTCTCTACTCTCCCCCCCCCTCCCCCCCAGATTGCACAGAAACTTTTGCAAGCTATGTCTATCAGTATCTCAATGCCTTGTTTCAAGATCTATGACTGATGGATTTCCAGGCCTGGTCAAGTGAATCTGTCCGCTCCCGTAAGTGGGAGTAAAGAACACACAGCAAAAGGGATTCCTAGGTCATTCCTTAGAACAGAAAAGTAGCAATAGAATGGAGGAAATTATACAGCAGTACTGAGCTGTGTAGACGTGAATCTAGCAATGGAGGAGGTACATAACTGGTTAGAAAGCTTGGTACAATCTCTGCCTGTTTTCTCAGTCTGCTACTCCCCCCTCTATAGCAGGGGTCCCCAACTCCAGTCCTCAAGGCCCACCAACAGGTCATGTTTTCAGGATTTCCTTAGTCTTGCCCAGGTGATAATTGCATCACCTGTGCAATACAAAGGAAATCCTGAAAACATGATCTGTTGGTGGGCCTTGAGGACTGGAGTTGGGGAACACTGCTCTATAGTGTATGTATATACATATATATATATACGTATACCGCCACCTCACTGCTAGCAGACTGACTGGTTTTGAAAGCGGTGAACTGTTTTTCAGAGTGGGTGACAAGTTCAGAAGTGGCTCATAAGTGCAGAATTCTTGGATAAGGTATTTTCCAAAGTTTCTTAGTCACATGTACTATTTGTCAATGCAAACTTAGTTGAAAGAACAGTTTACACTTAAAACCTTACCAATCAAGTTCCTAGCCAATTCTGCAACAATATCACAGATCTTTTTCCTCATGCTGGACTGTGCTTCCAACTGAATGACAAGTAGTAGTTCACTTTTGATGGCATTCTGCACATCAGCTGGAAGAGATGGATAGACTTCTTCAAAGGATGACGACAAGAGGCGTCGTAGCAGGACAGCTGCCATCTGCCTGGCCTGAAACACAGCCACAAATAGATCTTATGATGTTCAAAAACCACTGTCATGTATACAATTATGAGAGTGACTAGACAGTAGCAGTCAGAGGAAATGTATCTCCCTAATTTTATAAGTGTTCCAATCCAAGAGAACAAATGAAAATTTAGTGAGATGTTAAAAACATGAAGTTTGTACTTTAAGTTTACCTCGTCGGCAGCTGCAGCATTTCGGACTGCTTGCAAGAGAAACGTGATCTTGGATGGACCATTGATGCCGTCATAGGTTTCCTGCAAAATATAATCATTATCTGTCTTTATATTTGCCTTTCGTAAAAACTAGGCAAGCATTCTTTGTCCTATACCCTTACAGTACCTGCCATTAGCCAAACTGGTTAAGGCTAGAGTGCCAGTGAATTAATATCAAGATATATTGAAAAAAGAGGGATTTTTGGTTCTTACCGTAAAATCTCTTTCTTGAAGCCTTCATTGGGGGACACAGGTAACCATGGGTGTATGCTGTTGTCACTAGGAGGCTGACACTATGCAAATAAAGAAGAAGTAACTCCTCCCCGGCAGTATACACCCTCCGACAGGCACCAGGCAACTCAGTTGGTGCAAAAGCAGTAGTAGGAACAGGTAATATAAAACTCAACCTATACCAACCCACAACAACGGCCAATTGGCCAACACAGTACAACTTCAAGGGAGGGTGCTGTGTCCCCCAATGAAGGCTCCAAGAAAGATTTTACGGTAAGAACCAAAAATCCCTCTTTCTTTCTCGCTTCATTGGGGGACACAGGTAACCATGGGACGTCCAAAAGCAGTCCCTAGGGTGGGATATTCTGCAGAAAAAGAGTTAGATCGGCCGGTCAGAAACCGCCGCCTGCAGTATCCTCCTACCCAGGCTCGCATCCGCAGAAGCCCGAGTATGCACCTTGTAGAATTTGACAAAGGTGTGAATGGATGACCACGTTGCGGCCTTGCAAACCTGAGAGGCTGAAGCTTGGTGACGAACTGCCCAGGAAGCTCCCACAGCGCGGGTAGTGTGAGCCCTCACTCCCGACGGAGGCCGTTTGTCTTGAACACGGTATGCCTCCAGAACCGCCGAACGGATCCAACGAGCAATTGTGGACTTGGAGGCAGGGAGCCCCTTTCGCTGCCCTTCCGAGACGATGACCAGAGAATCGGCCTGACAAAAAGAGGCAGTTCTGGCGAGAAATTCGGATAGCCCTGACCACATCCAACTTGTGAAGAGATTTCTCCAAGGGATGAACCGGGGAAGGGCACAAGGAAGGGAGGACAATGTCCTCATTGATGTGAAAAGCCGAAACCACCTTTGGTAGAAAGGAAGGAACCGGACGAAGAACCACTTTGTCCTGATGCAGGACTAGAAAAGAAGAACGACAGGATAAGGCCGCCAGCTCCGACACTCTTCTAATGGAGGTGATGGCAACCAAAAAGGCCACCTTCCAGGATAGAAACGAGAAGGAAATGTCCTGAATCGGTTCAAAGGGCGCACGCTGGAGGGCTTCCAAAACGAGGTTGAGGTCCCAAGGTTCGACAGGAGGACGATAAGGGGGAGCTATATGAGCGACCCCCTGGGTGAAGGTTCGCACCTGAGGCAGGGAGGCCAGGTCTCTTTGAAAAAGAATGGACCGAGCGGAAATCTGACCCTTCAAGGTGCTAAGGGAAAGACCCGAATCTAGACCCGCTTGAAGGAAACTGAGAAGAGATGGAAGGGAAAAGGTCATAGGAAACAGATTGTTGTCCTGACACCACAGGAAAAAGGCCTTCCAACACCTGTGATAAATACGCAAGGAAGCCGGTTTTCTCGCCCTTATCATAGTCTAGATGACGCTATGAGAAAAACCCGCGTCCTTCAGGACCGCAGCCTCAACGGCCATACCGTTAAATTCAGAGACCGAGAATTCGGGTGGAAGAGGGGCCCCTGCGAAAGAAGGTCCGGACAATCCGGAAGCCTCCACGGAACGTCCGATAGCATGTTCACCAGTTCCGCATACCAGACCCTGCGAGGCCAATCTGGAGCTACTAAGAGTGTGGGGACCCCTTCTGTCTTGATCTTTTTTACGACCCTTGGGATCAAGGGGAGGGGTGGGAACAGATAGGGCATCTGGAACAGAGTCCACGGGATCGCATCCGACGGCCATCGGATCCCGAGATCTGGAGACGTACTGGGGAACCTTGTGGTTTGCCCGGGAGGCCATCAAGTCGACGTCCGGGACGCCCCACCGCTGGCAAATCTGGCTGAAGATTGCGGGAATAAGAGACCACTCGCCCGCCACGATGCCCTGGCGACTGAGAAAGTCGGCTTCCCAATTGTCCACCCCTGGGATGTGGACGGCTGACAGAGAGGGAACGTGATCCTCCACCCAACGCAGAATTTTTGCCACTTCCGCCGTGACTTGTGTGCTGCGAGTCCCTCCCTGATGGTTTATGTAAGCCACAGCCGTGGCGTTGTACCAACTGAATGCGGACCGGTTGCCCTGAAAGGAGAGACTCCCAGCGGGTGAGGGCTAGGAAGATGGCTCTGATTTCCAAGAGGTTGATAAGGAGGCGCGCCTCCTGAGCATTCCAGCGGCCCTGGGCCGTGAGGTGGAGTAAAACTGCTCCCCAACCTTGGAGACTGGCGTCGGTGGTGATCACCTGCCAGCGGGGAGGGAGAAATGACCTCCCGCGCAGAAGAGGTGGACAGCGTCCACCAAGAGAGCGACTTTCACTCTGGGGGAGAGGAGAAACGGGCGATCCAGGGAAAGTGGATTCCTGTCCCAGGCCGACAGAAGGGCCAGCTGGAGGGGACGAGAATGGAACTGGGCATAGGGGACCGCTTCCATGGAGGCGACCATTTTTCCCAGAACCCTCATGGCAAGGCGGAGAGACGGAGGACTCGGGCTCTTTAGTGCCCTGACCCCCCGACGAAGAGAAAGGAACTTCTCTTTGGGAAGAAAGACCTGAGCCTGAGAGGTGTCGAATTCCATGCCCAGGAACTCCAGCCGCTGAGATGGAATCAGGGAAGACTTCTGGTAATTGATTATCCAGCTGAGGCGAAGAAGTGTGTCCAGAGTAAGCTGGAGGCTCTGGCTGCAATCCCGACGGGACGAACCCTTGATCAAGAGGTCGTCGAGGTATGGGATTACCAGAATCCCCTTTGAACGTAGGATGGCCATGACAGCTGCCATGACCTTCGTAGAGACCCTGGGTGCAGACGCCAGACCGAAAGGGAGGGCCGTGAACTGATAGTGATGACCCTGGATCGCGAACTGGAGGAATCTCTGATGTCATACGCAAATAGGGATGTGAAGGTACGCATCTTGGATATCCACAGAACACAGAAACTCTCCCGGTTCCATGGACGCGATCACCGAGCGTAGAGATTCCATCCTGAAACGCCGAATCCGGAGATGGCGGTTCAGCCGCTTGAGATCCAAAATTGGACGGAGAGAACCGTCCTTTTTTTGGAACCACGAACAGGTTTGAGTAAAAACCCCAAAACCTCTCACGATGAGGCACCGGAACTAAGACTCCTGAGGCAAGGACCAACTCGACGGCCTGGAGAAGTCCTGAGAGGTGGGAGGGCTGTTTGGAAGGACGAGAGAGCAGGAAACGTCTTCCTGGGGGCGAAGAAAATTCTATCTTGTAGCCCGAAGTGATGATCTCCCTGACCCAGGTATGGACTACCGATAGCCACACCTCTGAGAACAGGAGAAGTCTGCCTCCCACCCTGGGGGGATTTCCAGGTGGGGGTGACCCGTCATTTATTAGAGAACCTGTGGCCCCGAGATCCAGATGGTCTTGTGGGATGGCTCTTAGCTCTCCAGCGCGGTGGAGGCCTGAAAGAAGGTTTTCTTCGGTCTCCTTGCGAGGAAGAACGGTCCTGGTTGGGATTTCTTGAGGAGGCGAAGGACCGAAAGGGACGAAAGGACTGGGGGCCCCTCCTGTTAAAGGGACGTTTAGGCTTGGACTGGGGTAAGGAGGTACTCTTACCACCCGTAGCATCTGAGATCATTTGATCCAGCTGTGTGCCGAAGAGTCTGGAACCCTGGAAGGGCAGACCAGTGAGGGATTCTTTAGAAGCGGGATCTGCGTTCCACACTTTTAGCCAGAGAATCCGGCGAATGGCCACAATGTTGCTGTTAGCCTTGGTGGAGCAGGCCGCTGCATCAAGGGAGGCATTCATGAGGTATTTTCCCGCAAGAGAAATCTGATCTGCCAAATCAGACAGTTCCTCAGCAGGAGCAGAGACCAAAATGCCCCTGCGCAGGGTTTTGGCCCAGGCTGACACAGCCTTGGCTACCCAGGATGAGGCGAAACTAGGGCAAAGGGAGGCTCCGGAAGCCTCAAATGCCGATTTTGCCAATGCCTCGATTTGCCTGTCTGTGGGGTGCTTAAGGGAAGCCGCGTCCGGGATAGACAGAACCGTCTGCGAGGATAGCCTGGAGACGGGCGGGTCAACCTTAGGAGACTCGGACCATTTGGAAACAAGGTCGGAGTGAAAAGGGTATAACATGTCAAGCCGTTTCCTGCCAGGGAAACGCTTGCCAGGGTTTTCCCAGTGTGTAGAGGTAGTGTTGTCAAACTCCCTGTGATTAGGAAAAAACCTAGAAGGAAGTTTAATCCGTTTAAACGCAATGGAGACGTCATGAGAGCTTGCCTCATCCAGCGTCTGAATGATACCCGAAATAAGGCTATCAACCATCTCCTGTGTTACGGAAGTCTGATCTGCATCAGAGCCAGATTCCGACTGAGAGGATAGATCAGACCCGACGTCCGCCTGCGAGGAGGGGGAATGGGCAGGACAAGGATCTAGATAAGGTCAGTTTTCTGTCTCTTTTGTCCGGTCTGCCTCTGAGGGTCTAGGACAGGTGCGAGCGAATCGCCGTGTGAGGCGTTCATGGCACTGGTGGCATTAGAGAGAAGCGGGATACGTTCAAGTGCCTGGACCAGGGACTGAGAAACCTTAGTCAGGTCGGACACTGAGACATTGCAACAGCCCACTCCGGGGGAGGGGGGGGTGCACTCATCCCGGGACCTAGGAGCTTCTTGAGGGGCTGACATGATGGGAGGAACGCAGGACGGGCAGAAGGGTGAGGGCTGACCTGAGGCCCACTTTTTCTTACAGTGAGCGCAGGCGTAATGGATGGCCGTAGTGGCAAAGGCCAGGGTGGGGTCAGACATAGGTGGATATTACCTTGTCCTGGAGCGGAGAAGTACTGCCGGGAGGAGTAGAGCCCGAGAGAGCAGTAGCGCTGAGCCTGCCGAAAAAACAGTGACAGCGGCAGCCGCCTGTGTTCCCCCAAAAAACTTCTGTCCCACACGGTGAGCAGACGCTGACAGGGAGCAGGAAGCGGTAAAAAGAGCGCTGAGACAGCGCGACCCTGTGGGCGGGCACAAGCGCTGAAGGGGGAAGCAGATGAAACGCCCCCAACAGCGCTGAAAGATTCCCGGCCGCAATAATGCCGGCCGCCACCAGAGGGCGCTCAAGCGCCAAAAAGAAAGTGAAGAAAAAGGCCGGGAGAGGAAAAAAAACTCCTGGCCGCAATAATAATGCCGCCCTCCACCAGAGGGCGCTCAAGCGCCAAAAAAGGAGAAAAGCCGGGAGAGACAGCGAAAAAAATGGCGGGCGCGCGCCTGCAAGTTTAAATAAAAAGGATGGAAAGAATGCTGGCGTTAATGTGAAGCCTTTCCCCGCGGTTTAGCGTGTCCCAGCGCCTGAAAGTGCGACCCTCTCTCCTATTACAGGGGAAGCCTGGTAAGCTATATGGAGATCGCTGCCGGGCAGGGTGAGGGAAGGAAGGGGGGCGGGGGGCTTTGTTGATTGAAGATCCCTTACCTGGAGATGAGGAACCATCAGGATCCCTTGTAGACTAGAGGGTCCTAGAAGAAGTCCTCCTTCCCGCGCCACGAACTCTCCGGCGCAGAAGACGGCGTCGACCCCTAACCAGGGGGAGAGGGTCACTGGAAGTGACCGCCGTCTTCCTCTCAGCCCACTCCGTGGAGAGGGATGAGGAGGGGAAAACGGGCAGGACAGGCCACCAAGGAAGGTGGTCACCCTGAACACCCGAATGGGTGACAGGGGACAAAGTCCTGCCCAGCGGGTCCGAGGGTGCGATGTGGGTGATACCACACTGCTCTCTCGGTCGCTCAAAGTGGGGAAAACAGGGTGAGAAAACTGCACCCTGTTACCCTGAAGGAAAAATCTGAAAAAGGGAAAAGGTTAATAAACAAAACAAATCCCTGTAAAAGAAATGCCGATCTGGTGTTAGATCCAGGTCCGCCTCCTACAGACACTAAGCAAAAACGGAGTTGCCTGGTGCCTGTCGGAGGGTGTATACTGCCGGGGAGGACTTACTTCTTTATTTGCATAGTGTCAGCCTCCTAGTGACAGCAGCATACACCCATGGTTACCTGTGTCCCCCAATGAAGCGAGAAAGAAACAGGAGTACTAGCAACTAAAAAATACAAAATGCTGAGTAAGACAACTTATCAAAATATTAAAATTTTAAAGAAATCAGTCTCACAAATTAACCTTACTTTTACTAGATAACTAACATTCTGAGAACAGGAGAAGCAGTAGTAAGGTCCCATTCACACAGCTATTTCTCAGCTCCATATTGTAAAGAGTTGTACTGCGGCTGCCATTGAGGTGCATGACGCCTCTTAAACCTTCACAAACCTCTGATTTCATACAGAGGTTTTCATTCATTCAGAATCCAAACAAAAAAAATAATTGTGTCAGGTCAAGGAGTCAGAGTCTAATACATGCTCGAAGTATTTTCAATATTGAAGGGCTTATCCGAAGACAAACAATATACTCATGCACAACTTGGGGAATTTTGTTACCCACAATATATATGCATACTCCGGGCCACAATCGGACAAGACTGGCTCAGGCCTCACTCAACACACTTGCATTGAGTGTAGCCGCATCCATCTAATTAGATAGTGCCCGGGAATATGCATATTGCATACTTATGGTCACATGACCACTGTTCGCAGCACTGACAATGCAGAATACTAACAGCAGTAAGTGGGCGCAACATGAGAATTCACAAGTCTGCAGACTTGTAGTTTTAGATTGGACAACCCCTATAATGTATCCTGGTCATGTGTGGCCGATATAAAAAGATACACAGTTATCTGAGCCCTGTCTGCTCAGGTACTATAGTATGAATGATGTGCTGTTTGGCCAAAATCTGCCATTACATCCAGCTGCCATAGGATCAAAAAACTGCTGATAGTTGGAGGTGATGTTCAGCCACTGATCCGATAGCAATCACCTATCCTAAGGACAGTCTGTCAATATCCTAAAGGGTCATATCCCATTGGATAGGTAATAACCTACTGATCACTGGGGGTTCAACCACTGGAACACCCAGCAATCCAGAGAAAGGGAGCTGCACACTGAGTCTACAGAGCCCCATCTTGAATGGAGAAGAAAATGTACAACTGATCAACCAAAATGAAGCTTTCTATATATTAGGACAATAAATCAATGTGTCATCCACAATGAAACTGCCAGCTTTGGCAGCATTTCACTCTCCCCACTTTATACAGACAAACCTGGCTCAACAATGACATTGTGCTAATGACATTTCTATAGTATTCGTGTGCTGGCTTCCATCTACAATGATGCAGATCTCAGAAAAAAACATTGTACTTTCCATAAAAAAATCCCCCCCCCTTGCTATTTACCAAAATTATCCTCTTGCTGTCAAAGAAATGTAACCTTTTTTAATAACATTTTTTAGCCATAAATTCATTGTGGGGTGAAGTGCAACGCAAAAGGAAGTTTTGTGATTGTTAGGCCTATTTTTTCAGGTGCTCATTGTACTGTGTAACTAACTTTATTCTGCTGATCAATTATGGCTATAGCAAATTTCTATACTTTAAAAAAAAAATAGATGTAAAAATAAAAAGCTTTATTCTGCAGTCAAAGGAGTAGTAAGATTATTTTTCTTGCAGGAGCTGTAATTTTTATTGGTACAAGAAAGGGTCCACCCGCCTCCCATCTAACCACTCAGATGCTGCAGTGACTATGGATTAACCCCTTCGCGACATGCGCCGTACTAGTACTGCGCTGCCGGCACTGCATTTGTGCCAGCAGCAGTACTAGTACGGCGCATCGATCACCGCGGTCTCGCGCTGAGCGCCACGGTGATCGGGTGCGGGTGTCAGCTGTATATGACAGCTGACACCCCCGCAGCAATGCCCACGATCGGCGCTATCGCCGATCGCGGGCATTTAACCCCTCTGATGCCGCTGTCAATAGTGACAGCGGCATAGAGGGGGATCGCGCAGGGACGGGGGCTCCCTGCGCTCTCCCACCGGAGCAACGCGATGAGATCGCGCTGCTCCGGTGACCTGGAAGGAGTCCCCGGATCCAAGATGGCCGCGGGACTCCTTCCGGGTCAAGAGATGACCTAGCTTGCCAGCGCCTGCTGAGAGTTCCTAATAGCAGGCGCCGGCAAGCCTCTGGAATATGGCTGTCAGATCACCGATCTGTGATGTCCCCCCTGGGACAAAGTAAAAAAGTTTAAAAAAAAAATGTCCACATGTGTAAAAAAAAAAAGAAAAAAAAATTCCTAAATAAAGAAAAAAAAAATATTCCCATAAATACATTAATCTAAATTTTAAAAAAATCACACAATAAAAGTACACATTTAGTATCGCCGCGTCCGTAACAACCCCACCTATAAAACTATATCACTAGTTAACCCCTTCAGTGAACACCGTAAAAAAAAAAAAACGAGGCAAAAAACAACGCTTTATTCTCATACCGCCAAACAAAAAGTGGAATAACACGCGATCAAAAAGACGGATATAAATAACCATGGTACCGCTGAAAACGTCATCTTGTCCCGCAAAAAAAAGCCGCCATACAGCGTCATCAGCAGAAAAATAAAAAAAGTTATAGCTCTCAGAATAAAGCGATGCAAAAACAATTATTTTTTATATAAAATAGTTTTTATTGTGTAAAAGCACCAAAACATAAAAAAATTACATAAATGAGGTATCGCTGTAATCGTACTGACCTGAAGAATAAAACTGCTTTATCAATTTTACCACACGTGGAATGGTATAAACGTCCCCCCCCCAAAAAGAATTTCAGGAATTGCTGGTTTTTGTTCATTCCGCCTCCCAAAAATCGGAATAAAAAGCGATCAAAAAATGTCATGTGCCCGAAAATGGTACCAATAAAAACGTCAACTCGTCCCGCAAAAAACAAGATCTCACATGACTCTGTGGGCCAAAATATGGATAAATTATAGCTCTCAAAATGTGGTGATGCAAAAACTATTTTTTGCAATATAAAGCGTCTTTTAGTGTGTGATGGCTGCCAACCATAAAAATCCGCCCAAAAAACGCTATAAAAGTAAATCAAATCCCCCTTCATCACCCCCTTAGTTAGGGAAAAATAATAAAATTTTAAAAAATATATTTATTTCCATTTTCCCGTTAGGCTACTTTCACACTAGCGTCGGTACGGGGCCGTCGCGCTGCATCGGCCCGACGTACCGACGCATACTGTGCAAGCGCCGCACAAAGGGGGCAGCGGATGCTGTTTTTCCACGCATCCGCTGCCCCATTGGGAGGTGCGGGGAGGTGGGGGCGGAGATCCAGCCGCGCATGCGCGGTCGGAAATGGTGGCCCGTCGGCACAAAAAAAGTTACATGTAACGCTTTTTGCTGCCGGCGGTCCGCCACAACACGACGCAACCGTCGCACGACAATACGTCGCAATGCGTCGCTAATGTTAGTCTATGGGGAAAAAACGCATCATGCAGATGACTTTGCAGGATGCGTTTTTTCGCCAAAACGACGCATTGCGACGTATGCAAAAAAACGCTAATGTGAAAGTAGCGCTAGGGTTAGGACTAGGGTTAGGGCTAGGGTTGGGGCTGGGGTTGGGGTTAGGGTTTCAGTTAGAATTGGGGAGTTTTCACTGTTTAGGCACATCAGGGGCTCTCCAAACGCAACATGGCGTCCGATCTCAATTCCAGCCAATTCTGCTTTGAAAAACTAAAACAGTGCTCCTTCCCTTCCGAGTTCTCCTGTGCGCCCAAACAGTGGTTCCCCCCAACATATGGGGTATCAGCGTTCTCAGGACAAGTTGGACAACAACTTTTGGGGTCCAATTTGTCCTGTTACCCTTGGGAAAATAAAAACGTGGGGGCTAAAATATCAGTTTCGTGGAAAAAAAAATATTTTTTATTTTCACGGCTCTGCGTGATAAACTGTAGTGAAACACTTGTTGGTTCAAAGTTCTCACAACACATCTAGATAAGTTCCGTGGGGGGTCTAGTTTCCAATATGGGGTCACTTGTGGGGGGTTTCTACTGTTTAGGTACATCAGGGGCTCTGCAAATGCAACATGACACCTGCAGACCAATCCATCTAAGTCTGCATTTCAAACGGCGCTCCTTCCCTTCCGAGCTCTGCCGTGCGCCCAAACAGTGGTTCCCCCCAATGTATGGGGTATCAGCGTACTCAGGACAAATTGGACAATAACTTTTGTGGTCCAATTTTTCCTGTTACCCTTGGGAAAAAAAAATTGCGGGCTAAAACATCATTTTGTGGAAAGAAAAAATGATTTTTTAATTTTCACAGCGCTACATTCTAAATTTTAGTGAAACAATTGGGGGTTAAAAGTGCTCACCACACATCTAGATAAGTTCCTTAGGGGGTCTTCTTTCCAAAATGGCGTCACTTGTGGGGGTTTCCACTGTTTAGGCACGTCAGGGGCTCTCCAAACACGACATGGGTTCCGATCTCAATTCCAGCCAATTTTGCATTGAAAAGTCAAATGGCGCTCCTTCCCTTCCGCGCTCTGCCATGCGCTCAAACAGTGGTTAATCCCCATATATGAAGTATCAGCGTACTCAGGACAAATTGCACAACAACTTTTGGGGTCCAATTTATCCTGTTACCCTTGGGAAAATAAAAAATTTGGGGCAAAAAGATCATTTTTTGTGAAAATTAATATGAATTTTTTTTTACGGCTCTACATTATAAACTTCTGTGAAGCACTTGGAGGTTCAAAGTGCTCACCACACATCTAGATTAGTTCCTTAGAGGGTCTACTTTAAAAAATGGTGTCACTTGTGGGGGTTTCCACTGTTTAGGCACGTCAGGGGCTCTCCAAACACGACATGGGTTCCGATCTCAATTCCAGCCAATTTTGCATTGAAAAGTCAAATGGCGCTCCTTCCCTTCCGAGCTCTGCCATGTGCCCAATCAATGGTTTACCCCAACATGTGGGGTATCGGCGTACTCAGGATAAATTGTACAACGACTTTTTTGGTCCAATTTCTCCTGTTACCCTTGGTAAAATAAAACAAATTGGATCTGAAGTAAAAATTTTGAGAAAAAAAAGTTAAATGTTCAATTTTTTTTAAACATTCCAAAAATTCCTGTGAAGCACCTGAAGGGTTAATAAACTTTTTGAATGTGGTTTTGAGTACCTTGAGGGGTGCAGTTTTTAGAATGGTGTCACTTTTGGGTATTTTCTGTCATATAGACCCCTCAAAGTCACTTCAAGTGTGAGGTGGTCCGTAAAAAAAATGGTTTTGCAAATTTTGTTGCAAAAATGAGAAATCGCTGGTCAACTTTTAACCCTTATAACTCCCTAACAAAAAAATTTATGTTTCCAAAATTGTGCTGATGTAAAGCAGACATGTGGGAAATGTTGTTTATTAACTATATTATGAGATATAACTCTCTAATTTAAGGGCATAAAAACTAAAAGTTTGAAAATTGCTAAATTTTCATAATTTGACAAATTTTTGTTTTTTTCACAAATAAATGCAAGTCATATCGAAGAAGTTTTACCACTATCATGAAGTACAATATGTCATAAGAAAACAATGTCAGAATCACCAGGATCCGTTGAAGCGTTTTAGAGTTATGACCTCATAAAGTGACAGTGGTCAGAATTCTAAAAATTGGCCCTGTCACTTAGGTGAAAACAGGCTTCGGGGTGAAGGGGTTAAGGCATTAAAGGGGCTACATTGCAGGGATTGACAGTTACAGCCAAGGGTCAACTCTCTAAAACAGCCATCAGTTATACAGCTTGCTCCATCTGACTAATTACATACATGTTGATGCTACACTAGGAGGATGTTAGAGCAGTTGTCACCAAGAACGTTCCTCTACTTTGTCCACAAAACCTAGAAGTGGACGACCACGGAAAACTTTCTCCAAAGTGGATCACATTAAGAAAAACTCAGTATCTGATGACCATAAAAGTGCTGTACAGATTTTGCACAAAATGAACGAAGAATATGGGGTTAAAGTGAGTGGCCAAGCTGTGGTGTGATGGCTTAGAGCAGTAGGGTTGAATGCACAGGTTCCAGTCAAGAAGCCATTCATCTCTGCAAAGAGCCGGAAGGTCCGACTTGCATTTGCCAAATAACACAGCCAATGGAAATAGACAAATTGGTCTAAGGTGTTGTCGTCAGATGAATCCAAGTTCAACCTGTTTGGCACTGATGCCAAGCACTGTATTTACCACCCAATTGGAAAACAATGATAAAAAGTATGAAACATCTACAGTGAAACATGGTGGTGGCAATGTCATGATTTTAGGATACTTTTCTGCATCTGCCATTGGCCCTCTGCATAAAATTGATGGAAATATGAATACTACCCTGTACAAGGAAATGTAACGCTATCACATGGTAAAATCAAAGTAGGCAGGGGCTGCAAATTCCAGCAAGAAAATGATCCTAAGCACAAATCCAATTTAGTTAAAAATTGTTTAGCAAAGAAAAATGTTCACCTGTTGCAATGACCAAGCCAATCACCTGATTTAAATGCTACAGAGCATCTTTGGGATGATTAAGGGTATGTGCATACGTTGCGGATTTGGCTGCGGATCCACAACAGATTTGACACTGCGGATTCGCAGCAGTTTTCCATGAGTTGTACAATACCATGTAAACCTTTGGAAAACCAAATCCGCAGTGCACATGCTGCGGAAAATTCTGCACGGAAACGCTTTGGTTTATTTTCGGCAGCATGTCAACTCTTTGTGCGGATTCCGCAGCATTTTACACCTGTTCCATAATTGGAATCCGCAGGTGTAAAAACGCAGGTGAAATCCGCAGGTAAAACGCAGGGTGTTTTACCTGCGGATTTTTCAGAATCCATGCAGAAAATGAGGACCCAGGGATGGCGGAGGTACCGGTGGGGCCCCATTTCGCTCTCCTCTGGTATGCTAGATCATAGAGAGAAATGAATGGAAAATCTGACTTTTTATACACTTATTTCTCGGCACCGTTAAAAAGCTGCGCTGAAGACTAAGGCCCCTTAACTACGGTCGTTAATAGGCATATCGGCGGTCGTTAAAGGGTTAACTAAATTACCACACCTATGTTCTAAAGCATTTTGATTAAAATTAAAGGTCTTGCTTGATGACAACTTCATGAACTTTAAATTAATCACCAGGAAAATGGCATCACAACCAGACAGAAGAAATCACACGTTTTAAAGAAAAAATGTAAAACTTTTGATCGATACTGTATTACACAATTTAATAAAGTAGGAAAAAAGGTATACAATAGTAAGACTGAGATCAAAGGAACACCACTGGCACAATATGGCAAGTGTACACTGCAACATGAATTTAGCACAATGCAGAGTTCAATATGTTCTTTCCACTACAGTCCAAATGTGTTCCAAACCGACTCCAAGAGAGGTCTAACTGGCTCCTAAAGCTTAGAGAAGTGAGAGCATCCTGCATTCTGCAAACATAGCATACAGTTAGGGTACTGTCACACAGTGGCACTTTGATCGCTCCGACGGCACGATCCGTGACGTTGCAGCGTCGCTTGATTATCGCTCCAGCGTCGTAGACTGCGGTCACACTTTGCAATGCACGGCGCTGGAGCGATAATTTCATGACGTAGTTGCGATGTAGAAGTCATACGGGACATTGGGAATATCGTGCACACCTTTGTTACACGCTGCGATCATGCCGCCACAGCGGGACACTTGACAACAAAATAAAGTTTCAAACGATCTGCTACGACGTACGATTCTCAGCGGGGTCCCTGATCGCAGTAGCGTGTCAGACACAGCGATATCGTAACTATATCGCTGGAACGTCACGGATCGTGCCGTTGTAGCGACCAAAGAGCCACTGTGTGACAGTACCCTTAATGATATGACTGATGAGATGAGCATGCACAGGTAAGTGCCACTGCATTGAAACAATTGCAGACATTAATGTGTTCCGATCCAATTCAATGTCCAGGATGGATAATAATGGATAAAGTCTTTGAATAGACGAAATTAACTGAAACCGCAGGCCTTTCTTTCTGGTGACAATTGAGAAACAAAGTGCTGAACCATGCTATTCAATGATGTCACTGATAAAACTACCAACCAATGAGACTGTGCTGGGACAGATTCTCCACCATGCATCACAATGTGTCCTGCTGAGGAAGGATTAAGTCATGTCCACAGTAACAAAGACCTAAGCTGCCTGTGGGATATTTCAGCTGAGAATAGTAGGAGTGATTAGTCAATGGGCTAGTAAATTGTATTTATACTCCCAGTTTCACAATAATCTGTTGTACTTGTGCCGCCCAACATTCAGACCCTTAACATTTCTAATAGTAATCGCTTAGCAATATTTAACAGCTGCACAACCCCATCTCTGGAGACACTTTAATTTATAGTACATGTTTAGTATTGGGAAAAAAAATCACCCTAATTCAACAACAGATTACCCTGAGATTACAAACCAATACTAACCCACTGCAGAGCAGCTCACTTCAAAGAGTTGGACAGTACACAGGCACAATACTGGGGGGGGGCATGTGTGATGTTTGAGCATCCATGCAAAAAAAACATCTGGATGCCTGATGACGACACCGGTCTACAGATGACGCATGTTGCATGGTCCTTATACCACTAATTTTATGAATGTTCGTTTTAAAAACAAATACTTTGAGAACAGTTTTAACGATAATCTACCTAACGAAATTACATTCTGCTGGATTCATTATTCCATGTGAACTTCTCCCATCTAATAGTAATACTTAGGCTATGTGCACACGTAAGAAAGGAGGTGCAGAATTTTCTGCACAAAATCCGCATCTCCTGGCAGAATCTGCAGCTGCGGATTAGCCGCGGTTTTTATGTGGATTTAGTGCAGTTTTTTGTGCGGAATTGATGCAGATTTTCTGCAGTTTTTCCCAATGCGGATTTCTATTATGGAGGGGTGCAGAAACGCTGCAAATCCGCACAAAAGAAGTGACATGCACTTAATTGAAATCCGCAACAATTCCGCACTGATTTTTCTGCACAGCTTTTTTTTTTTTCCCCATAGACTAACATTATACTGTACATCACAGTGCGGATCTGCAGCGTTTCTGCGCGGGAAAAAAACAATGCGGATCCGCACTAAATACGCATCGTGTGCACACAGCCTAGTACTGCCCAAGGTGCAGTATTTTTGTCCGGATTTCACATTTTATAAAGGGAAGCTCAGCAGTGTTTGCTACCTCATCTGAGAGCAGCCTGATGTAGGCAAAGAGTCCCTGAATCCAACGTTGTATCACTTAGTTTACTGGGTGCAGCTGTTCTGATAGTTTTTAGATTTAGCAATACAGCAGAGCTGAGAAAGCCAACCCCGCCCACACCAGGCTCTGTATATACAATGGCTATAGAAAGTGATGTGCCTGTCACAGGAGGCGGCATGTCCGACTGTGTTGTTGTGTCCCAGCAATGATAAGCTCCTAGTGCTAAAACAATCATAGTAAGCAAACAAAACTAGAGCTTGATGAATGGCAGGGCTGAAATCTGTTCAGATTACAAAGCGAAAACCAGCAGGCAAGATTCCCTTTAAAGGGGCATTCCCTTAAAGGTACCGTCACACTAAACGATATCGCTAGCGATCCGTGACATTGCAGCGTCCTGGCTAGCGATATCGTTTAGTTTGACACGCAGCAGCGATCAGGATCCTGCTGTGATATCGCTGGTCGTTGAACAAAGTTCAGAACTTTATTTGGTCGTCAGACCGGCGTGTATCGTCGTGTTTGACACCAAAAGCAACGATACCAGCGATGTTTTACACTGGTAACCAGGGTAAACATCGGGTTACTAAGCGCAGGGCCGCGCTTAGTAACCCGATGTTTACCTACCCTGGTTACCAGTGTAAAATGTAAAAAAAACAAACAGTACATACTCACCTTCGCGTCCCCCGGCGTCCGCTTCCCACACTGACTGAGCGCCGTAAAGTGAAAGTGAAAGTACAGCACAGCGGTGACGTCACCGCTCTGCTATTAGGGCCGGCGCTCAGTCAGTGCAGGAAGCGGACGCCGGGGGACACGAATGTAAGTATGTACTGTTTGTTTTTTTACATTTTACGCTGGTAACCAGGGTAAACATCGGGTTACTAAGCGCAGCCCTGCGCTTAGTAACCCGATGTTTACCCTGGTTACCCGGGAACCTCAGCATCGTTGGTCGCTGGAGAGCTGTCTGTGTGACAGCTCTCCAGCGATCAAACAGCGATGCTGCAGCGATCGGCATCGTTGTCGCTATCGCTGCAGCATCGCTTAATGTGAAGGTACCTTAACAGATATCTAGATCACAACCAGAATGTGTCGTGGCAGGTAAAGAGTAAGGCTGACCACTGATCCACTTTCCACCCAGTGATGTGGCAGTCACATCCAAAGAATGAATACATAACTAGCTACAGGAAATGGCAGTTCTCAACGTAAGTATTGTCCCGAAAGGTGGGACATGCATATATGATACATTTAAATTGATTAACAGGGACTATTTATTTATTTTTAACTAAAAGAACTACTTGCCTACCCACCATCGATCTCTGCCGATGATTCTGCAGCTTCCGCCAACGTCACATCTAAAGAGCAGCTGCTTCTCTTCTGCTCCATTGATGGGGCGTGACTGGCTATGTCATTCTGATTGACAGCCATCTCCCAGAAGCCTTACTGCAGAGGAGCTGGCTGACAGTCTGTATGACACACATTGTAGACTTAGCACACCAGAAAAATTAGAGCCGCTCTGTTGACGTGAAACAGCAGAATCACTGGTAGGAGTGGTTTGTTACCTCTCTGAGTGGGTGCTGGGTAGAACAAACAGGAATTAAGCAACTACCTGCTTGTTAATTCTTAGGCCCATAAAAAAATAGTCCTGGAAAACCCCTTTAAAGAGGACTTATTAGGCAGTTTTTGCGCTTATTTTATTCCAGCTGACCCCTTGAGTAAGTTTTATTTTAATTTGCAGTAGTGTTTAGTGCCAATTTTTGGGGGCTTTAGAAAGTGGGTGGTGCCCATAGGGTAATGCAGTGCAGCCTAAAGACACACCCCTTGGTGAAGGCCAAAAGAACGTGCACAAATAAAAAGGCTTTTACAGTATGTCTGGAACAGTATTGTAGATTTAAAAAAACAAACCTGTGCTAAAGGAATTATGGGAATAAAATGAGAACTGCCCACCTGACCTGTGACATGCCCTCTTTAAATCATATCCTGTAGATATTCCATAAACATCTCTAAATCAGAACTCTTTAACCCCTTCATGACCCAGCCTATTTTGGCCTTAATGACCTTGCCAGTTTTTGCAATTCTGACCAGTGTCCCTTTATGAGGTAATAACTCAGGAACGCTTCAACGGATCCTTGCGGTTCTGAGATTGTTTTTTCGTGACATATTGGGCTTCATGTTAGTGGTAAATTTAGGTCGATAATTTCTGAGTTTATTTGTGAAAAAAAGGGAAATTTGGCGAAAAATTTGAAAATTTTGCAATTTTCACATTTTGAATTTTTATTCTGTTAAACCAGAGAGTTATGTGACACAAAATAGTTAATAAATAACATTTCCCACATGTCTACTTTACATCAGCACAATCTTGGAAACAAATTTTTTTTTTGCTAGGAAGTTATAAGGGTTAAAATTTGACCAGTGATTTCTCATTTTTACAACAAAATTTACAAAACCATTTTTTTTAGGGACCACCTCACATTTGAAGTCAGTTTGAGGGTTCTATATGGCTGAAAATACCCAAAAGTGACACCATTCTAAAAACTGCACCCCTCAAGGTGCTCAAAACCACATTCAAGAAGTTTATTAACCCTTCAGGTGTTTCACAGCAGCAGAAGCAACATGGAGGGGAAAAATTAACATTTAACTTTTTAGTCACAAAAATGATCTTTTCGCAACAATTTTTTTATTTTCCCAAGGGTAAAAGGAGAAACTGGACCACGAATGTTGTTGTCCAATTTGTCCTGAGTACGCTGATACCTCATATGTGGGGGTAAACCACTGTTTGGGCGCACGGCAGGGCTCGGAAGGGAAGGAGCGCCATTTGACTTTTTGAATGAAAAATTGGCTCCAATCTTTAGCGGACACCATGTCGCGTTTGGAGAGCCCCCGTGTGCCTAAACATTGGAGCTCCCCCACAAGTGACCCCATTTTGGAAACTAGACCCCCCCAAGGAACTTATCTAGAAGCATAGTGAGCACTTTAAACCCCCAGGTGCTTCACAAATTAATCCGTAAAAATGAAAAAGTACTTTTTTTTCACACAAAATTTATTTTAGCCTTAATTTTTTCATTGTCACATGGGCAACAGGATAAAATGGATCCTAAAATTTGTTGGGCAATTTCTCCTGAGTACGCCGATACCTCATATGTGGGGGTAAACCACTGTTTGGGTGCACGGCAAGGCTCGGAAGGGAAGGCAAGCCATTTGGCTTTTTGAATGGAAAATTAGCTTCAATCATTAGCGGACACCATGTCGCGTTTGGAGAGCCCCTGTGTGCCTAAACATTGGAGCTCCCGCACAAGTGACCCCATTTTGGAAACTAGACCTCCCAAGGAACTAATCTAGATGTGTGGTGAGCACTTTGAACCCCCAAGTGCTTCACAGAAGTTTATAACGCAGAGCCATGAAAATAAAAAATTATTTTTCTTTCCTCAAAAATGATTTTTTAACCCACAATTTTTTATTTTCCCAAGGGTAACAGGAGAAATTGGACCCCAAAAGTTGTTGTGCAGTTTCTCCTGAGTACGCTGATACCCCATATGTGGGGGTAAACCACTGTTTGGGCACATGCCGGGGCTCGGAAGGGAAGTAGTGACGATTTGGAATGCAGACTTTGATGGAATGGTCTGCGGGAATCATGTTACGTTTGCAGAGCCCCTGATGTGCCTAAACAGTAGAAACCCCCCACAAGTGACCCCATATTGGAAACTAGACCCCCCAAAGAACTTATCTAGATGTGTGGTGAGCACGTTCAACCCCCAAGTGCTTCACAGAAGTTTACAACGCAGAGCCGTGAAAATTAAAAATCATTTTTCTGTCCTCAAAAAAGATGTTTTAGCAAGCAATTTTTTTTTCACAAGGGTAGCAGGAGAAATTGGACCCCAATATTTGTTGCCCAGTTTGTTGTGAGTATGCTGGTACCCCATATGTGGGGGTAAACCACTGTTTGGGCGCACGTCAGGGCTTGGAAGGGAAGTAGTGACATTTGAAATGCAGACTTTGATGGAATGGTCTGCGGGCGTCACGTTGCATTTGCAGAGCCCCTGATGTGCCTAAACAGTAGAAACACCCCATAAGTGACCCCATTTTGGAAACTAGACCCCAAAAGGATCTTATCTAGATGTGTGGTGAGCACTTTCAACCCCCAAGTGCTTCACATAAGTTTATAACGTAGAGCCATGAAAATAAAAAATAATTGTTCTTTCCTCAAAAATTATGTTCTAGCAAGTAATTTTTTATTTTTGCAAGGGTAACAGGAGAAATTGGACCCCAATAGTTGTTGCCCAGTTAGTCCTGAGTACGCTGGTATCCCATATGTGGGGGTAAACCACTGTTTGGGCGCACCTCGGGGCTTGGAAGGGAGGGCGCACCATTTGACTTTTTGAACGCAAGATTGGCTGGAATCAATGGTGGCGCCATGTTGCGTTTGGAGACCCCTGATGTGCCTAAACAGTGGAAACCCCTCAATTCTAACTTCAACACTAACCCCAACACACCCCTAACCCTAATCCCAACTGTAGCCATAACCCTAATCACAACCCTAACCCCAACACACCCCTAACCACAACCCTAACCCCAACACACCCGTAACCCTAAATCCAACCCTAACCCTAATCCCAACCCTACCCACAACTGTAACCCCAACACAACCCTAACCCTATCCTTAACCCTAACCACAAGCCTAATCTTAACCCTATTTCCAACCCTAGCCCTAATTCCAACCCTAAGGGTACCGTCTCACATAACGATTTACCAACGATCACGACCAGCGATACGACCTGGCCGTGATCGTTGGAAAGTCGTTGTGTGGTCGCTGGGGAGCTGTCACACAGACCGCTCTCCAGCGACCAACGATGCCAAGGTCCCGGGTAACCAGGGTAAACATCGGGTTACTAAGCGCAGGGCCGCGCTTAGTAACCCGATGTTTACCGTGGTTACCAGCGTAAAAGTAAAAAAAAAAAACGTACATACTCACATTTCGGTGTCCTTCAGGTCCCTTGCCGTCTGCTTCCCGCTCTGACTGAGTGCCGCCGTACAGTGAGAGCAGAGCGCAGCGGTGATGTCACTGCTGTGCTCTCACTTTCCGGCCGGCAGACAGTCAGAGCGGGAAGCAGACGGCAAGGGACCTGAAGGACACCGAAATGTGAGTATGTACGTTTTTTTTTTTTTTACTTTTACGCTGGTAACCACGGTAAACATCGGGTTACTAAGCGCGGCCCTGCGCTTAGTAACCCGATGTTTACCCTGGTTACAAGCGAACGCATCGCTGGATCGCTGTCACAACGATCCAGCGATGACAGCAGGAGATCCAGCGACGAAAGAAAGTTCCAAACGATCTGCTACGACGTACGATTCTCAGCAGGGTCCCTGATCGCTGCTGCGTGTCAGACACAGCGATATCGTATGGATATCGCTGGAACGTCACGGATCGTACCGTCGTAGCGATCAAAGTGCCACTGTGAGACGGTACCCTAACTCTAATTCCAACCCTAACTCTAATTCCAACCCTAACCCTAAGGCTATGTGCCCACGTTGCGGATTCGTGTGAGATTTTTCCGCACGATTTTTTAAAAATCTGCAGGTAAAAGGCACTGCGTTTTACCTGCAGATTTACAGCAGATTTCCAGTGTTTTTTTGTGCGGATTTCACTTGCGGATTCCTATTGAGGAACAGGTGTAAAACGCTGCGGAATCCGCACAAAAAATTGACATGCTGCAGAAAATACAACGCAGCGTTTCTGCACGGAATTTTCCGCACCATGGGCACAGTGGATTTGGTTTTCCATAGGTGTACATGGTACTGTAAACCTGATGGAAAACTGCAACGAATTCGCAGCGGCCAATCCGCTGCGGATCCGCGGCCAATCCGCTGCGGATCCGCAGCCAAATCCGCACATGCCATAACCCTAACCCTACCCGTAACCCTAACCCTACCCCTAGTTCTAACCCTAACCCTAGAGGAAAACGAAAAAAAAAAAAATATATATATATTTTCTTTATTTTATTATTGTCCCTATCTATGGGGGTGATAAAGGGGGGGGGGGGGTATTTATTATTTTTTTTATTTTGATCGCTGTGATAGAACCTACCACAGCGATCAAAATGTACCTGTAAGGAATCTGCCGGCTGGCAGATTCAGCGGGCGCACTGAGCATGCGCCCGCCATTTTCCAAGATGGCGGCGCCCAGCGAGGAGACGTACGGACACCGGGAGGATCGGTAAGTATGAAGGGGTGGTGGATTGGAGCACAGGGGGGGGTTTATTCAAACAAGGAGGGAGCGGGCAGGAGGACGGGGGAGCCGGCAGGCGGACGGAGGGGACCGGACCCCATAACGGAGCACTGGGGGGGGCGATCGGTGGGTGTGGGGGGGGACATATTAGGTTTTCCAGCCATGGCCGATGTTATTGCAGCATCGGCCATGGCTGGATTGTAATATTTCACCAGTTTTTTAGGTGAAATATTACAAATCGCTCTGATTGCCAGTTTCACTTTCAACAGCCAATCAGAGCGATCGTAGCCACGGGGGGGTGAAGCCACCCCCCCTGGGCTGAAGCACCACTCCCCCTGTCTCTGCAGATCGGGTAAAATGGGAGTTAACCCCTTCACCCGATCTGCAGGGACGCGATCCCTCCATGACGCATACGCTGCGTCATAGGTCGGGAAGGCACAGACTTTCATGACGCAGCGTATGCGTCAAAGGTCGGTAAGGGGTTAAACTGGATGTAACCATCACATAGGAGGTGCTAAATTATCAGATTGGCAAAGAAGAGATTCTGCTAATTTATTCTCTCCAAACATGAAACGTCAAATATACACCCTCTAACTATCACACTGAAGTTCTGGATTTCTAAATGCCCAATAAAAATCATTTCACTTTATTTTAGGGAACGCTATTACACTGGGTTTACACTATACGATTTATGGTATTAAATGACAGCCAATCAACTAAATGATTGTCAATTGGCAGTCAACCTATTTATATAGGCCGACCGCGCTTACAATGCACAGAACAATCTGTAAGGCTGGGTGCACATGATACAGAACTAGAAGTGGTTTGGACACAGCGTATGTTCCCAGCGTCCAAAGCGCTGCCGTGAATCCCACATGTGTTCATTGAACCGTGCAGATTCACCACGTCCTATACATTCTATTGATTGAGTCTCCACAAGAGAAACAACATGCTGCGGTCTGGAAAGACATGTCGCATGTCAGTCTCTGAGTGATCCGTGAGCATTTCTTGAAATCTCATCCACTATGCTGTCACAGGTGGCCGCTGCGGGTTTGATGCAACAAACCCGCAGCAACTCCAGATTGTGGGCACATACCCTAATAGACGGCTCTGTGTGCATAGGACGCCATTGATCTCAGCATAACATGTCCAGTTCACATTGCATGATTATTAGGAGACCATGCAGTCTAAATGAGTTATTAGAATTCACCCATATCGTTTAATAGAAAAAAAAAGTTCTTCCATAGTTAAGACTCTTATGCAGCGTTCAGCTGGTAGGACTCCAAAGACCCAGTCAACGGCTTTGGCTGATTCCAATAAAACGGTCACCCCTGTAATACATGGAAACCAGGCTAGGTGACACTTCTTGGTTTTCTTCTCTAGCACAATATGGAAATCCCATATGCCAAATAAATAAATTACAATGTGTTTTATTTTTATAACCACCACAGAGCCTCTAAAAAATCATTTATGGCTATTAGATGAATGAAGGGAACAGAGCAGCCGTCAATGTCCAATTTTATTTAGTATTACAGGAGGCAAATTTTTTTGGGGGAAGCCACAAATCACAGAAAATGGAATGTAAAAGAGGCTTCATACCAAAACTTGCAGTGTACTGTAGAGACTTATTCTAAAGCAATGTGTGTACACCTAAGTAACGCGTGACATCTTCAGAAGCTGCTCACAAGGATGGAACGTTATTCAAAATCTGGACAAAAAAATATTTGTCTTGAATCTTGACTAAGGGAGAGCCCCACGCGCGCCGGCCCGGGAGAGCCCCACGCGCGCCGGCCCGGGAGAGCCCCACGCGCGCCGGCCCGGGAGAGCCCCACGCGCGCCGGCCCGGGAGAGCCCCACGCGCGCCGGCCCGGGAGAGCCCCACGCGCGCCGGCCCGGGAGAGCCCCACGCGCGCCGGCCCGGGAGAGCCCCACGCGCGCCGGCCCGGGAGAGCCCCACGCGCGCCGGCCCGGGAGAGCCCCACGCGCGCCGGCCCGGGAGAGCCCCACGCGCGCCGGCCCGGGAGAGCCCCACGCGCGCCGGCCCGGGAGAGCCCCACGCGCGCCGGCCCGGGAGAGCCCCACGCGCGCCGGCCCGGGAGAGCCCCACGCGCGCCGGCCCGGGAGAGCCCCACGCGCGCCGGCCCGGGAGAGCCCCACGCGCGCCGGCCCGGGAGAGCCCCACGCGCGCCGGCCCGGGAGAGCCCCACGCGCGCCGGCCCGGGAGAGCCCCACGCGCGCCGGCCCGGGAGAGCCCCACGCGCGCCGGCCCGGGAGAGCCCCACGCGCGCCGGCCCGGGAGAGCCCCACGCGCGCCGGCCCGGGAGAGCCCCACGCGCGCCGGCCCGGGAGAGCCCCACGCGCGCCGGCCCGGGAGAGCCCCACGCGCGCCGGCCCGGGAGAGCCCCACGCGCGCCGGCCCGGGAGAGCCCCACGCGCGCCGGCCCGGGAGAGCCCCACGCGCGCCGGCCCGGGAGAGCCCCACGCGCGCCGGCCCGGGAGAGCCCCACGCGCGCCGGCCCGGGAGAGCCCCACGCGCGCCGGCCCGGGAGAGCCCCACGCGCGCCGGCCCGGGAGAGCCCCACGCGCGCCGGCCCGGGAGAGCCCCACGCGCGCCGGCCCGGGAGAGCCCCACGCGCGCCGGCCCGGGAGAGCCCCACGCGCGCCGGCCCGGGAGAGCCCCACGCGCGCCGGCCCGGGAGAGCCCCACGCGCGCCGGCCCGGGAGAGCCCCACGCGCGCCGGCCCGGGAGAGCCCCACGCGCGCCGGCCCGGGAGAGCCCCACGCGCGCCGGCCCGGGAGAGCCCCACGCGCGCCGGCCCGGGAGAGCCCCACGCGCGCCGGCCCGGGAGAGCCCCACGCGCGCCGGCCCGGGAGAGCCCCACGCGCGCCGGCCCGGGAGAGCCCCACGCGCGCCGGCCCGGGAGAGCCCCACGCGCGCCGGCCCGGGAGAGCCCCACGCGCGCCGGCCCGGGAGAGCCCCACGCGCGCCGGCCCGGGAGAGCCCCACGCGCGCCGGCCCGGGAGAGCCCCACGCGCGCCGGCCCGGGAGAGCCCCACGCGCGCCGGCCCGGGAGAGCCCCACGCGCGCCGGCCCGGGAGAGCCCCACGCGCGCGGTGTAATGTGCATGGTCATCAGTATGAATAATCGCTCTTCTGGGAACAGCTGGAAGCAAAATCTGAATTTTAGGATTTATTTTTTTGCCTTTACCTTGGAAATAGAGATCCACCTGTCAACTGACCTGTGCCCATCAATCATAGAGAACCTTCCAACCTATTAGATCTGCCCCGTTATTACAGCGATGGTCCGTCATGGCGCGTAGCGGCTCACACTAATCCTGGCGGGTGTCATGATCGCCTTCCAATAATTTTCTGACATTGGGAACCCAGATAATTCCAACGTAGGGACATGGCGCTCAGGTCCTGCTCATTACTATGTGGACTGCGTAATCACAGCCCATGGCTTCTGCCATCACTGGGGCTGGAGGGACCACAAGCAGGATACACTGGGTCCTGGGTCACTGAGGTACTTTTCCTGGGACTTGCAGTCCTGTAGGAGGACCAGTGAGGGGCAGGAGGCCACAGATGCGCCAGCAACCAGTGCACGGGAAGTTTATGGCGACCTGCCTGAGCAATGTGTCATTAGTCACAAGAGGAGCCGGCGTGGAGCGCCGCTCTGGTAACACGTGGGCCGCGTCTGGGACCTGAGGAGACACAGAGACCAGCACGGGAGCCGCACCGCCGCACTCATCCTCCCCCCGGCCCCGCTCACCTCGGCCTGCTTCCTGGTGCCGTTGTCGGGGCTCAGCAGGTTCTGAAGGAGCAGGTAGAATTGCTGCTGCTCGGCCGCCATGTCTGCAGCTCTACACACAGGGAGAGAGCAAGAGAGAGGGCGCGACACTGAGCGCGGGCCGGAGAGCTGCCTGCCGGGGGGCGGGGCCACGGAGGAGGGACACTGGCCAGGCCGCGCTCTGACCTCACACGCCCCGCACGCCGGACATTCTCTGGCACGCCATTGGGCCAGATTGGCAGGGGGCGGAGTCTGTGGCGCGTGAAGCCGGCAGGAGGCTTTTGGCGCAGCCGGGGAGACGGTTTGGAGAAGGCAGCTGATTGGTTCCTGGTGGAGCAGCTGTTAGATCAGGGGGTGTGTCCATGAGAGACTGTCAGCCGATGACGTAAACCTGACCACGGGATGCTGGAAGCGTCTGTGTCATGAGACGCGCGGTAATGTGGAAAGCGCGGGAAATGCTGCAGCTGCTTCAGCCAAGCTCTGAGTCCGTGACACTGGGACATGTGTAGCACATGCGCTGACCGAGTGCCCTGCAGCTCTCAGCCCACTGAGCCCAGGCCTGGAGCTGGCATGCTCCCTGTACGGAGCCGTGTCACTCCTGTCAGGACACCACTGTGACCTACGGTTCTCGCCTGAAAGGGTTAGGCTTCTTTCACACTTCAGTTTGGCGTCAGTCAGCTCCGACATCGTGACGGATCCGTCACAATTGTTGGTAAAACGGTTCCAACGGATCCGTTTTTCTGACGGATCAGTATAACTGATCCGTCACAAAAACGGATCCGTTGGAACCGTTTTTACATCCGTTGGAACCGTTTTTTTGACGGATCCGTTTTTTAAAAAGGGAGGATCATGTTTGTACCTGCTCCTGCGTCCTCTAGATCCACTCGGGGCCTACATCTCCTTGTTAAACTCCCTCTTGAAGCGATCCCTGAGTGACCGCCACCGCACGATAACCCTGTTATGCCTCTTTCACACTTCAGTTGTTTGGCGTCAGTCTAAAACCGTCATTTTCCTCAAAAAACGGAGCCGTCATTTTTTGTGACGGATCCGTTATTTTCCCCATAGACTTGCATTAGCGACGGATTGTGACGGATGGTCGTCCGTTCCATCCGTCATGCGACGGATCCGTCAAAATTTGGCGGACGTCATCTAGACATTGACGGTCATTTTTGTCTGCGTTGAAATGGCAGATCGCGACGGATCCGTCGCGTCCGTCATTTTATAGAATGGGCGCCTATGGGCGACGGATCCGTCGCGACCGTCATTTCGACGGATCCGTCGCCCCAATCCGTTTTTTCAATTGCGCATGCTCCAAAAAGTATATACAACCCCCGAGTAACGGATCCGTCAAAAAAACGGATCCGTTACATCCGTTTTCTCAACAATTGTGACGGATCCGTCGATCCGTCACTTTGTCGGAAGTGACTGATGCCAAACGACTGAAGTGTGAAAGAAGCCTTACCTGGAAAGATAAAGCAAAAATTGGTTACTATACAACACATTGAATCATGCTAACATAAGGTAATGAAGTGTGAATACTTACGTGCTAGATCCTGGTCCCCAGCATCGAGTTCCTCCCAGTTATCCAGAACATCACTGCACTCTTCCTCCCATAGCTGTCGGGTGACGAACTGGTCAGCATGGCGGCGTTCCGACATGTTCCATGGCGGCTCCCGACTTTGGACCGCTTGGATGAGGGTGTCCACATCAATGCCCTCCTCTTCCTCATCCTGTTCAGGAGCACGCTGTCAAGCAACAAAAAAATAAGAATAAAAAAGGAAAGATTATACCACATGAATTTTACAGTTTACTAAGCACCAAACCAAAAAAGGAACTTACTCTTCGGTGACCGCCGCGATTAGCATTCCGACGACTATGGGAGGTGCTTTGAGGAACTCTACGTAGAGCCCCGGATTGTGAAGACTAATAAAAAAAATTAAATAAATAATGTGCTTGGATGGAGGCATATGTACTGTGTGTGTGCTGTGCTGAATGTTTGTGTTGGGTGTAGTGCGTTTTATGTGAGGATCTGTCTCTGTAAAACTTACACTATGCGCTCCCGCTCCTCTGATTTCTCCACCCTGCCCGTCTCCTTCTGGAAGCCCCTCTGCTTCATCTTCCTGTGAAAACAGAATAAATACATATAGGGTTCAAAAACATGTTACCAGAGATGTACCCAAAAAAAGTTTTGAAGAAAGAAAAAAATCACCTCAGGTGGCTGACGATGTGACGGGGGGCTCTCAGAAGGCGACATTATGGTCCCTGTTTCTAACTTGGGGGCCTGCCTGCGTCTGTCTTGGGTGCCTCTTGGTCCCTAGAATCTGCAAGTATGAAGAGAGTTCTAAGCTACTATACAAAAGGATAGACGCAGCTTTCGGGACTTTATACTTACATCTGTTTTCAAAACTTGGGGGGCCTGCCTGCGTGTATCTTGGGTTCCTTGCTTGGTACCACTAAAATCGTCCAAATTAAAGACAGTTTTAATTAGAATGATTATGTATTGGTATGCCAAATTACATTCCCCCCCCCCTAAAAAAAATTTTGACCACACCAAAAATATAAAAAAAAATAAATAAATAATAACTTGATATGCTTGATGCACAAGCTGCAAAACCCTCCACCTCCTGTTTCCCCAAAAAATCCCTTGAAAGCAACACCAAAACTACTTCAATCTTGATATGCACCATGCGCATGTTGGTAAACCTACCCCACCCCCTCCTCCAGACACAGTTTCAACCTTATAATAAATTTCCCTCATTCAAAGTTAAAATACCAATACCCAAAAATGATAATTATGGTAACCCTACAGTTACTATTTTCTAAAACCAGATAACATTTTCTATACCAAAGGTTTGCATTCCGCATTTGTATATAGAACCTCAAACACCTTTATTTATTTACCATTTTTAACCCCTTCATGACCCAGCCTATTTTGGCCTTAATGACCTTGTCATTTTTTGCAATTCTGACCAGTGTCCCTTTATGAGGTAATAACTCAGGAACGCTTCAACGGATCCTTGCGGTTCTGAGATTGTTTTTTCGTGACATATTGGGCTTCATGTTAGTGGTAAATTTAGGTCGATAATTTCTGAGTTTATTTGTGAAAAAAACGGAAATTTGGCGAAAAATTTGAAAATTTAGCAATTTTCACATTTTGAATTTTTATTCTGTTAAACCAGAGAGTTATGTGACACAAAATAGTTAATAAATAACATTTCCCACATGTCTACTTTACATCAGCACAATTTTGGAAACAATTTTTTTTTTTGCTAGGAAGTTATAAGGGTTAAAATTTGACCAGTGATTTCTCATTTTTACAACAAAATTTACAAAACCATTTTTTTTAGGGACCACCTCACATTTGAAGTCAGTTTGAGGGTTCTATATGGCTGAAAATACCCAAAAGTGACACCATTCTAAAAACTGCACCCCGCAAGGTGCTCAAAACCACATTCAAGAAGTTTATTAACCCTTCAGGTGTTTCACAGCAGCAGAAGCAACATGGAGGGGAAAAATTAACATTTAACTTTTTAGTCACAAAAATGATCTTTTCGCAACAATTTTTTTATTTTCCCAAGGGTAAAAGGAGAAACTGGACCACGAATGTTGTTGTCCAATTTGTCCTGAGTACGCTGATACCTCATATGTGGGGGTAAACCACTGTTTGGGCACACGGCAGGGCTCGGAAGGGAAGGAGCGCCATTTGACTTTTTGAATGAAAAATTGGCTCCAATCTTTAGCGGATACCATGTCGCGTTTGGAGAGCCCCCGTGTGCCTAAACATTGGAGCTCCCCCACAAGTGACCCCATTTTGGAAACTAGACCCCCCAAGGAACTTATCTAGAAGCATAGTGAGCACTTTAAACCCCCAGGTGCTTCACAAATTAATCCGTAAAAATGAAAAAGTACTTTTTTTTCACACAAAATTTCTTTTAGCCTCAATTTTTTCATTTTCACATGGGCAACAGGATAAAATGGATCCTAAAATTTGTTGGGCAATTTCTCCTGAGTACGCCGATACCTCATATGTGGGGGTAAACCACTGTTTGGGTGCACGGCAAGGCTCGGAAAGGAAGGCAAGCCATTTGGCTTTTTGAATGGAAAATTAGCTTCAATCATTAGCGGACACCATGTCGCGTTTGGAGAGCCCCTGTGTGCCTAAACATTGGAGCTCCCGCACAAGTGACCCCATTTTGGAAACTAGACCTCCCAAGGAACTAATCTAGATGTGTGGTGAGCACTTTGAACCCCCAAGTGCTTCACAGAAGTTTATAACGCAGAGCCATGAAAATAAAAAATTATTTTTCTTTCCTCAAAAATGATTTTTTAACCCACAATTTTTTATTTTCCCAAGGGTAACAGGAGAAATTGGACCCCAAAAGTTGTTGTGCAGTTTCTCCTGAGAACGCTGATACCCCATATGTGGGGGTAAACCACTGTTTTGGCACACGTTGGGGATCGGAAGGGAAGTAGTGACGTTTTGAAATGCAGACTTTAATGGAATGCTCTGCGGGCGTCACGTTGCGTTTGCAGAGCCCCTGATGTGCCTAAACAGTAGGAACTCCCCACAAGTGACCCCACTTTGGAAACTAGACCCCCAAGGGAACTTATCTAGATGTGTGGTGAGCACTTTGAGCCCCCAAGTGCTTCACAGAAGTTTATAACGCAGAGCTGTGAAAATAATAAATGTGTTTTCTTTCCTCAAAAATATTTTTTTAGCCCAGAATTTTTTAATTTTCCCAAGGGTAACAGGAAAAATTTGACCCCAAAAGTTGTTGACCAGTTTCTCCTGAGTACGCTGATACCCCATATGTGGGGGTAAACCACTGTTTGGGCACATGCCGGGGCTCGGAAGGGAAGTAGTGACGATTTGGAATGCAGACTTTGATGGAATGGTCTGCGGGAATCATGTTACGTTTGCAGAGCCCCTGATGTGCCTAAACAGTAGAAACCCCCCACAAGTGACCCCATTTTGGAAACTAGACCCCCCAAGGAACTTATCTAGATGTGTGGTGAGCACGTTCAACCCCCAAGTGCTTCACAGAAGTTTACAACGCAGAGCCGTGAAAATAAAAAATCATTTTTCTTTCCTCAAAAAAGATGTTTTAGCAAGCAATTGTTTATTTTCACAAGGGTAACAGGAGAAATTGGACCCCAATATTTGTTGCCCAGTTTGTCCTGAGTACGCTGGTATCCCATATGTGGGGGTAAACCGCTGTTTGGGCGCACGTCGGGGCTTGGAAGGGAGGGCGCACCATTTGACTTTTTGAACGCAAGATTGGCTGGAATCAATGGTGGCGCCATGTTGCGTTTGGAGACCCCTGATGTGGCTAAACAGTGGAAACCCCTCAATTCTAACTTCAACACTAACCCCAACACACCCCTAACCCTAATCCCAACTGTAGCCATAACCCTAATCACAACCCTAACCCCAACACACCCCTAACCACAACCCTAACCCCAACACACCCGTAACCCTAAATCCAACCCTAACCTTAATCCTAACCCTAATCCCAACCCTACCCACAACTGTAACCCCAACACAACCCTAACCCTATCCTTAACCCTAACCACAAGCCTAATCTTAACCCTATTTCCAACCCTAGCCCTAATTCCAACCCTAAGGGTACCGTCTCACATAACGATTTACCAACGATCACGACCAGCGATACGACCTGGCCGTGATCGTTGGAAAGTCGTTGTGTGGTCGCTGGGGAGCTGTCACACAGACCGCTCTCCAGCGACCAACGATGCCAAGGTCCCGGGTAACCAGGGTAAACATCGGGTTACTAAGCGCAGGGCCGCGCTTAGTAACCCGATGTTTACCGTGGTTACCAGCGTAAAAGTAAAAAAAAAAAAACGGACATACTCACATTTCGGTGTCCTTCAGGTCCCTTGCCGTCTGCTTCCCGCTCTGAGTGAGTGCCGCCGTACAGTGAGAGCAGAGGTCAGCGGTGACGTCACTGCTGTGCTGTGCTCTCACTTTCCGGCCGGCAGACAGTCAGAGCGGGAAGCAGACGGCAAGGGATGTTTACCCTGGTTACAAGCGAACGCATCGCTGTCACAACGATCCAGCGATGACAGCGGGAGATACAGCGACGAAAGAAAGTTCCAAACGATCTGCTACGACGTACGATTCTCAGCAGGGTCCCTGATCGCTGCTGCGTGTCAGACACAGCGATATCGTATGGATATCGCTGGAACGTCACGGATCGTACCGTCGTAGCGATCAAAGTGCCACTGTGAGACGGTACCCTAACTCTAATTCCAACCCTAACCCTAAGGCTATGTGCCCACTTTGCGGATTCGTGTGAGATTTTTCCGCACCATTTTTGAAAAATCCGCAGGTAAAAGGCACTGCGTTTTACCTACGGATTTACAGCGGATTTCCAGTGTTTTTTTGTGCGGATTTCACCTGCGGATTCCTATTGAGGAACAGGTGTAAAACGCTGCGGAATCCGTACAAAATTGACATGCTGCGGAAAATACAACACAGCGTTTCCGCACTGTATTTTCCGCACCATGGGCACAGCGGATTTGGTTTTCCATAGGTGTACATGGTACTGTAAACCTGATGGAAAACTGCTACGAATTCTCCGCGGATCCGCGGCAATCCACTGCGGATTCGCAGCCAAATCCGCACTGTGTGCACATGCCCTAACCCTACCCCTAACCCTACCCCTAATTCTAACCCTAATTCTAACCCTAATTCTAACCCTAACCCTAGTAGAAAAAAATATATATTTATTTTATTTCTTTTTATTATTGTCCCTATGGGGGTGATAAAGGGGGGTCATTTACTATTTTTTTTATTTTGATCACTGTGATAGGCTATATCGCAGTGATCAAAATACATCTGAAACGAATCTGCCAGCCGGCAGATTCGGCGGGCGCAGTGCGCATGCGCCCGCCATTTTGGAAGATGGCGGCGCCCATGGAGAAGCCGGACGGACACCGGGAGGCCCGGTAAGTATGAAAGGGGGGTGTGTTGTGAATTAGACTTTTTGGCTCCCTCTTGTGGTCACTAGTGATATGACTCTGGGATTGTCTTTCTTCAGTTTGGCACTCACCTGGGTCGTTAGTCCAGGGGTGTCGCTATATAAACTTCCTGGATCCTTAGTCCAGTGCCTGGCATCGTTGTAATCAGATCCTTCTGTTGCTCCTGTCTGCTGGTCCTGGTTCTTGCAAAATTAAGCTAAGTCTTGCTTCTTTGTTTTTTGGGTTATTTGCTTTGCTTCTATTTTTGTCCAGCTTGTACTAAATGTGAGTTCTGACCTTGCTGGAAGCTCTAGGGGGCTGGTGTTCTCCCCCCGGCCGTTAGTCGGTTCGGGGGTTCTTGAATATCCAGCGTTGATATTTTAATAGGGTTTTTGCTGACCATATAAGTCATCTTACTATATTCTGCTATTAGCTAGTGGGCCTCTCTTTGCTAAATACCTAGCTCATTCTTATGTTTGTCTTTTCCTCTTACTTTACCGTTATTATTTGTTGGGGGCTTGTATCCAACTTTTGGGGTCTTTTCTCTGGAGGCAAGAAAGGTCTTTCTTTTCCCTTCTAGGGTTAGTTAGTTCTCCGGCTGGCGCGAGACGTCTACAACCAACGTAGGCACGTTCCCCGGCTACTGCTATTTGTGGTGCTAGGATTAGATATATGGTCAGCCCAGTTACCACTGCCCTATGAGCTGGTTTTTTGTGTTTGCAGACTTGGTATTTATTCCTGAGACCCTCTGCCATTGGGGTCATAACAGTATGCCAGGCCCTGCCAACACCGGAGCAGGAGGCTCAACAGAAGGAACCACAGGTACAACGTACCGCCGCAACAAAGACCTATGGAACACGTTGTGAATGGCAAACGACACCGGAAGATCCAAGCGAAAGGACACAGGATTAAGGATTTCCAATATCTTGTAAGGACCGATGAAGCGAGGCTTAAATTTAGGAGAGGAGACCTTCATAGGAACAAATCGAGAAGACAGCCATACCAAATCCCCAACACGAAGTCGGGGACCCACACCGCGGCGGCGGTTGGCAAAACGCTGAGCCTTCTCTTGTGACAACTTTAAGTTGTCCACCACATGATTCCAGATCTGCTGCAACCTATCCACCACAGAATCTACCCCAGGACAGTCAGAAGGCTCCACATGTCCCGAGGAAAAACGAGGATGGAAACCAGAGTTGCAGAAAAATGGCGAAACCAATGTAGCGGAACTAGCCCGATTATTAAGGGCAAACTCAGCCAACGGCAAGAAGGTCACCCAATCATCCTGATCCGCAGAAACAAAACACCTCAAATAAGCCTCCAGAGTCTGATTAGTTCGCTCCGTTTGTCCATTAGTCTGAGGATGAAAGGCAGACGAAAACGACAACTCAATGCCCATCCTAGCACAAAAGGATCGCCAGAACCTGGAAACAAACTGGGATCCTCTGTCAGACACAATATTCTCAGGAATGCCGTGTAAACGAACCACATTCTGAAAGAACACAGGAACCAGATCGGAAGAGGAAGGCAGCTTAGGCAAAGGCACCAAATGGACCATCTTAGAAAAGCGATCACATACCACCCAGATGACAGACATGCCCTGAGACACCGGGAGATCTGAAATGAAATCCATGGAAATGTGTGTCCAAGGCCTCTTCGGGACAGGCAAGGGCAAGAGCAACCCGCTGGCACGAGAACAGCAAGGCTTAGCTCGAGCACAAGTCCCACAGGACTGCACAAACGACCGCACATCCCGTGACAAGGAAGGCCACCAAAAGGACCTAGCCACCAGATCTCTGGTGCCAAAAATTCCCGGATGCCCTGCCAACACCGAGGAATGAACCTCGGAAATGACTCTGCTGGTCCACCTATCAGGAACAAACAGTCTGTCAGGTGGACAAGAGTCAGGTCTACCAGCCTGAAATCTCTGCAACACACGTCGCAAATCCGGAGAAATGGCTGACAAGATAACTCCCTCTTTAAGAATACCAACCGGTTCTGCGACTCCCGGAGAGTCAGGCACAAAGCTCCTTGAAAGAGCATCAGCCTTCACATTCTTTGAACCTGGTAAATACGAGACCACAAAGTCAAAACGGGAGAAAAACAATGACCAGCAGGCCTGTCTAGGATTCAGGCGTTTAGCAGACTCGAGATACATCAAATTTTTGTGATCAGTCAAGACCACCACACGATGCTTAGCACCCTCGAGCCAATGACGCCACTCCTCAAATGCTCACTTCATGGCCAACAACTCCCGATTGCCAACATCATAATTCCGCTCAGCAGGCGAAAACTTCCTCGAGAAAAAGGCACAAGGTCTCATCACAGAGCAACCAGGGCCTCTCTGCGACAAAACGGCCCCTGCCCCAATCTCAGAAGCATCCACTTCAACCTGAAAGGGAAGTGAGACATCAGGCTGGCACAAAACAGGCGCCGAAGTAAACCGGCGCTTCAACTCCTGGAAAGCCTCCACGGCTGCAGGAGCCCAGTTAGCAACATCAGAACCTTTCTTGGTCATATCCGTCAAAGGTTTAACAATGCTAGAAAAATTAGCAATAAAACGACGGTAGAAGTTAGCAAAACCCAAGAACTTCTGAAGACTCTTAACTGACGTGGGTTGAGTCCAATCATGAATAGCTCGGACCTTGACTGGGTCCATCTCCACCGCAGAAGGGGAAAAAATAAACCCCAAAAAGGGAACCTTCTGTACTCCAAAGAGACACTTTGAGCCCTTAACAAATAAAGCATTCTCACGCAAAACCTGAAACACCATCCTGACCTGCTCTACATGCGAGTCCCAGTCATCAGAAAAAACCAGAATATCATCCAGATAAACGATCATAAATTTATCCAGATACTTCCGGAAAATATCATGCATAAAGGACTGAAACACTGAAGGAGCATTAGAGAGCCCAAAAGGCATCACCAAGTACTCAAAATGACCTTTGGGCGTATTAAATGCGGTTTTCCATTCATCTCCTCGCTTAATGCGCACAAGGTTGTACGCACCACGAAGATCTATCTTGGTGAACCACTTGGCACCTTTAGTTCGTGCCTCCCGGTGTTGGTTGAGGGCGAGTTGGAGTACGTGGTGGAGAAGATCTTGGATTCTCGTCTCTCCAGGCGGAGGCTTCAGTATCTGGTCAAGTGGAAGGGCTATGGTCAGGAGGATAATTCCTGGGTTGTTGCCTCTGATGTGCATGCGGCCGATTTAGTTCGTGCCTTTCACGCTGCTCATCCTGATCGTCCTGGTGGTCTTGGTGAGGGTTTGGTGACCCCTCCTTAAGGGGGGGGTACTGTTGTGAATTAGACTTTTTGGCTCCCTCTTGTGGTCACTAGTGATATGACTCTGGGATTGTCTTTCTTCAGTTTGGCACTCACCTGGGTCGTTAGTCCAGGGGTGTCGCTATATAAACTTCCTGGATCCTTAGTCCAGTGCCTGGCATCGTTGTAATCAGATCCTTCTGTTGCTCCTGTCTGCTGGTCCTGGTTCTTGCAAAATTAAGCTAAGTCTTGCTTCTTTGTTTTTTGGGTTATTTGCTTTGCTTCTATTTTTGTCCAGCTTGTACTAAATGTGAGTTCTGACCTTGCTGGAAGCTCTAGGGGGCTGGTGTTCTCCCCCCGGCCGTTAGTCGGTTCGGGGGTTCTTGAATATCCAGCGTGGATATTTTAATAGGGTTTTTGCTGACCATATAAGTCATCTTACTATATTCTGCTATTAGCTAGTGGGCCTCTCTTTGCTAAATACCTAGCTCATTCTTATGTTTGTCTTTTCCTCTTACCTCACCGTTATTATTTGTTGGGGGCTTGTATCCAACTTTTGGGGTCTTTTCTCTGGAGGCAAGAAAGGTCTTTCTTTTCCCTTCTAGGGTTAGTTAGTTCTCCGGCTGGCGCGAGACGTCTAGAACCAACGTAGGCACGCTCCCCGGCTACTGCTATTTGTGGTGCTAGGATTAGATATATGGTCAGCCCAGTTACCACTGCCCTATGAGCTGGTTTTTTGTGTTTGCAGACTTGGTATTTATTCCTGAGACCCTCTGCCATTGGGGTCATAACAGGGGTGATCGGATCACGGGGGGGGGGACCGGAGCACAGGGAGGGGGGACCGGAGCACGGGGGGAGCGGACAGGAGGACGGAGGAGCGGACAGGACGACTTAGGGGGGCGGACCACGTAACGGAGCACTGGGGAGGAGATCGGTGGGTGTGCGGGGGGACAGATTAGGTTTTCCAGCCATGGCCGATGATATTGCAGCATCGGCCATGGCTGGATTGTAATATTTCACCGTTTGTTTGGGTGAAATATTACAAATCGCTCTGATTGGCAGTTTCACTTTCAACAGCCAATCAGAGCGATTGTAGCCACGAGGGGGTGAAGCCACCCCCCCTGGGCTGAAGCACCACTCCCCCTGTTCCTGGAGATCGGGTGAAATTGGAGTT
Organism: Ranitomeya variabilis; assembly: GCF_051348905.1. Lineage (NCBI taxonomy): Eukaryota > Metazoa > Chordata > Amphibia > Anura > Dendrobatidae > Ranitomeya > Ranitomeya variabilis. The sequence goes on from NC_135234.1 coordinate 545,199,865, forward strand.
AACCCTTTCACCCGATCTGCAGGAGCGCGATCCCTCCATGACGCATACGCTGCGTCACAGGTCGGATTGGCACCGACTTTCATGACGCAGCGTATGCGTCAAAGGTCGGGAAGGGGTTAAATTTATCTTGAAATCATACTACGGACAGTTTTGTGTAATTTTTATTACAATTTTTTTTTGTTTTTTCTTTTTTTTTTGTTGGAAAGTAGGAGCTACACTGCTCTTTATTTTAAATACCAGTACAGTATGTTAATGTATGAAAAATAACAAAAATGCAGGACACACATCACATGTCATTTATACACACCACACACATGTCACAGCACAGCCATTCAAAATACCAGCACAGTATGAAAAATAAAAACATGCAAGGCGGGCGGTCGGGCACACACCTCACACGGCATTTATACACACACGTCACAGCACAGCCATTCAAAATACCAGCACAGTATGAAAAATAAAAACATGCAAGGCGGGCGGTCGGGCACACACCTCACACGGCATTTATACACACACCACACACATGTCACAGCACAGCCATTCAAAATACCAGCACAGTATGAAAAATAAAAACATGCAAGGTGGCCGGTCGGGCACACACCTCACACGGCATTTATACACACACATGTCACAGCACAGCCATTCAAAATACCAGCACAGTATGAAAAATAAAAACATGCAAGGCGGGCGGTCGGGCACACACCTCACACGGCATTTATACACACACATGTCACAGCACAGCCGTTCAAAATACCAGCACAGTATGAAAAATAAAAACATGCAAGGCGGGCGGTCGGGCACACACCTCACACAGCATTTATACAGACACATGTCACAGCACAACCATTCAAAATACCAGCACAGTATGAAAAATAAAAACATGCAAGGCGGGCACACACACATGCTGGATGGCAGTACTCACATAGCAGTCTCTGGCAGGATCTCTCTTGCTGGCAGGGTCTGTCTCTCTTGCTGGCAGGGTCTCTCTCTTGCTGGCAGGGTCTCTCTCTTGCTGGCAGGATCTCTCTTGCTGGCAGGATTTCTCTTGCTGGCAGGATCTCTCTTGCTGGCAGGGTCTGTCTCTCTTGCTGGCAGGGTCTGTCTCTCTTGATGGCACATTGAGGAATGAGGCCCACCTGTCCTGTTTATATAGTTTTGGGGTTGCCTGGGCAAAGTATCTACTTTTTGGAGCATGCTCAGTTGAAAAAGACAGATTGGGGCGACGGATCCGTCGCCCATAGGCGCCCTGTCATGATCTCTGCAGGCAGAGATCATAGCAAGCCTATAGAGGGACAAGCTCTCGGAAGATGGAACTATACTGACCATGAACTAAGCCTGCCGCGCAACTAGAAATAGCCAGGTAGCATTTCCTATTTATCGCTAGATGCCCAGCTCTGGCCTAAGACCTAAATAGCTAGCAGAGGGAAATATAAGACCTGGCTCACCTCTAGAGAAATATTCCAAAGAAGACAGTAGCCCCCCACATATAATGACGGTGAGTTCAGATGAAACAACAAACGCAGCAGGAAAATAGTCTTAGCAAATTTGAGGTCCGCTTACTAGATAGCAGAAGACAGATAGTATACTTTCATGGTCAGCAGAAAAACACTAACAAAACACCATCCAGAGATTACCTTAAACTCTGGCATTAACTCATAACGCCAGAGTAGCAATCCCTGATCAACGAGAGCTTTCCAGACACAGTAACAAAACTTCAGCTGTGAACTGGAACAAATAGGCAAAACAAAACATGGACAAAAGTCCAACTTATCTAGTAGTTGTCAGAAGCAGGAACAAGCACTGAGAGGCATCAGATAACATTGTTGACCGGCAAGAAACCACCAGAGAAATGAGCTTAAATAGCGACACCCACTACTGATGGAATCAGGTGAAACAGAAAAGAGGATGACAAGTCCAATTCCACAAGCGGCCACCGGGGGAGCCCAGAATCCAAATTCACAACAGTACCCCCCCCTCAAGGAGGGGGCACCGAACCCTCACCAGATCCACCAGGGCGACCAGGATGAGCCCTATGGAAGGCACGAACAAGATCAGAAGCATGAACATCAGATGCATTGACCCAAGAATTATCCTCCTGGCCGTAACCCTTCCAGTTGACCAGATACTGGAGTTTCCGTCTGGAAACACGAGAGTCCAAAATTTTCTCCACAACGTACTCCAACTCACCCTCAACCAACACCGGAGCAGGAGGCTCAACTGAAGGTACAACAGGTACCTCATACCTGCGCAATAACGACCGATGAAAAACGTTATGAATGGAAAAGGACGCAGGGAGGTCCAAACGGAAAGAAACAGGATTAAGAATCTCCAATATTCTATAAGGGCCGATGAACCGAGGTTTAAACTTAGGAGAAGAGACCCTCATAGGGACAAAACGAGAAGACAACCACACTAAATCTCCAACACAAAGCCGAGAACCAACACGACGATGACGGTTGGCAAAACGCTGAGTCTTCTCCTGGGACAACTTCAAATTGTCCATAACCTGCCCCCAGATGTGATGCAATCTCTCCACCACCGCATCCACTCCAGGACAATCCGAGGATTCCACCTGACCGGAGGAAAATCGAGGGTGAAACCCCGAATTACAGAAAAACGGGGACACCAAGGTGGAAGAACTGGCCCGATTATTGAGGGCGAACTCTGCCAATGGCAAAAAAGCAACCCAATCATCCTGGTCAGCAGAGACAAAACACCTCAGATATGTCTCAAGGGTCTGATTAGTCCGCTCGGTCTGGCCATTAGTCTGAGGGTGAAAAGCAGATGAAAAAGACAAATCTATGCCCATCCTAGCACAGAATGCCCGCCAAAATCTAGACACAAATTGGGTACCTCTGTCAGAAACAATATTCTCAGGAATACCGTGCAATCGGACAACATTCTGAAAAAACAGAGGAACCAACTCAGAAGAAGAAGGCAACTTGGGCAGAGGAACCAAATGGACCATTTTAGAGAAACGGTCACAGACCACCCAGATGACAGACATCTTCTGGGAAACAGGCAGATCTGAAATAAAATCCATCGAGATGTGTGTCCAAGGCCTCTTAGGAATAGGCAAGGGCAACAGCAGTCCGCTAGCCCGAGAACTACAAGACTTGGCCCGAGCACAAACGTCACATGACTGCACAAAGACTCGCACATCTCGTGACAGAGAAGGCCACCAGAAGGATCTTGCCACCAAATCCCTGGTACCAAAAATTCCGGGATGACCTGCCAATGCAGAAGAATGTACCTCAGAGATGACTCTGCTGGTCCAATCATCCGGAACAAACAGTCTATCAGGCGGACAACGATCCGGTCTATCCGCCTGAAACTCTTGCAAGGACCGCCGCAGATCAGGAGAAACGGCCGACAAAATTACTCCCTCCCTAAGGATACCTGTGGGTTCAGAATTACCAGGAGAGTCCGGGTCAAAACTCCTAGAAAGGGCATCTGCCTTAACATTCTTAGAACCCGGTAGGTATGACACCACAAAATTAAAGCGAGAAAAAAATAAAGACCAGCGCGCCTGTCTAGGATTCAGGCGTCTGGCAGTCTCAAGATAAATCAAATTTTTGTGGTCAGTCAATACCACCACCTGATGCCTAGCCCCCTCGAGCCAATGGCGCCACTCCTCAAACGCCCACTTCATGGCCAAAAGCTCCCGATTCCCAACATCATAATTCCGCTCTGCGGGCGAAAATTTGCGAGAAAAGAAGGCACAAGGCCTAATGACGGAGCAGTCGGAACCTTTCTGCGACAACACTGCCCCAGCTCCGATCTCCGAAGCGTCAACCTCAACCTGAAAAGGCAGATTCACATCAGGCTGACGCAACACAGGGGCAGAGGCAAAACGGCGCTTAAGCTCCTGAAAGGCCTCTACAGCATGAGGGGACCAATTAGCAACATCAGCGCCTTGTCTGGTCAAATCAGTCAGTGGTTTAACGACATCCGAAAAACCAGCAATAAATCGGCGGTAAAAGTTGGCAAAGCCCAAAAATCTCTGAAGACCCTTAAGAGAGGAGGGCTGAGTCCAGTCACAAATAGCTTGCACCTTGACGGGATCCATCTCAATGGAAGAGGGAGAAAAAATATACCCCAAAAAGGAAATTTTCTGGACCCCAAAAACGCACTTAGACCCCTTCACACATAAAGAATTAGACCGCAGAACCTGAAAAACTCTCCTGACCTGCTGGACATGAGAGTCCCAGTCATCAGAAAAAATCAGAATATCATCCAGATATATTATCATAAATTTATCCAGAAAATCGCGGAAAATATCATGCATAAAAGACTGGAAAACTGAAGGGGCATTAGAAAGACCAAAAGGCATGACCAAATACTCAAAGTGGCCCTCGGGCGTATTAAATGCGGTCTTCCACTCATCCCCCTGCCTGATCCGCACCAAATTATACGCCCCACGAAGATCAATTTTAGAGAACCACTTAGCACCCTCTATACGAGCAAACAAATCAGTAAGCAATGGCAATGGGTATTGATACTTAACAGTGATCTTATTCAGAAGCCGATAATCAATACATGGTCTCAAAGAGCCGTCTTTTTTTGAGACAAAGAAAAACCCAGCTCCCAAGGGAGAAGAAGATGGACGAATATGTCCCTTTTCCAAAGACTCCTTTATATATTCCCGCATAGCAGCATGTTCCGGCACAGACAAATTAAACAAACGACCCTTTGGATATTTACAACCCGGTATCAAATCTATGGCACAATCGCACTCACGGTGCGGAGGTAACGACCCAAGCTTGGGTTCGTCAAAGACGTCTTGATAATCAGAGAGGAACTCAGGGACTTCAGAGGGAATGGACGACGAAATAGAAACCAAAGGTACGTCCCCATGAATACCCTTACATCCCCAGCTCAACACAGACATTGCTCTCCAGTCCAAGACTGGGTTGTGAGACTGCAACCATGGCAATCCCAGTACCACATCGTCATGTAAATTATACAGCACCAGGAAACGAATAATCTCCTGGTGATCCGGATTGATACGCATGGTTACTTGTGTCCAGTATTGTGGTTTATTATTAGCCAATGGGGTGGAGTCAATCCCCTTCAGAGGAATAAGAGTCTCCAAAGGCTCTAAATCAAAACCACAACGATTGGCAAAGGACCAATCCATAAGACTCAGAGCGGCGCCAGAGTCAACATAGGCGTCCGTGGCAATGGATGACAAAGAGCAAATCAGGGTTACAGACAAAATAAACTTAGACTGAATGGTGCCAATGGAAACAGACTTATCAAGCTTCTTTGTACGCCTAGAGCATGCCGATATAACATGAGTAGAATCCCCACAATAGAAACACAATCCATTCTTCCGTCTAAAATTCTGTCGCTCGCTCCTGGACAGAATTCTATCACACTGCATACTTTCTGGCGTCTTTTCCATAGACACCGCCAGATGGTGCACCGGTTTGCGCTCCCGCAGACGCCTATCAATCTGAATAGCCATTGTCATGGACTCATTCAGACCTGCAGGCAAAGGGAACCCCACCATAACATCCTTAACGGCATCAGAGAGACCTTCTCTGAAAGTTGCCGCCAAGGCGCACTCATTCCACTGAGTAAGCACAGACCATTTACGGAATTTTTGGCAGAAAACTTCAGCTTCGTCTTGCCCCTGAGATAGTGCCATCAAAGTTTTTTCTGCCTGAAGTTCCAAATGAGGTTCCTCATAAAGCAAGCCCAAGGCCAGAAAAAACGCATCCACATCGCGTAACGCAGGATCCCCTGCTGGCAATGAGAAGGCCCAATCTTGAGGGTCACCCCTGAGCAAGGAAATCACAATCCTAACCTGCTGAGCAGGGTCTCCAGCTGAACGAGACTTCAGGGACAAATAAAGCTTACAATTATTTCGGAAATTCTGGAAGCTAGCTCTATTCCCTGTGAAGAACTCCGGCAAAGGAATTCTCGGCTCAGATACCGGAGCATGTACCACAAAATCTTGTAAATTTTGTACTTTCGTGATGAGATTATTCAAACCCGCAGTTACACTCTGGAGATCCATTATTGTCAGGTGCACACAGAGCATACAGAGATTAGGAGGAGAGAGAGAAAAAAGACTGCAGCAAGGCAGACTGGAGGAAAAAAAAAAAAAAAAAAAAAAAATTCCAGCAGACTTCTTATAACTCTCCTTTCTCAACCTGGGTCTTGAACACTTTAGTGGCCGGTCAAACTGTCATGATCTCTGCAGGCAGAGATCATAGCAAGCCTATAGAGGGACAAGCTCTCGGAAGATGGAACTATACTGACCATGAACTAAGCCTGCCGCGCAACTAGAAATAGCCAGGTAGCATTTCCTATTTATCGCTAGATGCCCAGCTCTGGCCTAAGACCTAAATAGCTAGCAGAGGGAAATATAAGACCTGGCTCACCTCTAGAGAAATATTCCAAAGAAGACAGTAGCCCCCCACATATAATGACGGTGAGTTCAGATGAAACAACAAACGCAGCAGGAAAATAGTCTTAGCAAATTTGAGGTCCGCTTACTAGATAGCAGAAGACAGATAGTATACTTTCATGGTCAGCAGAAAAACACTAACAAAACACCATCCAGAGATTACCTTAAACTCTGGCATTAACTCATAACGCCAGAGTAGCAATCCCTGATCAACGAGAGCTTTCCAGACACAGTAACAAAACTTCAGCTGTGAACTGGAACAAATAGGCAAAACAAAACATGGACAAAAGTCCAACTTATCTAGTAGTTGTCAGAAGCAGGAACAAGCACTGAGAGGCATCAGATAACATTGTTGACCGGCAAGAAACCACCAGAGAAATGAGCTTAAATAGCGACACCCACTACTGATGGAATCAGGTGAAACAGAAAAGAGGATGACAAGTCCAATTCCACAAGCGGCCACCGGGGGAGCCCAGAATCCAAATTCACAACAGCGCCCATTCTAGGAAATGGCGGACGCGACGGATCCGTCACGGACCGCCAATTAGGCGTAGACAAAAAACGTTACAATGTCCGTCAATGTCTAGACAACATCCGCCAAATTTCGACGGATCCGTCGCATGGCGGGTGGAACGGACGACCATCCGCCACAATCCGTCGCTAATGCAAGTCTATGGGAAAATAGCGGATCCGCCAAAAAAAAAAATGACGGATCCGCTATTTGTGGAAAATGGCAGTTTTAGACTGACGCCAAAGAACTGAAGTGTGAAAGAGGCCGTAGACAAAAAACGTTACAATGTCCGTCAATGTCTAGACAACGTCCGCCTAATTTCGACGGATCCCTCGCATGGCGGATGGAACGGACGACCATCCGCCACAATCCGTCGCTAATGCAAGTCTATGGGAAAATAGTGGATCCGCCAAAAAAAAATGACGGATCTGCTATTTGTGGAAAATGGCGGTTTTAGACTGACGCCAAAAAACTGAAGTGTGAAAGAGGCCTTATGGATTGTGAAGTCACTCTATAGTACAGTCCATAAATTAAAGGTGGAGAAATAAATCACAGGAAGAAAAATATATTTCCTTCATGACCTGTGATGTATATTTTAGCTATAGGTCACTGCATGGCATGTATTCTTTTGATACAGAAGTTTTCCAGACACGTGTGTGTCTTGTTCCTTGCATTATCTTACTTGAACTCCATTATCCTAGACAAAGTAAATCTGGTAAGGGAGCAATCTCTGTACCCATTGTATTGTGCTATACAGAACTGTTGTTAACCCCTTCCCGACCTTTGACGCCACGTAGGCGTCATGAAAACTGGTGCCAATCCGACCCATGACGCCTATGTGGCGTCATGGAATGATCGCGTCCCTGCAGATCGGGTGAAGGGGTTAACTCCTATTTTACCCGATCTGCAGGGAGAGGGGGAGTGGTACTTCAGCCCAGGGGGGGTGGCTTCACCCCCCCGTGGCTACGATCGCTCTGATTGGCTGTTGAAAGTGAAACTGCCAATCAGAGCGATTTGTAATATTTCACCTAAAAAACTGGTGAAATATTACAATCCAGCCATGGCCGATGCTGCAATACCATCGGCCATGGCTGGAAAACCTGAAGTGACCCCCCCCCCACCCCACCGATCGCCCCCCCAGTGCTCCGTTATGGGGTCCGGTCCCCTCCGTCCTGTGCTCCGCTCCCCCGTCCTCCTGCCCGCTCCCCCCCTGCTCCTATGTCACCCCCCGGTGCTCCGACGCCCCCCCCGTGCCCCGATCTCCCCCCCCTTATACTTACCTAGGCTCCCGGTGTCGGTCCGTCTCCTCGCTGGGCGCCGCCATCTTCCAAAATGGCGGGCGCATGCTCAGTGCGCCCGCCGAATCAGCCGGCTGGCTGATTCATCACAGGTACATTTTGATCGCTGTGGTAGGTTCTAACACAGCGATCAAAATAAAAAAATAATAAATAAACCCCCCCCCCCTTTATCACCCCCATAGGTAGGGACAATAATAAAATAAAGAAAATATTTTTTTTTCTTTTTCCACTAGGGTTAGGGTTAGAACTAGGGGTAGGGTTAGGGTTACGGGTAGGGTTAGGGTTAGGGGTAGGGTTATGGCATGTGCACACAGAGTGGATCGGCCGCGGATCCGCAGCGGATCGGCCGCGGATCCGCAGCGGATCGGCCGCGGATCCGCAGCGGATCGGCAGCGGATCGGCCGCGGATCCGCAGCGGATCGGCCGCGGATCCGCAGCGGATCGGCCGCGGATCCGCAGCGGATCGGCAGCGGATCCGCAGCGGATTGGCCGCGGATCCGCAGCGGATTGGCAGCGGATCGGCAGCGGATTGGCCGCGGATCCGCAGCGGATTGGCAGCGGATTGGCCGCGGATCCACAGCGGATTGGCCGCTGCGAATTCGAAGCAGTTTTCCATCAGGTTTACAGTACTATGTACACCTAAGGAAAACCAAATCCGCTGTGCCCATGGTGCGGAAAATTCCGTGCAGAAACGCTGCATTGTATTTTCCGCAGCATGTCAATTCTTTGTGCGGATTCCGCAGCGTTTTACACCTGTTCCTCAATAGGAATCCGCAGGTGAAATCCGCACAAAAAAACACTGGAAATCTGCTGTAAATCCGCAGGTAAAACGCAGTGCCTTTTACCTGCAGATTTTTCAAAAATCGTGCGGAAAGATCTCACACGAATCCGCAACGTGGGCACATAGCCTTAGGGTTAGGGTTGGAATTAGAGTTAGGGTTGGAATTAGGGCTAGGGTTTGAAATAGGGTTAAGATTAGGCTTGTGGTTAGGGTTACGGATAGGGTTAGGGGTGTGTTGGGGTTACAGTTGTGGTTAGGGTTGGGATTAGGGTTACGGTTGGGATTAGGGTTAGGATTAGGGTTGGAATTAGGGTTACGGGTGTGTTGCGGTTAGGGTTGTGGTTAGGGGTGTGTTGGGGTTAGGGTTGTGATTAGGGTTATGGCTACAGTTGGGATTAGGATTAGGGGTGTGTTGGGGTTAGTGTTGAAGTTAGAATTGAGGGGTTTCCACTGTTTAGGCACATCAGGGGTCTCCAAACGCAACATGGCGCCACCATTGATTCCAGCCAATCTTGCGTTCAAAAAGTCAAATGGTGCTCCCGCCCTTCCAAGCCCCGACGTGCGCCCAAACAGTGGTTTACCCCCACATTTGGGGTACCAGCGTACTCAGGACAAACTGGGCAACAACTGTTGGGGTCCAATTTCTCCTGTTACCCTTGCAAAAATAAAAAATTACTTGCTAAAACATAATTTTTGAGGAAAGAACAATTATTTTTTATTTTCACGGCTCTGCGTTATAAACTTCTGTGAAGCACTTGGGGGTTGAAAGTGCTCACCACACATCTAGATAAGTTCCTTCGGGGGTCTAGTTTCCAAAATGGGGTCACTTGTGGGGTGTTTCTACTGTTTAGGCACATCAGGGGCTCTGCAAATGCAATGTGACGCCCGCAGACCATTCCATCAAAGTCTGCATTTCAAATGTCACTACTTCCCTTCCGAGCCCTGACGTGTGCCCAAACAGTGGTTTACCCCCACATATGGGGTATCAGCGTATTCACAACAAACTGGGCAACAAATATTGGGGTCCAAATTCTCCTGTTACACTTGTGAAAATAAAAAATTGCTTGCTAAAACATCTTTTTTTGAGGAAAGAAAAATGATTTTTTATTTTCACGGCTCTGCGTTGTAAACTTCTGTGAAGCACGTGGGGGTTGAACGTGCTCACCACACATCTAGATAAGTTCCTTGGGGGGTCTAGTTTCCAAAATGGGGTCACTTGTGGGGGGTTTCTACTGTTTAGGCATATCAGGGGCTCTGCAAACGTAACATGATGCCCGCAGACCATTCCATCAAAGTCTGCATTCCAAAACGTCACTACTTCCCTTCCGAGCCCCGGCATGTGCCCAAACAGTGGTTTACCCCCACATATGGGGTATCAGCGTACTCAGGAGAAACTGGACAACAACTTTTGGGGTCCAATTTCTCCTGTTACCCTTGGGAAAATAAAAAATTGTGGGCTAAAAAATCATTTTTGAGAAAAGAAAAATTATTTTTTATTTTCATGGCTCTGCGTTATAAACTTCTGTGAAGCACGGGGGTTCAAAGTGCTCACCACACATCTAGATTAGTTCCTTGGGAGGTCTAGTTTCCAAAATGGGTTCACTTGTGCGGGAGCTCCAATGTTTAGGCACACAGGGGCTCTCCAAACGCGACATGGTATCCGCTAATGATTGGAGCTAATTTTCCATTCAAAAAGCCAAATGGCGTGCCTTCCCTTCCGAGCCCTGCCGTGCGCCCAAACAGTGGTTTACCCCCACATATGGGGTATCATCGTACTCAGGACAAACTGGACAACAACATTTGGGGTCCAATTTCTCCTATTACCCTTGGGAAAATAAAAAATTCTGGGCTAAAAATCATTTTTGAGGAAAGAAAAATTATTTTTTTATTTTCACGGCTCTGCGTTATAAACTTCTGTGAAGCACCTGGGGGTTATAAGTGCTCACTATGCATCTAGATAAGTTCCTTGGGGGGTCTAGTTTCCAAAATGGGGTCACTTGTAGGGGAGCTCCAATGTTTAGGCACACAGGGGCTCTCCAAACGCGACATGATGTCCGCTAACGATTGGAGCTAATTTTCCATTCAAAAAGTCAAATGGCACGCCTCCCCTTCCGAGCCTTGCCGTGCACCCAAACAGTGGTTTACCCCCACATATGAGGTATCGGCATACTCAGGAGAAATTGCCCAACTAATTTTAGGATCCATTTTATCCTGTTGCCCATGTGAAAATGAAAGAATTGAGGCTAAAAGAAATTTTGTGTGAAAAAAAAGTACTTTTTCATTTTTGCGGATCAATTTGTGAAGCACCTTGGGGTTTAAAGTGCTCACTATGCCTCTAGATGAGTTCCTTGGGGGGTCTAGTTTCCAAAATGGGGTCACTTGTGGAGGAGCTCCAATGTTTAGGCACACAGGGGCTTTCCAAACGCGACATGGTGTCCGCTAACGATGGAGATAATTTTTCATTCAAAAAGTCAAATGGCGCTCCTTCCCTTCCGAGCCTTACCATGTGCCCAAACAGTGGTTTACCCCCAAATGTGAGGTATTGGTGTACTCAGGAGAAATTGCCCAACAAAATTTAGGATCCATTTTATCCTGTTGCCCATGTGAAAATGAAAAAATTGAGGCTAAAATAATTTTTTTGTGAAAAAAAAGTACTTTTTCATTTTTACGGATCAATTTGTGAAGCACCTGGGGGTTTAAAGTGCTCACTATGCTTCTAGATAAGTTCCTTGGGGGGTCTAGTTTCCAAAATGGGGTCACTTGTGGGGGAGCTCCAATGTTTAGGCACACGGGGGCTCTCCAAACGCGACATGGTGTCCGCTAAAGATTGGAGCCAATTTTTCATTGAAAAACTCAAATGGCGCTCCTTCCCTTCCGAGCCCTGCCGTGCGCCCAAACAGTGGTTTACCCCCACATATGAGGTATCAGCGTACTCAGGACAAATTGGACAACAACGTCCGTGGTCCAGTTTCTCCTTTTACCCTTGGGAAAATAAAAAAATTGTTGCTAAAAGATCATTTTTGTGACTAAAAAGTTAAATGTTCATTTTTTACTTCCATGTTTCTTCTGCTGCTGTGAAACACCTGAAGGGTTAATAAACTTCTTGAATGTGGTTTTGAGCACCTTGAGGGGTGCAGTTTTTAGAATGGTGTCACTTTTGGGTATTTTCAGCCATATAGAACCCTCAAACTGACTTCAAATGTGAGGTGGTCCCTAAAAAAAATGGTTTTGTAAATTTTGTTGTAAAAATGAGAAATCACTGGTCAAATTTTAACCCTTATAATTTCCTAGCAAAAAAAAAATTTGTTTCCAAAATTGTGCTGATGTAAAGTAGACATGTGGGAAATGTTATTTATTAACTATTTTGTGTCACATAACTCTCTGGTTTAACAGAATAAAAATTCAAAATGTGAAAATTGCGAAATTTTCAAAATTTTTGCCAAATTTCCGTTTTTTTCACAAATAAACTCAGAAATTATCGACCTAAATTTACCACTACCATGAAGCCCAATATGTCACGAAAAAACAATCTCAGAATCGCTAGGATCCGTTGAAGCGTTCCTGAGTTATTACCTGATAAAGGGACACTGGTCAGAATTGCAAAAAATGGCAAGGTCATTAAGGCCAAAATAGGCTGGGTCATGAAGGGGTTAAATCAGACGATGATTGTTACTAGGTCATGTGTTCACATGTACCAGCTCCATCTTGCAAAAACCTGGAACTTCAAGAAAGCTAATTTCAACAAATTAAGGGAAGAGCTTAATCGAGCAGACTGGGAACATTTCATGGCAACTGGGGATACTGAACATAAATGGATCATGTTTAAGCAAATACTACTAGAATCCTGTAGAAAACTTATACCCTCTGGTAATAAAACATAAAGGAATAAAAAGAAACCATGAGGGATGAATAAGGCAGTACAATGTTTAGTAAGACAAAAACAAAGGGACTTCAAAATACTTAAGGCTGAGAAAACAGAAATAGCATTTCAAGAGTGTAAAGATTTAAATAAGAAATGTAAAAAATAAATCAAGCTAGCAAAGTTAAACACAGAGAAAGAAATAGCCAGCGATATATTAAAATGTATCCCAAAATTCCTTTAGAAATACTTCAATGCCAAAAAGAAAAAAAAATCGTATCGGCCCCTTAAAAGACAATAATAACAGGATAATTGACTTTTGTTTCTTGGGAAACAAAGGGACAGACTGGATCATTGAACAATAGGTGTTTGATAATATGCAGATTACCCATTGCATCAATCCATGTAGCTTGTTGTTTTGCAAATATTGAAGGATGAACTACGCAGGTTACTCTGGAACAATGAGAGATGATCTCCCACCACCTTCACCCAATCCTGTAGAAAAATTCCTAATTAAGAGCTGTGAACTATTAAGGAGGATCTGCCTCTGTTTTCCAGATTGTACTTGACAGCAGAGGCACCATGGCACCAACAGAGAATTACAAATTTGACACTCTGAAGGACATCAGCTTAAGGGACCACGGCTCCAGCTGGAGGAATACAGATCTGCTCCATTAAGCATCACTGAACCCTCAAAGACGTTTGGAGAATCCTGGCTGGGACAATAAGGTCATCTGGCCACATACCTCAATGCACTCTGTCAGCTTCCTAAGCTTGCCGCTATCTCTTCACTGTGGGTTCCCGTCTGCCAACATGCTCCATTTATGTTCAGCATCCCCAGTTGCCATGACATGGTCCCAGTCTACACGATTAAAGGGAACCTGTCACCTGAATTTGGCGGGACCGGTTTTGGGTCATATGGGCGGGGTTTTTGGGTGTTTGATTCACCCTTTCCTTACCCGCTGGCTGCATGCTGGCCGCAATATTGGATTGAAGTTCATTCTCTGTCCTCCGGAGTACACGCCAGCGCAAGGCAATATTGCATGCAGCCAGCGGGTAAGGAAAGGGTGAATCAAACACCCAAAAACCCCGCCCATATGACCCAACACTGGTCCCGCCAAATTCAGGTGACAGGTTCCCTTTAAGCACTTCCCTTAATTTGTTGAAATCAGCTTTCCTAAAGTTCCAGGTTTTTGCATTTCCCCTTTGAAATGTTTTATTGAATATTGCATTGAAACGTACCATATTCTGGTCACTGCATCCCAAATGCTCACTGACCTGTAGATCTGAAATTGTATCTGGTCTATTTGACAGAACCAGATCCAGCAGATTATCTCTCCTGGTTGGTTCATCTGCCAGCTGAGGCAGGCAATTGTTTTGAAATGTGAGTAAGAACTTGCAGTTTTTAGCACAACCAGAAGATTTTATGTCCCATTGAATGTCTGGATAATTAATATACCCCATAATAAGGACCCTATTATTATTTGCTACCTTTTTAATTTGTTGCAGCATTACATCCTGTACCTGTTCAGCTATATTAGGAGGCTTGTTTTCATTATTGCCATCTGCATGTACATTTATTTATACTGACTCAATATTGTCGCAGCTCCCCCAATGTCATCATTTCATTTAACACAGGTCTTAAGTTGGATTTAATGAAACCCCTCCACCTTTTTTGTATTTCCTGTCTTTTCTGAATGTAGTGGCACCCTCTATGTTTGTCACCCAGTCATGGCTTTAATCAAGCCAGATTTCTGTATTGCCCACCACTAGTGATGAGCGAATATACTCGTTACTCGAGATTTCTCGAGCATGCTTAGGGGTCCTCCGAGTATTTTTTAGTGCTCGGAGATTTAGTTTTTCTGTTAGCGAGCATAAGTACATGTGGGGATTCCCTAGCAACCAGGCAACCCCCACAGCTGCGGTAAGAAAAACTAAATCTCCGAGCACTAAAAAATACTTGGAGGACCCCCGAGCATGCTCAAGAAATCTCGAGTAACGAGTATATTCGCTCATCACTGCCTACCACATCTTATGTGCCTGACATAAGAGTCTCCAATTCATTCATTTTGTTTGCGAGATTTATTGCATTTGCATGCAGACATTTAATTCTATTAGCATATTTATTACTTCTTCTCGCCTTCCTATGTTCCTGGCATGTCCCAACCCCCCCACCCTGAATCCTCATTAACCACTACTGTCTCACTCTCTCTGTCTACTCTATCCCCTTATTTGCACAACTACCCTCCCACAAGATCCTAGTTTAAAAGCTCCTCCAACTGCCTGACAATTTTTTCCCCCAGCACCGCTGCACCCTCCCCTCAGGGTTCAGCCCGACCCTACCATAAAGCCTATAGCTGACATAGTAGTTGGTCAAGTTCACCATGAACCCAAATCCTTCCTTCCTGCACTAATTTCTAAGCCACTTATTTATCTCCGTAAGCTCCTGCTGTCTGTCTAATGACGCTCGTGGCATCGGCAGTATTTCTGACAACACCTTGGAGGTCCTTGCCTTCAACTTCTCTCCTAGTTCCCTGTAATCATTTTGAAGGACCTTCCAACTCCCTATAACTTTGAACTTTGCCATTGGTACCAATGTGTACATGACACTGGAATTTTGCGAGCCCCACTCAGCAATATTTCTATCCGATCCACTATATGCTGAACCCAAGCACCTGGCAGACAACATACGGTTCTGCATTCATGGTCTCAGCTGCAGATGACCCTGTCTATTTATAGATCGAAGATTAGAGAATAGCTGACAGCACAACTGGCAGAGTGATGCCCGTCCTAGTTCCATGGACGAGAGTGGAAATATACATACCCAGGTAAAATGAAGGACAGCATCCAATCCAGGTGAAAAAACTCTCCTTTTATTGTGCCAAATGCGATGTTTCAACCATCAAAGGTCTTTTTCAAGCATGCTTGAAAAAGACCTTTGATGGTTGAAACGTCGCATTTGGCACAATAAAAGGAGAGTTTTTTCACCTGGATTGGATGCTGTCCTTCATTTTACCTGGGCCTGTCTATTTATAGAGTCCCCTACCACCAACATGTCTGGCCTTTGCTGCACTCCTATCTCCCTCGTTCTAACAGCAGCACCGCCCTGCTGTAGTGATACTAGTCCTGGGTATGCCTTCCTAATATCAGCCAGACAAGCATATTTGCTAGTTTGTGCCAGATCAGGTACTTTTCCCCCTACCTCATCTGTTACCCAGCTACCTACTTCTGGGTCCTGATGTTCCCTGCCTCATCCTTCTCCATATCACTGGCCCCAGCCAGCACAGTGAGCTATAAACTCCTCTCCAGGTTTGCAATGCTCTTGAGTTTTGCAAGCTGCACATTTAGATCCGTTACCTGGGCTTCCAACCATGTAACTTGCTGACATTGAGGGCAGATATATTTACTGTGAGTGATAAAGGATACACCATCTTGAGTTATTAATTTCAGACCCAATATATTATCCATAGTTCTCCCTCTGTTCCCCACCCATGAGATAAACAATAATTCTCAAAAGAACAGTAACTTGCCATATGACAAGAGAATTAGAAGCCCTGTGTTAATTAATGCAAGGAAGAAACGAGCTGGGACCTCCTGCTGTATTTTGTGCAGGGCTACCCGCTGACAATGGAAACCCTAGACAGAGATACACCGACACATAGAGATGAATTATGAGAGTACCAAGTATCTCAGGGTTAAATCCAATATAATATACCACCAGAATCCTGGGAGCCCGCCGCACACACATCTGTGTCTCATCATTCTCTAGCTGTCCCAGATACTGAGTATCGAGACTGGCTCTCCAGAACCACGTAGCCAACCCAAGTTTGGATTCACCATATCGGTCAAGCCCAAACGAACCCGTTGAGACGTCAGTCGTCTTGTTTGGACCTCCCACTAGGGAGTTATGACCCATCCTAGATATTGGGAATTATTTCAGCTAGGAAGTCAGGGGAGGAGGTTTCAGGTAGGCCCAGAGGGGTGGTGGCAAATATGGAAGGGTGCGAGCTAAGGGTTAAAAGCTAGCTGCACATCTTTAGCCAGTGTTGTTCTGCTATGGAAGCCTCATTACATCATGCATGGAGACGGACCAGAAACTAAAAAAAGTACCTGTGGATTTGAGTGCTTCCCTGGATCCACATACTACCAGGACCAGTAACTTGACACCTACAGCTAACTGTAATCCCATACCTGTACTCTACCTTTATATGTACTTCTGACTGTCATATCTCTATATTACTCTGTATATATTTGTATTATCTAGTGCGCCTTTCAGTAATTAAAATATCAATTCATTTTGGGCTGCTCTTTTACCTCGTATACCGATTTCCCACGTCTGTGAGTCAGCCGACTACTTATTCTGGGTGCAGTTTCCTGACTGACCCGACGATAAGGGGGGCCCAAGAGCTGCAACTGTGTAAGCTCTATCACAGATTGGTGACAGTGGTAAGATAGCTGTATCCCCCTGGCTCTTATTCGTCACATTCACCTTTGAACGGTTGTTTAAGGCATGTATACATCTCACAAGATGCACACCTTGTAGCATTCTCCATGGAGCACATATTAAATATACCTGACATTGGTATTGTCGACAACCGTGATTAAGTGCTTTCCCAAGGGGTCTCCGACCCCCCCCCCCTTAACTTCCCAACCTCCAAATAACGACATGACACATGAGTCTCAGGTTGGATATAATTGGCCACAGCGGCCTTTATTATAAACAAACAACACATATAACCGTAACATGAGCTGGGAAGGGGTCCTTGAAGCTAAAAGTCTGGTGTCAACCATAGTATAAACAAGTGGACAATAGACCAACCGTAGATTACTCTCAGCCGTTACCCCACAGGCTCGAGAGCACCAAACTACCCCAAAGGGTTACCATTGTCCACTTCCAACTTAGGAATCTGGCCTACCGTTACCAAGATTTCCCCAAATCACCAGACCCGCAACCAAAACTTATACCAACTGGAGAATCCGTATCCCGATGGACCCCCCAGGCCAATTTAGCACCAACTCCAAGGACCCCTCCCCCCGCCTACAGCCACCATGACCCGAAAACAAAACCAACTAACATCATCGAACCCAAACATAAAGGGAGGGCGGGCGGGACTGCTCACAGATCCTCTGAGCGGGAAGTGATCAGCTCCTTCCCCCCGCTCACCCCATACCCCTCTCCAGCCAACATTAACCCTCCCCTAGGAGCCAACCCCACGCCCCCTTTCTTCATGCTCCAAACCCCCTGTCATGGCGGCTTCCACGTACGCCGCCCGGTGGAGGGGGTGGGCGGCTCGCTCCAGCCTGGTCTTGACATTGGTATTGTCAACAACCGTGATTAAGTGCTTTCCCAAGGGGTCTCCGACCCCCCCCTTAACTTCCCAACCTCCAAATAACGAAATGAGTCTCAGGTTGAATATACTGTAATTGGCCACAGCGGCCTTTATTATAAACAAACAACACATATAACCGTAACATGAGCTGGGAAGGGGTCCTTGAAGCTAAAAGTCTGGTGTCAACCATAGTATAAACAAGTGGACAATAGACCAACCGTAGATTACTCTCAGCCGTTACCCCACAGGCTCGAGAGCACCAAACTACCCCGAAGGGTTACCATTGTCCACTTCCAACTTAGGAATCTGGCCCACCGTTACCAAGATTCCCCCAAATCACCAGACCCGCAACAAAAACTTATACCAATTGGAGAATCCGTATCCCGACGGACCCCCCCAGGCCAATTTAGCACCAACTCCAAGGACCCCTCCCCCCGCCACCACGAGGATACTTGACCCCCTCAAGTACCTGAGACCCCACCAACCTTAACCGCTATGGCCCGTTCAATCCCAGACTAACCCCAGGGCCCACATATCAATGCCCACCGCTTTCAGATGAACACCATCACCCAAAAGAAATTGGTCACCGCCACGTTCCAACTCGAAATGACGCACGGCCAAGCCCCCATTCCGTACAACAAAACCAGACACGGCCCGATTCACCTTAATGCGGGCTCTATTTATCTTGTCCACTGACCTAGCGTGCCTCCAAGATGTCCGAGGAACAATCTCCGACCACACAATGGACATTTCCTGAAAGGAAACCCATAACCGTAACATGTCATGTTTAATGTCCCGGATCAACTCACGACAAGGACGAATTCCAAGGTCGTTTCCCCTGACGTGCAAAACCAAAATATCGGGAGGCCTGTCCAGTCGAACGCCATTGTGTACCTCCTCCAGGACTCTGTTCCAACTTAAGCCCCGAAACCCCAACCACCTGATGACGGCCACATCCCTGGAAAAGCCAAGCTGTCTTCCATCTTGTCGAACGTCTGCCCGCTTTGCACCCCATACACATAAGAGTGGCCGACAATCCACACCAACAGCGAGGATGAACCTGAAAGACATGAACAACTTAGACAAGCGCCAAAACAAGTAAAAAAGGTTGAACAGTCCCCTACTGCTCAAGGCCTCACATAACTCCGATAACGGCCAGACTCCCACCGCCCAATCCTCTGTACCACCGCAGGAGCCAATCCGTTCCGCGCCGCCTCGGTAGCGGCCCCGATCCGAAAAGAATGGGAGGCGAACCTGGCAGAATCCACCCCGATGGCCTCCAAAGACTGACGAAAAACCGCCACAAACTGATATTTAGACAGAAAAGACCCGTCCTCGTGACGCAACAAAGGCCCATCGCCACGTGGGCGAAACCGAACAAACTCCTGCCAGCAACGGATAGGACACATAACAGAACCGGGAACAGCGCCCAAAACCACCTTTTTACCCCGACCCATCTGATCTGTCTTAGATTTCCGAATCCAGAACTGCAGTGACCCCTCGGAAACAAAAAAGTCACCCGCCCAAAAGCCCCCTTGACGAACCGTAGTGGGAGACACTAGTTCCCCAACCCTCAACGCTCCATAAAAAGCCAACGAAAAAGCTAGGCGAAATAGCGCAACCTCGAAGATGGAAACGCATATATCACCCAGACGTACCCCCAACCGCTCCAACATCTCAAACGACACCGGGCGCCTGCGATCACCTCGGCTACCTGATCTTCTCAGCCCCTTAGCAGATTGCTTTACCAAAAAGGACTTCGTTAAGTCCTGAAGGCCCCGGAGCCTGAAACCAAAAGCTAAAGCCGCTATAGTCCTATCAACCTTCGCTGCCGACCATCCCTGATCCGCCCCATGTCTCATCCACAACAACAATGCCCTCACCTGGTCCGAACCAGCACCCGCAAGCCGCCAACCAATTCTCCCACGCGCTCCATACCGCCTGATAAACCGACCACGTACTCGGCGCCAAGGACGCTAGGATTAAAGGCTCTGCAGCCCGGACACCACGCTCCAAAGTTCCGCCGGGCATTCCAGCCCCGTCACCTCGGCATCCGGCGCCAGTGACCGAAAACGCTCCCACTGGAAACGAGACAAAGAATCGGCAATGTCATTATTAACACCGGGCACGTGTGATGCCGTGAAATAAGCATTCAAAGATAAACAAGACAAAACCAACTGCCGAAGAACTCTGATCACCGGGGGCGACGCCGTCGTCAAACTGTTAATGGCACACACAACCGCCATATCACAATTAAAGCGAACCCTTTTATTTCGAAAATCGTCGCCCCAAAGCTGCACCGCCACCAAAATCGGAAAAATCTCCAACAAAGTGATGTTCCGTACCAATCCTGTTTCAAACCATGCTTCCGGCCATCTAGCAGCACACCAACGGCCCCCAAAAAAGGCCCCAAAACCAATACCGCCTGACGCGTCGGTAAACAAATCCAAGTCAGCATTACCCACCGCTTCCTCCATCAACAAGGAACGCCCGTTGTAACCAGACAAAAAACGGTCCCAAACCTCCAAGTCAGCCTTGTGCTCAGCCGACAAACGAACAAAATGATGTGGGGCGTTAATCCCAGCCGTAGCGCTAGTCAGTCTACGTGAAAAAATCCTCCCCATGGGAATAATTCGATACGCAAAATTCAACTTCCCCAAAAGCGACTGTACTTCGCGCAGCTGCAATTTTTTCAAACGTCTAGCCCGAGCCACCTCGTCTCTCAGGCCCAACACCTTGTCAACCGGCAACCTAAACTCCCACTTCACGGAGTCAATGACAATAACCAAAAAGGACAAACTCGTGCACGGACCTTCCGTCTTGCCGGGTGCCAGCGGGACCCCAAAACGCTCAGCGACCCAAACAACTGTCCTCAACAGAACCTCACAACAATGCGACTGCGCAGGACCTATGCATAAGAAGTCGTCCAGATAATGAATCACTGGGTCCAAACCGGACACATCCCGCACCGCCCACTCCAAAAATGAACTGAAGGCCTCAAAATAAGCGCACGACAGTGAACAGCCCATCGGCAAACATCGGTCAACATAAAACCCGCTGTCCCAATAACAGCCTAACAACCTCACGCTATCGGGGTGAACTGCAACAAACGAAAGGCCGACTCAATATCGGTCTTAGCCAACAATGCCCCCTTACCACAACTGCGCACCCACCTGGCTGCCTCATCAAACGACGTATAAACCACCGACCAGAGGTCCGAATCCATCCCATCATTCACCGACCTCCCTTTCGGGTACGACAAATGGTGAGTGAGACTAAACTTATTAGGCTCCTTCTTGGGCACCACGCCCAAAGGCGACACCACCAAATCGTCCAGCGGAGGAGTGGGAAACGGACCCGACATTCTACCTAACTCCACCTCTTTGCTTAACTTTTCAGATACGACTGATGCGTGTAACTCGGCCGATCTGAGATTCTTCAAATTCGGTGGTACCACAAAACCTGGGGCAGGTATGCAAAAACCAACGCTAAACCTGGCCCGAAACAACTCTGCCCTCTCCCTATCAGGGAACCTATTTAGATAGGGGGCCATCACGTCCAACCTCATCGGAGTCACCCCCTGCGCAGTGCCTTGGCCGGAAGTTCCGGCCCCGCCTTGAAAGGAGTGACCAAACTTTGTTGGCGCCATCACGCGTAACCACAAGCCAATGTCCTTCTGATCCCACCGAATCGCAGGACGAACTGCCTTCCGCTGCCGAAACTGGTCGTCATATCGTAACCATGCTTGACCACCATAGGCCCTATGCGCCTCCCCTATAGAATCCATATAACAAAACAAAGCTGAGCAATTCTCGGGAGCCTTCTCGCCAATAACACTAGCCAAAATCGCGAATGCCTGAAGCCAGTTCACAAACGTCTGAGGAATAAGACGCCAACGCCGCTTTTCCTCGTCCTCCTTCGTACTATCCTCCTTTTTACTCTTATCAAGATCAAATTTCTCCAACGGCAAAAGTGAAAATATCTCCACGTACTCGTCCTTCCAAATCTTTTCACGCACCTCTTTCTTCAGGTGCGCCCCTAGCGGCCCCTCAAAGCACACATACACCTCGCCACGCGCCTTATCATCTAGCCGAATGCCCCCTCTTTCTCTTTCTCGGTCTGCACAGATACCGAGACCGGCTCGGCCGACCTGCCCTGGTCAACAAAACCGCTGCCTGACAACACCAACTCCGGATCAGACGATCTGACCCAAAGGGGACGGCCCTGGCCTACCACTGCCCAACCGTGACAACAGCTCCCGAAACCCCGACAACAACTCCCCCACCCCCTCACGACTCATATCCGCCCGCATACCAACTCCAACGCCATGCTCTACATACCCCTCAACCCGATCTACAGAAGTCAAAGTCGGCGTCGACAACGCTGGGGACAAACAAAACATAGATGGGTTCTCACCCGGCTGCAGGGGAGCTGTGATCCGCCCAGCCACAGACGCCGTCGCCGTCCAGCCGTCTCTTGATCCCGAAGCCGTCCGTGCGTCCCCGCAGGACATGAACTTCGCTCCTCACCGTTCCAGCTGATCCGACCCCTGCAGAGGGGACCGTGCCGACTCTATCACTCGAGGAGGCTGCCTGGTATCCAACAGGCCCCGACCCGGACCCGCCATCCGGAACGCTGCCATCTGCTGCCATCACAGGAAGAGATGCGGGCCCGGTCGCAGATGCATGAGGGGGATGGCGTACCCTGGCCGAGTCCAGCAGCCCCGCTGGGACTGGGGCGCTGCCCGCCGCTGCAGCTGGGATATTCCCCCGCCGTCTCGTGCCGCCGCCGGAACCAGGCCGCCCGGCCTGTGCAGCCCCGCGGCGGCCCGCCGTGACATTGCTCCGTTCTGTAGCCGCTCTGGCGCGCAAGGGCCCAGACCCCTGAAGTGATGGGGGAGAAGGCCCAACTGCCGCCGCAGGCCCCAGCGCGGCAGGTGGATTCCTCCCGGACCGCGGCCTGCTGGGGCGCTTGTGCGCAGGCACGCGGCCCGGAGGGTCCCGTGAGGGGCTCCTACGCCGCCGCTGGGACGCTGGGGCAGTATCAGGGGATAGGCGCTCCGGGGGCGCACGCGCCTGGATCGCCGCTCACCGGGCCCGACCGCCGGGGGATCCGCACCGCCGCCGCTGCTGCTGCTACCGCCCAGGATGCCTGCTACCTGGGCCTCTAACCAGCCGGGAGGCTGCGCCGCCGCCGCCCGCAGCTGTGCCAGCACATGCTCAATGGCCACCATGCTGAGCGTTGGTGAGTGCTTCCTGCTCACAGATCCTCTGAGCGGGAACTGATCAGCTCCTCCCCCCGCTCACCCCATACCCCTCTCCAGCCAACATTAACCCTCCCCTAGGAGCGAACCCCACGCCCCCTTTCTTCATGCTCCAAACCCCCTGTCATGGCGGCTTCCACGTACGCCGCCCGGGGGAGGGGGTGGGCGGCTCGCTCCAGCCTGGTCTGTACTGGTAAAAGCAGAAAAACAATGGAAAACAAGTAAGGAAAACACCAAATTATGCTCTTATGTTACACTATGATATTGTGTTTAGCTATACACTTATCTGCAGCCTCACACTTAAAATGCAGTCTCCGCTCAGCAGCCTCATTTAGAGTCACTGGAACTTGTAGTTCTCCAACAAGCAAGTAGTCATGGAAAGCTGGGCACCTTTGTAAAAATAAAACGTATAAGGCATGGTAAAAAGTATTTTTACTGAATGCAATTGTACGGAGTGGAGCAGCCTGCTGCACTACTCCGTACTGTATGAAAGACTGGGACAATCCCTTAAACTACACGCAAGCCTCGATGTGTGACAAAACTCTGGCAAAGAAACTTCTTCCGTTCTCAAGTCTGATTCTTCTTCACATTTATATATAGATAAAATTACAATTGCAAATCATCTCAATTAATCTGTCCTTATAAAGTTACCTTCACACTGAGCGACTTTACAACGAGAACGACAGCGATCCGTGACGTTGCAGCGTCCTGGATAGCGATCTCGTTGTGTTTGACACGCAGCAGCGATCTGGATCCTGCTGTGATATCGCTGGTCGGAGCTAGAAGTCCAGAACTTTATTTGGTCGTCAGATCGGTGTGTATCGTTGTGTTTGACAGCAAAAGCAACTATGCCAGCAATCTTTTACAATGGTAACCAGGGTAAATATCGGGTTACTAAGTGCAGGGCCGCGCTTAGTAACCCGATATTTACCTTGGTTGCCATTGTAAAAGTTAAAAAAAAAACAGTACATACTCACATTCTGATGTCTGTCACGTCCCCCGGCGTCCACAGGGTTAAACTGCTTTCGGCAGGAGCGCTGCTAAATGCACGCGCTGCTGCCAAGAGCTTCCCTGCACTGACTGTCAGTGCCGGCCGTAAAGCAGAGCACAGCGGTGACATCACCTCTGTTACTGCTGGGTGCCGGCGCTGACACATTCAGTGCAGGGAAGCTCTCGGCAGCAGCGCAGCATTAGCAAGCGCTCCTGCCGAAAGCAGTTTTAACCCTGTGGACGCCGGGGGACGTGACAGACATCAGACTGTGAGTATGTACTGTTTTTTTTTTACTTTTACAATGGTAACCAGGGTAAATATCGGGTTACTAAGCGCAGCCCTGCACTTAGTAACCCGATGTTTACCCTGGTTACCCAGGTGCTGCAGGGGGACTTCGGCATCGTTGAAGACAGTTTCAACGATGCCGAAGTCGTTCCCCTGATCGTTGGTCGCTGGAGAGAGCTGTCTGTGTGACAGCTCCCCAGCGACCTAAACAGCGACGCTGCAGCGATCAGCTCGTTGTCTATATCGCTGCAGCGTCACTGAGTGTGACGGTACCTTAAGAAGCAAAATAAGACCCCTTTATCTTGTTTATGTAGCAGCAGTCCACTATGGTCTAGTAGTAGGCGTCACTCACACTTAGGGCATGCGTACATGAGAGGTGAAAATGAAAGTAAAATGACTTTAACTCTTTGTTATTCGCCCCAGTCTGCACAGTCACAGTCTACAAAAATTCCAGCGAGTTCATAAAAAACATCAGGACCAATGTATAAAATATAGTCAAGACAAAAAGTGATGGATTAGCTCAGGCTAGCAGGCCACGTTCCATTGTTCAATTTACAGCCTGTCTTAGAAAATTAGTGCTATAATCTGGTTGTTGAGCAAGTAGAACACATTCAGCTGGACTTACAGTATCCCGGATGATTTTGATGAACAAACTTTCCAAGTTTCTCAATAATAGCGCAATGTAAACAGGCTCCCAATCACCTGATGAACAAGCAAAACACTTGTTTGTCAGGTGAAGTGATTTTTTTATGCTGGCTTAAAAACATTGTCCTTGGAAGTGCATCATCCGTAAACTGGACATGTGCTGCAAAGAAAAATGCAGTCTGAGCAAACTATAACTGATAATTCTGTCCATACAGGAAAATTAGTCTGCCTGTCTAAATAGGCTATTAAACGACCGCCAATCACCAAACAAGTATGTCATTTAACACTACAAATCTGGGGGGTGGGGTGTAAACCTATCTTTAGTCTTACTTTCTGCTTCCTACAATATCATAGAACAGGAAAGTTTGGCTCTATTGGTAATATTGAACCAAAGATGGCAGATGGCAATAAATGAATTTATTGGAAATTGCAGTAACACAATAGCTCTTTGATGAGCATTAGTTCTTGTTTTACCTGTGTTACCAAGAGATGCTCCAGAACATAGAGGTGTGAAACTTTCCATCATAGATTTTCTACCTATGGGTTCCACTCCTGATTTGTAATATGGCTGACTCCACTCTAAGGCCGGCGTCACACCTAACGTATAAAAATACGGTCCGTTTTTTACTGCCGAGATATGCAGAAATGTTCATGAACAGTGATCCGTATGTCATCCATATTGAATGCGAGGATGCGATTTTTTCTCTAAAAAGTATCCGTGTGTCATCTGTATGGCATCCATACGGCGAGATTTTATCGCCGGCTTGCAAAATGGACATACAATGGATCCATGGGCCCAAATATTTGTGAAAACATATATACAGTCTATATATACAGTATATATATATATATATGTATATATATATATGGAGCGCCCCCACTGCCGCAGGGCCGAGGGGTACCCGGTACCGGGCCTCTGAGTCTCTGCTCTGGGGTTGTCACGGTGGCTAGGCCCGATCCGTGACCCTGCCGAGGGGCGCACAGTGAATGATGTGACGGATGTAGATGGTGCAGTGCAATAAATAACGAGGACACCAAGTTACAGTCTCTTTACCTCTTTACTGAAGGTTTTAAAGTCCTCAGTCCAGAGCGCTGTTACCAGGGCTGTCTGAGACCGGCCGATCTAAAGACACATCAGGAGTTCTCTTTACAGGTGGGAATCAGTGTCTACCTTCTAGCGCTGGGTGTTGTAGTTCTTCCCTGCTGAGCTCCCGGGATAGTCCTCACAACTGGTTCTGTCTATCTCTGATGTTCGTTCTCTCCGTCCTCCAGGTGATATGGTAGGACGCACCCGTATGACGGGGTAGGCCTGGAGTTCTTCCGGGACCCTAGAGTCGCCCCTCTCCCACAGCTGCCTCCGTTGTCTGCTTAAGTGTTAAGTGAGACAGCCAACCTGTAATTGGCTGTCCTGCCGTGGTTTGCAGTAGTACTTAAAGTCTCTTACTTGCTCGGCGTTCCGGCCACCGACTGTTTGCACCTCAGAAGGATGTTGCCTCGGTCTAACAGCACGACTCCTTCTGGTCCCAATTCCTCTTTACTGTATTCCCGTTGTGCACTGGTTAGTTCTGCTCTGAGGAGTCTGTCAGGATCCCATCCCTGACAGGTCCTCTCACTAGCTCTTCCCAGCTACTTCTCCCTGTCTTCCTGTCCAACCCCCAGTTTTACCAGAGTGTGAGGAGTGGCCTACTAGATAGGACCACCCCCCCTGGTGGCCGGAGTGTGAAGTGTAGTGAGGTGTTACCTGATCAGAGAAACTCCTTTAGTGCAATCAGACGTACCATAGCTCCCCATAGTGGCAGAGCCACAGTACTGCAACGACCAGGACTCTGGGGCGCTGCACTCCCCCCCGGTTAAATCCAGTACTCCGGGACTGGGAAAACAAGAACAACAATACACGTTAACAGGGAACACACAAAATTTTGAAATAGCATAAACAATTAAACATAACAGTGCTTCCCTTTATGGGAGGTGAGAACTCTTGAACGTTGTGAAAGTTAGGTCATGCACAGTTTATGACTCTCAGTTCAGTGGTTGAAACAGCGGGGACCCCGGGTAAACAAAAGGGGCCCCCTTGTGAAAGTTTTTGAGCAATTCACTGTCCATTACTCTATTGTCCATTTTAAAACCTGTAACAAAAGATATACACAAACATTTTCAACTGAATAGCAGCCCCCGCTAATACCTCCAAGTTTTGTAGCGGAGAGGAGTTTGATTTTGAGTGCTGCATGTGGACCGTCGCAGCGCAGGAGTTGCTATTGGCCTAACGGGGCCCGCTATGCTTGCTACCGCTGGTGTAGTGTACTGTCTTCTAGCTACACTTCTAGTGAGTCTGGGTAGCACTGGCAGGCTGGAGCTCTCAGGGCTGCTGCTATCAACAGTGGGTACAGCAGATTCGCTGATAGCAGAGGGAGGATTTGCCGGTTCAACGGTTGGCATGGCATCTTCAGGTAAGGCTTGTTGAGGTTGCGGGGCCGGATGATCTGGTACCACCATTGTTTCTGGTGGGTCCGGCTGTGGAAACATTAGAACAGGTATCACGATGGCCTGATTTATCTGAGTCCAGGACTGGGGAAAGTCACCAAGGACGGTATGGATCATCTTCTCCTTTTCCACCGGCGGGGAGATTCCTGGGGCCGTGTCCCTCTCTCTCAACTTATCGGGGCAGACCTTAAGGTGATCCCTGGATACCGCTGTCGAGGTCTCCCCTCTGTCCTTGCTGATGAGACAGACCTTCGTGTTGTCGAAGTCGGATGGCAGGATGGTATACGGTTCCGCTTCCCATTGGTCATCGAGCTTGTGTAGTCTCCTCTTTCGTTTAAGTACTTGTTCACCAGGGGACAGGGGAATCGCAGGAGCGTGTTGGTTGTAGTCCCTTTCTTGTTTTTGCC
Organism: Ranitomeya variabilis; assembly: GCF_051348905.1. Taxonomy (NCBI): domain Eukaryota; kingdom Metazoa; phylum Chordata; class Amphibia; order Anura; family Dendrobatidae; genus Ranitomeya; species Ranitomeya variabilis. Next base: position 545,228,134 of record NC_135234.1, read on the forward strand.
TAGCCTGGGCGAGACTTCTTTCTACACACTCCTGTACCTCGCAGAACCATCGCTGCCTTTCTGCATCCCAGTCGGCATCCGGCGAGGTATCTTCGGGTACTAGGACCCCCATGTCCAAATCAACGGGTAACCGACTAGATCTTCCTCGCATCAGGTACGCTGGGGTACAGTTGGTGGAACCTTCTTGGATGTGATTGTACATATCCACCAAGTCAGGCAACTTTATTGGCCACAGGTTCCGTTCCTCCACAGGCAAGGTCTTCAATAAATCGATTACCACTTGGTTCATCTTCTCACACATCCCGTTGGTTTGAGGATGGTACGGTGTGGTTCTGATCTTCTTACACCCGTACAGTTGACAGAATTCTTGGAACACTTCTGCTTCGAATGCAGGTCCCTGATCAGTCAGTACCTTCTCTGGGTAGCCATGGGGCCTACAAAAGTGCTGCTGGAAGGCCCTGGCTGCAGTCCTGGCCGTTAGATCCTTGACAGGTACAACCACCAAAAACCTGGAGTAGTGGTCCACGATGGTAAGGGCGTAGATATAGCCCGACCGGCCAGGTGTCAGCTTCACATGATCCAGCGCGACCAGTTTGAGCGGCCGTTTGGTGATGATAGGCCGCAGGGGAGCCCGTTGACTGTCACGGTCCTTCCTGCGCAGACTACATGGACCACACTCCCGACACCACTTCTCAATGGTTCTCTTCATGCCAATCCAATAGAACCTCCCTCGGAGTAGCCTTTCTAGCTTCCTCCATCCGAAGTGTCCGGCTCCATCATGGTAGGCTCCCAGAACCATGGGCGCATCTCGCCTTGGCACCACTATCTGCCACACCAATTCATGAGTACGTGGGTCGATGCTCCTCCTGCACAACTTGCCATCATGGATAAACAGTTTGCTTCTCCCCTTCCACAGCTGTTGGGCCTCTTGTGGGTCATCTGGGCCAGGGTGCGACCCTGCCTGCGTCAAGAGCTCTTTCACCCGACGGACCGCGGGGTCACCATCCTGGGTTTCCGCCCACCCGTGATGGGGCAGGGGATTCAGCGTGTCATCCGGTTGGTTCTTATGCCTGTTCTTCACATGATGAGAGCTCTGAGTGGCTTTGGGGCGATGGAATGCAGGCAGCTCCACCTCTTCAAGTGCCTCCGGGTCCTCTCCCGCTTCTGGCTAATTGGGCATTCGGGACAAGGCATCGGCATTGGCATTCTCGTGTCCTGCCCGGTACTTGATGGTGTAATCGTAGTTGGACAGCCGGGCCATCCATCGCTGTTCCAAGGCCCCGAGTTTGGCAGTATCCAGATGCGTTAGCGGATTGTTGTCCGTGAAGATGGTGAATTTCGCGGAGGCCAGGTAGTGTTTGAACCTCTCTGTCACTGCCCAGACAATGGCAAGGAATTCCAGCTTAAAGGAACTGTAGTTGTCAGGGTTCCTTTCCGTGGGACGGAGTTTCCTGCTGGCGCTGGCGTAAGCGATCACCCTTTCTTTGCCTTTCTGGACCTGAGACAGCACGGCTCCTAATCCCACATTGCTGGCATCTGTGTACAGCACAAACGGTTGGTCATATTCGGGGTAAGCCAGTACCTCTTCTCCCGTCAGTGCCGACTTCAAACAGGTGAAGGATTCCTCCAGCTCCTCGTTCCAATCAAAGGGGGTGTTCCTCCCCTTGGTCTTCTTTGGTTGGCCCACCAACAGGTTTTGCAAGGGTGCGGCCTTCTTGGTGAAGTCCTTAATGAACCTCCGGTAATAGCCTACCAGCCCGAGGAACTGCCGAACTTCGTGGAGGTCACTGGGCTTTGGCCAGTCCTTGATCACTGTGACCTTGTCGGGGTCTGGGGCCACTCCTTCAGCGCTCACCACATGGCCCAGGTACTGCACTTTAGGTTTCAGCAGATGACACTTGGACGGTTTCACCTTTAAGCCGAAGTTGGACAGGGCTTCAAACACCTCGGCCAGGTGCTTCAGATGGTCTTCGTAGGTCTTAGAGAAGACAATGACATCATCCAAATACAGCAGCACAGTTTCAAAGTTCATGTGTCCTAGGCAGCACTCCATCATCCTCTGGAATGTCCCGGGAGCATTGCACAATCCGAAGGGCATGTAGTTGAACTCGCAGAGACCCATTGGTGTCGTGAAGGCCGTCTTCTCCTTGTCCACCTCCGCTACAGGAACCTGCCAGTACCCACTGGTGAGATCTAAGGTAGAGAAGTAGTTAGCAGATTTTAAGGCAGCCAGAGACTCCTCTATCCTGGGCAGTGGGTATGCGTCCTTATGTGTAATGCGATTCAACTGCCTGTAATCAACACACATCCTCATTGTACCATCTTTCTTTTTAACAAGGACTAACGGAGCTGCCCAGGGGCTACAGCTGTCTCTCACCACCCCAGCCTCCTACATTTCCCGCAACATGTCCTTGGCACACTGGTAATGAGCTGGGGGTACAGGGCGATATCTCTCTTTTATGGGTCGGTGATCTCCCGTGGGGATGTGATGTTGGATCCCTTTCACCTGCCCAAAATCTAAGGGGTGTTTGCTGAATACCTGCTCGTACTCGTGTACCACCCTGTAGGCCCCCTGTTTTTGATGGGATGGGGTAGAGTCAGTGCCCACATGCAATTCCCGACACCAGTCTTTCGAGTGCTCTGTAGAACCTTTGTTCTCCGCCACGTTTGACGGAACCAAGGGTTCAGGTGTCTGTATCACACTATTATTGACAGTAAACAGTTTGGCGAGCGTGGTATACTTGGTGAGGTGAACCTCTTCCTCCCCACAATTGAGGACACGTACGGGCACTCTCCCCAGGCGGACGTCGACCACCCCCCGGGCTGTCAGAACAGTGGGCCTATTGTCTGAATATACGGGTTCTACCAAGGCCTGGTAGTCCTTACCCCTGAGGCCTATGGCTGCCCGACACCATATTAACATCTCACTCCTGGGGGGTATCGCGATGGGGTTTGAATCACTCACAGTGACACGACCAATCTCACCACCAGTCAGCTCTACCTGCTGTCTCTGCATCAGAGCTCTGATTTCCTTCTGCAGGGCACGTTGCTCACTGTGGCCAGCGGTTTCTGCCACCTGTTGCAACAAAACAATAACTTCTGCAAGACAATTTTCTATAACATTAGTACCAAGAGTCATCATGGGATTACATTCTCGACGATCAATATCAACAATCACAATCCCTTGGGCTTTCAATTCCACCCGCCCCACCTTGATGGTGACCTCCTTATACCCCACTTGTGGCAACGGCTGACCATTACTGGCTATTATGGTGAAATCATCGTCAGGGCCACGAGTAATATCAGCGTCCTCCCAATACCGTTTATAAAGCACGTAAGGTATAGTCGCCACCTGAGAACCGGTGTCCAGCAAGGCGTTCAAGGGGATTCCATCAATCACTACAGGGAGAACTGGTCGTCCTCCAATATACTTGGTTCTCCAATGCTGCGGGCCTGACCGTCCTACTCCTGGGGGTTGGCCCTTTGCCCCAGGGGTTGCTCGTTTAAAGGACAGTACCTTGCAAGGTGGCCCACCTGGTGACATCGGCGGCAGATGGGTCGTCCGTCCTGATGGAAGCGATCGCTGTCCCGGCCTCTGGTCGGTGGGGTCCTCTTCTGTCGCGTCCAGGGGACATCTTCTGGTCTGGAGGCTAGCCGGATCTTTTCCTTGGGGGCCTCCTGTAGGGACTGCACCGTCCGGGCTAGGGCAGCAACGCTCTTGGTTAGCTCTTGCATCTGGAGGCGAAGTCCTGCAGGGGAGTCGTCCTCGAAGCTCTGGGCGTCGGCCTCCGCGGCAACTGGGGTATCCGATGCCACCTCCTGGTGGTATGTGAGAGCGGGGCGCCTGGGTGGTATTGCGCGGCTGGGCTGTCGCTCCTGCAATGCCTGGATAGCCTTATCTTTAAATTGCGCAAAAGTCAAGTCTGGATTTTGCATGGCCAGGAAGTGCAATTGGCCCCGCTGGTGACTGCACAGGAGCCCCTCAATGAACCGCTCCTTCAGAAGTTTATCCTCATCTTGCATGCTGCTGGGGTCACTCTGCTTAATGGCCCGCATCGCCTCTTGGAGATTAAGGGCATAGTCCCGTAAGCTATCCTGCGGCCTTTGTTTGCATCCATAGAAAGTCAGTTTAATTTCTGTAGCAGTGCGAGTATCGAAGGTGGCTTTAAGCTTTGCAAAAATCTGTTGTGCAGTTCCCTTATCCTCGGCGGGCCAGGACTTCAATTCTCTCAGAGCCGCCCCAAAGAGTTGGCCGGTTATCATATGAACCTTCTGAGGCTCTGTCAGGGGATAGAACTCGAGCAGGCTGCAGAGCCCTTCCTTAAAGTCAGTGAATGTATGCGACTCCCCAGAGTATCATGGGAGCCAGGCCGCTCCGGGCAGGTACGGCATGGAGAAGGGCATTATGGCTTTTGTGTTAGCGGCAGTGTCCGACTGGCTGAGGGGAACAGCGGGTTCTGCGGCAACCGGTGGTGGTATTAGGGCCACGGCTTCACTCGCTGCGGGGACCGGAGCTGCCCCTGCGTCCGCGGCTGCGGCCGCCACCTCCTCTCCTCCTGACTCGGACATGGCTGTCCCTTCCTCCCACTAACCTGCTGGAGGTCGGAGTTCCTCTTCCGGGATTGGCGCCTTACTGCGCTTTCCGTTCCGCGCTTCTTTTGGCTGGTTCCGCCCACGAAGCTAAGGCTCCTCCCTCCGTGCGCGGCAATGGCGAATTTTGGCGGTAAATGGCACAGCACAGTCTTTGCAATAAAGTACAGTCCAAGCACAATAAATCACAGTTCTAAGGCACACATGACCTGATTCTTCAGGCTTAAGTGGATCCTGTTCGTGACGCCAAATTGGAGCGCCCCCACTGCCGCAGGGCCGAGGGGTACCCGGTACCGGGCCTCTGAGTCTCTGCTCTGGGGTTGTCACGGTGGCTAGGCCCGATCCGTGACCCTGCCGAGGGGCGCACAGTGAATGATGTGACGGATGTAGATGGTGCAGTGCAATAAATAACGAGGACACCAAGTTACAGTCTCTTTACCTCTTTACTGAAGGTTTTAAAGTCCTCAGTCCAGAGCGCTGTTACCAGGGCTGTCTGAGACCGGCCGATCTAAAGACACATCAGGAGTTCTCTTTACAGGTGGGAATCAGTGTCTACCTTCTAGCGCTGGGTGTTGTAGTTCTTCCCTGCTGAGCTCCCGGGATAGTCCTCACAACTGGTTCTGTCTATCTCTGATGTTCGTTCTCTCCGTCCTCCAGGTGATATGGTAGGACGCACCCGTATGACGGGGTAGGCCTGGAGTTCTTCCGGGACCCTAGAGTCGCCCCTCTCCCACAGCTGCCTCCGTTGTCTGCTTAAGTGTTAAGTGAGACAGCCAACCTGTAATTGGCTGTTCTGCCGTGGTTTGCAGTAGTACTTAAAGTCTCTTACTTGCTCGGCGTTCCGGCCACCGACTGTTTGCGCCTCAGAAGGATGTTGCCTCGGTCTAACAGCACGACTCCTTCTGGTCCCAATTCCTCTTTACTGTATTCCCGTTGTGCACTGGTTAGTTCTGCTCTGAGGAGTCTGTCAGGATCCCATCCCTGACAGGTCCTCTCACTAGCTCTTCCCAGCTACTTCTCCCTGTCTTCCTGTCCAACCCCCAGTTTTACCAGAGTGTGAGGAGTGGCCTACTAGATAGGACCACCCCCCCTGGTGGCCGGAGTGTGAAGTGTAGTGAGGTGTTACCTGATCAGAGAAACTCCTTTAGTGCAATCAGACGTACCATAGCTCCCCATAGTGGCGGAGCCACAGTACTGCAATGACCAGGACTCTGGGGCGCTGCACTTATAATGTCAGTGAAACACATATACTGACATATATACACTCACCGGCCACTTTATTAGGTACACCTGTCCAACTTCTTGTTAACACTTAATTTCTAATCAGCCAATCACATGGCGGCAACTCAGTGCATTTAGGCATGTAGACATGGTCAAGACAATCTCCTGCAGTTCAAACCGAGCATCAGTATGGGGAAGAAAGGTGATTTGAGTGCCTTTGAACGTGGCATGGTTGTTGGTGCCAGAAGGGCTGGTCTGAGTATTTCAGAAACTGCTGATCTACTGGGATTTTCACGCACAACCATCTCTAGGGTTTACAGAGAATGGTCCGAAAAAGAAAAAAAATCCAGTGAGCGGCAGTTCTGTGGGCGGAAATGCCTTGTTGATGCCAGAGGTCAGAGGAGAATGGGCAGACTGGTTCGAGCTGATAGAAAGGCAACAGTGACTCAAATCGCCACCCGTTACAACCAAGGTAGGCCTAAGAGCATCTCTGAACGCACAGTGCGTCGAACTTTGAGGCAGATGGGCTACAGCAGCAGAAGACCACACCGGGTACCACTCCTTTCAGCTAAGAACAGGAAACTGAGGCTACAATTTGTACAAGCTCATCGAAATTGGACAGTAGAAGATTGGAAAAACGTTGCTTGGTCTGATGAGTCTCGATTTCTGCTGCGACATTCGGATGGTAGGGTCAGAATTTGGCGTAAACAACATGAAAGCATGGATCCATCCTGCCTTGTATGGAGCATCTTTGGGATGTGCAGCCGACAAATCTGCGGCAACTGTGTGATGCCATCATGTCAATATGGACCAAAATCTCTGAGGAATGCTTCCAGCACCTTGTTGAATCTATGCCACGAAGAATTGAGGCAGTTCTGAAGGCAAAAGGGGGTCCAACCCGTTACTAGCATGGTGTACCTAATAAAGTGGCCGGTGAGTGTATATACTAGATGGTGGCCCGATTCTAACGCATCGGGTATTCTAGAATATGTATGTAACTTACACTTATACCAGGCCTATTTTAAAGCACTTCCATAAATACACAATACATCATACAGAAACAAGGAAGCTTTTTGCCAGTAAAACCAAATATATTTTATTAAAGAAACACAATAAAAAACCTAACAAATCGTATGTCAATCAACGGGAATACCTATGCAGAATATGCTGTCTGCACCAGAAATACACCAAAATATACCTATAAATAATCAAGTGATCAAAAAATGCCTATACAAAAGTTTCATAGAGACCATCAGCTAATATATATAGTAACCCTATTGAGAATGTTCACATACTAAAAAAGGAGCAAGTCAAGTGGACAGAAAAATATTATAAACTCCTAGATGAACATGTGTTAATAGTTTACATAGTAAAAAAAGTACAAACAATATATCTTAAAAAAAAATAATTATATATATATATATATATATATATATATATATATATATATATATATATATATATATATATATACAGTCATATGAAAAAGTTTGGGCACCCCTATTAATCTTAACCCCTTCATGACCGTGGGATTTTTCGTTTTTCCGTTTTCGTTTTTCACTCCCCTCCTTCCCAGAGCCATAACTTTTTTATTTTTCCGTCAATTTGGCCATGTGAGGGCTTATTTTTTGCGGGACGAGTTGTACTTTTGAATGACACCATTGGTTTTACCATGGCATGTACTAGAAAACGGGAAAAAAATTCCAAGTGCGGTGAAATTGCAAAAAAAGTGCAATCCCACACTAGTTTTTTGTTTGTTTTTTTTGCTAGGTTCACTAAATGCTAAAACTGACCTGCTATTATGATTCTCCAGGTCAGTACGAGTTCATAGACACCTAACATGACTAGGTTATTTTTCACCTAAGTGGTGAAAAAAAATTCCAAACTTTGCAAGAAAAAAAATAAAATAAAATTGCGCCATTTTCCGATACTCGTAGCGTCTCCATTTTTCATGATCTGGGGTCGGTTGAGGGCTTATTTTTTGCGTGCCGAGACGGCGTTTTTAATTATACCAATTCGGTGCAGATGCGTTCTTTTGATCGCCCGTTATTGCATTTTAATGCAAATTGCGGCGACCAAAAAAACTTAATTCTGGCGTTTCGATTTTTTTTCTCGTTACGCCGTTTTGCGATCAGGTTAATGCTTTTTTTTTATTGATAGATCGGGCGATTCTGAATGCGGCGATACCAAATATGTGTAGATTTGATTATTTTTCTATTGATTTATTTTGATTGGGGCGAAAGGGGGGTGATTTAAACTTTTATATTTTTTTATTTTTTTTTCACTTTTTTTTTACTTTTTTTTTTTACTTTTACCATGCTTCTATAGCCTCCATGGGAGGCTAGAAGCAGGCACAGCCCGATCGGCTCTGCTACATAACAGCGATCATCAGATCGCTGTTATGTAGCTAAAATGCAGGTGTGCTGTGAGCACCGACCACAGGGTGGCACTCACAGCCACCGGCGATCAGTAACCATAGAGGTCTCAAGGACCTCTATGGTTACAATATACAAGCATCGCCGACCCCCGATCATGTGACGGGGGTCGGCGATGCGCTCATTTCCGGCCGCCCGGCCGGATGCCGTAGTTAAATGCCGCTGTCTGCGTTTGACAGCGGCATTTAACTAGTTAATAGCGGCGGGTGATCGCGATTTCACCCGCCGCTATTGCGCGCACATGTCAGCTGTAAAAAACAGCTGACATGTCGCGACTTTGATGTGCGCTCACCGCCGGAGCACACATCAAAGCAGGGGACCCGACATCGGACGGGATAGTACGTCCGATGTCGGGAAGGGGTTAAGCTTAATGTTTTATAAAAATTGTTTTTTTTTTTGCAACAGCTATTTCAGTTTCATATATCTAATAACTGTTGGACACAGTAATGTTTCTGCCTTGAAATGAGGTTTATTGTACTAACAGAAAATGTGCAATCTGCATTCAAACAAAATTTGACAGGTGCATAAGTATGGGCACCCTTATCATTTTCTTGTTTAAAATACTCCTACCTACTTTTTACTGACTTACTAAAGCACTTTTTTTGGTTTTGTAACCTCATTGAGCTTTGAACTGCATAGCCAGGTGTATGCAATCATGAGAAAAGCTACTTAAAGTGGCCACTTGCAAGTTGTTCTCCTGTTTGAATCTCCACTGAAGAGTGGCATCATGGGCTCCTCAAAACAACTGTCAAATGATCTGAAAACAAAGATTATTCAACATAGTTGTTCAGGGGAAGGATACAAAAAGCTGTCTAAGAGATTTAACCTGTCAATTTCCACTGTGAGGAACATAGTAAGGAAATGGAAGAACACGGGTACAGTTCTTGTTACTGGTGTCACTGTGCATCGGTCAACTATACAACAATATAGGCACAGACACAGTGACTCTGACCATTGCGCACATGATCCCACATATGAATGATTTAATAATAGCCCAATCTGGGATACAGAACAGGTCCAAATCAGCCATAGAATCCAGAAAAAAGAAGTTCCTCGTTAAGTCCATTGGGTGATAAGCTTTTCAAATTGAAGATCCAACGGGATTCTCGACGTAGTAATTCCTTTGTCTGATCGCCCCCACGTATACTGCTCAACACCTGGTCCAAAACCATGACCCGTATGTTGTGATACTTGCTAGCATGATTATCCAGAAAATGGGATGCCACAGATGAAATTGGTTTGTCCTTCTCCTTGTCCCCTTTGGCTCTGCTGATGTTAGATATATGCTGCTGGATCCTGCGCCTGATCTCTTGGCTCGTCTGCCCAACATAGATTTTCGGACACGAACAGGCAAGCAAGTACACCACATTCTTAGATCGGCAGTTGGCATATATCTTCGTTTCAATTCGTTCTGGAAAAACAGAGAGCGTGAGAATGTTAGTGGCAACCATATAAGGGCATATATTACAACTGCCACAAGGGAAGGATCCCTTAAGACGGCTCCCCATCCCCAAACTAGTAGTAGGTCTTCTAAAATGGCTAGTAGTGAGACAGTCTTTCAGATTTTGAGCCCTTCTAGCAATCAGCCTAGGTGTATCAGATATATGAGGCCTGAGTTTCGTCTCGTTTAGCAATATGCCCCAATGTCTCCTCAGGATGTCATAGATGTCTCGCCATTGGTTGTTGTAAACCGTAATTAAGTTGGTAGACGACATCTCGTCCCTGACCCTCAGTTGGAGGAGACTCTGTCTATCACTATGCCGTGAGCTCTCAAAAGCGCGGGATATAATTTTGTGCGGATACCCTTGCTCAGATAGACGGATCGTTAAATCTCGTGCTCCTTCCCGGAAGTCAACATCAGAACTACAATTTCGTCTTACCCTCAAAAACTGTCCCTTTAGCAGATTTTTCCGCAAATGATGAGGGTGAAAGCTGGAGAAATGGAGTAACCTGTTGGTGGCAGTGTTCTTACGATAAATCTTCGTTTGAATGTGGCACCCAGACTTCATGATCTTAAGATCCAGAAATTCAACTGATGTTGTAGAAATGGATGCTGTGGCATCACATGCATGTACTCCGCACGATCTCTTCACACAGGTGAATATGCTTAGTACCTTTAGAGATATGTATATATGCTACTGCATTGAATGCCACACACTACATGATATATTTTCCCTGAGGAAGCCGCTACTCGGGTGGCGATACGCGTGGGACCCTTACCCACACTTTGCTTCCCTGCTTCACATAGATCCTCTCTATGGCTTTGGACTGCTGGTATGATGGGGGACTTTTTATGGGATTGAGGTCTTTGGGCTTTTGTATTATCTAGCTCTCCCTCTCCCCTCCCCTTGCAGATCCTATATGCACCATCTTTTAGTCATTTATCTAAGTGCTTTTCATCCTTGGTGCATTTTTTTACCAGGGTATTTTTTGCCATATGACTAGGGTCTTGATACTGTTGTAGTTTCTCTGCACATCAATTATGCACCCTATTCTGGGGAGTTATGGTATTGCAACATGAACACCACACCATTGAGTGGTTATTAACCTCTGCATTCTGTCTGTGCAGCTAGATCATTTGTGATCACCTTATTGTGGGAAGCTTATGTTTTGTGGGTTATCATTTTCCTCATTTTAGGATTTGATAAATACTCTAATATAGGCATGTTGTTTTGCATGTTTGCAGTTTTTAAGTGTTTTTAATAGTTTTGTGGTGTCGTTCTTTGTATGCACGTATATGTAGTCTTTGAGGTTTATTGCCAATAAAAATTATTTTGATATTGATATATGTTTGGAGGTGTTCCTATTCATGTGGGCATGATCTTTCTCTTGTTTTTTTTTTCTCATGCTTAATCACAAGTCCACAGTGAACCCTCCCCTTTTCTTGATATATCTTGTGGTGCCCTCCACTTATCTATTTATTTTTAGTGCATAGCAGCAGGCATAAATAAAGGCACGGGTGTATTACTTATAGGTGCAGCGCAGTATGAGTCCCCGACGTGCATTTCGCGTGATGCTTCGTCCTGGGGGGTAGTATCGTGACCCAGTGGGCATGTGGTTTCTTTATATAGCATGTGTAATCAGTGGTGACAGTGGTTTGTAATGGCGCTCGCTTTGACAGACCGGGTGGGACGTCACTGCCGGTCAGCGTTACATGAGGCCTGTCCACTCCCCCGTCCGACGCGTCAAGACAGGGGGCGGAGTCAGCCGCACTGAAGACGTGTCTCCACAGCAACCCCAAGCCGGAAGTCTCTGAGAGCGCACACTGCAATAGGATAAATGAAGCTAAGACACTGCTGAATTACAATCTGCACGGAAGGGATTTTAAGCACAGCTCAACTAAAAAGTGCATAAATTACGGGGCTGAGTGTTATACCACTTAGAAAATGTATATGAAATTAAATACTTACACACAAATATAGATTTTATAGTGTCATACAAAATGTCTTATATAGATAAATATAAAGTGCTATTAAGCTAACAATAAATGCATATAATAAAGTGCAATCTGCTCTAAAAAATAATAAACATACATATATAATATTAAAGTATTATACACATATATATATATACACACCACATAACATATACGTATACACACATATACACACACACATATAGACAACACAAAGAAAGTATACATACACATAAATCTATAGTGAATACATATACAAATAAATATATTATGAAATCCATTAGTGAGTTGATATATAGCAAACAACATATGCTGAAAATACAGATTAGACGATGCAGAAATTATTCATTGGAGGCAGGTCCCAGATGAGCAGTATGAACCATACATAGGTAGAAACACCAAACACTGTAATCGACCCCATCACATATGATGACAAAGATCCGGAGCTAAAAAACTAAAAAAAGAATAATTAAAAACATGAAAAATACATAATAAAAAACCACTAAAAGTAATATATACATCAGAGAAAGGGGGCAAAGCTGAGGACCTCATTTAAACCAAAAGGTTGGACCGAATTAATTTTAAAGATCCAGCGAGCTTCCAACTGTGCTAAAGACTTCTCCCAGTTACCTCCTCTTTGGTTTCCGTGCAAATAAATGAAGGTCTTTTACCGCTGAGAAAGAATCAAAGGGGGAAGTAGGTGAAAAAGTGAGGCCTAAACTCAAAACCTCTAACTGAGGTTGTGTCAATTCTACTTCAGATAAATTAATTACCTGAAGCCTTGCTTTACCAGGATTATCAGCCCATTTCTCTCTTTTCTTATAATTATCATTTCTTCTCTTATTAATGTTCTTCCTCAAATTATAAATACGATTAGTGGGCATGCTGTCATTTTCCCTAGATGACATGGATGAGACAGAGGAGGTTCTGGAGATACTATCTTCTCTACCAGTCCGATTGCTCTGCCATCTATAGATAGTGCCACTTTTGAAATCTTGAAGGTCTTTCTGAAATTTTTTCATTTTTGTATCCTTCACTTCTTTCTCCTAAGCTGGGAATTGAGCCTCAATATCCTTATTTAATGTTTCCATCTCTGCTGCTGTCAGATTATCAGACAATTTTTTACGAGTGTCTTCAATATCTGTATCCAATTTACCCAATACCTTCTTATTATTCCCAATTAGCAGCTCCATCATGGATGTGGAACAGTGGTTACAGGCTTCCTCCCACCTAGTCCGAGGTCTATTGGAAAAGAAGGCATAATCCTCACTCTCAATCCTCTAGGAATCAAACCCTTAGCCAGATATTTCTCTAAAGATGCCTTGTTCCACCATGTACGTGTTCTCTTTTTCAAAAGATATTTGATAGAATTTTTTAGATCCACTTTTTGCCCACTTTCTACTGAACCATTCTGCACAGCATCACCGCTGAAGACCGTATCCATGCATGATAACCAGGTTAAGTCCCTGGCTTTAATATCCATAATGGCCACGTACTGTAATCAAAGTACAGAAATTAATAACTTACACTTATACTGGAGCGCCCCCAGACGCAGGGCCGCGGGGTACTCGGTACCGGGCCTCTCTGTCTCGGTCCTGGGGTTGTCACGGTGGCTAGACCCGGTCCGTGACCCTGCTAAGGGGTGTCCAATGAAAGGTGTGATGATGGTGCGTGGTGCAAGGTGCGATGAATAACGAGGACACAGGGTTGCAGTCTCTTTACCTCTTTACTGAAGGCTTCGGGATCCGCAATCCAGAGCACTGCTAACAGGGCTGGCTGAGACCGGCCGGTCCGAAGGCACATCCAGAGTTCCCTTTGCAGGTGGAAATCAGTGCCTACCTTCTAGCGCCTGTGTGTTGTAGTACCTCCCTGCTGAGCACCACGGGATAGTCCTCACAACTGTTGTGTCTGTTTCTGATGTTCTTTCTCTCTCCGTCCCCCAGATGATATGGCTAGGACGCACCCGTATGATGGGGTAGGCCTGGAGTTATTTTATAGGGACCCTAGAGAAGCCCCTCTTCCACAATTGCCTCCGTTGTCTGCTTAGGTGATTTAGGTGAGACAGCCAACCTATAATTAACTGTCCTGCTGCTGTTTGAAGTAATGCTTAGAGCCCAATACTTCCTCGGCGTTCCGGCCACTGGCTACGCGCCTCAGTAGGATGTTGCCATGGTCTTAGGGCACGACTCCTACTGGTTCTATTCTCCTTTTGTGCTGTGATCTCGTTTCTCACTTCTCCACAATAAACCTCGCTTCGTGTCCTTCCTTAGGATGCCACCGCAACGGGTGCAGGCGCGGCTCCGTAACGATCTGTCCTTTTCGCTAGGTCACTGTCAGGATCCCACCCCTGACAGAGACCCCCCTGAATCTTCCCAGGAACTCCCTCTCTCACAGGATATTGCCTGGGCAAAACCCAGTCAGCTTCTCCCTAACTTCCTATCCAACCCCCAGTTTTACCAGAGTGTGAGGAGTGGCCTAATACATAGAACCCTTTGCTCCCCCTGGTGGCCAGAGTGTGAAGTGTAATGTGTGACTGTGATACCTGGTCAGATGAACTCCTTTAGTGTAATCAGACGTAACATCACTCCCCTTAGTGGCAGAGCGACATCACTACAGCGACCAGGACTCTGGGGTGCTGCACTCCCCCCCGGCTAAATCCAGTACTCCCAGACTGGGAATTCTACCCGGGTATTCTATCTACTAAGTGCAAATTTTTGAACAATAATTTAACTTTTCCTTTAAGGGCGTATAAGCTGAACCCACTAAAGGCTTACTATAAAACTCTAAAATATAAATTAACTTTGTCTTTATTTCTCTTTTCTAAATGCAACACTTCTTTATTCTCTGACTTTGAACATGCAGGACCGCCTGGCTACTCGTCCGGGCCTACTGCCTCTTTTCTTCTATAAGCTCAATTTTTATTCACAGTATAAGATCAATCAACCATCTCTCTATGGTTTCCAGGAGGACTCACTAACCCCTACAGGTTCACTTTATTGAAATTCGGCTTTCAACTCTTTCCTGTCCTCAATCTCTAGGAACATCATCAAACATTTCCTATTATTTCTTAATAACTGCACACTATCCATTACTATTCAACATTCTTAAAGTAACATTATACTTAAGTGCAACACATGAACATCCCCTTTAAGAGGGGACCAAGTCTCTTTGAGGTAGTGCAGACTCTCTATCTGCAAGTCCGTTTAAGGCAAGAACTTCTGCGCTGTATTCAAGAACAGTCTCTTCAAAAAGTTCTCCTTTTTTGTAAAACCAGTAGGGGGCACCTTTAAGAAGGTGCAAACTATTTACAACACAGTTTGTGAACCATTCACCGTCCATGATTTGGCAGTCTTTGTAAACAATGGTGAACAAAAGCAAAACAAAAAGCAAAAACAATAGGGATCTCGGGTAAAAGAAGGGATCCCTTTAAGGACAACCCTAGTCGGGTACTAGCAGCAAAACAGTAGAAGACAAACAAAGAACTATTTACATCCTCATGGCTCCGAGGTCTATTCTCACAGTAGGTTACACTGCATCAGCTGGTGGCGAACACTTCCTGACTGGTAGGGCTGCGGTTCTTTGTTCTCGGCTGATGCGGGGTCGGTGTCAATGGTTTGTCTCCCAGGTGCGGTCAGGTCACCCGGCGTCTGGATTCGAATGTCAGCTTTGGTTGCAAGTTCAGCAGCGGCGATAATGCACACCGTAGTGATAGTGGTAGAGTTTGTCAAATCAGGGTTAGTCGTAGTCGGGACCCCACCCCTGACAGAGACCCCCCTGAATCTTCCCAGGAACTCCCTCTCTCACAGGATGTTGCCTGGGCAAAACCCAGTCAGCTTCTCCCTAACTTCCTATCCAACCCCCAGTTTTACCAGAGTGTGAGGAGTGGCCTAATACATAGAACCCTTTGCTCCCCCTGGTGGCCAGAGTGTGAAGTGTAATGTGTGACTGTGATACCTGGTCAGATGAACTCCTTTAGTGCAATCAGACGTAACATCACTCCCCTTAGTGGCAGAGCGACATCACTGCAACGACCAGGACTCTGGGGCGCTGCAATACCAGGCCTATTTTAAAGCACTTCCATAAATACGCAATACATCATACAGAAACAAGGAAGCTTTTTGCCAGTAAAAGCAAATATATTTTATTAAAGAAACACAATAAAAAACCTAACAAATCGTATGTCAATCAACGGGAATACCTATGCAGAATATGCTGTCTGCACCAGAAATACACCAAAATATACCTATAAATAATCAAGTGATCAAAAAATGCCTATACAAAAGTTTCATAGAGACCATCAGCTAATATATATAGTAACCTTGTTGAGAATATTCACATACTAAAAAAGGAGCACGTCAAGTGGACAGAAAAATATTATAAACTCGTAGATGAACATGTGTTAATAGTTTAAATAGTAAAAAAGTACAAACAATATATCTTAGAAAAAAAAATATATGTGCTCCTCAGAAAATATGGACACTGCTCAGCAGACGTCAGGCAAAGTCCAGAGTAACTCTGCCTGCCTCATCATAGTGAATGGATCCGTCACATGTTCCATCTGAATTAAGCATTTTAGAGGTTTAGATAGAGACCATGCTCTACATAGACCTGGGGCCGGTTTTAGACAAAGTGGTGCCCTGGAAAAAAGTTTAAAGTATGGTCCTAAATGCTCACATATTGCGCCATCACACTCAAACGCTTTGGTTGCATTTACATGCACTGAGTTCAGGCTGTTAAATTAGCGATAATGAAGTAATTCAGCGCTGGTTTACCGGCCTCTTTGCACAGGCAGATGAAGAATGATGGGCACAGAATGATCACCAATAGATCAATCTGTTCCCAAACAGTATCATGTTATCAGCAGCACACCTACACTTTACACTGGGTGATGTGCCATTGTGAACAATGATCATTGTTCCATCAAAAACATCTATCTGCTGAATGAGCAGCATTTTCCTCGTTCGTTGGGCTGTTTACACCTATGAACTGTCGTCTGTGCTACTGAAGTTTATAAATATAGATGCTACATATGCACCGTATATGACACACATATTGTATGTTACACACACATATGTATACAAACACATAGCACACACGCATGTATTCATCAAGCACACACATAGCACACAAACACAGCACACACGCGTGTATTCACAAAGTACTGTGATAGGGTCTCTGGCACTGTATGTGACTGGAGATATGTATTATGGAAATTGTTTTCTTCTGTGATCTGAAACCCATAAGTTTCTCTCCAGCATGCTACAGTATGTGCTGAAGGAGTAAATCAGCCATGATAAGGGATGGGTTTGTAGGTGAGTAGGTCAGAGATGGGTGGGACGCCTACTCACCATATCTCCAGCTCAAGGATGTACAGTAGCTTGGATGTTAAATGTACAGCCACTGTTTTTATATCTCTTGTGTTTGGAAAGGAAAGACTCCAAACGTGACTCCAGGAGGAGCTGAGGACTTTGAGTGTTCCATGTGGGTGAGGCCTGCAAGAAAAATGACTGTATTGGACTCTCTTTGTTTTGTTTTGCCATTAGGCCAAAAAGGCCACATTTACTATGATCAACCCTGCTACGGTTTATGTTGTCTTATAATAAACCAGCAGGTGATTTACCACATAAGGCGTTTCTGCTCTGCAAGCAGCCAAGTGAGTCAACTCATCACACATGGTGTTTCAAATGCAGGCAGCAATCCAGGAACATGCATAGCAGCTGTGGACAAACTGCATATCCTGGGTAAAATCCGCCACCAAGCATGAGACGTCTGGCAGCATGGAGAAGCTTGTGAAGCATCTGGTCCAGGTTCAACAGCAGCAACAGCTGGCCAGTCAACAGCAACAAATGGCACAGCATCTACTGGGGGCATCTACAGCACACATGGAGACAACAAAGGCTACCCTGTGGCCAAAGTGACCATGGGAACATACTGTGGTACTAAGTCCCAAGAGGTTGGGGTAGTAAGAGACTTGATACATCCTGTCATATTAGGTGTGAGATTTTTTGTCATTTTGGAACTTGTGGCTAAAGGGGGTTACACAGAATGTCCTGGACAAAAGCCAGGTACCTCTGGGAGAGACTCCATCAAAAGCAAAAATGCAGGATTTTCCCCTATGTGTCCTTGCTGGAGAGGAGGACGAGACGGTGACAGAGGAGCCCATCTTCCCTGAGTTGGAAGTGCCCTAGGAGAACTTTGGGACTGCTCAACTTAAAGATCTTACCTTAAAGGGGGCATTTGATAATGTTATCATATATAATAGGGTTGCTCCAGAGACGGGGGCTGGCACCAGGTTCCCACTCTTTGCAGTCAATGGCGATTTGTTGAATGGGTGACCAAACTGAAGGGAGGTGAGATATTGGAGCAGTTGTTAGTTCCGAGACTCTACCGGCAGAGGGCTTTAGACATGACCCATTCACATGTTTTGGGGGGACATCTGGGGATAGAGAAAACTCAGGAGAGAGTAATGCGGAGGCTATATTGGGCAGGATGTTGGCGGGAGATCCAAAATTATTATAGGTCCTGCCCCACCAGTCAGATAACCGCTCCTACTTCTCATTTCCAAAGTCCCTAAGTCCCGTTGCCTGTGACAGAGGTCCTAGTAGGTCCCCTAGTTAAGTCTGCACGGTTCCATCAGTACATCCTAGTGGTCATGAACTATGCGATCCAGTACCCTGAAGCAATGCCACTAAGGAACTCTTCGGCTAAGAGTATCGCCCGAGAGCTGGTCCATATATTTGCTAGGATGGGCCTGCCAAAGGAGATTTTGATGCACCAGGAAATCCCCTTCATAAGCAAAGTGATGAGGGAGCTGTGTAGAGTCCTCCAGCTTGTCCAGCTGCAAACCTGTTTACCATTGGCAGACCGATGGCCTGATGGAGCGCTTCAATAAGACCATGAAGGCCACGCTCAAGAAAGTCATTGAGAAGGACAGTCGAGACTGAGACTATCTGCTCTTAACCATCAGAGAAGTCCTTGAAGCCTCTACTGGGTTCTCGCCATTCGAGCTCCTGCACAGTCTATATCCGCAAGGGCTCCTGGACATTGCCAAGGAAACTGGAAGCCGAGGTCATGAAACACCGGAGAGTCATTGAGCATGTTACCCAGTTGCAGGAGAGGATGGCGCATGTGATGCCTATTGTGAAGGAACATCTCCTCCAGGGCAGGAGGCACAGGCAAAGGTAGATAATCGGTCAGTAAGGCTGAGGCAGTTCCAGCCCAGTGACTGCGTGCTATTGCTTATCCCCATGATGGAGAGCAAGTGGCAAGGCCCATACAAAGTGATGAAAAAACTGGGTGAGGTGAATTACAAGGTACACTGTTATGACCCCAGTGGACAGGGTCTCAGAGGAACGTGTAAGTCTGCAAGATACAAAAATCCAGCTCATAGGGCTGTGGTAACTGGGTTGACCAAATAGCTACTCCTAACGCCAACACTAGAAGTAGCCGGGGATCATGCCTACGGTGATCGCTAGATGACTCGCGCCAGCCGGAGAATCTAACTACCCCTAGGAGAAGAAAACAAAGACCTCTCTTGCCTCCAGAGAAAGGGACCCCAAAGCAAGATACAAGCCCCCCAAAAATAATAACGGTGAGGTAAGAGGAAATGACAAACACATAAATGAACCAGGTTCAGCAAAGAGAGGCCAGCTTACTAATAGCAGAATAAAGCAAGATAACTTATCTGGTCAACAAAAACCCTATAAAAATCCACGCTGGAGATTCAAGAACCCCCGAACCGTCTAACGGTCCGGGGGGAGAACACCAGCCCCCTAGAGCTTCCAGCAAAGGTCAGGATACAGATAGGAACAAGCTGGACAAAAATACCAAACAAAACAAAAGCAAAAAGCAAAGAAGCAGACTTAGCTTGAAAAACAGGAACCAGGATCAGAGGACAAGAGCACAACAGATTAGCTCTGATTTCAACGATGCCAGGCATTGAACTGAAGGTCCAGGGAGCTTATATAGCAACGCCCCTGAACTAACGGCCCAGGTGAGGATATAGGAAAAGACAGACGCTCCAGAGTCAAATCACTAATGACCACTAGAGGGAGCAAAAAGCAAAATCACAACAGTACCCCCCCCAGTCACCGAACCCTCACCACGACCACCAGGGCGATCAGGATGAGCGGCGTGAAAGGCACGAACTAAATCGGCCGCATGAACATCAGAGGCGACCACCCAGGAATTATCTTCCTGACCATAGCCCTTCCACTTGACCAGGTACTGAAGCCTCCGCCTGGAGAGACGAGAATCCAAGATCTTCTCCACCACGTACTCCAACTCGCCCTCAACCAACACCGGAGCAGGAGGCTCAGCAGAAGGAACCACAGGCACAACGTACCGCCGCAACAAGGACCTATGAAACACGTTGTGGATAGCAAACGACACAGGAAGATCAGGGCGAAAGGACACAGGATTAAGAATTTCCAATATCTTGTAAGGACCAATAAAACGAGGTTTAAATTTGGGAGAGGAAACCTTCATAGGAACAAAGCGGGAAGAAAGCCACACCAAATCCCCAACACGTAGTCGGGGACCCACACCGCGGCGGCGGTTGGCAAAGCGCTGAGCCCTCTCCTGTGACAACTTCAAGTTGTCCACCACAAGATTCCAGATCCGCTGCAACCTATCCACCACAGAATCCACCCCAGGGCAGTCAGAAGGTTCCACATGACCCGAAGAAAAACGAGGGTGGAAACCAGAGTTGCAGAAAAACGGCGAAACCAAGGTGGCGGAACTAGCCCGATTATTAAGGGCAAACTCAGCTAACGGCAAGAAGGTCACCCAATCGTCCTGATCAGCAGAGACAAAACACCTCACATAAGCCTCCAAAGTCTGATTAGTTCGCTCCGTCTGTCCATTAGTCTGAGGATGGAAAGCAGACGAAAACGACAAGTCAATGCCCATCCTACTACAAAAGGATCGCCAGAATCTGGAAACGAACTGGGATCCTCTGTCTGACACAATATTCTCAGGGATGCCGTGCAACCGAACCACGTTCTGGAAAAACACAGGAACCAGATCGGAAGAGGAAGGCAGTTTAGGCAAAGGAACCAAATGGACCATCTTGGAGAAGCGATCACATATCACCCAGATAACAGACATGCCCTGAGACACCGGAAGATCAGAAATGAAATCCATGGAGATATGTGTCCAAGGTCTCTTAGGGACAGGCAAGGGCAAGAGCAACCCGCTGGCACGAGAACAGCAAGGCTTAGCTCGAGCACAAGTCCCACAGGACTGTACAAATGACCGCACATCCCTAGACAAGGAAGGCCACCAAAAGGATCTGGCCACCAGATCTCTGGTGCCAAAAATTCCTGGGTGACCTGCCAACACCGAGGAATGAACCTCGGAAATGACTCTGCTGGTCCACTTATCAGGCACAAACAGTCTGTCAGGTGGACAAGAATCAGGCCTATCAGCCTGAAATCTCTGCAACACACGTCGCAGATCTGGAGAAATAGCTGACAAGATAATACCATCCTTAAGAATACCAACAGGTTCAGCGACTCCAGGAGCATCAGGCACAAAGCTCCTGGAAAGAGCATCGGCCTTCACATTCTTTGAACCTGGTAAATACGAGACAACAAAGTCAAAACGGGAGAAAAACAATGACCAGCGGGCCTGTCTAGGATTCAGGCGTTTAGCAGACTCGAGATACATCAGATTTTTGTGATCAGTCAACACCACCACACGATGCTTAGCACCCTCGAGCCAATGACGCCACTCCTCAAATGCCCATTTCATGGCCAACAACTCCCGATTGCCCACATCATAATTTCGCTCCGCAGGCGAAAACTTCCTAGAGAAAAAGGCGCAAGGTCTCATAACAGAGCAACCAGGGCCTCTCTGCGACAAAACGGCCCCTGCTCCAATCTCTGAAGCATCCACCTCAACTTGAAAGGGAAGCGAGACATCAGGCTGGCACAAAACAGGCGCCGAAGTAAACCGACGTTTCAACTCCTGGAAAGCCTCCACGGCAGCAGGAGCCCAATTAACCACATCGGAGCCCTTCTTGGTCATATCCGTCAAAGGTTTCACAATGCTAGAAAAGTTAGCGATAAAACGACGGTAGAAGTTAGCGAAACCCAAGAACTTCTGAAGACTCTTAACTGACGAGGGCTGAGTCCAATCAAGAATAGCTCGGACCTTGACTGGGTCCATCTCCACAGCAGAAGGGGAAAAAATGAACCCCAAAAAGGGAACCTTCTGTACACCAAAAAGACACTTTGAGCCCTTGACAAACAAAGAATTTTCACGCAAAATTTTAAAGACCATCCTGACCTGCTCCACATGCGAGTCCCAATTATCAGAAAAAACCAGAATATCATCCAGATAAACGATCAGAAATTTATCCAGATAGTTCCGGAAAATGTCATGCATAAAGGACTGAAAAACTGAAGGGGCATTAGAGAGCCCAAAAGGCATCACCAAGTACTCAAAATGACCTTCGGGCGTATTGAATGCGGTTTTCCATTCATCCCCTTGCTTAATGCGCACAAGGTTGTACGCACCACGAAGGTCTATCTTGGTAAACCACTTGGCACCTTTAATCCGGGCAAACAAGTCAGACAACAGCGGCAAAGGATACTGAAATATGACAGTGATCTTATTTAAAAGCCGATAGTCAATACAAGGCCTCAAAGATCCGTCCTTTTTAGCCACAAAAAAGAATCCCGCACCAAGAGGGGAAGAAGACGGACGGATGTGTCCTTTCTCCAGAGACTCCTTGATATATGAACGCATAGCGGTATGTTCAGGTATCGACAGATTAAACAGTCTTCCCTTAGGAAACTTACTGCCTGGAATCAAATCTATTGCACAGTCACATTCCCTATGAGGAGGCAATGCACTGGACCTGGACTCGCTAAAGACATCCTGATAATCAGACAAGTACTCCGGAACTTCCGAAGGCGTAGAAGAAGCAATAGACACAGGCAGGGAATCCTCATGAATACCACGACAGCCCCAACTAGACACTGACATAGCCTTCCAGTCAAGGACTGGATTATGGGTCTGTAACCATGGCAGCCCCAAAACAACCAAATCATGCATTTTATGTAGAACGAGAAAACGTATCACCTTGCGGTGTTCAGGAGTCATGCACATGGTAACCTGTGTCCAATACTGCGGCTTATTTTCTGCCAATGGCGTAGCATCAATACCCCTAAGAGGGATAGGATTTTCTAATGGTTCAAGAATAAAACCACAGCGCTTAGCAAATGAGAGATCCATAAGACTCAGGGCAGCACCTGAATCTACAAACGCCATGACAGGATAAGATGACAGTGAGCAAATCAAAGTTACAGACAGAATAAACTTAGGATGCAAATTACCAACGGTGACAGGACTAACAACTAGTGTTGAGCGATACCGTCCGATACTTGAAAGTATCGGTATCGGAAAGTATCGGCCGATACCGGCAAAGTATCGGATCCAATCCGATACCGATACCCGATACCAATACAAGTCAATGGGACTCAAGTATCGGACGGTATTCCTGATGGTTCCCAGGGTCTGAAGGAGAGGAAACTCTCCTTCAGGCCCTGGGATCCATATAAATGTGTAAAAGAAAGAATTAAAATAAAAAATATCGCTATACTCACCCTCCGACGCAGCCTGGACCTCAGCGAGGGAACCGGCAGCGTTGTTTGTTTAAAATTCGCGCTTTTACTTGGTTACGTGAAGTCCCGGCTTGTGATTGGTCAGGGCGGCCATGTTGCCGGGACGCGGACCAATCACAGCAAGCCGTGACGAAATTACGTCACGGCTTGCTGTGATTGGTCCGCGTCCCGGCAACATGGCCGCCATTAACCAATCACAAGCCGGGACGTCACGGGAGGCTGGACACGCGCCCATTTTAAAAAGCACGCGTGTCCAGCCTCCAGTGACGTCCCAGCTTATGATTGGTCACGGCGCCATGTTGCCGGGACGCGGACCAATCACAGCAAGCCGTGACGAAATTACGTCACGGCTTGCTGTGATTGGTCCGCGTCCCGGCAACATGGCCGCCATTAACCAATCACAAGCCGTGACGTCACGGGAGGCTGGACACGCGCGCTTTTTAAAATGGGCGCGTGTCCAGCCTCCCGTGACGTCCCGGCTTGTGATTGGTTGCGCCGCGGTCAACCAATCACAAGCCGGGAGGCTGGACACGCGCGCATTTTAAAATTTTAAAATGCGCGCGTGTCCAGCCTCCCGTGACGTCACGGCTTGTGATTGGTTGCGTCTCCCATGTGACTGCGACGCAACCAATCACAAAGCCGGGACGTAATTTTAAAATCCTTAAGGACCTGAAATTACGTCACGGCTTGCTGTGATTGGTTGCGTCGCCCATGTGACTGCGACGCAACCAATCACAACGCCGGAACGTAATTTTAAAATCCTGAAGGACCTGAAATTACGTCACGGCTTGCTGTGATTGGTTGCGTCCCGGTCACATGGGCGGCACGCAACCAATCACAAGCCGGGACTCACGTAAAGGAAAGAAAAGCGCGAATTTTAAACAAAGAACGCTGCCGCTTCCCTCGGTAAGGTGCAGGCTGCGTCGGAGAGGTGAGTATAGCAATATTTTTTATTTTAATTCTCTCTTTTACACATTTTTACATTAATGTTGTTTCGATACCGATACCCGATATCACAAAAATATCGCATCTCGGTATCGGAATTCCGATACAGCAAGTATCGGCCGATACCCGATACTTGCAGTATCGGAATGCTCAACACTACTAACAACCTTAGATATACGTTTAGAGCATGCTGAGATAACATGTGTAGAATCACCACAGTAGTAGCACAAGCCATTCCGGCGTCTATGACTTTTCCTCTCATTTCTAGTCAGGATTCTATCACATTGCATCAAATCAGGTGTCCGTTCAGACAACACCATGAGGGAATTTGCGGTTTTTCTATCACATTGCATCACATCAGGTGTCTGTTCAGACAACAACATGAGGGAATTTGCGGTTTTGCGCTCCCGCAACCGCCGGTCAATTTGAATAGCCAGGGACATGGTATCATTCAGACCTGTGGGAATGGGAAAACCCACCATAACATTCTTAATGGCCTCAGAAAGGCCATTTCTAAAATTAGCGGCCAGTGCACACTCGTTCCAATGTGTCAGCACGGACCATTTCCGAAATTTTTGGCAATACACCTCTGCCTCGTCCTGGCCCTGAGACATAGCCAGCAAGGCTTTCTCTGCCTGAATCTCAAGATTGGGTTCCTCATAAAGTAAACCGAGCGCCAGAAAAAACGCATCAATATCAGCCAATGCCGGATCTCCTGGCGCCAACGAAAAAGCCCAATCCTGAGGGTCACCCCGTAAGAATGAAATAACAATTTTTACTTGTTGAGCAGAGTCTCCAGACGAACAAGGTTTCAGGGACAAAAATAATTTACAATTATTCCTGAAATTCCTAAACTTAAATCGGTCTCCTGAAAACAGTTCAGGAATCGGAATCTTGGGTTCAGACCTAGGATTTCTGGTAACATAATCTTGTATACCCTGCACACGAGCGGCAAGCTGGTCCACACTTGTAATCAAGGTCTGGACATTCATGTCTGCAGCAAGCTTAAGCCACTCTGAGGTAAAGGGGAAAAGAAAAAAAAAAATGAGAGAGGGGAAAAAAAAAAAACTCAAAATTTTCTTTCTTATAATCCCACTTCTGCAATGCATTAAACATTTAATACTGGCCTGGCATACTGTTATGACCCCAGTGGACAGGGTCTCAGAGGAACGTGTAAGTCTGCAAGATACAAAAATCCAGCTCATAGGGCTGTGGTAACTGGGTTGACCAAATAGCTACTCCTAACGCCAACACTAGAAGTAGCCGGGGATCATGCCTACGGTGATCGCTAGATGACTCGCGCCAGCCGGAGAATCTAACTACCCCTAGGAGAAGAAAACAAAGACCTCTCTTGCCTCCAGAGAAAGGGACCCCAAAGCAAGATACAAGCCCCCCAAAAATAATAACGGTGAGGTAAGAGGAAATGACAAACACAGAAATGAACCAGGTTCAGCAAAGAGAGGCCAGCTTACTAATAGCAGAATAAAGCAAGATAACTTATCTGGTCAACAAAAACCCTATAAAAATCCACGCTGGAGATTCAAGAACCCCCGAACCGTCTAACGGTCCGGGGGGAGAACACCAGCCCCCTAGAGCTTCCAGCAAAGGTCAGGATACAGATAGGAACAAGCTGGACAAAAATACCAAACAAAACAAAAGCAAAAAGCAAAGAAGCAGACTTAGCTTGAAAAACAGGAACCAGGATCAGAGGACAAGAGCACAACAGATTAGCTCTGATTTCAACGATGCCAGGCATTGAACTGAAGGTCCAGGGAGCTTATATAGCAACGCCCCTGAACTAACGGCCCAGGTGAGGATATAGGAAAAGACAGACGCTCCAGAGTCAAATCACTAATGACCACTAGATGGAGCAAAAAGCAAAATCACAACAGTACACCAGCCTGGTCGCAGGAAGACGCACCAGGTTTACCATGTAAACTTATTCAAACCATGGCAAGATCGGGAATCGCTGGAAGCTCCTTGCCTTGGAGCCCATCCTGAAGCCAAAGTGGAGGAGGTCACAATTGCTAAGACTCTAATGCTGACCCAGAAGCATCAGTGGCGAGAACTGCGGCAGCGGAACCCCGCAACAGCCTTGTTGATGCTGGTAGTCAACAACTGCCCTCTTCTGCTCACAAATCCTTTCCAGCATGTGCAGTGTAGAGTTCCAACGCGTGGGGACATCACACACCAGTCGGTAAGCTGGAAGCTGCAAACGCTGCTGAAGCACGGCAAGGGCGACTGAATCTGTGTCTGACTTTCTAAAATGGGCACACAGTCGGCGTACTTTCATAAGCAGATCCGGCGGCTCTGGGTAGGTTTTGAGAATATGCTGAACCACGAGGTTAAGCACATGGGCCAGGCATGGCACGTGTGTGAGCTTGCCTCGCGTCAGAGCCGCCCCCAGGTTCCGGCCATTGTCACACACGACTGTGCCTGGCTGTAGGTTCAGTGATGTCAGCCACAGATCTGACTGCTCTTTCAGAGCTGTCCCACAACTGTTCAGCATTGTGCGGTTTGTCACCTAAGCAGATTAGCTTCAGCACAGCTTGTTGGCGCTTCCAGCTTGTGACTGATGTGCTACTTTTGGAGATGGGGCTGAAGAGGAGGCAGAGGAGGAGGTACTGGAGCTGTAGACTGTGGGGGTAACCCACATTGATGTAGGGCCCGCAAACCTCGGGATTGGGAGGACGTGCACCATTCCTAGGTCCGACTGGGTCCCGGCTTCCACTATGTTAGCCCAGTGTGCCATCAGCGAGATGTACCGTCCCTGCCCATAAGCACTTGTCCACGTGTCCGTGGTTAGGTGGACTTTACCAGTATCAGCATTGTTGAGGGCACGGCTAATGTTGTGGGACACGTGCTTGTGTAATGCCGAGACAGCACACCGGGAGAAACAGTGGCGGCTGGGGACTGAATACCTTGGGACAGCCGCCGCCATCAGGTTGCGGAAAGCTTCCGTCTCCATGAGCCTAAAAGGCAACATTTCGAGCGCAAGCAGATGAGAAATTTGTGAATTTTGTACTGCGGTCTGTGGGGCGTTGGAGGCATACTTCCGCTTGCGTTCCAATAACTGTGGTATGGACAACTGAAGGCTGCTCTGGGACAAGGACATGGACGTTTTCGATGATGGTGCTAGTTGAGTCTGGATAACAGCAGGTGCCGGGCAGGAGGCATCTTCACAATGCACCATGGACAGGAGATTGGCTTTCATGCACAACAGTGGAAGGAGTAGTGTTACCTGCAGACACTGTTCCTGGTGCCTGTGGTTCGGCCCACAAAGTCGGGTGCTTTGCTGCCATGTGCCTGATCATGCTGATGGTGATCAGGCTGGTAGTTTTGCTACTCCTGCTGATGTGGGCATGGCAGGTGTTGCAAATGGCCTGCTTGGGGTTATCGGCAGAGTCTTTAAAAAACAACTCGGGAAGACCTTACAGTTGGACTGGCAGCTTCCGTCATGTTGGTGTTGTGTGGAATGGTTGCCCTCCTTCTGTCTGCAGACACCACACTGTGTCTTCCTGCCTTCATCCTCCTGTGTGCTGTTGTCCTCGCTCTGCATGTCCTCCTGCCAGGATAGGTCAGTTACTATATCATCCACCACCTCTTCTTCCACTTCCGCACCCTGGTCCTCCTCCTGAGCTTCTGGCAATTGTGTCTCATCATCATCCACCTCTTGTGACACTTTAACACCTTCGCCTTCGTGTGACCATGGCTGCTCAGATATTTGGGCATTGCTACATGGAATCTCATCTTGTCCCGCTTCAAGTGGACCAGGAGAGAGGCCCAAATCGATAAATGGAAAAGTGAACAACTCTTCGGAGTGTCCAAGCATTGGATCAGTTGTCTCAGGGCACTCAGCATTGTGGGAGGAAGGAGGGTCAGGGTGAGGAATATGCGGTCCAGAGTCACGGCTACTCAGACTTGACCGTGTGGAAGACAGGGTGCTGGTGGTGGTGGCAAAGTGACTGGAAGGATTATCTGCCATCCAACCAACTCCTTTTTCACACTGCTATGGTGTCAAGAGTGCTGTTCTACCATGCCCTATGAATTCTGACAGGAATCTGTTGCGAGAAGATGTGGATGTTTGTTGTGGCTCACTTTCTGCTTGCCCACCGCCTCGACCTCTGCATGCACCATCACCTTCACGTCTACTTCCCTGTCCCTTGCCACGCGCCTTGCCCATTTAAATAAAAAGGCGAATGCAAGTCTCGTCGCTAATCTAATGACACAATTTATAGGCTACAGGTAGATGAGGCATGTCACAGAGATTCCAGACTGTTCAATATGTGGCCGGTATTTTTTAATTTTTTATCCCAAAATAGTGTTTTGAGCTATTGTAACAGACAGCAAAAAAGTGGAATGTAGGCCTGAAAAGCAACTATTTGTAGAGCACAGATAGACCAGGAGTCTGACGGAGATATCACACTCTTCAATATGTGGCCTGTATTTTTTAAATTTTTTATATTTTATACCCCAAAATAGTGTACAGAACTAGGGTAACGGACAGAAAATACAGTGGAATGTAGGCCTGAATTGCTACAATTTGTAGGCCACAAATAGATCAGTGTCATGATCTCTGCAGGCAGAGATCATAGCAAGCCTATAGAGGGACAAGCTCTCGGAAGATGGAACTATACTGACCATGAACTAAGCCTGCCGCGCAACTAGAAATAGCCAGGTAGCATTTCCTATTTATTGCTAGATGCCCAGCTCTGGCCTAAGACCTAAATAGCTAGCAGAGGGAAATATAAGACCTGGCTCACCTCTAGAGAAATATTCCAAAGAAGACAGTAGCCCCCCACATATAATGACGGTGAGTTCAGATGAAACAACAAACGCAGCAGGAAAATAGTCTTAGCAAATTTGAGGTCCGCTTACTAGATAGCAGAAGACAGATAGTATACTTTCATGGTCAGCAGAAAAACACTAACAAAACACCATCCAGAGATTACCTTAAACTCTGGCATTAACTCATAACGCCAGAGTAGCAATCCCTGATCAACGAGAGCTTTCCAGACACAGTAACAAAACTTCAGCTGTGAACTGGAACAAATAGGCAAAACGAAACATGGACAAAAGTCCAACTTATCTAGTAGTTGTCAGAAGCAGGAACAAGCACTGAGAGGCATCAGATAACATTGTTGACCGGCAAGAAACCACCAGAGAAATGAGCTTAAATAGCGACACCCACTACTGATGGAACCAGGTGAAACAGGAAAGAGGATGACAAGTCCAATTCCACAAGCGGCCACCGGGGGAGCCCAGAATCCAAATTCACAACAGTACCCCCCCCTCAAGGAGGGGGCACCGAACCCTCACCAGATCCACCAGGGCGACCAGGATGAGCCCTATGGAAGGCACGAACAAGATCAGAAGCATGAACATCAGATGCATTGACCCAAGAATTATCCTCCTGGCCGTAACCCTTCCAGTTGACCAGATACTGGAGTCTCCGTCTGGAAACACGAGAGTCCAAAATTTTCTCCACAACGTACTCCAACTCACCCTCAACCAACACCGGAGCAGGAGGCTCAACCGAAGGTACAACAGGTACCTCATACCTGCGCAATAACGACCGATGAAAAACGTTATGAATGGAAAAGGACGCAGGGAGGTCCAAACGGAAAGAAACAGGATTAAGAATCTCCAATATTCTATAAGGGCCGATGAACCGAGGTTTAAACTTAGGAGAAGAGACCCTCATAGGGACAAAACGAGAAGACAACCACACCAAATCTCCAACACAAAGCCGAGAACCAACACGACGATGACGGTTGGCAAAACGCTGAGTCTTCTCCTGGGACAACTTCAAATTGTCCATAACCTGCCCCCAGATGTGATGCAATCTCTCCACCACCGCATCCACTCCAGGACAATCCGAGGATTCCACCTGACCGGAGGAAAATCGAGGGTGAAACCCCGAATTACAGAAAAACGGGGACACCAAGGTGGAAGAGCTGGCCCGATTATTGAGGGCGAACTCTGCCAATGGCAAAAAAGCAACCCAATCATCCTGGTCAGCAGAGACAAAACACCTCAGATATGTCTCCAGGGTCTGATTAGTCCGCTCGGTCTGGCCATTAGTCTGAGGGTGAAAAGCAGATGAAAAAGACAAATCTATGCCCATCCTAGCACAGAATGCCCGCCAAAATCTAGACACAAATTGGGTACCTCTGTCAGAAACAATATTCTCAGGAATACCGTGCAATCGGACAACATTCTGAAAAAACAGAGGAACCAACTCAGAAGAAGAAGGCAACTTGGGCAGAGGAACCAAATGGACCATTTTAGAGAAACGGTCACAGACCACCCAGATGACAGACATCTTCTGGGAAACAGGCAGATCTGAAATAAAATCCATCGAGATGTGTGTCCAAGGCCTCTTAGGAATAGGCAAGGGCAACAGCAGTCCGCTAGCCCGAGAACTACAAGACTTGGCCCGAGCACAAATGTCACATGACTGCACAAAGACTCGCACATCTCGTGACAGGGAAGGCCACCAGAAGGATCTTGCCACCAAATCCCTGGTACCAAAAATTCCGGGATGACCTGCCAATGCAGAAGAATGTACCTCAGAGATGACTCTACTGGTCCAATCATCCGGAACAAACAGTCTATCAGGCGGACAACGATCCGGTCTATCCGCCTGAAACTCTTGCAAGGACCGCCGCAGATCAGGAGAAACGGCCGACAAAATTACTCCCTCCCTAAGGATACCTGTGGGTTCAGCATTACCAGGAGAGTCCGGGTCAAAACTCCTAGAAAGGGCATCTGCCTTAACATTCTTAGAACCCGGTAGGTATGACACCACAAAATTAAAGCGAGAAAAAAATAAAGACCAGCGCGCCTGTCTAGGATTCAGGCGCCTGGCAGTCTCAAGATAAATCAAATTTTTGTGGTCAGTCAATACCACCACCTGATGCTTAGCCCCCTCTAGCCAATGGCGCCACTCCTCAAACGCCCACTTCATGGCCAAAAGCTCCCTATTCCCAACATCATAATTCCGCTCTGCGGGCGAAAATTTGCGAGAAAAGAAGGCACAAGGCCTAATGACGGAGCAGTCGGAACCTTTCTGCGACAACACTGCCCCAGCTCCGATCTCCGAAGCGTCAACCTCAACCTGAAAAGGCAGATTCACATCAGGCTGACGTAACACAGGGGCAGAGGCAAAACGGTGCTTAAGCTCCTGAAAGGCCTCTACAGCATGAGGGGACCAATTAGCAACATCAGCGCCATGTCTGGTCAAATCAGTCAGTGGTTTAACGACATCCGAAAAACCAGCAATAAATCGGCGGTAAAAGTTGGCAAAGCCCAAAAATCTCTGAAGACCCTTAAGAGAGGAGGGCTGAGTCCAGTCACAAATAGCTTGCACCTTGACGGGATCCATCTCAATGGAAGAGGGAGAAAAAATATACCCCAAAAAGGAAATTTTCTGGACCCCAAAAACGCACTTAGACCCCTTCACACATAAAGAATTAGACCGCAGAACCTGAAAAACTCTCCTGACCTGCTGGACATGAGAGTCCCAGTCATCAGAAAAAATCAGAATATCATCCAGATATATTATCATAAATTTATCCAGAAAATCGCGGAAAATATCATGCATAAAAGACTGGAAAACTGAAGGGGCATTAGAAAGACCAAAAGGCATGACCAAATACTCAAAGTGGCCCTCGGGCGTATTAAATGCGGTCTTCCACTCATCCCCCTGCCTGATCCGCACCAAATTATACGCCCCACGAAGATCAATTTTAGAGAACCACTTAGCACCCTCTATACGAGCAAACAAATCAGTAAGCAATGGCAATGGGTATTGGTACTTAACAGTGATCTTATTCAGAAGCCGATAATCAATACATGGTCTCAAAGAGCCGTCCTTTTTTGAGACAAAGAAAAACCCAGCTCCCAAGGGAGAAGAAGATGGACGAATATGTCCCTTTTCCAAAGACTCCTTTATATATTCCCGCATAGCAGCATGTTCCGGCACAGACAGATTAAACAAACGACCCTTTGGATATTTGCAACCCGGTATCAAATCTATGGCACAATCGCACTCACGGTGCGGAGGTAACGACCCAAGCTTGGGTTCGTCAAAGACGTCTTGATAATCAGAGAGGAACTCAGGGACTTCAGAGGGAATGGACGACGAAATAGAAACCAAAGGTAAGTCCCCATGAATACCCTTACATCCCCAGCTCAACACAGACATTGCTCTCCAGTCCAAGACTGGATTGTGAGACTGCAACCATGGCAATCCCAGTACCAAATCGTCATGTAAATTATACAGCACCAGAAAACGAATAATCTCCTGGTGATCCGGATTGATACGCATGGTTACTTGTGTCCAGTATTGTGGTTTATTATTAGCCAATGGGGTGGAGTCAATCCCCTTCAGAGGAATAAGAGTCTCCAAAGGCTCTAAATCAAAACCACAACGATTGGCAAAGGACCAATCCATAAGACTCAGAGCGGCGCCAGAGTCAACATAGGCGTCCGTGGCAATGGATGACAAAGAGCAAATCAGGGTTACAGACAAAATAAACTTAGACTGAATGGTGCCAATGGAAACAGACTTATCAAGCTTCTTTGTACGCCTAGAGCATGCTGATATAACATGAGTAGAATCCCCACAATAGAAGCACAATCCATTCTTCCGTCTAAAATTCTGTCGCTCGCTCCTGGACAGAATTCTATCACACTGCATACTTTCTGGCGTCTTTTCCATAGACACCGCCAGATGGTGCACCGGTTTGCGCTCCCGCAGACGCCTATCAATCTGAATAGCCATTGTCATGGACTCATTCAGACCTGCAGGCACAGGGAACCCCACCATAACATCCTTAACGGCATCAGAGAGACCTTCTCTGAAAGTTGCCGCCAAGGCGCACTCATTCCACTGAGTAAGCACAGACCATTTACGGAATTTTTGGCAGTAAACCTCAGCTTCGTCTTGCCCCTGAGATAGTGCCATCAAAGTTTTTTCTGCCTGAAGTTCCAAATGAGGTTCCTCATAAAGCAAGCCCAAGGCCAGAAAAAACGCATCCACATCGCGCAACGCAGGATCCCCTGCTGGCAATGAGAAGGCCCAATCTTGAGGGTCACCCCTGAGCAAGGAAATCACAATCCTAACCTGCTGAGCAGGGTCTCCAGCTAAACGAGACTTCAGGGACAAATAAAGCTTACAATTATTTCGGAAATTCTGGAAGCTAGCTCTATTCCCTGTGAAGAACTCCGGCAAAGGAATTCTCGGCTCAGATACTGGAGCATGTACCACAAAATCTTGTAAATTTTGTACTTTCGTGATGAGATTATTCAAACCCGCAGTTACACTCTGAAGATCCATT
This sequence comes from Ranitomeya variabilis, assembly GCF_051348905.1. Classification (NCBI taxonomy): domain Eukaryota; kingdom Metazoa; phylum Chordata; class Amphibia; order Anura; family Dendrobatidae; genus Ranitomeya; species Ranitomeya variabilis. Next base: position 545,261,714 of record NC_135234.1, read on the forward strand.
ATTGTCAGGTGCACACAGAGCCATACAGAGATTAGGAGGAGAGAGAGAAAAAAAGACTGCAGCAAGGCAAACTGGAGGAAAAAAAAAAAAAAAAAAAAAAAAAAAATTCCAGCAGACTTCTTATAACTCTCCTTTCTCAACCTGGGTCTTTAACACTTTATTGGCCGGTCAAACTGTCATGATCTCTGCAGGCAGAGATCATAGCAAGCCTATAGAGGGACAAGCTCTCGGAAGATGGAACTATACTGACCATGAACTAAGCCTGCCGCGCAACTAGAAATAGCCAGGTAGCATTTCCTATTTATTGCTAGATGCCCAGCTCTGGCCTAAGACCTAAATAGCTAGCAGAGGGAAATATAAGACCTGGCTCACCTCTAGAGAAATATTCCAAAGAAGACAGTAGCCCCCCACATATAATGACGGTGAGTTCAGATGAAACAACAAACGCAGCAGGAAAATAGTCTTAGCAAATTTGAGGTCCGCTTACTAGATAGCAGAAGACAGATAGTATACTTTCATGGTCAGCAGAAAAACACTAACAAAACACCATCCAGAGATTACCTTAAACTCTGGCATTAACTCATAACGCCAGAGTAGCAATCCCTGATCAACGAGAGCTTTCCAGACACAGTAACAAAACTTCAGCTGTGAACTGGAACAAATAGGCAAAACGAAACATGGACAAAAGTCCAACTTATCTAGTAGTTGTCAGAAGCAGGAACAAGCACTGAGAGGCATCAGATAACATTGTTGACCGGCAAGAAACCACCAGAGAAATGAGCTTAAATAGCGACACCCACTACTGATGGAACCAGGTGAAACAGGAAAGAGGATGACAAGTCCAATTCCACAAGCGGCCACCGGGGGAGCCCAGAATCCAAATTCACAACAGATCAGGCGTCTGACAGCAATACCAGACTGTTCAATACGTGGCCTGTATTTTTTAATTTTCATTTTTGGAAAGCAATTGTTTGTAGAGCACAGATACACCATGCGTCTGATGGAGATAACAGACTGTTCAATATGTGGCCTGGAGTTTTTTTTATTTTTTTACCCCAAAATACTGTATACACCTAGGGTAACAGACAGCAAAACCAGTGGAATATAGGCCGGAAATGCCGCAATTTGTAGACGACAGATAGATCTGGCATCTGACGGAGATAGAACACTGTTAAATATGTGGCCTGGATTTATTTTTGCCCACCAAAATTGTGTCAATAAGTTGATTGTTTGAATAAGTAGGCTATGACACTAAAAAAATAAATGTTGGAGTACTAAAATTGTAAAATATTTAGCGCAATGATATGCGATGCGTGTGGCGTATAAAACAGTGATAGATATAAGAACTGTAGCTGAATATTTTTTGGCCAGCTAAAGATTTTTTGCAAGACACTCCAAAAAATACTACAGTACCAAAACAAGGCCAGAATTTTCTGCGCACTCACATCTGATGCCTGGGACAAACAAAAGCCATTTTAAATTGCTAGATTTTCATGCTGTTGTACTAAAATGACCTGGCTGTAGCTGTACTCTGCAGTGTGACCAAGCAAATAAATGTAGAAAAAAAAGGGGGCTCTGGATTGCTTTGTAATAAAATTAGCAGGATTCAGGTGCCAAAAGAAATTAATTCAAGCCACAGATACCTGCAGCTATGTATATATATAAAATACGGAGCAGCAGACAGTAATGGACCCTATTGATGTACGCAGGGAGATCTATAGACTCACATACAGTGGCTGCATGCCTTGCACTGATGTGAATATGCGCACATAGATTCCCCTGCCTACCTAGCACTGCAATCAATATACCCCATAATTAGCCCTAAAAAGGACTGTTGGTTTATCAGGATTTGTGGATTGAACAATGGTAGACCCACACTAACTAATGAAATAATAAATGTGACCCTATCTCAGCAGCAGCTCTCCCTATACTAGCCGAGTCCTGAGCTCAATGCACCAAGCAGGGTGGCGCCCAGTCTTTTATAGACCTGATGACGCTGTGCGGCCAGCCAATCACTGTAATGCCACAACAAAGATGGCTGTGGTATTACAGTGCACGGCAGACAATCCCTGCACTGTCATTGGCGCTCTAAAGAGTGCCAAAATTGCAAGGCGGAGACCCGAGCTCCCGACGAATAATCTCCCGAGTAATACTCGGGCGAGTAACGAGTAGAGGCGAGCACGTTCGCTCATCACTACACAGATGCCATTCGTGTATTGGACGTGTTTGTCATGGACCTGTAGACATATTAGTACTTTTCCTCCGTGATACCAGAGAAAAATGGAAATGGATCCATGAGTGCTGCATGGACACATGGTCCATGAAAAAAACCATAGGCATGGAAGTAGCACCATAGATTTTAATGGGTACATGTTGTATACGTGAAAAAAATGGACAGAACTTGTACGTGCAACACAGATGTCTGAATGAGGCCTTAAAGGGAACCTGTCATCCCGTTTTTTCAATATGAGGTAAAAATAGTGTTCAATAGGGCCTGAGCTGTGCTGTATAATAGTGCCTTTATTATCCCCTGATTCCCCACCTTTGCTGCCAAAATACCTTAGTAAAGTCGCCGTTTTCGGCTGTCAATCACGCAGGTCTGGTCAAATGGGCGTGGTGAAATCGCTGTTTCTCCCCCACCTCTTGCTTTTCTTCCCGGTGTTGGCGTAGTGGTTCGCGGCTGCGCATTACAGTCTCTTCACTGTAACCACTGTGCAATACATACTGCGCATGCACAACAACCGAATACACTGCGCAACGGCACAAAAAAGAGTGCGATCTGTGCTATTCACCGGTTTATCGGTGGCGGCGGCCATCTTCCCGCATCCCGTGGCCATTTTCCTGAAGCCCTGGGAAGCAGAGCACTCCATCTGCGCATGCGCGGCCTCAGGAAGATGGCCTCCGCCACCGATAAACCGGTGAATAGCACAGATCGCGCTCTTTTTTGTGCCGTTGCGCAGTGCATTCGGTTGTTGCGCATGCGCAGAATGTATTGCACAGCGGTTACAGTGAAGAGACTGTGATGCGCAGCCGCGAACCACTACGCCAACGCCGGGAAGAAAAGCAAGAGGTGGGGAAGAAACAGCGATTTCACCACGCCCATTTGACCAGACCTGCGTGATTGACAGCCGAAAACGGCGACTTTACTAAGGTATTTTGGCAGCAAAGGTGGGGAATCAGGAGATAATACAGGCATTATTGTACAGCACAGCTCAGGCCCTATTGAACACTATTTTTACCTCATATTGAAAAAACGGGGTGACAGGATCCCTTTAAGGGCAGAAAAGTTAAAAGTTCAAAAGCTGGGACTTTTTCTACATTTTTTTTCAAGTTTTTGATATTTTTTTTATAAATAAATGCAAATCATATTGCCTTAAATTTACCACTAACACAAAGTACAATGTGTCACAGGAAAACAGTCTCAGTATCACGGAGATACGTGGAAACATTGCACAGTTATTACCACATAATGAGACAAATGTCAGATTTGAAAAATTTGTCTTGGTCTGGAAGGTGAAAACTGGCTTTTACGGTAAGGGGTTAAATGGAAAAAAAACAACAACTTTGCATAACTTTGGAACTGCTGTAATTGTACTGACCTGTAGACTTGTATAGCTAGAAAATGTTTATCACACCATAAGTGCCATAAAAATAAAACCCCTAAACAATGGCAGAATTGCATCCATCCCTCAGTAAACAAGCCTTTTTATGGCTTGGTCAATGGAAAAAAATTATCATTGCTCTTAGAAGTGAAAGAAACTGTAAGGACAGGGTCCTCTCTCCCCTCTGTATCAGTCTGTCACTGTAAACGTGCTTACCGTAAATGATATCTGTAACTCTGTATGTAACCCCTTGCTCATGTACAGCACCATGGAATTAATGGTGCTATATAAATAAATAATAATAATAATAATAATAAATAATAAACTAAAGCACAACTAGTGAAGGTGTTAAAATAGTGCCTAAACTAGAAAAAAAAACAACATAAAATGGTTATTCACCTTGCTGACACCAGATGGCGCATTAAGTACATAGATATAAAAGTTGCTACTGTACAGTTTTGCTATGTGAGTCTATATGGAATTGTGATGTGTCTGATCTCTTAAAAGATTTATCAGTTCATCCAAATACGTATGATAGAAATAAACAGTAAGACTATTTCTAGAGCTGCTCTTAAGTAGTTTTTACCGGAATTGTTCTCAACTGAAAAAAATCATTGCTATAGTTGTATTTTTTTAACTGCATTTTTGTGACAGATACACATTTTATTTATTACTAGCTGAAGAGCCCTGTGTTGCCTGGGCATAGTAAATATCTGTGGTTAGTTATAGCACCTCACTTCTCTTATTTTCCCATCACGCCTCTCATTTTCCCCCTCACATCTTTCATTTTCCCCCTCACATCTCTCATTTTCTCCCTCACACCTCTCATTTTCCCCCTCACTCCTCTTATTTCCCCCTCACTCCTCTCATTCCCCCCTCACTCTCATTCCCCCCTAACACTTGTCATTTCGACCTCACATCTGTCATTTTCCGATCACTCCACTATTTTCACTCACTCCTCTCATTTTGCACTCACACCTTTTCATTTTCACCTCACACCTCTCATTTTCACCTTACACCTCTCATTTTCCCCTCAGTATATACATGTTTGTCATCTCCCTTATATATAGTATACACCTGTATGTCATCTCCTGTATATAGTATATACCTGTATGTCATCTCCCTTGTATATAGTATATACCTGTATGTCATCTCCCCTGTAAATAGTAGATACCTGCTGTATGTCATCTCCTCCTGTATATTGTATATACCTATGTGTCATCTCCTCCTGTATATAGTATATACCTGTATGTCATCTCTTCTGTATATAGTATATACTGTACCTGTATGGCATCTCCCCTGTGTATAGTATATACCTGCTGTATGTCATCTCCTCCTCTATATACCTATGTGTCATCTCCTCTTTTATATAGTATATACCTGTATGTCATCTCCTCCTGTATATAGTGTATAGGTGTGTCATCTCCTCCTGTATATAGTATATACCTGTATGTCATCTCCTCCTATATATAGTATATACCTGTATGTCATCTCCTCTTGTATATAGTATATACCTGTAAGTAATCTCCTCCTGTATATAGTATATACCTGTGTGTCAACTGCTCCTGTATATACTATATACCTGTGTGTCTTCTCCCCTGTATATAGTATGTACCTGTATGTCATCTCCTCCTGTATTAGACCTCGTTCACACGTTATTTGGTCAGTATTTTTACCTCAGTATTTGTAAGCTAAATTGGCAGCCTGATAAATCCAACAGGAAGCCCTCCCCCCTGGCAGTATATATTAGCTCACACATACACATAATAGACAGGTCATGTGACTGACAGCTGCCGTATTTCCTACGTATATGGTACATTTGTTGCTCTTGTAGTTTGTCTGCTTATTAATCAGATTTTTATTTTTGAAGGATAACACCAGACTTGTGTGTGTTTTAGGGCGAGTTTCATGTGTCAAGTTGTGTGTGTTGAGTTGCATGTGGCGACATGCATGTAGCAACTTTTGTGAGATGAGTTTTCTGTGGTGACATGCGTGTAGCAACTTTTTGTGTGTCGAGTTGCATGTGACAGGTTAGTGTAGCAAGTTGTGTGCAGCAAGTTTTGCGCATGGCGAGTTTTATGTGTGGTGCGTTTTAAGTATGTGCAAGTTTTGTGTGAGGCAACTTTTGCATGTGTTGGAACTTTTGTGCATGTGGCAATTTTTTTTGCGCATGTGCAAGTTTTGCATGTGGCGAGTTTTCCATGAGGTGAGTTTTGTACGTGTGGCGAGTTTTGCGTGAGCCTAGTTTTGCATGTGGTGAGTTTTGCATGTGGCGAATTTTGCACGTGGCGAGTTTTGAGCAGTGACTTTTGTGTTTCGACTTTTATGTGGTGAGGTTGGTGTATGTGTGGTGAAATGTGTGCTGAGGGTGGTATATGTGTTCAAGCACGTGGTAGTGTGTGGCGCATTTTGTGTGTGTGTTCATATCCCCGTGTGTGGTGAGTATCCCATGTTGGGGGCCCCACCTTAGCAACTGTATATACTCTTTGGCGCCATCGCTCTCATTCTTTAAGTCCCCCTTGTTCACATCTGGCAGCTGTCAATTTGTCTCCAACACTTTTCCTTTCACTTTTCCCCCATTATGTAGATAGGGGCAAAATTGTTTGGTGAATTGGAACGCGCGGGGTTAAAATTTCACCTCACAACATAGCCTATGACGCTCTCGGGGTCCAGACGTGTGACTGTGCAAAATTTTGTGGCTGTAGCTGCGACGGTGCAGATGCCAATCCCGGACATACACACACACACATTCAGCTTGATATATTAGATAGAGAAATGAACACATATCCCATATAAACAGGTGTATATTATATTATCTGTGCTTTATAGGTGAGGAAAGAACATGGAATATGTGTTTATTCCTCTATTATCTACATTTACAGTATTTCATGTTCATTCAACACCTACTAAGTTCAGGGAATATAACATACACCTGGTTATATGGGATATGTGTTCATTCCCCTATTATCTACATGTATTTTGTGTTCATTCCTCACCTATAAATCTCAGAGAATATAATGTACACCTATTTATATGGGATATGTGTTCATTCCTCTATTATCCACTTTTATTTCATGTTCATTCCCCACCTATCAAGCTCAGTGAATATAATATACAGTACACCTAATTATATTGGATATGTGTTCATTCTCCTATTCTCTACATATATTCCATGTTCATTCTGCATTGACTTATGATTTATTCACATTGCGGGGCTGGGATTCACAGGCAGGGCAGCCGCGCAGGCGCAGTCAGCGGGGCTGCATATGAGGACAGACGGGCAGCGCTGACTGCGCCTGCACCAGGCAGGGGAAAAGAGCGCAGGCGCCGGCTATTTTGAAAACAGCGGTGAGGAGGAGGCGGCGCCCGGCGCCAAGAAGATGTGAGTGACAGCTGTGTGCTGTCTGAAGCTGGGGGGAAACGCCGGCCTCCTTTACTGAAGACCAGGTATTTCAGACAAATTATAAAACTGATTATTTCTCTAGTTACAGCACCCAGAACTAAAAGAGTCACCTTGTCAGAATGCAGCATTACTGCTGCACAAGGTGGCTCTTTTAGTTTGAAATGACTGGGGGAGGGGGAACAGGTTCCCCTTAAGTATTCAGACCCTTTGCTCAGACACTCATATTTAAGTCACATGCTGTCCATTTGCTTGTGATCCTCCTTGAGATGGTTATACTCTTTTATTGGAGTCCAGCTGTGTTTAATTAAACTGATAGGACTTGATTTGTAAAGGCACACACCTGTCTATATAAGACCTCACAGATCACAGTGCATGTCAGACCAAATGGGAATCATGAGGTCAAAGGAACTGGCCAAGGAGCTTAGAGACAGAATTGTGGCGAGGCACAGATCTGGCCAAGGTTACAAAAGTTACAGAAGAATTCCTGCAGTACTCGAGCTTCCTAAAAGCACAGTAGCCTCCATAATCCTTAAATAGAAGAGGTTTGGGACCAACAGAAGTCTTCCAAGACCTGGCCGTCCAGCCAAACTGAGCAATCGTGGGAGAAGAGCCTTGGTGAGAGAAGTAAAGAAGAACTCCAAGATCACTGTGGATGAGCTCCAGAGATGCAATAGGGAGATATGAGAAAGTTCCACAAAGTCAACTATCACTGCAGCCCTCCACCAGTTGGGCCTTTATGGCAGAGTGGCCCGACAGAAGCCTCTCCTCAGTGCAAGACATATGAAAGCCCGCATAGAGTTTGCTAAAAAACACATGAAAGACTCCCAGACTATGAGAAATAAGATTCTCTGGTCTGATAAGATGAAGATATGACTTTTTGGTGATTATTCTAAGCGGTATGTGTGGAGAAAACCAGGCACTGCTCATTACCTGCCCAATACAATCCCAACAGTGAAATTTGGTGGCAGCATTACTCTATGGGGGTGTTTTTCAGCTGCAGGGACAGGACAATTGGTTGCAATTGAAGGAAACATGAATGCGGCCAAGTACAGAGATATCCTGGATGAAAACTTCTTCCATAGTGCTCTGGACCCTCAGACTTGGCCGAAGGTTCACCTTCCAACTAGACAATGGCCCTAAGCACACAGCTAAAATAACAAAGGAGTGGCTTCAAAACAACTCTGTGACCATTCTTGACTGGCTCAGCCAGAGCACTGACCTAAACCCAATTGAGCATCTCTGGAGAGACCTGAAAATGGCTGTCCTCCAACGTTCACCATCCAACCTGATGGAACTGGAGAGGATCTGCAAGGAAGAATGGCAGAGGATCCCCAAATCCAGGTGTGAAAAACTTGTTGCATAACTCCCAAGACTCATGGCTGTTATGCAGATAAGCTGGTAGACTACTAGGGGTGAACCCACTGGACCGCAACAGCGAACCTCCCCTGGGCGAGGAGACCAAGTAGACCACCCCCTATATAGGGAGCGTTAGGAGCAGGCACTGGGGAGACTACTGCTACGGCAGCTAGTACTAAAAGAGAATGGGGCTAACAGAAAACGGAAGGAGAAACGGAGTCAGGGACGTAGTCTGTAATGACAAGGAGACGGGAGTACAAGGAGAGGTGAGAAACGAACCAGCGGACAAGGTGACGACACGGGCAGGAAGACAACGCAGACATACGGGTACTCTGAGGAAATGGAGACACAGGCAGACCGGAGCTGGAAGGAAACAAAGGAGAGAGCAATGGTTAGTCAGAGGCAGGCTAGCTAGGGAAAACCAAGTCGGAGGGCTAGCTGCTGACAGAACGCAGAGGAACACGGGGGCCAGAGTCACTTGCGGGAATACAAATGATAGTCAGGCACCGCCAAACGGAAGAGGCGGCCTGATATTCAGAGCGGCAGCTGTTGTGAATTAGACTTTTTGGCTCCCTCTTGTGGTTACTTGTGATATGACTCTGGGATTGTCTTTCCTCAGTTTGGCACTCACCTGGGTCGTTAGTCCAGGGGTGTTGCTATATAAACTTCCTGGATCCTTAGTCCAGTGCCTGGCATCGTTGTAATCAGATCCTTTCTGTTTGCTCCTGTCTGCTGGTCCGGTTCGTGCAAAATTAAGCTAAGTCCTGCTTCTTTGTTTTTTGGTCATTTGCTTTGCTCTTATATTTTTCCAGCTTGTACTAAATGTGATTCCTGACTTTGCTGGAAGCTCTAGGGGGCTGGTGTTCTCCCCCCGGGCCGTTAGACGGTTCGGGGGTTCTTGAATATCCAGCGTGGATATTTTGATAGGGTTTTTGCTGACCATATAAGTCTTCTTACTATATTCTGCTATTAGCTAGTGGGCCTGTCTTTGCTAAATACCTAGCTCATTCTTACGTTTGTCTTTTCCTCTTACCTCACCGTTATTATTTGTTGGGGGCTTGTATCCAACTTTTGGGGTCTTTTCTCTGGAGGCAAGAAAGGTCTTTCTTTTCCCTTCTAGGGTTAGTTAGTTCTCCGGCTGGCGCGAGACGTCTAGAACCAACGTAGGCACGTTCCCCGGCTGCTGCTATTTGTGGTGCTAGGATTAGATATATGGTCAGCTCAGTTACCACTGCCCTATGAGCTGGTTTTTAGTGTTTGCAGACTTAGTAATTATTTCTGAGACCCTCTGCCATTGGGGTCATAACAGTATGCCAGGCCAACATTGAATGTTTAATGCATTGCAGAAGTGGGATAATAAGAAAGGAAATTCTGAGTTGTTTTTTTTTTTTTTTTTCCTCTCTTCCTCCCCTTTACCTCTGAGTGGCTTGTGCTTGCTGCAGACATGAATGTCCAGACCTTGATTACAAGTGTAGACCGGCTTGCTGCTCGTGTGCAGGGCATACAAGATTTTGTTACCAGTAGTCCAATGTCTGAACCTAAAATACCTATTCCTGAACTGTTTTCTGGAGACCGATTTAAGTTTAGGAATTTCAGGAATAATTGTAAATTGTTTCTATCTCTGAGACCCCGTTCATCTGGAGATTCAGCTCAGCAAGTTAAAATTGTTATCTCTTTTTTACGGGGCGACCCTCAGGATTGGGCTTTCTCGCTAGCGCCAGGAGATCCGGCATTGGCAAATATTGATGCGTTTTTTCTGGCGCTCGGATTGCTTTACGAGGAACCCAATCTTGAAGTTCAGGCAGAAAAAGCCTTGCTGGCTATTTCTCAGGGCCAGGATGAAGCTGAAGTGTATTGCCAAAAATTTCGGAAATGGTCCGTGCTTACTCAGTGGAATGAGTGTGCTCTGGCCGCAAATTTCAGAAATGGCCTTTCTGAAGCCATTAAGAATGTGATGGTGGGTTTCCCCATTCCTACAAGTCTGAATGATTCCATGGCGCTGGCTATTCAAATTGACCGGCGTTTGCGGGAGCGCAAAACCGCTAATCCTCTGGTGGTGTTGTCTGAACAAACACCTGATTTAATGCAATGTGATAGAATTCAGACTAGAAATGAGCGGAAAAATCATAGACGTCAGAATGGGTTGTGTTTTTACTGTGGTGATTCTACACATGTTATATCAGCATGCTCTAAACGCCTAACAAGGGTTGTTAGTCCTGTCGCCATTGGTAATTTGCAACCTAAATTTATTTTGTCTGTGACTTTAATTTGCTCATTGTCTTCTTACCCTGTTATGGCGTTTGTGGATTCAGGTGCTGCCCTGAGTCTTATGGATCTGTCATTTGCCAAGCGCTGTGGTTTTGTTCTTGAACCGTTGGTAAATCCTATTCCTCTTAGAGGTATTGATGCTACGCCATTGGCGGAAAACAAACCGCAGTTTTGGACGCAGGTAACCATGTGCATGACTCCTGAACATCGGGAGGTGATTCGTTTTCTTGTTCTGCATAAAATGCATGATTTGGTCGTTTTGGGTCTGCCATGGTTACAGACCCGCAATCCAGTCTTGGATTGGAAGGCAATGTCTGTGTCAAGTTGGGGCTGTCAGGGAATTCATGCTGATTCCCCGCCGGTGTCTATTGCTTCCTCTACTCCTTCGGAAGTTCCTGAGTATTTGTCTAATTATCAGGATGTATTCAGCGAGTCCAGGTCCAATGCTCTGCCTCCTCATAGGGACTGTGACTGCGCCATAGATTTGATTCCAGGTAGTAAATTTCCTAAGGGAAGACTATTTAATCTGTCTGTACCTGAGCATGCCGCAATGCGTTCGTATATCAAGGAGTCTCTGGAGAAGGGGCATATCCGTCCATCCTCTTCCCCTCTTGGTGCGGGATTCTTTTTTGTGGCCAAGAAGGACGGATCTTTGAGACCTTGTATTGACTATCGGCTTCTTAATAAAATCACTGTTAAATTTCAGTATCCTTTGCCTCTGTTGTCGGACTTGTTTACCCGGATTAAAGGTGCCAAGTGGTTCACCAAGATAGATCTTCGTGGTGCGTACAACCTTGTGCGCATTAAGCAAGGAGATGAATGGAAGACAGCATTTAATACGCCCGAAGGTCATTTTGAGTACTTGGTGATGCCTTTTGGGCTCTCTAATGCTCCCTCAGTGTTTCAGTCCTTTATGCATGATATTTTCCGGAAGTATCTGGATAAATTTATGATTGTTTATCTGGATGATATTCTGGTTTTCTCTGAAGATTGGGACTCACATGTGGAGCAGGTCAGGATGGTGTTTCAGGTTTTGCGTGAGAATGCTTTGTTTGTTAAGGGCTCAAAGTGTCTCTTTGGAGTACAGAAGGTTCCCTTTTTGGGGTTTATTTTTTCCCCTTCTGCTGTGGAGATGGACCCAGTCAAGGTCCGAGCTATTCATGATTGGACTCAACCCACGTCAGTTAAGAGTCTTCAGAAGTTCTTGGGTTTTGCTAACTTCTACCGTCGTTTTATCGCTAATTTTTCTAGCGTTGTTAAACCTTTGACGGATATGACCAAGAAAGGTTCTGATGTTGCTAACTGGGCTCCTGCAGCCGTGGAGGCATTCCAAGAGTTGAAGCGCCGGTTTACTTTGGCGCCTGTTTTGTGCCAGCCTGATGTCTCACTTCCCTTTCAGGTCGAAGTGGATGCTTCTGAGATTGGGGCAGGGGCCGTTTTGTCGCAGAGAGGCCCTGGTTGCTCGGTAATGAGACCATGTGCTTTCTTCTCTAGGAAGTTTTCGCCTGCTGAGCGGAATTATGATGTTGGCAATTGGGAGTTGCTGGCCATGAAGTGGGCATTTGAGGAGTGGCGTCATTGGCTCGAGGGTGCTAAGCATCGTGTGGTGGTCTTGACTGATCACAAAAATTTGATGTATCTCGAGTCTGCTAAACGCCTGAATCCTAGACAGGCCCGCTGGTCATTGTTTTTCTCCCGTTTTGACTTTGTGGTCTCGTATTTACCAGGTTCAAAGAATGTGAAGGCTGATGCTCTTTCAAGGAGCTTTGTGCCTGACTCTCCTGGAGTCGCAGAACCAGTTGGTATTCTTAAAGAGGGAGTTATCTTGTCGGCCATTTCTCCTGATTTGCGACGTGTGTTGCAGAGATTTCAGGCTGGTAGACCTGACTCTTGTCCACCTGACAGACTGTTTGTTCCTGATAGGTGGACCAGCAGAGTCATTTCCGAGGTTCATTCCTCGGTGTTGGCAGGGCATCCGGGAATTTTTGGCACCAGAGATCTGGTGGCTAGGTCCTTTTGGTGGCCTTCCTTGTCACGGGATGTGCGGTCATTTGTGCAGTCCTGTGGGACTTGTGCTCGAGCTAAGCCTTGCTGTTCTCGTGCCAGCGGGTTGCTCTTGCCCTTGCCTGTCCCGAAGAGGCCTTGGACACACATTTCCATGGATTTCATTTCAGATCTCCTGGTGTCTCAGGGCATGTCTGTCATCTGGGTGGTATGTGATCGGTTTTCTAAAATGGTCCATTTGGTGCCTTTGCCTAAGCTGCCTTCCTCTTCCGATCTGGTTCCTGTGTTCTTTCAGAATGTGGTTCGTTTACACGGCATTCCTGAGAATATTGTGTCTGACAGAGAATCCCAGTTTGTTTCCAGGTTCTGGCGATCCTTTTGTGCTAGGATGGGCATTGATTTGTCGTTTTCGTCTGCCTTTCATCCTCAGACTAATGGACAAACGGAGCGAACTAATCAGACTCTGGAGGCTTATTTGAGGTGTTTTGTTTCGGCAGATCAGGATGATTGGGTGACCTTCTTGCCGTTGGCTGAGTTTGCCCTTAATAATCGGGCTAGTTCCGCTACTTTGGTTTCGCCATTTTTCTGCAACTCTGGTTTCCATCCTCGTTTTTCCTCGGGACATGTGGAGCCTTCTGACTGTCCTGGGGTAGATTCTGTGGTGGATAGGTTGCAGCAGATCTGGAATCATGTGGTGGACAACTTAAAGTTGTCACAGGAGAAGGCTCAGCGTTTTGCCAACCGCCGCCGCGGTGTGGGTCCCCGACTTCGTGTTGGGGATTTGGTATGGCTGTCTTCTCGATTTGTTCCTATGAAGGTCTCCTCTCCTAAATTTAAGCCTCGCTTCATCGGTCCTTACAAGATATTGGAAATCCTTAATCCTGTGTCCTTTCGCTTGGATCTTCCGGTGTCGTTTGCCATTCACAACGTGTTCCATAGGTCTTTGTTGCGGCGGTACGTTGTACCTGTGGTTCCTTCTGTTGAGCCTCCTGCTCCGGTGTTGGTTGAGGGCGAGTTGGAGTACGTGGTGGAGAAGATCTTGGATTCTCGTCTCTCCAGACGGAGGCTTCAGTATCTGGTCAAGTGGAAGGGCTATGGTCAGGAGGATAATTCCTGGGTGGTTGCTTCTGATGTGCATGCGGCCGATTTAGTTCGTGCCTTTCACGCTGCTCATCCTGATCGCCCTGGTGGTCTTGGTGAGGGTTCGGTGACCCCTCCTTAAGGGGGGGGTACTGTTGTGAATTAGACTTTTTGGCTCCCTCTTGTGGTTACTTGTGATATGACTCTGGGATTGTCTTTCCTCAGTTTGGCACTCACCTGGGTCGTTAGTCCAGGGGTGTTGCTATATAAACTTCCTGGATCCTTAGTCCAGTGCCTGGCATCGTTGTAATCAGATCCTTTCTGTTTGCTCCTGTCTGCTGGTCCGGTTCGTGCAAAATTAAGCTAAGTCCTGCTTCTTTGTTTTTTGGTCATTTGCTTTGCTCTTATATTTTTCCAGCTTGTACTAAATGTGATTCCTGACTTTGCTGGAAGCTCTAGGGGGCTGGTGTTCTCCCCCCGGGCCGTTAGACGGTTCGGGGGTTCTTGAATATCCAGCGTGGATATTTTGATAGGGTTTTTGCTGACCATATAAGTCTTCTTACTATATTCTGCTATTAGCTAGTGGGCCTCTCTTTGCTAAATACCTAGCTCATTCTTACGTTTGTCTTTTCCTCTTACCTCACCGTTATTATTTGTTGGGGGCTTGTATCCAACTTTTGGGGTCTTTTCTCTGGAGGCAAGAAAGGTCTTTCTTTTCCCTTCTAGGGTTAGTTAGTTCTCCGGCTGGCGCGAGACGTCTAGAACCAACGTAGGCACGTTCCCCGGCTGCTGCTATTTGTGGTGCTAGGATTAGATATATGGTCAGCTCAGTTACCACTGCCCTATGAGCTGGTTTTTAGTGTTTGCAGACTTAGTAATTATTTCTGAGACCCTCTGCCATTGGGGTCATAACAGGCAGCGTACCTACCGGGTCAGGGTCCTCTAGAGGCATAGAGAGGAGCGGAGGGAGCGGCAGAATCAAAGAGCGCTGTGCACGAGTGCGCAGTAGGGTCTGGAGCGCGCGCGCACCCGAGGAGAAACAGAGGAGGGACGAACGCGGAGAAGACCGGAAGCAGCAGAAGAAGCAGAAGCGCGCTGGGACACCGTGGAATGGTAAGTATGAGGAGGCACCCGTGGCAGCGGCGGTGAGACAGAAGAGAACCAGGGCAGCGGCGGTGTAACAGCTGTACTAGCTCAAAAGGTGCTTCTACTCAATACTGAGCAAAGGGTGTGAATACTTATGACCATGTGATATTTCAGTTTTCCTTTTTTAATAAATTTGCAAAAATTTCTACATTTCTGTTTTTTTCAGTCAAGATGGGGTGCAGAGTGTACATTAATGAGAAAAAAATGAACTTTTTTGAATTTACCAAATGGCTGCAATGAAACAAGAGTGAAAAATTTGAAGGGGTCTGAATACTTCCCGTACCCACTGTATGTCATGTTCATTCCCCACCTATCGAGCACAGGGAATATAGTATACACTTGTTTATGTGTTCATTCCTCTATTATCTACATATATTTCATGTTCATTCCCCACCTATTAAAGGGAACCTGTCACCCCGCCTGGCGTTTTTAACTTAAACAGCCACCTTGGGCAGCACTAATGCTGCACTCTGTCAAGGTGGCTCTTTTATTTGGTGTCCCTTCCAATGCTGCAATATTCGTTTTTTTAATTAGCCCGCCTCCCGCCTCCCAGCCATACCTCAGCCCCTCTGTGCGCCAGGCGCCGCCTCCTCCGTCTTCATTAATGTCCCCAGCGCCTGCGCTGTAAGTTCCCATTATGTGATGGGAGTCGAAGGGTAGCGCAAACTGTACATGCCCGAAAAAGGAACTTACAGCACATGCGCCGGGGACGTTAATGAAGACAGAGGAGGCGGCGCCCTGTGCACGGAGGGGTTAAGGGATGTCTGGGAGGCATTTGTGTCCGGGGGAAAAGACATGCCCCCAGGACAGACTACAGGTATGGCGGGCTAATTAAAAACACGAATATTGCAGCGTTGGAAGGGACCCCAAATAAAAGAGCCACCTTGACAGAATGCAGCATTAGTGCAGCCCAAGGTGGCTCTTTTAGTTAAAAACGCCAGGGGGGTGACAGGTTCCCTTTAAGCAATATAATATACACCTGTTTATATAGGATATGTGTTCATTCCTCAATTATCTACATACATATTATGTTCATTCCTCACCTATAAAGCACAGGGAATATAATATACACCTGTTTATATGGGATATGTGTTCATCCCTCTATTATCTACATATATTCCATGTTCATTCCCCACCTATTAAGCACAGGGAATATAATATAACAGAAAAGCAGGTGTGTCCAGCGAATGCTGAAGGTAAAAAATAACTTTTAATGAAAATAAATTAAAACTATATCCATATATATGGTATCCAGCACTCAGTACACACTGGCTATAGAACCTAATGACGATCTACGCGTTTCGACCTGGTGGTCTTAGTCATGATCATGACTAAGACCACCAGGTCGAAACGCGTAGATCGTCATTAGGTTCTATAGCCAGTGTGTACTGAGTGCTGGATACCATATATATGGATATATTTTTGATTTATTTTCATTAACCCCTTTACCCCCAAGGGTGGTTTGCACATTAATGACCGGGCCAATTTTTACAATTCTGATCACTGTCCCTTTATGACGTTATAACTCTGGAACGCTTCAACGTATCCTGGTGATTCTGACATTGTTTTCTCGTGACATATTGTACTTCATCATAGTGGTAAAATTTCTTTGATATTACCTGCGTTTATTTGTGAAAAAAACTGAAATTTGGCGAAAATTTTGAAAATTTAGCAATTTTCCAACTTTGAATTTTTATGCAATTAAATCACAGAGATATGTCGCACAAAATACTTAATAAGTAACATTTCCCACATGTCTACTTTACATCAGCACAATTTTGGAACCAAAAAATTTTTTTTTGCTAGGGGGTTATAAGGGTTAAAAGTTGACCAGCAATTTCTCATTTTTACAACATCATTTTATTTTAGGGACCACATCTCATTTGAAGTCATTTTTAGGGGTCTATATGATAGAAAATAACCAAGTGTGACACCATTCTAAAAACTGCACCCCTCAGGGTGCTCAAAACCACATTCAAGAAGTTTATTAACCCTTCAGGTGTTTCACAGGAATTTTTGGAATGTTTAAATAAAAATGAACATTTAACTTTTTTTCACAAAAAATTTACTTCAGCTCCAATTTGTTTTATTTTACCAAGGGTAAGAGAAGAAATTGGACCCCAAAAGTTGTTGTACAATTTGTCCTGAGTACGCTGATACCCCATATGTGGGGGTAAACCACTGTTTGGGCACCATTTGACTTTTCAATGCAAAATTGACAGATGGGACGCCATGTTGCTTTTGGAGAGCCACTGATGTGCCTAAACATTGAAACCCCCCACAAGTGACACCATTTTGGAAAGTAGACCCCCTAAGGAACTTATCAAGATGTGTGGTGAGCACTTTGACCCAACAAGTGCTTCACAGAAGTTTATAATACAGAGCCGTTAAAAAAAAAAAATCATATTTTTTCACAAAAAATGATCTTTTCGCCCCCAATTTTTTATTTTCCCAAGGGTAAGAGAATAAATTGGACCCCAAAAGTTGTTGTCCAATTTGTTCTGAGTACGTTGATACCCCATACGTGGGGCTAAACCACTGTTTGGGCGCATGGCAGAGCTCGGAAGGGAAGGAGCGCCATTTGACTTTTCAATGCAAAATTGACTGGAATTGAGATGGGACGCCATGTTGCATTTGGAGAGCCACTGAGATGCCTAAACATTGAAATCCCCCACAAGTGACACCATTTTGGAAAGTAGACCCCCTAAGGAACTCATCTAGATGTGTTGTGAGTGCTTTGAACCCCCAAGTGTTTCACTACAGTTTATAACGCAGAGCCGTGAAAATAATTTTTTTTTCCCACAAAATTATTTTTTAGCCCCCAGTTTTGTATTTTCCCAAGGGTAATAGGAGAAATTGGACCCCAAAAGTTGTTGTCAAATTGGTCCTGAGTACGCTGATACCCAATATGTTGGGGGGAACCACTGTTTGGGCGCATGACAGAGCTCGGAAGGGAAGGAGCGCCATTTGGAATGCAGACTTAGATGGATTGGTCTGCAGGCGTCACGTTGCATTTGCAGAGCCCCTTATGTAACTAAACAGTAGAAACCCCCCCACAAGTGACCCCATATTATAAACTAGACCCCACAAGGAACTTATCTAGATGTGTTGTGAGAACTTTGAACCCCCAAGTGTTTCACTACAGTTTATAACGCAGAGCCGTGAAAATAAAAAATCCTTTTTTTCCACAAAAATTATTTTTTAGCCCCAGTTTTGTATCTTCCCAAAGGTAACAGGAGAAATTGGACCCCAAAAGTTGTTGTCCAATGTGTCCTGAGTATGCTGATACCCCATATGTCGGGGTAAACCCCTGTTTGGGCGCACGGGAGAGCTCGGAAGGGAAGGAGCACTGTTTTACTTTTTCAATGCAGAATTGGCTGGAATTGAGATCGGACGCCATGTTGCGTTTGGAGAGCCCCTGATGTGCCTAAACAGTGAAAACCACCCAATTATAACTGAAACCCTAATCCAAACACACCCCTAACCCTAATCTCAACGGTAACCCTATCTACACCCCTAACCCTGACACACCACTAACTCTAATCCCAACCCTATTCCCAACCGTAAATGTAATCCAAACCCTAACTTTAGCCCCAACCCTAACCCAAACTTTAGCCCCAACCCTAACCCTAATTTTAGCCCCAACCCTAACTGTAGCCCTAACCCTAGCCCCAACGGTAACCCTAGCCCTAACTCTAGCACTAGCCCTAACCCTAACCCTAGCCCTACCCCTAACCCTAGCACTAACCCTAGCATTAACCCTAGCCCTAGCCTTAACCCTAGCCCTAACCCTAGCCCTAACCCTAATGGGAAAATGGAAATACATTTTTTTAATCTTTTTATTTTTCCCTAACTAAGGGGGTGATGAAGAGGGGTTTGATTTACTATTTATAGCGGGTTTTTTATCGGATTTTTATGACTGGCAGCCGTTACACACTGAAAGACGCTTTTTATTGCAAAAAATTTTTTTTGCATTACCACATTTTGACAGCTATAATTTTTCCATATTTTGGTCCACAGAGTCATGTGAGGTCTTGTTTTTGGCGGGATGAGTTGACGTTTTTATTGGTAACATTTTCGGGCACGTGACATTTTTAGATCGCTTTTTATTCCGATTTTTGTGAGGCAGAATGACCAAAACCCAGCTATTCATGAATTTCTTTTTTTGGGGGGGGGTGTTTATACCGTTCCGCGTTTGGTAAAATGGATAAAGCAGTCTTATTCTTGGAGTCAGTTCGATTACAGCGATACCTCATTTATATCATTTTTTTATGTTTTGGCGCTTTTATACGATAAAAACTATGTTATAGAAAAAATAATTTTTGCATCGCTTTATTTTGAGGTCTATAACTTTTTTATTTTTTTCACTGATGATGCTGTATGGTGGCTCGGTTTTTGCGGGACAAGATGACGTTTTCAGCGGTACCATGGTTATTTTTATCCGTCTTTTTGATCGCGTGTTCTTCCACTTTTTGTTCGGCGGAATTATAATAAAGCGTTGTATTTGCTTTGTTTTCTTTTTTTTTCTTACGGTGTTCACTGAAGGGGTTAACTAGTGGGATAGTTTTATAGGACGGGTCGTTACGGACTCGGCAATACTAAATATGTGTACTTTTATTGTTTTGCTTTGTTTATTTAGATAAAGGAATGTATTTATTGGAACAATATTTTTTTTTATTATTATTGATTTAGGAATTTTTTTTTCACACATGTAAAAAAATTTTTTTTTTAACTTTTTTACTTTGCCCCAGGAAGGGGGCATCACATTTTATTGACAGATCGCTGATCTGACACTTTGCTGTGCACTGTGTCAGATCAGCGATCACACAGGCACAGCAGGGACGCTTACCAGCGCTTGCTCTGAGCAGGCGCTGGTAAGCCACCTCCCTGCAGGACCCGGATGCAGCACCGCTGCCATTTTGGATCCGGGCCTGCAGGGAGGAGGAGGTAAGAGACCCTCGCAGCAACGCGATCACATCGCGTTGCTCCGAGGGTCTCAGGGAAGCACGCAGGGAGCCCCCTCCCTGCGCGATGCTTCCCTATACCGCCAGAACACTGCGATCATGTTTGATCGCAGTGTGCCAGGGGTTAATGTGTTGGGAGCGGTCTGTGACCGCTCCTGGCACATAGTGCCGGATGTCAACTGCGATAGTCAGCTGACACCCGGCTGCGATCGGCCGTGCTCCCCCTGTGAGCGCGGCTGATCACTCTGGACGTACTATTCAGTCCTTGCGAAGTAGGGCCCACCCCACTTGGACGGAATAGTACGTCCAATGACAGAAAGGGGTTAAAAGTTATTTTTTACCTTCACCATACGCTGGACACACCTGCTATTCTGTTGGATTACTTGTGGCTACTTCACCCTGGTCCGTACGAGGTGTTTGGGGATCACACAGGAGGTCAAGTGTTATGATCCTTAGTGGTTGAGGATCACAAATTACTCCAGCTAAGTAACAAACATAGGACAAGCTCTAGGGAGGTGGCAAACTAGACTGACCGCAAATCTGAACCTATCCAAACACACTAGAAGTAGCCGGTGAACGTGCCTAAAAATCCTAGACGTCTCGAGCCAGCCTGAGGAACTAACTACCCCTAGAGAGAAAGAAAGACCTCTCTTGCCTCCAGAGAAATAATCCCCAAAGATATAGAAGCCCCCAACAAATAATAACGGTGAGGTAAGAGGAAGGCACATACACAGGGGTGAAAGCAGATTCAGCAAATGAGGCCCACTAATACTAGATAGCAGAAAATAGAAAAGGGAATCTATGTGGTCAGTAAAAAACCCTTACAAAATATCCACTCTGAGATCTCAAGAACCCCCACACCAACTAACGGTGTGGGGGGAGAAACTCAGTCCCCTAGAGCAACCAGCAAGCGAGGAAATCACATTTTAGCGAGCTGGACTAAAAACATAATGAACGCTGATAATCAAAAAATGATCAAACAAAAACTTAGCTTGTCTTGGAGAGACTGGGAGCAAGGTAGACACAAGGAATCTGAAGAACACTGAATACATTGATAGCAGGCAAGGAACTGAGTATCCAGGTGGGCTAAATAGGAAACCAACCAAGGATAACAAACCAGCTGATGCTGCAATCTGCAGAAAGACAACACTACACAGTACCGCTTGTGACCACTAGAGGGAGCCCAAAAATAGAGTTCACAACAGTACCCCCCCCTTGAGGAGGGGTCACCGAACCCTCATCAAGACCCCCAGGGCGATCAGGATGAGCCGCGTGGAAGGCACGAACCAAATCGGCCGCATGAACATCAGAGGCGACAACCCAGGAATTATCCTCCTGACCATAGCCCTTCTACTTAACCAAATACTGCAGCCTCCGTCTAGAGATACGAGAATCCAAAATCTTCTCCACCACGTACTTCAATTCGCCCTCGACCAGCACCGGAGCAGGAGGCTCAACAGAAGGAACCACAGGTACCACATACCTCCGCAACAAAGACCTATGGAACACATTATGAATGGCAAACGATGCTGGGAGATCCAAACGAAAAGACACCGGGTTAAGGATTTCCAAGATCTTATAAGGACCGATGAAGCGAGGCTTGAATTTAGGAGAGGAAACCTTCATAGGAACATACCGAGAAGACAGCCACACCAAATCCCCAACACGAAGTCGGGGACCCACACCGCAGCGGCGGTTGGCAAAGCGCTGAGCCTTCTCCTGTGACAACCTCAAATTGTCCACCACATGGTTCCAAATCTGCTGCAACCTATCCACCACAGAATCCACCCCAGGACAGTCAGAAGGCTCAACCTGACCCGAGGAAAACGAGGATGGAAACCAGAATTGCAGAAAAAAGGCGAAACCAAAGTAGCAGAACTAGCCCGATTATTAAGGGCAAACTCGGCCAAAGGCAAAAAAGTCACCCAATCATCCTGATCAGCAGAAACAAAACATCTCAAATAAGTTTCCAACGTCTGATTAGTTCGCTCGGTTTGGCCATTAGTCTGAGGATGGAAGGCCGACGACAAAGACAAATCAATGCCCATCTTAGCACAAAAAGTCCGCCAAAACCTGGACACAAACTGGGATCCTCTATCAGACACAATATTTTCAGGAATGCCGTGCAAGCGAACCACATTCTGAAAAAATAGAGGAACCAAATCGGAGGAAGAAGGCAACTTAGGCAAGGGCACCAAATGGACCATCTTGGAAAAACGATCACACACCACCCAGATGACAGACATTTTCTGAGATACTGGAAGATCCGAAATAAAATCCATGGAAATGTGCGTCCAAGGCCTTTTTGGAACAGGCAAAGGCAAAAGCAAACCGCTGGCACGAGAACAGCAAGGCTTAGCCCGAGCACAAATCCCACAAGACTGCACAAAGGAACGCACATCCTGCGACAAGGAAGGCCACCAGAAGGACCTAGCCACCAAATCTCTGGTAACAAAAATCCCAGGATGACCCGCCAACACCGAAGAATGAACCTCGGAAATAACTCTGCTGGTCCATCTATCCGGGACAAACAGTCTCTCTGGTGGACAACGGTCAGGTCTATCCGCCTGAAATTTCTGCAGCACTCGTCGCAAATCTGGGGAAATGGCAGACAAAATAATTCCCTCTCCGAGAATACCAGCCGGCTCAGAAACTCCCGGAGAGTCAGGCACAAAACTCCTAGAAAGTGCATCAGCTTTCACGTTCTTTGTTATGGTTCTCAATGGCAAGAGAACATAGCCCAGCAAACATAAGAACTAGCTCTTGGAAGGATGGAAACTAAACTGACCATGAACTAAACCTGCCGCACAACTAACAGTAGCCGGGTAGCGTAGCCTGCGTTTTATCCCTAGACGCCCAGCGCCGGCCGGAGGACTAACTAATCCTGGCAGAGGAAAATATAGTCCTGGCTCACCTCTAGAGAAATTTCCCCGAAAGGCAGACAAAGGCCCCCACAAATATTGGCGGTGATTTTAGATGAAATGACGAACGTAGTATGAAAATAGGTTTAGCAAAATTGAGGTCCGCTTACTAGATAGCAGGAAGACAGAAAGGGCACTTTCATGGTCAGCTGAAAACCCTATCAAAACACCATCCTGAAATTACTTTAAGACTCTAGTATTAACTCATAACATCAGAGTGGCAATTTCAGATCACAAGAGCTTTCCAGACACAGAAACGAAACTACAGCTGTGAACTGGAACAAAATGCAAAAACAAACAAGGACAAAGTCCAACTTAGCTGGGAGTTGTCTAGCAGCAGGAACATGCACAGAAAGGCTTCTGATTACAATGTTGACCGGCATGGAAGTGACAGAGGAGCAAGGTTAAATAGCGACTCCCACATCCTGATGGAAACAGGTGAACAGAGAGGATGATGCACACCAGTTCAATTCCACCAGTGGCCACCGGGGGAGCCCAAAATCCAATTTCACAACAGTACCCCCCCCTCAAGGAGGGGGCACCGAACCCTCACCAGAACCACCAGGGCGATCAGGATGAGCCCTATGAAAGGCACGGACCAAATCGGAGGCATGAACATCAGAGGCAGTCACCCAAGAATTATCCTCCTGACCGTATCCCTTCCATTTGACCAGATACTGGAGTTTCCGTCTGGAAACACGGGAGTCCAAGATTTTTTCCACAACGTACTCCAACTCGCCCTCAACCAACACCGGAGCAGGAGGCTCAACGGAAGGCACAACCGGTACCTCATACCTGCGCAATAATGACCGATGAAAAACATTATGAATAGAAAAAGATGCAGGGAGGTCCAAACGGAAGGACACAGGGTTAAGAATCTCCAATATCTTGTACGGGCCGATGAACCGAGGCTTAAACTTGGGAGAAGAAACCCTCATAGGGACAAAACGAGAAGACAACCACACCAAGTCCCCAACACAAAGCCGAGGACCAACCCGACGCCGGCGGTTGGCAAAAAGCTGAGTCTTCTCCTGGGACAACTTCAAATTGTCCACTACCTGCCCCCAAATCTGATGCAACCTCTCCACCACAGCATCCACTCCAGGACAATCCGAAGATTCCACCTGACCAGAAGAAAATCGAGGATGAAACCCCGAATTACAGAAAAAGGGAGACACCAAGGTGGCAGAGCTGGCCCGATTATTGAGGGCAAATTCCGCTAAAGGCAAAAAAGCAACCCAATCATCCTGATCTGCAGACACAAAACACCTCAAATATGTCTCCAAGGTCTGATTCGTCCGCTCGGTCTGGCCATTAGTCTGAGGATGGAAAGCAGACGAGAAAGACAAATCTATGCCCATCCTAGCACAGAATGCTCGCCAAAATCTAGACACGAATTGGGTACCTCTGTCAGAAACGATATTCTCCGGAATACCATGCAAACGGACCACATTTTGAAAAAACAGAGGAACCAACTCGGAAGAAGAAGGCAACTTAGGCAGGGGAACCAAATGGACCATCTTAGAGAAACGATCACACACCACCCAGATGACAGACATCTTCTGAGAAACAGGAAGATCCGAAATAAAATCCATCGAGATGTGCGTCCAGGGCCTCTTCGGGATAGGCAAGGGCAACAACAATCCACTAGCCCGAGAACAACAAGGCTTGGCCCGAGCACAAACGTCACAAGACTGCACAAAGCCTCGCACATCTCGAGACAGGGAAGGCCACCAGAAGGACCTTGCCACCAAATCCCTGGTACCAAAGATTCCAGGATGACCTGCCAATGCAGAAGAATGAACCTCAGAAATGACTTTACTGGTCCAATCATCAGGAACAAACAGTCTACCAGGTGGGCAACGATCAGGTCTATCCGCCTGAAACTCCTGCAAGGCCCGCCGCAGGTCTGGAGAAACGGCAGACAATATCACTCCATCCTTAAGGATACCTGTAGGTTCAGAATTACCAGGGGAGTCAGGCTCAAAACTCCTAGAAAGGGCATCCGCCTTAACATTCTTAGAACCCGGCAGGTAGGACACCACAAAATTAAACCGAGAGAAAAACAACGACCAGCGCGCCTGTCTAGGATTCAGGCGTCTGGCGGACTCAAGATAAATTAGATTTTTGTGGTCAGTCAATACCACCACCTGATGTCTAGCCCCCTCAAGCCAATGACGCCACTCCTCAAAAGCCCACTTCATGGCCAAAAGCTCCCGATTCCCAACATCATAATTCCGCTCGGCGGGCGAAAATTTACGCGAGAAAAAAGCACAAGGTCTCATCACGGAGCAATCGGAACTTCTCTGCGACAAAACCGCCCCAGCTCCGATTTCAGAAGCGTCGACCTCAACCTGAAAAGGAAGAGCAACATCAGGCTGACGCAACACAGGGGCGGAAGAAAAGCGGCGCTTAAGCTCCCGAAAGGCCTCCACAGCAGCAGGGGACCAATCAGCAACATCAGCACCCTTCTTAGTCAAATCAGTCAATGGTTTAACAACATCAGAAAAACCAGCAATAAATCGACGATAAAAGTTAGCAAAGCCCAAAAATTTCTGAAGACTCTTAAGAGAAGAGGGTTGCGTCCAATCACAAATAGCCTGAACCTTGACAGGATCCATCTCGATGGAAGAGGGGGAAAAAATATATCCCAAAAAGGAAATCTTTTGAACCCCAAAAACGCACTTAGAACCCTTCACACACAAGGAATTAGACCGCAAAACCTGAAAAACCCTCCTGACCTGCTGGACATGAGAGTCCCAGTCATCCGAAAAAATCAAAATATCATCCAGATACACAATCATAAATTTATCCAAATAATCACGGAAAATGTCATGCATAAAGGACTGAAAGACTGAAGGGGCATTTGAAAGACCAAAAGGCATCACCAAATACTCAAAGTGGCCCTCGGGCGTATTAAATGCGGTTTTCCACTCATCCCCCTGCTTAATTCGCACCAAATTATACGCCCCACGGAGATCTATCTTAGAGAACCACTTGGCCCCCTTTATGCGAGCAAACAAATCAGTCAGCAGTGGCAACGGATATTGATATTTAACCGTGATTTTATTCAAAAGCCGATAATCAATGCACGGCCTCAAAGAGCCATCTTTCTTAGCCACAAAGAAAAAACCGGCTCCTAAGGGAGATGACGAAGGACGAATATGTCCCTTTTCCAAGGACTCCTTTATATATTCTCGCATAGCAGCATGTTCAGGCACAGACAGATTAAATAAACGACCCTTAGGGTATTTACTACCCGGAATCAAATCTATGGCACAATCGCACTCCCGGTGCGGAGGTAATGAACCAAGCTTAGGTTCTTCAAAAACGTCACGATATTCAGTCAAGAATTCAGGAATCTCAGAGGGAATAGATGATGAAATGGAAACCACAGGTACGTCCCCATGCGTCCCCTTACATCCCCAGCTTAACACAGACATAGCTTTCCAGTCAAGGACTGGGTTATGAGATTGCAGCCATGGCAATCCAAGCACCAACACATCATGTAGGTTATACAGCACAAGAAAGCGAATAATCTCCTGGTGATCCGGATTAATCCGCATAGTTACTTGTGTCCAGTATTGTGGTTTATTGCTAGCCAATGGGGTGGAGTCAATCCCCTTCAGGGGTATAGGAGTTTCAAGAGGCTCCAAATCATACCCACAGCGTTTGGCAAAGGACCAATCCATAAGACTCAAAGCGGCGCCAGAGTCGACATAGGCATCCGCGGTAATAGATGATAAAGAACAAATCAGGGTCACAGATAGAATAAACTTAGACTGTAAAGTGCCAATTGAAACAGACTTATCAAGCTTCTTAGTACGCTTAGAGCATGCTGATATAACATGAGTTGAATCACCGCAATAGAAGCACAACCCATTTTTTCGTCTAAAATTCTGCCGTTCACTTCTGGACAGAATTCTATCACATTGCATATTCTCTGGCGTCTTCTCAGTAGATACCGCCAAATGGTGCACAGGTTTGCGCTCCCGCAGACGCCTATCGATCTGGATAGCCATTGTCATGGACTCATTCAGACCCGCAGGCACAGGGAACCCCACCATAACATCCTTAATGGCATCAGAGAGACCCTCTCTGAAATTCGCCGCCAGGGCGCACTCATTCCACTGAGTAAGCACAGCCCATTTACGGAATTTCTGGCAGTATATTTCAGCTTCGTCTTGCCCCTGAGATAGGGACATCAAGGCCTTTTCCGCCTGAAGTTCTAACTGAGGTTCCTCATAAAGCAACCCCAAGGCCAGAAAAAACGCATCCACATTGAGCAACGCAGGATCCCCTGGAGCCAATGCAAAAGCCCAATCCTGAGGGTCGCCCCGGAGCAAGGAAATCACAATCCTGACCTGCTGAGCAGGATCTCCAGCAGAGCGAGATTTCAGGGACAAAAACAACTTGCAATTATTTTTGAAATTTTGAAAGCAAGATCTATTCCCCGAGAAAAATTCAGGCAAAGGAATTCTAGGTTCAGATATAGGAACATGAACAACAAAATCTTGTAAATTTTGAACTTTCGTGGTGAGATTATTCAAACCTGCAGCTAAACTCTGAATATCCATTTTAAACAGGTGAACACAAAGCCATTCCAGGATTAGAAGGAGAGAGAGTGAGAAAGGCTGCAATATAGGCAGACTTGCAAGAGATTCAATTACAAGCACACTCAGAACTGAAGGAAAAAAAAAAAAAAAAAAAATCTTCAGCAGACTTCTCTTTTCTCTCCTTTCTCTGTCAATTAATTTAACCCTTTGTGGCCGGTCAAACTGTTATGGTTCTCAATGGCAAGAGAACATAGCCCAGCAAACATAAGAACTAGCTCTTGGAAGGATGGAAACTAAACTGACCATGAACTAAACCTGCCGCACAACTAACAGTAGCCGGGTAGCGTAGCCTGCGTTTTATCCCTAGACGCCCAGCGCCGGCCGGAGGACTAACTAATCCTGGCAGAGGAAAATATAGTCCTGGCTCACCTCTAGAGAAATTTCCCCGAAAGGCAGACAAAGGCCCCCACAAATATTGGCGGTGATTTTAGATGAAATGACGAACGTAGTATGAAAATAGGTTTAGCAAAATTGAGGTCCGCTTACTAGATAGCAGGAAGACAGAAAGGGCACTTTCATGGTCAGCTGAAAACCCTATCAAAACACCATCCTGAAATTACTTTAAGACTCTAGTATTAACTCATAACATCAGAGTGGCAATTTCAGATCACAAGAGCTTTCCAGACACAGAAACGAAACTACAGCTGAGCCTTCTCCTGTGACAACCTCAAATTGTCCACCACATGGTTCCAAATCTGCTGCAACCTATCCACCACAGAATCCACCCCAGGACAGTCAGAAGGCTCAACCTGACCCGAGGAAAACGAGGATGGAAACCAGAATTGCAGAAAAAAGGCGAAACCAAAGTAGCAGAACTAGCCCGATTATTAAGGGCAAACTCGGCCAAAGGCAAAAAAGTCACCCAATCATCCTGATCAGCAGAAACAAAACATCTCAAATAAGTTTCCAACGTCTGATTAGTTCGCTCGGTTTGGCCATTAGTCTGAGGATGGAAGGCCGACGACAAAGACAAATCAATGCCCATCTTAGCACAAAAAGTCCGCCAAAACCTGGACACAAACTGGGATCCTCTATCAGACACAATATTTTCAGGAATGCCGTGCAAGCGAACCACATTCTGAAAAAATAGAGGAACCAAATCGGAGGAAGAAGGCAACTTAGGCAAGGGCACCAAATGGACCATCTTGGAAAAACGATCACACACCACCCAGATGACAGACATTTTCTGAGATACTGGAAGATCCGAAATAAAATCCATGGAAATGTGCGTCCAAGGCCTTTTTGGAACAGGCAAAGGCAAAAGCAAACCGCTGGCACGAGAACAGCAAGGCTTAGCCCGAGCACAAATCCCACAAGACTGCACAAAGGAACGCACATCCTGCGACAAGGAAGGCCACCAGAAGGACCTAGCCACCAAATCTCTGGTAACAAAAATCCCAGGATGACCCGCCAACACCGAAGAATGAACCTCGGAAATAACTCTGCTGGTCCATCTATCCGGGACAAACAGTCTCTCTGGTGGACAACGGTCAGGTCTATCCGCCTGAAATTTCTGCAGCACTCGTCGCAAATCTGGGGAAATGGCAGACAAAATAATTCCCTCTCCGAGAATACCAGCCGGCTCAGAAACTCCCGGAGAGTCAGGCACAAAACTCCTAGAAAGTGCATCAGCTTTCACGTTCTTTGTTATGGTTCTCAATGGCAAGAGAACATAGCCCAGCAAACATAAGAACTAGCTCTTGGAAGGATGGAAACTAAACTGACCATGAACTAAACCTGCCGCACAACTAACAGTAGCCGGGTAGCGTAGCCTGCGTTTTATCCCTAGACGCCCAGCGCCGGCCGGAGGACTAACTAATCCTGGCAGAGGAAAATATAGTCCTGGCTCACCTCTAGAGAAATTTCCCCGAAAGGCAGACAAAGGCCCCCACAAATATTGGCGGTGATTTTAGATGAAATGACGAACGTAGTATGAAAATAGGTTTAGCAAAATTGAGGTCCGCTTACTAGATAGCAGGAAGACAGAAAGGGCACTTTCATGGTCAGCTGAAAACCCTATCAAAACACCATCCTGAAATTACTTTAAGACTCTAGTATTAACTCATAACATCAGAGTGGCAATTTCAGATCACAAGAGCTTTCCAGACACAGAAACGAAACTACAGCTGTGAACTGGAACAAAATGCAAAAACAAACAAGGACAAAGTCCAACTTAGCTGGGAGTTGTCTAGCAGCAGGAACATGCACAGAAAGGCTTCTGATTACAATGTTGACCGGCATGGAAGTGACAGAGGAGCAAGGTTAAATAGCGACTCCCACATCCTGATGGAAACAGGTGAACAGAGAGGATGATGCACACCAGTTCAATTCCACCAGTGGCCACCGGGGGAGCCCAAAATCCAATTTCACAACAGTTCTTCGAACCGGGCAGGTATGAGACCACGAAGTTGAAACGGGAGAAAAACAACGACCAACGAGCCTGTCTAGGATTCAGGCGCTTGGCAGATTCAAGGTAAATCAGATTTTTGTGATCCGTCAAGACCACCACACGATGTTTAGCTCCTTCGAGCCAATGTCGCCACTTCTCAAATGCCCACTTCATAGCCAACAACTCCCGATTACCAACATCATAATTCCGCTCGGAAGGCGAAAACTTTCTTGAAAAGAAAGCACATGGCTTCATCACAGAGCCATCAGAGCTTCTCTGCGACAAAACAGCCCCTGCTCCAATCTCAGAAGCATCAACCTCGACCTGGAAGGGGAGAGAGACATCTGGCTGACATAAGACTGGAGCTGAAGAAAACCGGTGCTTCAGCTCCCGAAAGGCCTCCACGGCCGCAGGAGACCAATTAGTCACATCAGAACCCTTCTTGGTCAAATCCGTCAAAGGTTTAACCACGCTAGAAAAATTTGCGATGAAACGACGGTAAAAATTAGCAAAACCCAAGAACTTCTGAAGACTCTTAACAGACGTGGGCTGAGTCCAGTCATGAATAGCCTGGACCTTGACTGGGTCCATCTCCACAGTAGAAGGAGAAAAAATAAAACCCAAAAAGGAGACCTTCTGTACTCCGAAGAGGCATTTTGAGCCCTTCACAAATAAAGCATTAGCACGCAGGACCTGAAACACCATCCTGACCTGCTTCACATGGGACTCCCAATCATCAGAAAAGACCAAAATGTCATCCAGATAAACAATCATAAATTTATCCAGATATTCTCGGAAGATGTCATGCATAAAGGACTGAAACACAGAAGGAGCATTAGAGAGTCCAAAAGGCATCACTAAGTACTCAAAATGGCCTTCGGGCGTATTAAATGCTGTTTTCCATTCATCTCCCTGCTTAATGCGCACAAGGTTATACGCACCACGGAGATCTATCTTGGTGAACCAACTGGCACCCTTAATCCGAGCAAACAAATCAGACAATAGTGGCAAAGGATACTGAAATTTGACTGTAATTTTATTCAGAAGACGATAATCTATACAAGGTCTCAAAGAACCGTCCTTCTTGGCCACAAAAAAAAATCCTGCACCAAGAGGGGAAGAGGATGGGCGAATATGTCCCTTCTCCAAAGACTCCTTTATATAACTCCGCATCGCGGCATGCTCTGGTATAGACAAATTTAAAAGTCGTCCCTTAAGGAATTTACTACCAGGAATTAAATTTATAGCACAGTCACAATCCCTATGAGGGGGCAGGGCACTGGACCTGGGCTCATCAAATACATCCTGGAAGTCAGACAAAAACTCAGGGACCTCAGAAGGAGTGGAAGAAGCAATAGACACCAACGGAGTATCGCCATGAATTCCCTGACAACCCCAACTCGACACAGACATAGCTTTCCAATCTAAAACTGGATTATGAGCTTGCAGCCATGGCAGACCCAAAACGACAACATCATGCAAATTATGCAGAACAAGAAAGCGAATCACCTCTTGATGTACGGGAGTCATGCACATGGTCATTTGCGTCCAATACTGAGGCTTATTCTCAGCCAATGGCGTAGCATCAATTCCCCTCAGAGGAATAGGAAATTCCAAAGGCTCCAGGACAAAACCACAGCGCCTGGCAAACGACAAATCCATCAGATTCAGGGCAGCACCCAAATCCACAAAAGCCATAACCGGGTAGGACGACAAAGAACAAATCAAAGTAACAGACAAAATAAATTTAGGCTGTATAGTACCAATGGTGACAGGTTTAGTGATTTTTTTTAAGCGTTTAGAGCATGCTGAGATAACATGAGTAGAATCACCACAGTAAAAGCACAACCCATTTTGACGTCTATGACTTTGTTGCTCAATTCTGGTCAGAGTTCAGTCACATTGCATAGACTCAGGTCTCTGTCCAGAAAATACCGCCAAAGGATGAGCAGATTTGCGCTCCCGCAAACGCCGATCAACCTGAATGGCTAAAGCCATAGAATCACTCAGACTTGTAGGGGTGGGAAACCCCACCATAACATTCTTAACGGCCTCAGAAAGACCTTCTCTGAAATTTGCAGCCAGGGCACACTCATTCCATTGAGTAAGCACCGACCATTTCCGAAATTTTTGACAATACACCTCTGCTTCATCCTGACCTTGAGAGATAGCCAGCAACGCTTTTTCTGCCTGATTCTCAAGATTAGGCTCCTCATAAAGCAGTCCAAGAGCCAGAAAAAATGCATCTACATTAAGCAATGCAGGATCTCCTGGCGCCAGAGAGAAAGCCCAATCTTGAGGGTCGCCACGCAACAAGGAGATAACAATTTTAACTTGCTGAGCGGAATCACCAGAGGAACGAGGTCTCAGAGATAGAAATAACTTACAATTATTCTTAAAATTTAGAAACCTAGATCTATCTCCAGAAAACAACTCAGGAATGGGTATCTTTGGTTCTGACATAGGGCTATGAATAACAAAATCCTGAATACTTTGCACCCGTGCAGTAAGATGATCCACACTAGAAGTCAGAGTCTGAACATTCATGTCTGCAGCTGAGCTCAAAATCACCCAGAGTTCAAGGGGATGAAAGAAGCTAAACAGACTGCAGCAAAGGAAAAGCGGGAGGGAAAAAAAAAATGTACTCAGGTCTTCTTTTTATCCCACTTCTGCGATGCATTAAACACTTTTTGGCCTGCTATACTGTTATGATCCTTAGTGGTTGAGGATCACAAATTACTCCAGCTAAGTAACAAACAT
Organism: Ranitomeya variabilis; assembly: GCF_051348905.1. NCBI lineage: Eukaryota > Metazoa > Chordata > Amphibia > Anura > Dendrobatidae > Ranitomeya > Ranitomeya variabilis. Next base: position 545,294,223 of record NC_135234.1, read on the forward strand.
AGGACAAGCTCTAGGGAGGTGGCAAACTAGACTGACCGCAAATCTGAACCTATCCAAACACACTAGAAGTAGCCGGTGAACGTGCCTAAAAATCCTAGACGTCTTGAGCCAGCCTGAGGAACTAACTACCCCTAGAGAGAAAGAAAGACCTCTCTTGCCTCCAGAGAAATAATCCCCAAAGATATAGAAGCCCCCAACAAATAATAACGGTGAGGTAAGAGGAAGGCACATACACAGGGGTGAAAGCAGATTCAGCAAATGAGGCCCACTAATACTAGATAGCAGAAAATAGAAAAGGGAATCTATGCGGTCAGTAAAAAACCCTTACAAAATATCCACTCTGAGATTTCAAGAACCCCCACACCAACTAACGGTGTGGGGGGAGAAACTCAGTCCCCTAGAGCAACCAGCAAGCGAGGAAATCACATTTTAGCGAGCTGGACTAAAAACATAATGAACGCTGATAATCAAAATATGATCAAACAAAAACTTAGCTTGTCTTGGAGAGACTGGGAGCAAGGTAGACACAAGGAATCTGAAGAACACTGAATACATTGATAGCAGGCAAGGAACTGAGTATCCAGGTGGGCTAAATAGGAAACCAACCAAGGATAACGAACCAGCTGATGCTGCAACCTGCAGAAAGACAACACTACATAATACCGCTTGTGACCACTAGAGGGAGCCCAAAAATAGAGTTCACAACAGTCAAGATAAAAGACATGGTGAGCTTAATTTTTGTTTTCTCTACTTTGGAATATAATATACACCTGTTTATATGGGATATGTGTTCATTCTCCTATTATCTACATATATTATGCTCATTCCCCACCTATCAAGCACAGGGAATATAATATACACCCTTTTATGTGAGATATGTGTTCATTCCCCTATTATCTACTTATATTTCATGTTCATTCCCCACCTATAAAGCTCAGGGAATATGATATACACCTGTTTATATGGGATATGTGTTCATTCCCCTTATTTTCCGGCGTATAAGACGACCTTTTAACCCCTAAAAATATTCTTAAAAGTCGGGGGTCGTCTTATACGCTGGGTCTCGTCTTATTGGGCGGGTGCATATGGTGGGTGGGTGGGGAGTGGTCCCGATGACAAAGAGAGGGGGCGTCTTACTGGGAAGGTGTAAGTGGAGTATCCCCCATTACCTCATTGTAGCAAAGCAGCGATGCTCTCTGTGCTGGGGGGCGTCGTTGTCATATCTCTGTGCAGCATCGGGGCTCCGCCAGCATTTCCTCAAAGCCCGGAGGCACCGGCAGCTCCATTGCTGTGATGCGGTGGCCTCTGGGAAATTGGCCGCTGGGGGCGGCGCATGCTCAGATTCAGATCACGGGAGACGAGATCTGAATCTGAGCATGCACCTCCCCCAACAGCCATTTTCCCGGAGGCCACCGCATCGCAGCAATGGAGCTGCCGGTGCCTCCGGGCTTTGAGGAAATGCCGGCGGAGCCCCGATGCTGCACAGCGATACACCGCTGCCACCACCCAGCACAGAACCCCCACACTGCACAAAAAGGAGCCGCCGCCATCCCCAGAACAGAGACCCCACGCTGCACATAGAGGAGCCGCCGCCGCCCCCCCAGCACAGAGAGCATCGCTGCTACAATGAGGTAATGGGGGATACTCCACTTACTTCCCTGTGAGACGCCCCCTCTCTTCGTCATCAGGACCACTCCACCCCACCATATGCACATTGGTCACCCGCCCTTTAAGACGACACACGGCGTATAAGAAGACCCCTGACTTTTAAGAAGATTTTATATTTTAACTAGAAAAGTTGGGGGGTCGTCTTATATGCCCAGTCGTATTATACGCCGAAAAATACCGGAAATTATATTCCCCACCTATCAAGCACAGGGAATATAATATACTGTACACCTGTTTATGTGGAATATGTGTTCATTCCTCTATTATCTACATATATATTATTTTCATTCCCCACCTATAAAGCATAGGGAATATAATATACACCTGTTTATATGGGACCTTTGTTGATTTCCTAATTGTCTACTTATAATTCATGTTCATTTCATATCCAAGATGCATAAGAAATCTATAACACCTCTCCATATCTTTGGACCTATAAGTTATTATGTTCATTCTTTTTATTTATTCCTTTTCTTCATTCTTTTTAGTACGTCCCGATTTTAAGTAGTTAGCTGGTCCACTCCTGACCCATAAATTGTAGGCTTTTTTGCCCAGGAGAGGTGACAAAACAGGACAGGGACCCAATCACGAGGGACGCCTTGATGTGGCAATTGGGCTCACATATATTGGCCAATTTATACAAGAAGTACCTTCCGTTTTTCATAGCAATTTTTGCAGATAAATATTTCATGTGTACATTATATAGCGCTTTTTTCCTATTTTCTATGGCAGTAATGCATTTTCAATGTTCTAGAGCAATCATTCTTGGTAAATAATGGTGCATAGAATACATACATGGGGAAATGGAAATATCCCATATGTGACTGTACAGTACTACTTAGCCATACGGCTAGACTCAGGAGGGACGATGCGCTTTTTGCCTCCTGGTGCTCAGATTTTCCTAGAATAGTTTGTGGACTCCATACTCAGAGCCCCTAAGTGCAATGAGAGCAGAATAGCCCCCTCAAGTGACCCCATTTTGGTAATTATACCCATGCCAAACATGTGGACGCTAAATATGGTTTAGGCACACTCTAGCTCAGAAGGGAGAGGGCCATTTGGATTTGAAATTTCTTTAGGGGGCCGAGGAACTATAGCGCTTTTCCGGAGCCTTTGTACTACCAATAAGCCCGCTATATTTCCATTAACAGATGACGGACCCGTGTGGTATTTTGATTAGACGACTTTATTCTTCGGGTCGGTGCAATCACAGTAATACCAGATTTACATCTGGTTTTAATGTTTGCCTGCTGTCATACACTAAGGCTACGTTCACATTTGCGTTGCGTCGGGCGCAGGTTCGGCGACGCATAGCGGCGCATGCATCATGCGCCCCTATATTTAACATGGGAGCGCATGGACATGAGTTGTCTTGCGTTTTGTGACGCATGCGTCATTTTTGGCACAAGCGTCAGGGCGCACAGGACGCTGCATGTTGCATTTTTTTTGCACCGAAAATAATGCCAAAATTGGACGCATGCGTCACAAAAAGCTGCGTTTTGCATGCGTTTTGCATGCGATGTGCGTTGCGTCTCCGACGCTGCGCCGCACAACGCAAATGTGAACGTAGCCTTAAAGACCCTTTTTTTTTTTTTTTTTTGCAAAAACTAGTTTTTGCACTGCCATATTTTGATAGTTATAATTGTTTCATATTTTTATTCTATATTACAGAGTCATGTGATGGCTTGTTTTTTGCTGGCCGAGTTGCTATTTTTATTGTATCATTTTCAGACATGACATTTTTTGATCGCTTTCTAGTCCTAGTTTTGGTAGGCAGCATGAACAAAACCGAGCAATTCAAGAACTGTTCTTTTTTTTTTTTTTAAATGTCGTTTCATTTGTGGTAAAATTGATAAGGCAACTGGTTTTTTTTTCGGGCCAGCATGATTACAGCGATACCACATTTATGTAATATTTTTATGTTTTTGCGCTTTTACACAATAAAAACTTTTATATAAAACATAATTATTTTTGCATTGCTATATTGTGAGAGCTATAACTTTTTAAATTTTTCTGCTGATAGAGCAGTATGTTGGTTTGTTTTTTGCAGGCCAAGATGACGTTTTCAGCTACACAATTTTTATTTACATTTGTCTTTTTGACCGCGTTTTATTCCACTTTTTTCCAGCTGTATGATGAAAAAACATACTTTGCCATGTTTTTGTTTTACGGTGTTTGCTGAAGGGGTTAACTATCAGGTTGTTCTGAACATGGCTATACCACAATATGTGTACTTTTTTGTTTATTTTTTAATAAAAATGTGTATTGATCATGTAATATATGTATATTTTTAGTATTTTGTAATTTTTTAAGAAATATTTTTACAATTTTTTTAAAACTCTATGGGGTATTGTCAAGGGGAAGATCAGAGCCATCAGACCCAACAATGCAGACGAGCTGAAGGCTGCTATCAAAGCAACCTGGGCTTCCATAACACCTCAGCAGTGCCACAGGCTGATCGCCTCCATGCCACGCCGCACTGATGCAGTAATTGATGCAAAAGGAGCCCCAACCAAGTACTGAGTGTATTTACTGAACATACATTTCAGTAGGCCAACATTTTGGATTTTAAAATCATTTTTCAAGCTGGTGTTATAAAGTATTCTAATTTACTGAGATAATGACTTTTGGGTTTTCATCGGCTGTAAGCCATAATCATCAACATTAACAGAAATAAACACTTGAAATAGATCACTCTGTTTGTAATGACTCTATACAATATATGAGTTTCACTTTTTGTATTAAATAACTGAAATAAATTAACTTTTTGATGATATTCTAATTTTGCGAGAAGCACCTGTACACACAGGAGGGACAGAGGGTGTATACATCACAGGTGGGAATAGGGGCACATATACTGTACATCACAGGAGGGGCTGGAGGCATATACCTCACAGTAGATGCTGGGGGCTGAAATATCACAGGAGACACCAGGGGCATACAGTGACGAGTAAAAGGGTAAGAATGTTTTGAACTTTTGACTTTTAGGCTCCATATCTCACCAGTCACTACTCGAATGTGAGACTACCACCATTATATAGACAATCATCTTGGTTATCTTATAAATAAATTTGACTTGCAACTATTTAGCATATGATTAGTTATGCATAGGTGGAGTTGGGGGTATGTAGACATCACAGGACGGGCTGAGGGCATATAGACATCACAGAAGATGCTGGGGGCATATATACATTACGGGAGGGGCTGGGGACATATACATCACAGAGGGTGCTGGGGGCATCTACAACACATGAGGAACATGGGGACAGATACATCACAGGAGGAGCTAGGGCAAATACATCACAGGAGATGCTGGGGGCATATATGCATCAAAGGAGACATTGGGGGCAGATACGCATCACAGAAGGGGTTAGTGACATATGCGCATCATAGGAGGGGCTAGGGGCATATACATTATTTATCACAGGAGGGGCTGGGGGCATATACACATCACAGGAGGGGCTGGGGGCATATATGCATCACAGGAGGGGCTGGGGATGTAGACATCTGTCAGGACTCTGAACATTTTGATTACCTTTTGTGCATTACTGCCCTTTTCCAAGATGGCGTCTTTGGTCTCATGTGCACTGTGTCTTCCTGCTATATAACTCCACCCCAGCCTTTAGTCTGTGCTAGAGTATTCTGCCTTGCATCCAGCTCCTGATCCTGATCATGGCGACTCCCTGGCTTTGCACCTGCACCTATTCCTGTGAACCTGTGTGGAGATCCTGCTACTCAGCTCTGAGTTTCTGCTGCATACATCGGTTTCCAGTAATCCTCCTCCATCTGGCTGCTTGTGTTTGTTTCCATCTGCATTTGCTGGACATGTAAGATGTTGCTGCTCTGCTTAAACCTGAGACTATCACCCAGGCCTTCCTGGTTGAGCTAAGACATTGCTTAAACTGTCTTATAAGCATATCTATCTGTGTTTGGACTATACAAGGACTTATTCGTGTCAAATTTCCTCAAGTACAACTGTGCTTCATAGACTTTCTGCTTGATTGCGTTTTTCCTCTAAAGTTCCTATAGACTGTTAAGCTGCATTTTATATTTACACCAAGTGTTGTGGACTTGAGCTTTGCTCTGCACCTGTTTGAATCACTGTGTGATAATATAGACTTTACCCCTTATAAAACTGTGTCCTGTAGTTGTCTTGTTCCACGCAAAGAGTCTCCTGAGTTATCCCCTATAACCATTACAAGATACTCTAGCCTCAAAAGAGGAGACTGCTGGAACAATGACTGCAGAAGGCAGACTAGAGCAGGTGTTCTCCATAATTAGATCACTGCAGAAAGATGTGGAAGGTCTGCAAAAGAAGTTTGGAAGCTTTGAACACAATCAACAAGTGTTTGTACAAACTTTGCAGGACTTAAGCACCCGAATGGCAGTCCAGGAAAACAAACTTGCTGGCATGGAGTCCCAGTATGGACAGGCTTTTCAGGACATAAGCACACAGGTAGCGGCACAAGCCACGTTACCCTCTATTTACTAAATTTCTACAGACGTTTTATTAGAAATTTTTCTGATATTGTCTGTCCCATTACTTCCTTGACAAAGAAGGAAAAGCCCTTTAAGTGGTCATCACAGGCTCAAGAAGCTTTTGATTGGCTTAAGATCTGTTTCACCTCAGCACACCTGTTGATACACCCAGATCCAACACTTTCTTTCATTGTGGAGGTGGACGCTTCTGATAATGCCTTGGGGGCTATTCTCTCCCAAAGAACTGGAGAGAAGGGTCTGCTACATCCTTGTGCTTTCTTTTCCCGTAGACTAACCTCAGCAGAGAAGAATTACGACGTGGGAGACAAGGAATTGCTAGCTATTATTGCGGCTTTCAAGGAATGGAGGCATCATCTGCAAGGAGCTGCACAACAGATCGTAGTGCTTACTGACCATCACAATTTAGAGTTCCTCAGATCCGCTAGATGTCTTTCTCCTCGTCAGGGTCGTTGGAATTTATTTTTAAATCAATTTAATTTTGTTATCTCATACCATCCAGGTTCTCGTAATGGGAAGGCTGATGCTTTATCCCGAATCCATGCTGCGGATTCCGTACCTGGAGCCCCATCCAAGACCATTCTATCTGATGCCAATTTCATCGGAGTTATCCACGATCAGGACTTGTGCAAGAAGTGCAGGGAGGCTTATGATGGTGATGTATTTCTGGCCAACCCACCTGTTGATATTAATCTTGTCTGTAAGGGTGGCATGTGGTTCAGAGATCAACGTATCTACGTCCCTGAGGCCGTCCGTCCGCAGATCCTCAAGTTGGTACATGACTCCAAGTTGGCTGGTCATAGGGGGGTACAGAAGACACAAGAGTTCCTAAGCCGATTTTTCTGGTGGCCAACTTGCCTGAAGTATACTAAGGACTATGTTCTCTCTTGCGAGGTATGTGCTCGTTACAAGACTCCTCGTGTGGCACCTACGGGCCTCCTGCAACCATTACCTCTGCCATCCCACCCTTGGGGGTCTATATCAATGGACTTTATTGTGGAGCAGCCTACATTGGGGGGCATGAATACGATCATGGTGGTAATTGATCGCCTTACTAAAGCCACTCATTTTGTTCCATGCACCGGCCTCCCCTCAGCTAAGGATACAGTGAACTTGGTTATTCAGAATGTCTTCCGTCTGCATAGGGTCCCGGATGAGATCATCTCTGACCGTGGAGTACAGTTCACTTCAAGATTCTGGAAGGGGTTTTGCTCTGCACTCAATATTAATGTCTGTCTCTCTTCCGCTTACCATCCCCAGACAAATGGTCAGACTGAGCGTACCAACCAGACGTTGGAACAATATCTAAGATGCTATGTCAGCCATCTCCAAGATGATTGGTTGGAGTTACTGCCGTTAGCCGAATTTTCATACAACAATTCTCAGAGCGCCTCCACTAAGTTCACTCCTTTCTTTGCCAATCTGGGTTATCATCTATGTATCTTACCTAGGTCTCCAATTAATTCTCCGGTTCCAGCAGTTGAGGAAAGGCTGACTGAGTTAAGGCAAAATCTGAAGGTTCTGAAGGAATCCCTGACCACGGCTCAAGAACGTTATAAGAGATGGCTGATAGATTCCGTAAACCTGCACCCATGTTCAAGGTAGGAGATTCCGTGTGGTTATCAACTAAGAATCTGAAGTTAAACGTTCCTTCACAAAAACTTGGACAGAAATGAATTGGCCCTTTCAAGATCAACGGTATTGTGAGCTCTGTGGCCTGCCGTCTGAAGCTGCCTAGGACTACGAAGGTACACCCAGTTTTTCATGTATTCTTACTAAAGCTTGTATCTCCTAATACCTTCCAGGGATGTGTTGTGCCACCTCCGCAGCCTGTGGTGATTGATGGGCAAGAACAATTTGTGGTGGAGGAAATTATTGATTCCAGGATTCGCAGGAATCGGCTCCAATATCTTATAAGATGGCAGGGATATCCCCCTGAGGAAGACTCTTGGGAACCTGTGGAAAACATCAATGCCCAACAGAAGATCTTTCGTTTTCATCAAAGATTCCCTGAGAAACCAGGTCCAGGATGATCCTGAGGCCGCTTCTAAGCAGGGAGTAATGTCAGGACTCTGAACATTTTGATTACGGTACCTTTTGTGCATTACTGCCCTTTTCCAAGATGGCGTCTTTGGTCTCATGTGCACTGTGTCTTCCTGTTATATAACTCCACCCCAGCCTTTAGTCTGTGCTAGAGTATTCTGCCTTGCATCCAGCTCCTGATCCTGATCCTGGTGACTCCCTGGCTTTGCACCTGCACCTGCTCCTGTGAACCTGTGTGGAGATCCTGCTACTCAGCTCTGAGTTTCTGCTGCATACATCGTTTTCCAGTAATCCTCCTCCATCTGGCTGCTTGTGTTTGTTTCCATCTGCATTTGTTGGACATGTAAGCTGTTGCTGCTCTGCTTAAACCTGAGATTATCACCCAGGCCTTCCTGGTTGAGCTAAGACATTGCTTGAACTGTCTTATATGCATATCTATCTGTGTTTGGACTATACAAGGACTTATTCGTGTCAAGTTTCCTCAAGTACAACTGTGCTTCATAGACTTTCTGCTTGATTGCGTTTTTCCTCTAAAGTTCCTATAGACTGTTAAGCTGCATTTTATATTTACACCAAGTGTTGTGGACTTGAGCTTTGCTCTGCACCTGTTTGAATCACTGTGTGATAATATAGACTTTACCACTTATAAAACTGTGTCCTGTAGTTGTCTTGTTCCACGCAAAGAGTCTCCTGAGTTATCCCCTATAACCATTACAACATCAAAGAATGGGATGGGGCATATACATCCCAGGAGATGCTGGGGGCACATACATAACAGGAGGTGTTGGGGGCATATGCATCACAGGAAGGGCTGGGGACATATACACATCACAAGAGGGGCTGGGGCATATACGCATCACAGGAGTGTTTGGTGGCATATACACATAGAAGGGGCTGGGGGCATGTACGCATCACAGGAAGGGCTGGGGACATATACACATAACAGGAGGGGCTGGGGGCATATACGCACCACAGGAGGGGATGAGGCATATATGCATCACAGGAGGGGCTGGGGGCATATACGCACCACAGGAGGGGATGAGGCATATATGCATCACAGGAGGGGCTGGGAGCATATACACATCACAAGAGGGGCTGAGGCATGTAGAATCACAGAAGGGGCTGGGTGCATGTAGACATCACAGGAGGGTCTGCGGGCATGTAGACATCACAGGAGGGGCTGAGGCTGCTGCTGATGTTGTTATTGGTGGGACTGGAGCACCGTTCAAAAAGCGCGCTGATTCCAAGGTACGTCAGCGTCTTCAGTGCAGTGATTCTTTCTTCCCTTGGCATCAAGGACCTTGCCCTGTCCTGGATTGCCTCATACCTTTCTGACCGCACATTTAGTGTTTCCCACTCCCACACCACCTCCTCATCCTGCCCTCTCTCTGTTGGAGTCCCTCAAGGCTCTGTCCTAGGGCCCCTACTTTTTTCCATCTATACCCTTGGCCTAGGACAACTCATAATGTCCCATGGCTTCCAGTACCACCTGTATGCGGACGACACTCAGATCTACCTCTCTGGCCCAGATGTCACCTCTCTGCTGTCCAGAATCCCGAAGTGTCTGTCAGCCATATCCTCCTTCTTCACCTCTCGCTTCCTAAAACTCAATGTAGACAAAACCGAACTCATCATCTTTCCCCCATCTGATGTATCCCCCCTACCTGACCTATCTATTATGGTAAACGGCATCACGCTCTCTCCCGCACCTGAAATCTGCTGCCTTGGGGTAACTCTCGACACTGCCCTGTCCTTCAAACCGCACGTCCAAACTCTTGCCACCTCCTGTCGCCTCCAACTCAAAAATATTGCCAGAATCCATCCCTTCCTCAGCCCACAATCTACCAAAACTCTTGTGCATGCCCTCATCATCTCCCGCCTCGACTACTGCAACACCCTCCTCTGTGGCCTCCCCGCTAACTCTCTTGCACCACTCCAGTCTGTCCTCAACTCTGCTGCCCGGCTAATCCACCTCTCCTCGCTACTCCCCTGCTTCTCCCCTCTGCAAATTTCTCCACTGGCTCCCAATTCCCCAACGAATCCAGTTCAAACTACTAACACTGATCTACAAAGCCATCCACAACCTGTCCCCTCCCTATATCTCTGAACTAATCTCCCAATACCTTCCCTCACGTAATCTCCGATTCTCCCAAGAACTCCTACTCTCCTCCACACTTATTCGTTCCTCACACAACCGCCTCCAAGATTTCTCCCAAATATCCCCCATCCTCTGGAATTCCATGCCTCAACACGTCCGACTATCCACCACCCTCGGATCCTTCAGACGGAACCTGAAAACCCATCTCTTCAAGAAAGCCTACAGCCTGCAATAACCATTCTGCCGCCTTGCCATCGCCAGAGCAGCCGCCTCACCACCGCCAGAGCTGCAGCACCTCTGACCTTCTGTCTCTTCCCCACTATCCCATAGAATGTAAGTCCGCAATGACAGGGTCCTCTCTCCCCTCTGTACCAGTCTGTCACTGTAAACATGTTTACTGTAAATTATATCTGTAACTCTGTTTGTAACCCCTTTCTCATGTACAGCACCATGGAATTAATGGTGCTATATAAATAAATAATAATAATAATGTGCCACAACGTTCTGTACTGAATGATTTATGCGCATACTTGCAGTCTGAGGAGCAATTAAAGCCCCATGGCCGACAAAACTCGGCCACTGCAGTTCCTGGGAATCTGCCTAGGGGCTGCGGAAAAGGAGGTTTCCCACCCCTGGTCTAGTCATACAACATAGATGTGAAGTGCAATAGCTCCAGGTAGAATTGAGGCCTAATTTTGATTGAAATAGTATGGGTTGACAATTGCAGAGTCATTGATGTAAAAGAAGAAGAAAAAACCCTTCCCCTGAGAAGTGATCCCATTATGTGACCTGCATGTGTCGATGCTTTTGTATAATTTTTTTTGCTCCGTTTTCATAAACTAATACACAGAGGATAGTACAAAGTAAAAACTGCAATTTTTCCATAAATGTGCAATTTCAGTGCCCAATACATTGTGTCTAGTTAACATCTCTAAAGTCGCACACCATCTTAACTAATTAAGTGGATTCTCCTGGGCACATAATATACAGTTGAAACTAGAAGTTGGTCCAACATGTGCATATCAACCCAAGGACAAAATCAAAACACCTTGTGAAGATGATGGCGGAAGCCGTTAAGATTGTGTCAATATCCACAGTGAAACGAGTACTGTATCAACATGGGCTGAAAGGCCACTCTGCCAGGAAGAAGCCATTACTCCAAAAGAAACATAAAAAAGCCAGAATGATGTTTGCAAATGCACACAAAAACAAAGACCTTAATTGTTGGAGACATGTCCTGTGGTCTTATGAAACTAAAACTTAACTTTTGGGCATAGTGACCATCGTTACTTTTGGAGGAAAAAGGGAGAAGCTTGGAAGCCTAAGAACACAATCCCAACTATGAAACACGTGGGGTGGAAGCATCATGTTGTGGGGTTGTTTTGCTACAGGAGGGACTGATGCACTTCACAAAATAGATGGCATCATGAGAAAAGAAGATTATGTAGCAATACTGAAGCAACATCTCAAGACATCAGCCAAGAAGTTAAAGCTTGGGCAGAAATGGGTCTTCCAAATGGACAATGAGCAGAAGCATACTGCCAAAATGGTAGCAAATTGGCTTATGGATAACAAACTCAGTGTTTTGGAGTGGCCATCATAAAGCCCTGATCTCAATCCTATTGAAAATTTGTGGGCATAGCTGAAAAGGCAGGGGCGAATAAGGCGACCTAGTTTGTCAGGAGGAATGGGCCCAAATTCCGACCAACTATTGTAAGAAGCTTGTGGAAGGATATCCCAAACATTTGACCCAAGTCATTCAATTTAAGGGCAATGGTACCAAATACTAACGAAATGTATGTAAACTTTTGACTTTGCAGTAACTAGTAAAAATACCTTAAAACATTCTCTCTCTCATTATTCTGGCATTTGGCAAATATTATTAATTATGGTAATGCTAATTGACCTAAAACGGAAAAGATTTATTCTTATTTGACATCAGATATTGAGAAAAACATGCATATGTGTCTTTTTATATAGTGTATGTACACTGGTTTCAACTGTATTTGTCCATTACTATCTGTGACTTTTGAATACATTTTGGAGGTTTTTCAAGCATGCTCAAAACAGCAAATACTGAGCAAATAAAGGGCATATTATTTCAGAGGACAATATGAAAAGGAGAAAAAAAAAAGTTTTTTGTTTGTTTTCTTTACACACTAAAATCACTTCTATTTTTTCATTAAAATATTTTTATGTCAACATATTCTGAGAGCAAGAACTTTTTTCTGTCAATGTGTATGAAGGCTTGTTTTTTCGTGTGACGGGATGATGATTTCATACAGCTTTTTTTAATATATAGAATTTTTATTGAAAATTTTCTTAAACAATAAAATTGTCAATACTAGCAAAATGGATCACATCCAGTACGCACACTGGGTAAATAAGGTTATTGAAAATAACATACTAATCATTCACTGAGTATAGTTTTGCAAAAGTGAAAACCCAGATGGGCAAAAAAAAATAAAAATTTGTGCTACCATTACGATAAACCATAAACCATTATAGAAGCCATTGTAAAAATGGGATACAAGGGTAAAGATTCACTTATCACTTACCCAGTGAGCTTTCCTAAGCTCTCAATTATTAATAGAAGAAGTCCTAGGTTGTCCTTTAGGTCTTCTAGGATGTACAAGGTGGTTGAGACGAAAAGTCCTACTGTTTTCTTTTTTCCTCCAGACTGCAATATTTTTATAATAAACTGTTTTTACATCAAGAGAAATTTGCCTGCTTGTGTCTCCTTATTTGTAATTTTGTCTCCGTGCTCAATCTCCATAGAGTATTTTAGCTGAGTTATCAGTTCTGACATAGAGGTTCAGGAGGGTTTCAACCAATATTTAACACATTGACCGCTGACATCACTTTTGTCCCCCAATAACCGACTATCTGCTGAAGACATTACTAGTTCCTAGGACGCTAATATTGTTTATTTAATACCGTATAATTTTGATTAACTGGGGTTTATCAGTAGGCAGCGCTGAAAAAAATAAACACAGCTACTTATATATAAGTGGCCAGCTGCCAGAGGATTAGTTTTTTGGTTAGTAATAGTTTAGTGTGGAGAAGGTTTGTAGGACCTTTATGAATGCTAGTGACTGCGTTTTCCAAGTAGTAAAGAGGGCCGCTTGAGGAGACAATGGCCGTTCAGAGCTCCATAGGGTGCCCACTAAGTCTGAGACTGACTTTCAAAAAAATGCTGTATGGGCAAATGTCATAAAACGTGAACAAGAATCGGAAAGATGGCATTTGGGGCCATATGGCTTTTTGATCACTTTTTATTCTGCTGTTCTTTTTCTCCTTTGGGAGAACAAAAAACTACAAATAGCAATTATGGCATGGTTTTATATTATATACCTTTTTTTTTTACATCATTTACTGTATAGAATAAATTAAGTGTTAAGTTTGTTACACTTTTGAAGTCTTTACTTACACCTAACAAAGACTTCAGCACCAGGTTGAAAAACGTAGCGGTGCACTTTATAAAGTATCACAATAAAAGAAAGAGGCCCCAATTCATCATAACAGACCTTGTTCATGCCATTCTTGATGGGGGCGGCAATGCTGGAGTCAGACGATCCCGATTCATTAAAAAGCTCTCAACTCTTAACAAGTCAGGCGCTTCTGAAAAGTGGCAAGTGCAGCGCCCCAGGGTCCTGGTTGTTGCAGTAATATCATTCTCCTCTAGAGGGGAGTGATGTTACATTTGGAGGCAATAAAGGAGCTCTCACTACCAGGTAACACCAACACACAACACATTTCACACTCCAGCCCACCAGGGGGAGCTATGCAACTATTTATTAGGGCACTCATCACGATTAGGTAAAACTGGTGGTCTGGATAGGAAGTTAGTCAGAGGCTGGCTGGGCTTCACCCAGACAGTTGCTATCTGAGCTCCGCTCAGGTAGTTGGTCCCTGACAGGGGTGGGATCCTGTCAGAGGCCTAGACCGAGGGACATGGAGCTGCGCCTGCCCCACGTGCGGCAGTTCCTAAGAAAGAGACATGAACAGAGAACTGTATTGTAGAGTGAGAAGAAGTCATAGCAAAAGGAGAGGAAACCAGAAGGAGTTCTGCCCTGCACAGGCTGCCTCCTTCTGAGGCACAGGATCCGGTAGCCGGAACACCGAGGGAGCAACAGTCCTTTATGCCTTGCTCCAGAGACCGGCAGGACAGCTAATTTCAAGTTACTGATCCTCCCTATACCCAGGAGGCACGGTGGCAACTTGTGGGGGCCGGGGCATGCTACAGTCCCTGTAAAAATCCTCAGGCCACCAGTCATACGGGTTTGTCCTATCCATCTGGGGGACAGGGAAAGAGACATAACATCTAGAACATCTACAACAGTTGTGAGGACCTTATGAGAGGCTCAGCAATAAGGTACTACAACACCCAGGCACTAGAGGAAGGCTACTGATTTCCACCTGGATAAGGGGACTCTGGATTTGCCTCCAAAAAGGTAAAGAGACTGCAACCTTGTGTCCTCGTTCTTCACTGTGCCTCACACCATCCACCATCTACACACTGGGAAGCCCTAGGGATACACTTCACCTGTGGGAAGGTATACCATCTAGCTGCCATAAGATCACCCCAGCGGACCCCTAAGCAGCGTCGGTCACCCTGACCGAATACCACAGGTGGCGTCATGAACATTATCCCTTTAAAGACCTTTCCCTTTTTTTACAACGGACTTCCCGAGGGGGACGGACCGGGTCAACCACTGTGACAACCCCCTTGAGAACCGAAGGACCCGGTACCAAGTTCCCTTAGCCCTATGGGGGCTCCACGTGCACCTCACCACAAATCTTACTGCAGTCGAGGACTGGAGTAGGATTTCTTGTCTAAGGCTTGCCATTATTAGTTATCAACTAGGCAAGCTGTGGCATCACACCTTTGTTGTGCCCCCATCTTTCACTAGCTCCGCTCTATACTGCTAAGCTGGGTGCAACTGGCGTGAAAACAGCAACATTTTTTTGTGCAACCACGAGTTGCTAATTATTTTTGTGACTTTTAAAAGTAATTAACCCAAGAAATTTGGCATAATCACATTGATAAATTGGGGCCATAGTGTTTATTAAGCACCAAGCATCATTTGACAAGATGAGAATTTCCTTTTCTTCAGTTCCTCTTTGCCAGTAAATCATCACCATACAACATACCACTACTCATTGTAGTTTTATTAAAATTTTCAATCTTCCAAAATATTTAGTAGAGATACAGTGCCTTTGAAAAGTATTCATACCCTGTGAACTTTTCAAACTTTTTTCAACGTTACACCCACAAACTGAGGTGTATTTTATTTAGATTGTATGTGATATACAGTTATATGAAAACGTTTGGGCACCCCTATTAATCTTAAGCTTAATGTTTTATAAAAATTGTTTTTTTCGCAACAGGTATTTCAGTTTCATATATCTAATAACTGTTGGACACAGTAATGTTTCTGCCTTGAAATGAGGTTTATTGTACTAACAAAAAATGTGCAATCTGCATTCAAACAAAATTTGACAGGTGCATAAGTATGGGCACCCTTATCATTTTCTTGTTTTAAATACTCCTACCTACTTTTTACTGACTTACTAAAGCACTTTTTTTGGTTTTGCAACCTCATTGAGCTTTGAACTTCATAGCCAGGTGTATGCAATCATGAGAAAAGCTACTTAAAGTGGCCACTTGCAAGTTGTTCTCCTGTTTGAATCTCCTCTGAAGAGTGGCATCATGGGCTCCTCAAAACAACTGTCAAATGATCTGAAAACAAAGATTATTCAACATAGTTGTTCAGGGGAAGGATACAAAAAGCTGTCTAAGAGATTTAACCTGTCAATTTCCACTGTGAGGAACATAGTAAGGAAATGGAAGAACACGGGTACAGTTCTTGTTAAGGCCAGAAGTGGCAGGCCAAGAAAAACATCAGAAAGGCAGAGAAGAAGAATGGTGAGATCAGTCAAGGACAATCCTCAGACCACCTCCAGAGAGCTGCAGCATCAACTTGCTGCAGATGGTGTCACTGTGCATTGGTCAACTATACAACACACTTGGCACAAGGAGAAGCTGTATGGAAGAGTGATGCGAAAGAAGCCATTTCTGCAAGCACGCCACAAACAAAGTCGGCTGAGGTATGCAAAAGCACATTTGGAGAAGCCAATTTCTTTTTGGAAGAAGGTCCTGTAGACTGATGAAACCAAGATTGAGTTGTTTGGTCATACAAAAGGCGTTATGCATGGCGGCAAAAAAACACAGCATTCCAAGAAAAACACTTGCTACCCACAGTAAAATTTGGTGGAGGTTCCATCATGTTTTGGGGCTGTGTGGCCAATGCCGGCACCGGGAAACTTGTTAAAGTTGAGGGACGCATGGATTCCTCTCAGTATCAGCAGATTCTTGACAATAATGTTCATGAATCAGTGACAAAGTTGAAGTTACACAGGGGATGGATCTTTCAGCAAGACAATGATCCAAAACACCGCTCCAAATCTACTCAGGCATTCATGCAGAGGAACAATTACACTGTTCTGGAATGGCCATCCCAGTCCCCAGACCTGAATATCATTGAACATCTGTGGGATAATTTGAAGAGGGCTGTCCATGCTCGGCGACCATCAAACTTAACTGAACTGGAAAAGAGAAATGGTCAAAAATACCTTCATCCAGGATCCAGGAACTCATTAAAAGCTACAGGAAGCAACTAGAGGCTGTTATTTTTGCAAAAGGAGGATCTACTAAATATTAATGTCACTTTTCTGGTGAGGTGCCCATACTTATGCACCTGTCAAATTTTGTTTGAATGCAGATTGCACATTTTCTCTTAGTACAATAAACCTCATATCAAGGCAGAAACATTACTGTGTCCAACAGTTATTAGATATATGAAACTGAAATAGCTGTTGCAAAAAAAACAATTTTTATAAAACATTAAGCTTAAGATTAAGAGGGGTGCCCAAACGTTTTCATATAACTGTATCAACACAAAGCAGCAAGTATTTGCAAAGTGTAAAGGAAATACATGGTTTTGTAAATATTTTAACCCCTGTCCGACATTGGGGGTAATAGTACACCGATGCTGGACTCTCCCGTTTGGTGCGGGCCCCGGCGCTGAGCCCACACCTTTCCGGGCACATGTCAGCTGATCTATACAGCTGGCATGTGATCGCAACAGCCATGGTCGGCGCTCTTAGCAAGTGAGCATTTCTGCTGCACACAGGCGATCTGTTCATCGCCTGTGTGTAGCAGAAGAGATCAAAGTACTGCAGCTTCTAGTCTCCCATGGAGACTATTGAAGCATGCAAAAAGTAAAAAAAAAATGTTTAAAATATATAAAAAAATATATATATAAAAGTTCAAATCACCCCCCTTTTGCGCCATTCAAGATAAAACATTAAAAAAATCAAATATAGACATATTTGGTATTGTCACATTCAGAATCACCCGATCTATAAATATACAAAAAAATTAACTCGATCGCTATATATATATATATATATATATATATATATATATATATATATATATAAAAATGGTTTAAATAAAAGCATCAGCTCTGTGAGCAAAAAAATAAGCCCTCACTCAGCCCAAGATCACAAAAAATGGAGATATTATAGAACCCTGGAAAATGGCCATTTGGGGGTTTTCTTACTAAATTTTGGATTTTTTTTCACCACTTAAATAAAAAAGAGCCTAGACATGTTTGGTGTATATGAGCTCTTAATGACCTGGAGAATCATAATGGCAGGTCAGTTTTAAATTTTAGTGAACATGGTGAAAAAAAACAATAAAACAACTGTGGAATTGCAATTTTTTTGGCAATTTTACTGCACTTGGAATTTTTTCCCATCTTCCAGCACATGATATGTTAAAATCAACGGTGTTTTTCAAAAGTACAACTTGTCCTGCAAAAACAAGCCCTCACATGGCCATTTTGACCTAAAATTAAAAAAGTTATGGCTCTGGGAAGAAAGGGATCAAAAAAAGAAAACTCAAAAACTGAAATATCTATGGTCGTTAAAGGGTTAAAAATATAAATCTGAAAATTGTAATGTGCATTTGTGTTCAGCCCCCCCTTAGTCAATACTTTCCAGGACCACCTTTCACTGCAATTACTGCTGGAAGTCTTTTGGGGTATGTCACTATCGGCTTTGCACATCTAGAGGCTCAAAATGTTGACCATTCTTCTTTGAAAACTAGTGAGATTAGATGAAGAGCATCTGTTCAAGTCTTACCAGGGGTCTAAGGGGTATCGTTTCTCCTTATGGAGAGTGACATACCATCTCTGGCTTGTCAAGGTAAGGAGGCTTATTTGCTGTACAATGCTCCTCTGGGAAATTAAATATGCAAATTGCCTCTTCTGAGAAAAAGAGGACTTAACTCTATAGCGCCACCTGTTGGAACTTCCAACAGGTGGCGCTATAGAGTTAAGTCCTCTTTTTCTCAGAAGAGGCAATTTGCACAAGTCTTGCCACGAATTCAATATGCAAGGCAATCCTGGAGGAAAACCTGTAAAAAGACTTGACACTGGGACGTAGGTTCACTGCCCAGCAGGACAAAGACCCTAAACATTCTGCCAGAGCTAGAATGGAATGGTTTAGATCAAAGCATATTCATGTGGTTGAATGGCCCATTCACAGTCCAGACCCAAATCCCATTGAGAACATGTGGCAACACGAATATTTCTGTTCACAGGTGCTTTCCATACAATCTCACTGAGCTAGTTTGCAAAAAAGAATGGGCAAAAATGTCAGCCTCTAGATGCGCAAAGCTGGTAGAGACGTACCCCAAAAGACTTGCCGCAGTAACTGCAGCGAAAGTTAGTCCTACAAGGTATTAACTATGGGCGTCTGAACATAAATGCATGTCATAACTTTCAGATTTATATTTTTAAAATATTTAGAAAACCATTTATCATTTCCTTTATACTTCACAAATATTTGCTACTTTGCGTTGATATATTACATAAAATCCAAATAAAATACATTTACGTTTCTGGGTATAACGTTAAAAAATGTGGAAAAGTTCATGGGGTACAAATACGTTTTCAACGCACTGTAAATATTTTTTTTAAATCATTAAGAAGAACCTCTGGGAAAAGTTTCCAAGGTGATTTATAGAAATGGATAATAAAATTTAATGGACGGATGCGCAGTTCTGATAAATAATATTGTGCTTGTATTTCAGCAATGTAAGGAATTATAAGACTTTACTTTAGTGAAGTGAAACACTTGACTTTAACAGAATACTCAATGTAGTCTTATTACACATCTGTAGTCATGGTGGCAGCATTACATTATCATGGAGCTTATATTTTTATTATACTTTTGCTGACAAAATAATTAACACGTTCACCTGCGATTTACTTACATTTACCTTATAGGAAAGCAAAATATTGGTCCTTTTGCGTGGGAGATAGATATGGAACATGGGTTTGAAAGATTAAGTAGATCTTTTCATGTATTACATCAAAACACCCTTGACTCTGTTTTTTGAGTGAGAAAAAACGAAGGGTTGAACAGCCTCTCAAAGGTTTAAAAAAAGGTGTTGCATAGCAACTGAAAGTGTATATCTATGATTTAGTTGTCATGCTTTGTTCCCAAAGTTCCACACTGTGAAAATATAGACGTGAAGCCTTTTTATTGATGCAGGATGTATTATACATCAGCGAATGTATGGAAAATGTTTGAGAGCTGAGTGCTTGCTACGATGAGAAATATAATTTAGCCTATATTTTAGATGCTCAGTACATTTCAGTGTTGGCCTCTTTGTAGGTTCTAAAATGCCTTTTAGAGTAAATGACAGATGTCCACAACTTTTATTATTCTTTAATGAAACAAGTATGTCATCTACCAAGCTTTACTTTGTGAATAATGTTTGCGAAAACTGCGTGATGAAGTGCCAATACATTTTTTCTGGTTTCTCATTCTATCTACATGTATATCTATTTGTCTTTTTATTATTATTATTATTATTATTATTATTAGCATTGTTTGAAAGAATCAAGTTTTCTAATGCATTGCTCTTTATGGTATTTATTTTGTATGTTTGCTCACATGAGAAAGAAATGCTTTATACTACAGTAAGGCTGAAAGCTACTAGAAAATGTCAATTTTTCATTTATTGATCTGCAAGACAAAAAAAAGACAAAATAGGGTATAAATTATGTGCACTGTATATTCCAAGTTTAGTAGTATAAGAATATTTTAGTGCAGATAGGCCCTGGACCTGGTATAAAATAACCCTCGGTGAATATTATATCACAAACAGAAAAAAGGGGGGGGGGGAACCGAGATTGTGGTCATTTAACAAATATACAGTAGTTATGCAAAAAAGTGCTAACAAAAGGGTGCATATCAAAAATTCATATTGTATAAAATGCAAATAAAGACAGTATATGATGCTGCTGCAAACATAATCCAAAACACAGGGGGGTACTGTGCGATATAAAGGATTTGTAATATATGAAGATATGCCAAAAATCTATTAAATTACAGGAGTCCTAAAAGGTGTCGGACTGCAAAATAACTGTTTTGCAAAACAGCTGTTTATGATATGGTATACAGTACAGACCAAAAGTTAAGACACACCTTCTCATTTAAAGATTTTTCTGTATTTTGATGACTATGAAAATTGTAGATTCACACTGAAGGCATCAAAACTATGAATTAACACATGTGGAATTATATACTTAACAAAAAAGTGTGAAACAACTGAAATCATGTCTTATATTCTAGGTTCTTCAAAGTAGCCACCTTTTGCTTTGATGACTGCTTTGCACACTCTTGGCATTCTCTTGATGAGCTTCAAGAGGTAGTCACCGGGAATGGTTTTCACTTCACAGGTGTGCCCTGTCAGGTTTAATAAGTGGGATTTCTTGCCTTATAAATGGGGTTGGGACCATCAGTTGTGTTGTGCAGAAGTCTGGTGGACACACAGCTGATAGTCCTACTGAATAGACTGTTAGAATTTGTATTATGGCAAGAAAAAAGCAGCTATGTAAAGAAAAATGAGTGGTCATCATTACTTTAAAAAATGAAGGTCAGTCTGTCCGAAAAACTGGGCAAACTTTGAAAGTGTCCCCAAGTGCAGTGGCAAAAACCATCAAGCGCTACAAAGAAACTGGCTCACATGAGGACCGCCCCAGGAAAGGAAGACCAAGAGTCACCTCTGCTTCTGAGGATAAGTTTATCCGAGTCACCAGCCTCAGAAATCGCAGGTTAACAGCAGCTCAGATTAGAGACCAGGTCAATGCCACACAGAGTTCTAGCAGCAGATACATCAACAACTGTTAAGAGGAGACTTTGTGCAGCAGGTAAAATAGCTGCTAGGAAACTACTGCTAAGGACAGGCAACAAGCAGAAGAGACTTGTTTCGGCTAAAGAACACAAGGAATGGACATTAGACCAGTGGAAATCTGTGCTTTGGTCTGATGAGTCCAAATTTGAGATCTTTGGTTCCAACCACCGTGTCTTTGTGCGACGCAGAAAAGGTGAACGGATGGACTCTACAAGCCTGGTTCCAACCGTTAAGCATGGAGGAGATGTGATGGTGTGGGGGTGCTTTGCTGGTGACACTGTTGGGGATTTATTCAAAATTGAAGGCATACTGAACCAACTTAGCTACCACAGCATCTTGCAGCGACATGCTATTCCATCCAGTTTGCCTTTAGTTGGACCATCATTTATTTTTCAACAGGACAATGACCCCAAACACACCTCCAGGCTGTGTAAGGGCTATTTGGCCAAGAAGGAGAGTGATGGGGTGCTACGCCAGATGACCTGGCCTCCACAGTCACCAGACCTGAACCCAATCGAGATGGTTTGGGGTGAGCTGGACCGTAGAGTGAAGGCAAATGGGCCAACAAGTGCTAAGCATCTCTGGGAACTCCTTCAAGATTGTTGGAAGACCATTTCCGGTGACTACCTGTCACAGAGGTACTGGGTAGACTACAGCTGATTACCCGGGCCCCTGCAATATCCCTCAAACTAGGGAAACCCTGTCTGTCCCTCTCCCAGAGTTTACACTGAAGGTGTGCATGTTTGGGCCGCCAGGCCTGACCCTGAGTCCTGTTTCAGTACTAAGCTGAAACCTCCACCTGCCACCCAGTGATAAGACCTCTCACCAACCCCTACAGAAAGCACAGACAGGGAAAACTAAAAAATGCACCACGCCGCAGACACACAGGAATACACTATAATGTGCACAGGGCAAAACAATACAAACATAGGAAGGAGAAATATAACGAAGGATAATACACCACCAGATATGATATTTCCTCTCCTAGACCACCACTCCAGACCAAGATCACCAGGCACAAGACACAAGCTATAATCGGCGACGCCCAAAGCCCAGCAAAACTATTTAAAGCCAATGGGTGTGACTAAGCCTCCAACCCGAGTACCAGCCAGATTAACCCTGGACAATCTGGATCAATCTAGCCGGCGCCACTGAGCATATAGTGGACGAATGAGGAATTACCGCTGTCTGTCGGACACCCTAGTGTGAACAGCGTCCGACATGACAGTACCCCGCCTTCTACGAGGGACCCCAGGGCCCTCACGACTTATAGGACCTGGCTTGTCCGGATGGCGGCAGTGAAACATACTGACCAGCCGGTCCGCATGTATATCCGAGGCTGGTACCCAAGACCTCTCCGGCCCATAACCACGCCAGTGTACCAGGTACTGTAACGTGCGGCGCACCACTCGAGAGTCAACCACCTTGGAGACTTCAAACTCTAAACTGCCATCCACCAAGACTGGAGGAGGCATCGGCGCCGCGTCCACAGAACCCACCACCTTTTTTAATAACAATCTGTGGAACACGTTGTGAATCTTATATACCGTAGGGAGATCCAATCGGTAGGCAACCGGGTTAATGATGGTGGCGACCCTAAACGGACCAATAAACCAAGGACCCAATTTAAGGGATGGTATTTTGAGTCTTATGTATTTTGTGGACAACCACACCCAGTCACCCACACTCAGGTCCGGACCTGGCACATGTCTACTGTCAGCCACACGTTTGTACCTTGCACCCATGCTCAACAGGCGCTGTTTCACTTTCCTCCAGACGGAAGACAGTTGTGCTCCTAACAGGTCCTCCTCCGGGACGCCGGAAGAGCCCCCCAGACTCAAAGTACAAAATTGAGGATGGTGCCTGTAAACACAAAAGAACGGAGACTCCCCAGAAGATTCCTGGCGGTGATTATTTATGGCAAACTCAGCCAAAGGAAGGAACGTCGACCACTCCTCCTGGTTGTCAGAAACAAAACAGCATAAGTACTGCTCCAAATTTTGGTTCATACGCTCGGTCTGACCATTTGACTGAGGATGAAATGCCGAAGAAAGCGACAACTTGATCCCCAGCCGTGAGCAAAATGCTTTCCAAAATTTTGCCACAAACTGAGTACCCCTATCAGACACGATGTCAGACAGGACCCCGTGAAGTCTGACCACCTCCTGCACAAATACCTGAGCCAGAGTCTTAGCGTTAGGCAATGAAGGCAAAGACACAAAGTGCGACATTTTTGAGAACCGATCAACAATCACCAAGATGACCGTGTTCCCAGCTGAGGAGGGCAAGTCCGTGATAAAATCCATGGAGATCTCCGTCCATGGCCTACTGGGTACCTCGAGAGGAAGTAGTGTGCCAGCAGGATGGGAGCGGGGCATCTTAGCCCTAGCGCATGTGGTGCATGCTGACACGTATGAGACCACGTCCTGTCGGATTTTGGGCCACCAAAACCGACGCGACACCAACTCCAAAGTACCCCTAACCCCTGGGTGACCAGCCAGGACAGCATCATGATGCTCTGCCAATATCTTTAGGCGAAGATGGAGTGGTACAAATGATTTGTTAACGGGAAGTTCTGGTGGTACTTTCTCCTGAGCCTTGGCAATCTCAGCCTCAACCTCTGTCGTGAGAGCCGAGACCACTACACCTTTTTGGAGGATGGGTACCGGTTCTTCCTGAGGTTCTCCCCCCGGAAAACACCTGGACAAAGCATCCACCTTAGTGTTCTTAGACCCAGGTCGGTAAGTAACAAAAAAGTTGAACCGCGTGAAAAACAATGCCCAGCGAGCCTGCCTGGGGGACAGACGCTTGGCTGACTCCAAATAAAGCAAATTCTTATGGTCGGTAATAATAGTAACCTGGTGAACCGACCCCTCCAAAAAGTGTCGCCATTCCTCAAAAGCCAACTTGATAGCCAACAACTCCCTGTTGCCGATATCATAGTTACGTTCGGCGGGCGACAGTTTCTTGGACAAATAGGCGCATGGACGCAACTCGCTCAAGGATGAGGCTTGAGACAGCACCGCCCCCACTCCAACCTCAGACGCATCGACTTCCACGGTAAATTGTTTCAATACATCCGGTTGCACCAGAATGGGAGCTGAAGCAAAACTGTTCTTCAGAAACTCGAATGCGCGCACAGCAGGCTCAGACCAGGCGGAGAAATCAGTGCCTTTTTTTGTCATGTCAGTGAGCGGTTTAGCAATGGTAGAAAAGTTTTTGATAAACTTTCTATAATAGTTAGAAAACCCAAGGAACCGCTGGAGCGCTTTTAGGTTATCAGGCCGTTCCCAACGCAGCACCGCTTGCACCTTAGCGGCGTCCATTTTAAACCCAGAAGCGGACACAATATAACCCAAGAAAGGCAACTCCTGAACCGAAAATACACATTTCTCCAATTTAGCATAGAGCTTATTCACTCTGAGTAGCTGTAACACCTGCCTAACATGCTCTAAATGAGTATCACTGTTGCATGAATAGATGAGAATGTCATCAAGGTACACAATAATGAATTTTCCCAGGACATGAGAGAACACATCATTTATGAAATGTTGAAATACAGCAGGCGCATTTATCAAACCAAATGGCACCACCAGATTTTCAAAATGACCCTCAGGAGTATTAAAAGCCGTTTTCCACTCATCCCCTTGACGGACTCTTATGAGGTTGTACGCCCCCCTGAGGTCAAGCTTAGAGAACCACCTAGCACCAGCCACCTGATTGAACAGATCGGGTATCAGGGTATGGGTCACGAACCGTAATCTGGTTTAACTCCCTGAAATCCAGACACGGGCGTAAACCACCATCTTTCTTCTTAACGAAGAAGAACCCTGCTGCCACAGGCGAGGACGAAGGCCTGATGTGCCCTTTGCTCAGACTCTCAGCGATGTAGTCTTTTAAGGCTTGCCTCTCAGGACCAGAGATGTTAAACATCCTAGCTTTCGGCAATTTTGCCCCTGGTTTTAACCTAATAGTGCAGTCATAGGGACGATGTGGTGGCAATTCTGAACAACCCTTCTCAGAAAACACATCTGCGAAATCCAGCAGAGACTCAGGAATACTAGGAGTCACAGCGGACACACACGTGGCCAGGCAATTCTCCTGGCAGAATCCGCTCCACTGGATGATGTCCTGGGTTTTCCAGTCAATCACCGGGTTGTGCATAGCCAGCCATGGAAAACCCAGAACCATTTGTGCAGGCAGATTACTGAGCACCCTACATGTAACTTGCTCCGAATGTAGGACCCCAATGTGGAGTTTAACCTCAGCCACAAACTCAGTAATCTCCCCCTGTGGGAGAGGAGCGGCATTGATGGTGACCACCCGGATAGGATGAAGCAGTTTTTTGATCCTGAAACCGGCTGTGTGCGCAAACTCCTCATCAATAAGATTAGTGGCAGAACCACTATCCACAAACACAGTGATTGGCAGCTCTCTGCCAGCGACCATAACTTTGGCAGGGAGCATGCATTGAGAAACCACAATGGAGGATATGCATAAGTTCAGATTGGCCTCCTCCACACCCTCTGAGCTTAGTAGTTTTTCCGCCGTTGCACTTTTCTTAGATAGCAGAGGACAAGTATTAACATAATGACCAGTTTTACCACAGCAAAAACGAGACTCCTGCTTCTCTAGAATCCGCTATGAGTCTTGTTATCCGCATTGAGAACCCAAAAGAAAGTATTACTGCAAAAACTCGCACACCAATAATACTATAAAGAGTATAAAAAATACAAAGCTGATTTTATTGAACACTGCAAACACATCATAGACAATAAAAACATAATTAAAAAATTACACCATCCAAAGATATACAGGCCATAGAGATCAATAGCAATATACAATATGACTCCCACAAATGCCAACCCCCATCAAAATACAACCTGATGCGAAGCCTGCTTGTCAGGCGATACGCGTAGGCATCACCCTATATCAGGTTGTATTTTGATGGGGGGTTTCCTCCTTCTATATCTTTGGGATCTAGCGTCATGTTTTACTGCATGATTTAACTTCTTTTTCTCCCCTCCCTTCCCCTTTCCTGGCGTGTTCTTATATTATCCTTGGGCAGCAGCTTTATATATGCCCCACATGGTTTGTGTGGTCATTAGTGCATTATATGCTGCATGGTCTTTATATATTCTTATTCTCCATGAGCCACTAGGATTGGGGGTTGGCATTTGTGGGAGTCATATTGTATATTGCTATTGATCTCTATGGCCTGTATATCTTTGGATGGTGTAATTTTTTAATTATTTTTTAATTATGTTTTTATTGTCTATGATGTGTTTGCAGTGTTCAATAAAATCAGCTTTGTATTTTTTATACTCTTTATAGTATTATTGGTGTGCGAGTTTTTGCAGTAATACTTTCTTTTGGGTTCTCAATGCGGATAACAAGACTCATAGCGGATTCTAGAGAAGCAGGAGTCTCGTACATCAGAAGGGCTTTTTTAACCCTTCCTGAAACCCCATGAACAAACTGACTCCGCAGCGCGGGATCATTCCACTGTGTATCTACCGTCCAGCGGTGAAATTCAGAACAGTAATCCTCCGCCATACGCTCCCCCCTGGTGGATAGCGCAAATTTTAGATTCTGCTAGACCCATTCTGTCAGGATCCTCATAAATGAGTCCAAGAGCAGAAAAAAAACTCTCCATGAGTTATATGCAGCAGAATCAGATGGTAAAGAAAACGCCCATGCTTGAGGATCCCCATTCAGTAATGACAACACCAGGCCCACACGCTGAGCCTCATTACCTGAGGAGATCGGGCGCATACGAAAATATAGTTTACAAGATTCACGAAAAGTAACAAATTTACTGCGTTCCCCAGCAAACCTTTCAGGTAAAGGAAACTTTGGCTCAGCAACTCTGCCTGCAGATTCAGCTTGCACATTAGATACTACTAGACCCTGTTGCTGAACTGCCCCCTTCAGCTCAGTGACCTGCAGGGACAGCGCCTCCAACTGGCGGGTTATGGAAGTCATGGGATCCATGGAATACAAAAAATATGGCCGATTATAATGTCTCGGGGGTACTGGGTAGACTACAGCTGATTACCCGGGCCCCTGCAATATCCCTCAAACTAGGGAAACCCTGTCTGTCCCTCTCCCAGAGTTTACACTGAAGGTGTGCATGTCTGGGCCGCCAGGCCTGACCCTGAGTCCTGTTTCAGTACTAAGCTGAAACCTCCACCCGCCACCCAGTGATAAGACCTCTCACCAACCCCTACAGAAAGCACAGACAGGGAAAACTAAAAAATGCACCACGCCGCAGACACACAGGAAAACACTATAATGTGCACAGGGCAAAACAATACAAACATAGGAAGGAGAAATATAACGAAGGATAATACACCACCAGATACGATATTTCCTCTCCTAGACCACCACTCCAGACCAAGATCACCAGGCACAAGACACAAGCTATAATCGGCAACGCCCAAAGCCCAGCAAAACTATTTAAAGGCAATGGGTGTGACTAAGCCTCCAACCCGAGTACCAGCCAGATTAACCCCGGACAATCTGGATCAATCTAGCCGGCGCCACTGAGCATATAGTGGACGAATGAGGAATTACCGCTGTCTGTCGGATGCCCTAGTGTGAACAGCGTCCGACATGACACTACCTCTTGAAGCTCATCAAGAGAATGCCAAGAGTGTGCAAAGCAGTCATCAAAGCAAAAGGTGGCTATTTTGAAGAACCTAGAATATAAGACATAACAAAAAAGTGTGAAACAACTGAAATTAAGTATATAATTCCACATGTGTTAATTCATAGTTTTTAGTTTTGATGCCTTCAGTGTCAATGTACAATTTTCATAGTCATTAAAACACAGAAAAATCTTTAAATGAGAAAGTGTGTCCAAACATTTGGTCTGTACTGTATATCTATAGTATATATCTCTATGCCAGAGGAATAAGAATTATATATATATATATATATATATATATATATAAATATATATGAAGACGAAAAGCAGCATAGGCAGATAGTGTTCCTGGGTCCAGTGCCTCCAAGGCAAAGACCAAACCTTCATATGCAGACAGAAAAACGAAGGCAGCACACCAGTTCAGGTTGAAAAAATGGGACTATTTAATTGCCCAGAATGGCTTGAGAAAGGCTCACAATCATGAGCTGAAACGTTGCCATTTTGGGCAACTAAATATTCACATTTTTCTTCCTGAACTGGTGTGCTGCCTTTGTTCTTTTGTCTGTCTGTATGTATGTGTGTGTATATATATATATATATATATATATATATATATATAAAATTTTCCTTATTATTGAAAGAAAAGCACAGTTTTTTCCAATGAAGCTAACATTAAATGATTCAGAAATACACTTTGTACATTGTTAATGTGGTAAATGACTATTGTAGTTGCAAGCGTCTGGTTTGTAATGCAATATCTTCACAGGTGTATAGAGGCCCATTTCCAACAACCATCACTCCAGTGTTCTTATGGTACTTTGTGTTTGCTAACTCTGTAAGAAGGCTAATGGATGGTTAGAATACTCTTGAAAACCCTTGTGCAAGTATGTTAGCACAGCTGAAAGCAGTTTGGCTGATTAGAGAACCTATAAACCTGACCTTCCTTTGAGCTAGTTGAGAATCTGGAGCATTACATTTTTTGGTTCCATGAAACGCTCAAAATGGCCAGAAAAAAAGAACTTTCATGTGAAACTTGACAGTCTATTCTTGTTCTTAGAAATGAAGGCTATTCCATGCGAGAAATTGACAAGAACTGAAGATTTCCTACAACGGTGTGAAACAAGTACCAAACCACCATGGATAGGAAATCACCAGATCATCTATGAGCCTGGGAATAGTTAAAAAAAAATAGGCCTTTATTTATAAAGTTGGCAACAATTACATGCAACAATAATAAAATATTTTATGCCGATAAAAATATATATATTCATATAGCTTATTCACGAGGTCAGGAAATGAACATGCTCAGTAACGGTGTGTACTACTCCCTTCAGAGGAGAGAACAAACAGGCTCTAACCCAGAGGTATATCTAGCCTTTCCTGCACCCTGGGCAAAGGATCAGTTTGGCGCCCCCCCAACCTCCCCCCCAAACCTCTCCCATTTGAACCTTAACTCTATTGAAACTGTATGACCAAGCCAAGGTACATTCCTGAATTCCCATAATGTTAAAATAGATACCAATAAAAGTAAGATTAATTGAGACATCAGTAGGTTAAGTGTTTTTGAATATCCATATTGAATCAGGAGCCCCACATAATCCTACATAAAGGTTAATAATGGCCCCATAGGATGCTCCATAGACACATTTGCCCAATATAGTGCCGCAGAAACGTTGATTATGGCCCCATAAGATGCTCCATAAAGATATTTGCGCCATATAGTGCTGCAGAAAAGTTGATTATGACCCCATAAGATGCTCCATAGAGACATTTGCCCCGTATAGTGCTGCAGAAATGTTGATTATGGCCCAATAAGATGCTCCATAAAGATATTTGCACCATATAGTGCTGCACAAACGTTATGGCCCCATAAGATGCTCTATACAGACACTTGCCCCATAAAGTGCTGCACAAATGTTATGGCCCCATAAGATGCTCTATACAGACACTTGCCCCATATAGTGCTGCACAAATGTTATGGCCCCATAAGATGCTCTATACAGACACTTGCCCCATATAGTGCTGCACAAACGTTATGGCCCCATGAGATGCTCTATACAGACACTTGCTCCATATAGTGCTGCACAAATGATATGGCCCCATAAGATGCTCTACACAGACACTTGCCCCATTATAGTGCTGCACAAATGTTATGGCCCCATAAGATGCTCCATACAGACACTTGCTAATTTGGTGATGTCATATTGGGAGGAGTTGTTTCTGTACTCTAATGACAATCCGTTTTTGTTGGACATCTTTTGGTATGGCAGATACATCGACGATATGCTCCTCATCTGGAGTGGTGATGTATCTGCCATGCCAAAATTCTTGCGTTATCTCAACACTAATGAATTTAATCTTTGCTTCACCTACAAAGTTGATCCTCATATGATTTCCTTTTTGGATTTGAATCTACGTGGTGTTGCGGGTGATGTCATTACCACCTCTACATACTGTAAACCACTGTCAGGCAATAGCATCTTACATGCCTCTAGTAGTCATCCTAGACATACTATTAAATCCATACCGGTTGGTGAATTAACTAGGATCACTAGAAACTGTAATAATGCTGGTATTCTTAAACAAGAAATTGATTCATGTTGTGATAGACTTGAAAAGAGGGGTTATTCTAATTGGTCTCTTGATAGAGCAAGAAATATTGTAAAGCGTAAAAAGCAAAGCGATATGTATCTGCCAAGAGATGCAACAAATGGTAGCAATGAGAATCGAAAAATATTTTGTTCCATCAAATACAGTCCCCAATACAATAGTATTAAGTCTCTTATTTTAAAAAACATCCCAATCTTATATGAAGATGAGACTTTATCCACTATTTTGGCGTCAGGCTGTCAAGTGGTCGCAAAAAAAGCCACCACCTTATCTGACATCCTTTCTCCTAGTTTTTTTAATCCTGGTAATACCTCTCGTACCTGGCTACATCATACTGGTGAAGCGCCCCCACACCGCCGCAGGGCCGAGGGGTACCCGGAGCCGGGCCTCTGGGTCTCAGTCCTGGGGTTGTCACGGTGGCTAGACCCGGTCCGTGGCCCTGCCTGTCAGTGGGGGACGTCCGGTGCAATAAGTCGTGTTGTAACGGTGCAGTTGTGGGGTGCAGGTCGCGGTAAATAACGAGGACACCAGGTTGCAGTCTCTTTACCTCTTTACTGGAGATCTCTGAGTCCTCAGTCCAGAATACGGTTCACCAGGCTGCGCAAGTCCGGCCGGTCCAATGGCACTTCCAGAGTTCTCTTCACAGGTGGAAATCGGTGCCTTCCTTCTTAGCGCTATGTGTTGCAGTCCTCCCCTGCTGTGCTTACGGAAAGTACCCCACAACTGTTGTGTCTGTTTCTTAAGTTCCCTCACAACTCGATTAAATGATGTTCTTCTAATCGTCCGTCCCTCCCTGATGTTACGGTTAGAACGGCACCCGTTTGTCGGGTAGGCCTGGAGTTCTTCCGGGACCCTAGAGACGCCCCTCTCCCGCAATTGCCTCCCAAGACTTCATAGGTGATATGTGTTAGACAGCCCGCCTTAAACTGACTGTCCTGCCGCTGTTTAGAGTATTGCTTGAAGCTGAATGTTATAATACTCCCTCGGCGTTCCGGCCACCGGTAGTGCGCCTCAGTAGGGTGTTGCTTCGGTCTTACAGCACGACCCCTACTGGAATTCTCCTATTGCTTGATCTCGTTTCTCACTCAGCACAATCTATCTCGCTTCTAGTCCTTTCTTAGGGCACCGCCGCTATTCTGAGCAGGCACGGTCCCGTTACGTTCTTTCCAATGCCAAGCCTCTGCCAGGATCCCACCCCTGGCAGAGACCCTACTGTCTCTTCCTCCACAACACCCTCTGCCACAAGGTGTTGCTTCGTTCAATCCAGTCAGCTTTCTGATCTAACTTCCTGCCTGACCCCCGGTTTACCCACTATGGTGGGGAGTGGCCTAATGAATAGCACCCTTAGCTCCCCCCGGAGGCCCTGCTGTGAAATGTATTGGTGTCTGTGATACCTGATCAGATGAACTCCTTCAGTGCCATCGAACGCACCATGGCTCCCCATAGTGGCGGAGCCACAGTACTGCAACGACCAGGACTCTGGGGCGCTGCACTCCCCCCTGGTTAAACACAGTACTCCGGGACTGGGAAGAAAACAACAATACAAGTTAGCAAAAAGACATACAATTTTGTTGAGTGCAAAACAATAAGTATACTTGAACAGGCTTCCCTTTATGGGAGGTGAGGACACTTTAACGTTACAAACATAATTAAATATCATAGCAACATGCTATAATTAGCTTTTCTTACCCAACCGGGTATTCTACTAAGTGCAAACATTATTAACCAATAATTTAACTTTGCCTTTAAGGATATACACTCTTAATCCGCTAAAGACCTTCCTATAATCACATTATAAGGTATTTTAACTTTTCATTCTCCTACTTCGAACCTGCAGGACCGCCTGTCCCTATGGCACCAGACCTACTGCCTCTCCTTTCTTTTACAGGACCGCCCCGTTCAGCCAGGGCCTACTGCCTTTCTCTACTATACATGGTATAGACATAACATTCCTTTCAATTAGAGAACATGGAGCCGGCTCTACTTGGCTCCTATTAGGACTCACTCACTAACCCCTACGGGTCCACTTTCTGTCCTTAGTAACACATTTCTAACTTTCTATGGGGACTCAGGGTTTACCTTCTATCCTCACCTTCATTATTACTTTCTTACTTTCACTTAAGCAGAACTCTAAATCTACCCCTACGGGCTTTCTGCATCTTTCTTTTTCAAAGAACATTATCTAGGTTTCACATTTTAAACAAATTGAACACACATAACTTTCCTGTATGCAAAGCAGTTACATTTCTTTCAGAGCATCATCATCAGCATTTCTTCACATTTAACTAGTTAAAACACATACAACTTTTCTCATTCCAACATTACCATGGCATTACTGTTCTTAAAACAGTATCTCTCGTAAGTACGCTGTTGGACATCCCCTTTAAAAGAGGATCAAGTCTTTCTGAGGTAGCTCGTCTTCTCAGCCTACCAGTCTTTGTTCAGCAAAGGTTCCAGAACGGTATCTTCGCAAAGAGTCTTTAAATAAAACCAGTAGGAAGCGCCTTTAATAAGGTGCAAACTATTTACAAGAAAGTTTGTATCACGCACAGTCCATGATTACAGCAGTTTGTAAAACTCGTGCAAAACTGTAGAAAAACAAACAATAAGGATCCCAGGTCAACTAAGGGATCCATAAATTGTTAACCCTGGACGGGTTTAGCAGCAAACAGTAAACAAACAGTTAAAAGGAGAACTATTTACATTTTCAAAAGAAACAGTAAAACCTTACTGTGGTGAAGCGGAAGGTGGTCTCCTATCCGGCCTCACCAGGCCAACAGATCGCACTGGTGAGCCAGGACGCCGTTCCGGTCCCAGCAGTGATAAAATCCCTCGCCGGGAGGCCCTTCTTACTGGCAGGCGCACACGTTCCTCCGGGGCACGGCGGGGTCGGGTTTCTTGTGGTTCCGCGGGGCCGGGCTCCGCTGCTTTTCCCTTGGGATCACCTTCTTCCGGTGCTTCAGCAGCAGCCTGAAGGGCGATGCACCGCTGAACACCTCGCGCCACCCAGCCAGCTTCTCCCGTAGCCCTCCTCCATCGGGTGTACGTCACCGCATCACCTGGCTCCAGGTCGCGGGGAAATCTTCCGCTGCAGGGCTCCACTTCTTCCCGTTCCACGTGGATTTGCAGCGGCTCCCCAATCTCCTGGATGACCCCGCGTCCATGTTGAGGGTTGAAAGAGACCACCACACCCCAATGAGACAAGGGGGGCTCCGCAACGGCGGTTAAATCGATCTGGGCTGCCGGTTGTGGTCGGTTCCGCCATGCAGCCATCAAGCGCCGCAGGTGCTCAGCCTCTGGCAGGATCTTCATGCCCGGTGCCTGCAGCGTACCTTCAGCCGCGGCCGGGTGGGAAGGAGCAGGGGACACCGGAGATAGGTGGACTTCCGTGGGCCGACCCAGCCGAGCAAGCACGCGGGCATCGACCTCCATGCGGTGCGCTATCTGGCGGGCCTCGGCTGCGGCTACACACTCCTCCGATGGTGGCAAGGGGGGTCGGCCCATTGGTAGCTCCGTGAGGGTCAGTCCCCACAACGCTGGTGCATCTGAGGCTGTGTCAGACGGTGCAGCCTCAGGCTGAATCGGATCAGTCCCCCGCGGGATTCTTGGTGTCGCCATCTTTGCTCCTTCTGCGGTGTCTTCTTCCCGCGGTCTCTTTCGTGGGTGGCCCCGTCCCCATGGTCTCCACCCTCCGACCAGGATCAGGAGGCGGACCTCGGCTGTTGACGGGCACGTCCTCAGGACACAGAAATACTTAGACTGGGCGGCCATTGCTGTTCGCGCTCTCCAGCTTGCCTACGCCCCCTTCACGCCCCTCTTCTCTTCCTGCGCTCTCCTCAGCGCTACAATGGCGGCGGAGTTTGGCGGCAAATGGCACAACACACAGTCCTCTCAATAAAGTACAGTCCAAGCACAACAAATCACAGTCTCTAGGCACACATGACCTGATTCTTCAGGCTTAAGTAGATCCTGTTCGTGACGCCAAGTTTGAAGCGCCCCCACACCGCCGCAGGGCCGAGGGGTACCCGGAGCCGGGCCTCTGGGTCTCAGTCCTGGGGTTGTCACGGTGGCTAGACCCGGTCCGTGGCCCTGCCTGTCAGTGGGGGACGTCCGGTGCAATAAGTCGTGTTGTAACGGTGCAGTTGTGGGGTGCAGGTCGCGGTAAATAACGAGGACACCAGGTTGCAGTCTCTTTACCTCTTTACTGGAGATCTCTGAGTCCTCAGTCCAGAATACGGTTCACCAGGCTGCGCAAGTCCGGCCGGTCCAATGGCACTTCCAGAGTTCTCTTCACAGGTGGAAATCGGTGCCTTCCTTCTTAGCGCTATGTGTTGCAGTCCTCCCCTGCTGTGCTTACGGAAAGTACCCCACAACTGTTGTGTCTGTTTCTTAAGTTCCCTCACAACTCGATTAAATGATGTTCTTCTAATCGTCCGTCCCTCCCTGATGTTACGGTTAGAACGGCACCCGTTTGTCGGGTAGGCCTGGAGTTCTTCCGGGACCCTAGAGACGCCCCTCTCCCGCAATTGCCTCCCAAGACTTCATAGGTGATATGTGTTAGACAGCCCGCCTTAAACTGACTGTCCTGTCGCTGTTTAGAGTATTGCTTGAAGCTGAATGTTATAATACTCCCTCGGCGTTCCGGCCACCGGTAGTGCGCCTCAGTAGGGTGTTGCTTCGGTCTTACAGCACGACCCCTACTGGAATTCTCCTATTGCTTGATCTCGTTTCTCACTCAGCACAATCTATCTCGCCACTAGTCCTTTCTTAGGGCACCGCCGCTATTCTGAGCAGGCACGGTCCCGTTACGTTCTTTCCAATGCCAAGCCTCTGCCAGGATCCCACCCCTGGCAGAGACCCTACTGTCTCTTCCTCCACAACACCCTCTGCCACAAGGTGTTGCTTCGTTCAATCCAGTCAGCTTTCTGATCTAACTTCCTGCCTGACCCCCGGTTTACCCACTATGGTGGGGAGTGGCCTAATGAATAGCACCCTTAGCTCCCCCCGGAGGCCCTGCTGTGAAATGTATTGGTGTCTGTGATACCTGATCAGATGAACTCCTTCAGTGCCATCGAACGCACCATGGCTCCCCATAGTGGCGGAGCCACAGTACTGCAACGACCAGGACTCTGGGGCGCTGCACTGGCTTTTATCGTTGCTGTGCTTCTAGATGCCGAACATGTGCGCATTCTGTTATTGCACATTCTTTTTATGACAGTGGCAATAGACAGGAATTTAAAATACAGCAGTTTATTAACTGCAATAGTAAAAATGTAGTATATATGATCACATGTACAAAATGCAATCTGAGTTACATAGGATGCACTATTCGTATGCTTAAACTCGTATTTCTGAGCACATCACTGACATTCTTCTTTCTACTAATAGCAATCACTCCATGTCTCATGCATCTAAGCATTTTGTCACCTGCCATCAAGGGAACACAGACTTCCTTTGGATTATCGGCATTGAGAGACTTGCGATGTCAGCCAGAGGAGGAGACTTCAAAAGACGCTTAATGACGCGTGAAGCCTATTGGATGTTCTGTCTGAACACTTGCCATCCTGCGGGCTTAAATGCTCGCAAAGAAATCATGTTTCACTATTAGGTCATTACTTTTGTATATTTTTTAAATGTTTTTTCTTGTGTATTTGTATGTCTACACTATTTTTTCTTCTATGGACTTATATATGTGTCAGGTGATAGGCTCATTCACTCTGATTGGTTACGGCTGGTATTTAACCCTGCTGTGATGCATATGGAGCAGCTTTGAAAAAGAACACACTGTTCGAAACGCGTAGTCTGCTGCTACTCATTTTCCTGTCTACCATGTTCTTGGACTTTGTATTTTATTTTCAATAAATTTGATTAGTTTTGGAAGCTGGATTTTTCACCTTTTTTTTGCTCTACTATTCCACGTGATGACTGCACGGTATCTGGGCTTCCCCACAACACATGCCTAGCAGGTGAGCTGGTTTTGATTTTTTTCCTTTTGACTTGCCCCATATAGTGCTGCACAAACGTTAAGGCCCCATAAGATGCTCCATACAGACACTTGCGCCATATAGTGCTGCACAAACGTTATGGCCCCGTAAGATGCTCTATACAGACACTTGCCCCATATAGTGCTGCACAAATGTTATGGCCCCATAAGATGCCCCATACAGACACTTGCCCCATTTGCTGTTGCTGCGAAAAAATCACATACTCACCTCTCCGTTGCTCAGGCCCCCTGCACTTTCAATATTCACCTGCTCCTCGTTCCAGCCGCCGCTCCATCTTTAGCACTGACATTCAGACAGAGGGCGCGCACTAACTACGTCACCACATCCTCTGACCTCAGTGTCACTGCTGAAGACGGAGCGGCACCGGAACGGGGAGCAGGTGAATATTGCGCAGCGCTCCCCTCCCCGTTATACTCACCTGCTCCTGGCGCTATGCAGTCCCTGCTTCCCTGGCGCCGGCAGCTTCTTCCTGTACGGAGCGGTCACTGTTACCGCTCATTACAGTAATGAATATGTGGCTCCACCCCTATGGGAGGTGGAGCCGCATATTCATTACTGTAATGAGCGGTACCATGTGACCGCTCAGTACAGGACGAGGAGCCTCCTTGGACCGCCGCATTATCAGGTATCCCGCTGGCGCCCCCTGTCGGCTGCGCCCGGGGCACATGCCCCGGCTGCCCCCCCTGGACACGCCACTGCTCTAACCAGAGTAGAAAGAGAAGTGGGAGGCCCCGTTGCACAACTGAGCAACAAGACAAGTACATCAGAGTCTGTAGTTTGAGAAATCGACGCCTCACAGGTCCTCAAGTGGCGGCTTCATTAAATAGTACACGCAAAACGCCAGTGTCAACCTCTACAGTGAAGAGGCGACTCCGGGATGCTGGCCTTTAGGGCATAGTGGCAAAAAAAAGCCATATCTGAGACTGGCTAATAAAAGGAAAAGATTAATATGGGTGTCATGGTTCTCAATGGCAAGAGAACGTAATAAAGCATACAAAAGGACTAGCTCTTGGAAGATGGGAACTCGAGCTGACCATGAGCTAAACCTACCGCACAACTAACAGTGGCCGGGTAGCGTGCCTACGTTTTATCCCTAGACGCCCAGCACCAGCCGGAGAACTGACTGACCCTAGCAGAGGAAAATACAGACCTGGCTTACCTCTAGAGAAATTTTCCCCAAAAGGCAGACAGTAGCCCCCACATATATTGGCGGTGATTTTAGAGGAAATTGACATACGAAGCATGAAGATAGGTTTAGCAAATTGAGGTCCGCTTACTAGATAGTAGGAAGACAGAAAAGGGAACTTCACGGTCAGCTGAAAACCCTTTCAAAATACCATCCTGAAATTACTTTAAGACTCTAATATCAACTCATGACACCAGAGTGGCAATTTCAGCTCACAAGAGCTTCCAGCCTCAGAAATATTCAATCACAGAGAACTGGAACAAAAATGCAAAACAAACTTAGGACAACAAGTCCAACTTAGCTGATAGTTGTCTAGGAGCAGGAACATGCAACAGAAAGGCTTCTGGTAACATTGTTGGCCGGCATAGAAATGACTGAGGAGCAAGGCTAAATAGAAAACTCCCACATCCAGATGGAAAACAGGTGAACAGAGGAGATGAAGCACACAAGTACAGTACCACCAGAAACCACCGGGGGAGCCCAGAAACCAAATTCACAACAGTACCCCCCCCTCAAGGAGGGGGCACCGAACCCTCACCAGAACCACCAGGGCGATCAGGATGAGCCCTATGAAAGGCACGGACCAAATCGGAGGCATGAACATCAGAGGCTGTCACCCAAGAGTTATCCTCCTGACCATAGCCCTTCCACTTGACCAGATACTGAAGTCTCCGTCTGGAAACACGGGAGTCCAAGATCTTCTCGACAACGTACTCCAACTCACCCTCAACCAACACCGGAGCAGGAGGCTCCACGGAAGGCACAACCGGTACCTCATACCTGCGCAACAATGACCGATGGAAGACATTATGAATAGAAAAAGATGCAGGGAGGTCCAAACGAAAGGACACAGGGTTAAGAATCTCCAATATCTTGTACGGGCCGATGAACCGAGGCTTAAACTTAGGAGAAGAAACCTTCATAGGGACAAAACGAGAAGATAACCACACCAAGTCCCCAACACAAAGACGAGGACCAACACGACGGCGGCAGTTGGCAAACTGCTGAGTCTTCTCCTGGGACAACTTCAAATTGTCCACCACATGCCCCCAAATCTGATGCAACCTCTCCACCACAGCATCCACTCCAGGACAATCCGAAGACTCCACCTGACCGGAAGAGAAACGAGGATGAAACCCCGAATTACAGAAGAAAGGAGAAACCAAGGTGGCAGAACTAGCCCGATTATTGAGGGCAAACTCCGCCAAGGGCAAAAAGGCAACCCAATCATCCTGATCCGCAGACACAAAACACCTCAAATAAGTCTCCAAGGTCTGATTAGTTCGCTCGGTCTGGCCATTAGTCTGAGGATGGAAAGCAGAAGAAAAAGACAAATCAATGCCCATCCTAGCACAGAACGCTCGCCAAAATCTAGACACGAATTGGGTTCCCCTGTCAGAAACGATATTCTCCGGAATACCATGCAAGCGCACCACATTTTGAAAAAACAGAGGAACCAGCTCGGATGAGGAAGGCAATTTGGGCAAGGGAACCAAATGGACCATCTTAGAGAAACGGTCACACACCACCCAGATGACAGACATCTTCTGAGAAACAGGGAGATCAGAAATAAAATCCATGGAGATGTGAGTCCAAGGCCTCTTCGGAATAGGCAAGGGTAACAACAATCCACTAGCCCGAGAACAACAAGGCTTGGCCCGAGCACAAACATCACAAGACTGCACAAAACCTCGCACATCTCGCGACAGGGAAGGCCACCAGAAGGACCTAGCCACCAAATCCCTGGTACCAAAGATTCCAGGATGACCTGCTAACGCAGAAGAATGGACCTCCGAGATGACTCTACTGGTCCAATCATCAGGAACAAACATTCTACCAGGCGGGCAACGATCAGGTCTATTCGCCTGAAACTCCTGCAAGACCCGTCGCAAGTCTGGGGAAACAGCAGATAATATCACTCCATCCTTAAGGATACCTGTAGGTTCAGAATTACCAGGGGAATCAGGCTCAAAACTCCTAGAAAGGGCATCCGCCTTCACATTTTTAGAACCTGGTAGGTAAGAAACCACAAAATTAAACCGAGAGAAAAATAACGACCAGCGCGCCTGTCTAGGATTCAGGCGCCTGGCAGACTCAAGATGAATCAAATTCTTGTGGTCGGTCAATACCACCACCTGATGTCTAGCCCCCTCAAGCCAATGACGCCACTCCTCAAAAGCCCACTTCATAGCCAAGAGCTCCCGATTACCAACATCATAATTTCGCTCAGCGGGCGAAAATTTACGAGAAAAGAACGCACAAGGTCTCATCACGGAGCAGTCGGAACTTTTCTGCGACAAAACCGCCCCAGCTCCGATTTCTGAAGCGTCAACCTCAACCTGAAAAGGAAGAGTAACATCAGGCTGACGCAATACAGGGGCGGAAGAAAAGCGGCGCTTAAGCTCCCGAAAGGCCTCCACAGCAGCAGGGGACCAATCAGCAACATCAGCA
Source organism: Ranitomeya variabilis (assembly GCF_051348905.1). Taxonomy (NCBI): domain Eukaryota; kingdom Metazoa; phylum Chordata; class Amphibia; order Anura; family Dendrobatidae; genus Ranitomeya; species Ranitomeya variabilis. The sequence continues at coordinate 545,334,705 of NC_135234.1, forward strand.
CCCTTCTTAGTCAAATCAGTCAACGGTTTAGCAACATCAGAAAAACCAGTTATAAATCGACGATAAAAATTAGCAAAGCCCAAAAACTTCTGAAGACTCTTAAGAGAAGAGGGTTGCGTCCAATCGCAAATAGCCTGAACCTTGACAGGGTCCATCTCAATGGAAGAGGGGGAAAAAATATACCCCAAAAACGAAATCTTTTGAACCCCAAAAACGCACTTAGAACCCTTTACACACAAGGAATTAGAGCGCAAAACCTGAAAAACCCTGCTGACCTGTTGGACATGAGAGTCCCAGTCATCCGAAAAAATCAAAATATCATCAAGATACACAATCAAAAATTTATCCAAATAATCACGGAAAATGTCATGCATAAAGGACTGAAAGACTGAAGGGGCATTTGAAAGACCAAAAGGCATTACTAAGTACTCAAAATGGCCCTCAGGCGTATTAAATGCGGTTTTCCACTCATCCCCCTGCTTAATTCGCACCAAATTATACGCCCCACGAAGATCAATCTTAGAGAACCACTTGGCCCCCTTTATTCGAGCAAACAAATCAGTAAGCAGTGGCAAAGGATACTGATATTTAACCGTGATTTTATTCAAAAGCCGATAATCAATACACGGCCTCAAAGAGCCATCTTTTTTAGCTACAAAGAAAAAACCGGCTCCTAAGGGAGATGACGAAGGACGAATATGTCCCTTTTCCAAGGACTCCTTAATGTATTCCCGCATAGCAGCATGTTCAGGCACAGATAGATTAAATAAACGACCCTTTGGAAACTTACTGCCCGGAATCAGATCTATAGTACAATCGCAATCTCTGTGCGGAGGTAGTGAACCAAGTTTAGGCTCCTCAAAAACGTCACGATAATCAGATAAAAATTCCGGAATCTCAGAGGGAATAGATGACGAAATGGAAACCAAAGGTACGTCCCCATGAGTCCCCTGACATCCCCAGCTTAACACAGACATTGCTTTCCAGTCGAGGACTGGGTTATGAGATTGCAGCCATGGCAATCCAAGCACCAACACATCATGTAGATTATACAACACAAGGAAGCGAATAATCTCCTGGTGATCCGGATTAATACGCATAGTTACTTGTGTCCAGTATTGTGGTTTGTTACTAGCCAATGGCGTGGAGTCAATACCCTTCAGAGGTATAGGAACTTCCAGAGGCTCTAAATCAAACCCACAGCGTTTGGCAAAGGACCAATCCATAAGACTCAAAGCGGCGCCAGAGTCGACATAGGCGTCCGCGGTAATGGACGATAAAGAGCAAATCAGGGTCACAGATAGAATAAACTTAGACTGTAAAATGCCAATTGAAACAGACTTATCAACCTTCTTAGTACGTTTAGAGCATGCTGATATAACATGAGTTGAATCACCACAATAGAAGCATAACCCATCTTTTCGCCTTAAATTCTGTCGTTCGCTTCTGGACAGAATTCTATCACATTGCATAATCTCTGGCGTCTTCTCAGTAGACACCGCCAAATGGTGCACAGGTTTGCGCTCCCGCAAACGCCGATCAATCTGAATAGCCATTGTCATGGACTCATTCAGACCTGTAGGCACAGGGAACCCCACCATAACATCTTTAATGGCATCAGAGAGACCCTCTCTGAATTTCGCCGCCAGGGCGCACTCATTCCACTGAGTAAGCACAGACCACTTACGAAATTTTTGGCAGTATATTTCAGCCTCATCTTGCCCTTGAAACAGGGCCATTAAGGCTTTTTCAGCCTGAATTTCTAAATGAGGTTCCTCATAAAGCAACCCCAAAGCCAGGAAAAACGCATCCACACTGAGCAACGCAGGATCCCCTGGTGCCAAAGCAAATGCCCAATCCTGAGGGTCGCCCCGGAGCAAGGAAATTACAATCCTGACCTGCTGTGCAGGATCTCCAGCGGAGCGAGATCTCAGAGACAAAAATAATTTACAATTATGTTTGAAATTCTGGAAGCGAGATCTATCCCCAGAGAAAAATTCAGGTAAAGGAATTCTAGGTTCAGATGTAGGAACATGAATAACGAAATCCTGTAAGCTTTGAACCTTCATAGCGAGATTATTCAAACCTGTAGCTAAACTCTGAGGATCCATATTAATCAGGTGAAATCAGAACCATTCAAGGATTAGAAGGAGAGAGAGACGAAGGCTGCAGTAAGCAGAGATGCTAGTGAATCAACTAATGAGCAAACTCAGGAAAAAAAAAAAAAAAAAAATCTCTGCAGACTTCTTTTCTCTCCTTTCTTCTGCCAATTATTTTAACTCTTGGCCGGCCAAACTGTCATGGTTCTCAATGGCAAGAGAACGTAATAAAGCATACAAAAGGACTAGCTCTTGGAAGATGGGAACTCGAGCTGACCATGAGCTAAACCTACCGCACAACTAACAGTGGCCGGGTAGCGTGCCTACGTTTTATCCCTAGACGCCCAGCGCCAGCCGGAGAACTGACTGACCCTAGCAGAGGAAAATACAGACCTGGCTTACCTCTAGAGAAATTTTCCCCAAAAGGCAGACAGTAGCCCCCACATATATTGGCGGTGATTTTAGAGGAAATTGACATACGAAGCATGAAGATAGGTTTAGCAAATTGAGGTCCGCTTACTAGATAGTAGGAAGACAGAAAAGGGAACTTCACGGTCAGCTGAAAACCCTTTCAAAATACCATCCTGAAATTACTTTAAGACTCTAATATCAACTCATGACACCAGAGTGGCAATTTCAGCTCACAAGAGCTTCCAGCCTCAGAAATATTCAATCACAGAGAACTGGAACAAAAATGCAAAACAAACTTAGGACAACAAGTCCAACTTAGCTGATAGTTGTCTAGGAGCAGGAACATGCAACAGAAAGGCTTCTGGTAACATTGTTGGCCGGCATAGAAATGACTGAGGAGCAAGGCTAAATAGAAAACTCCCACATCCAGATGGAAAACAGGTGAACAGAGGAGATGAAGCACACAAGTGCAGTACCACCAGAAACCACCGGGGGAGCCCAGAAACCAAATTCACAACATATGGGCAAAAGAACACAGACATTAGACAGAGAAAGAAAAAAGTGTTATCAACAGACAAATCCAAGTTTGAGGTGTTCGGATCACACAGAAGAACATTTGTGAGATACAGAACAACTGAAAAGATGCTGGAAGAGTGTCTGACTCCATCTGTCAAGCATTGTGGAGGTAATGTGATGGTCTAGGGTTGCTTTGGTGCTGGTAAAGTGAGAGATTTATACAAGGTAAAAGGGATGTTGAATAAGGAAGGCTATCATTCCATGTTGCAACGCCATGCCATACCCTGTGAACAGTGCTTGATTGGAGCCAATTTCATCCTACAACAGGGAAATGACCCAAAGCACACCTCCAAATTATGCACTATTTAGGGAATCAGCAGGCAGCTGGTATTCTATCTGTAATGGAGTGGCCAGCACAGTCACCAGATCTCAACACCATTGAGCTGTTGTGGGAGCAGGTTGACCGTATGGTACGCAAAAAGTGCCCATCAAGCCAAACCAACTTATGGAAGGGGCTTCTGGAAGCATAGGGTGAAATATCTCCAGATTACCTCAGCAAATTAACTGCTAGAATGCCAAAGGTCTGCAATGCTGGAATTGCTGCAAAGGGAGCATTCTTTGATGAAAGCAAAGTTTGAAGGAGAAAATTATTATTTCAAATAAAAATCTTTTTTTAGAACCTTATCAATGTCTGGACTAGATTTTAAATTCATTTGGCAACTCATTTGATTAATAAAAGTATGAGTTTTCATGGAAAACACAAAATTGTCTGGATGACCCTATACTGTAGTGTGTGTATATATCTATATATATAATTGTCTAAGGGTTTTTCTGTCTGTCTGTCTGTCTGTCTGTCCTGGAAATCCCACGTCTCTGATTGGTCGAGGCCGCCAGGCCTCGACCAATCAGCGACGGGCACAGTCTGCCGCGAATTCGCCTCGACCAATCAGCAACGGGCACAGTATCGATGTAGATGTCATAATGGTTGCCATGGCGACGATGATGTCATAAAGTTTGCCTCGACCAATCAGCGACGGGCACAGTCTGCCGCGAATTCTGGAATCATCATTGTCCATATACTACGGGGACATGCATATTCTAGAAAACCCAATGCATTAGAATCGGGCCACAGTCTAGTATATATATACACTCACCGGCCACTTTATTAGGTACACCATGCTAGTAACGGGTTGGACCCCTTTTGCCTTCAGAACTGCCTCAATTCTTCGTGGCATAGATTCAACAAGGTGCTGGAAGCATTCCTCAGAGATTTTGGTCCATATTGACATGATGGCATCACACAGTTGCCGCAGATTTGTCGGCTGCACATCCCAAAGATGCTCCATACAAGGCAGGATGGATCCATGCTTTCATGTTGTTTACGCCAAATTCTGACCCTACCATCCGAATGTCGCAGCAGAAATCGAGACTCATCAGACCAAGCAACGTTTTTCCAATCTTCTACTGTCCAATTTCGATGAGCTTGTACAAATTGTAGCCTCAGTTTCCTGTTCTTAGCTGAAAGGAGTGGTACCCGGTGTGGTCTTCTGCTGCTGTAGCCCATCTGCCTCAAAGTTCGACGCACTGTGCGTTCAGAGATGCTCTTAGGCCTACCTTGGTTGTAACGGGTGGCGATTTGAGTCACTGTTGCCTTTCTATCAGCTCGAACCAGTCTGCCCATTCTCCTCTGACCTCTGGCATCAACAAGGCATTTCCGCCCACAGAACTGCCGCTCACTGGATTTTTTTTCTTTTTCGGACCATTCTCTGTAAACCCTAGAGATGGTTGTGCGTGAAAATCCCAGTAGATCAGCAGTTTCTGAAATACTCAGACCAGCCCTTCTGGCACCAACAACCATGCCACGTTCAAAAGCACTCATATCACCTTTCTTCCCCATACTGATGCTCGGTTTGAACTGCAGGAGATTGTCTTGACCATGTCTACATGCCTAAATGCACTGAGTTGCCGCCATGTGATTGGCTGATTAGAAATTAAGTGTTAACAAGAAGTTGGACAGGTGTACCTAATAAAGTGGCCAGTGAGTGTATATATATATATATATATATATATATATATATATACTTGATGAAATTAATGTTAGCAACGTGCCTGTGCAATTAAACAATTAAAAGGAACCTGTCACCAGTTTTGTGAAATAGCAGCTAAAAATATCACCTTATGCAGCATCTGCTATGCATTCCCTAAATCCTTATATAACCCCGACTCCCCTCATATACTCCTGCAAACCTTTTTTAATTTCTCCCGCGCTGTATGGTAATCGTCTCAGTCCGGTCCAATGTTGGGCTTCTGCATCCCTCCCCCGCCTTCTGCTCGATGTCCTCCTGACATGGATAACGATCCACATCGCCATGCGACATCTCGCGCCTGCTCAGAAATATTGTGTTTCGCACCTGCGCAGTATGCTATGCGCTGACAAACGTAGTTCTAGTACATGAGCCGGATATACGTGTGTCGGCGCATGACACTTCTGGTTTTCAGCTTTGCCCGCAGTTGGGCAAAGCATACTGTGCAGATGCGAAACGCAATATTTCTGAGCAGGCGCGAGATGTTGCATGAAGTAGGATGGTGAGCAACAGCCAATGGAAGTGTTGTAGAGGGCCGAAACCATGCCCATCGAACCGGACTGAGAAGATTACCACACAACGCGGGAGAAATTAAAAAGGCTTTTCGTGAGCATATAAGGATATATAAGGATTTAGGGAATGCATAGCAGACGCTGCATAAGGTAATATTTTTAGCTGCTATTTCACAAAACTGGTGACAGGTTCTCTTTTAATATACAGTGGGGCAAAAAAGTATTTAGTCAGTCAGCAATAGTGCAAGTTCCACCACTTAAAAAGATGAGAGGCGTCTGTAATTTACATCATAGGTAGACCTCAACTATGGGAGACAAACTGAGAAAAAAAAATCCAGAAAATCACATTGTCTGTTTTTTTTAATCATTTTATTTGCATTTTATGGTGGAAAATAAATATTTTGTCAAAAACAAACAATCAAGATTTCTGGCTCTCCCAGACCTGTAACTTCTTCTTTAAGAGTCTCCTCTTTCCTCCACTCATTACCTGTAGTAATGGCACCTGTTTAAACTTGTTATCAGTATAAAAAGACACCTGTGCACACCCTCAAACAGTCAGACTCCAAACTCCACTATGGTGAAGACCAAAGAGCTGTCAAAGGACACCAGAAACAAAATTGTAGCCCTGCACCAGGCTGGGAAGACTGCATCTGCAATAGCCAACCAGCTTGGAGTGAAGAAATCAACAGTGGGAGCAATAATTAGAAAATGGAAGACATACAAGACCACTGATAATCTCCCTCGATCTGGGGCTCCACGCAAAATCCCACCCCGTGGGGTCAGAATGATCACAAGAACGGTGAGCAAAAATCCCAGAACCATGCGGGGGGACCTAGTGAATGAACTGCAGAGAGCTGGGACCAATGTAACAAGGCCTACCATAAGTAACACACTATGCCACCATGGACTCAGATCCTGCAGTGCCAGACGTGTCCCACTGCTTAAGCCAGTACATGTCCGGGCCCGTCTGAAGTTTGCTAGAGAGCATTTGGATGATCCAGAGGAGTTTTGGGAGAATGTCCTATGGTCTGATAAAACCAAACTGGAACTGTTTGGTAGAAACACAACTTGTCGTGTTTGGAGGAAAAAGAATACTGAGTTGCATCCATCAAACACCATACCTACTGTAAAGCATGGTGGTGGAAACATCATGCTTTGGGGCTGTTTCTCTGCCAAGGGGCCAGGATGACTGATCCGGGTACATGAAAGAATGAATGGGGCCATGTATCGTGAGATTTTGAGTGCAAACCTCCTTCCATCAGCAAGGGCATTGAAGTTGAAACGTGGCTGGGTCTTTCAACATGACAATGATCCAAAGCACACCGCCAGGGCAACGAAGGAGTGGCTTCGTAAGAAGCATTTCAAGGTCCTGGAGTGGCCTAGCCAGTCTCCAGATCTCAACCCTATAGAAAACCTTTGGAGGGAGTTGAAAGTCCGTGTTGCCAAGCGAAAAGCCAAAAACATCACTGCTCTAGAGGAGATCTGCATGGAGGAATGGGCCAAAATACCAACAACAGTGTGTGGCAACCTTGTGAAGACTTACAGAAAACGTTTGACCTCTGTCATTGCCAACAAAGGATTTATTACAAAGTATTGAGATGAAATTTTGTTTCTGACCAAATACTTATTTTCCACCATAAAATGCAAATAAAATGATAAAAAAACAGACATTGTGATTTTCTGGATTTTTTTTTCTCAGTTTGTCTCCCATAGTTGAGGTCTACCTATGATGTAAAGTACAGACGCCTCTCATCTTTTTAAGTGGTGGAACTTGCACTATTGCTGACTGACTAAATACTTTTTTGCCCCACTGTATAATGCAGATTACTTAGGTGTCAGGGACATACTCCATAACTATATCGGCTATATGTATTTCTATAATAAAGTGCCTGTGCAAAATAATCCTTTTGCCATATAAATGTGACTGCAGAGATTTAACGCATTGTTATTATTATTATTATAGCGCCATTTGTTCCATGGCGCTTTACATGTGAGTTCAATGGTTGTGGCTCAAGCCCAAGCACAGCTAATGAACATTTACCAAATTAATTACAGGAATACCTTGGTAGATGAATAGTGCAGCTTGAAGTGATATGTGTTCACTGCTACACGCATTTCAGCGTAGCTTTGTCAGGACGAAGGTACGTTGAAACATGTGTAGGGGTGGGCACATATCGAGCATAGGAACACCAGACGCCACCAACCATAAGCTACACAACTGGCAGTAATTGTAGGCAGAGAGACAGCTAAATAGCCAGGTAATCACTCTGGACAGGAGTCACATGGAAAAAACCCAGCATGACCCTGCCTCTGATTGGATGGCTGAGCTGTCCATCATCAGGCTGAGAGCTCAGCATACCCCTATCTTAGATTAGATGATTGAACTGTCACACACTGCATCCAGACACACCGATAGGAGGAATCGTGGCACTAAGGGTGCTAAGTAGTGCTGAGAATTCCGATACTGCAAAAATCGGGTATCGGACGATATTCGCGGTATCGGAATTCCGATACTGAGTTCCGATACTTTCTCAATATCGGATACCGGAATCGGAAGTTCCCATAATTCAATGAGCCAGTTTGATTTAATTCAGCCAATGAGGAATCCTAAGAAGTGTGGGCACATCCTGTTATGCATGTTAGGCATGTAAGTAAGGGCATGGCTGTGATTGGCTGCTGAAATGATGTCATGATGCACTATAAAAGCCGCTGTCGCCATTTTGGGTTCACTCTGCTGTGAATTCAGTTAGGGACAGTACGCTGCTGTTCTGACTGAGGGATAGTTTGAGATAGCGATTTGCTTCATTGTGCTTTACCCAGGCTAATTTAGCAACCGCTGTGTGAGAACCTTGTTTTTGCCTTGCAGCGCTGTTCATGGCTGTCTGCAAGGTCTCTGTGTGAGTTCAGCTCACTCTGTAGTCTGTTCTGCAGCCACAGCTGGTTGTAGTCAGCTCAGAGTGCATCACTGCCTGCTGCACATTTTTTCATTCCATCCATATCCTGCTAGATTGTGGAAAAACACTATATAGGAGTACATAGAGGAGCTTTTTTTGGCCTTGCAGCACCATTCACGGCAGTCTGCAAGGTCTCTGTGTGAGTTCAGCTCACGCTGTAGTCTGTTCTGCGAAAAAAACCAAAAAGTTAATAAAGTTCACCAAACACTCCACTTTACAGTTGTGTAGGCAACATTAGTTCATATTAAAGTGTAGTCCACACTTTATAAAATTAGTGTTTCTTATACCTGTTAGCAGCTGTTCAGGAATAAGAACACTAAGCCCTTAGTACTTTTCTGCCTATCTTTATCAATCTACCAAGATGAAGAAGGCAGGGAGTAAGGCACATGGTCGTGGGCGTGGAGTTTCTGCAGGGAGAGGACGTGGGGATTCTGTGCCTGCTGCGGGCACCGGTGACTCGTCATCATCCCCCAGTTTTAGCAGGGAACAATTCTTCATGCGCAGCTTTGTAGGAGCTCGCCGTACCCCACTGCTGCGGGATGAACAAATTGAAGCCGTTGTCAGATGGATGGCAGCTAACGCATCGACTTCAATTAGTGCCCCATCCTCTCAGGCACAGAGCATTGAAGAGCACCCATCTGTCTCTTCACCACCTGCCAAATTGCCCAGGCAGTTAGAGAGCCCTGTACAGCAGCCATCTCTACTTCTGTTCTCTGAATCTCTTGGCTTGGAAAGAGGGGGCCAGCCAAGCAGCATTCGAGAAATGGAAGAAGAGACAGTCTGCAATCATGCCCAACTGCTTTGTCTCTCTGAATATGAAGAGGCGGGTGGGCCAGTGCCAGAAGCAGTTGTTGGAAGAGGGTAGTGTAGATGATGAGGTCCTTGACCCATCATGGCGTGAGGTACAGGAAGGTGGTGGGAGCAGCTCTGAGGAAGAGATTCCCCGAACGGCCCAAAAAGGAGGGAGAGGGAGGGGGAAGACTGCGTTGCCTGTAGCCTCCACTTCGGCACCCATTAGGAGCCTGCCTCTTCCAAAAGCCAAAACGGGCGCTCCCAAGACTTGCAGTGCCTGGTCCTTTTTTGACACAGTTGCAGATGACATTTGCTTTGTCAAATGCAAGCTGGGCAATCAGAAAGTCAAAGGAGGGAAAAGTGTCAGCAACCTCAATACCACAAATATGTGGAAACATGTGCGGACCAAGCACGTGGTGGAGTTACAAAAACACACTGAAGACCTAGGCCAACCTACAGCGGCACCTACCACCTCTTCAGCTCGTGTTGTAGCCTCTTCCTCCAGCTCACACACAGCTGGTTCAGCTTCCTCACAGGATCGCCATGGAAGAACCTCTGGCACTGTTGTACAGAGACTCAGTGTAATTCCACCCACAGCACCACGTTCCCTGTCATCCTCACATTCCCAGCCCAGTCTACAGCCATTGGTAGCACAGGCATGGGAGAAAAGGCGGCCATTCTCGGCAAACCACCCCCCGAGCACAGGCTCTGAATATTGGCATTGCAAAACTACTGTCCCTTGAAATGCTGTCATTCAGGCTGGTGGAGACTGACACCTTCCGTAACTTGATGGCATTGGCAGTCCCACAATACAACGTTCCCAGCCGCTTTTATTTCAGCAGGCAAGCCGTCCCTGCCCTGCAAAATCATGTGGAGGGAAACATTAAATGTGCGCTACTAAACGCCGTCAGTAGCAAGGTCCACCTCACCACCGATGCGTGGACCAGTCACCATGGACAGGGACAATACCTTTCCCTCACTGCCCATTGGGTAAATGTTGTGGAGCCGGGTACAGATCTTGGGAGTGGCACTGTATGTGTTCTGCCAACTCCAAGGATTGCAGGAATCCAGTCTGCACACATTGACTCCTGTTATGGTCTGGTGATTAAGGAGCGACATGCGACTAGCTCTGGGCAGGTGGTAACTATACCGACCGCAGTTCCTGATCTTAACACAGACACTAGCAGTAGCCGTGGGATGTTCCTGTCACTCCCTGGACACCTCGTCACAGCCGGAGATCTAGCTACCCCTAAAGGTAGAAGCAGGAAAGCTATCTTGCCTCAGAGAAAAACCCCAAAGGATAGGACAGCCCACCACAAATAATGACTGTGAGAGGAGAAGGAAATGACATACGTAGTATGAAACAAGATTTAGCAAAGGAGGCCACTACTAGCTAGAAAGAATTAGTACAGGACAGAACACTGTGCGGTCAGTAATAAAAAACTAGAAAAAGTCCACCGCAGAGAAATGCAAAAATCTCCACACCTGACTAAAGGTGTGGAGGGCAAACTCTGCTGCCCAGAGCTTCCAGCTTAGCTAACTAGATACATACTGATAAGCTGGACAAATGAGCAAAACATAGGAAGTGCTAAACAACAAGTCCACAACAAGTGAACTGCAAAAAGACAAGCAAGAACTTAGCTTTGCTGAAATGGTCAGAGTGACAGGGAAATCCTCAGAGAGCCATGACTCCAAGCTCAACAATTGACAACTGGCATTGAATTAGGGAAAAGGCCAGACTAATATAGCAGAGCCAGAAAGACGATCAGTGAAAACAGCTGCTGATGCTAAATCCAAGAAGCAGCCATACCACTCAAAACCACAGGAGGGAGCCCAAGAGCAGAATTCACAAAAGTGCTACTTACAACCACCAGAGGGAGCCCAAGAGCGGAATTCACAACAGACTCCTCCTCATACTCCAGTTCCTCTGAATCAGCGCTGCAGGAGTCGTCACAGTCCACCTCCACATGGACCCAAAAGCGGAATTCACAACAGTACCCCCCCTTGAGGAGGGGTCACCTAACCCTCACCAGAGCCCTCAGGCCGATCAGGACGAGCCAAATGAAAAGCACGAACCAAATCGGTGGCATGGACATCGGAGGCAACCACCCAAGAATTATCCTCCTGGCCATAACCCTTCCACTTGACAAGATACTGAAGCCTCCGCCTCGAAAAACGAGAATCCAAAATTTTCTCAACCACATATTCCAACTCCCCCTCAACCAACACCGGGGCAGGAGGATCAACAGATGGAACAACGGGTACCACATATCTCTGCAACAAAGATCTATGGAAAACATTGTGGATGGCAAAAGAGGCTGGAAGGGCCAAACGAAAAGACACTGGATTAATAATCTCAGAAATCTTATAAGGACCAATAAACCGAGGCTTGAACTTAGGAGAAGAAACCTTCATAGGAACATGACGAGAGGATAACCAGACCAAATCCTCTACACGAAGCCGAGGACCAACACACCGATGGTGGTTAGCAAAACGCTGAGCCTTTTCCTGAGACAACGTCAAATTGTCTACCACATGAGTCCAAATCTGCTGCAACCTGTCCATCACAGAATCCACACCAGGACAATCAGAAGGCTCAACCTGCCCTGAAGAAAAACGAGGATGGAAACCAAAATTACAAAAGAAAGGCGAAACCAAAGTAGCCGAACTGGCCCGATTATTAAGGGCAAACTCGGCCAACGGCAAGAAAGCCACCCAATCATCCTGATCAGCAGACACAAAGCATCTCAAATAGGTTTCCAAGGTTTGGTTAGTTCGCTCAGTTTCGCCATTTGTCTGAGGATGGAACGCCGAAGAAAAAGACAAATTAATGCCCATCTTCGCACAAAAGGCCCGCCAAAACCTGGAAACAAAGTGGGAACCTCTGTCAGACACAATATTCTCTGGAATGCCATGCAAACGAACCACATGCTGAAAAAATAATGGAACCAAATCAGAGGAGGAAGGCAATTTAGGCAAAGGTACCAAATGGACCATTTTAGAGAACCGGTCACAAACCACCCAGATAACAGACATCCTCTGGGACACAGGTAGATCCGAAATAAAATCCATGGAAATATGCGTCCAAGGCCTCTCCGGGACAGGCAAAGGCAAAAGCAACCCACTAGCGCGGGAACAGCAAGGCTTAGCCCGAGCACAAGTCCCACAGGACTGCACAAAAGAATGCACATCCCGCGACAAGGAAGGCCACCAAAAGGACCTAGCAACTAAATCTCTGGTACCAAAAATCCCAGGATGACCGGCCAACACAGAACAATGGACCTCAGAAATTACCTTACTTGTCCATCTATCAGGAACAAACAGCTTCCCCACAGGACAGCGGTCAGGTTTATCAGCCTGAAATTCCTGAAGCGCCCGCCGCAAATCAGGGGAGATGACAGACAGAATCACCCCTTCCCTAAGAATGCCAACCGGCTCAAGGACTCCAGGAGAATCAGGCAAAAAACTCCTAGAGAGGGCATCCGCTTTAACATTCTTAGACCCTGGAAGATATGAGACCACAAAATCAAAACGGGAGAAAAACAGGGACCACCGAGCCTGTCTAGGTTTCAGCCACTTGGCCGACTCGAGGTATATCAGATTCTTATGATCGGTCAAGACCACAATGCGGTGCTTGGCTCCCTCAAGCCAATGTCGCCACTCCTCAAATGCCCACTTCATAGCCAACAACTCCCGATTGCCGACATCATAATTGCGTTCCGCAGGCGAAAACTTTCGGAAAAATAAGGCACATGGCTTCATCAAGGAACCATCAGAATTCCTCTGTGACAAAACGGCCCCTGCCCCAATCTCAGAAGCATCAACCTCAACCTGAAAAGGAAGGGAAACATCCGGCTGACGCAAGACAGGGGCAGAAGTAAATTGGCATTTAAGCTCCTGAAAGGCCTCAACAGCCTCAGAGGACCAATTAGTCACATCAGCGCCTTTCTTCGTCAAATCGGTCAGGGGTTTAACCACACTAGAGAAGTTGGCAATGAAACGGCGATAAAAATTAGCAAAGCCCAAAAATTTCTGAAGGCTCTTCACAGATGTGGGGTTGAATCCAGTCATGAATGGCTTGGACCTTAACAGGATCCATTTCTATAGACGAAGGAGAAAAAATAAACCCCAAAAAAGAGACCTTCTGAACTTCAAATAGGCACTTAGACCCCTTCACAAATAGAGCATTATCACGAAGGATCTGGAATACCATCCTGACCTGCTTCACATGAGACTCCCAATCATTGGAAAAAATCAAAATATCATCCAAATACACAATCAAGAATTTGTCAAGATAATTGCGGAAAATATCATGCATAAAGGACTGAAATACAGAAGGAGCATTAGAAAGCCCGAAAGGCATCACCAGGTATTCAAAATGGCCTTCGGGCGTATTAAATGCAGTTTTCCATTCGTCACCCTGTTTAATACGAACAAGATTATATGCCCCTCGAAGATCAATCTTGGTAAACCAACTAGCCCCCTTAATCCGAGCAAACAAATCAGAGAGCAAAGGTAAAGGGTATTGGAATTTGACCGTGATCTTATTAAGAAGGCGATAATCAATACAGGGTCTCAAGGAGCCATCCTTCTTGGCAACAAAAAAGAATCCCGCTCCCAATGGTGACGAAGACAGCCGAATATGCCCCTTCTCTAAAGACTCCTTTACATAGCACCGCATGGCGGTATGTTCAGGCACAGACAGGTTGAAAAGTCAGCCCTTAGGGAACTTACAGCCAGGAATCAAGTCAATAGCACAATCACAGTCCCTATGTGGAGGAAGGGAACTGGACTTGGGCTCATCAAATACATCCTGGAAATCTGACAAAAATTCAGGAACATCAGAAGAGGGGGAAGAGGAAATTGACATTAAAGGAACGTCACTATGTACCCCTTGACAACCCCAACTAGTCACAGACATTGATTTCCAATCCAGCACTGGATTGTGTACTTGTAACCATGGAAAACCCAGTACAACAACATCATGTAAATTATGCAACACCAGAAAATGGCAATCTTCCTGATGTGCTGGAGCCATGCACATAGTCAGCTGAGTCCAATACTGAGGTTTATTCTTGGCCAACGGTGTAGCATCAATACCCCTTAAGGGTATGGGACTCTGCAAAGGCTGCAAAGAAAAACCACAGCGCCTAGCGAATTCTAAGTCCATTAAGTTCAGAGCAGCGCCCGAATCCACAAATGCCATGACAGAAAAAGATGACAATGAGCAAATCAGGGTCACAGACAGGAGAAACTTAGGCTGCACAGTACTAATGGTAACAGATCTAGCGACCCTCTTAATACACTTAGGGCAATCAGAAATAGCATGAGCAGAATCCCCACAGTAAAAACACAGCCCATTCTGACGTCTGTATCCCCTCTGTTCCGCTCTAGTCAAAATCCTATCACATTGCATGGGCTCAGGACTCTGCTCCGAGGATGCTGCCATATGGTGCACCACTTTGCGTTCGCGCAGGCGCCGATCAATCTGAATGGCCAGAGACATAGATTCGCTCAAACCAACAGGCGTGGGGAACCCCACCATAACATCTTTAAGGGCTTCAGAAAGACCCTTTCTGAAAATTGCTGCCAGAGCGTCCTCATTCTATTTAGTGAGCACAGACCATTTTCTAAATTTCTGACAGTATAATTCTGCCGCTTCCTGACCCTGATACAGGGCCAACAGTGTTTTCTCAGCATGCTCTACAGAGTTAGGTTCGTCATACAATAATCCAAGCGATTGAAAAAATGCATCTACATTAAGCAATGCCGGATCCCCTGACTCAAGGGAGAATGCCCAGTCCTGAGGGTCACCAGGCAGCAGAGAAATAACTATTTTTACTTGCTGAATGGGGTCACCAGAGGAACGGGGTTTCAGAGCAAAAAACAATTTGCAGTTATTTTTAAAGTTCAAAAACTTAGATCTATCCCCGTAAAACAAATCTGGAGTAGGAATTCTAGGCTCTAAGGCCGGATTCTGAACAACATAATCTTGAATACTCTGTACTCTTGCAGCAAGCTGATCCACACGAGAAAACAACCCCTGAACATCCATGCCCGCATCCAAATCCTGAATCACCCAGAGATTAAGAGGAAGGAAAAAGACAAAACAGACTAAAGAAAAAAAAAATGGCTCAGAACTCTTTTTCTTTTCCTTCTTTTGAGATGCATTCAGCTCATTTTTGGCCAGTTGTACTGTTATGGTCTGGTGATTAAGGAGCGACATGCGACTAGCTCTGGGCAGGTGGTAACTATACCGACCGCAGTTCCTGATCTTAACACAGACACTAGCAGTAGCCGTGGGATGTTCCTGTCACTCCCTGGACACCTCGTCACGGCCGGAGATCTAGCTACCCCTAAAGGTAGAAGCAGGAAAGCTATCTTGCCTCAGAGAAAAACCCCAAAGGATAGGACAGCCCCCCACAAATAATGACTGTGAGAGGAGAAGGAAATGACATACGTAGTATGAAACAAGATTTAGCAAAGGAGGCCACTACTAGCTAGAAAGAATTAGTACAGGACAGAACACTGTGCGGTCAGTAATAAAAAACTAGAAAAAGTCCACCGCAGAGAAATGCAAAAATCTCCACACCTGACTAAAGGTGTGGAGGGCAAACTCTGCTGCCCAGAGCTTCCAGCTTAGCTAACTAGATACATACTGATAAGCTGGACAAATGAGCAAAACATAGGAAGTGCTAAACAACAAGTCCACAACAAGTGAACTGCAAAAAGACAAGCAAGGACTTAGCTTTGCTGAAATGGTCAGAGTGACAGGGAAATCCTCAGAGAGCCATGACTCCAAGCTCAACAATTGACAACTGGCATTGAATTAGGGAAAAGGCCAGACTAATATAGCAGAGCCAGAAAGACGATCAGTGAAAACAGCTGCTGATGCTAAATCCAAGAAGCAGCCATACCACTCAAAACCACAGGAGGGAGCCCAAGAGCAGAATTCACAAAAGTGCTACTTACAACCACCAGAGGGAGCCCAAGAGCGGAATTCACAACAGACTCCTCCTCATACTCCAGTTCCTCTGAATCAGCGCTGCAGGAGTCGTCACAGTCCACCTCCACATGGACCCGTAAACACTTACCTGTTACGACCGATATGAGCACAGCCGTGGCCAAATGCCAACAGACCGTATTGAAATTAATTTCTTTGGGGAATCGAAGTCACACAGCGCAGGAGCTCTGGAATGCCATCAAGTAGGAGAGCGACGTGTGGTTTGTGCCAGCGAATCTCCAGCCAGTCATGGTAGTGTGTGACAATGGCCGAAATCTGGTGGTAGCTCTGGGCCTAGGCAACCTCACTCACATCCCATGTCTGGAACATGTGCTCAACTTGGTCGTGCAGAGTTTTTTGAGGGACTTTCCGGATCTTGATGCACTGCTGCACAAGGTCCGCCTAGAGTGCGCTCATTTGCGGCGTTCCAGCATGACAAGATCGCGCATTGCAGCTCTGCAGCGCCGATTCCGCCATCCGGAACATCGCATCATATGTGACCTACCCACCAGGTGGAATTAAACGTTACATATGTTGGAGCGGTTGTGTGAGCAGCAGGCAGCAGTAATGGATTACCAGCTGCATCAGGCGCAAAGAAGTCACACTGCGCGCCGTTCAGACTTCACAACCACTGAGTGGGCCACTATGAAGGACATCTGCCAGGTTTTGCTTGCCTTCGATGATTCCACATGGATGGCGAGTGCAGATGATGCACTAGTCAGCATGACTATCCCCCTTATCTGCCTGCTTCAAAAAACACTGCAAGCGTTACGGGATGAGGTTCTGGAAGAGGTGGAGGATGAGGAGTCACAAATGCCATCTGCTTCTGGACAGTCTGGCAACGTGGTTCCTCACAAAGGCCTAGGCAGGGGACACTTTGTGAGGAGGATGAGGAGGAGTCAATGGAGGAGGAAGACATCTGTCCTGAGGAGGGAGTTACACAATGCTCCAGTAGTCAGTATGTAGAGCGAGGGTGGGGTGATGCAGAGCAGGCAGAGATCACGCCTCAAGCAGGGGACAGCGTTTCTTGGCCATTTGGCAGTCTGCAGCACATGGTTGATTTTGTGCTGCAGTGCCTGAGAAATGACCGCCGCATTGTCCACATTCTCAACACGGCTGATTATTGGGTGTACACCCTCCTAGATCCTCACTACCGGGACAACTTACAAAGACTCATAACACCGTTGAACCGGGAGCATAAAATGTGGGAGTACCAAGACACACTGGTGCATTCCATCATCTTCTCCAGTACAACCGAGAGCAGTGCTGCTAGTGCTTTACAATGCAGTTCAGTGCGTCGAGGCAGTGGAGGAAGCTCTGCACAAAGAGGGAGCAGAAGCAGTGCCTCAGCACAAGGCAAGACCGGTATGGCCCAACTGTGGCAAAGTTTTGTGTGCCCGCCACAAATGTCTACACCATCACAGACGGCTCCAGTCAGCAGGAGTCAACGTTTCCGTCAGATGGTGACAGACTACATGTCTTGCCCTCTCAGTATACTCCCAGACGGCTCTTCTCCCTTCAAGTTTTGGGTCTTTAAGCTGGATACATGGCCAGAGCTTAGCCAGTATGCATTGGAGGTGCTGGCTTGCCCTGCTGCTAGTGTATTATCGGAACGCGTCTTAAGTGACACAGGTGGTGTACTAACAGACCATCACATGCGACTATCCTCCGATAACGTTGACCGGCTTACTTTTCTGAAAATGAACAAAGCCTGGATCTCGCAGGAATTTGCCACTCCTCTTCCAGATTAAATAATTGGTTGGCAACAGTATCCAGGTATCCTATTGTGTTCATGTTTCTACCACCTGAACTGCAATCCCTGGGCTCCAACACCGCCAGTTGCTGCTCAGAAGTGCCCGTCTGCACAGTCAACACATGACCCAGTGTTATTGGGTTTCAGTAATGTCAGCTGATCCCCAGCTGTGTATCCGGCAATTTCTCCTGCTCCATCCACACTCACACTACAACAGATATTAAACTTGCTCCAATTAGGCCTCAGCCTCCACTCTGCTTCTCTTGGATGCCCTGGGCTCCAACACCACCAGTTGCTGCTTGGAAGTGCCATCTGCACAGTCAACAGGTGCTCCTCTGTTATAGGGGTTCAGTAATGTCAGCTGATCCCCTGCTGTGCGTGCGGCAATGCCTCCACTCTGTTTCTCCTGCATTCCCTGGACTCCAACACCGCCAGTTGCTGCTCGGAAGTACCGTCTGCACATTCAACAGGTGCTTCTCTGTTATAGAGGTTCAGTAATGTCAGCTGATCCCCTGCTGTGTGTGCGGCAATGCCTCCACTCTGCTTCTCCTGCATTCCCTGGGCTCCAACACCGCCAGTTGTTGCTCGGAAGTGCCGTCTGCACAGTCAACACTTGCTGCCGTGTTATTGGGTTTCAGTAACGTCAGCAGATCCCCTGCTGTGTATCCGGCAATGCCTCCACTCTGCTTCTCCTGCATTCCCTGGGCTCTAACACCGCCAGTTGCTGCTCGGAAATGCCGTCTGCACAGTCAACAGTTGCTCCTCTGTCATAGGGGCTCAGTAACGTCAGCTGATCCCCTGCTGTGTGTGCAGCAATGCCTCCACTCTGCTTCTCCTGCATTCCCTGGGCTCCAACACTGCCAGTTGCTGCTCGGAAGTGCCATCTGCACAGTCAACACTTGCTGCCGTGTTATTGGGTTTCAGTAATGTCAGCTGATCCCCTGCTGTGTATCCGGCAATGCCTCCACTCTGCTTCTCCTGCATTCCCTGGGCTCCAACACCGCCAGTTGCTGCTCAGAAGTGCCGTCTGCACAGAGAAAAACACTAGCTCCTGTGTTAGTGGGGTTCAGTATCGTCAGCTGTTCCCCTGCTGTGTGTCCGGCAATTGCTCCTGCTCCCTCCACATTCACATTACATCAGATATTAAACCTGCTGCAGTTAGGCCTCGGCCTACACCCTGATTGACCCTGGGTGTCAGGACTCTGAACATTTTTATTACCTTTTGTGCATTACTGCCCTTTTCCAAGATGGCGTCTTTGGTCTCATGTGCACTGTGTCTTCCTGCTTTAAAACTCCACCCCAGCCTTCAGTCTGTGCTAGAGTATTCTGCCTTGCATCCAGCTCCTGACCTCTGATTACTCCCTGGCTATATACCTGCTCCTGTGAACCTGTGTGGTGATCCTGCTACTCTGCTCTGAGTTCCTGCTGCATACACCAGTTTCCAGTAATCCTCCTTCATCTGCTGCTCGTGTTTACTTCCATCTGCATTTGCTGGACATGTAAGCTGTTGCTGCTCTGCAAAAACCTGAGACTATTAACCAAGCCTCCCTGGTTGAGCTAAGATATGATTTGAACTGCCTTATAAGCTTATCTATCTGTGTTTGGACTAAGACAAGGATTTATTCGTGTCAAGTATCCTCAAGAATAACTGTACTTCACAGACTTTTTGCTTGATTGCATTTTCCTCTGAAGTTTCCTATAGACTGCTAAGCTGCGTTTAATATTTACACCAAGTGTTGTGGACTTGAGTTTCTCTCTGCACCTGTTTGAATCACCGTGTGATAATATAGACTTTACCAATTATAAAACTGTGTCCTGTAGTTGTCTTGTTCCACGCAAAGAGTCTCCTGAGTTATCCCCTATAATTATTACAGGATACTCTAGCCATAAAAAAGGAGACTGCTGGAACAATGACTGCAGAAAGCAGATTAGCAGGTGTTTTCCATAATTAGATCACTGCAGAACAACATTCTGCGGCCTCCCCTAGGTCTTCCTCTGGATCCGCCTCCTCTACGCCGACATCAGATATGAACTCCGATGGAAGACTACATCCTATGACCTTCTCTGAATCTCCCTCTACGCCGACATCAGATATGGACTCCGACGGGGGATTCTGAACCAGACTTGTCTATTTCAACTTTTGAGTTTTTTGATTGAACCGAACATTGCCCCAATGGATCTTTAGGTCACCTTAGGTGTACCTGGACCAGACAGACGTCCATATTTGTTGGTAATCACATACTGATTTAGTCATTCCTTTTTTCTCCTAGGTACGGAATTTAAGCAACAGACTTTTAGCTAATTTCAAGCATATATATGTCTGTCATTTTTTTTTCAGGCATTGACACTAAGCAACTGACCCTTTGGTTAATCCTACTTGTATTTTTATATGCCTGTCTATCCCACCTTCATATCCCACCCCTTCCCTTCCCTCCCCTCCTTGTCTATCCTCCTCGGTTAAAATTTAAAATCTCAATAAAATGTTTGGAAAAAGATCACTGCAGAAAGATGTTGAAGGTCTGCAAAAGAAGTTTGGAAGCTTTGAACACAATCAACAAGTGTTTGGACAAACTTTGCAGGACTTAAGCAACCGCATGGCAGCCCAGGAAAACAAACTTGCTGGCATAGAGTCCCAGTATGGACGGGCTTTTCAGGACATAAGCACGCAAATAGCTACACAAGTAACTTTACCCTCTGGGCAACCGCCACAAGCTAGCCCACCTAAGTTGCCCCCATTCAGATTTAATGGTGAACGCGACAAATTTTGTGGCTTTGTGAATCAATGTATGCTATATTTTGAAGTGCATGCTGACCGTTTTCCTAATGATAGATCCAAAGTATTGTGTGTAATAATGCTGCTGACCGCACGAGCGCTGGCCTGGGCAAATCCGATGATTGAGTGTCATGACCCGCGGTTAAATAATTTGGACGATTTTTTGGCCGCTATGACATTAATGTTTGATGACCCTAATCGCCGTGCAACCGCTGAATCTGCTTTGTTGTCTTTACGCCAGGCTAAATGCTCTGTTATTGAGTATGCCACTGAATTCAGGAGATTAGCGGTAGATACCAATTGGGACAGTTATGCACAATTGCCTATTTTTAAAAGGGGTCTGTCTAGTATTGTAAAAGATGAACTACCTCACTCTGAGTCACCACAAGCGCTAGAGACATTTATACAGCATTGTGTGCGCATAGACATTCGCCTTACTGAGCGTAGGCAGGAGAAATTTGCTGCATATAACCGTATTTCTAACTTTTCCCTTCCTTCCAAAGAGCCTGCATGTAAAACCTCTCGGGAGTTGGAGGAGGTGCCCATGCAAATTGATTCCGTTCAGAGGCGCGAGATTAATGAGCGCCGGGAGCATCGCCTTCGTGAAAGTCTATGTTTCTACTGCGGTCAGTCTGACCACTTTTTAATCAACTGTCCCAAGTGTCCCAAGCGGCCTAACAAGGTGCTAGCAGCGGTAGGAGAATATGACAACTGTGATGATGAATCTGACATCTCTGAATGTAGCCTGCCTTTAAACGCTGTATTCCATTCACTTTCTATGACTTCACCCCACAAGGAGCTGAAGGAGAAGAACTCTCACTGTTCTCTCCCTATTAAGATCCTGTGTTCAGGACAGTGGATTTCCAGTGCAGCTATGATTGACTCTGGTGCAGGTGGCAATTTCATGGATATCGCAATTGCCAAGGAACATGGTATTGAAATTCAGCAAAGAGCCTCTCCAATTACCATGGAAACAGTGGATGGATCACCTTTCATCTCTGGGCCTGTGGATCAGGAGACCGTACCCCTTGAAATTTTGTTGGAGCCTAATCATCAGGAGCAACATTCTTTCTTGCTAATTTCTTCTCCTCATTTTGATGTGATTTTAGGCATTCCTTGGTTGTGTTCTCAGAACCCAATTATCAACTGGGAGACCAAGGAGATTATCTTTCCAACAAGGAGCAACTCAGCATTAACAGAAGCTGTCCCTGAGTCCACGGCTATGGAACCACATGTACAGGTATTTACTTTACCTTCATCATATAAAGAGTTCTCTGACATCTGTGACAAGAAGAATGCAGATCAGCTTCCTCCACACAGGCATTATGACTGTCCCATTGAGCTGCTTCCTGGGGCAGCTATTCCTTTTGGTAACGTATACCCTTTGGCGGCACCTGAGCTTCAAGCCTTAAAGGAGTATATTGATGAAAATCTGGCCAAAGGCTTCATACGTCCTTCTTCCTCACCAGCAGGGGCACCTATATTTTTTGTAAAAAAGAAGGATGGGACCCTGAGACCCTGTGTTGATTATCGGGAACTTAATAAGGTAACCATACGAAACCGTTACCCTTTGCCTCTGATTCCCGAATTACTGGAAAGAGTCCGCCATGTTAAGGTGTTCTCTAAACTGGATCTTCGTGGGGCTGATAATTTGGTGCGTATTTGTCCAGGGGATGAGTGGAAGACAGCATTCAGATACCGGTATGGACACTTTGAATATCTTGTGATGGCCTTCGGGCTTTGTAACGCCCCTGCAACATTTCAACACCTTGCTAATGACATTTTCAGACATTTGTTGGACCAGTTTGTGGTGATCTATTTGGACGATATACTAATCTTTTCTGACTCTCTACAGGAACATGAAGAACATGTCAAAACTGTTTTAAGATGTCTGAAAGAGAACCATCTGTATATTAAGCCGGAGAAATGCGAGTTCCATCGTTCTGAGATACAGTTCTTAGGTTATATCATCTCTCCCCAGGGGCTGAACATGGAATCTGGTAAGATTCAGGCTATCCTTGACTGGCCGGTACCCAAGAACGTTAAGGAGGTCCAACGTTTTATTGGTTTTGCAAATTTCTACAGACGCTTCATTCGAAATTTTTCTGATATTGTCCGTCCCATTGCTTCCTTGACAAAGAAGGAAAAGCCCTTTAAGTGGTCATCACAGGCTCAAGAAGCTTTTGATCGGCTTAAGATCTGTTTCACCTCAGCACACCTGTTGATACACCCAGATCCAACACTTTCTTTCATTGTGGAGGTGGACGCTTCTGATAATGATTTGGGTGCTATTCTCTCCCAAAGAACTGGAGAGAAGGGTCTGCTACATCCTTGTGCTTTCTTTTCCCATAGACTAACCTCAGCAGAGAAGAATTACGACGTGGGAGACAAGGAATTGCTGGCTATTATTGCGGCTTTCAAAGAATGGAGGCATCATCTTCAAGGAGCTGCATAACAGATCATAGTGCTAACTGACCATCGCAATTTAGAGTTCCTTAGATCCGCTAGATGTCTTTCTCCTCGTCAGGCTCGTTGGAACTTATTTTTAAATCAATTTAACTTTGTTATCTCGTACCGTCCAGGTTCTCGTAATGGGAAGGCTGATGCTTTATCCCGAATCCATGCTGCGGATTCTGTACCTGGAGCCCCAAGACCATTCTATCTGATGCCAATTTCATCGGAGTTATCCATGATCAGGACTTGTGGAAGGAGTGCAGGGAGGCTTATGACGGTGATGTATTTCTGGCCAACCCACCTGTGGATATTAATCTTGTCTTTAAGGGTGGCATGTGGTTCAGAGATCGATGTGTCTACGTCCCTGAGGTCGTCCGTCTGCAGATCCTCAAGTTGGTACATGACTCCAAGTTGGCTGGTCACAGGGGGGTACAGAAGACACAAGAGTTCCTGAGCCGATTCTTCTGGTGGCCAACTTGCCTGAAGGATACCAAGGATTATGTTCTCTCTTGCGAGGTATGTGCTCGTTACAAGACTCCTCATGTGGCACCTACGGGTCTTCTACAACCATTACCTGTTCCGTCCCGCCCTTGGGGGTCTAGATCCATGGACTTTATTGTGGAGCTGCCTACATCGGGGGGCATGAATACAATCATGGTGGTAGTTGATCGCCTGACTAAAGCTGCTCATTTTGTTCCGTGCACCGGTCTCCCCTCAGCTAAAGATACAGTGAACTTGGTTATACAGAATGTCTTTCGGTTGCATGGGGTCTCGGATGAGATCATCTCTGATCGTGGAGTACAATTCACTTCAAGATTCTGGAAGGGGTTTTGCTCTGCACTCAATATTAATGTCTGTCTCTCTTCTGCTTTCCATCCCCAGACAAATGGTCAGACTGAGCAGACCAACCAGACGCTGGAACAATATCTAAGATGCTATGTCAGCCATCTCCAGGATGATTGGTTGGAGTTGCTGCCGTTAGCTGAATTTTCATATAACAATTCTCAGAGCGCCTCCACTAAATTTACACCTTTCTTTGCCAATCTGGGTTATCATCCGTGTATCTTACCTAGGTCTCCAATTAATTTTCCGGTTCCGGCAGTGGAGGAAAGGCTGACTGCGATGAGGCAAAATCTGGAGGTTCTGAAGGAATCCCTGACCACAGCTCAAGAACGTTATAAGAGATCGGCTGATAGATTCCGTAAACCTGCACCCGTGTTCAAGGTAGGAGATTCTGTGTGGTTAGCAACTAAGAATCTGAAGTTAAATGTTCCTTCACAAAAACTTGGACAGAAATTCATTGGCCCTTTCAAGATCAATGGTATTGTGAGCTCTGTGGCTTGCCGGCTGAAGCTGCCTAGGACTATGAAGGTACACCCAGTTTTTCATGTATCTTTACTAAAGCCTGTATCTCCTAATACCTTCCAGGGACGTGTTGTGCCACCTCCGCAGCCTGTGGTGATTGATGGGCAAGAACAATTTGTGGTGGAGGAAATTATTGATTCCAGGATTCGCAGGAATCGGCTCCAATATCTGATAAGATGGCAGGGATATCCCCCTGAGGGAGACTCTTGGGAACCTGTGGAAAACATCAATGCCCAACAGAAGATCTTTCGTTTTCATCAAAGATTCCCTGAGAAACCAGGTCCAGGATGATCCTGAGGCCGCTTCTAAGCAGGGAGTAATGTCAGGACTCTGAACATTTTGATTACGGTACCTTTTGTGCATTACTGCCCTTTTCCAAGATGGCGTCTTTGGTCTCATGTGCACTGTGTCTTCCTGCTATAAAACTCCACCCCAGCCTTCAGTCTGTGCTATAGTATTCTGCCTTGCATCCAGCTCCTGACCTCTGATTACTCCCCCCTGGCTATATACCTGCTCCTGTGAACCTGTGTGGTGATCCTGCTACTCTGCTCTGAGTTCCTGCTGCACACACCAGTTTCCAGTAATCCTCCTTCATCTGCTGCTCGTGTTTACTTCCATCTGCATTTGCTGGACATGTAAGCTGTTGCTGCTCTGCAAAAACCTGAGACTATTAACCAGGCCTCCCTGGTTGAGCTAAGATATTATTTGAACTGCCTTATAAGCATATTTATCTGTGTTTGGACTAAGACAAGGACTTATTCATGTCAAGTATCCTCAAGAATAACTGTGTTTCATAGACTTTCTGCTTGATTGCTTTTTCCTCTGAAGTTTCCTATAGACTGTTAAGCTGCGTTTAATATTTACACCAAGTGTTGTGGACTTGAGTTTCTCTCTGCACCTGTTTGAATCACCGTGTGATAATATAGACTTTACCACTTATAAAACTGTGTCCTGTAGTTGTCTTGTTCCACGCAAAGAGTCTCCTGAGTTATCCCCTATAATTATTACACCTTCTTCCAAAAAGAAATTGGCTTCTCCAAATGTGCTTTTGTATACCTCAGCCAACTCTGTTTGTGGCGTGCTTGCAGAAACGGCTTCTTTCGCATCACTCTCCCATACAGGTTCTCCTTGTGCAAAGTGCGTTGTATAGTTGACCAATGCACAGTGACACCATCTGCAGCAAGTTGATGCTGCAGCTCTCTGGAGGTGGTCTGAGGATTGTCCTTGACTGATCTCACCATTCTTCTTCTCTGCCTTTCTGATGTTTTTCTTGGCCTGCCACTTCTGGCCTTAACAAGAACTGTACCCGTGTTCTTCCATTTCCTTACTATGTTCCTCACAGTGGAAATTGATAGGTTAAATCTCTGAGACAGCTTTTTGTATCCTTCCCCTGAACAACTATGTTGAATAATCTTTGTTTTCAGATCATTTGACAGTTGTTTTGAGGAGCCCATGATGCCACTCTTCAGAGGAGATTCAAACAGGAGAACAACTTGCAATTGGCCACTTTAAGTAGCTTTTCTCATGATTGCATACACCTGGCTTTGAAGTTCAAAGCTCAATGAGGTTACAAAACCAAAAAAAGTGCTTTAGTAAGTCAGTAAATAGTAGGTAGGAGTATTTAAAACAAGAAAATGATAAGGGTGCCCATACTTATGCACCTGTCAAATTTTGTTTGAATGCAGATTGCACATTTTCTGTTAGTACAATAAACCTCATTTCAAGGCAGAAACATTACTGTGTCCAACGTTATTAGATATATGAAACTGAAATAGCTGTTGCAAAAAAAACAATTTTTATAAAACATTAAGCTTAAGATTAATAGGGGTGCCCAAACTTTTTCAAATAACTGTAAATATCTGACAAAATATAAAAAATCTTAACATAGTCAATATCTTTGTAACTCCGAACGTCTTAAAAAAAAATTAATTCCTGTTATTCCATTTGATTGGGCTAAACCTCTATGCCTTTAATGTCTCCTCCACCTCCCCCAATACATCCTACATTATTCTTAGTTGTTTTCCTTCATGTAGAATTAACTTACAAGGAAGAAAGGGTTTATTTTAATTCCGATATTTTTGTCCCATTGACTTGCATTATTATCGGGTATCGGTATCGGCGATATCCGATATTTTTTGGATATCGGCCGATCCAATCCAATACCGATATTTCCGAATATCTGAAGGTATTGCTCAACACTAGTGCTAAGCCAAGAACCCCATATAAAAGATATATGGTTGAACTGTATTGTTGAGGTATTTCGATGAAGTAATTGGCCCACAAGAGTCATGTTCTTTCCTTTTTATGTTGTTCCAGCTGTTATTAACTGTTTGAGGAATAGAATAATAAGGAACAAGCCCTATATGACAGCAAGCATAGTAAGTCAGGCAAGGGAGATATTGCAAATATGTTTTGATGTAGGCTGGAAGGCCTTACTGTATGCCGTGGAAATGTAATCTCAGTTTAGGTTACAGGAATTAATTTGTTAAATTTTTCAATACTTTCACTTTTGTGTGCTTGTTTTTTGTGAGGCAATTTGTAGCTTTAAATGACACCATTTAATTGAATATATAATGTACTGAAAAATAATTGAGCTGTGTGAGTACTTGTTATTTGTGGAGTGAACTGTATGTTTTATTGGTAGCATTGTGATATACTTTGATCACTTTTTTCTCCATCTTTGGGAAGTGAGGTTATAATAAAAACACCAAGTTTGAAATTATTTTTTTTCCAGCATTCATAAGGATAAATAATGATATATTTGAGCAAACTAGACTCTTGCGGTCACAGCCATAACAACTGTGATTTGAATATTTTCACCTTGACTGCACTGCAGATAGAAATGGGACGACCCTCCCCCAGAAAACGCCCAGAATGAAAAGATTTTCAGACATCTTATTGTGGTTTTCAGTTCCTGGTGGAAGACTTAGGCCTCTTTCACACTTCTGACTTTCAGCTCCCGTCGAGATACGTCAATTTTTGAGAATGCAGGATCCTGCATTTTCTCATAGACTTGTATTAGCAACGGATTGTGACGGATGGCCATCCGTTTCATCTGTCGCGCACTGGATCCTGCTTAAAAAAACGGTCAGTTGGGCAGAGAAAACGTTCAGAGGAACGTTTTTTCTGCACGTCGGAAAATCGGTCAGCGAGGCATCCTGCGCTGCCCGTCACTGGCTATAATGGAAGCCTATGGGCGCAGGATGCGTCGCTGCCTGTGAAAAGCAGGAATCCAGCGACAGGTCCCATCTTTTCAAACTGAGCATGCGTGGAAGAATTTCCCGTCAGGGAAATTCTCTCTCGCTCGCTCTCTTTCTCTTTTTACTATTGATGCTGCCTATGCAGCATCAATAGTAACAAGATATAATGTTAAACATAATTAAAAAAATAAAAATTATCAATATTCTCACCTACCGGCGTCCCGCGCAGCGTTATCGATGCTCCTGGCAGCTAGCGTTCCTAGTAATACATTGCGAAATCTCACGAGAAGTCGCAGTCTCACAATATTTTTTTATTATTTTTAACCTGGTTTGTGTTGTGTATGCATTTTCGCAGCGGAAAACTGCTGCAAAGACGCATACACAACAGGCGCACATAGCCTCGACGGGTCCGTCAGAAAGACGGGCCCAGTGCACCCGTCACATACGTTTTAACACTATTTTGTTAACATCCGTCGCTACGTCTCGAAATGTGAAAGAAGCCTTACAATCCATGAGCTGTAAGAGGGAAGATCAGGGTAAAAGTTCTTTTTTTAACCCCTTAACGACCGGGACCCAGAGGAAGACACATGTGGTGTCGAAACATGTCATCCATAAGGGATTGAATGTATGCAACATTGTTAGTGAAGAAATCTGGAACTTTTTAATGGATAAATAAAAGGTATTTTTACTCTACTATTGGACTGATCGCTGCAGAAACAAAAGGTTTTTTCTTTACATGTGTGGATTTATCCCAATCCGTTTTCCGTGCGAACTGTAACGACAGATTGGATGTATTCCTGTTTCTTCAAAGCGGTGAGCTGACTTTGCCAAAAACTCTTTTATATATATAAAAGATGGTGGCCCGATTCTAACGCATCGGGTATTCTAGAATATGCATGTCCACGTAGTATATTGCACAGCCCACGTAGTATATTGGCCAGACAAGTAGTATATTGCCCAGCGACGTAGTATATTGCCCAGCCATGTAGTATATAGCCCAGCCACGAAGTATATTGCCCAGCCATGTAGTATATTGCCCAGTGACGTAGTATATTGCCCAGTGACGTAGTATACAGCACAGAGCCACGTAGTATATTGCACAGCGACGTAGTATATTGCCCAGCCACATAGTATATTGCCCAGTGACGTAGTATATTGGCCAGTCACGTAGTATATTGCCCAGCCACGTAGTATATTGCCCAGCCACGTAGTATGTTGCCCAGCCACGTAGTATGTTGCCCAGCCACGTAGTATGTTGCCCAGCCACGTAGTATATAGCCCAGCCACATAGTATATTGCCCAGTCACGTAGAATATTGCCCAGCCACGTAGTATATTGCACAGCGACGTCACAGCGACCTAGTATACAGCACAGAGCCACGTAGTATATTGCACAGCGACGTAGTATACAGCACAGAGCCACGTAGTATATTGCCCAGCCACGTACTATATTGCCCAGCCACGTAGTATATTGCCTAGATATGTAGTAGATTGCCCAGCCACGTATGTCACAGGTTAAAAAATAAACATACTCACCTTTCCGATCCGAGGGCCCCTTGTAGTTCTAACATACTCACTATACTTGTAGTTCTGTCACCTGTGCGCGGTACAGGTGGCAGCTTCTGGTCCCAGGGTGTGATGACGTCGCGGTCACATGACTGTGACGTCATGGCAGGTCCTTCTGCCATACAGTCCTTGCTACCGGAACCTACCGCTTGCACAGAGCGGTTACCGGAGGGTGGCGAGGAGCGGGAAAGGCGGCGGAAGGTGAGTATATAATGATTTTTTTAAAAATTATATTTAACATTAGATCCTTTTACTATTGACGCTGCATAGGCAGCGTCAATAGTAAAAACTTGGTCACACAGGGTTAATAGCGGCGGTAACGGAGTGAGTTACCCGCTGCATAACGCGGTCCGTTACCGCTGGCATTAACCCTGTGTGAGCTGTGACTGCGGGGAGTATGGAGCGGCCACCCGGCACTGACTGCAGGGGAGTAGGGAGGGACTAATTGGACTGTGCCCGTCGCTGATTGGTCGCGGCAGCCATGACAGGCAGCTGGCAAGACCAATCAGCGAATGAATAAGCGTGACAGAAGTTGAGGACAGAAAGACGGAAGTACCCCTTAGACAATTATATATATATATATATATATATATATATATATATATATACTAGCTATTGAACCCATTCTACGCCCAGGTGGCGAGCATTTATATTGGTATATGGTCTCCATCCTGGTATGTGTTGCTTCCATCCTGCGCCCTAATCTTGTCATGTGCTGCTACCATCTTGCGCCCCCATCCTGTCATGTGCAGCCCCCATCCTGTCTTGTGTGCCTCCATCTTGTGATGTGCTACTGTCTTCCTGAGCAGTCATCCTGTCACGTGCTCCCATCCTGTATCCCAATCCTGTCATGTGGTGGTCCCATCCTGTACCCCAATCCTGTCATGTGGTGCCCCCATACTCCACCCCAATCCTGTCATGTGCTGCTACCATCATGCACCCCCATCCTGTCATGTGCTACTCTCTTCCTGAGCCCTCATCCTGTCATGTGCTCCCATCCTGCGCCCCCTATGCTGTCATGTGCTGCTCCCATCCTGCGCCCTCATCCTGTCATGTAGTGATTGCATCCTGCACCCACATGCTGTCATGTGCTGCTCCCATCCTGCGCCTCCATTTTGGTTATGTGCTGCTCCCATCCTGCGCCCCATCCTTTCATGTGCTGCTCTCATCGTGCGCCCCCATCCTGTCACGTGCTGCTTCCATCCTGCGCCCTTATCCTGCCATGTGCTGCTCCTATCTTGTGCCCCCATCCTGTCATGTGCTGCTCCCATCCTGTCATGTGCTGCTGCCATCCTGCTCCCCCGTTCTGTCATGTGCTGCTCCCATCCTGCGCCCCCGTTCTGTCATGTGCTGCTCCCATCCTGAGCCACGATTCTGTCATGTGCTGCTGCCATCCTGCGCCCCCATTCTGTCATGTGCTGCTCCCATCCTACCCCCCCGTTCTGTCATGTGCTGCTCCCATCCTGTGCCCTCATGCTGTCATGCGCTGCTCCCATCTTGAGCCCCCATTCTGTCATGTACTGCTCCCATCCTACGCCCCAGTTCTGTCATGTGCTGCCACCATCCTGTGGCCCCATTCTGTCATGTGCTGCTCCCATCCTGCGCCCCCATTCTGACATGTGCTGCACCCATCCTGCGCCTCCATTCTGTCATTTGCTGCTCCCATCCTGCGCCCCCATCCTGTCATGTGCTGCTCCCATCCTGCGCCCCTGTTCTGTCATGTGCTGCCCTATTATGTCATGTGCTGCTCTATTCTGTCATGTGCTGCTCCCATCCTGCTCCACAGTTCTGTAATGTGCTGCTCTCATCCTGCGCCACCGTTCTGTAATTTGCTGCACCCATCCATATGCCCCATACGCTGCTCCATAAAGGTTGATGGCCCCCATAAGATGCTCCATAGTATATGCCTCATATGCTGCTCCATTATGGTTGATGGCCCCCATAAGATGCTCCATAGTATATGCCTCATGCTGCTCCATTATGGTTGATGGCCCCCATAAGATGCTCCATAGTATATGCCTCATATGCTGCTCCATTATGGTTGATGGCCCCCATAAGATGCTCCATAGTATATGCCTCATATGCTGCTCCATTATGGTTGATGGCCCCCATGAGATGCTCCATAGTATATGCCTCATATGCTGCTCCATTATGGTTGATGGCCCCCATAAGATGCTCCATAGTATATGCCTCATATGCTGCTCCATTATGGTTGATGGCCCCCATAAGATGCTCCATAGTATATGCCCTGTATGCTGATCCATAAAGGTTGATAGCCCCCATAAGGTGCTCCATAGTATTACATGCCCTGTATGCTGATCCATAAAGGTTGATGGCCCCCATAAGATGCTCCATAGTATTATATGCCCTGTATGCTGATGCAATAATAAAAAAAAATAATAACATACTCACCTATCATCGCTGGGCGCCAAGTGCTGGGGGCCTGAGCAGGCGGGGACACCGGCGCGCTGTGGGGGGTCAGGTGCCGGAGTCGCCGCTAGCTCAGGCCCCCGGCATTTGCTATATTCACCAGGCCCTGATCCAGTGCTGCGTGCCGCTCTGTTTTCCGGGTCCTCTGGCTGTGACTGTTCAGTCAGAGGGCGGCGTGCATTAAGCGCGTCATCGCGCCCTCTGAACTGAACGTCACAGGCAGAGGATGTGGAGGACGGAGCGGCACGCATCACTTGAACAGGACAGGTGAATATAGCATACTCACCCTCCTGGCACGTCCCTGCTTCTCCGTTGGAGATTGCGGTGTGCGTTCAGTGCTTACGCATACCGCGATCTCCTGGGCTGCGTCACTCTGTGGGGTCCAGACTGCACCGGCGCTTGCGCTTGCGCAGTCTATAAAGGCTTCGGACAGAGTGACGCTCCCAGCGTTATATTATAGATATTACCCATAAATAAATATTATTGTGGAAAAAAGACAAATAAACAATGAAAGTACACATATTTGGTAGTGCTGCATCCGGAACAACCCGACCTATAAAACTGTCCCACTAGTTAACCCCCTTAGTAATCACTGTAAAAAAAAATAAAAAACAGATGCTTTATTATCACACCACTGAACAAAGAGTGGAATAAAACACGATCAAAAAGTCTAAGGCCAGTCTCACACGTCCAGATAATTCCGGTACCGGAAAAATCGGTACCGGAGTTATCCGTGTCCGTGTGCTCACGTGGCACATCAGTGTGGCACAAGTGTGGCAGCCGTGTGTCGCCCGTGTGCCGACTGAGGACCACACGGACAGTGCAGGAGACAGCGCTAGAGTTAAGCGTTGTCCCCCCTGCGTGTGGTGCTGAAGCTGGCAATAATTCCTTCTCCCCAGCAGCGTTCGCTGGAGAAAAAGAATGAAAAATCAAGTCTTTTTTTGTGTGTTTAAAATAAAGTTCGTGGTCACCGACCGCCTCCCACCCCCTGCGCACCCGCCTGCTGGCATTAAAATACTCACCCAGCTCCCGCGATGTCTCCTCTCAGCGCCGGCAGCTTGTCCTGTGTGAGCGGTCACGTGGTACCGCTCATTACAGTGATGAATATGCGGCTCCACACACCCAGATGCTATCTCTCCCTGAAGAAGCCGCTTTCACTTGCGGCGATACGCGTTGGATCCTATCTTACACCGCCTGTCCCCCACTATCAATGCTGGCTTCGTTTTTTGAGCCTCCGGACCATGGAAGCTGGGACATGTTAGTATAAGGATTTTGCACTTCTTTACTTTAGCCCTCACTTATCTGCATCTTTATACCCTTTACTGCATCTCCTTGTTAGTATCCGAGTAGTACTTTTATAAAATTCATATGGTACTGTGATTTGGTGAAAAAACTGCTCCTCACTTTTTGGTGCGGATACAGATTAACGAGTATTTTTGAGACATTTTTGGAGTCCTTGTTCATTTGTATTATGCATATACATGTAATTCTATATTGAGGTATCTGGGGATTTGTGGTGTATTTTTCCTTGCCCCCATATCAGGGCATGGTGTTTGTATAGGCATCTTTTTTGTATCTTTTAAATGTTTTTAATGATTTCTGTGTTGTGTGTTACTTTTTCCACCAATAAAACATTGAATTTTTACATGATCTTTTTCTCAATTTTGCTTATGTCCCTTTTCCAAGCCCATGGTGAACTCTCCTATCTAAATTGATATGCGGTGCCCCCCTATCTCTCTATCACACACGCACACACACGCAGGCACACAGACACACAAGAAACCTCACCTCCCCGCAGCAGCAGCACATCCCGGCAGCCTCTTCCTCGCCGGCAGCTTTCTGTCTGAGACAGAGCACTGGATGATGATGTCATCCAGCTGGGCTGTCTCAGACAGGATGCAGGACTCCGGGATGTGTTGCGCTGTGTGTCTGTGTGCCTGCGTGTGTGTGTATGTGGTGCGGTGCTTTGTGTGTGTGGTGCGGTGGTGGGGCTTTACATGCAGGCAGTGTTACCTGCAGCCTGCGGCTAACGCTGATGGCTATTAAAGAGAAATGGTATTCACACCTCTCCACGCCCATAGGGGCATGGGGAAATGTGAATATTCATTTTGCTTTAGCAGCGGGGACAGGATCCTGTCTCCAGCTGCTACTAGGCTGGCACAAGGCAGGCCCCCTTGACTCAGTGGCCCCATGGCCACTGGCTGGGGGCCCCTGGAGCAGTGGGGGCCCAAGGCAGCTGCTAGCCAGTATGCCAGCAGATATCAGTGCCTCCGGTTCTCTGGTGGGCCAGTCCGAGCCTGTAAGACTCTATAAGTTACAGGCCAATTTGCTACTCAAACTGGTAATGGTCTTGATTTTACAGGTGCTAAAGTGGTATGAGGTTTGATAATGGACCCAGTGGAATACACAGCAGTCCACAGGAAATGGGTCAGGGAAATTCTTTAATGAATGCCCCTCGTAGGTTTGCTTTGCTGCAGTGACAAATTGGGCAGCATTTTGATACCTTCTGTTACTGGAAGGGCTACTCAACTCCCTTTGTTTGGCAGCCGCACATGGGTATAGCTTGTAGATGAGGGCCAGAATGTACTCCAGCGGGTGACAAGCTCTGCATCAAGTGACCTCTCCTCCTCTTCCTCCATCTTAGCATCACACACAGTACAGTCCTCATACGTGGCACCCCAATTACCCTTGTTTCCCCCCACGTCACAACTCTCCAACCACCCAACTGACTGTGGGGAACCACAGATGGGCGAGTCTTCAGAGCTGTTTGCACACTCTATTACATGGGTATCACAGTTCTGCTTCAAAGATTCACAGGCTCAAGAGGAGGAAAGCTGTTGTGAATCTGCTTTTGGGCTCCTTCTGGTGGTGGCTAGTGGTACTGGTGACTCGGGTGTGTTTTCTTTCTCAGTTCACCTGTTTTCATCAGTAGTGGGGAGTTCCTATTTATTCCTGCTCTTCAGTCATTGCCTTGCCGGCCATCAATGTAACTAGAGCTTTTCTGTTGCATGTTCCTGCTCCTAGACTACTGATCAGCTAAGTTGGACTCTTAGTCCTAAGTTTGTTTGCATATTTTGTTCCAGTTTACAGTTATATCATTCTCTGTAGCTGGAAGCTCTTGTTGGCTGAAATTACCACTCCGGTGTCATGAGTTGACACATGAGTCTTAAAGTAATTTCAGGATGGTATTTTAAAAGGGTTTTCAGCTGACCGTGCAGTTCCCTTTTGTATCTTTCTACTATCTAGTAAGCGGACCTCGCTTTGCTGAACCTACCTTCATACTGCGTATGTCTTTTCCTCTGAACTCACCGTCAATATATGTGGGGGGCTTCTGTCTCCTTTTCGGGGGAATTTCCCTAGAGGTAAGCCAGGTCTGTTTTTTCCTCTACTAGGGTTAGTTAGTCCTCCGGCTGGCGAGAGACGTCTAGGGATAAAACTTAGGTATGCCCCCCGGCCACTATTAGTTGTGTGGTAGGTTTAGCTCACGGTCAGCTCGAGATTCCATCACCCAAGAGCTCGTCCGTTATTTATGTGTCCTGGCGTTCCCCTGCCATTGGGAACCATGACAGTATGGCCGGCCCAGTGTTAAAACTGTTGGCAGAAGAAAGGAGAGAAAAAGAAGTCTGCAAATTTTTTTTTTTTTTCCTTGGTGCTTGCTCTATAGTTGAATCAGTTGCATTTCAGCTCTAATTGCAGTCTTTGTCTCCCTCTCCTTCTAACCCTTGAATGGCTCTGATCTCACCTGCTTAAAATGGATCCTCAGAGTTTGGCTGCAGGTTTGAATAATCTTGCCACAAAAGTTCAAGATTTACAGGATTTTGTTATACATGCTCCTATATCTGAACCTAGAATTCCTATACCAGAATTTTTCTCCGGAGATAGATCTCGTTTTTTGAATTTCAAATATAATTGTAAGTTATTTCTTTCTCTGAGATCTCGCTCCGCTGGAGATCCCGCACAGCAGGTTAGGATTGTAATTTCCTTGCTGCGAGGTGACCCTCAAGATTGGGCATTTGCATTGGCACCAGGGGATCCTGCGTTGCTCAATGTGGATGCGTTTTTTCTGGCTTTGGGGTTGCTTTATGAGGAACCTAATTTAGAGATTCAGGCTGAAAAAGCCTTGATGGCCCTGTCTCAAGGGCAAGATGAAGCTGAAATATACTGCCAAAAATTTCGTAAATGGTCTGTGCTTACTCAGTGGAATGAGTGCGCTTTGGCGGCGAATTTCAGAGAGGGTCTCTCTGATGCCATTAAGGATGTTATGGTGGGGTTCCCTGCGCCTACAGGTCTGAATGAGTCCATGACAATGGCTATTCAGATTGATCGGCGTTTGCGGGAGCGTAAACCTGTGCACCATTTGGCGGTGTCTTCTGAGAAGGCGCCAGAGAATATGCAATGTGATAGAATTCTGTCCAGAAGCACACGGCAGAATTTTAGGCGAAAAAATGGGTTGTGCTTCTATTGTGGTGATTCAACTCATGTTATATCAGCATGCTCTAGACGCACAAAGAAGGTTGATAAGTCTGTTTCAATTGGCACTTTACAGTCTAAGTTTATTCTATCTGTGACCTTGATTTGTTAATTATCGTCAATTACCGCGGACGCCTATGTCGACTCTGGCGCCGCTTTGAGTATTATGGATTGGTCCTTTGCCAGGTGCTGTGGGTTTAATCTAGAGCCTCTGGAAGTCCCTATACCTCTGAAGGGTATTGATTCTACGCCATTGGCTAGTAATAAACCACAATACTGGACACAAGTGACTATGCGTATGACTCCAGACCATCAGGAGGTGATTCGCTTCCTTGTGTTGTACAATCTACATGATGTTTTGGTGCTCGGATTGCCATGGTTACAATCTCATAATCCAGTCCTTGACTGGAAAGCAATGTCTGTGTTAAGCTGGGGATGTCAGGGGGCTCATGGGGACGTACCTTTGGTTTCCATTTCATCATCTATTCCCTCTGAGATTCCGGCATTTTTGTCTGATTATCGTGATGTTTTTGAGGAGCCTAAGCTTGGTTCACTACCTCCTCACAGAGATTGCGATTGTACCATAGATCTGATTCCAGGCAGTAAATTTCCTAAGGGTCGTTTGTTTAATTTATCCGTACCTGAACATGTTGCTATGCGAGAGTATATTAACGAGTCCCTGGAAAAGGGACATATTCGTCCTTCTTCATCTCCCTTAGGAGCCGTTTTTTTCTTTGTGTCTA
Source organism: Ranitomeya variabilis (assembly GCF_051348905.1). Lineage (NCBI taxonomy): Eukaryota > Metazoa > Chordata > Amphibia > Anura > Dendrobatidae > Ranitomeya > Ranitomeya variabilis. Next base: position 545,371,829 of record NC_135234.1, read on the forward strand.
AAAAAGATGGCTCTTTGAGGCCGTGTATTGATTATTGACTCTTGAATAAAATTACAGTCAAATATCAGTATCCTTTGCCACTGCTGACTGATTTGTTTGCTCGAATAAAGGGGGCTAAGTGGTTCTCTAAGATTGATCTTCGTGGGGCGTATAATTTGGTGCGAATTAAGCAGGGGGATGAGTGGAAAACCGCATTTAATACGCCCGAGGGCCATTTTGAGTATTTAGTAATGCCTTTTGGTCTTTCAAATGCCCCTTCAGTCTTTCAGTCCTTTATGCATAACATTTTCCGTGAATATTTGGATAAATTTATGATTGTGTATCTGGATGATATTTTGATTTTTTCGGATGACTGGGACTCTCATGTCCAACAAGTCAGGAGGGTTTTTTAGGTTTTGCGGGCTAATTCCTTGTGTGTGAAGGGTTCTAAGTGTATTTTTGGGGTTCAAAAGATTTCTTTTTTGGGGTACATTTTTTCCCCTTCTTCCATTGAGATGGATCCTGTCAAGGTTCGGGCTATTTGTGATTGGACGCAACCTACTTCTCTTAAGAGCCTTCAGAAATTCTTGGGCTTTGCTAATTTTTATCGTCGATTTATAACTGGTTTTTCGGATGTTGCTAAATCTTTGACTGATTTGACTAAAAAGGGTGCTGATGTTGCTGATTGGTCCCCTGCTGCTGTGGAGGCCTTTCGGGAGCTTAAGCGCCGCTTTTCTTCTGCCCCTGTGTTGCGTCAGCTGTTGTGAAATTGGATTCTGGGCTCCCCTGGTGGCCACTTGTGGAATTTAACTTGTGTGCATCATCCCCTCTGTTCACCTGCTCCTATCAGGATGTGGGAGTCGCTATATAACCTTGCTCCTCTGTCAGTTTCATGCCGGTCAACAATGTAATCAGAAGCCTTTCTGTGCTTGTTCCTGCTACTAGACAACTCCCAGCTAAGTTGGACTTTTGTCCTTGTGTGTTTTTGCATTTTGTTCCTGTTCACAGCTGCTGTTTCGTTACTGTGTCTGGAAAGCTCTTGTGAGCGGAAATTGCCACTCTGGTGTTATGAGTTAATGCTAGAGTCTTAAAGTAATTTCTGGATGGTGTTTTGATAGGGTTTTCTGCTGACCATGAAAGTGCCCTTTCTGTCTTCATGCTATCTAGTGAGCGGACCTCGATTTTGCTAAACCTATTTTCATACTACGTTTGTCATTTCATCTAAAATCACCGCCAATATATGTGGGGGCCTCTGTCTGCCTTTTGGGAAAATTTCTCTAGAGGTGAGCCAGGACTGTCTTTTCCTCTGCTAGGATTAGGTAGTTCTCCGGCTGGCGCTGGGCATCTAGGGATAAAAAACGTAGGCATGCTACCCGGCCACTTCTAGTTGTGCGGCAGGTTTAGTTCATGGTCAGTATAGTTTCCATCTTCCAAGAGCTAGTTCTCATGTATGCTGGGCTATGTTCTCTCGCCATTGAGAATCATGACAGTTTGACCGGCCAAAAAAAAAAAAGGGTTAAATTACTGGCTGAGAAAGGAGAGAAAAAAGAAGTCTGCTACAATTTTTTTTTTTTTTTCCCTCTAGTTCTGAGTGTGCTCTTAATTGAATCACTTGCTAGTCTGCCTATGCTGCAGCCTTCCTCTCTTCCTCTCCTTCTAATCCTTGAATGGCTCTGTGTTCACCTGTTTCAAATGGATCTTCAGAGTGTAGCTACAGGTTTGAATAATCTCGCCACAAAGGTACAAAATTTGCAAGATTTTGTTGTTCATGCACCTATGTCTGAGCCTAGAATTCCTTTGCCTGAATTCTTCTCGGGGAATAGATCTCACTTTCAAAATTTTAAAAATAATTGCAAATTGTTTTTGTCCCTGAAGTCTCGCTCTGCCGGAGACCCTGCACAGCAGGTCAGGATTGTAATTTCCTTGCTCCGGGGCGACCCTCAAGACTGGGCTTTTGCATTGGCACCAGGGGATCCTGCGTTGCTCAATGTGGATGCGTTTTTTCTGGCCTTGGGGTTGCTTTATGAGGAACCTCATTTAGAGCTTCAGGCGGAAAAGGCCTTGATGTCCTTGTCTCAGGGGCAAGATGAAGCTGAAATATACTGCCAAAAATTCCGCAAATGGTCTGTGCTTACTCAGTGGAATGAGTGCGCCCTGGCGGCGATTTTCAGAGAAGGTCTCTCTGATGCCATTAAGGATGTTATGGTGGGGTTCCCTGTGCCTGCGAGTCTGAATGAGTCCATGACGATGGCTATTCAGATCGATAGGCGTCTGCGGGAGCGCAAACCTGTGCACCATTTGGCGGTGTCTACTGAGAAAACGCCAGAAAATATGCAATGTGATAGAATTCTGTCCAGAAGCGAGCGGCAGAATTTTAGACGAAAAAATGGGTTGTGCTTCTATTGTGGTGATTCAACTCATGTTATATCAGCATGCTTTAAGCGTACTAAGAAGCCTGACAAGTCTGTTTCAATTGGCACTTTGCAGTCTAAGTTTATTCTATCTGTGACCCTGATTTGTTCTTTGTCATCTATTACCGCGGACGCCTATGTCGACTCTGGCGCTGCTTTGAGTCTTATGGATTGGTCCTTTGCCAAACGCTGTGGGTATGATTTGGAGCCATTGGAGGCTCCGATACCTCTGAAAGGGATTGACTCCACCCCATTGGCTAGTAATAAACCACAATACTGGACACAAGTGACTATGCGTGTTAATCCGGATCACCAGGAGGTTATTCGCTTTCTGGTGCTGTATAATCTACATGATGTTTTGGTGCTGGGATTGCCATGGCTGCAATCTCATAACCCAGTCCTCGACTGGAGAGCTATGTCTGTGTTAAGCTGGGGATGTAAAGGAACTCATGGGGACGTACCTTTGGTTTCCATTTCATCATCTATTCCCTCTGAGATTCCTGAATTCTTGTCTGACTTTCGTGACGTTTTTGAAGAACCCAAGGTTGGTTCACTACCTCCGCACCGGGAGTGCGATTGTGCCATAGACTTGATCCCGGGTAGTAAATACCCTAAGGGTCGTTTATTTAATCTGTCTGTGCCTGAACACGCTGCTATGCGAGAATATATAAAGGAGTCCTTGGAAAAGGGACATATTCGTCCTTCGTCATCTCCCTTAGGAGCCGGTTTTTTCTTTGTGTCTAAGAAAGACGGCTCTTTGAGGCCGTGTATTGATTATCGACTTTTGAATAAAATCACGGTTAAATATCAATATCCGTTACCACTGCTTACTGATTTGTTTGCTCGTATAAAGGGGGCCAAGTGGTTCTCTAAGATTGATCTCCGTGGGGCGTATAATTTGGTGCGAATCAAGCAGGGGGATGAGTGGAAAACCGCATTTAATACGCCCGAGGGCCATTTTGAGTATTTGGTGATGCCTTTTGGTCTTTCAAATGCCCCTTCAGTCTTCCAGTCCTTTATGCATGACATTTTCCGCGATTATTTGGATAAATTTATGATTGTGTATCTGGATGATATTCTGATTTTTTCGGATGACTGGGACTCTCATGTCCAGCAGGTCAGGAGGGTTTTTCAGGTTTTGCGGTCTAATTCCTTGTGTATGAAGGGTTCTAAGTGTGTTTTTGGGGTTCAGAAGATTTCCTTCTTGGGATACATTTTTTCCCCCTCTTCCATCGAGATGGATCCTGTCAAGGTTCAGGCTATTGGTGATTGGACGCAACCCTCTTCTCTTAAGAGTCTTCAGAAATTTTTGGGCTTTGCTAACTTTTATCGTCGATTTATTGCTGGTTTTTCTGATGTTGTAAAACCATTGACTGATTTGACTAAGAAGGGTGCTGATGTTGCTGATTGGTCCCCTGATGCTGTGGAGGCCTTTCGGGAGCTCAAGCGCCGCTTTTCTTCCGCCCCAGTGTTGCGTCAGCCTGATGTTGCTCTTCCTTTTCAGGTTGAGGTCGACGCTTCTGAAATCGGAGCTGGGGCGGTGTTGTCGCAGAGAAGTTCCGACTGCTCCGTGATGAGACCTTGTGCTTTTTTTTCCCGTAAATTTTCGCCCGCCGAGCGGAATTATGATATTGGGAATCGGGAGCTTTTGGCCATGAAGTGGGCTTTTGAGGAGTGGCGTCACTGGCTTGAGGGGGCCAGACATCAGGTGGTGGTATTGACTGACCACAAAAATTTAATTTACCTTGAGTCTGCCAGGCGCCTGAATCCTAGACAAGCGCGCTGGTCGTTGTTTTTCTCTCGGTTTAATTTTGTGGTGTCTTACCTACCGGGTTCTAAGAATGTTAAGGCGGATGCCCTTTCTAGGAGTTTTGAGCCTGACTCCCCTGGTAATTCTGAGCCCACAGGTATCCTTAAAGATGGAGTGATATTGTCTGCCGTTTCTCCAGACCTGCGGCGGGCCTTGCAGGAGTTTCAGGCGGATAGACCTGATCGTTGCCCACCTGGTAGACTGTTTGTTCCTGATGATTGGACCAGTAGAGTCATCTCTGAGGTTCATTCTTCTGCGTTGGCAGGTCATCCTGGAATCTTTGGTACCAGGGATTTGGTGGCAAGGTCCTTCTGGTGGCCTTCCCTGTCACGAGATGTGCGAGGCTTTGTGCAGTCTTGTGACGTTTGTGCTCGGGCCAAGCCTTGTTGTTCTCGGGCTAGTGGATTGTTGTTACCCTTGCCTATCCCGAAGAGGCCTTGGACGCACATCTCGATGGATTTTATTTCGGATCTGCCTGTTTCTCAGAAGATGTCTGTCATCTGGGTGGTGTGTGACCGTTTCTCTAAGATGGTCCATCTGGTTCCCTTGCCTAAGTTGCCTTCTTCTTCCGAGTTGGTTCCTCTGTTTTTTCAAAATGTTGTTCGTTTGCATGGTATTCCGGAGAATATCGTTTCTGACAGAGGGACCCAATTCGTGTCTAGATTTTGGCGGGCATTCTGTGCTAGGATGGGCATAGATTTGTCTTTTTCGTCTGCTTTCCATCCTCAGACTAATGGCCAGACCGAGCGGACTAATCAGACCTTGGAGACATATTTGAGGTGTTTTGTGTCTGCGGATCAGGATGATTGGGTTGCTTTTTTGCCTTTGGCGGAGTTCGCCCTCAATAATCGGGCCAGCTCTGCCACCTTGGTGTCCCCGTTTTTCTGTAATTCGGGGTTTCATCCTCGATTTTCCTCCGGTCAAGTGGAATCTTCGGATTGTCCTGGAGTGGATGCTGTGGTGGAGAGGTTGCATCAGATTTGGGGGCAGGTGGTGGACAATTTGAAGTTGTCCCAGGAGAAGACTCAGCTTTTTGCCAACCGCCGTCGTCGTGTTGGTCCTCGGCTTTGTGTTGGGGACTTGGTGTGGTTGTCTTCTCGTTTTGTCCCTATGAGGGTTTCTTCTCCTAAGTTTAAGCCTCGGTTCATCGGCCCGTACAAGATATTGGAGATTCTTAACCCTGTGTCCTTCCGTTTGGACCTCCCTGCATCCTTTTCGATTCATAATGTTTTTCATCGGTCATTGTTGCGCAGGTATGAGGTACCAGCTGTGCCTTCCGTTGAGCCTCCTGCTCCGGTGTTGGTTGAGGGTGAGTTGGAGTACGTTGTGGAAAAGATCTTGGACTCTCGTGTTTCCAGACGGAAACTCCAGTATCTGGTCAAATGGAAGGGATACGGTCAGGAGGATAATTCTTGGGTCACTGCCTCTGATGTTCATGCCTCCGATCTTGTCCGTGCCTTTCATAGGGCTCATCCTGATCGCCCTGGTGGTTCTGGTGAGGGTTCGGTGCCCAGTCCTTGAGGGGGGGGTACTGTTGTGAAATTGGATTCTGGGCTCCCCCGGTGGCCACTTGTGGAATTTAACTTGTGTGCATCATCCCCTCTGTTCACCTGCTCCTATCAGGATGTGGGAGTCGCTATATAACCTTGCTCCTCTGTCAGTTTCATGCCGGTCAACAATGTAATCAGAAGCCTTTCTGTGCTTGTTCCTGCTACTAGACAACTCCCAGCTAAGTTGGACTTTTGTCCTTGTGTGTTTTTGCATTTTGTTCCTGTTCACAGCTGCTGTTTCGTTACTGTGTCTGGAAAGCTTTTGTGAGCGGAAATTGCCACTCTGGTGTTATGAGTTAATGCTAGAGTCTTAAAGTAATTTCTGGATGGTGTTTTGATAGGGTTTTCTGCTGACCATGAAAGTGCCCTTTCTGTCTTCATGCTATCTAGTGAGCGGACCTCGATTTTGCTAAACCTATTTTCATACTACGTTTGTCATTTCATCTAAAATCACCGCCAATATATGTGGGGGCCTCTGTCTGCCTTTTGGGAAAATTTCTCTAGAGGTGAGCCAGGACTGTCTTTTCCTCTGCTAGGATTAGGTAGTTCTCCGGCTGGCGCTGGGCATCTAGGGATAAAAAACGTAGGCATGCTACCCGGCCACTTCTAGTTGTGCGGCAGGTTTAGTTCATGGTCAGTATAGTTTCCATCTTCCAAGAGCTAGTTCTCATGTATGCTGGGCTATGTTCTCTCGCCATTGAGAATCATGACAGTCAGCCTGATGTTGCTCTTCCTTTTCAGGTTGAGGTCGACGCTTCCGAGATCGGAGCTGGGGCGGTTTTGTCGCAGAAAAGTTCCGACTGCTCCGTGATGAGACCTTGTGCGTTCTTTTCTCGAAAATTTTCTCCCGCCGAGCGAAACTATGATATTGGTAATCGGGAGCTTTTGGCTATGAAATGGGCTTTTGAGGAGTGGCGTCATTGGCTTGAGGGGGCTAGACATCAGGTGGTGGTATTGACCGATCACAAGAATCTGATTTATCTTGAGTCTGCCAAGCGCCTGAATCCTAGACAGGCGCGCTGGTCGTTGTTTTTCTCTCGGTTTGATTTTGTGGTCTCATACCTACCGGGTTCTAAAAATGTGAAGGCAGATGCCCTTTCTAGGAGTTTTGAGCCTGATTCCCCTGGTGATTCTGAACCTACAGGTATCCTTAAGGATGGGGTGATATTATCTGCTGTTTCCCCAGACCTGCGACGGGCTTTGCAGGAGTTTCAGGCGGATAGACCTGATCGTTGCCCGCCTGGTAGACTGTTTGTTCCTGATGATTGGACCAGTAGGGTCATCTCGGAGGTTCATTCTTCTGCGTTGGCAGGTCATCCTGGAATCTTTGGTACTAGGGATTTGGTGGCTAGGTCCTTCTGGTGGCCTTCCCTGTCTCGAGACGTACGAGTTTTTGTGCAGTCTTGTGATGTTTGTGCTCGGGCCAAGCCTTGTTGTTCTCGGGCTAGTGGATTGTTGTTATCTTTGCCTATTCCGAAGAGACCTTGGACTCACATCTCTATGGATTTTATTTCTGATCTCCCTGCTTCTCAGAAAATGTCTGTCATCTGGGTGGTGTGTGACCGTTTTTCAAAGATGGTTCATTTGGTACCTTTGCCTAAGTTGCCTTCCTCATCCGAATTGGTTCCTCTGTTTTTTCAAAATGTGGTTCGCTTGCATGGTATTCCGGAAAATATCGTTTCTGACAGGGGGACCCAGTTCGTGTCTAGATTTTGGCGGGCATTCTGTGCTAGGATGGGCATTGATTTGTCTTTTTCGTCTGCGTTCCATCCTCAGACTAATGGCCAGATGGAGCGAACTAATCAGACCTTGGAGACTTATTTGAGGTGTTTTGTGTCTGCGGATCAGGATGACTGGGTTGCCTTTTTGCCGTTGGCAGAGTTTGCCCTCAATAATCGGGCTAGTTCTGCCACTTTGGTTTCTCCTTTCTTTTGCAATTCGTGGTTTTACCCTCGTTTTTCTTCCGGTCAGGTGGAGTCTTCGGATTGTCCTGGAGTGGATACTGTGGTGGATAGGTTGCATCGGATTTGGGGACAGGTGGTGGACAATTTGAAGTTGTCCCAGGAGAAGACTCAGCATTTTGCCAACCGCCGTCGTCGTGTTGGTCCTCGTCTTCGTGTTGGGGACTTGGTGTGGTTGTCTTCCCGTTTTGTCCCTATGAGGGTTTCTTCTCCTAAGTTTAAGCCTCGGTTCATCGGTCCTTATAGGATTTTGGAGATTCTTAACCCTGTATCCTTTCGTTTGGACCTTCCGGCATCTTTTGCTATCCATAATGTCTTCCATCGGTCGTTGTTGTGGAGGTATGAGGTGCCGGTTGTTCCTTCTACCGAGCCTCCTGCTCCTGTGCTGGTTGAGGGTGAATTGGAGTATGTTGTGGAGAAAATCTTGGACTCCCGTATTTCCAGACGGAGACTACAATATCTGGTTAAGTGGAAGGGTTATGGTCAAGAAGATAATTCTTGGGTAACTGCTTCTGATGTTCACGCCTCTGATTTAGTTCGTGCCTTTCATAGGGCTCATCCGGATCGCCCTGGTGGTTCTTGTGAGGGTTCGGTGCCCCCTCCTTGAGGGGGGGGTACTGTTGTGAATCTGCTTTTGGGCTCCTTCTGGTGGTGGCTAGTGGTACTGGTGACTCGGGTGTGTTTTCTTTCTCAGTTCACCTGTTTTCATCAGTAGTGGGGAGTTCCTATTTATTCCTGCTCTTCAGTCATTGCCTTGCCGGCCATCAATGTAACTAGAGCTTTTCTGTTGCATGTTCCTGCTCCTAGACTACTGATCAGCTAAGTTGGACTCTTAGTCCTAAGTTTGTTTGCATATTTTGTTCCAGTTTACAGTTATATCATTCTCTGTAGCTGGAAGCTCTTGTGGGCTGAAATTACCACTCCGGTGTCATGAGTTGACACATGAGTCTTAAAGTAATTTCAGGATGGTATTTTAAAAGGGTTTTCAGCTGACCGTGCAGTTCCCTTTTGTATCTTTCTACTATCTAGTAAGCGGACCTCGCTTTGCTGAACCTACCTTCATACTGCGTATGTCTTTTCCTCTGAACTCACCGTCAATATATGTGGGGGGCTTCTGTCTCCTTTTCGGGGGAATTTCCCTAGAGGTAAGCCAGGTCTGTTTTTTCCTCTACTAGGGTTAGTTAGTCCTCCGGCTGGCGAGAGACGTCTAGGGATAAAACTTAGGTACGCCCCCCGGCCACTATTAGTTGTGTGGTAGGTTTAGCTCACGGTCAGCTCGAGATTCCATCACCCAAGAGCTCATCCGTTATTTATGTGTCCTGACGTTCCCCTGCCATTGGGAACCATGACAGAAAGCATCTGCACTGATGGGCAAATTTGTTTGCAGTTGGATCTGGGGCTGGACAAAGTAGGGTCCGAGCAGAATCCAGACCCTCGTCACCAAATGTTAACCAGCCAGGAGCTGTAGGTGTTCCTGATGCGACTCAGATACCTGAGGCGCATGTGGATTGCACTGTGCTATTAGGGCAGGAAGAGTAGTATGATGATTATCAGGGTGAGGAATGGGAGAACAGACAGGATGATGATTAGCTTGTAGATCTCACTTGGTGTGAACCCAGAGGCATGCAGCTGAGTAGTTCATCAGAGGAGGTGGGGGAGGAGGAAGTCTAGTAGGTTACGCTGCTGAGCTACTGAGTAGAGGCTAAAAATCCAATAATTTGCCTATTACATGCTTGAACTGGGACATGCACAATCAACATGCGTCAGTCTGGGAATCTCACTACCCTAAAATGCGGAAAAGCGAGCCTCACCAACCACCGGATGGCCCATTAACCACATCTGTCTCTTCTTTCTCTTCGTCAACGTGACAAGTGTTCTCGCACAGTTCTCCGTCCGCAGAACCTCCACTTGTTTACCCGCTTGTCTACAGTGGTGGTGAGTGAGAGCCCGTTAGCGGTTACAGAAATGGACATGCCTGCTATTTTGACCGATCTCAGGCACCGAGCACATCACATCTTTCTCAATCCATCATAACATCTGTGCCTGCATCTCACTCTCAGTCCATCAGTTTGTTGTGTTCACCCTACTCCACCCTCTGTCCGCACAGCAGCCAGCCCTCGTTTGTGCAGTTGTGCTCATGTAAAAGATTGCTTCCTCCTACACATGGCAAAGCTAAGAGCTTGAACTTCACCATCTTCAATCTACTAATAATAATAACCTTTATTTATATAGCGCTAACATATTCCGCAGAGCTTTACAAGTCAGCAGTTCATATAATACAGTCATAAGTTACAAAGTTAATGATAATCAAACAATTAAAGCAAAAATAATGATGATCCTGCTCTTCAGAGCTTACAATCCACAATGAGGTGGGGGTGACACCAATTACAGGTGCTTATTTGCAATGATGGTCCAGCCATCTTGAGGAAATGGTGGGTAGATAAAGGCTGCATGAGGCTTTTGAGTACAGTTTAGTTTGATGGCAAATTGGGTTCAGTGAAATAGAGAATAAGCTATATATATAAAAAGGACTTTAATTAGGGAGCGTGATAGGCCACCCTAAACAGATGTATTTTTAGGGAGTACCTAAAAATATTTAAGTTGTGGTTAGTCCTAATTTTATGGTGTAGATAGGGTAATAGATGAGTCATCTAGGTAGGAAATTGAACAGATTCCGACAAAGACCAGATCAGGAGTGTTACTGTCTTTGTGTGTCTCAGATGTTGAAAATAGTGAAAAGGACACAGAGATAGAAGCTGTGATGCAGTTGGGGAGGTTGGGCTGTTGAAGGCTCCCAGGATAAAGATTGGCAATTCTGAGGACATGAAGTGTGGCAGCAAAGCCAAAAAGTGGTCAGGAAAGTGGGTGGGTGAGCCCGGAGGAAGGGATACATCACTTACAAAATAATAATAAAAAAGTTATGATAAATCTATAGAAATTACCATACTTTCAGGAAAATCTGTCACCAAGTGTTTGCTGCACCATTTGAAGATCAGCATGATGTAGGGGCACAGACCTTGATTCCAGAAATATGTCACTTGTTATTTTGAGAAAGAAAAACCTCACTGTTTTATCTGCTGCAGATCTAGCAGTTCTCTAAATGCTGAGCTCTTTATTACTGCACCCACACCACTGATTGGCAGCTTTCTGTGTCCACTGTGCATAGGCAGAAAGCTAGCTCCCAGTCAATTGTGGGAGCAGGGTTATACAGAACTCATGAATATGGAGGACCACCTAGCTGCAGGTTTATTGGTCCATCCTGCTGATAAAACAGTGATTTCTTAAAACTACAGCAAGCAGCCCAGTAAGTGAAACACTGCTGGAATCAGGGTCTCCATCTTTATATCATGCTGCTCTTAGATCAGGTAACAAAAATCTGGTGTCAGATTCTCTATAAGCTGATGTTGGATTGATGTCCTTTAATAAGAATGTTTAGTGACGCTAAACTTGGTAAAAATGTGACTTTCTGCTCTCAAACTACTAGATGACTATGCTTAGATCATGAGAGCCCCACATACAGAAACGATAAAAATAGGTTTAATATATCCAAAATTGGCATTTTGGTACATCTTTTATATTTGACAGTCTGAAAATCAGTCGGAGGACTGTAAGCCATTAATGCATGTTCCTGTGTGTGGGTGTGTAGCTGCTTCTCCCATTGACAGATTGCACAGCTTTTACAGATATTTCAGCCAAGTTTCCAATTTGTGTTAATTAATTTAGGAATACATTTATAATTGACATTTTTTAATGAGGACATCTTTGCATATGGTATATATATTGTACGTTATCACTTGATGAAAATCTTTCTGTTCAAATGTTGCATTAGAAATACCTTGGCCTTTCCGCTGATGTCCATTCCCCTATATACAGTAAGAAAGAACAGTGAATAACAGCAATAATGAACAATGGATGATATGAGTCATACTCCTGTAATAATGCAGTGTTACCTAGCAACAAAGTGGACCACTTCAGATTTCATCTTTAAAGCATTGTGACATATGATGGATTGAAATAGTTTCTTTGCTTTCTCTCACTATATAATCATACTTCTTGCTAATTAGAACCCATTTGTCATAATGTTCTACTGCTCAGCGCATTTATGCTATAATATTCTATAACTGCACAATTTATCCCATTTTTTCTCATTCCTATTACAGTTAAATAAGTAATTTAAGGTATTTGCAGATTATGGCTGTATGTTATCGGTCTATAACTACTCAATAAACAAGCAGGATATTTTCATCACTCAGTAATGAAGAATTCTGTGTTAAAATTTTGTAATTGTTAATAGTTTAAGAATGTAGATAGAAAATACCACCCACTTATATGGTTATCATCAATATATATATATGTATAGATATATATTATTATATATATATTATATATATATATTAAACACGCCATGAAAATATTTTCAGTTGCTCCTTGACACAATATGCAAACTTTCCACAAAGTTTGTACCTTTGAGATTTGAATGACATGATGTAATGAACTATAATAAAAAAAAGTCTTTATGGGGTGCAATGGTGAAAAAATGCAATTGAGTCTCGTTACTTGCTTCGTTGTTTCAGAATTCACTGTGCAGCAAAAATGACCTGGTAAATGTATTCTGTAAGTCAGTATGATTATGGAAATACCAAATTTATATGCTTTTTTACTATTATTTTACTGCTATTTTTGAGCTAATTTTGACTTTAAAGATAAGGTGTCACAATTGTTATTTTTGTTATAATAATTAAACATTATATAATTTATTATTTTTATACAAAATTAAATTCACTTTTTTAACTGTTTTTATTATTATTATTATTATTATTATTATTATTATTATTATTTATTTTTTATTATTTTTTATTCAACCACTGGGGGCTGCCATTTGCATTTGCTGGTGTGTAAGGACACTTAGGCTACTTTCACACTAGCGTCGCTTGCTGTACGTCGCAATGCGTTGTTTTGGAGAAAAAACACACCCTGCAAAGTTGCCCGCAGGATGCGTTTTTTTCTCCATAGGCTTGCATTAGCGATGCATTGCGACGTATGGCCACACGTCGCATCCGTCGTGCGACGGATGCGTCGTGTTTTTTGGCAGACCGTCGGCACAAAAAAAGTTACATGTAACTTTTTTTGTGCGTCGTGTCGCCATTTCCGACCGCGCATGCGCGTCCGGAACTCCGCCCCGTCCTCCCCGGACATTACAATGGGGCCTTTGTGCTACCTTTGTGCTACCAGCATACAGATAGGCTTTAAATTTATTTCTACTGCTGTGATATTTTTATAAATTTACTATGGCACTTTGATTTGGTATATTTACTATATTGTGCTGGCCCAATTGTGTAGGCGGGACCGACCGGCACTCACTTATTTGGAATTTTTGTCATGTACCTCATGTTGTTATAAACATTACTGATTGCTCCAAGAACTGTATGCACTTGCACACTAACAGTTCTAGTTTTATGTATATGGATATTTAATAAAAGTTTTGTGTACGTTTGTATATTGTGAGCTTCTGACTCGTCTTTTCTCCTGTATTATTATATATATTTGAGTCGCTCTGCTCTTTATAATATGCAATTTAGCATTAATGCTACTTCATGCATGGTATTTTTGTAGGAAGAATGTCTTTGGGATTATTTTTCAAATTACAATGGGGCAGCGGATGCGTTGAAAAACTGCATCCGCTGCCCCCATTGTGCTACTTAAATAATAATAATAATCTTTATTTATATAGCGCCAACATATTCCGCAGCGCTTTACAGTTTAACAGTTTCAAACACAACAGTCATGGGTAACAATGTTAACAATACAGTAATAAAGCAAAATAAGACAAAATAAGACGACCCTGCTCGTGAGAGCTTACAATCTACAATGAGGTGGGGGAGATACAAAGTACAGGTGTGTATTTACAATGATGTATTTACAATGATGGTCCAGCCATCTTAAGAGAGTGGGGGGTAGATGGAGATAGTGAATGGGCTACACACACACAAACATAAAATGAGTTTGATTAGGGAACGTGATAGGCCGCTCTGAACAAATGAGTTTTGAGCGAGCGCCTAAAACTATGCAAGTTGTGGATGGTTCTAATATCTTGGGGTAGAGCATTCCAGAGGATTGGCACAGCACGGGAGAAGTCTTGGAGTCGGGAGTGGGAGGTACGGATTAGTGCAGAGGCTAGTCGAAAGTTGTTTGCAGAGCGCAGGCCGATAGACAGAAATGAGGGAGGAGATGTAAGGGGGTGCCGCACTGTGGAGAGCTTTGTGGGTGAGAACAAGTACTTTGAATTGTATCCTGTAATGAATGGGCAGCAAGTGTAATGACTGGCGAAGAGCGGACACGTCCGAGTAACGATTAGCAAGATGGACAACCCTGGCTGCCGCATTAAGGATAGACTGGAGAGGGGAAAGTCACGTGAGGGGGAGGCCAATTAATAGAGCTTTACAGTAGTCCAGACGGGAGTGGATTAGGGCGACAGTGAGAGTTTTTGTTGTCTCCATGGTGAGAAAAGGGCGGATTCTAGAGATGTTCTTTAGGTGTAAGCGGCACGAGCGGGCAAGAGATTGTATGTGGGAGGTGAAGGAGAGATCGGAGTCAAACATAACACCCAGACAGCGTGCCTGCTGCCGGGGTGTTATTATGGTGCCACCCACGGAGAGGGAAATGTCAGACTTAGGGAGGTTAGTAGAAGGTGGGAGCAGAAGAAGTTCAGTTTTGGAGAGGTTGAGTTTCAGATAGAGAGCGGACATGATGTCAGAGACTGCGGACAGACAGTCAGTGGCGTTCTGTAGTACAGCGGGGGTAAGGTCAGGGGATGACGTGTATAGTTGTGTGTCATCAGCATAAAGATGGTAATGAAAGCCAAATCTGCTGATGGTCTGTCCAATTGGGGTCGTGTAGAGGGAGAAGAGAAAGGGGCCAAGGACTGAGCCCTGAGGTACCCCGACAGTGAGAGGAAGAGGAGATGAAGTGGAGCCGGAGAACAGAACACTGAAGGAGCGTTCAGAAAGATAGGAAGAGAACCAGGAGAGAGCAGTGTCCTTACTTAACACACTGTCCGTCGGTATGTCGGGCCGACGGTTTGCGACGGCCCGTACCGACGGACTAGTGTGAAAGTAGCCTTACACACCTCAAATACAACAGTGCCTGTACATAGGAGTCTGCAGTCACTGTTCATCTGCAAGGCCTAAACTGTGTATGCCTCCTGCATTGACCTGGGCTGTACAGGTCACAGCTGTGGAGGAGATCAGAGCAATTTTTGTGAAGCCCACAGCGTATGCTGCAAACTACACTTTCCCCCTGTCACTGCTCAGTGCGAGCCGAACTGTGATAGCTGCTGCCAGGCTGGGAGAGGTGACAGGAGCCTGCAGGGAGCAGAGGGCCTGGATGAGGTGAGTCGGCGGTGAGGAGCAGTGATCGCAGCCTAACATCAGTAGTAAAATGCAAAGCTGCAGATCACTTCTTAACCCAATGTTCAAAGCACAGCTGATAAATGATCACACTGCTGTGCTCTGAACACCCCAACACAGTACACTGTAAACTGACATAGCAGAGCTGTTTATGTAATGCCCATCATGGTGACTATGTGTATGTGGGGCCATTATATTGTGAAACACTATTGGGACCATTACACTGTGGAGCACTATGTGGGACAATTATACTGTGGAGCATTTTGTGGGACCATGACACTGTGGAGCACTATGTGGGGCCATTATACTGTGGAGCAGTATGTGGGACCATTACACTGTGGAGCACTATGTGGGGCCATTATACTGTGGAGCAGTATGTGGGTCCATTACACTGTGGAGCACTATGTGGGGCCATTATACTGTGGAGCACTATGTGGGGCCCATTATACCGTGGAGCACTTTGTGGAGCCATTATACTGTGGAGCACTATGTGGGGCCCATTATACTATGGAGCACTATGTGGGGCCATTATACTGTGGAGCAGTATGTGGGACCATTACACTGTGGAGCACTATGCAGGGGCCATTACACTGTGAAGCACTATGTGAGGCCTATTATACTGTGGAGCACTATGTGGGGCCATTATACTGTGGAGCATTTTGTGGCACCATTACACTGTGGAGCACTATGTGGGGCCATTATACTGTGGAGCAGTATGTGGGCCATTACACTGTGGAGCACTATGTGGGGCCATTATACTGTGGAGCACTATGTGGGGCCCATTATACTGTGGAGCACTTTGTGGAGCCCATTCAATGTCGGACTGGAGCACCTTGGGCCCACCAGAGAAAATCATTCTTTGGCCCACTATGTAGCTACATACAAATATATACAAGACCACCAATTGTGCCGTAAAACATGCTAATATCAGGATATAATATAAGGTAGTACACGTCTTAATGCTATAGCAGTGTCATGTCGGACACTGTTCAGACCAGGTCATCTGACAGACAGCGGTAATTCCGCGTTTGACCACTGTTTGCTCATTGGCGTCGGCTAGTTTTTGTCTGGCTGCTCCAGGGTAATTTATCTGATCCTCGGATTGGAAGCTGGGCCATGCCCATTTCCTTTAAATGGTTCTCCTGATCTTTGGGCGTCGTCGATTATAGCTTCTGTCTTATCCGTAGTTATCTCAGTCCGGAGTGGAGAGCTGGTTGTTGGAGAATCGTTGCTGGTGGTGTATTTTCCTTTGTCTTATTTACTCCTTCCTATATTTGTATTTATTTTGCCCTGCACATTTATAGTGTATTCCTGATTGACTGCGGCGTGGTGTATATTTTCCTTTATCCTTGTTTGTTATAACTGTGGGTATTGGTCTATTGCATTCACTGGGTTGTGGGCGGTGGTGTTCAGTCTAGGGCTGAATCAGGAGTCAGGGTGAGGGTGGAGGCCTGGACATGCACACCTTCAGTGTAAACTTCAGGTGGAGGGTCAGACAGGGTTTCCCTAGTCTGAGGGAAATTGCAGGGGCCCGGGTTATTAGCTCTCGCCCTCCTTGTCTCCCCGTGACATTATAATCGGCCTAACAACAAAAAAAAACAAAAAAAAGAAAAGGGGTTCCTTTTTTTTTTTTTCTTCTCTGTGTTTTGTCATGGATCCCATGACTTCCATAACCCGCCAGTTGGAGGCGCTGTCCCTACAGGTCACTGAGTTGAGGGGAGCAGTGCAGCAACAGGGACTAGCAGTATCTAATATACAAGCTGGAGCGACAGGAGGAGTTAATGAGCCCAAGTTTCCTTTGCCTGAAAAATTTGCTGGGGAACGCAGTAAATTTGTTTCTTTTCGTGAAGCTTGCAAACTGTATTTCCGTATGCGCCCGATCTCCTCTGGTAATGAGGCTCAACGTGTGGGCCTGGTGTTGTCATTATTAAGCGGGGATCCCCAAGCATGGGCATTTTCGTTGCCGTCTGATTCTGCTGCATTTAACTCAGTGGAGTTTCTTTTCTGCTCTAGGACACATTTACGACGATCCAGACAGAATGGCTCTAGCAGAATCTAAGTTACGCACTATTTGCCAGGGGGAGCGTGTTGCAGAGGATTACTGTTCTGAATTTCGCCGCTGGGCGGTTGACACTCAGTGGAATGAGCCAGCATTGCGGAGTCACTTTATTCATGGAGTTTCTAATAGGGTTAAAAAAGCCCTCCTGATGTACGAGACTCCTGCTTCACTAGATTCCGCTATGAGTTTTGTTGTCCACATTGATCGCCGTTTGCGTCAGGGGAATCATGAGACGCCGCCTGTGGGTGAAGGTTTAGGTTCACGTGAGGTTGCTGCAGGTGAGCCCACGGAATCTATGCAAATCGCAGGGGTGTCACATGTTAAGAATCGTACCGCTGTACTCAGGAAGCAGGGAGCCTGTTTTTTCTGCGGTAAAACTGGTCATTTTATTAATATCTGTCCTCTGCTGTTAAAGAAAAACGCAATGGCGGAAAACTTCTGAGCTCAGAGGTAGTGGAGGAGTCCAATCTGAGCTTATGTATATCCTCCATGATGATTTCTCAGTGCATGCTCCCTGCCAAAGTTGTTGTCGCTGGCAGAGAGATACCAATCACTATTTTTGTGGATAGTGGTTCCGCCACAAATCTCATTGATGAGGAGTTTGCGCACACTGCTGGTTTTAAGATTGAAAAACTGCCTCATCCTATCTGTGTGGTCACCATCAATTCTGCTCCTCTTCCACAGGGGGAGATTACTGAGTTCGTGGCTGAGGTTAAACTCCACATCGGGGTTCTTCATTTCGAGCAGGTCACATGTAAGGTGCTCAAGAGTCTTCCGGCACAATTGGTTCTGGGTTTTCCATGGTTGTCTACACACAACCCGGTGATTGACTGGAAAACTCAGGACATAATCCAGTGGAGTGATTTCTGTCAGGAGAATTGCCTGGCCACATGTGTGTCCGCTGTGACTTCAAGCGTTCCTGAGTCACTTCAGGATTATGCGGATGTGTTCTGTGAGAAGGGTTGTTCAGAGTTGCCGCCACACCGCTCCTATGACTGTTCTATCAGGTTTAAACCAGGGGCCAAGTTGCCTAAAGCAAGGATGTTCAACATCTCCGGTCCGGAGAGACAAGCGCTCAAAGATTACATTTCTGAAAGTTTGAGCAAAGGGCACATCAGGCCGTCATCCTCGCTGGTGGCAGCAGGGTTCTTCTTCGTGAAGAAGAAAGATGGCGGATTACGCCCGTGTTTGGATTTCAGGGAGTTGAACCAGATTACGGTTCGTGATCCATACCCTATGCCACTGATACCTGACTTGTTCAACCAGGTGGCAGGTGCTAAGTGGTTTACCAAGCTTGACCTGAGGGGGGCGTACAACCTCATAAGAGTCCGTCAAGGTGATAACTGGAAGACGGCTTTTAATACCCCTGAGGGTCATTTTGAAAATTTGGTGATGCCTTTTGGGTTAACTAACGCACCTGCAGTGTTCCAACATTTCATCAATGATGTGTTCTCGCATGTTTTGGGGAAATTCGTTATCGTGTACCTAGATGACATCCTCATATATTCTTGCGACCGTGATGCTCATTTAGATCATGTCAGGCAGGTGTTACAGCTTCTCAGAGAGAATAAGCTGTATGCTAAACTTGAGAAATGTGTATTTTTTGCTCAAGAGTTGCCGTTCTTGGGTTATATTGTGTCTGCTTCTGGTTTTAAAATGGACGCCGCTAAGGTGCAAGCGGTGCTGCATTGGGAACGTCCTGATAACCTGAAAGCACTTCAGCGGTTCCTTGGGTTTTCTAACTACTATAGGAAATTTATCAAGGATTTTTCTATCATTGCTAAACCGCTAACTGACATGACTAAAAAGGGTACCAATTTCTCCGTTTGGCCTGAGGCTGCTGTTCGCGCATTTGAATTTCTCAAGAACAGTTTTGTTTCAGCCCCCATTCTTGTGCAGCCAGACG
This sequence comes from Ranitomeya variabilis, assembly GCF_051348905.1. Taxonomy (NCBI): domain Eukaryota; kingdom Metazoa; phylum Chordata; class Amphibia; order Anura; family Dendrobatidae; genus Ranitomeya; species Ranitomeya variabilis. The sequence continues at coordinate 545,390,911 of NC_135234.1, forward strand.
TATCTAAACCCTTTGTCGTGGAAGTCGATGCGTCTGAGGTTGGTGTGGGGGCGGTACTATCTCAAGGCTCATCCTTGAGTGGTTTACGTCCGTGCGCCTATTTTTCCAAAAAACTGTCGTCCGCTGAACGTAACTACGATATTGGCAACAGGGAGTTGTTGGCTATTAAGTTGGCCTTTGAGGAATGGCGACACTTCTTGGAGGGTTCAGTACATCAGGTCACTGTTATTACCGACCATAAGAATCTGCTGTATTTGGAGTCTGCCAAGCGTCTGTCTCCCAGGCAGGCTCGCTGGGCATTGTTTTTCACGCGGTTCAACTTTGTTGTCACTTACAGACCAGGGTCTAAAAACACTAAGACGGATGCTCTGTCCAGGTGTTTTCCGGGGGGAGAACCTCGGGAAGACCCAGTACCCATTCTCCAAAAGGGTGTTGTGGTTTCAGCCCTCACTACCGAGGTTGAGGCTGAGATTGCCAAGGCTCAGGAGGAGGTACCATCTGAGCTTCCCATCAAATCTTTTGTACCGCTTCATCTCCGCCTAAAGGTGTTGGCAGAGCATCATGATACTGTCCTGGCTGGCCACCCAGGGGTTAGAGGTACTTTGGAGTTGGTGTCACGTCGGTTTTGGTGGCCCAAAATCCGACAGGACGTGGTCTCATATGTGTCAGCTTTCACCACGTGCGCTACGGAGAAGACGCCCCGCTCCCGTCCTGTTGGCACACTACTGCCTCTGGAGGTACCTAGTAAGCCGTGGATGGAAATCTCCATGGATTTCATCACTGATTTGCCTCCCTCAGCTGGGAACACGGTCATTTTGGTGATTGTGGATCGGTTTTCAAAAATGTCGCACTTTGTGTCTTTGCCTTCTTTACCTAACGCTAAGACTCTTGCTCAGGTGTTTGTGCAGGAGGTGGTCAGGCTTCATGGAGTTCCGTCTGACATCGTGTCAGATAGGGGTACTCAGTTTGTAGCACAATTTTGGAAAGCATTTTGCTCACGGCTGGGGATCAAGTTGTCTCATTCGTCTGCGTTTCATCCCCAGTCAAATGGTCAGACCGAGCGTATGAACCAAAATTTGGAGCAGTACTTGCGCTGCTTTGTCTCTGATAACCAGGAGGAGTGGTCTACCTTTCTTCCTTTGGCTGAGTTTGCCATCAATAATCACCGCCAGGAGTCGTCTGGGGAGTCTCCGTTTTTTTGTGTTTACGGGCTACATCCTCAGTTTTGTACGTTGAGTCAGAGAGGCTCTTCCGGCGTTCCGGAGGAAGACCAGTTAGGAACACAATTGTCATCAGTCTGGAGGAGAGTGAAACAGCGCCTGTTGAGTGTGGGTGCTAGGTACAAACGTGTGGCTGACAATAGGCGTGTGCCAGGTTCGGACCTGAGTGTGGATGACTGGGTGTGGTTATCCACAAAAAACATAAGACTCAAGATACCATCCCTTAAATTGGGTCCACGGTTTATTGGTCCATTTAGGGTCACCGCCGTCATTAACCCAGTAGCGTACCGACTGGAGCTCCCTACGGTGTATAAAATACACAACGTGTTCCACAGGTCTCTTCTTAAGAAGGTGGTGGGTTCTGTGACGCGGCGCCTATGCCACCTCCAGTCTTGGTGGATGGTAACCTAGAATTTGAAGTCTCCAGGGTGGTTGACTCTTGTGTGGTGCACCGCACTTTGCAATATTTGGTACACTGGCGTGGTTATGGGCCTGAGGAGAGGTCCTGGGTACCAGCCTTGGACATTCATGCAGATCGGCTGGTCAGGTGTTTTCATCGTCGCCATCTGGACAAGCCGGGTCCTATAAGCCATGAGGGTCCTGGGGTCCCTCGTAGAAGGCGGGGTACTGTCATGTCGGACACTGTTCAGACCAGGTCGTCTGACAGACAGCGGTAATTCCGCGTTTGACCACTGTTTGCTCATTGGCGTCGGCTAGTTTTCGTCTGGCTGCTCCGGGGTTAATTTATCTGATCCTCGGATTGGAAGCTGGGCCATGCCCATTTCCTTTAAATGGTTCTCCTGATCTTTGGGCGTCGCCGATTATAGCTTCTGTCTTATCCGTAGTTATCTCGGTCCGGAGTGGAGAGCTGGTTGTTGGAGAATCGTTGCTGGTGGTGTATTTTCCTTTGTCTTATTTACTCCTTCCTATATTTGTATTTATTTTGCCCTGCACATTTATAGTGTATTCCTGATTGACTGCGGCGTGGTGTATATTTTCCTTTATCCTTGTTTGTTATAACTGTGGGTATTGGTCTATTGCATTCACTGGGTGGTGGGCGGTGGTGTTCAGTCTAGGGCTGAATCAGGAGTCAGGGTGAGGGTGGAGGCCTGGACATGCACACCTTCAGTGTAAACTTCAGGTAGAGGGTCAGACAGGGTTTCCCTAGTCTGAGGGAAATTGCAGGGGCCCGGGTTATTAGCTCTCACCCTCCTTGTCTCCCCGTGACAAGCAGGGGTTGGGGTAGCCACCCCTCATAGAATATTATGTAGCCCCCTCATTGAATATACAGTAATTCAGCACACCTCATAAAATATAATGCAGCCTAGCTCATAGAATATAATGTAGTCCCCCTCAGAGTATAATGCACCCTCCTCATAGAATATAATGTTGCCCTCATATAGTATAATGCAGCCCCCACATAGAATATAATGCAGACCACCTCACAGAATATATTACAGTCCCCTCATAGGGTATAATGCAGCCCACCTAATAGAGTATAATGTAGCCCCCTCATAGAGTATAATGCAGCCCACCATAGAATATAATGCAGCCCACCTCATAGAATATAATGCAGCCCACTTCATAGAATACAATGCAGTCCACCTCATAGGGTATAACGTAGCCCCCATAGAATATAATGCAGCCCCTCATATAGTATAATACAGCTGTTATTTGGGTCAGATATAATGATGAATGTAGCTGCAATAGTCGTTCCATTGAATGTGTAGCAGGCACTGCTGGGTATAGCAGACCAGCTCTTATTAGGCTATGTTTCCACGGTCTGGAATGGCAGCGCTTTGGACGCAGCGGACACCGGCCCTGTCCAAAGCGCTGTCAGCTTTTGTACGCATGGTGATTTCGCATGTGTTCACTGAACCTTGCGGAATCACCACATCCTATACATAGAACGGTGCTATTTATCTTGCGGTGACTGAGCGTCTCCACAAGATAAATAGACATGCTGCGGTCTAGAAAGACGCGCCGCATGTGCGTATACGCAGGTCTGCCGCCTGCGTCTTTGTAGCATAATGGATATGGGATTTCATAAAATCCCATCCACTATGCTGTAACATCTGGATGCTGCAGATTGGATGCTGCGGCTGTACGCAACGTCCAATCCGCAGCAAATATGCCATGTGGAAACATACACTCATTCATTCAGCTCCTGCCTCACAGCAGCTCCCACACTTTGCAGCTCTATGGAAATTGTTAATTTATTGCCGCCAACAGCTGGTCGGCATGGGACCCTGACCACAAACAATCTAATATTGATGACTTATCCCATGAATAGCAAGTCACTGTATTTTGACCAGACACCTCCTTTAGGGTATGTGCACACGTTGCGGATTTTGCTGCGGATCCGCAGCGGTTTGGCGGCTGCGGATTGGCAGCAGTTTTCCATGAGTTTACAGTACCATGTAAACCTATGGAAAACAAATTTCGCAGTACACATGCTACAGAAAAAACACGTGGAAACGTAGCGTTGTTTATTCCGCAGCATGTCAATTCTTTCTGCGGATTCCGCAGCTGTTTACACCTGCTCCATAATAGGAATCCCCAGTTGTAAAACCGCAGGTGGAATCCGCACAAAATCGGCAAAAAAATTGCGGTAAATCCACGGTAATTCCTCATGAAATCCGCAGTGCAGTTTACCTGGGATTTACCAAAATCAGCTCGGAAAAATCCGCAGAGTAATCCGCAACGTGTGCACATACCCTTAGTTGTATCAGCAGCAGTTGCAGGGGGTGTAAGTGATGAACTGCAGTATCAGTAGACCTCATTCCGACATCCATGTTGCACGTACAAGTTCTGTCTGTGTTTTTCTCAGATACAACAGGTCCCTATTATTTTTTTTCTAAATCCATTATAGCCTATGGGGCTGTTCACATGTTTCTGATTTTCACAGACCGTGGTCTGTGCAAAATTCACAGAGACATGTCCATTTTTCTTAGATAACAAACTCCAAATTTGAGGATAGAAAAAGGCTTTGGAGGGATGCATTAATTATTAACAAATTAGGGAGAACCCCCAAATAAATGCTCACTATCAAGCCCTAAAATTTTACTTTTATTATATTAATGTTAAAAATTGATTTAAGGTCTAAAAATTGAGGTCCCTAATCTGCCTAAATGTGTTGTCATTAAAATGCTCGATTTCTTATACTTAATGGGTAACACTGTGTAGTGCTAATACTTATTTAGCAAAATAGGACATACAAATTTATGGCACTCGTCCCCCCCACATATTTCACCACACTTGCGACAACATCAGGGGACAAGCTACTGTCCCATCCCCAAAGTGGTGGCCATAATACTGTAGGACTCCATTATATTCTATGAGGTGGGTTGCATTATATTCTATAAGGGGCTACATTATACTCTATGGGGGGAGGGCTATATTATACTATATGAGGGGGCTGCATTATATTCTATGGGGGCTACATTATACTCTATGATGGGGCTACATTATACCCTATGAGGTGGGCAAAAATTGTGGATTCGGTGGCCGGACAAAACGGACAGATGAACGTTTTTTGTGTCAGGCGAAAAACCGGACAGCGCCTGATCTGGCGCTGTCCGGCTTTTCCTATAATGGAAGCCTATTATGATGGATTCCGGTGACGGATTCCATTTTTTCAACTGCACATGCCCAGAAATGGTATTTTTTCCATTCTGGGGTCTCTCTCTCTCTTTCTCTCTCTCTCTCTATCTCTTTCTCCCTCCCCCCCACCGGAACAGGAAGTCCAAACTCTGTGTTTAAAAAAAAACGGATCCAGCAAAAAAACGGATCCATCGCATCAGTTTTTCACAATTTGCAATGGATCCGTTTTTTCAAAAAATCGCCGGATCCTGCCTGACAGCAAAAAACTGATGTGTGAAAGTAGCCTAAGAAAGCAGTGGCTATAGTAGAACTTAAACATTTTTCTCACCTCTCTTTAGTCTGCGGCTCCCAGTGACTGCTCTGCTGGCATGATAGTGATCTTGACGTCTCCCACACGCTCCTCTCATGCTAGCAGTGTGATAGAGGCCTGTCTTATTTAGATGAATGAAGCCAGATAATATGCATTTAAAGGTGCAGCATGTCTAAAGTATGAGGCAGCCCAAAGATGCCTCTAAGAGACCAGACTGGGTGGCAGTGAGTATTTGTCCTCTTTAATAGCAGGCAGTGTTAGCCAGCTTCCTAAGGCTGGGCAGGGTGATCAGGTGTGCCCACAGCTAAAGAGAAATTAATATTCACTGCTCTCCACGCCTATGGGCATGGAAAGCAGTGAATATTCATTTCTCTTTAGCAGTGGGCACAGGGTTAGCCTCAGCAGCCGCTCCTGCCTTTGTGACCCCCTGTTCCCCCTCTCCTCACTCAAGGGTTGCTTAGGCTACTTTCACCCATCTGTCTTTTGCCCTCCGTCGCAATCCGTCGTTATGGGCAAAAAACGGATCCTGCAAATGTGCTTGCAGGATGCGTTTTTTGCCCATAGAGTTGTATTAGTGACCGATCGCAACGGATGGGCACACGTCGCATCCACCATGCAAGGATCCGTCGTGTTTTGGTGGACGCGATGCACAAAAAAAGTTCAATGTAACGTTTCTTTGTGCGATGTGTCCGCCATTTCCGACCACGCATGCGTGGCCGGAACTCTGCCCCCTCCTCCCCGCTCATCACAATGGGCAGCGGATGCGTTGTAAAACTGCATCCGCTGCCCACGTTGTGCTAAATTTAGCACAACATCCGTCAGTACGTCGGGCCAACGGTTTGCGACGGCCCCGTACCGACGGATGTGTGAAAGTAGCCTTAGTGTACCACTGGGGCCCAAAGCATCTGCAGGCCCTGTGTGCCGGCGGGTGTCAGTGCCTGGGCCCACCAGAGGATCTTCCGTTTCTCCGGTGGCCAGTCCGACCCTGGGCCCATTATACTGTGGAGCACTATGTGGGACCTATTATACTGTGGAGCACTGTGTGAGGCCCATCATACTGTGGAGCACTTTGTGGGGCCCACTGTACTGTGGAGCACTGTGTGAAGTCCATAATAATGTGAAGCACTATGTGGGGCCCATTATACTGTGGAGCACTATGTTGGGTCCATTATGCTGTAGAGCACTATGTGAGGTCCATTATACTATGGAGAACTATGTGAGGACATTATACTATGCAGAACTATGTGAGGACATTATATTGTAGAACACTATGTGGGACCATTATACTGTGGAGCACTGTGTGGGGAAGTTGTACTGTATGAAGCACTATCTGGAGCCATTATACTTTATGGAGCACTATGTGAGGCCATTATACTGTGGAGCACTATGTGGGGCTAATTTTACTGTGGAGCACTATGTGGACCATTATACTGTGGAGTACTATGTGGCTTCCATTATACTGTTAAGGTGTACTATGTGGGGTCATTATAGTATATGGTGCACTATGTGCGGCCCATTGTAGTATATGGAGGACTATATTGGGAATCTAGGGGTTCAATAGTTCAAAAATTACCTTGCAAGGGCTGCAAAGTTATGAGATATGCTCTTCTATGACCCCACAGAATATTTTTTTTTTGGTGTGGGGGGGCAATTAGAACTTCCACCATGATTTCTATGTATACCTCTGGTGATATCACGCAGAGCCGTGTATCTAATGCCCATCATGGTAATAACGGCCCCAGAGCCGTGTATCTAATGCCTATTACATTACACCACTGATCCCATAGAGGTAGACAGAGCAGGATGATACATTTCTAATGAGTATTAGTGTAATGTCTGACAGCGCTCCATCTATTTCTATTGGTGCATACATTAGATACTGCATATTTAATCCCATCCTGTGTGATATACTCCGCTGCGCCTAATATCTAATTCCATCATGTGATATACTACACTGAGCCCTGTATCTAACCTCAGCATTTGTTACTCTAGGCATATCTAATTACAGCACGTGATACACTCAACGTATCTAACCCCAGCTTATGATGCAATGAGCAGCACCAACCGTCCTCCATGACACTATCTACTTGTCTTACTTAATTACTTTGCAGTCACCAACAAAATGGCTCCGCATTGTAATCCTAAACATCATCCTCTCTTATCCTTTTGCAACCACCCAGAAGGGGAGGGGAGGAGTGATGACACACACGTGAGCAGATCCCACCCACATTTACTGCAGTCGTAATGTGAGCTAGAACTATACTAGGTTTTCATGGCAAATTTCAGCAGCTGCTCCATGTGGTGTTTAAAAGTGGAAAATATCAAACCTTTTTAAATTGTTTTTCACAATTTTTTTTTTTTTTTTTTAATTAAAACATTAATACTTCAAATTTTTTCAGTTCTTGAATATTTTTTTTATGGCACCTTCCTTTTAATAACCAAGCCACATTTATTAAATCTAACCATTGTCACTTTATGTGGTAATAACTCTAGAACACTTCAGCGTATCCCAGTGATTCTGAGTTTGTTTTGTCATGACAATCTTTTCAATTTTCAAACTTTTAATTTTTATATCCTTAAAACGATTACCGTAATCATGCTGTACAAAGTAATTAATAAAAAACATTTTCCATTTGTCTACTTTACATCTGCATCATTTTTCAAATGCCATTTTATTTTGTTAGGATGCTAGAAGGGTTAAAGGTTTAGCAGCAATTTTGCATTTTTTCAAGAAATTTACAAAACCTGCTTCTTTAGGGACCTCTTCAGATTTAAATAGACTTTGATGGACCTATATATTGGAAACTGCCCAAAATTCATACAATGTTAAAACCGCACCTCTCTAAGGCTATGTGTCCACGTTGCAGAATAGAAGCAGAATTTCCTGCTTCAATTCTGCATACCCTTGGCAGGAAAAACGCATGCGGATTTAGACGTGGTTTATACACGTTTTTACCATGTATTTACTGCGTTTTCCCTGCGTTTTTCAAGCGTTTTACAAGCGTAATTCTAATGCATGTCTATGTGTGCGGAATTGCTGCGATTCCGCAAAAATAATGAACATGTTGTTTTTCCACGATGCGTTTCCACTGTGGAAAAAAACGCATCATAGGCACAACAATTGCGGAATGCATTAGAAATGAATGGGATGCTGTTTGTAAGCGTTTTTTAAGCATTTCCGCTGCAGAAAATAGCGGAAAAACGCTTAAAAAACGCAACGTGGGCACACAGCCTAATGATTCAAAATTGCTGTCAGGAATTTTTTTAACCCTTCAGGTGCTACACAGGAACTAATGCAAAGTGGAATGAAAAAAATACATTTTTTCCTCTAAGATGTTGATTTAGCCCCATTTTTTTCCTTCACTTTTACAAGGGACAACATGGTAAAATGGAAGCCAAAATGTGTTAACCAGTTTCTTCTGAGCATGCTGATACCCTACATGCAGTCAGAAAAAACTGTTTGGACAAATGGTATGGCTTGGAAGGGGACGAGCAACATTTTAATTTTGGAGCACAAATTTGTGTAAAATAAATTGCAGGCACCTTCTCACATTTGCACGGCCCCTAGGGTGACTAAACAGCAGAAACCCCCCCACAAGTGACCTCATTTTGGAAACTGCATCGCTCAAGGATTTTATCTAGGGGTATACTGAGCATTTTGAACCCACAGGTCATACACATTTGATAACATTAGCTCGTCATATTAAAAATTTTCATTTTTTCACAAAAATGTTGGTTTAGCCAAAAAATGGACCCCACAGTTTGTTACCCACTTTCTTATGAGCATAACGATACTCCACATGTAGTCAAAAGTTCTGTTTGGACAATCAGCAGAACTTGGAACGGAAAGATACTATTTGAATTTTGTAACACAAATTTGGCTAAAATAGATGGCTGGCACCATGTCGTATTTGCAGGGTCCTTAAAGTCCCTAAACAGGAGAAACCTCCCACAAGTGACCCTTTCTTGGAAACTACAATCCTGAAGGATTTTATCCATGGAATAAGTAAGCATTTTGAATCCACAGGTAGTACACAGAATTTCATAACATTAGTGTGGTAGATTGGCTCACTTGGCTCTCACAGAGGTAGACACAGAAATGCTTCTTGACTAGTGATGGGCAAGCACTACAATGCTTGGGTGCTCATTGCTCGGGCCCAATGTAAGTCTATGGGAAACTCGAGCATTTTTCTGGCGGTTCCCACAGCGGTCTGCAGAGGGACTAGAAATTGCGGAAATCAATCGAAACAGTGCTCAAATGACATGGGAACAGCATGGGGAAGACCCCTGGAAGCATTTCTGACTCCCAGGTTACTGCTGTTAACAATGTTGTCAGAGTCTTATGCCACTTTTACAGACTTACAACAAGGGTATGTGTACACGTTGCGGATTTGGCTGCGGATCCGCAGCGGATTTGGCCCTGCGGATCCGCAGCAGTTTTCCATGCGGTGTACAGTACCATGTAAACCTATGGAAAACCAAATCCGTATACCCATGTGTGGGTGTGAAGAGGTGCATGAGAATAGACCTCCCAAAAAAAGACACTGGATTTGAGTTTATGTTATGCTGCTATCATTCGGTGGTGTTGAGAAGTCTGGTCCAATCCAGCCCTTGTTAATTTTTATAAAAGTCAGCCTGTCAGCATTTTCAGTTGAAAGGGGGATGCGCTTATCAATTATAATTCCACCAGCGGCACTAAAAACCCGTTCTGACAAAAAGCTAGTGAAAGGGCAGGCCAGGACCTCCAAGGCGTAGAGTGCCAGTTCATGCCACATGTCCAGCTTGGATACCCAATAATTATAAGGCACCGAGGAATCACGGAGGACAGTACTCCCTCAACATCTTCACAAATTTTGCACTCCTTGTGAGAGTACCCCGCGCCTCAGGGCCTGTGCGATGGGAGGGTCTGAGAAAACTCTCCCAAAACTTTGACAGTGTTCCCCTGCCTCTGCTGGATTGGAGTTTTGTCTCTCATGCCTGTGCTCCTTGGTTGTCCAACGAACTGTGATCTCTGCCACCAGCGTTTTCAGATGGGATTTTTATTTTCTTTTATAAAACCATCTTTATTGAACAATAAACAAAGGGTACATAGATTATTCAGCAGCAGTAGAAAAGATTTGACAAATAGAATTTTACAGTACTTTGAACGTTAGACAGTGTATTATAACTATAACTAACTTAACCTCCCCCCCTGGGCACACATCCACACCTTCATAGCACAATATCAATCAAACCCAACAGAAATTCTGCCGTCAATTTGCTCTCTCATGTACCAGTCTGTAAACTGGAAGCAACCATGAATCGCCTGGCGTATAGATAATGTCTGGGTGTTAATAAAAGAAGACCATGTAAGGAAAAAACATTCAGTGTATTTTTCTTTATTCAATATAGACTCTATTCAGTCCATCTTGAAAAGATAGGCTACCTTCATGGTAATTAAGGTCCAAGAGTTAGCATTATCTTGTGCCCATAGATGAAGAATACCTTTGCGGGTGGCTGCTGTCCAGATGAATAAAATGCGGCGCTGCTGAACAGAAAGTCTCACCAACTGATCTTGTGGGAGAATGTTGAATATGGCCCACTCTGGAAAAAGAGAAATAGACATACCAAAGGTATTAGTAATATGTTGCAAGAGTGTATCCCAATCCTCCGACCTGTATTTTTGGACAGTCCCAGAAATAAAGAAAAATATCAGTTGGAGAATGTAAGCATTTAGGGCAGGGAAAATCACCTGAGGGGGACATTTTAGATTTAACCTCTGGAGAGATATATGCTCTATGGAATATCATGAGAATCATGGTTGTGTAACTATCATACGGTAACATAGAGTTAATACATAATGTGGCTTTCAAGAGGTCTTTTACCTGATAGTTACCGGAAGAGTCTAACCACTGTATGGAAGGTTTCAGTGACTTGTATATAAAACTCAAAGAGTTATTCCCCGAGTGGGCTTTAATGGAGATTAAGTTTAGAGGGTGCACTCTGGCGTCGTCCGGTATATCTCGCAGTACAGAGCCTACATAATGTCTAATTGAGTAATAGTAAAGTTATCTCCCACCAGGATTGGGTATTTAAAGACAGTGTCTTCCAAAGTAAGAGGACGTTGAATGTCCGCCAACATGTCACAAACCAAAGCACACGATAGATGGGAGGTGGCCTGCCCTGCAGAAAGGAGGGATTGCCTCGGAAGGGAAGAAACACCAAAATATGGAGGTCAAGTCGACTAATTCGTCTAGCATGGCACCATCACAAGATTACTGACCATAGTACGGGGTTATCCTTAACCTTCACTGGGACCTTGGCTTGTTGTAGGTGGAGCAGAGCAGGGAGATTAAAAGGTCTACACATCGCCTCATCAATTGGAGTATTAGTGAAGCTTGTGAAGGCATAGATCCTGTCCAGGGGGTGGCAGAAGACAGTTGCTATACTGTATAGACGTATATTAGGGAGATTAACCCCTTCATGACCTTGAGATTTTCCATTTTTTCGTGTTCGTTTTTCACTCCCCTCCTTCCCAGAACCATAACTTTTTTATTTTTCCATCAATTTGGCCATGTGAGGGCTTATTTTTTGCCAGACGAGTTGTACTTTTGAAAGACATCATTGGTTTTAGCATGTCGTGTACTAGAAAATGGGAAACAAAATTCCAAGTGCAGTGAAATTGCAAAAAAAGTGCAGTCCCACACTTGTTTTTTGTTTGGCTTTTTTGCTAGGTTCACTAAATGCTAAAACTGACCTGCCATTATGATTCTCCAGGTCAGTACGAGTTTATAGACACCTAACATGACTAGGTTGTTTTTTACCTAAGTGGTGAAAAAAAATTCCAAACTTTGCTAAAAAAAAAAAAAATTGCGCCATTTTCCGATACTCGTAGCGTCTCCATTTTTCATGATCTGGGGTCGGTTGAGAGCTTATTTTTTGCGTGCCGAGCTGACATTTTTAATGATAGCATTTTGGTGCAGATACATTCTTTTAATGCAATGTCGCGGTGACCAAAAAAATGTAATTCTGGTGTTTCTAATTTTTTTCTCGCTACGCTGTTTAGCGATCAGGTCAATGCTTTTTTTTAATTGATAGATCAGGCGATTCTGAACGCGGCGATACCAAATATGTATAGGTTTGATTTTTTTTCTTGATTTATTTTGATTGGGGCGAAAGGGGGGTGATTAAAACTTTTATATTTTTTTTATTTCTTTTCACATTTTTTTAACTTTTTTTTTTTTTAGTTTTGCCATGCTTCAATAGCCTCTATGGGAGGCTAGAAGCAGGCACAGCGCGATCGCCTCTGCTACACAGCAGCGATCTGCTGTTCGCTGCTATGTAGCAGAAAATCAGGTGTGCTGTGAGCGCCGACCACAGGGTGGCGCTCACAGCTGCCGGGGATCAGTAACCATAGAGGTCTCAAGGACCTCTATGGTTACTATTCTGAAGCATCGCCGACCTCCGATCATGTGACGGGGGTCGGCGATGCCATCATTTCCGGCTGCCCGGCCGGATGCGGTAGTTAAATGCCGCTGTCTGTGTTTGACAGCGGCATTTAACTAGTTAATAGGCGCAGGAGATCACGATTCTGCCCGTGCCTATTACGGGCACATGTCAGCTATTCAAAACAGCTGACATGTCCCGGCTTTGATGCGGGCTCTGGCGGTGAGCCCGCATCAAAGCGGGGCTTCAGACCTCGGATGTACTATCCCGTTCGAGGTCAGAAAGGGGTTAAGGCCACCTAAGGATTTAGTTTTTGCAGCTTAAAATACTAATTCTAGAGCCCTAATTTGAGCCCCAAATAAATTGACAGAAGACTTTTGTTAAAAACCTGTCATCAGGTTTAGATAACAAGCCGGCAGCATCTGTAAGGGAAAAAATATGGGCCTTGCCCTCAAAGGACAGTTTTAGGGATTTCCAGGATTGTATTTCTTGTACAACCGCAGAAATGAGGGGTCGAACATTCAGTTTATAAATATCATGGGGATTTGAGGGTAGGTAGACCCCAAGATAATGCAGGGAGTCCCTCCTCCACTAAAAGGGGAAAGGGAATGGCCACCATTTTGAGCAGTTTTGAAGATAGCCAAAGCATGAGATTTGTCGTAATTTATGTGAAATCCCGAAACTGCTCCAAACTCGCTATAGGCATCCATTAAAGAAGGAATGGATTCTTTAGGGTTGGCTATCATGAGTAAAATATCATCAGCAAATGCCAATGTGATAAGTGCATGGTGACTGATCCCAATGCCCCCAAAGGAAGGGATCATCTCCAGGTATCTCATCATCTCCAGGTATCTCAGCAAAGGGTCCAAAGCAATATTAAATAACAGAGGTGACAGGGGACATCCCTGCCTCATACACCCGAAGATGGAAAAAGAGGTTGATTGAATACCATTAAGCCAAATCGAAGATTGGGGGTTGGTATAAATTGTCCTTTCAAAGTTGAAAAAGGTAAAGCCAAACAATCTACACTTAAAGGTACCTTCACACTAAGCGACTTTGCAGCGAGAACGACGACGATCCGTGACGTTGCAGCGTCCTGGATAGCGATCTCGTTGTGTTTGACACGCAGCAGCGATCTGGATCCTGCTGTGATATCGCTGGTCGGAGCTAGAAGTCCAGAACTTTATTTCGTCGTCAGATCACCCGCTGTCATCGCTGGATCGTCGTGTGTGACGCCGATCCAGCGATGTGTTCACTTGTAACCAGGGTAAATATTGGGTTACTGTTATGACACCAATGGCAGAGGGTCTCTGCAATAAATACCAAGTCTGCAAACACAAAAAACCAGCTCATAGGGCAGTGGTAACTGGGCTGACCGTATATCTAATCCTAGCACCACAAATAGCAGCAGCCGGGGAACGTGCCTACGTTGGTTCTAGACGTCTCGCGCCAGCCGGAGAACTAACTAACCCTAGAAGGGAAAAGATAGACCTTTCTTGCCTCCAGAGAAAAGACCCCAAAAGTTGGATACAAGCCCCCAACAAATAATAACGGTGAGGTAAGAAGAAAAGACAAACATAAGAATGAACTAGGTATTTAGCAAAGAGAGGCCCACTGACTAATAGCAGAATATAGTAAGATGACTTATACGGTCAGCAAAAACCCTATCAAAAATATCCACGCTGGATATTCAAGAACCCCCGAACCGTCTAACGGCCCGGGGGGAGAATACCAGCCCCCTAGAGCTTCCAGCAAAATCAGGAATCACATTTAGTACAAGCTGGACAAAAAATAAGAGCAATGCAAATAACCAAAAAACAAGAAAGCCGGACTTAGCTTAATTTTGCATGAACCAGGACCAGCAGACAGGAGCAAACAGAAAGGACTGATTACAACGATGCCAGGCACCAGACTAAGAATTCAGGAAGTTCATATAGCAACACCCCTGGACTAACGACCCAGGTGGGTGCCAAACTAGGGAAAGACAATCTCAGAGTCATACCACTAGTGACCACAAGAGGGAGCCAAAAAAGTCTAATTCACAACAGGTTACTAAGCACAGGGCACGTCACCGCTGTGCTCTGCTTTACTGCCGGCGCTGACACATTCAGTGCAGGAAGTTCTCTGCAGCAGCGCGTAACCCTGTGGACGCCGGGGGACATGACAGACATCAGAAGGTGAGTATGTAGTGTTTTTTTTTTTACTTTTACAATGGTAACCAGGGTAAATATCGGATTACTAAGCGCGGCCCTGCACTTAGTAACCCGATGTTTACCCTGGTTACCCGGGTGCTGCAGGGGGACTTCGGCATCGTTGAAGACAGTTTCAACGATGCCGAAGTCGTTCCCCTGATCGTTGGTCGCTGGAGAGAGCTGTCTCTGTGACAGCTCCCCAGCGACCACACAACGACTTACCAATGATCACGGCCAGGTCGTATCGCTGGTCGTGATCGTTGGTAAGTCTTTTAGTGTAACGGTACCTTAAGGGTTCGAATGAGGTGAGACCAAGATAAGCTTTATCAGCATCAAGGTTGACCAGCATATGCTGCTTGGCTTTAGCCTGGTAACTATGTGTAATGGCAGCCAATGCCGTCCTAATATTATAAGTGATAGACCAGCCATGGACAAAACCCATTTGAGATGAGGTGAGACTATCAGGAAGTATAGACTGAAGTCTATTAGCCATGATTTTGGTAAGCAATTTAAAATTAATGTTTAGGAGGGAGATCGGACGGTACGAGGCAGGGAGAAGCGGTCCTTGCCTGGCTTTAGAAGCAAAGATAAACAAGCTTCGTTGAATCAGTCAGGAATAGAACCTGAATCAATAATATGATTAAAAAGAGAAGCAAGGTGGGGAGTGAGTAAAGGTTTTAACATTTTATAGAATTCAAACGAAAACCCGTCCGGACCAGGTGCTTTAAGCAACTTTGAAGACTTGATGACTGATTGCACCTCCCCAGCAGAGATCGGCTGATTTAAAATTTCCCTTTGGGAAGTGGAAAGTTTTGGTGGATCAACCTTATGTAAAAATTTGTATCCATCCTCCCGGGAGTCTAGGGATGGGCCATAAAGGTCTGCATAAAAATCTTTAAAAAATGCACAGATTTGAGTCGGGTCACGGGTGATAGAGCCATCGGGCAATGCAATATTAGAGACTCTAGTAGCTGCTTTGAATGGCTTGTTTAGGGATGCCAAAAGATGGCCTGGTTTATTACCCCACCGAAAATATCGATTGCGTTGATGAGCTAACCGATTGAGTCCTCTAAGCACTGTCTTAGCAGCGGCACAGAATAGGTTGATATCCTTCTAGGAGCTACAGGTTATCCTCCATGAAAGTCTCCCATCAACCAGTCATATAGCATTTGAAGTCATCCGAAGTGTAAAAATATGAGGGAAAATGCCAACGAAAAGATACAGTTCTAGTAGTGGGGAGTTTCAAAGTAAGTAAAACTGGAGAGTGGTCCGAAATAACCGATGGGAGGATATCAACTGTTTTTAAGAAGGAAAGAAGAGGGGCAGAGAATGAGTATGAAAGTCATGTACTCTAGAATAAAAGGCATATTCTCTCTCCGTAGGGTGGCAGGATCTCCAAGCATCAACTGGATCAAGCCTATCTAGTAGGGTAGAAATTGCTCCAGTTGAAGAATGAGATGCAGGCAGAGGTGTAAATCTATCAAGGAAGATGTCATGAAGGGTATTTAAATCTCCACCTAATAATATATTAGTGGGATGACAGCAATGAATAACTTCCAAGAGTCTAGCAAAAAAGGAAAGATTGGCAGTGTTGGGCAAATAAACATTAATGAGGCAATATTCCCGCTGTTTGATAAGGACTCTGACTAGTAAATATTGTCCTGCCTTATCTCTCACTACATCTTGTATAGAGTATTCGAGGTCCTTATGAAACAAAATAGCCACCCCACTCTTCTTCCGTGAAAGGAAGCACTCCAAATAATGTCTATTACGGAGCGCTGGGTGACCTCTGCAAAGCCAGTGAGTTTCTTGTAAAAAGACAATATGTGGGCGTAAGCGGGTAATATGGTCTAATACCTTCGTGCGCTTTACCAGCATAATAAGACCAGCTACATTCCAGGATAAAAGTTTGAGAAAGTCTATATTAATATGAGAAACTATAGCATCAAAGGTAGCCATGTTAGCCTATCCCATATGGAGGCCAAAAAGTAGAAATAGTAAAAAAGGACAAATGGGCAAAGGTCCGTCCCGGCAAGCAAACCTTGATATCCAAATTAACCAAATAGACTGAATACAGAGGGTGCCCAAGAAAGGAAACCCACCCTTCACCCCCAATTCCAAAATGAACTGAAAAACAACAAATAAACCACAATACTGAACATCAGGTTAAGTTATCCCGACTAATAGCATTCCTTAGAAAGGAAATTTACAAGAAAAGAACAAATATCGTGCAATACTAAAAAAAGCCTAGGTAATAAATGTGCAATAAGACCACATCACCAGCCAGATCCCAATGCTCAAAGATAATAGAACATATGAACACAAACCAAAGTCAAGTAACCGGAGACGATGCCTGAGAGGAATGCACTATTTCCTCCAAGGCTTTATCACGATAATCAAAAAACACCGGCTTTCCGTGAAGCACCATCTGGAGGCGTGCAGAGTATAGAAAGGCAAAACATGTGCCCCTGTCATATAACAGTCTACAATCTGATGAGAAAGCATGGTGCTTGGCCACCACCAAAGCAGAGAAGTCCTGAAATATGAGAAGGGAGTGACCCTCATACTTCAACGAGGAGGCAACTCGAAACGCCCGGCGCAGTTGCATTTTGTCCTGTAGTTGAGCAACTTAAAAATAACAGGGCGTGGGTGGGTTTTTGGATCAGCATGCTCAAGGCCAGTCCTGTGGTCTCGTTCCACTACCATGGAGCCAGGCAGGTCAGGCAAATTGAGTGCCTGTGGGAGCCAGGAGGAAGTAAAGTAATGAAGGTCTTTCACAGACTCATGGACGCCAATGATCCGGAGATTGTTTTGACGACTCGAATTTCTCAAGTCAGCAAATTTTTCCTGGAGCTTCTCTATTGCATGGTCTCTGTCCTTTACTTGAGCAGGATTGTATAGTATCCTCCAAATCGGGAATCCGCTGCACTGCCACTGAGATTTTACCGATGTGTTCAGTCAACTGGAATGTGATTGTTTCCAGCAAGGATTGGAAAGACTGAAGTCTGGCGTCAATCGCTGGCATGAGTTTCCTCGTAAAAGAAGTGGCAATGGCTTGCAGAGATTCCTCAGACATGGCGGTATTAGACTCTGGTATTTTAGGATGAGATTTGGCAACCTGAGCTCTGGTTTTAACAGATTTATAGCTACCAGGGTTTACAAATTTATCCATGGGAGATGGAGAGGAGTATGTAGTCACCAGGTATGCATATAAAAAGAGAGGGGGATACTACAGCTGAGATCTTGCTGAAGCTGCTTACATAGTCTATATATTAGGTTTAGACATCAGAGAAATCCAGGTAGGATTAGATCCAAATTGTTTAGTAAATATGAACAATAGACTAGAGCCCAGCAACAAACAGGCACAAATAAATCTCAGGTAGGGCCTTGGTCAACAGCAATACAGAAGGCAAGCCCTAATGGAGAGGAGCGTTCTCCGTTATTTATCCAAGTATGTGTAGGTATAAAAAAAAGCAGTAATCACTGCATAGCGTTGACCTCTGGAAATAGCAGATAGAAAGTACACATCAGTAGCAGGCTCAGAAACAATTTTTAATGTTGGTTCAAGGTGTTATGGAGCCTCAGAGAGATGAAGAAAACTTCAAATGGCAGCAGGGGAAGTAATGAGGTAGGAGAAATGCTAACCCAGGGGCTGTACCCACTTTATGGATATTGAAGGTATATGGACCAAAAAGAGGGCCCTTGTTGTGAATTCTGTTGTGGGTTCTGCTCTTGGGCTCCCTCCGGTGGTTATGAGTGGTAGTGCTGCTGTTTATCCTTCACAGCAGTCATCAGGTGCTTCCACTTTGGACGGGGCTATTTAGTCTGGCTTCACCCTTTAGTGAGTGCCAGTTGTCCATTGTTTTTCTGGAGGATTCACATCTCTGCTTGGTTTCTCCTGCTGGATTGTCCAAATCATCAAAGATAAGTCCTGGCTTTGTTTTTGCAGTCCACATGCGGTGGACTTTATAGTTCAGTGAATTGCTATGTTTTTTCTTGTCCAGCTTTGTCTGTGTAAGGATTTATTCAGCCAAGTTGGAAGATCTGGAGTCGCAGAGTTACCCTCCATGCCTTTAGTTAGGTGTGGAGATTTTTGTATTCTCTGTGGTGGATTTTTGTAGTAATTTAATACTGACCGCACAGTACTCTGTCCTGTCCTTTCTTTCTAGGTAGCGTGGCCTCCTTTGCTAGATTCTGTTTTCAGTCTGCATTTGTAATTTCCCTCTCCTCTCACAGTCAATATTTGTGGGGGGCTGTCTTTCCTTTGGTGATTTTCTCTGAGGCAAGATAGTTTTCCTGTTTCTTTCTTTAGGGGTAATTAGTCCTCCGGCTGTGACGAGGTGTCGAGGGAGTGACAGGAACATCCCACGGCTACTTATAGTTGCGGTGTTAAGTTCAGGGTCTGCGGTCAGTATAGAGGCCACCTACTCCAGAGCTCATCCATGCTGCTCCTAGGCCACCAGATCATAACAGTACAACTGGCCAACAATGAGTTAACCGCATCTCAAAAGAAGGGAAAGAAAGTGCTGAGCCTTTTTTTTTTTTCAGTACTCTGTTGTGTTTTTTTTTTTTCCCTCTTCACCTCTGGGTGGCTCAAGAGTTAGGCGCTGACATGGATGTTCTCGGGTGGATCAACTTGCTGCTAGAGTACAGGGTATTTCTGATTATATCGTGCAGACTCCTGTTTTAGAGCCTAGAATTCCTACCCCCGATCTGTTTTTTGGGGACAGGTCCAAATTTTTGAGCTTTAAAAATAACTGTAAACTGTTTTTTGCTCTGAAGCCCCGTTCCTCTGGTGATCCCATCCAGCAGGTAAAAATTGTCATTTCTCTGTTGCGTGGCGACCCGCAGGATTGGGCATTTTCCCTGGAATCTGGGAATCCGGCCTTGCTTAATGTAGACACCTTTTTTCAGGCGCTTGGGTTATTGTATGATGAACCTAATTCTGTGGATCATGCTGAGAAAACCTTGTTGGCCCTGTGTCAGGGTCAAGAAGCGGCAGAATCATATTGCCAGAAATTTAGAAAATGGTCTGTGCTTACTAAGTGGAATGAGGATGCTTTGGCGGCAATTTTCAGAAAGGGTCTTTCTGAATCTGTTAAAGATGTTATGGTGGGCTTCCCCACGCCCGCAGGTCTGAGTGATTCTATGTCTCTGGCAATTCAAATTGATCGGCGCTTGCGTGAGCGCAGAGTTGTGCACACTATGGCATTGTCTTCCGAGCGGAGTCCTGAGCCAATGCAGTGTGATAGGATTGTGCCTAGAGCTGAACGCCAAGGATTCAGACGTCAGAATAGGTTGTGCTTTTACTGCGGCGATTCTGCTCATGTTATTTCTGATTGCCCTAAGCGTGCCAAGAGAAATGCTAATTCTGTTACCATCAGTACTGTACAACCTAAATTTCTGTTATCTGTGACCCTGATCTGCTCATTATCGTCATTCTCTGTCATGGCATTTGTGGATTCAGGCGCCGCTTTAAATTTGATGGACTTAGAATTTGCCAGACGTTGTGGTTTTCCCTTACAGCCTTTGCGGAGTCCTATCCCTTTGAGGGGTATTGATGCTACACCTTTGGCTAAAAATAAACCTCAGTTTTGGACACAGCTGACCATGTGCATGGCGCCAGCCCATCAGGAAGATTGTCTTTTTCTGGTGTTGCATAATTTGCATGATGCTATTGTGCTGGGGTTTCCATGGTTACAGGTGCATAATCCGGTGTTGGATTGGAAATCTATGTCTGTGACTAGTTGGGGTTGTCAGGGGGTTCATGATGACGTTCCTCTGATGTCAATTTCCTCCTCCCCCTCTTCTGAAATTCCTGAGTTTCTGTCAGATTTCCAGGATGTTTTCGATGAGCCCAAGTCCAGTTCCCTTCCACCGCATAGGGACTGTGATTGTGCTATTGACTTGATTCCAGGCTGTAAGTTTCCTAAGGGCCGACTCTTCAACCTGTCTGTGCCTGAACATGCCGCCATGCGGAGCTATGTTAAGGAGTCTTTGGAGAAGGGGCATATTCGGCCATCTTCTTCTCCATTGGGAGCAGGTTTTTTTTTGTTGCCAAGAAGGATGGCTCCTTGAGACCCTGTATTGATTATCGCCTCTTGAATAAGATCACGGTCAAATTCCAATACCCTTTGCCTTTGCTTTCTGATTTGTTTGCCAGGATTAAGGGGGCTAGTTGGTTCACTAAGATTGACCTTCAAGGGGCATATAATCTTGTTCGTATTAAGCAGGGTGACGAATAGAAAACTGCGTTTAATACGCCCGAGGGCCATTTTGAATATCTTGTGATGCCATTCGGACTCTCTAATGCCCCATCTGTGTTTCAGTCCTTCATGCATGATATTTTTCGGAATTATCTTGATAAATTCATGATTGTATATTTGGATGATATTTTGATTTTTTCAGATGATTGGGAGTCTCATGTGAAACAAGTCAGGATGGTATTTCAGGTCCTTCGTGATAATGCCTTGTTTGTGAAGGGGTCTAAGTGCCTCTTTGGAGTACAGAAGGTTTCTTTTTTGGGCTTCATTTTTTCTCCATCATCTATAGAAATGGATCCGGTTAAAGTTCAGGCCATTCATGATTGGATCCAGCCCACATCCGTGAAGAGCCTTCAGAAATTTTTGGGCTTTGCTAATTTTTATCGCCGTTTCATTGCCAACTTCTCCAGTGTGGTTAAACCCCTGACCGATTTGACGAGGAAGGGCGCTGATGTAGCTAATTGGTCCTCTGAGGCTGTTTCTGCCTTTGAGGAGCTTAAGCGCCGATTTACTTCTGCCCCTGTGTTGCGTCAGCCGGATGTTTCTCTTCCTTTTCAGGTTGAGGTTGACGCTTCTGAGATTGGGGCTGGGGCCGTTTTGTCTCAGAGGAATTCTGATGGTTCCTTGATGAAACCGTGTGCCTTCTTTTCTCGAAAGTTTTCGCCTGCGGAATGCAATTATGATGTCGGCAATCGTAAGTTGGCTATGAAGTGGGCATTTGAGGAGTGGCGACATTGGCTTGAGGGGGCTAAGCACCGTATTGTGGTCTTGACCGATCATAAGAATCTGATTTACCTCGAGTCTGCCAAACGGCTGAATCCTAGACAGGCCCGATGGTCCCTGTTTTTCTCCCGTTTTGATTTTGTTGTCTCCTATCTTCTGGGTTCTAAGAATGTTAAGGCTGATGCCCTCTCTAGGAGTTTTTTGCCTGATTCCCCTGGGATTCTTGAGCCGGTTGGTATTCTGAAGGAGGGGGTGATTCTTTCTGCCATCTCCCCTGATTTGCGACGGGTTCTTCAGGAGTTTCAGGCTGATAAACCTGATCGCTGTCCAGCGGGGAAACTGTTTGTTCCTGACAGATGGACTAGTAAAGTGATTTCTGAGGTTCACTGTTCTGTGTTGGCTGGCCATCCTGGGATTTTTGGTACCAGAGATTTGGTTAGTAGGTCCTTTTGGTGGCCTTCTTTGTCACGGGATGTGCGTTCTTTTGTGCAGTCCTGTGGGACT
Source organism: Ranitomeya variabilis (assembly GCF_051348905.1). NCBI lineage: Eukaryota > Metazoa > Chordata > Amphibia > Anura > Dendrobatidae > Ranitomeya > Ranitomeya variabilis. Next base: position 545,413,151 of record NC_135234.1, read on the forward strand.
TGTGCGCGGGCCAAACCTTGCTGCTCCCGCGCCAGTGGGTTGCTTTTGCCTTTGCCGGTACCTGAGAGGCCTTGGACGCATATTTCTATGGATTTTATTTCGGATCTTCCTGTTTCCCAGAGGATGTCTGTTATCTGGGTGGTCTGTGACCGGTTTTCTAAGATGGTTCATTTGGTACCTTTGCCTAAATTGCCTTCCTCTTCTGAGTTGGTTCCGTTGTTTTTTCAGCATGTGGTTCGTTTGCATGGCATTCCGGAGAATATTGTGTCCGATAGAGGTTCCCAGTTTGTTTCTAGGTTTTGGCGGTCCTTTTGTGCTAAGCTGGGCATTGATTTGTCTTTTTCTTCCGCATTTCATCCTCAGACAAACGGCCAAACCGAGCGAACTAACCAGACTTTGGAAACTTATTTGAGATGCTTTGTGTCTGCCGATCAGGATGATTGGGTGGCTTTCTTGCCATTGGCCGAGTTTGCCCTTAATAATCGGGCTAGTTCTGCTACCTTGGTTTCACCATTCTTTTGTAATTCTGGGTTTCATCCTCGTTTTTCTTAATGGCAGGTTGAGTCTTCTGATTGTCCTGGGGTGGACTCTGTGGTTGACAGGTTGCAGCAGATTTGGGCTCATGTTGTGGACAATTTGGTGTTGTCTCAGGAGGAGGCTCAGCGTTTTGCCAACCGTCGTCGGCGTGTGGGTTCCCGGCTTCGGGTTGGGGATTTGGTCTGGTTGTCTTCTCGTCATGTTCCTATGAAGGTTTCTTCCCCGAAGTTCAAGCCTCGGTTTATTGGTCCTTATAGGATTTCTGAGATTATCAATCCAGTGTCTTTGGCCCTTCCAGCCTCTTTTTCCATCCATAATGTTTTTCATAGATCTTTGTTGGGGAAATATGTGGTGCCCGTGGTTCCCTCTGTTGATCCTCCTGCCCCGGTGTTGATTGATGGGGAGTTGGAGTATGTTGTGGAGAAGATCTTGGATTCTCGTTTTTCAAGACAGAGGCTTCAGTATCTTGTCAAGTGGAAGGGTTATGGCCAGGAGGATAATTCTTGGGTTGTTGCCTCCGATGTTCATGCTGACGATTTGGTTCGTGCCTTCCATTTGGCTCGTCCGGATCGTCCTGGGGGCTCTGGTGAGGGTTCGGTGACCCCTCCTCAAGGGGGGGGTACTGTTGTGAATTCTGTTGTGGGTTCTGCTCTTGGGCTCCCTCCGGTGGTTATGAGTGGTAGTGCTGCTGTTTGTCCTTCACAGCAGTCATCAGGTGCTTCCACTTTGGACGGGGCTATTTAGTCTGGCTTCACCCTTTAGTGAGTGCCAGTTGTCCATTGTTTTTCTGGAGGATTCACATCTCTGCTTGGTTTCTCCTGCTGGATTGTCCAAATCATCAAAGATAAGTCCTGGCTTTGTTTTTGCAGTCCACATGCGGTGGACTTTATAGTTCAGTGAATTGCTATGTTTTTTCTTGTCCAGCTTTGTCTGTGTAAGGATTTATTCAGCCAAGTTGGAAGATCTGGAGTCGAAGAGTTACCCTCCATGCCTTTAGTTAGGTGTGGAGATTTTTGTATTCTCTGTGGTGGATTTTTGTAGTAATTTAATACTGACCGCACAGTACTCTGTCCTGTCCTTTCTTTCTAGGTAGCGTGGCCTCCTTTGCTAAATTCTGTTTTCAGTCTGCGTTTGTAATTTCCCTCTCCTCTCACAGTCAATATTTGTGGGGGGCTGTCTTTCCTTTGGGGATTTTCTCTGAGGCAAGATAGTTTTCCTGTTTCTTTCTTTAGGGGTAATTAGTCCTCCGGCTGTGACGAGGTGTCGAGGGAGTGACAGGAACATCCCATGGCTACTTATAGTTGCGGTGTTAAGTTCAGGGTCTGCGGTCAGTATAGAGGCCACCTACTCCAGAGCTCATCCATGCTGCTCCTAGGCCACCAGATCATAACAGGCCCTTCTATGAATCTCTGGTACAAACTAGACCTTTTGCTAAGATCATAGGAGAAGGCTGCTCTGGTGTGCCACCTTCAGGAAGGGTGAGAGTGAGCTGGTGACAGTCCCACTAGTGATCAGAAGTGAGTGAGGTATATTTTCATTGCCACCATCGCCTGATGGCTGCGCTAGGAGCTGGGGATAGGGAACTATTTTAATGAGGCGCAGGGATCTGTGGTGCGGCTCCACTCACCAGCCTGCAGTGTCCGGTCCTGCTTGGGTTTCAAAGCCAATATCTCAGCTGTGCCAGCGCATAGAGGGTCAGAGGTGGTGTTGGATTGCTCGACAGGCAGTTCTGAATCCACCCAAACAGGGTCCAAATGAGACCAGCTTCTTTTTGTTGAGTTATAGGTCGCATTCTCTGGTGTCACCACGGAGCTAAGGAATCCTGCTTCCTACATGCCAGGACTCCAGATGGGAATTTTTTTTAATAATTCAGCAACAAAGATCTTTAGGTACTGCCCCATTTTAGTAGACCTGTCCGCCTCAGGAATAAGAGATAGAAAGTTCTCCTTGTAGCGTGGGTCTAGAAGTGTCACCAACCAGTAATGACTGTCACCCAAAATTTTGAGAATGTGAGGGTTACAAGAAAGGCAGCATAACATAAACTCAGCCATGCGTGCCAGACTGCTAACAGGCAAGACTTCTGTGTCCTCACCAAGAGGACTGACCATGCTCTCCTCCTCCTCTTCCTCTCTGTCCTCAGGCCATCCATGCTGAACAGATGGTATGACAGTTGTACAGGTAGTACCGTCTATAGCCATGAAACTAGGTCCTGTTCTTCCTCCTCCTCCTGTTCCTCATTGTCACCCAATCCACATTGAGATGAGGCTGGGCTGTGTGTAATCACCCTGTATGGTTCCATGCTCCATCTCACCCCCCCTGCAATGCATCCTCTTTGATTGTTAGCAGAGAGCGTTTCAGAACCCAGAGAAGCGGGATGGTGATACTAATTATGGCGTCATCACCACTCACCATCTTAGTGGAGTCCTCAAAGTTTTGGAGGATGGTACATACAGTATGTCTGACATCCATGTCCACTCCTGGGGTCTTATGTATGGAATTTGAACTGAATACTGATGGCCTTGTTGATGCTGGTAGTCAACAACTGCCCTTCTGCTCACAAATCTTTCCCAACATCTGCAGTGTGGAGTTCCAATGCGTGGGGACATCACACACAGTCGGTGAGCCAGAAGCTGCAAACGCTGCTGAAGCACGGCAAGGGCGGCGGAAGCTGTAGCTGACTTTCTAAAATAGGCACACAGGCGGAATACTTTGACAAGCAGATCCGACATCTCTGGGTAGGTTTTGAGAAACTGCTGAATCACGAGGTTAAGCACATGGGCCAGGCATGGCACGTCTGTGAGCTCGCCTCGCTTCAAAGCCACCATCAGTTTGCGGCCATTGTCACACATGACCATGCCTGGCTGTAGGTTTAGTGGTGTCAGCCACAGATCTGCCAGCTCTTTTAGAACTCTTCAGCATTGTGCGGTTTGTCACCTAAGCATATTAGCTTGAGCACAGCCTGTTGCCGGTTGGCTGAGGCAGTGCTGCAGTGCTTCCAGCTTGTGACTGATGTGGGCATTACGGAGCTGGAGGCTGAAGTGGAGGAGGAGGATGAGGTGCAGGAGCTGTAGACTGTGGGGGCAACCCTGATTGACCTAGGGTCCGCAATCCTCGGCATCAGGCAGATGTGTTCCATCCCAAGGTCCGATTGGTCCCGGCTTCCACTATGTTAACCCAGTGTGCCGTCAGCGAGATGTACTGTCCTGCCCACAAGCACTTGTCCACGTGTCCGTGGTTAGGTGGACTTTCCCAGTAACTGCATTGTTAAGGGCATGGCTAATGTTGTGGGACATGTGCTTGTGTAATGTGGGGATGGCACACCAGGAGAAATAGTGGTGGCTGGGGAGTGAGTATCGAGGGACGGCCGCCACCATCAGGTTGCGGAAAGCTTCTGTCTCCATGAGCCTAAAAGGCAACATTTTGAGTGCAAGCAGTCACGAAATGTGGGAATTTAGTAGTGTGGCTTGTGGGGCGATGGCTGAGACTTTGCGCTTGTGTTCCAAGGACTGGGGTATGGACAACTGAACACTGCACTGGGACAAGGATGTGGACGTGCTTGCTGATGTTGCTAGTTGAGTGTTTGCGACAGGTGCAGGGCAGAAGGCATCTTCGCATGCATCATGGACAGGAGATTGGCTTACATGCCCAACAGCAGAAGAAGCAGTGGTGTCACCCTCAGACACTGTTTCTGGACCCTGGGGTTCGGCCCACAAAGTTGGGTGCTTTGCTGCTATGTGCCTGATCATGCTGGTGGTAGTCAGGTTGGTAGTTTTGCTACTCTTGCTGATGCTGGCTTGGCAGGTGGTGCAAATGGCCTTTTTGGGGTTATCGTCAGAGTCTTTAAAAAACAACCAGTTTCGGGAAGACCTAACAGTTGTACTGGCAACTTCCATCGTGTTGGTGTTATGGGGGACGGTTGTCCGCATTCTGTCTGTGGCCACCACACTGCTTCTTCCTGCCTGTTGGGGTGTTGTGCCTCCCTCCCTCTGTGTGCTGCTGTCCTCGCTCTGCATGTCTTCCTGCCAGGTTGGGTCATTTACTATATCATCCACCACCTCTTCTTCCACTTCCGCACCCTGGTCCTCCTCCTGACTTTCTGGCAATTGTGTCTCATCATCATCCACCTCCTGTGACACTTTCCTACCATTGCCTTCGTGTGACCGTGGCTGCTCAAATATTTGGGTATTGCTACATGTGTTCTCCTCTTGCCCTGCTTCAAGTGGACCGGGCGAGAGGCCTGAATTTATAAATGGAAAAGTGAACAGCTCTTTGGAGTGTCCAAGTGTGGGTTCAGTTGTCTCCGGGCACTCGGCATGGTGGGAGGAAGGAGGATCAGGGTGAGGAATGTGTGGTCCAAACTCACAGCTACTGAGACTTGACTGTATGGAAGACAGGGTGATGGTGGTGGCAAAGTGACTGGAAGCATTATCCGCTATCCAACCAAAAACCTTTTGACACTGGTCTGGGTTCAATAGTGGTGTGCCGTAATCCCCTAGTGATTGGGACAGGAAGGTCGGGCAAGAAGATGTGGGTGTTTGTTTTGGTACAATTTCAGCTTGTCCCCGGTCTCGGCCTCTGTATGCATCATCACCATCACATCCAGTTCCCTTGCCACGTGCCTTGCCCATTTTAAATGGAGGACAATATTTTCCACGTTCACTACAAATGGCTGAATTTGGAGCAAACTTATATGTGATTTGTGTGACAGAAAACTGGTGTCAATAACTTTTCTAACACACAGCAACAAAATTTAAATGGAGGCCAGAAATGGCAGAATTTTGAGCACCCTTATATATGATCTGTGTGACGGACAAAACAGTTTTAAATAGCTGGCCTGTAGGTAACTATTTTTAACAGGAAACTAGTGTCAATAACTTCGCTAACACACTGCAACAAAATTTAAAGGGAGGATAGAAATGGCAGAATTTTGAGCTCACTTATGTGTGATCCATGTGACGGACAAACCACAGTTTTAAATAGATGGATTTTTAGCGCTGTAATATGGACAGGATCTGGCTATATTCTGCAATGCCAACAAGCAGCAGAAAATTGATGTTCTCTGGATTGTTTTTTAAGCAAAAAATCAGGATTAAGATCCACAATCAATTTATTCGTGGACACTGATACCTGGGGCTATGTATAGAAATATCTGTAAAAGCAGCAGCAGACAGAACTGGAATGGCACCTCTTGCTACATGCACTGCAGTCTGCCACATACACTGCCTGCCTAGCACTAAAATCTATGCAGCTGGATTAGTCCTCAGAAGGAATGTTAGTTGAGATGGAAATGTGTATAATATATTGTGGTATACCTACACTAACTAAGAAACAAGCAAATATCTCTTTAGCTCAGCAGCAACTCTCTCTAGACTGCCTGATTCTGGAGTAGACTGTAACGAGCATGGCGGTGCAAGGTCTGATGTAGACCTGATGATGCTGCGCGGCCAGCCAATCACTGTAATGCCACAACAAACATGGCTGCGGCATTACAGTGTGTGGTAGACAATCCCAGCATGTTCATTGGCTCTCTAAAGAGCGCCAAACATGGAAGGAGGGGACCTGAGCTCCCGCCAAGCAACCCTGGAGATACTTGGCGAGTTCAGAGCATCTTGAGCAGTGAGATGCTCGGTCGAGTATCGAGTAGTGGCAAGCATGCTCGCTCATCACTATTCTTGACTTAATCTTCAGCTAGTTTATTAGAAAGTGGCATAAATCAATGCAGGATTTAGCAAAATAAACATGGCCTTTCTGGCATAATGGGTAAGCAAAAGATATTGAATAGCACAGTCCATATTCCAGTGGGGGTTCAGCCTGCACAGGGTACAATAACAGAGTTCACCTAAACACGTCTGTGGAGCTCTCTTGCCTCCCCACACACAGGAAGGGAGTGGATAAATCTGTTCATCAGCACACGCTCGACCATCTGGAGTGGAAGACGCTGGCTGCAACCACTTCTGGACCTGATGTAACAAGTCAAACATCTGTGAGCGAGGTGGTTTGTATCCGGCATATGCCCAGTGGTGGACTCGATGGGCTCCAATTGATATAACTACTCCCAGGCAAGCCATGATTGTGGTCTTTAACTTGGCGCATTCCTTGGCATCCTGCAGTGCTAAGTCATAATACGCCTTTTGGGGTTTGCCTGTCAAATATGGTGCCAGCACCTCTGCCCACTGCTCTGGCAGAAGTCTCTCTCGATCAGCTACCCACTCAAAAACTATCAGAAAGGATTCCACATCATCCCTGGGGGTCATCATCTGCATGGCCCATCTTACCGAATTCCAGACGTGTGAGACTTGGAAATGGGTCGGTCGGTCTGCCCTGGATGGCATTCATCAGAAGCTGCATCTGTTGCCACTGCTCCTGCTGGTGATGCTGCTGCAATTGTTGCTATGATAGACTCTCCGCAATTGTAACTTCCTCCACTTTGGTTTTGGGATGAGCTCCCAGGCATAGGGCTTCCAGAGATTCCCGACCTCGTCACGGCTTTAGCAAGTTCACATGGTATACTTGATGAGGATTTCCCCTCCCCTCAGTTTAGTCACCTTAGGTCACACTAGACCGTAATACGGACGAGTGCTATGCGATAAAAAATCGCATAGCACTCGGCCCAATGTTAATCTATGGTTCAGCTCCCATCATCCGATATTTTCTCCACCGTATTTCGGATCCGAGGGAACTCGCAGCAGGCTGCGATTGTCAGCGTATCTCGGCCGAGACTCGCCAATGCAAGTCTATGGGTGCGAGAAAAAATCGGATTACACACGGACCATGCGTGTGCATTGCGAGAAATACGCAGCGGTGTTCTATAGAAAAGCCGGTAATTCAATTGCCGGCTTTGCATTTCTCCTTCACAAACCCGACAGGATATGAGACATGGTTTACATACAGTAAACCATCTCATATCCCCTTTTTTTTTGCATATTCCACACTACTAATGTTAGTAGTGTGTATATGCAAAATTTGGCCGCTGAAGCTGCTAAAATAAAGGGTTAAATGGCGGAAAAAATTGGCGTGGGCTCCCGCGCAATTTTCTCCGCCAGAATGGTAAAGCCAGTGACTGAGGGCAGATATTAATAGCCAGGAGAGGGTCCATGGTTATTGGCCCCCCCGTGGCTAAAAACATCTGCCCCCAGCCACCCCAGAAAAGGCACATCTGGAAGATGCGCCTATTCTGGCACTTGGCCACTCTCTTCCCACTCCCTGTAGCGGTGGGCTATGGGGTAATGAAGGGTTAATGCCACCTTGCTATTGGAAGGTGACATTAAGCCAGATTAATAATGGAGAGGCGTCAATTATGACACCTATCCATTATTAATCCAATTGTTTGAAAGGGTTAAAAAACACACACACACATGATTTAAAAGTATTTTAATGAAATAAACACAGCGGTTGTTTTAATATTTTATTGCTCTCTCAATCCATTTTCAGACCCTCGCTTGGCAAAACAATTAACACAAAATACATATCCTCTCTGATGTCCTATCACGTCCCACGAGGTAAGCCATCTGAAGGGGTTAACTAATATTACAGGCACGAGCTGCGATAAACCACTCGCTCGTGCCTGTAATCCCCGGGTGCTGAAAGGAAAGCAGTGATCTATACTTACATTCAGTCGCGGTGATGCGCCCCTGCTGGATGTTCTCATGAACTGCAGCCTGGGAACTTTTTCCCACGCTCCAGGTCATATGAGGACATCCACCAGGGGGCGCATCACCGCGACTGAATGAAATGTAGGTCAATGGACCCTCTCCTGGCTATTAATATCTACCCTCAGTCACTGGCTTTACCATTCTGGCGGAGAAAATTGCGCGGGAGCCCACGCCAATTTTTCCCGCCATTTAACCCTTTATTTTAGCAGCTACAGTGGCCAAATTTTGCACATACACACTACTAACATTAGTAGTGTGGAATATGCAAAAAAAAAGGGGGATATGAGATGGTTTACTGTATGTAAACCATGTCTCATATCCTGTCGGGTTTGTGAAGGAGAAATGCAAAGCCGGCAATTGAATTACCGGCTTTTCACAGATATCGCGCTGAATGAAATATAAATACAGAATATATATATATGTGTCTCAATGACATATATATATATATATATATATATATATATATATATATATATATATATATATATATATATATACTGTATATATGTTTTCCCGAACATTTGATCACATAAATCCATTAGATGTCGGTTTTGCAAGCTTGCGAGAAAATCTCGGCATACGGATGCCATACGGATGTCACACGGATGTCACACGGATCATTTGATGCGAGGAAATCGCATCCTCGCACTGCACACGGATCACTGTTTTTGAAACATTTGCGCGATTCTCGGCCGTGAAAAACGGACCGTTTTTTTATACGTTAAGTGTGTCCCCGGCCTAATACAACAACTCCTCATTGAGTGTAAAGTGTGAAAACCTGGTGTCTGCCCCTGGCTCTTGAGCAACCCTGTTACAGATGGTAACGTTATAAAAAAAAAAACCTTTAGGGTATGTGCACACGTCAGGATTTCTTGCAGAAATTTCCTGAAGAAAACCGGAAATTTTCTGCAAGAAATCCGCATTTTTTTTTTTTGCGTTTTTTTCCCGTTTTTTTTGCGTCTTTTTTTTTTTGCGTCTTTTTTAGCATTTTGCAAGCGTAATTAGCTTGCAGAATGCTAAAGTTTTCCAAGCGATCTGTAGCATCGCTTGGAAAACTGACTGACAGGTTGGTCACACTTGTCAAACATAGTGTTTGACAAGTGTGACCAACTTTTTACTACAGATGCTGCTTATGCGACCAATCACAAGACAGCGACGTCATCGCAGGTCCTGAACCACACCATCTATAGGAACCGAAGCGGCAGCATGCAGCGGTGAGAGGCGGGAACACTCGGGGGGCCATCGAAGGTGAGTATATGACTATTTTTTATTTTAATTCTTTTTTTTTGACCAATTATATGGTGCCCAGTCCGTGGAGGAGAGTCTCCTCTCCTCCACCCTGGGTACCAACCGCATATAATCTGCTTACTTCCCGCATGGTGTGCACAGCCCCATGCGGGAAGTAAGCAGATCAATGCACTCCTAGGTGTGCGGAATCCCCGCAATTCCGCATTTTTAATGAACATGTTGCTTTTTTTTCCCACAATGCGATTTTTTCGCAGAAAAAAATGCAACATTTGCACAAAAAATGCAGAATACACTGTAAATAATAGGAGGCATATGTTAGCGTTTTTTTGCGTTTTTATCACGTTTTTATAGTGAAAAAACGCGAAAAAAACGCGAAAAATACTGAACGTGTGCACATGGCCTTAAGCAGCCCCAAAGTTTTCTCTGGCCACTTTCAACTCAGAGAGGTTGGTCTCCTCGGTCACCGTCTTGTGCTCCTCCCCAGCCAGGACAAACAGGGGGAACTCATCCACTTCTTTCCAAGAAGTCCATCTTTTGTCCCCATCAAAATAGGGAACTGAAATGTGCACAAAACAACCGATCACCCACAGAACTATAAAAGTATTGTCTAGTATAGGAGGTTTGGCAAGAGCCATGAGGTTAAGCCCATAGTGTATAAGTACGGAATCACCTCAATATTAGAGATCCTCCAATAAAGTGATTATGCCTGTATCACCAATATAAATATATAAGTAATATAAATGCAAAGAAAAGTTTTATCTAAGTAATATACATGCAAAGGATCAAAAATGTTTATGTGAGTGCTCAAGTCCACGTTCTGGAGTATATAGACATGGGTATGTGGATGAGAATTTGGCTAATAGTTTGGAATGTGAGTGATCAAGACTTGGATTTAATTGCCAGATTGCTTGAACTTTCAAGAACATCTGTGGTGTTTATACTCTGAAGCATACAGATGTGGGCATGTGTATGAAAACTTGTCTGAACAATAGTTTGGTATGTGATGATTGTGGCCTTGAATTAATTGTGAAATGGGGTAAAAATGTGTTTTACTGATAAAAATATTATTTTTAAACAAAAAATATAAATATACATTTTTTGATAAAAAAAAAAGTCCCTACCACACGATTTGGTGTCATGCATGGTAATTTCATTAATTATTGGGAGATGTGTAGTAGGTTTCAAATCAGGGGGTGACATAAAGGCCAGGTTGAGAGGAGCACTTGGTGCAATAATACCATGTTCCCTTCAAACCCAGCATTTTTTAGGGGGGTTGGGTGGAAGTGGCAGGGATAAGACGAAGAAAATGGTACTTTGAATGTCTCTGGACATCCTGAGACTCGAAGACTGTCTCCTGTGCTCTAGAGTGAAATATGAGACACTCAACAATTTTCTCCTGGAATTGGAGAGAGAAAAATGAGTGCTTCTTGTAGAGGGCGAAGTTGCTGCAGGTAGGAATCTGGATGAGATTGTTTGCAACCTTTTTATACCAGGCCCTGGTCTTTTGCTTCATCAGATATGGTTGAAACACCTGAAACACATTGGCAGCATGGTGGCTCAGTGGTTAGCACTGCAGCCTTGCAGCGCTCAAATCCCACCAAGGACAACATCTGCAATTAGTTTGCATGTTCTCCTCGTGTTTGCGTGGGTTTCCTCCGGTTTCTTCCCACATTCCAAAGGCATACAGATAGGGAATTTAGATTGTGAGCCCCATCAGGGACAGAGATGAGAATGTGTGCAAAACTGTAAAGTGCTGCGGAATATGTTAGCGCTATATAAAAAAAATAAAGAAAAAAGAATCTTCTCAGCTCCTCCCATAAATTTATTACTGTTTTTCGTTTGCCCTTGGTGACGCCGCTATCTCTGACCATCACAGTGGTGTGCGCAGTGTGGTCAGCATGTAAACATGTTTCCTGTCATTCCAATTCACTGCAGAAGTTGGTCACTTGCAATTGAGAATGACGTCCCCTTCTTCAAATGTTTGGACACCAACTGTGACAGAAAACTACTCATTTTTTTCTGACTGTCCGACAGGTATCATGAACGTGCCACATTTGCTGGGACCCGTGGTACATCTGACATTAGAAGACCGCAGTGTTTAGCTGAGCACAGATCCTCATTAAATCAACTTGGCCATTAATGGGCTAACGGGGTTTTTGTGGCATGGAAAGAACTGAGTTCCTTGTGGTCTGTTAGCTGTTCGTATTAGAACCACATCCTTCCATTATTCCATTCTGTTCTTTGCTGCATAGGAGATGTTCTGGAAAGTTGCTCTTGTCGTTTTGAGATTGCTGCATGGGGCTTGTTGTGAATACTTCTTTCTTCCCCTTTTTTGTGTTCCTTCCTGTTGCTTTTCTGCCTCATTACTGTGCTCCCATCTTCCCTTTGTATTTTATCCTGTGTGCCTGTCATTTGATTGTGCCTTGGTTTTCCCCTTCCTGTCCAGCTGGTGTTACCCCTTTTACTCCTGCCCCTTTCCTCTCTGGAGGGAGGGTGGGAGCTGCGTAGGATCTCATAGCAGCACAGAGAAGTACAAGAAGTGGGCATCTCCACCTTAAGGACTAATCAGGGCCAGCGTTAGGGGCAGGCAGACTAGGCAGCTGCCTAGGGCCCCCACTCCCCATGGAGCCACTAGTCAGTGGCGTGCCGCTATGTGGCCCGTAAGTAAGAGGTTCCCTGCACCGCGCCGCCCCCCACATCACACAATCAACTTATAATCATCATAGACACCGATACAGTTGAAAGCAGTGATGGAGGAGAGAGCATCAGATGATGCTCCTTCTCCCATCACTCCCCCTCTACTTCTGACTCAACGGGTGTGCGATGATGTCATGTCGTTGTGCACCACGCTGTCAGTCATGGAGCTGATTAGATGCGCTGCTGAAGCTTGAGCAGCGGGCAACGGTGAGAGATAAGTATTGTGTGAGTCTGAATTATACTGAGTGTGCAATACTGTGGACTGTTGGGCTGCATTATACTGTATGTGGATATACTGTATATGCATCTTACTGTGTGTGGCTGAATTATACTGTGTATATGCATTTTACTGTGTATGTGGAGGGGGGTTGGGAGCTGCATTATACTGTGTGTGGGGGGTTGGGGGCTGCATTATACTGTGTGGGGGGATTGGGGGCTGCAGTGTACTGTGTGGGGGGATTGGGGGCTGCAGTATACTGTGTGTGGGGAGCCTGCATTGCACTCTCTTAATTTTAACATTGAGAGATAGAATATCAAAAAGAAAATCACATTGTATACATTTATTTGCATTTTCCAGTATTTGATCCCCTACCAGCCTTTAAGAGTTCAGGCTCCTACAGACCAGTTAAGACGCTCCTAATCAACTCTTTACCTGCATTAAAGACAGCTGTCTTACATAGTCACCTAGGAACTTCTTTGTTGCTGAAAGAACCATGTCTGATTGTTTTATGGTTCACTAACCAACCCAGGGATGACAGGATCTGCAGAATGAGGCAAGTGCAGCTAACACGTTTTTTTTTTTTTTTTAGTCATCCAGTTTTTGGTTTATTGGTAACAAAATGTTTTCTCAGATTTTGGCAACAAGGAGAGGCCATTTAGGTTGGCATTAGTTGTAATTGTCAGCAATGCAATGAGACATAACAATTTTACTTTGTTCAGCAGAATTGAGGACACTCTTGAAGATATTTCAGTTGGGGCCTTGCCTTTCACAACGCTTGTACACTAGTAAACTTACTGTTTTAACATCAGAACTGTTGCTGTAATCTGACAACTGTTTTTACTGACAAACTTGAGCAGATTGTTTCACACACTCACCTTTCCCATTTGAAAAACTGAATCTGAACCCAAGATGACTGTAACATTGGTGACATGGCATAACTAGCTTTCCCCGTACACGTCAGCTTCTGTCTGTAATTGGATCACCGACTGGAAATCTGTTCTCATTTTCTATTGGTGTTTCTTCTTCTTGAGAGACCATGTACTTTATTTTTGGTCCTCCAGTACAGGCCGAACAGTACCTAGCTCTATAAAGCCAACAACACTGCCATACTTCATTACTGTTCTTTAAACCTCCACAGGTATCAGTATAAGTTTTAGGGCTGTCCCACACGTCCAGATAATTCCAGTACCGGAATAAATCGGTACCGGAGTTATCCGTGTCCGTGTGCCTGGGAACTCACGTAGGCCATACGTGCGGCACACGTGTGCTGCCCGTATGGCGAGTGGGTACCACACGGAGCGTGTGGTACCCACGCGTCTGGTACCCTGCATCGTGCTGAAGCGCGATTCATATGTTCCCTGCAGCAGCGTTTGCTGCAGAGAAAATATGAAGTGTTTAAAATAAAGATCTATGTGTCCGTCGCCCCCCCCCACCCCCTGTGCGCCCCCCCCGCTGTTCAGAAAATACTTACCCGCCTCCCTCGCTGCTTCCTGGTCTGGCCGCGGCTTCTCCTGTATGCGGTCATGTGGGGCCGATCATTTACAGTCATGAATATGTGGCTCCACCTCCCATAGGGGCGGAGCCGACTATTCATGATTGTAAATGAGCGGCCCCACGTGACCGCATACAGTAGGAGGCGCGGGGCAGAGAGGAAGGAGTGACAGCCAACGTGGGAGCGGGTGAGTATTTTCAGGACAGCGGGGGGGCGCACAGGGGGTGGGGGGGCGGCGGACACATAGATCTTTATTTTAAACACTATTATTCATATTTTCTCTGCAGCAAACACTGCTGCAGGGAACATATGAATCGCGGCTTCAGCACCATGTGGGGGGGACAGCGCTTACTGTAGCGCTGTCTCCTGCACGCACACGGACTGCAGACGGAGAACGTCCGTGTGAGGTCCGTGTTTTACACAGACCCATTGACTTTAATGGGTCCGTGTAATACGTGCGCTCCCACGAACACTGACATGTCTCCGTGTTTGGCACACGGAGACACGGTCCGCAAAAAATCAATGACATCTGAACAGATGCATTGATTTTTATGGGTCTACGTGTGTCAGTGTCTCCGGTACGTGAGGAAACTGTCACCTCACGTACCGGAGCCACTGACGTGTGAAACCGGCCTTATAGGAATCTCGAGCGTGGGAAAATATTCTGAAAAGTTCCCACGCTCGAGTTCATATGAGTTCATCCAGCAGAGGGCGCATCACCGCGACTCGAGGTAGCTACAGTACATTCCCCTGCATTCCATTTATTCACCAAGTTTTACAGGCAGGAGCACAGCTGCATTAGCAGAGCTCCTGGGTGTAAAATGATTTAACCCCTTCAGATGGATTTACAGCGTGGGACAAGACTAACGACAGAAGGTATGGAATTTTGTTGTTTGTTTTTTTTAAACTTTATTTCAGGTGACAAGGGTCTTAAGGTGGATTAAGAGTATAATAAAATATTAAAACACCATGTGTCTTTATTTCATTAAAATACTTTTTAATAATGTGTTTTATTAACCATTTCATACTATTGGATTAATACTGGATAGGTGTCATAATTGACGCCTCTCCATTATTAACCTGGCTTAATGTCACCTTACAATAGGAAGGTGACATTAACCCTTCATTACCCCATATCCCACCTCTAGAGGGGAGTGGGAAGAGAGAGGCTAAGTGCCAGAATAGGCGCATCTTACAGATGTGCCTTTTCTGGGGTGGCTGGGGGCAGATGTTTTTAGCCGGGGGGGCAATAACCCTGGTCCCTCTCTAGGCTATTAATATCTGCCCTCAGTCACTGGCTTTCCCACTCTGGCGGAGAATATTGCGCGGGAGCCCACGCCAATTTTTTACGGGATTTAACCCTTTAATTTAATAGCTAGAGCCCCCAAATTTTACACAAACAGACTTCTTACATTAGTAAAGAGGAATATGTAATAAAAGAAGGGATATGAGATGGTCTACTGTATGTAAACCATGTCTCATATCCTGTCGGGTTTGTGAAGGAGATAGGAAAAGCCGGCAATTGAATTACTGGCTTTTCTGCTATCTAGCGCTGAAATAAATATATGTATGTGTCTGACTGATCTCTCTCTCTCTCTCTCTCTCTATATATATATAGATAGAGAGACTGTATATATGTTTTTAAGAATATTTGAGCCGATGAATCCATGATATGTCCATTTTGCAACCCTGCGAGAAAAAAAATCGCCATACGGATGACACACTGATAAATTTGTGCGTAAAAATTGCATCCTTGCATTGAATACAGAACAATGTTTTGGACAATTACTGTGTATTACGGACGTAAAAAACAGACCGTATTTACTTACGCCTAGTGTGACGCCGGCCTAAGTGTTTTGGTGGCAGCAGTGATGTGAACTGATGACGTGATGTCACTTCTGCAGCCAAACCACCAAGTGTGAAGCAGCTGTGAAGATCTGGTGCTGGACCTGGAGGGAAGTTCTGTAGAGTCCTATCTTACATTATATGCAATGTTTGGGGCAGGGGGTACGCATGGCTAAAAGTGGAAAACCCTTTAAAGGCATATTAAAGCAATAGAGCTATTAGTTGAAGAGTTAAGAAATCTTCAGTTTTTTATTTTTTTAACCAAAAAGCCAGAAGTGGGCAGAAACTGAACAAATGATATACTACAGTACCACTGGAAATACCTATACTTCTGGCTTTGGCTTAAAAATTAATCAAACTTCAATGGTGATTAAAAATCCATCGTTTTTTGCTTTTTCGCCATATCATACATATTCGGTAATCCTGAGAGGCTCCTGGTGGTAAAATATACACTCTAAAGCTTTTATTACATTGCAATAACATATTAGTATTTATTTTTATGTTTGTCAAACTTTAAAAATAAAAAATATTCTTAAATGGAACCAAAAACAAAACTAAGTTAAATATAGTTTATTTCTTGCCAGTTGTTGAAAAACGTGTGCTGCAAAAACCAGTAACATATGCCCTTCCTATGGTTTTTATGGAAAGCATTTCAATCACTTGCAAAGAGATTTCCCAAATAAAAGGACAGGCAAAGTATGATATTTATAAATGCACAACTGCATTTCAAGGTGCGTGGCAATCAAAAAGACTGTTTCCAATACCTGTAAAAAATAAAAAACCTGCATGACGTCAAGTTATTTCAACCACAACGTACAGTATGTAGCGATTTAAAAGGACTATTTATGGGGGGAGGGCGGGCGATCAATCACATGTGCAAAATACAATATTTTACTGTAATTTTTTTTTTTAACTTGGAACAAAAATACAATAACTCTAGCTTGATAACGGCATTTCATTCATTTTACTCCGCAAAAGTTAAGAGTTAAATTATGGATTTAGTGGGAAGCTGCTGAGGCAGAGCAGGAATATGAAATATAGAAGAAAACTAATTTTGAATATAAAAGTAATATAACATATCTAAGTGTGCTAAAATTTAATACACCCCAATGTCCTTATTGAAAAGCAGCTAAAAAAAAAAAAGACTGTTTCTGTGTAAGTGACGTAACACATTCTATTCTGAGCCACAAGAAAGCACTTCTCTGGGATAGTTCGGTGCACACATTTTACACTGTGGAGCAAATACAATGAACCTCAGCTCAAATACAAGAGTTGTAAACCAGCATACAGATGTACAGCATACTCACACCGCTTCTCACTCTCACAGAGAAATGAAAACTATTCTACGGAATATTAGAAGATGCTAGGTTTTTAGCACACAATGGGTGGGTTTTTTCCATGACGGTATGCAGTATTTATTTTCTGCTCTCAAATTGTAAATCCATTGAAATTTCACTTCAACAAGATTAAGCAGGTAAATTTGCATTTGTGTGCAGCTGCCCATGCAAATAATACTTCAGTCCAATCCAAATGAAACGTCGTAACTTGTGCACCTCGTCACATCAACATTCGCTTCACAATAGCCTGTCAGCATCAAGTTAGAAAAAAATCCTGATATTCACCTTCAGTCAAATTAATACGCTAAATAGAAACAAGCCCATAACATAGTGAGACCCACGTCAGAAGTAGTGAGGTCCATAATCATTGGGAAGCATACTGAAAGGAAAACCTTTCTCCCTCATCTGGATGCAACATGGCTTCATTTCCCAAAACAAGACTCTCCCACGTCCAAAGTCTTCATCTTCTGTATCCAGCCACTTCCTCGTCCACTTGTTAGATGGGGTAATTCAGAGTGGTTGGGATCAGACACACAACGGGACAACAGTCAGCGCTGTAAATATAAATGCCCCTTGTCATCCAGTTCAGGAAGAATGCCTGCAGTGGTGGAGGTTGCTGCTTCTTGAAGGATCTAGCCTTGATCTTGTGGGAACAGTCTCTAATCTAGGGTTTGCTTTTTTTTATGTGGCAGATCACGTTTGCTGTGCCAGCTGTAGAAATGAATGCCACAAATTTTATAAAGTAAAATTCAGCAATTGTCAAAAATTACCGATTAAGATGGGTTATTGAAATAGGAACAATGTTCTAGATGCAGTCCTCTTGCAATGCTTTTCTTTGGGTAAACACATGGAAAAAAATTTAAACTTTTTTAAACCTTTGCAGCTAAAATAGTCATGTCTACCTAAATTACATAAAACTGCTATTGTATATTGCACGCAGAACAGCAAGGGTCATCCTTATCAGGCTGGGCTGCATAGTTCATTTGCCTCACGATTTCTGCAAAGAGCTCATCCACCATCGTTTTACTTTTCGCCGACGTTTCCATGAAAGGACATCCCCAGTCTTCGGCCAAAGCACGGCCTTCATTGGAGGATACCTCTCGCTCACTTTCTAGGTCAACTTTATTGCCAACCAAGATTACTGGCACCTTTTCATATCTGTAGGGAAAGAAAAAATAATACGATTATAGCACACACGCCACAAACCAGGTCAATTAGAGAGAATGTTATAAGACATTTTTATTACTTACTGCAAAGTCAAAAGTTTACATACACTAAGATTACTATGCCTTTAAACAATTCTGGACTGCTCATATGATGATTTCATGGCCTGCCCGTTCCCCAGACCTGAATCCAATCAAGCACATCTGGGACATCATGTCTCGTTCCATCCACCAAGTGGAGACATTTAAAAGCACACTCAAAGAGTTCAATGCAAGTTTTTTTTTTTTATTTCTTCAATCAAGTGCAGGTAGCAGACAAAAATTGCCATAAAGTGATAAAAGCGACCTAATGTTTTGCCCCAATTCTGGGCCTTGTTCACATAGTAGCTCTGGAGATAACCAGAGCTACTATGAGAACAAGGCCCGGCATCGGGTCAAAAGGTTAGGTCGCTTTTATCACTTTCACTTTATACCCATTTTTGTCTGCTACCTACACTTGATTTAATAATAAAAAAACAAAAAAAAAACAAAAAACTGGCATTGAAATCCGTGTGCAGGGAAATTTCTTCACTTGATGTCCCAGTTCACCACTCCCTTCCACCTGCACTTCTCCTCATCCGCTGGGTGCACGCCAATTTCGTTTACTCGTTCCATCCACCAACAGACTGTCCAGGATTTGACTGATGATTTAATCCAGGTTTGGGAGGAGATCTCTCCGGAGAACATCCACTGCCGCATTAGGACCATGCCCTGGTGTTGTATAGGGAGTAGAGAGGTCATACAGGCATGTGGAGGCTACACACACTACGGAGCATCACTTCCTTGTCTTGGGGCATTTCCACTCAAGTTGGATCAGCCTGTAATTTGATTTTCCACTTTTATTTTGAGTATCATTCCAAATCCAGACCTCCATGGGATATTAAAAATGATCAATGTAAATCAAAATTAGGTTTTATTTTTCTCAAAGCATTCTACTATGTACTGATGTACTGAATAAAGATTTGCAACTTGAATATTTCATGCAGTGATATCTAGTATGTGGATGTGAGTCATTGCCTGCTATGGGCATAAAAGGAGATAAACTCATGGTGTGGCCATCATCTTCCCCTGACCTCAACCCTATAGAGAACCTTTGGAGTATCATCAATCAAAAGATCTATGAGGGTGGGAGGCAGTTCACATCAAAATAGCAGCTCTGGGAGGCTATTTTGACTTCGCAAAGACATACAAGCAGAAATTCTCCAAAAACTCACAAGTTTAATGGATGCAAGAATTGTGAAGGTGATATCAAAGAAGGGTTTCTATGTTAACATGTAACTTGGCCTGTTAGGATGTTTTGGAGTTAAATAGCTTTTTTGTTCAGTGAATGTGACCTCCTAATGCTGCAAATTCCACAAATGAGCATTTTCAGTTCTTTAAAACATATCAAATGTTTAGAAATTCTACTGTGCCTAATAATTTGGAACAGTGCATTTTGAGTTTTTATTCATTTTGGAGATTATACTGTTATCATTGGGAGGTTTCTTCAATAAAATTCGATGTATACTCTAACGGGTGATGACTTATTAGACTGACTGTAATTTGCACCGACCATTTAGGAAAATCCAAGAAAAATGTCATTTGCATAATAATTTGGAACATGGTGTAAAGAGTTTAATTCTGTGAAGTGAGGGGAGAAAAATATAGGCATAAATTAAATTTATGGTATCAAATAACCAAAAATTGGTATGTGCATATCATAGAATGGTAGAGTTGGAAGGGACCTCATGGGTCATCTGGTCCAACCCCCTGCTCAAAGGAGGATTCACTAAATCATCCCAGACAGATGTCTGTCCACCTTCTGTTTGAAAACTTCCATGGAAGGAGAACTCACCACCTCTCGTGGCAGCCTGTATTCACCTCCTTTACTATGAAGCTCCTAAAACTTTCTGGTGGAAGGAATTCCCTTCATAAGTACCATGATAAGTGATAGGCAGTCCACCTGAGTAATCTACCGCAAGTGTCACATGGTTGTCAGTATATTCACACACTTTCTGGAAGGCGATAGAGGCTGCAACACCTTTCAAGGGGTTGTCCACTACTTGGACAACCCTTTCTTGATCTGTTTGGCAACGATAAAATAAAAACACCTATACTCGTCTTTCTTGCTGCCGCGTTCCAGCGGTGTCCGCACTTGCGGTCCCAGAGCTCTCATGCAGTTGTTGTGACATGTGCCGGCGTAACTATCTCTGCATTCGGACAAAGTCTGGGCTGCAGCTGCTCTCTAACTTCTACTTCATGTTCAAATCGACAAGAGGTGAGGACAGTATTGCCAGCACCGATTGGACGCCAAGGGTCATGTGTGACAACTGCACGGGAGCCTCGGGGAAAGCGAGTGCAGCCAATGCAGGAACTGCGCCAGCACGGGAGGAGAGTATAAGCTTTATTTTAAATCGGAGGCAAGTGTGGGGTATGAGAAGTTATCCAAGTAGTGGACAACTTCTTTGAGCAAGAAGCATCATTAACCAACCAACACCAAGAAGACCAAGGAGATCTCCAAACAATTCAGGGACAAGTTGTTGAGAAGTCAGGGTTGGATTATAAAAAAAATAAAAATATCCCAATCTCTGATGATCCCTGGAGCACCAAATGGAAAGAATATGGTACCACAACAAACCCCACCAAAACTCACATCCCGGGCATGGAGGGCATTAATCAGAGAAGCAGCAAAGAGACCAAACGTAACCCTGAAGGAGCTGCAGAGTTCCCAAAAAGAGACTGAAGTATCTGTCCATATGACCACAATAAGCTGTACACTCCACAGAGTTGTCCTTTATGGAAGAGTGGCCAGAAAACACCGGATTACTTACCGGTAATGCTCTTTTATAGAGCCACGACAGCACCCACTTGAGAGAGGGGATCCGCCCCTAGGAACAGGAAACCCTATGGAGATAGAAGGGGCGGTCCCCCTCGCTCCTACAGTTGGGTTACAGAGATTGCGAGGAACCGCCCACCAGATTTAGTGGGCAATTCGATATCATTTATCATTACTTATTAAGTATGGCTAACTACAAGAACCAATCACCCTTAACCATGCTCATATACAAAATTAGCTTATTAGGGAGGGAAGTGAAGGCGTGCTATCGTGGCTCTATAAAAAAGCATTACCGGTAAGAAATCCAGTGTTTTCTCTTCGCCACGACAGCACCCACTTGAGAGACTTACAGAGATAGTCATTTGGGAGGGATCACCGTGTTAAGAACTGATCTACCGAAAGACAGGTCAGATGAAGTAGATAAATCCAATCTATAGTGATTATAGAAGGTAGTAGGAGAAGACCAGGTTGCGGCCTTACATATTAGTTCTATTGGAACCTCCGCTTGTTCAGCCCAGGATGATGCTATCGCCCGGGTGGAATGTGCTTTTATGGTCTCAGGCGGGCTCTCCCCTTTAGATGAATAGGCCAGACATATTGCATCTCGAATCCACCGAGATAAAGTACCTTTCGTGATTCCAGCTCCTTTTCTACGACCCTGGAAGGAAACAAAGAGAGCCCTGCTCTTCCTCCAGGCGCTAGTTCTATCTAAATAGGCTATTATGGCCCTCCTCACATCTAATGTATGGTATTTTTGTTCTTCCTGATTTGTAGGGTTATCATAGAAGGAAGGAAGGAAAATTTCTTGTGATCTATGAAATTTAGTGCATACTTTGGGTAAGTAGGAAGGGTCCGTTTTTAGGACAACTCTATCTGGAAATATTGACAGAAAAGGAGGATCTATTGATAATGCCTGTATGTCACTTACCCTTCTTGCCGATACTAAGGTGACAAGAAGAGCTGTCTTGATGGAGACTTTTTTTATGTGAGCTGAATGTAGTGGCTCAAAAGGGTACCCTGTCAGAGCTTCGAGGACTAAATTAACATCCCAAGGTGGTACGTGGGGAATTTGAACTGTCTCTGACCTTTGGCATGCTGCAACAAATCTGGCTACCCACTTGTTGCCTGCAATATCGTGACTATATAAAGCTCCAAGAGCAGAAATGTGTACTTTTAAGGTACTGACTGACAGACCTAAATCGCGCCCTTTTTGAAGAAATTCTAAAATCATAGGAATGTGAATTTCGTTTGACAGGGCTGTCGGGTAGAGGCTTAGAAATTTTTTCCACACTCTTACATAAATAGATGTGGTGGATTTTTTTCTACTTAGTAGAAGAGTGTCAATTACTTTGTTTGAAAAGCCTCTTAGTTTTAGCAGCTGCCTCTCAAATTCCAGGCTGTGAACCGTAGGCCCTTCACATGAGGGTGGTTGAAGGGGCCCTGGAAGAGAAGATCCTGATCCTCCGGGAGAATCCATGGGTCTGAGATTGACATGGCTCTCAGCCAGGAAAATCATGGTCTCTTGGGCCAAAACGGAGCTATTAAGATCACGTTTGCTCTGTCCTCCCTTATCTTCCTGATCACGGTTGGTAGAAGTATCAACGGAGGAAAGGCATATGCTTTCCGGAATGTCCATGGGACTTGCAGGGCATCGAAGATATTGGGATTGTCGGACCGGAACAATGAAGCGAACTTTTTGACTTGCTTGTTGTCTTTTGTCGCAAAAAGGTCTATCTCAGGAGTGCCCCATCTTTTGGTTATCATTAAGAAGATACGACTGAGAACCCACTCTCCTTGGTGGAGGGTGTGACGGCAGAGGAAATCTGCTTTTGAATTGTCGACTCCTCTGACATGCAGTGCTGATAAGGATAGAAGGTGTTCTTCTGCTATGGTTAGAATGTCGCCGGCTATAGACATGAGAGCTTCTGATCTTGTTCCCCCTTGATGATTATGTATGCGACCGCTGTCATGTTGTCAGAAAAAACTCTTGTATGCGTTCCGTGTAGCTGCGGAAGGAATTTACATATGGCATGATAGATAGCCTTTAGTTCTTTTTCATTAGAAGAATCGTTTGATTCTCTAAGAGACCACAGACCCTGAACTATTTGATCTCCTAAGTGTGCTCCCCAACCACTAGGACTGGCATCAGTGAAGATCGTTTTCAAAGGATTAACCACCCAGGGGACCCCACTGGTAAGATGATTCAGATCTAACCACCAGGACAGATATTGTAACACGTCTGTTGGTAAGGATAACCGACCATCTAATTGACCCTCTAATCTTTCTTCTTCTTTTAGAATTGTATACTGTAACTTCCTAGTATGGAATTGAGCCCACTGGACAGCCGGAATGCATGACGTGAAAGAACCAAGAAGGGACATACCTTCTCTTAGGGAAAATTAAGGGGTTATTAATCACTGATTGAACTTTGTTTAGAATTGCTGATTGTTTAGAATCTGGAAGGAAGCACCTCTGATTTATGGAATCTAAAATAAGTCCTAGAAATGTTTGTCGAGTTGTGGGGGACAATCTGGATTTTTCCCAATTTACTAACCACCCCAATTCCTGCAGGGACGAAACTGTATCAAATAGACGTTGATGGCATTGAGAGGGGGAATTCCCCACTATCAAAAGGTCATCTAAATATGGTATTATGAGGGTGTCTTTTAACCTCAAAAATGACATTACTTTTGACATTAATTTTGTGAAGACTCTCAGAGCCATCGACAGTCCAAAGGGCATTGCTGTATATTGATAATGCCTTATTTGACCTTTCATTATAACTGCCACCCGCAGATATTGTTGATGTTCAATGAAGACTGGAAGATGGTAATACGCAGTCTGTTGCTGGAAGAACATGTGGGTCTGACCTGAAGAGCTGTACCTCATGCATTGGGATTTTTGGGAGCCCCTCCCCCTAGCATGGTGTTTGCCTGAACTGATATGAACTAAGAACATGTGAGTTATCTTTTCTTCCTTTAATCCTTTTATTTTCATAATTACCTTGTACATATTTGCAATTGTCTCATTTGTAACATCTTTGTAAAATATTTTTATAAAAAGCACTGCCTACCTTCTGTGGGGTATATTATTTCATGCCAGTCCTTTCTCCCTGCTCTAAAAACGTACCCTAAGTCTCTGGAAGGGGAATTACGCTACTGTTTTGGGTTAGCTCCGGACCCGTTTAATCGGAGCTGGTGGCAGCTTACCGTGTGCCGGCTTTTGGGGGGTCACTGTAGCGACTGCGGCTTGATAATTACAGGTCCTTCTCAAAAAATTAGCATATAGTGTTAAATTTCATTATTTACCATAATGTAATGATTACAATTAAACTTTCATATATTATAGATTCATTATCCACCAACTGAAATTTGTCAGGTCTTTTATTGTTTTAATACTGATGATTTTGGCATACAACTCCTGATAACCCAAAAAACCTGTCTCAATAAATTAGCATATCAAGAAAAGGTTCTCTAAATGACCTATTACCCTAATCTTCTGAATCAACTAATTAACTCTAAACACATGCAAAAGATACCTGAGGCTTTTAAAAACTCCCTGCCTGGTTCATTACTCAAAACCCCCATCATGGGTAAGACTAGCGACCTGACAGATGTCAAGAAGGCCATCATTGACACCCTCAAGCAAGAGGGTAAGACCCAGAAAGAAATTTCTCAACAAATAGGCTGTTCCCAGAGTGCTGTATCAAGGCACCTCAATGGTAAGTCTGTTGGAAGGAAACAATGTGGCAGAAAACGCTGTACAACGAGAAGAGGTGACCGGACCCTGAGGAAGACTGTGGAGAAGGACCGATTCCAGACCTTGGGGAATCTGAGGAAGCAGTGGACTGAGTCTGGTGTGGAAACATCCAGAGCCACCGTGCACAGGCGTGTGCAGGAAATGGGCTACAGGTGCCGCATTCCCCAGGTAAAGCCACTTTTGAACCATAAACAGCGGCAGAAGCGCCTGACCTGGGCTACAGAGAAGCAGCACTGGACTGTTGCTAAGTGGTCCCAAGTACTTTTTTCTGATGAAAGCAAATTTTGCATGTCATTCGGAAATCAAGGTGCCAGAGTCTGGAGGAAGACTGGGGAAAAGGAAATGCCAAAATGCCTGAAGTCCAGTGTCAAGTACCCACAGTCAGTGATGGTGTGGGGTGCCATGTCAGCTGCTGGTGTAGGTCCACTGTGTTTCATCAAGGGCAGGGTCAATGCAGCTAGCTATCAGGAGATTTTGGAGCACTTCATGCTTCCATCGGCTGAAATGCTTTATGGAGATGAAGATTTCATTTTTCAGCACGACCTGGCACCTGCTCACAGTGCCAAAACCACTGGTAAATGGTTTACTGACCATGGTATTACTGTGCTCAATTGGCCTGCCAACTCTCCTGACCTGAACCCCATAGAGAATCTGTGGGATATTGTGAAGAGAAAGTTGAGAGACGCAAGACCCAACACTCTGGATGAGCTTAAGGCCGCTATTGAAGCATCCTGGGCCTCCATAACATCTCAGCAGTGTCACAGGCTGATTGCCTCCATGCCACGCCGCATTGAAGCAGTCATTTCTGCCAAAGGATTCCCGACCAAGTATTGAGTGCATAACTGAACATTATTATTTGATGGGTTTTTTGTTTGGTATTAAAAAACACTTTTATTTGATTGGTCGGGTGAAATATGCTAATTTATTGAGACAGGTTTTTTGGGTTATCAGGAGTTGTATGCCAAAATCATCAGTATTAAAACAATAAAAGACCTGACAAATTTCAGTTGGTGGATAATGAATCTATAATATATGAAAGTTTAATTGTAATCATTACATTATGGTAAATAATGAAATTTAACACTATATGCTAATTTTTTGAGAAGGACCTGTATTGTTCCTGCCTGAGTGGGAGTAGTTTTCGCGTCGCTGCAGCGCGCCCAATAGCCAGTACATAGCAGGCAGCCTTTCTGGCGACTAATTACCCTAGGTGCAGTACCTAATCTGACCTGAGAGTAAGGGGGCGCCAGAGAGCTGCAAGTGTTAAGTGGAACTGTAAGCGGGATACTCAAATCCCTGCAGTTCATGGTATATTGAAGAGCAGTGGGATACCTAAAATAAGCCCCTGCTGTAAACTAAGAGGTCAATAGCATTGTGTGTGTTCTTTTCATCACATTGTGGCAGTGGAGGAATAACTAGGATAAGCCCCCTGCACATGTGATAGCCGTCTGCTGGTCTAAAGTCACCCCGATCCATGACCTATTGGTGGCAGTGGTCAGGAATCCCTGTGGATTTCGTGACAAACTGCTAGCCACGGCTAAGGGATCGTGACAACTGGTGATAGTCACGGTGAGAATCGTGACATATAAGTTGTAAAGCGCTGCGGAATATGTTGGCGCTATATAAATAAAAATTATTATTATTATTATTATTATTATCTTTAAGGTCAAGTACTGCCATAAAGCAATGGGGAAACAGAAAATTTATAGTTGACCGGATAGACTCCAATTTTAAAAGTTTGATTTTCTAAGAAGACGTTTAGTCTCTTAAGGTTAATTATCGTTCTGAATGACCTGTCTGGTTTTGGAATAAAAAACAAGGGGAATAAAATCCGTTTCCTTTTTGATGAAAAGGAACTTCCACTAACACCCCTTTAGATAGATTTATTATTTCCTGCTCTAAGGCCTCTTGTTGTGATTGAGACCTTTAGGCTATGTTCACACGATGCGGTTTTTGCTGCGGATCCGCAGCGGAATTGCAGCTGCGGATCCGCAGCAGTTTTCCATGCAGGGTACAGTACAATGTTACCCTATGGAAAACAAAAACCGCTGTGCCGACGATCCTTTTTTTCGCCGGCAAATCCGCGCGGATTTGCCTGCAGAAAAAAGAAGTACCATGTCAATTCTTTCTGCGGATTCCGCTGTGGGTTTCCAACAGCACCAATAGGAAACTGCAGTTGGAAACCCGCAGTGGAATCCGCAGTAGAAAAAGGACACAAAACCGCAGAGAGAAGCACCGCCGTTTTTCACTGCGGATTTTCCCGAAAAAGGACCTGAAAAATCCGCAGTGAAAAAAGGATCGTGTGAACGTAGCCTTAGGAAGTCAAAGAATGAGTCCGGAGGGACTCGGTCAAATTTTAACTTTAGACCAGTAGTTATGAGGCTAGTTGCCCAAGAATTGGAAGTTATTGCCAGCCATTGTGTAGAGAAAGATGACATGACAAATGAAATCTACCACCAATGGGTAGATATGTCCTAACGGGGTTTATCTTCAGATTTAAATGGCCGCTTCCCAAAAAATGCTCCTGTGTTTGGAGTCTCTATTAGCCCAGCGGTCCTGGTTTTTAAAGTCCTTTCTTTTATTAAAGGGCACCTGTCATCGTTTTTTCAGTATGAGATAAAAATACTGTTAAATAGGGCCTGAGCTGTGCATTACAATAGTGTATTTTGTGGACCCCGATTCCCCACCTATGCTGCCAAAATATGTTACCAAAGTAGCCGTTTTCGCCTGTCAATCAGGCTGGTCTGGTCAAAAGGACGTGGTATCTTCCCCCCAGATCTTGCTTAGTTTTCCGTTGGTGGCGTAGTGGTGTGCGCATGTCCAAGGTCCCGAATCCACTGCACAGGGGAGTGGAAAGAGCGAGATGTGCACTATTTCATTGGTGATCGGTGGGGGCGGCCATCTTCCTTTGGCCGCGCGTGCGCAGAAGCGGCGCTCTGCTGGCCGCGGCTTCAGGAAAATGGCCGCGGGATGCCGCGCGTGCGCAGATGGAGATCGCGGCGGCCATTTTCCTGAAGCAGAGTTCGCATCTCTCCCTCCTCCTGCATCACCCCGGAAGTTTGCGGCAACACATCCGTGGGAAAATATACTGGGCTGCACGCTGCCTGCACACCACCGGAGATGGCGTCGCAGGATCTCCTACCTCCAGCGTTTTAATCCCCGCAGGTCAGCCGGATGGATCTCCGTGAGCCAGGCGACTCCCTGGACCTGGCCTCACGGTACCTGCCAGCAGAGGGGGGAAGTTGCATTAGGACCCCCGACGCTGCTTCCAGCTCTGGAGCCCTTGCTGTCCCGTTAAGGTAAACTGCGCAAGCGGCATCCAGGCTGGGCATCCTCTTCTCTCCATGCGTCTCCAGTAGGAACAGGAAACCAACTGTGGGAGCGAGGGGGACCGCCCCTTTTATCTCTCCATAGGGCTTCCTGTTCCTAGGGGCGGATCCCCTCTCTCAAGTGGGTGCTGTCGTGGCGAAGAGAAAAAAGCCTTTACTTACAAAAATTATAAGGCCGATTTTGACTTTGACAAAAGACATGTGGCAGTTTCCGTAAATTTATGGAGAAAGGTGTTGTGGTCAGAAGAGAACAAAATTGAACATTTTGTCCACCAAAATAAATGCTATGCTTGGAGCCAAACCAACACAGCTCATCACCACAACAATATCCTCCCCATAGCCAAGCATGGTGGTGGCAGAATCATTGTTGGGATGTTTTTCGGCAGCAGGGAGGTGGTAATTGGTTTGAGTCAAGGGCAAGATGGATGGTGCGAAATACAGAAATATTCTTGAGTAAAACTTGTCTCAGTCTGTCAATGAATTGAGATTGGGGCAGAGGTTCACCTGCCAACAAGACAATGACCCAAAGCAACACTCGTGTTTTAAGGGGAAACGTGTAAATGTTTTCTAGTGGCCTAGTCAAAGCCCAGACCTTAATCCAATTGAGAATCTGTGGTCAGACTGGAAGATTGCGGTTCCCAGCAGGAAACCATCTAACTTGAAAGAGCTGGAGCAGTTTTGCCTTGAGGATTGGGCAAAAATCCCAGTGGCAAGATGTGGAAAGCTCAGAGACATATCCAAAAGCAACTTGCAGCTGTGATTGCTGCAAAAGGAGGCTCTACAAAGTACTGACTTTAGGGGGGTATATAGTTACGCACACTAAAGTTTTCAGTTATTTTGTCCTATTTGTTGTTTGCTTCACAATAAAAAAACCCAAAATGTTCACAGTTGTAGGGACGTTATTTACATGAATTGATGCAAACCCTCAAAAAAAAAAAATTCAGGCTCTGGAGGAAGCAAAACAAAAAATGCTAAGAGGGGTGAATACTTTTGTAAGCTACTGTAGTTTGCTTCATTTTTCATGGCTCGCCTGGTTTTAATTCAACTGTAACAGGTTGGTTTTTTTTATGACTTACATGTGGTTTGGTTCTTTTTTTACTGCTGGAGTAAGGCTAGCTTCACACTAGCGTTCGGCAGGGCTGTGGACGAAAGCCTTTTTCATCAGTGAAGCCCCGACCACTGCCGCACCTCTTCTTTCAGCTCTACCTACCCTATCTTTAACATTGGGTACGCAGGCCATGCGGATGTATGCGGATGCCTCCGAATGAGTCTTGACGCTGTGCTGACCTGTGGTCAAACGCAACATGTTCTGACCTGGGTGTCTTCATCTGGTGATTGCCTTTTGCCACTACAAGTACTGCCAGATCTGGTGAGCTGACTTTCACCTTTCCTTTCTATAAATATTATACTATGGGGCCATGCACAAAAGTATGTTCAAGGAGAAAAAAAATGCACAATTTGTATCTGATATTCAATGAATCAGTGGAAAACATCAGACCACACTGATGTCGTGCAATTTTCATGGACTGACAGAACGGAGAAGATGAAGAAATGTTTTGTTCCATCTTCTCGGGATCCAAGAAGTATCGTTTCTCCTTTCGGAGAGTGACATGTTAAGCATGTCGAGGTGAGGAGACTTAAAGCCGCAATGCTCCTCTGAAAAATATGCAAATTGTCTCTTCAGAGAGAAAGAGGACTAGAACTATAGTGCCACCTATTGGAAGTAGCAATTCTAACAGTCAATGTCGACCCTTTAACGAGACTTGGCACATGACTTAGGATAAAAGCCAAACCAGAATCTCAATTTGCGGCCACTGTTTCGAAGTACTGCCCTTCGTCAGTCCAACTTCTCCACATTTGAGAAAATCAGATCACACTGAACTTTGATCAGAATGTGATTAGCATAATCAGCCCGATTCACTCAGATGAGAGAAAATACAGTGGTGTGACCCTAGACTATTGCAAGTTGGTTAAAGCTCTAAAGTAGGGATTCTTAAAGAGGATCTATCACCTGACTATGGCTGTCTTATTAAAAGGAAATGTTTAGTCAGAAAATTACCTATCGCTTAAAATTACATTTACCATGAAAACCTTTTTTCTTTTCCTCATATCACAATCTTCATTAAAAAAAATAAATAACTGTCCCCTCTTTTTTTTAAAAACTAAGCTTGTCGTTTCATGAAATCCACATTAGCAGCAATGACCAGACTCAGACCCCATCTTTCATGTAAAAAGGTCAAGGTGAATGGAGAGAAAGCTTAGAGAAGACCTATTGTGAATGCTGGATCCGGTTATCAGATATGTATAAAGGTGTTATTTGTCATTTTGTTTCTGCCCTTTCCCCGGTTATACGAGTCCAAAATAGACCCAATGGTCAGTGTGAAAATGTTACTACTAATTTTGTTTAATAAAGATTGTGATAGGAAAAAGTAAAAACTTATTTAATTTATGCAGCAAAAAAAGTTGCCTCAATTTGTGATTTTCTGACAATACATTCCCTTTAGTAGAATAATCTGCCTCCTGTTAATTAGCAAAAATTGGCCATTTCCTAATGCAAGCCAGAAGGATCAGACTTTATCAAGTCTGAGAAAAAAAAAGACAGCTGAAAGCACATCAGAAAAAAAGATGCAAGCTCCAAGTCCACGGACCCAATTGGATGTAGTTACTCCAAAATAAAATATGGTACAGCATCCAGTCCAGGTGAAAGATTGGAAAAAACTTTATTCCGCCATCATACGTTTCGACCAAATGGTCTCGATCAAGTATGGTCCGTAACACCAGGACTGTGGCATCCCAGCATGCTTTGCAAGATCCCATAAACCTCCATGGCCCCTCCATAATTGGCAAAGTCTAAGATTTCCAGTCTTTTTCCCCTTCACGACCTTGCCCTTTTCCGTTCTCGTTTTTCACTCCCCTCCTTCCCAGAGCCATAACTTTTTATTTTTCAGTCAATTTGGCCATGTGAGGGCTTGTTTTTTGCGGGACAAGTTGCACTTTTCAACGACATCATTGGTTTTAGCATGTCGTGTACTAGACAACAGGAAAAATTACAAATTCGGTGAAATTGCAAAAAAGTGCAATCCCACAGTTGTTTTTTGTTTGGCTTTTTTGCTAGGTTCACTAAATGCTAAAACTGACCTGTCATTTTGATTCTCCAGGCCATTATGAGTTCATAGACGCCAAACATGTCTAGGTTACGTTTTATCTGGTAGTGGTAAAAACAAAATTCCAAACTTTGCTAAAAAAAAAAGTTGCGCAGTTTTCCAATACCTGTAGCGTCTCCATTTTTCGTATCTGGGGTCAGGTGAGGGCTTATTTTTTGCATGCAGAGCTGGCGTTTTTAATGATATCATTTTGGTGCAGATATGTTCTTTTGATCACCCGTTGTTACATTTTAATGCAATCTCGCGGAGACCAAAAAAACATAATTCTGGCGTTTCAATTTTTTTTCTCGCTACGCCGTTTAGCGATCAGGTTAATGCTTTTTTTATATTGATAGATCGGGCGATTCTGAACGTGGTGATACCAAATATGTGTAGGTTTGATTTTTTTTTTTTTTAAAAAAAAATCACAAATCACAAAAAAAAAGATAATCATATGACAAATGAATGAAATGCTCATTGGTCACATGAAATTTTAAGTGAAAATCAGGTTTTTTGCAGCACCCTGTGTAAATAAGATGTGCTGCGAAAAACAATACATGCTCATAGAAGAATCGCTGTAAAAATCACACTGTGTGCATAGAATACTAGTTGGCTTACCTGAACAGGCTATTAAAGGGAACCTGTCACCCCCAAAATGGCTGGTGAGGTAAGCTCGCCGGCATCATGGGCTTATCTACAGCAGTCTGTAATGCTGTAGATAAGCCGCCGATGTTAGGGTACTGTCACACAGTACCATTTTGATCGCTACGACGGCACGATCCGTGACGTCGCAGCGATCGTATGATTATCGCTCCAGCGTCGTAGACTGCGGTCACACGTTGCAATCACGGCGCTGGAGCGATGCCGAAGTCCCCGGTAACCAGGGTAAACATCGGGTAACTAAGCGCAGGGCCGCGCTTAGTAACCCGATGTTTACCGTGGTTACCAGCGTAAAAGTAAAAAAAAACAAACAGTACATACTTACATTCTGGTGTCTGTCCCCGGCGTTCTGCTTCTCTCCACTGTGTAAGCGCCATAGCCGGCAAGCACAGCGGTGACGTCAGACGTCACCGCTGTGCTCGCTTTCCGGCTGGCAGACGCTCACACAGTGGAGAGAAGCTGAGACGCCGGGGACAGACACCGGAATGTGAGTATGTACTGTTTGTTTTTTTTTTACTTTTACGCTGGTAACCACGGTAAACATCGGGTTACTAAGCGCGGCCCTGCGCTTAGTTACCCGATGTTTACCCTGGTTACAAGCGAACACATCGCTGGATCGCTGTCACACACAACGATCCAGCGATGTCAGCGGGTGATCAAGCGACGAAAGAAAGTTCCACACGATCTGCTACGACGTACGATTCTCAGCAGGATCCCTGATCGCTGCTGCGTGTCAGACACTGCGATATCGTAACGATATCGCTAGAACGTCACGAATCGTACCGTCGTAGCGATCAAAATGGTACTGTGTGACAGTACCCTTACCTGAAAGAGGAGAAAAAGACATTAGATTATACTCACCCAGGGGCGGTCCCGGTGTGGTCAGGTCGGATGGGTGTCTCCGGTCCGCTCTGGCGCCTCCCATCTTCATTCCATTACGTCCTCTTCGGGTCTTTACGCCGCGGCGGAAAGGTCAGAGGCGCCCGGCGCCTACGCACTGCAGTACTTTGTTCTGCCCTGAACAGGGCAGACAAAGTACGCCTGCGCCAGAGCCGCGGCGTAAAGACCTGAAGAGGACATCATGGAATGAAGATAGGAGGCGCCGGAGACACCCATTTGACCAGACTGCTGTAGATAAGCCCCTGATGCCGGTGAGCTTACCTCACCAGCCATTTTGGGGGTGACAGGTTCCTTTTAAGGACCGCTTCCATGTAAGCAATAAGCCGTCATTTAATAACTGCAGTTGGAATGTATAAATGTAGCCTTTAACCACTGTGAGCAACTGTTAAGGTGGCCTTACACATTATGCTCTGCCTTTTTGTTCCTTAACTACCATACTTGTGGAGCATCTAATAACTTAAAACATCAGTACAATCCACATGTAACTCAACAGTGACAATTTAAAATATCCTTGCAGAGTCAACAGCTGCACGGAGATGGGAACCTGAATTACAGAGATTTTTTAATTTTATTTTACTCACTTATAGGGTATGTGCACACGTCGTGGAAACGTGTGCGGATTTTTCCACACGGATTTTGGTAAATCCGCACTGCGGATTTACTGCGGAATTACCGCGGATGTACTGCGTTTTTTGTGCGGATTCCACCTGCGGATTCCTATTATGGAGCAGGTGTAAATCGCTGCAGAATCCGCACAAAGAATTGACATGCTGCGGAATAAACAACGCAGCGTGCACTGCGGATTTTGTTTTCCATAGGTTTACATGGTACTGTAAACTCATGGAAAACTGCTGCGAATTCGCAGCGGCCAATCTGCTGCGTGTGCACATACCCATATAGCACCATTAATTCCACCGTGCTTTAGAGACATTATCGTCGCTGTCCCCATTGGAGCTCACAATCTAAATTCCCTATCAGTATGTCTTTGGTGTGTGGGAGGAAACCAGAGTACTCTGTATACAGTTTAGGAAGCACGTAGGCTAAGTTCACACTGGGTGTTTTTGATGCTTTATGCTAATTTTCAGCTCCATTTTACAGTACCAGCAAAGCCCACGAGATTTCATGCACACACATTGATTTTTTTTTGTCATCAGTGTCTTGTGCTTTCTATGTTTTTTTGGACATAGTGCATGTCACTTTCAGCATTTTTCACCCATTGAAAGCAATGGATGATGAAAAAAAATAAAAAAAGCAAGTACAGCAGTATATGAAACCCATCTATTTTTGTGATTTTATCCAGGTTTACCATCTTATCTTGGTCACCTGAGACGGCAGTGTGGATTAGTACAGTTTCATTAAATTAGTAATGCCTGTGGGCTGACCAAGGTGTGCAATTGCACAATGTGTGAGCAACTCAATGGCTGAACAAAGTGTGAAAGTTAAAAAGTGTCCTACAAACTCAATGGACTGCCAGTGTCTTAGGTATATTATTCCAGACCAATTCACATCCCCCAGCAATTACACTTTTATGTGTATTTTTTCATGAACATATGTCTTGTATTGGTGACCTGTGTTCGTGCTTGGAAGCAAAGCTGAACTTTGGGATACTGAAAACTGCATCAAAACATGCAGTTTTGACATGGCTACTTATCTGCCAAGAGTACAGGTTTTTGTTGCAGAAAAAAAAAAAAGCAGCAAAAATGTCTAGTGTGAACTTAGCCTCATAATGCCTCCTGATTGTAGGAGTGATGGGAGGGAGCAGGAACTAATGGGTCTTCTAGACCCAGATCCGCTCTGCAGACAGGAGGCTGTTATGCCCTGTAACTGGAGCTAAGGCTGGTTTCACATTTGCGTTTTTTGCCGCTGCGTTTTAGCGCAAAAAAACGCATGCGTTTGTTTTCTATATTTAACATTAAAAACGCATGCTTTTTTTGTATGCGTTTTGCCGCGTTTGACGACGCATGCGTCTTTTCTATGCATGCGTCTTGTTGCAGAAATGCAACATGTAGTAATTTCTAGAGGCTTTTTTTTGCGCCAAAAAAACGTATTGCTGTCTATGTAAACACATGCGTTTTTAAGCACATGCGTTTGGTTGCGTTTTAAACACATGCGTTTTAATAGAAAAAAAAACAATAATACACACTGATAAGCCACCCCCCACCATCAAGGTGATAAAGGGATCCAAACCCTAACCCTAAGGGTACCGTCACACAGTGCCATTTTGATCGCTGCGACGGCACGATCCGTGACGTCGCAGCGATCGTATGATTATCGCTCCAGCGTCGTAGACTGCGGTCACACGTTGCAATCACGGCGCTGGAGCGATGCCGAAGTCCCCGGGTAACCAGGGTAAACATCGGGTTACTAAGCGCAGGGCCGCGCTTAGTAACCCGATGTTTACCCTGGTTACCAGCGTAAACGTAAAAAAACCAAACAGTACATACTCACATTCCGGTGTCTGTCCTCCGGCGTCTCAGCTTCTCTGCACTGTGTAAGCACAGCGGCCGGAAAGCACAGCGGTGACGTCAGACGTCACCGCTGTGCTCGCTTTCTGGCTGGCCGGCGCTCACAGTGCAGAGAAGCTGAGACGCCGGAGGACAGACACCGGAATGTAAGTATGTACTGTTTGTTTTTTTTACGTTTACGCTGGTAACCAGGGTAAACATCGGGTTACTAAGCGCGGCCCTGCGCTTAGTTACCCGATGTTTACCCTGGTTACAAGCGAACACATCGCTGGATCGCTGTCACACACAACGATCCAGCGATGTCAGCGGGAGATCCAGCGACGAAAGAAAGTTCCATACGATCTGCTACGACGTACGATTCTCAGCAGGGTCCCTGATCGCTGCTGCGTGTCAGACACAGCGATATCGTATGGATATCGCTGGAACGTCACGGATCGTACGGTCGTAGCGATCAAAGTGTGACTGTGTGACAGTACCCTAACCCATCAAGGTGATAAAGGGATCCAAACCCTAACCCTAGGGATCCTAACCCTAACCCTACCCCTAGGGATCCTGATCCTAACCCTACCCCTAGGGATCCTAACCCTAGCTATTTCTATTTATAGTGGGTTTTCTAGATGATATAGATGATTGTCAGCTGTCACACACTTCTCAGCAAGCGTTTCAAAAACGCAAACGCAGGAAAAAACGCATGTAAACGTGTCAAAACGCCGCTTTTTTTTACCGCATGAGAAAACGCATGCATCTAAAAAACGCAGCGTTTGCACGCGTTTACATGCGTTTTTTCACCACCTGCGTTTGCATTTAAAAAGCTGTGTTTTTAAACGCAAATGTGAAACTAGCCTAATATGGCATCCCATATTGCAAGGGAAATGCACCTGGCCATGAACAGGGCAAAATGGGCCAGTCCAGAATGGTTTTACAAAGACACAAGATACACAAAATAAAACCCATGCAGAGGATGAATCTGTTGCAAACTGGATGCACATAGAAACCCAAGCATCCCAATGACTACAACGGAGTCCTGCTGGTGTGTTATTTTACAGAGAAAAGTCCAGCCTGCTTCATTATGGTCGAACAAAACTTGGCAATATTCATCCAGTGTAAGGAAACCACTGCTCAGTATACAATTGCATTCAGCATAATTTTTCTTATAGTTGAATTCAGCATGAGCATGAAAAAACCCCCCAAAAACCCTAAAGGCTGAGTCACACATGACGATATCGTTAACGATATCGTTGCAACGTCACGCTTTTGGTGACGTAGCAACGATCCCGCTAACGATCTCGTTATGTGTGACAGCGACCAACGATCAGGCCCCTGCTGGATCGTTGGGGAATGATCAGGACCATTTTTTGGTCGCTGATCACCCGCTGTCATCGCTGGATCGGCGTGTGTGACGCCGATCCAGCGATGTGTTCACTTGTAACCAGGGTAAATATCGGGTTACTAAGCGCAGGGCCGCGCTTAGTAACCCGATATTTACCCTGGTTACCATTGTAAAAGTAAAAAAAACAAAACAGTACATACTCACATTCTGATGTCTGTCACGTCCCCCGGCGTCCACAGGGTTAAAACTGCGTGCATAAGCAGCGCTCCTGCCGAGAGCTTCCCTGCACTGTCAGCGCCGGCCGTAAAGCAGAGCACAGCGGTGACGTCACCGCTGTTACTGCCGGCGCTGACACATTCAGTGCAGGGAAGCTCTTGGCAGCAGCGCGTGCATTAGCAGCGCTCTTGCCGAAAGCAGTTTTAACCCTGTGGACGCCGGCGGGGGACGTGACAGACATCAGAATGTGAGTATGTAGTGTGTTTTTTTTTTGTTTGTTTTTTACTTTTACAATGGTAACCAGGGTAAATATCGGGTTACTAAACGCGGCCCTGCACTTAGTAACCCGATGTTTATCCTGGTTACCCGGGTGCTGCAGGGGGACTTCGGCATCGTTGAAGGCAGTTTCAACGATGCCGAAGTCGTTCCCCTGATCTTTGGTCGCTGGAGAGAGCTGTCTGTGTGACAGCTCCCCAGCGACCACACAACGACTTACCAACGATCACGGCCAGGTCGTATCGCTGGTCGTGATCGTTGGTAAGTCATTTAGTGTAACGGTACCTTAAGTGTACCTTCATATGGAATGACGTACAAAAGACTTTGTGAGTAAAGATACCTTATCTTGAGGGCAAAACAGGGATGGGCTATGTTCACACATTTAGTATTTCACATCAGTATTTGTAAGCCAAAACCAGGCATTGAGGCAAAAAATCCAGAAATGGTGCACGTGTCTCTATTATACTTCTCCGATTGTTCTCCTCTTGGTTTTGGCTTACACATAGTGATGTGAAATACTGACAAATACTGCCATGTGGATGTAGCCATACAAGACAAAAAATAAAATCACCCAGGGCCATCACTAGCCCCATGAGCTTTACTAATCAATTATCTTCAAGTTACAAATGTAGTTTATGTAAAATGAAAGTCTTTCCACTCATTTTCATAAATGGATCAATGGCCTGTAGTATATTATGCATCAATAATGTAAAACTAACAATATTTTCTCAAAGTATAGTACATGTTTACACAGCATTTATTCTCATGTTTCGCTCTGTTCACATCACATCCTCTGAGTATGTGTGTAATATACAAGTGCTTCTCACAAAATTAGATTATCAAAGTTACTTTCAGTTCATCAATACAAAAAGTGAAACTCATTAGAGTCATTACAAAGAGTGAGTTCAAGTGTTTATTTCTGTTTATGATTATGGCTTACAGCCAATGGAAACACAAGAGTCATTAACTCAGTAAATTAGAATACTTTACAAAACAAGCTTGAAAAATTATTTTAACATCCGAAATGTATGTTCAGTACATGCACTCAATACTTGGTCGAGGCTCCTTTTGCATCAATTACTGCATCGATGCAGCGTGGCATGGAGGCGATCAGCCTGTGGCACTGCTGAGGTGTTATGGAAGCCCAGGTTGCTTTGATAGCAGCCTTCAGCTCGTCTTCATTATTGGGTCTGGTGTCTCATCTTCCTCTTGATAAAACCCCTTAGATTCTCTAAACGGTTAAGGTCAGGCGAGTTTGCTGGCCAATCAAGCACAATGATACTGTTGTTTTTAAACCAGGTATTGGTACTTTTGGCAGTGTGGACAGGTGTCTAGTCCTGCTGGAGAATAAAATATCCATCTCCAAAAAGCTTGTCGGCAGAGGGAAGCACAAAGTGCTCTAAAATTTCATGGTAGATGGCTGCGCTGACTTTGGTCTTGATAAAACACAGTGGACTTACACCAGCAGATGACATGGCTCCCCAAACCATCACAGATTGTGAAAACTTCACATTTAGACCTCAAGCAGCTTGAATAGTGTCCCGCTACACTCTTTCTACAGACTCAAACCTTAATTTCCGAACAAAATGCAAAATTTACTTTCATCTGAAAGCAATACCTTGGACCACTGAGAAACCGTCCAGTTCTTTTTCTTCTTGACCCAGGTAAGACGCTTCTGGCATTGTCTATTGGTCATGAGTGGCTTGACATAAGGAATGCGAGACTTGTAGCCCATGTCCTGGACACGTCTGTGTGTGGTGGCTCTTGAAGGAATGACTCCAGCAACAGTCCACTCCTTGTGAATCTCCCCCAAATTTTTGAATGGCCTTTTCTTAATCCATTCAAGCCTGCAGTTATCCCGGTTGCTTGTGCACCTTTTTCTACCACACTTTTTCCTTCCACTCAACTTTCCATTAATATGCTTGGCTAAAGCACTCTGAACATCCCGCATCTTTAGCAATAACCTTTTGTGGCTTACCCTTCTTGTGGAGTATGTAAATGACTGCCCTCTTGACATGTCAAGTCAGCAGTCTTCCCTATGATTGTGGAGCCTACTGAAACAGACTAAAGGACCTTTTTAAACGATTTTTTGTTAATTATTCTAATTTACTGAGATAATGACTTTTGGGTTTTCATTGGCTGTAAGCCATAATCATCAACATTAACAGAAATAAACACTTGAAAAAGATCACTCTATTTTTAATGACTATATAATAGGAGTTTCGGTTTTTGTACTGAACTCAAATTAACTTTATGATGATATTCTAATTTTGAGAGAAGCATTTGTATATATTACACACATACACAGTGGTTTGCATTCTATAAAATTGATCCTGGAGAGTGTGGATATGGAGCAGGGAATGTATATTGTGAGTCTTCTGGGGATATTGACAGATGTGAGTGCATTCACTCTAGCCTTCTCTGGAATATGTTATCACCATACAAATGATTAGTAGTGATGAGCGAATATACTCGTTACTCGAGATTTCCCGTGCACGCTCGGGGGTCCTCAGAGTATTTTTTAGTGCTCGGAGATTTAGTTTTTCTTGCCACAGCTGAATGATTTACATCTGTTAGCCAGCTTGATTACATGTGGGGATTCCCTAGCAACCAGGCAACCCCCGCATGTACTTATGCTGGCTAACAGATGTAAATCATTCAGCTGCGGCACTGAAAACTAAGTCTACGAGTACTTACAAATACTCGGAGGACACCCGAGTGTGCTCGGGAAATCTCGAGTACCGAGTATATTCACTCATCACTAATGATTAGTAATAAATTAATCTGCAGTGCACATTACTGAAAACAAAAGGCTCATAAGACTAATACAAATTGTTTACAGTACATGTTTAACTCCTTGTCCTTCTGCAGTGAAGCAGCAGGCAGGGGTCCTTGGAGGACCAGCACCTTGTCATTAGGGTACTCTAATCCTCTAGGCACCATCAATCAAGTCCATGCTATCAGCAACAGGACCAGAACTGCAAAGCACAGGACGAGTTCCTTCTAAAACCAACTCCAGTCACACTGACTACAGAATGGTGGTTAATGACAGCCGTAGAATTTAAGGCAGGAGTCCCCAACCTGTAGCTCAAGAGCGTGGCTCGCAGTACCATGAATTGTGGCTCACAGCGGTGCATTAGCTGCAGGTCTAGCAAACCGGTATAGGAGTAGCCTGCAGAATAAGTTAACAGGCATTTAGGCACCATATTCCACAACTCTGAAAAAGACACCTGGGCTTCTTTTCAGCCATTCCATTAACTTGTATTGTCAAGTATAAAGCATCTTCAGAATGGAAAATGCCCGAAGAATGGTCAGCTCAAGTTTTTAACCCGCTTGTCAACTTTGGAAACCTGAAGTGGCTAAAAGGCGCTTAAGATACCGAACACATGAACAGCAAGTCATTTTTACATAGAAATGCATACATTCATTCCTTTGGAGTGTTTTTTGAGTGCTTTTTGGAGATGGCTTTCAAAGTGAGATAACTCTTGAAAACCTACGAAGATGTGAACATACCCTAAGTGGATTTATGACCAAATGTTGCATAAAGCGAACTAACTCGACTTTAGGACTCTGGTCCAAATGCTCCGGAGCCGTGACATCGATGCCGCCTCGCAGGGGCCTATCAGGAGATACATGACGACAGTGAGATTTGCATTAGCCTGGTCCGGATGCCACGGGTACGGATGTTGACACCGGACTAGGGACCTACAAAGATTTTTGCTCTACTATTGACCGATTTCGTGCTCATCTGCAATTTTTTTCTCAGCTGGAATCTGGATTAGAAAAAAAAATAAAATCAATCCATATATGTCAATTGTCGGGCACGCAACCACTGTGTACAGAGCTACGCATTTTAACGCAAGTCTTTTTCAAGATCTGGAAAAATTTAAGTATGGAATAATAAAAAAAAATGTTTTAGTTCACCACACCCTATTGCTGGATTACGCCTCTTTTTCGTTACTGCTACATTGGACTGCTCCTCCAGATCCGTGCACGGTGGTGGCTGCTATATGGGAATCATCAGAAGGCTTGGTAATCTGACTTTACCTGTTTTTTTCACAATACCATTATGTAGCATAGAACACTATAAAAAGGTCCTGTAAATGATTGTAGACTAATAGCTGCAGAGAAAAAAAAAAAAAGCATTGCATATGCATGTCAGAGGGATTATCCTTATTCTCATTTGCACATGGAAACGAGAAGCAATGGAATGAAACTGAAAGGGAGAAGATACAGATTAGATATTGGAAAAAGAAACTTTGACAGTGAGGGTGATAAATGAGTGGAACAGGCTGCCACGAAAGATGGCGAGTTTTCCTTCAATGAAAGTCTTCAAACAGAGGCTGGACAGACATTTGTCTGAGATGGTTTAGTGAATTCTGCCTTAAGCAGGGGGGGTTGGACACGATGACCCTGGAGGTCCCGTCCAACGATAACATGACACTCGCCCTACTTTTCTGGATCAACATCAGAGCGACGTTTTAAACGCAGACGAGAGCGAGGACTTAAATGTG
The DNA here is from genome assembly GCF_051348905.1 of Ranitomeya variabilis. Taxonomy (NCBI): domain Eukaryota; kingdom Metazoa; phylum Chordata; class Amphibia; order Anura; family Dendrobatidae; genus Ranitomeya; species Ranitomeya variabilis. The sequence goes on from NC_135234.1 coordinate 545,454,788, forward strand.
TAAATACAGTGCCGGAAGTGAAAATGTGTACTCTGCATAATTTGTTTGTGACCGGTCCATCATGCTTTTGTGTCCCGCAAAAAATGGCAAACAACCAGATGCTTTCATCGGTGAAGAGCACAGGGTGCCAGTGGCGAATTTGCCAATCCTGGTGTTATGTGGCAAACGCCAAGCGTCCTGCACAGTGTTAGACTGAGCGCACAATCTCCATCTGTGGATGTGAGGAACTCAGATCATCCTCATGGAGTCAGTTTCTAACCGTTTGTGCAGACACATGCACATTTGTGGCCTTATGGAGGTCATTTTGCAGGGCTCTGGCAGTGCTTCCCCTGTTCCTCCTTGCCCAAAGGCTGAGGTTGCCGTCCTGCTGCTGGGTTGTTGCCCTCCTACGGCCCCCTTCACATCTCCTGGTGTACTGGCCTGTCTCCTGGTAGCACCTCCAGCCTCTGGACACTACGCTGACAGACACAGCAAACCTTCTTGCCACAGCTCACATTGATGAGCCATCCTGGATGAGCTGCACTACCTGAGCCACTTGTGTGGGTTGTAGAGTCCGTCTCATGCTACCACGAGTGTGAAAGCACAACCAACTTTCAAAAGTGACCAAAACGTCATCCAGAAAGCATTGGTACTGAGATGTGGTCCCCACCTACAGAACTACTCCTTTATTGTGTCTTGATAATTGCCAATTTCCATCTGTTGTCTATTCCATTTGCACAACAGCTTGTGAAATTGATTGTCAAACAGTGTTGCTTCCTAAGTGGACAGTTTGATTTCTCAGAAGTTTGATTTACTTGGAGTTATATTCCGTTGTTAAAGTGTTCCCTTTATTTTTTGAGCAGTGTATATAATTTGCATTTTGCAGTGAGAAATAAGTGTTTGATCTCCTACCAACCATTATCGAGTTCAGGCTCCTACAGACCAGTTAGATGCTCCTAATCAACTCGTTACCTGCATTAAAGACAGCTGTCTTACATAGTCACCTTTATAAAAGACTCCTGTCCACACACTCAGTCAGACTCTAACCTCTACAACATAGGCAAGACCACAGAGCATTACAAGGAGGTCAGGGACAAGATCACAGATCTGCACAAAGCTGGAATGAGCTGCAAAACCATAAGTCAGACATTGGGTGAGAAGGAGATAATTGTTGGTGCAATAGTAAGAAAATGGAAGAACTACAAAATGACTGTCAATCGACATCGATCTGGGGCACCATGAAAAAAACCTCACCTCATGGGGTATTCTTGATCATGAGGAAGCCGAAAACTACACTGGGGGAACTTGTTAATGGTCTCAAGGCAGCTGGGACCACAGTCACCAAGAAATCCATTGGTAAGAAATTACTCCGTAAACGTTTAAAATCCTGCAGTGCCCGCAAGGTCCCACTGCTGAAGAAGGCACATGTGCAGGCCCGTCTGAAGTTTGCCAATGAACACCTGGCTAATTCTGTGAGTGAATTGGGGAAGGTGCTGTGGTCAGATGAGACAAAAATTGAGCTCTGTGGAATTAACTCAACATGTTTGCCTATGACCCAAAGAACACCATCCCCACTGTCAAGCATGGAGGTGGAAAAAATTATGTTTTAGGTTGTTTCTCTGCTGAGGGCACAGGACTACTTCACCGCATCAATGGGAGAATGGATGGAGCCATGTACCATAAAATCCTGAGTGACAACCTCCTTCCCTTCGCCAGGACACTAAAAATGGGTCGTGGCTGGGTCTTCCAGCAAGACAATGACCAAAACATACAGCCAAGGCAACAGAGGAGTGGCTCAAAATGAAGCACATTAAGGTCATGGAGTGGCCTACAATCTCCAGACCTTAATCCCATAGAAAACTTATGGAGGGAGTTGGAAGCTCTGAGTTGCCTAGCGACAGACTCAAAATCTTAATGATTCAGAGATGATATGCACAGAGGAGTGGACCAGAATTCCTCCTGACGTGCACAAACCTCATCATCATCAACTACAAAAAACGTCGGACTGCTGTGCTTGCCAACAAGGGTTTTGCAACCAAGTATTAAGTCTTGTTTGCCAGAGGAATCAAATATTTATTTCTCACTGCAAAATGCAACGAAACATATATATTTTATATAAGGCGATTTTCTGGAATTTATTTTTTGATATTCTATGTTAACCAACCCTTAAAATTATAGACTGTTCATATCTTTGTCAGTGGGCAAACTTACAAAATCAGCAAGGGATCAAATACCTCTGAGCCAGAATGGACACCAGCTCTGTACCAGTGCCTCTGGCGGGCTTGCACCATTCTTGGATTACAGAGGGCGCTCCCCTTTACATTTTTAGGGACCAAAACAAATGTTGCCCATCATTGTCATGTGCTTGGAGTAGAACACTGGGCAGTATACTTACCTTCTGAAGACCTCCGTGTCCCCCAATAACATCAGACACTAGTCACGTGACCAGTGTGGCTACCTGGTATGAGGACACGGCAAGGTGACGAGGCGCCCAAACAGGTGGCAGAGGATCAATGTGAGATCTCTGAAGTATCACGCAGAGTCTGCCTCAATCTTGGTAAATATCTTGACCTTCCCTTTAAGCATTAGTTACAGACACCCCTTTAAATGTTGACATAGCAAATAGCAGCACAGTGTGGGCGATGAGCTGCGCACAGCTGATCATCACTACAGGGAGGGCTGGAGACAAAGGCTGATCCCGAGGCCGACAGTGCCGTGTCTGTGTGCAGGCCCAGACCATACAATGGAGATGAGGGACTGCAGAGCCCCCCGTGCTCCCAGCGAACACCACGCCCTGTCCCCTGCGCCCACCTTTTCACGCGGATGATCTGGTCCCTCATGGGCTTGATGTCCTGGAAGCTCTGCTGGTTCACCAGGCTGTACACCAGGATGAAGCCCTGCCCGTTCTTGATGTACAGGTCCCGCATAGACGCGAACTGCTCGGTGCCGGCCGTGTCCAGGATCTCCAGCACGGAGGGGGACGAGTCCACCTCGATCTCCTTACGATAGAAGTCCTCAATGGTCGGGTCGTACTTCTCGATGAACGTTCCGGTCACGAACTGCACGGTCAGAGCCGACTTGCCGACCCCGCCGCTCCCCAGGACCACCACCTTATACTCGCGCATCGCCCCCCTCCGCTCCCCGGCGGCATGCACCGCTCCTCACACCTCGCCGCTTCTCCGCCTCCTCCTCCGTCGTCGCCGCCGCCCCTCTGCAGCGGCTTCCCGAGGCATGGGAAGGAGGCCGGGCTGCTTGGCCCGGTACCCGGAGAGCTGCCCCCACCGCCTCCTGTGCCCTGAGCGGTGCTTATCCGCTAGCCGCCCCCGGCGTATCGCGCCGGCCTCAACACCCCTCCTCTGTAGGCTCCCAAGCCTCGCCCCCGGCGCGTCACCTCACACTAGACATAACTATTGGCTCCTACGTCTATTTCCATAGCAACTGTCTATCCTCCAGAACACGGGGAGGAGCCATCTGACAGCACCAATCACCGCCTCCTCCTCACGGGCTGATGAGACGGGAATAATCGGCATCCGCAGCCAGAGCCAATCACTGCGTCATATCACCATCCAATCACATCTAGCCGTGCCCCCTGACGTCACAGCGCCGCACAGAGCCGGGTAGCTGCTGTTGCTGAGGGGTCAAGAAATCAAGTTGTGTGCAACAGTCATGGTAATAATGAGCGCAGGGCCAGGTACAGTGTGAGGAGACCCAGGAGTGAGCTCTGCACTGTGCTCCTATACAACACACAGTGTCTGCAGGGGCCAGGTACAGTGTGAGAAGACCGAAGGGCAGAGCTCTGTACTGTTCCGCTATACATTACACAGTGTCTGAAGACAGGGCCAGGTATAGTGTGAGGAGAACCAGGGGAAGACCTCTGTACTGTGCCCCCATACATTACACAGTGTCTGCAGGGGCCAGGTACAGTGCAAGGAGAACCAGGGAAGAGCTCTGCACTGTGCTCCAATACAACACACAGTGTCTGCAGGCAGGGGCCAGGTACAGTGTGAGGAGACCCAAGGGAAGAGCTCTGTACTGTGCCGCTATACATTACACAGTGTCTGCAGACAGGGCCAGGTACAGTGCGAGGAGAACCAGGGGAAGACCTCTGTACTGTGCCCCCATACATTACACAGTGCAGGGGCCAGGTACAGTGTGAGGAGACTCAGGGGAAGAGCTCTGCACTGTGCTCCTATACAACACACAGTGTCTGCAGGCAGGGGCCAGGTACAGTGTGAGAACCAAGGAAGAGCTCTGCACTGTGCCCCCATACATTACACTGTGTCTGCAGGGGCCATGTACAGTGCGAGGAGACCCAAAGAGAAGAGCTCTGCACTGTGCCCCTATATATTACACAGTGTCTGCAGACAGGGCCAGGTACAATGTGAGAACCAGGGGAAGATAGCTGTACTGTGCCCCTATACTGTACATTACACAGTCTTTGCAGACAGGGTCAGGTACAGTGTGAGGAGACCCAGAGGAAGAGCTCTGCACTGTGCTCCTATACATTACACAGTGTCTGCAGGGGCCAGGTACAGTGTGAGGGGACCCAGGGGAAGACCTGCACTGTTATACAACACAGAGTGTCTGCAGGCAAGGGCCAGGTACAGTGTGAGGAGAACCAAGGAAGAGCTCTGCACTGTGCCCCCATACATTACACAGTGTCTGCAGACAGGGCCAAGTACAGTGCAAGGAGAACCAGGGGAAGAGCTCTGCACTGTGCCCCCATACATTACACAGTGTCTGCAGACAGGGCCAAGAACAGTGCAAGGAGAACCAGGGGAAGAGCTCTGCACTGTGCTCATATACAACACACAGTGTCTGCAGGTAGGAGCCAGGCACAGTGTGAGGAGACCCAGAGGAAGAGCTCTGCACTGTGCTCCTATACAACACACAGTGTCTGCAGGCAGGGGCCAGGTACAGTGTGAGGAGAACCAAGGAAGAGCTCTGCACTGTGCCTCCATACATTACACTGTGTCTGCAGGGGCCATGTACAGTGCGAGGAGACCCAAAGGGCAGAGCTCTGCACTGTGCCCCTATATATTACACAGTGTCTGCAGACAGGGCCAGGTACAATGTGAGGAGAACCAGGGGAAGATAGCTGTACTGTGCCCCTATACATTACAGTCTGTGCAGACAGGGCCAGGTGCAATGTGAGGAGACCCAGGGGAAGAGCTCTGAACTGTGCTCCTATAAATTACACAGTGTCTGCAGACAGGGCCAGGTACGGTGTGAGGAGTGTGGTACAGTGTGATGAGGATGAGAGAGAACCAGACTGGATGAGCTCCTCTACTTGCACTGTGCCCCTATACATTACACAGTGTCTGCAGCGGCCAGGTACAGTGTGAGGAGACCCAGGGGAAGAGCTTGCACTGTGATTAGGGCTGCCACCAGGAATTTCAGGGCCCCATACAGGCAAAATTCATGGAGATACTGAAAGAAATGAATACTGAATCCCTGTCCAATATAGAAAAAGAAATGGATGAATTACAGAACTCAATTAAAAAAGAGATGTCATTGGAAGCTCTAAAAAAATTGAATTCTGAAATACAAGAGGAAGCACAAAAATGGGCAGAGGATATTCAGCAAACTAAGGCGAAAAAATTCCAACGTGATGTCCTAGACAAACAACAAAATAAGATGTATAAGTGGAGGAATCCCAATGAACGATCCCGTTCCTATTATAGGAATGAATCCCAATCACGCTCAAGGTCGGCTTCCACTCGATCTTATAGGGGAGAGATGCAACAGACAAAGAAAAATCGTATGGAGGTAGAAAATGACAAGGCCTCCACAAGTGATTCTTTTCACAAGGCTAATACTCGGCAGAATACCAAAAAAAGAAACGAGGCAAAACAGTCTAAAAAGGGGTCTCAGGCGGGTCTGCAGGTAATCAATCTGTCCGACCACCAATTGACCCACACACAGTTGCGGGTGTTGAGTAGGGGCCTCTCATTCTCTCCCACTAATAAATATGATTATTTTACAGCTTTGAAAGATCTTCAATTATTTTCGCGGAAGCTTATTCTAAAAAAATTGCACAGCAAAGGTGGTAATGACCTGGAAGGTTGGAGTGCTGCAGAGAGAGACACCATAAGAATTTTGGAGGAATTATTGGAGGAACAGATTCCAACTACGGAAGGTAGGTTCCCCAGAGATATTCTTCCCAGATCTACAAGTTTCCCTCCCTTGTCACTCTGCCCGGCGGTAGATGTTTTCACTAAATTAGTGAGCAATGATTTGAAGAAACTAAATAAATAAATAAAGACACCGCGCTAACTAGGTGTAGAAGAAATAAATGAAAAAGTGGACATAGAACAAAAAATGATGCAAAGAAATCAGTAGCCGGTGGGCACAACCTAGTAGAGAATACTAGTGATCAGTAGCACAACTATAGCACAATGCGGGTGTCACAGCGAGTAATTGAATGCTTCTATATAGACATGCATCAAATCAACACAAAATATCCTGTTGCCACACTCAGTCAGTGGGACAGGAGACTCAAAGACAATCTAAATGTGTGGCGGAAGTGTGAATGAATAAAATTAACAAGCCGCACACTTACTGGTTATAGTGTAGTTGTAGTGAAAGCGCTGGCACTGTGTAAAGCTGAAGAGGATCACCAGCGTTCCGGACGTCCAATGGAGGGCGGACCAAAAAGAAGCGTGGGGCGGCAGGGGCACCAGTGGGTATAGGGAGCGTCCTCCCTAGTCGGTGCCTGGCTGCCGCGCACCTGAAACGCCGCTGGCCCGTGCACGTGGGCCGGAAAGGAACCGCTGCAGAGCGGTAAACAGAAGGGGCGGCCTAATCTGGGTGACGTCACCTGAATAGCAAGAGAAGGAGTAGAGGACGGATGCCGCACAGGACCAAAAGACTGCCTACGCGTTTCAAAGGTCTCCGGACCTTCTTCGTCAGGGCTAGAGGTCCCGGCAGTCCTCTGCTCCTTATATAAACACTGATACTCAAAGACACACCTCCATTTGAACGGCTACAATAACAACTACAAGAGTGTCTGCCTAATACCTGAATGTGCATAGGAAAAAACTCATATATGTGCAAAATAATGTGTTATAGATAAAAAGGGGCCAAATATGCCCACAACAAGAAAACTTTATTCAATAAAAACAGATAAGATACGATTAAAAATAGATTAAGAATAGATATCAATGTGTAGAAATGTATAAAAACATACGTAGAAAAATGCATAAAAGTTGGTATTAAGAGTATAAGCAAGGGGAAAAAAAGGAAGAGGGAGGGGGGGGAGGGGAAGAAGAGGGAAAAATATAAACTGAAGCGGGGGAGAGCACCGGAAAGGGAAAATATAATGAATAAATAATAGAAGGGAAGAAGGAAATGGGCTAAAAGCAGCTGGGGAATATTAAAAATCAGACATTTAACTAAAAGCATATAGCTCTACCTCATGGTTAAGGCCTCTAGGGGCTAAAGTATCGAGCATAAAAATCCACCTGGACTCAATACGTGACATTAATTTAATGTAATCGCCTCCCCTCCAACTCCTCTGCACCCCTTGAATACCACAAAAGGTCAGTCCTTTTGTAGACCGCCCATGGTATTCTTTAAAGTGTCTCGACAGGGGGTGGCCTACAAAACCTTTTTCTATGTTGTTAAAATGTTCCTTGAGTCGGTCCATAAGTCTACGTTTAGTCCGACCCACGTAGATTTTGTCGCAGGGGCATTTGATTAAATAGATCACCCCTGATGACCAGCATGATAGGCTATCTTTAATTGGAAATTCACGAGTGCCTCCTGAATTATAGACTTTAAGTTGTTTAATTTTCCTAAAATTTGTGCGTGCGCAACAGGAACAGGTGCCACAGGGTATAAAGCCCGGGTTTTTTTTGTTGTTTGTTCTTTTAGTGGCACCTTTTCTAGTAGTCGGAGCTATCATATTACCAATTGTCTGTGATTTTCTAAAAATGAACCTGGGGTGTTGGGGTAATAATTCACCTATAACTTTATCTAGTTGGAGGCTAGGCCAGTGCTTACGTATGATTTTAGTAAATTGTTTATGTCCATGGTGATATTGCGTGATAAAGGGTAACTGATGGATTTGCTCTATAATGCCCCCAGGGGCAGGTATATTCCTAGTTTTATGTATGAGGGGGTATCTAGGTGTTTCATGTACCTCTTTGTTAGCTGCCTCAATTAGGTCCTTAGGGTAGCCTTTTTCCAGAAATTTACCCGTTAGATGTTCAGCCTCAGTTTCGTAGTCCTGTATTCTGGTACAGTTCCGTCTTAGTCGGGTAAACTGACCTTTAGGAATATTGGTCAACCAAGTTGGGAGGTGGCAGCTGTTAATATCAATAAAACCATTAGAATCTACGGCTTTCCGATGGCACTTAGTTAGCACTTGGTTCCCTTCAATAAAAATACTCAAGTCCAAAAAATTGATTTCAGTTTTGCTGGTAGTGGCCGTAAATTCCAGCCCAAAGTCATTAGCATTAAGTGTGGCAATAAATGCATCCAGATCATGTTGGGGGCCATTCCAGATAAACAGCACGTCATCTATAAAGCGTTTCCACATTACCAATCCGACATTGGGGCTCTTAGTAAGTTTAATGTATAGCTCCTCCCATCTCGCTACATATAGGTTCGCGTAACTGGGAGCGAAGCGGGTACCCATGGCCGTTCCCCATGTTTGAAGGTAGAACTGGCCATCATAGATGAAATAATTATGTTCTAAGATGAAAGAGATGCTATCAATAATAAATTTAATCTGGGTGTCCTGATAGATCTCCAGTTTCTTTAGGTTTCTTTATATTTATCGCGCTACGTTGACACACACCTTCAGAAGTGTATGCCAATCGTCCCAGCCTACCTTAAAGATACCAGTCACGTACTCCAATTATTGGAAACGATACAGTGGGAGAATGGTTTCATCTTAGGGTCACTTGACATCAAATCACTATATACAGTGATTAGTCATTCAAAAGGGTGCGAAGCGGCAGAATATTACCTAAAGAAACTGGAGATCTATCAGGACACCCAGATTAAATTTATTATTGATAGCATCTCTTTCATCTTAGAACATAATTATTTCATCTATGATGGCCAGTTCTACCTTCAAACATGGGGAACGGCCATGGGTACCCGCTTCGCTCCCAGTTACGCGAACCTATATGTAGCGAGATGGGAGGAGCTATACATTAAACTTACTAAGAGCCCCAATGTCGGATTGGTAATGTGGAAACGCTTTATAGATGACGTGCTGTTTATCTGGAATGGCCCCCAACATGATCTGGATGCATTTATTGCCACACTTAATGCTAATGACTTTGGGCTGGAATTTACGGCCACTACCAGCAAAACTGAAATCAATTTTTTGGACTTGAGTATTTTTATTGAAGGGAACCAAGTGCTAACTAAGTGCCATCGGAAAGCCGTAGATTCTAATGGTTTTATTGATATTAACAGCTGCCACCTCCCAACTTGGTTGACCAATATTCCTAAAGGTCAGTTTACCCGACTAAGACGGAACTGTACCAGAATACAGGACTACGAAACTGAGGCTGAACATCTAACGGGTAAATTTCTGGAAAAAGGCTACCCTAAGGACCTAATTGAGGCAGCTAACAAAGAGGTACATGAAACACCTAGATACCCCCTCATACATAAAACTAGGAATATACCTGCCCCTGGGGGCATTATAGAGCAAATCCATCAGTTACCCTTTATCACGCAATATCACCATGGACATAAACAATTTACTAAAATCATACGTAAGCACTGGCCTAGCCTCCAACTAGATAAAGTTATAGGTGAATTATTACCCCAACACCCCAGGTTCATTTTTAGAAAATCACAGACAATTGGTAATATGATAGCTCCGACTACTAGAAAAGGTGCCACTAAAAGAACAAACAACAAAAAAAACCCGGGCTTTATACCCTGTGGCACCTGTTCCTGTTGCGCACGCACAAATTTTAGGAAAATTAAACAACTTAAAGTCTATAATTCAGGAGGCACTCGTGAATTTCCAATTAAAGATAGCCTATCATGCTGGTCATCAGGGGTGATCTATTTAATCAAATGCCCCTGCGTCAAAATCTACGTGGGTCGGACTAAACGTAGACTTATGGACCGACTCAAGGAACATTTTAACAACATAGAAAAAGGTTTTGTAGGCCACCCCCTGTCGAGACACTTTAAAGAATACCATGGGCGGTCTACAAAAGGACTGACCTTTTGTGGTATTCAAGGGGTGCAGAGGAGTTGGAGGGGAGGCGATTACATTAAATTAATGTCACGTATTGAGTCCAGGTGGATTTTTATGCTCGATACTTTAGCCCCTAGAGGCCTTAACCATGAGGTAGAGCTATATGCTTTTAGTTAAATGTCTGATTTTTAATATTCCCCAGCTGCTTTTAGCCCATTTCCTTCTTCCCTTCTATTATTTATTCATTATATTTTCCCTTTCCGGTGCTCTCCCCCGCTTCAGTTTATATTTTTCCCTCTTCTTCCCCTCCCCCCCCTCCCTCTTCCTTTTTTTCCCCTTGCTTATACTCTTAATACCAACTTTTATGCATTTTTCTACGTATGTTTTTATACATTTCTACACATTGATATCTATTCTTAATCTATTTTTAATCGTATCTTATCTGTTTTTATTGAATAAAGTTTTCTTGTTGTGGGCATATTTGGCCCCTTTTTATCTATAACACATTATTTTGCACATATATGAGTTTTTTCCTATGCACATTCAGGTATTAGGCAGACACTCTTGTAGTTGTTATTGTAGCCGTTCAAATGGAGGTGTGTCTTTGAGTATCAGTGTTTATATAAGGAGCAGAGGACTGCCGGGACCTCTAGCCCTGACGAAGAAGGTCCGGAGACCTTTGAAACGCGTAGGCAGTCTTTTGGTCCTGTGCGGCATCCGTCCTCTACTCCTTCTCTTGCTATTCAGGTGACGTCACCCAGATTAGGCCGCCCCTTCTGTTTACCGCTCTGCAGCGGTTCCTTTCCGGCCCACGTGCACGGGCCAGCGGCGTTTCAGGTGCGCGGCAGCCAGGCACCGACTAGGGAGGACGCTCCCTATACCCACTGGTGCCCCTGCCGCCCCACGCTTCTTTTTGGTCCGCCCTCCATTGGACGTCCGGAACGCTGGTGATCCTCTTCAGCTTTACACAGTGCCAGCGCTTTCACTACAACTACACTATAACCAGTAAGTGTGCGGCTTGTTAATTTTATTCATTCACACTTCCGCCACACATTTAGATTGTCTTTGAGTCTCCTGTCCCACTGACTGAGTGTGGCAACAGGATATTTTGTGTTGATTTGATGCATGTCTATATAGAAGCATTCAATTACTCGCTGTGACACCCGCATTGTGCTATAGTTGTGCTACTGATCACTAGTATTCTCTACTAGGTTGTGCCCACCGGCTACTGATTTCTTTGCATCATTTTTTGTTCTATGTCCACTTTTTCATTTATTTCTTCTACACCTAGTTAGCGCGGTGTCTTTATTTATTTATTTATTTTGATTTATTTCTGACAGATTCAGCACAGTAACTGTTTAGGCACCCGCAGCTTCCTAGCATACTCCTCTGGGAGCGCCGGTGTGTTTTTTTCTTGTTAATTTTCCTCTGTTCTTTCTGTGCTTACACACCTAGGCAGCCCCGATGGCTATTAGGGCACTTAGGCATGATAGGGATCATCGTTTGACCTTGTTGACTGAACAGTGTGCATTTAATTTCCCCTCCCCTCCTGTGGACGAACAGGTTAGGCACCTCTTAAGATCACTAGAAAAACTCCTAATTACGGAAATTAGAGATATGTGGGAGGTGGCCTCTTTGGAGAAATACATACAGTCTAATATTGTACCAAAGGGGTTAGTTATTTATAAAACTCTGGCCGGGGACTTTGGGGACCCCCAGGTCCAACAAGAATGGGATGACATGTTTAATAGTTTTTCGAAAAAAACTCTTCAATTTATTATAGATAAACGTAGGATCAAATTAGAACACATTAATCACCAAATCACTGTGCTGTTTGAACAACTTGGCGACTATGAGAACACGGCTGATTTCCAAACACTTACTGAAAGTATATCTATTAGATTGAAAGAAAGAGAAAAAGAAATTATAGCTAAAAAAATTAAAAAATTTCATAGGGATAAGGTACCTAATATCCAGCTAGACTATATCAATACTTGTACTGAGACCCGTTCACCCACTGTAAATTCTCACCTTACATCAATGGACCTTGTAGTTCTGGATGAGTACAATGAAACCCCAGTTCTAAACACTCCAGATCAATCATTGACTCTTTCAACATACACCAATACTAACTCTACCCAATATACCCCGGTTTCTATTGTCAATAGGAATCTACAGTCTAATAGATTGTCTGGCACCACAGAGGGTGCCAATATAGAAACAACCAACTTATCTTTTAATTTTAGTACTTATGAGCAGTCTGGACTAATACCGGACATACATGCGTCCCCTATTCCTATCACTAATAGATATGCTCAGTTACCCTCAGTCGAGGATAATAATGATACTTTGGGAAGGGATGATTTGCCTGGACCAAGTCAAACTAATACATCCAATACATATACTACTAGAAATGGGAGACAGATGAGAACCTCTGTCTCTCAGAAAACAGTTAAGCCCATTAGAAGGCCGGGATCAGGCATCAGTAATACTAGTATTACCAATAAAAATCCCAAAAGAATCCCCAGTCTCCTATCTAATAGAGGGAGAGGGTCTAACTCACAAACTACCATCAATCGGGATTTTTTTCGGGTAAATATTCCAAGACTAAAAGAGGTAAGAGGGGGGGGAAACTCTCCAAAAAGAAAGTAACAAAACCCCCCTCGACCCAAAGAATTTTCAATCTAAGCTCCCATTTGCTCTCAGAAAGCGAAACGTCCCTCCTTCAGAAGGGACTAAAATTTGCACCGACCACGACGGTAAAACCTTTTAATTTATACATCAGCTTGAAACAATTTCTAAGAAATCTGGCTATTAAAAAGTATTTTCTTAAAAAGGGTCCGCTACCTACCACCAGCAGCACCCAAGAATACATACAGACGTCACTATCTAATCCCTCTACGTTTCACCCTACGTATGAATATTCCAATGCTTTTCGGGCATTTGAATCAGCAGTAACACAGGATATCAGGAAAATAAAAATTAAGAATGCAAAATATACTCCCCAAAACTTGACCCACCTTGAGCGTAAAGCACTATTGGACCTCCAAGACAATAATGGGATCGTTATACGCCCTGCAGATAAAGGGGGTGGTATTGTGATATTGAATCAATCTGCTTACCAAGAGGAATCTCTCAGACTCCTGTCTGATCAAATCACATATAGGAGACTTATTAGTGATCCTACGGAACGATTTATTAAGAGTCTCAATATTTTGGCAACAAGGGGGAAGTCTCTAGGTATTTTAAATAAAAAAGAATTTTACTTCATCTCGAATAAAAACCCCAGTACGGCAGTATTCTATTATCTCCCTAAAGTACATAAGGATGCCTTGCATCCACCAGGTAGACCTATTATTTCAGGCGTCAACTGTCTGACATCTAATTTATCGCGCTACGTTGACACACACCTTCAGAAGTGTATGCCAATCGTCCCAGCCTACCTTAAAGATACCAGTCACGTACTCCAATTATTGGAAACGATACAGTGGGAGAATGGTTTCATCTTAGGGTCACTTGACATCAAATCACTATATACAGTGATTAGTCATTCAAAAGGGTGCGAAGCGGCAGAATATTACCTAAAGAAACTGGAGATCTATCAGGACACCCAGATTAAATTTATTATTGATAGCATCTCTTTCATCTTAGAACATAATTATTTCATCTATGATGGCCAGTTCTACCTTCAAACATGGGGAACGGCCATGGGTACCCGCTTCGCTCCCAGTTACGCGAACCTATATGTAGCGAGATGGGAGGAGCTATACATTAAACTTACTAAGAGCCCCAATGTCGGATTGGTAATGTGGAAACGCTTTATAGATGACGTGCTGTTTATCTGGAATGGCCCCCAACATGATCTGGATGCATTTATTGCCACACTTAATGCTAATGACTTTGGGCTGGAATTTACGGCCACTACCAGCAAAACTGAAATCAATTTTTTGGACTTGAGTATTTTTATTGAAGGGAACCAAGTGCTAACTAAGTGCCATCGGAAAGCCGTAGATTCTAATGGTTTTATTGATATTAACAGCTGCCACCTCCCAACTTGGTTGACCAATATTCCTAAAGGTCAGTTTACCCGACTAAGACGGAACTGTACCAGAATACAGGACTACGAAACTGAGGCTGAACATCTAACGGGTAAATTTCTGGAAAAAGGCTACCCTAAGGACCTAATTGAGGCAGCTAACAAAGAGGTACATGAAACACCTAGATACCCCCTCATACATAAAACTAGGAATATACCTGCCCCTGGGGGCATTATAGAGCAAATCCATCAGTTACCCTTTATCACGCAATATCACCATGGACATAAACAATTTACTAAAATCATACGTAAGCACTGGCCTAGCCTCCAACTAGATAAAGTTATAGGTGAATTATTACCCCAACACCCCAGGTTCATTTTTAGAAAATCACAGACAATTGGTAATATGATAGCTCCGACTACTAGAAAAGGTGCCACTAAAAGAACAAACAACAAAAAAAACCCGGGCTTTATACCCTGTGGCACCTGTTCCTGTTGCGCACGCACAAATTTTAGGAAAATTAAACAACTTAAAGTCTATAATTCAGGAGGCACTCGTGAATTTCCAATTAAAGATAGCCTATCATGCTGGTCATCAGGGGTGATCTATTTAATCAAATGCCCCTGCGACAAAATCTACGTGGGTCGGACTAAACGTAGACTTATGGACCGACTCAAGGAACATTTTAACAACATAGAAAAAGGTTTTGTAGGCCACCCCCTGTCGAGACACTTTAAAGAATACCATGGGCGGTCTACAAAAGGACTGACCTTTTGTGGTATTCAAGGGGTGCAGAGGAGTTGGAGGGGAGGCGATTACATT
This sequence comes from Ranitomeya variabilis, assembly GCF_051348905.1. Lineage (NCBI taxonomy): Eukaryota > Metazoa > Chordata > Amphibia > Anura > Dendrobatidae > Ranitomeya > Ranitomeya variabilis. The sequence goes on from NC_135234.1 coordinate 545,469,800, forward strand.
AAATTAATGTCACGTATTGAGTCCAGGTGGATTTTTATGCTCGATACTTTAGCCCCTAGAGGCCTTAACCATGAGGTAGAGCTATATGCTTTTAGTTAAATGTCTGATTTTTAATATTCCCCAGCTGCTTTTAGCCCATTTCCTTCTTCCCTTCTATTATTTATTCATTATATTTTCCCTTTCCGGTGCTCTCCCCCGCTTCAGTTTATATTTTTCCCTCTTCTTCCCCTCCCCCCCCTCCCTCTTCCTTTTTTTCCCCTTGCTTATACTCTTAATACCAACTTTTATGCATTTTTCTACGTATGTTTTTATACATTTCTACACATTGATATCTATTCTTAATCTATTTTTAATCGTATCTTATCTGTTTTTATTGAATAAAGTTTTCTTGTTGTGGGCATATTTGGCCCCTTTTTATCTATAACACATTATTTTGCACATATATGAGTTTTTTCCTATGCACATTCAGGTATTAGGCAGACACTCTTGTAGTTGTTATTGTAGCCGTTCAAATGGAGGTGTGTCTTTGAGTATCAGTGTTTATATAAGGAGCAGAGGACTGCCGGGACCTCTAGCCCTGACGAAGAAGGTCCGGAGACCTTTGAAACGCGTAGGCAGTCTTTTGGTCCTGTGCGGCATCCGTCCTCTACTCCTTCTCTTGCTATTCAGGTGACGTCACCCAGATTAGGCCGCCCCTTCTGTTTACCGCTCTGCAGCGGTTCCTTTCCGGCCCACGTGCACGGGCCAGCGGCGTTTCAGGTGCGCGGCAGCCAGGCACCGACTAGGGAGGACGCTCCCTATACCCACTGGTGCCCCTGCCGCCCCACGCTTCTTTTTGGTCCGCCCTCCATTGGACGTCCGGAACGCTGGTGATCCTCTTCAGCTTTACACAGTGCCAGCGCTTTCACTACAACTACACTATAACCAGTAAGTGTGCGGCTTGTTAATTTTATTCATTCACACTTCCGCCACACATTTAGATTGTCTTTGAGTCTCCTGTCCCACTGACTGAGTGTGGCAACAGGATATTTTGTGTTGATTTGATGCATGTCTATATAGAAGCATTCAATTACTCGCTGTGACACCCGCATTGTGCTATAGTTGTGCTACTGATCACTAGTATTCTCTACTAGGTTGTGCCCACCGGCTACTGATTTCTTTGCATCATTTTTTGTTCTATGTCCACTTTTTCATTTATTTCTTCTACACCTAGTTAGCGCGGTGTCTTTATTTATTTATTTATTTTGATTTATTTCTGACAGATTCAGCACAGTAACTGTTTAGGCACCCGCAGCTTCCTAGCATACTCCTCTGGGAGCGCCGGTGTGTTTTTTTCTTGTTGATTTGAAGAAACTGTCTACTTACCGCCGGTACGACAATTTGACCCATGCAGAGAGAGATAGCATCCGCCAGTTACAATCTATGGATGATGTTGTATTTAAAGCGGCTGACAAGGGAGGGAATATTGTGATCTGGCCAGTGGCCAAATATGAACGGGAGGCCTATCGACAGTTACGTAATAATGATGTGTATACAAAAATAGGATATAACCCAGTGGTGTCCTTCTCTGCACGACTCCAAAAAATCTTACTGAGAGCTTTGGATTCGGGGGTCATTGACAAAAAAGTTTTTGAGGGCCTCAGTGTCAAATTCCCAAAGATACCTACCTTTTACTTACTCCCAAAGGTGCACAAGGACGCCGTCAATCCTCCGGGACGTCCGATCGTGTCAGGAATAGGTGGTCTGTGTGACCCCATTTGTAAATTTGTTGATTATTATTTAAAAACAATTGTAGAGACCTTACCTTCTTATGTTAAGGACACGACGGATGTCCTCACGAGGATTGACGGTGCCTTTGTGGGTCATGATATTATTCTAGTAACAGCAGATGTAGAAACCTTGTATACCTGCATTAACCATGATGATGGTATTCGGGCGGTCCGCTTCTTCCTCGGGATCTCCAACTTGGACGGCCCCCTGTGTGAGCTCATTCTTGAGCTGCTGCACTTTGTCCTCACGCACAACTTCTTCACCTTTAAAGATCAGTTTTATCAACAAAAGCGCGGCGCAGCCATGGGCGCGGCCTGTGCCCCGGCGTACGCTAACCTCTTTTTGGGTTTCTGGGAGAGGTTGGTTTTCGGTGACGCCGGGTCGGGGGCCGCGGACCATGTGCTGTGCTGGTTACGCTATATTGATGACATCTTGATGTTTTGGCGGGGGACAGTGCAGCAGCTGGAGGAATTCATGGCGGATCTGAATAGAAATGATTATAACATCAAGTTGACATACAAATATAACAGGACCAAAATTGACTTTCTGGACATTAGCCTGGAGGTGGACCACACATCCACAATCCAGACTGATGTCTTTCGCAAAGAAACGTCTATCAACTCACTGATTCACGCCACGACTGCGCACAACCAGTCTACAGTAAGGGCCGTCCCGGTTGGACAGTTCCTGAGGATGCGGCGGATCTGCTCGACAGACCAGAGATTCGAAATGCAGGCTTCAGACTTGAGAGAACGGTTTCAACATCGAGGTTATAGTCGGAGGTGCATTAAGCACGGGTATAATAAGGCCAAGTCAGTGTCCCGCACCTCTCTGTTGTATCAAAAAAAGCATAAGAAAAAGGATGACAACATACGATTTATTTCGACATATAACCATGAGTGGGACAGCATGAGAGACATATTGACTAGATACTGGCCTGTGCTTGGGGCGGAATCCTCCCTGAGACCCTTTCTGTCAGACAGACCTCTTATGACTTCCCGACGCGCAAAAAATCTTGGAGACCTATTGGTCAGGAGCCACTATGTGGCCCCAACTAAAAAGTATTTTGGCAACACACAACCCAGAAAAGGATTTTTCAAATGTGGTCACTGTCTGGCATGCAGTAATACATGCCAAACGTCATCTTTTGCGTCAGTGGATCATAAAGAGTACAAAATAGGGGAGTATATCTCGTGTAGTACACAGAATGTAATTTACTACGCTACTTGTGGTTGCCCTCTTATATATATCGGGTTAACATCTAGGGAGTTAAGAGTACGCATTAGAGAGCACGTGCGTGACATTGAGGCTGCGGCAACAGTAGAAGATGTGTCATCCCTCAAAACAATACCGAGGCACTTCCGTATGGTACATAATTGCAATCCAAAAAATTTTTTTGTAAGAGGTATAGATGTCATACACACTGGCATTAGAGGGGGGGATGTTAAAAAGCTGTTAGCGCAACGTGAATTGCGATGGATTGTAACATTGGGAACTATGAAACCGGCTGGGCTAAATGAATCCCTGAATTTCGCTGCATTTTTGTAGAATTATCTCCCCATCCAATACATTATTGTTTTTCCCCTTTACCATCTTGTATTTTATTTGTATGTGTTTTTGTGTCTGGTTTTAATCACACTTTTTTTATTTGTTCGTTGTTTCACATGATGCAGGTTTTTCCATAGTGAGCAGTGAATATAGCAATATGACTAAGTTCCGCATATGCTACAAGCAGCATAAGATCTATATGGTCACTTGAGAACATAAGATTGGACAATACCATCATATTGGAGAACAATTGCAAAAGTCTGGACCCCCTGTCGCATGGGAGAGCCTTCACCGTACACTGATGTGCCACATATAGATACATTTTCTAGTTCTACATGATGCAGGTGTCTTCCATAGTGAGCAGTGAATACTGCAATATGACTTAGTCCCGTATATGCTACAAGCAGCAAAAGATCTATATGGTTATTTGGAACACAAGATCGGACAATACCAATATATTGGGAGAATTTTTGCAAAAGTTTGGACCCCCTGCTATATGGGAGAACCTCTATCGTTTATTTATGTGTCACACATGTATTTTTTAGTTTTTATCTAGCATATGGTCACCTTATATACACCCTGGCCGTGGTGCGCACTAACAGTGTTACTGGGGTCGGTCACCCGCTCTCGTCCGGCGGCGCCCATCTGCGCATGGGATCGGGACCTATTGGTGCCTGCTCCTATGTGTGGCTGGGCAGGTCCGGGCGGGGGCGGGGAGATGACTGCAGTGATGTGGGCGTGCGCCGTCCAACACGGCCGGGGGGTGGTTACCATCATATGATGGTCACATGACCGTTGTCAGGACGATATAAGGTCCTGAAAACCATTCTCAATCCACACTATTCCCCTTGATAAAGCAAGTACTTACAGGTAGCGAAACGTGCGTCGGGGTGCGTGCTGGAGCGTCCGCATACCAGGTGAGACCAGCCTCCCATGTGTTCAATATGATAACCGTTTTTTCAGGACCACTAGCGTTTCCAGGGTCCACAAGGTTTTTGTGTCTAGGACCTTAGGGTGCACATAACGCATGGTCTATAGCTCTTTCACTACTCGTGTCCATATGGCATAGGACACACAGAGGGTGATAGACATAGTATTTTATTCATAGTTACACATGGAGATTTTGGCTTGGTAGCACCTTAGTTATGGTTCACATTAAGAACATGTACAGCTAATGGTTTATGTGGTACGCTCCTCTATTAATCCTGGTGTCTTTCTTTACACTCTTGTGTTCTGTACACGGGTATTTACAGATAACGTGTTCATGTGTTTTTGTATCATGTCTATTTTATTGGTCTTTTTTGTATGAGTGTTTTTTGTAACTAATAAATTTATCGCTTTTATATATTTGAGAAAGCTTCCTTTGTTCTCTTCTATTAACTATGATCTATAAGGAGGATGTTTATGGTTTTTTGTGACATATGGGGGTCACAATGATGTTTCTGGAAAATTGGTTAACACACAGTGTCTGCAGGCAGGGGCCAGGTACAGTGTGAGAACCAAGGAAGAGCTCTGCACTGTGCCCCCATACATTACACTGTGTCTGCAGGGGCCATGTACAGTGCGAGGAGACCCAAAGAGAAGAGCTCTGCACTGTGCCCCTATATATTACACAGTGTCTGCAGACAGGGCCAGGTACAATGTGAGAACCAGGGGAAGATAGCTGTACTGTGCCCCTATACTGTACATTACACAGTCTTTGCAGACAGGGTCAGGTACAGTGTGAGGAGACCCAGATGAAGAGCTCTGCACTGTGCTCCTATACATTACACAGTGTCTGCAGGGGCCAGGTACAGTGTGAGGAGACCCAAGGGAAGAGCTCTGTACTGTGCCGCTATACATTACACAGTGTCTGCAGACAGGGCCAGGTACAGTGCGAGGAGAACCAGGGGAAGACCTCTGTACTGTGCCCCCATACATTACACAGTGTCTGCAGGGGCCAGGTACAGTGTGAGGAGACTCAGGGGAAGAGCTCTGCACTGTGCTCCTATACAACACACAGTTTCTGCAGGCAGGGGCCAGGTACAGTGTGAGAACCAAGGAAGAGCTCTGCACTGTGCCCCCATACATTACACTGTGTCTGCAGGGGCCATGTACAGTGCGAGGAGACCCAAAGAGAAGAGCTCTGCACTGTGCCCCTATATATTACACAGTGTCTGCAGACAGGGCCAGGTACAATGTGAGAACCAGGGGAAGATAGCTGTACTGTGCCCCTATACTGTACATTACACAGTCTTTGCAGACAGGGTCAGGTACAGTGTGAGGAGACCCAGAGGAAGAGCTCTGCACTGTGCTCCTATACATTACACAGTGTCTGCAGGGGCCAGGTACAGTGTGAGGGGACCCAGGGGAAGACCTGCACTGTTATACAACACAGAGTGTCTGCAGGCAAGGGCCAGGTACAGTGTGAGGAGAACCAAGGAAGAGCTCTGCACTGTGCCCCCATACATTACACAGTGTCTGCAGACAGGGCCAAGTACAGTGCAAGGAGAACCAGGGGAAGAGCTCTGCACTGTGCTCATATACAACACACAGTGTCTGCAGGTAGGAGCCAGGCACAGTGTGAGGAGACCCAGAGGAAGAGCTCTGCACTGTGCTCCTATACAACACACAGTGTCTGCAGGCAGGGGCCAGGTACAGTGTGAGGAGAACCAAGGAAGAGCTCTGCACTGTGCCTCCATACATTACACTGTGTCTGCAGGGGCCATGTACAGTGCGAGGAGACCCAAAGGGCAGAGCTCTGCACTGTGCCCCTATATATTACACAGTGTCTGCAGACAGGGCCAGGTACAATGTGAGGAGAACCAGGGGAAGATAGCTGTACTGTGCCCCTATACATTACAGTCTGTGCAGACAGGGCCAGGTGCAATGTGAGGAGACCCAGGGGAAGAGCTCTGAACTGTGCTCCTATAAATTACACAGTGTCTGCAGACAGGGCCAGGTACGGTGTGAGGAGTGTGGTACAGTGTGATGAGGATGAGAGAAAACCAGACTGGATGATTTCCTCTACTTGCACGGTGCCCCTATACATTACACAGTGTCTGCAGACAGGGCTAGGTACAGTGTGAGGGGTGTGGTACAGTGTGATGAGGATGAGAGAGAACCAGACTGGATGAGCTCCTCTACTTGCACTGTGCCCCTATACATTACACAGTGTCTGCAGCGGCCAGGTACAGTGTGAGGAGACCCAGGGGAAGAGCTTGCACTGTGATTAGGGCTGCCACCAGGAATTTCAGGGCCCCATACAGGCAAAATTCTTGGGCCCCCTTGAGACTCCGCCCAGGCCCCCCTCAGCTCCGCCTCCACACCTCGAACCTTCCCCAGTCCCATCGGCCACTCTTGGAAAAACTTCACTTCTGCACCACGTCCTCACCAGCAACAGTTCCCATCGAACACCTTATCATATACATAGCCTGCAGCTTTTGTTTTGGCCAAAAAAAAATTTAAGCCACCACCATGACAAGGTAGACTCATCTGGCCAGGTCCTACGCTACTCTAACCTACCAAACATTTCTTGAAATATCCAATACTCTTTTTAAATATATTTTTATTTATTTTTATTTAAGGGAATGTATCACATAAATTTTTTAGCACCATGGCTGAACCACATATTGCCATCACATAGTGACTGAATAATATCACATACAAGGGCAAATACCGGCACACCATAACCAGACCACATATTACCATCACATAGTGACCGAATAATATCACATACAAGGGACAAATACGGCCACACCATGACCAGACCACATATTACCATCACATAGTGACTGAATAATATCACATACAAGGGACAAATACGGCCACACCATGACCAGACCACATATTACCATCACATAGTGACTAAATAATGACACATACAAGGGACCAATACCGCCGCATCATGGCCGGATCACATGTTACCACCACATAGTGTCTAAATACTACAATACTGATCATTAATTAAAAAAAACACACTAATATTACCATAAGTGCCATTATACACAGGAGCTGTCTACATAGTGTACAGACAATGATCACCAGTAACATTACACACATAGGAGCTCTGTATATAGTGTCAGTGTATAGGTAATACAGGGATCCCTAGTAACATACACAGGAGCTCTGCATATAGTGTCAGTGTACAGGTAATACAGTGATCACCAGTGACATTATACACAGGCATTCTGTATATAGGGTCAGTGTATAGCGTAAGTTTACAGTGTACACATTGACTAACCAGTGACGTCTCTAGTTAAAGATATTCATCTTTATCCAGCACAGACCGCCATCACTTCTTCCACCCAGAACTCGTCTCTGCAGAAAATAAGTTATCCAGAGCCCACTTCCAGAACGCATTCCCCAATGTTTCCCCAACTTCTACACTACGCCAGATGAAGAAAAAAAAAAAGACAGTGTCAGCCTGTACAATAACAGAACCCCCCATTGAAAACAGTATTTTCAAAAATAAAATATACCACCGCAGTAATTTTATCCCTTAATTAGCACCTACAGTAATAATGTCCCATATCCTGGCACCTTCTTGTAATAACGACCCCCATCCTGGCCCCCATGTGTCTCCATCCTGCTCCCATATAATAATAATAATTTTTATTTCTATATAGCCCTAACATATTCTGCAGCGCTTTATAGTTTTCACACATTTTTCATCACTGTCCCCGATGGGGTTCACAATCTAGATTCCCTATCAGTATGTCTTTGGAATGTGGGAGGAAACCGGAGAACCCGGAGGAAACCCACGCAAACACGGGGAGAACATACAAACTCCTTGCAGATGTTGTCCTTGGTGGGATTTGAACCCAGGACTCCAGCGCTGCAAGGCTGCAGTACTAACCACTGAGGGTCTCGTGTCCATCCTCCCATCCTGGTCCCATTAATCATGACCCAGCCTATTTTGACCTTAATGACCTTGCCATTTTTTGCAATTCTGACCAGTGTCCCTTTATGAGGTAATAACTCAGGAACGCTTCAACGGATCCTAGCGTTTCTGAGAATGTTTTTTCGTGACATATTGGGCTTCATGTTAGTGGTAAAGTTAGGTCGATAATTTTTGTGTTTATTTGTGAAAAAATCTGAACTTTGGCTAAAATTTTGCAATTTTCAAATTTTGAATTTTAATCCTGTTAAACCAGAGAGTTATGTGACACAAAATAGTTAATTAATAACATTACCCACATGTCTACTTTACATCAGCACAATTTTGGAAACACATTTTTTTTGCTAGGAAGTTATAAGGGTTAAAATTTGACCAGCGATTTCTAATTTTTACAACAAAATTTACAAAACCATTTTTTTAGGGACCACCTCACATTTGAAGTCCGTTTGAGAGGTCTATATGGCTGAAAATACCCAAAAGTGACACCATTCTAAAAACTGCACCCCTCAAGGTGCTCAAAACCACATTCAAGACGTTTATTAACCCTTCAGGTGTTTCACAGCAGCAGAAGCAACATGGAAGGAAAAAATGAACATTTAACTTTTTAGTCACAAAAATGAACTTTTAGCAACAATTTTTTATTTTATCGAGGGTAAAAGGATACATTGGACCCCGAAAGTTGTTGTCCAATTTGTCCTGAGTACTCTAAAACCCCATATGTGGGGAGGAACCACTGTTTGAGCGCACGGCAGGGCTCGGAAGGGAAGGAGCGCCATTTGACTTTTTGAATGAAAAATTGGCTCCAATCTTTAGCGGACACCATGTCGTGTTTGGAGAGCCCCTGTGTGCCTAAAGATTGGAGCTCCCCCACAAGTGACCCCATTTTGGAAACTAGACCCCCCAAGGAACTTATCTAGATGCATATTGAGCACTTTGAACCCCCAGGTGCTTCACAAATTGATCCGTAAAAATGAAAAAGTACTTTTTTTCACAAAAAAATTCTTTTAGCCTCACTTTTTCATTTTCACATGGGCAACAGGATAAAATGGATCCTAAAATTTGTTTGGCAATTTCTCCTGAGTACACCAATACCTCATATGTGGGGGTAAACCACTCTTTGGGCGAAGGGAAGGAGCGCTATTTGACTTTTTGAATGGAAAATTAGCTCCAATCCTTAGCGGACACCATGTCGTGTTTGGAGAGCCCCTGTGTGCCTAAACATTGGAGCTCCCCCACAAGCGACCCCATTTTGGAAACCAGACCTCCCAAGAAACTAATCTAGATGTGTGGTGAGCACTTTGAACCCCCAAGTGCTTCACAGAAGTTTATAACGCAGAGCCGTGAAAATAAAAAATAGTTTTTCTTTCCTCAAAAATTATTTTTTAGCCCACAATTTTTTATTTTCACAAGGGTAACAGGAGAAATTGGACCCCAAAAGTTGTTTTCCAGTTTGTCCTGAATATGCCGATACCCGACATGTGGGGGTAAACCACTGTTTAGGCACACGTCGGGGCTCGGAAGAGAAGTAGTGACGTTTTGGAATGCAGACTTTGGTGGAATGGTCTGCGGGCGTCGTGTTACGTTTGCAGAGCCCCTGATGTGCCTAAACAGTAGAAACTCCCCACAAGTGACCTCATTTTGGAAACTAGACCCCCCAAGGAACTTATCTAGATGTGTGGTGAGCAATGTTTACCCCCATGTGCTTCACAGAAGTTTATAACGCAGAGCCGTGAAAATAAAAAATCTTTTTTTTCCTCAAGAAATGATTTTTTAGCCTGCAATTTTTTATCTTCAGAAGGGTAACAGGAGAAATTGGACCCCAAAAGTTGTTGTCAAGTTTGTCCTGAGTACGCTGATACCCCATATGTGGGGGGAACCACTGTTTGGGCACACGTCGGGGCTCGGAAGGGAAGTAGTTACGTTTTGAAATGCAGATTTAGTTGGAATGGTCTGCGGGCGTCAAGTTGCGTTTCCAGAGCCCCTGATGTGCCTAAACAGTAGAAACCCCCACAAGTGACCCCATTTTGAAAACTAGACTCCCCAAGGAACTTATCAAGATGTGTGTTGAGCAATTTGTACCCCCAAATGCTTCACAGAAGTTTATAACGCAGAGCCGTGAAAATAAAATATCATTTTTTCCCACAAAAATATTTTTTTAGCCCCCAATTTTTTATTTTCCCAAGGGTAAGAGGAGAAATTAGACCCCTAAAGTTGTTGTGCAATTTTTCCTGAGTACACTTATGCCCCATATGTTTGGGTAAACCACTGTTTGAATGCACGTCGGGGCTCGGAAGGGAGGGAGCACCATTTGACTCTTTGAACGCAAGATTGGCTGGAATCAATTGTGGCACTATGTCGCGTTTGGAGACTCCCTGATGTGCCTAAACAGTGGAAACCTCTCAATTCTAACTCCAACACTAACCCCAACACACCCCTAACCCTAATGCCAACCATAACCCTAACCACAACCCTAACCCCAACACACCCCTAACCACAACCCTAACCCCAACACACCCCTAACCCTAATCCCAACCCTAACCAGAAGCCTAACCCTAACCCCAACACCCCCCTAATCTTAACCCTAATTCCAATCCTAACCCTAATCCCAACCCTAACTCTAATTCCAACCCTAACCCTTAGGCTGTGTGCTTACGTTGCGGATTCATGTGCGGATTTTTCTGCACTGTTTTTGAAAAATCCGCAGGTAAAGCGCACTGCGTTTTACCTGCGGATTTACCGTGGATTACCTGCGTTTGTTGTGCAGATTTCACCTGCGGATTCCTATTGAGCAGCAGGTGTAAAACGCTGTTGAATCCGCACAAAGAATTGACATGCTGCGGAAAATACAACGCAGTGTTTCCATGTATTATTTTCCGTACCATGGGCACAGCGGATTTCGTTTTCCATAAGTTTACATGGTACTGTAAGCCTGATGGAAAACTGCAGCAAATCTGCAGGGGCCAATCCGCTGCGGATCCGCATCCAATTCCGCACCGTGTGCACATAGCCTAATTCTAACCCTAATTCCAACCCTAACCCTAATTCTAACCCTAATTCTAATCCTAACCCTAGTGGAAAAATAAAAATATATTTTCTTTATTTCATTATTTTCCCTACCTATGGGGGTGATAAAGGGGGGTTATTTACTATTTTTTTATTTTGATCACTGTTATATGGTCTATCACAGTGATCAAAATGTTCCATCGAATGAATGAATCTGCCAGCCGCAGTGCGCCCGCCATTTTGGAAGATGGCGGCGCCGATCGGAGAAGACGGACGGACACCGGAAGGGACACCGGGACTCGGGAGGTATGGGGGGTGGGATCGGACAGCGGGGTGTTGTGAATTTGGATTCTGGGCTCCCCCGGTGGCTACTGGTGGAATTGAACTTGTGTCATCATCTTCCCTGTTCACCTGTTCTCATCAGATCTGGGTGTCGCTATATAACCTGGCTTCTCTGTTAGTTGCTTGCCGGTCAACAATGTTATCAGAAGCCTCTCTGTGCTTGTTCCTGCTCCCAGACATCTACTAGATAAGTTGGACTTTCGTCCTTGTTTGTTTTTGTTTTTTGGTTCCAGTTCACAGCTGCAGTTTCGTTACTGTGTCTGGAAAGCTCTTGTTGATCAGGAATTGCCACTCTGGTATTATGAGTTAATGCCAGAGTCCTAAAGTAATTTCTGGATGGTGTTTTGTTAGGGTTTTCTACTGACCATGAAAGTGTGCTTTCTGTCTTCTGCTATCTAGAAAGCGGACCTCAAATTTGCTAAAACTATTTTCCTGCTGCGTTTGTTATTTCATCTAAAATCACCGCCAATATATGTGGGGGGCCTCTGTCTCCTTTTTGGGCATTTCTCTAGAGGTGAGTCAGGTCTTATATTTCCCTCTGCTAGCATTATTTAGTTCTCCGGCCGGCGCTGGGCATATAGGGATAAAAAGTAGGACATGCTACCTGGCTACTTCTAGTTGTGCGGTAGGTTTAGTTCATGGTCAGTACAGTTACCATCTTCCAAGAGCTTGTTCCTATATAGGCTTATGCTAGTTCTCTGGCCATGGAGATCATGACAGTTTGACCGGACACTAAAGGGTTAAAATCCTTGGCTGAGAAAGGAGAGAAATAAGAAGTCTGCTGAGAGTTTTTTTTTTTTTTGTGCTCTTAATTGGATCACTTGCCAGTCTGTCTATGCTGCAGTCTTTCTTTTTTTCCTCTCTCCTTCTAATCTTTGAATGGCTCTGTGTTCACCTGTCTATAATGGATCTTCAGAGTGTAACTGCAGGTTTGAATAATCTCGCCACGAAAGTACAAAGTTTGCAAGATTTTGTTGTTCATGCTCCGGTATCAGAGCCGAGAATTCCTTTGCCGGAATTCTTCTCAGGGAATAGATCTGGCTTTCAGAATTTTAGAAATAATTGCAAGTTATTTTTGTCCCTGAAATCTCGTTCTGCTGGAGACCCTGCACAGCAGGTTGGGATTGTGATTTCCTTGCTCCGCGGCGACCCTCAAGACTGGGCTTTTTCATTGGCACCAGGGGATCCTGCGTTGCGCAATGTGGATGCGTTTTTTCTGGCCTTGGGGTTGCTCTATGAGGAACCTCATTTGGAACTTCAGGCAGAAAAAACTTTGATGTCCCTATCGCAGGGGCAAGATGAAGCTGAAATTTACTGCCAAAGATTCCGTAAATGGTCTGTGCTTACTCAGTGGAATGAGTGTGCCTTGGCGGCTACTTTCAGAGAGGGTCTCTCTGATGCCATTAAGGATGTTATGGTGGGGTTCCCTGTGCCTGCGGGTCTGAATGAGTCCATGACAATGGCCATTCAGATCGATAGGCGTCTGCGGGAGCGCAAACCAGTGCACCATCTGGCGGTGTCCACTGAGAAGACGCCAGAAAGCATGCAGTGTGATAGAATTCTGTCCAGAAGCGAGCGGCAGAATTTTAGACGGAAAAATGGGTTGTGTTTCTATTGTGGGGATTCTACTCATGTTATATCAGCATGCTCTAAGCGTACTAAAAAGCTTGATAAATCCGTTTCCATTGGCACTTTACAGTCTAAATTTATTTTGTCTGTGACCCTGATTTGCTCTTTGTCATCTATTACCACGGACGCCTATATCGACTCTGGCGCCGCTTTGAGTCTTATGGATTGGTCCTTTGCCAATCGTTGTGGGTATGATTTAGAGCCTTTGGAGACTCTTATTCCTCTGAAGGGGATTGACTCCACCCCATTGGCTAATAATAAACCACAATACTGGACACAAGTAACTATGCGTATTAATCCGGATCACCAGGAGACTATTCGTTTTCTGGTGCTGTATAATCTACATGATGATTTGGTGCTAGGATTGCCATGGCTGCAGTCTCACAACCCAGTCCTTGACTGGAGAGCTATGTCTGTGTTGAGCTGGGGATGTAGGGGGACTCATGGGGACGTACCTTTGGTTTCCATTTCATCATCTATTCCCTCTGAAATCCCTGAGTTCCTGTCTGATTATCGTGACGTCTTTGAAGAACCCAAGCTGGGTTCACTACCTCCGCACCGTGAGTGCGATTGTGCTATAGATTTAATTCCGGGTAGTAAATACCCAAAGGGTCGTTTATTTAATCTGTCTGTGCCTGAACATGCTGCTATGCGAGAATATATAAAGGAGTCCTTGGAAAAGGGACATATTCGTCCATCGTCATCTCCCTTAGGAGCCGGTTTTTTCTTTGTGTCAAAAAAAGACGGCTCTTTGAGACCATGTATTGATTATCGGCTTTTGAATAAAATCACGGTTAAATATCAATACCCATTGCCGTTGCTGACTGATTTGTTTGCTCGCATAAAGGGGGCCAAGTGGTTCTCTAAGATTGATCTCCGTGGGGCGTATAATTTGGTGCGGATCAGGCAGGGGGATGAGTGGAAAACCGCATTTAATACGCCCGAGGGCCACTTTGAGTATTTGGTGATGCCTTTTGGTCTTTCTAATGCCCCTTCAGTCTTCCAGTCCTTTATGCATGATATTTTCCGCGATTTTTTGGATAAATTTATGATAGTGTATCTGGATGATATTCTGATTTTTTCGGATGACTGGGACTCTCATGTCCAGCAAGTTAAGAGGGTTTTTCAGGTTTTGCGGTCTAATTCTCTGTGTGTCAAGGGTTCTAAGTGCGTATTTGGGGTTCAGAGAATTTCCTTTTTGGGATATATTTTTTCTCCCTCTTCCATTGAGATGGATCCTGTCAAGGTTCAAGCTATTTGTGATTGGACGCAGCCCTCTTCTCTTAAAAGTCTTCAGAAATTTTTGGGCTTTGCCAACTTTTATCGTCGATTTATCTCTGGTTTTTCGGATGTCGTTAAGCCATTGACCGATTTGACTAGACAGGGTGCTGATGTTGCTAATTGGTCCCCTGATGCTGTGGAGGCCTTTCAGGAGCTTAAGCGCCGTTTTTCTTCTGCCCCTGTGTTGCGTCAGCCTGATGTGGCTCTTCCTTTTCAGGTTGAGGTCGACGCTTCTGAGATCGGAGCTGGGGCAGTGTTGTCGCAGAAAAGTTCTGACTGCTCCGTGATGAGGCCTTGTGCCTTCTTTTCCCGTAAATTTTCGCCCGCTGAGCGGAATTATGATGTTGGGAATCGGGAGCTTTTGGCCATGAAGTGGGCGTTTGAGGAGTGGCGCCATTGGCTTGAGGGGGCCAGACATCAGGTGGTGGTATTGACTGACCACAAAAATTTGATTTATCTTGAGACCGCCAGGCGCCTGAATCCTAGACAGGCGCGCTGGTCATTATTTTTTTCTCGGTTTAATTTTGTGGTGTCATACCTACCGGGTTCTAAGAATGTTAAGGCGGATGCCCTTTCTAGGAGTTTTGAGCCTGATTCACCCGGCAACTCTGAGCCCACAGGTATCCTTAAGGATGGAGTTATTTTGTCAGCCGTTTCTCCAGACCTGCGGCGGGCCTTGCAGGAGTTTCAGGCGGATAGACCGGATCGTTGTCCGCCTGATAGGCTGTTTGTTCCTGATGATTGGACCAGTAGAGTCATCTCTGAGGTGCATTCTTCTGCATTGGCAGGTCATCCTGGAATTTTTGGTACCAGGGATTTGGTGGCAAGATCCTTCTGGTGGCCTTCCCTGTCACGAGATGTGCGAGGCTTTGTGCAGTCTTGTGACGTTTGTGCTCGGGCCAAGCCTTGTTGTTCTCGGGCTAGTGGATTATTGTTGCCCTTGCCTATTCCTAAGAGGCCTTGGACGCACATCTCGATGGATTTTATTTCAGATCTGCCTGTTTCCCAGAAGATGTCTGTCATCTGGGTGGTGTGTGACCGTTTTTCTAAGATGGTCCATTTGGTTCCCCTGCCCAAATTGCCTTCTTCTTCCGAGTTGGTTCCCCTGTTTTTTCAAAATGTTGTTCGTTTGCATGGTATTCCTGAGAATATCGTTTCTGACAGAGGAACCCAATTTGTGTCTAGATTTTGGCGGGCATTCTGTGCTAGGATGGGCATAGATTTGTCTTTTTCGTCTGCTTTTCACCCTCAGACTAATGGCCAGACCGAGCGGACTAATCAGACCCTGGAGACATATCTGAGGTGTTTTGTGTCTGCTGACCAGGATGATTGGGTTGCTTTTTTGCCATTGGCGGAGTTCGCCCTCAATAATCGGGCCAGCTCTGCCACCTTGGTGTCCCCGTTTTTCTGTAATTCGGGGTTCCATCCTCGATTTTCCTCCGGTCAGGTGGAATCCTCGGATTGTCCTGGAGTGGATGCGGTGGTGGAGAGATTGCATCATATCTGGGGGCAGGTGATGGACAATTTGAAGTTGTCCCAGGAGAAGACTCAGCTTTTTGCCAACCGTCACCGTCGTGTTGGTCCTCGGCTTTGTGTTGGAGATTTGGTGTGGTTGTCTTCTCGTTTTGTCCCTATGAGGGTCTCATCTCCTAAGTTTAAGCCTCGGTTCATCGGTCCGTATAAAATATTGGAGATTCTTAACCCTGTTTCCTTCCGTTTAGACCTCCCTGCATCCTTTTCTATTCATAACGTTTTTCATCGGTCGTTATTGCGCAGGTATGAGGCACCGGTTGTGCCTTCCGTTGAGCCTCCTGCTCCGGTGTTGGTTGAGGGTGAGTTGGAGTACGTTGTGGAGAAAATCCTAGACTCCCGTGTTTCCAGACGGAGACTCCAGTATCTGGTCAAGTGGAAGGGATACGGCCAGGAGGATAATTCTTGGGTCACTGCATCTGATGTTCATGCCTCCGATCTGGTTCGTGCCTTTCATAGGGCCCATCCTGATCGCCCTGGTGGTTCTGGTGAGGGTTCGGTGCCCCCTCCTTGAGGGGGGGGTACTGTTGTGAATTTGGATTCTGGGCTCCCCCGGTGGCTACTGGTGGAATTGAACTTGTGTCATCATCTTCCCTGTTCACCTGTTCTCATCAGATCTGGGTGTCGCTATATAACCTGGCTTCTCTGTTAGTTGCTTGCCGGTCAACAATGTTATCAGAAGCCTCTCTGTGCTTGTTCCTGCTCCCAGACATCTACTAGATAAGTTGGACTTTCGTCCTTGTTTGTTTTTGTTTTTTGGTTCCAGTTCACAGCTGCAGTTTCGTTACTGTGTCTGGAAAGCTCTTGTTGATCAGGAATTGCCACTCTGGTATTATGAGTTAATGCCAGAGTCCTAAAGTAATTTCTGGATGGTGTTTTGTTAGGGTTTTCTACTGACCATGAAAGTGTGCTTTCTGTCTTCTGCTATCTAGAAAGCGGACCTCAAATTTGCTAAAACTATTTTCCTGCTGCGTTTGTTATTTCATCTAAAATCACCGCCAATATATGTGGGGGGCCTCTGTCTCCTTTTTGGGCATTTCTCTAGAGGTGAGTCAGGTCTTATATTTCCCTCTGCTAGCATTATTTAGTTCTCCGGCCGGCGCTGGGCATATAGGGATAAAAAGTAGGACATGCTACCTGGCTACTTCTAGTTGTGCGGTAGGTTTAGTTCATGGTCAGTACAGTTACCATCTTCCAAGAGCTTGTTCCTATATAGGCTTATGCTAGTTCTCTGGCCATGGAGATCATGACAGCGGGGGGGAGCGGAGTACAGGACGGAGGGGAGAGGAGGGCAGCAGATGACAGGACGGAGGGGAGGAAAGACTGACGGCGGCACATCGCCGCCATCTGTCGGTGGCGGGGGCAGATCGCGGTCTTTATCCGTGGCCGATGATATTGCAGCATCGCCCGTGGCTGGATTGTAATATTTCACCAAGTTTCATTGGTGAAATATTACGATTGCTCTGATTGACTGTTTCACTTTCAACAGCCAATCAGAGCGATCGTAGCCACGGGGGGCAAAGCCACCTCCCCTGGGCTCAAGTACAAGCCCCCCTGTTCCTGCAGGTCATGTGAAATTTCTGTTAACTCTTTCACCCGACCTGCAGGAACGGGATCTTTCTGTGACATAGCATATGCGTCACAGGTCGGATTGGCACCGACTTTCATGCCGCATACGCTGTGTCACAGGTTGGGAAGGGGTTAAAGATAGTAACATAGATAGCAAGGCCGAAAAAAAGACATTTGTCTATCCAGTTCAGCCTATATTTCATCAGACTAAATCCCTTTTACGCTCCAGGAAGGCATCCAGGCCTCTCTTGAACCCCTTGACTGAGTTCGCCATCACCACCTCCTCAGGCAAGGAATTCCAAATTCTCACTGCCCTAACAGTAAAGAATCCTCTTTTATGTTGGTGCAAAAACCTTCTCTCCTCCAGAGAATGCCTCCTTGTGACTGTCACATTCCTTGGTATAAACAGATCCTTGGAGAGATAGTTGTATTGTCCCCTGATATTCTTATACATGGTTATTAGATCACCCCTCAGTCATCTTTTTTCTAGACAAAATAATCCTAATTTGGTTAATCTCTCTAGGTATTGTAGTTCCCCCATCCCCTTTATTAATTTTGTTGCCCTCCTTTGTACTCGCTCTAGTTCCATTATATCCTTCCTGAGCACTGGTGCCCAAAACTGTACACAGTACTCCATGTATGGTCTAACCAGAGCTTTGTACAGAGGCAGCATAATGCTCTCATCATGTGTATCTAGACCTCTTTTAATGCACCCCATGATCCTGTTTGCCTTGGCAGCTGCAGCCTAAATAAGATTTCAATAAGATAAGAATCAAAATAAGATTAATTTATTATTTATTAATGGTCAAAAGCTGTTTCATGCAAAAAATTCTAATACACAAGGGGTCTCTTTGTCCGCCTGGAGAAAGAAAGTTTTGTGTTCAATTTGTTTTTATTAATCAATATTGAAAATACAAAAAACATAACATTCGACCAAATATATTATGATCAAATAAGTCACAAAGGACTTAACAAAACTTGTAATGATAACAATATTCATGCGGAAATAAAAACAGGTTGCTCAACATTGCAGCTGCAAAAAAAACAAACCTACATTTTCATGTCAACAAATGAAAAATTATTCTGAAAATTCCAATATAGAGGTTAGAAAGAGAAAGAGGGTAAGAGAAAACATTTTTTAGGGATGGTGGAAGGATTAGAAGGGAGAAGAGGGATGAAAGGGGGGTAGCAGGGAGAAGGGGTGTGGAAAAAGGGAGTGAGGGAAAGATGAGGGAAATAAGGTGACAATCTTGAGGTAAGCACACAGCACCAACTCAGAACTTCATGTGAGAACGACCCATCTATTGGAATAGTTTATAACAATCCACTGAGTCCTGAAACAGGATCCAGTAGCTCCACAATCTCCTAAATCCACCACAGTGTTCAGAGCTTTCACTGTGAGTTCTTCCATCC
Source organism: Ranitomeya variabilis (assembly GCF_051348905.1). Classification (NCBI taxonomy): domain Eukaryota; kingdom Metazoa; phylum Chordata; class Amphibia; order Anura; family Dendrobatidae; genus Ranitomeya; species Ranitomeya variabilis. The sequence continues at coordinate 545,488,764 of NC_135234.1, forward strand.
TACAAATATTAACCATCTCGGCAAACCATTCCAACATTAGGGGAGTATGGGTTGTTTTCCAATGTCTTGGAATCACTGAATGCGCTCCAGTTAAATAAAACCGGGGACTATCTTTCTTTTGGGAACCAATTGAAGAGGGAGAAATAGAAAGAAGAGCAGTCTTAGGGCTGAACTCCAAACTTCTACCAGTAACCAAAAGAGTAATTTAAAAAAACCTTTTCCCAGAATGGCTTGATTCTACTGCAATCCCACCATATGTGTATCATATTACCTCTATCTTTTCCACATCACCAACATGTGTTAGGAACAGATGGAAAAATAGCATGTAATTTTGAGTGATAATGATACCATGAAAATATCAGCTCACTACGCAAAAAAACACCACTCACACAGCTCCTTCAACTGAAAAATTAAAATATGTGCTTGAGAATATTTTTAATTTATACAATGAAAAGTACAAATTGTACCACAAAAAACCTTGTATGGCTTTGTTGGCGTAAAAATAAAAGTTATTTCTCATGGAAGAAAGGTAGGAACAAAAGCGCATAATTCACCCAGTCCTTAAGGAAGTAAAGAAATGAACTCATTTATCAAAGATCTAATGCTCATCTCTATATCCGATCCATAGATTTGTGTTTAACCCCTTCACCCCCAAGGGTGGTTTGCACGTTAATGACCGGGCCAATTTTTACAATTCTGACCACTGTCCCTTTATGAGGTTATAACTCTGGAACGCTTCAACGGATCTTGGCGATTCTGACATTGTTTTCTCGTGACATATTGTACTTCATGTTAGTGGTAAAATTTCTTCGATATAACTTGCGTTTATTTGTGAAAAAAACGAATATTTGGCGAAAATTTTGAAAATTTCGCAATTTTCCAACTTTGAATTTTTATGCCCTTAAATCACAGACATATGTCACACAAAATACTTAATAAATAACATTTCCCACATGTCTACTTTACATCAGCACAATTTTGGAACCAAAATTTTTTTTTGTGACGGAGTTATAAGGGTTAAAAGTTGACCAGCAATTTCTCATTTTTACAACACCATTTTTTTTTAGGGACCACATCTCATTTGAAGTCATTTTGACGGGTCTATATGATAGAAAATACCCAAGTGTGACACCATTCTAAAAACTGCACCCCTCAAGGTACTCAAAACCACTTTCAAGAAGTTTATTAACCCTTCAGGTGTTTCACAGGAATTTTTGGAATGTTTAAATAAAAATGAACATTTAACTTTTTTTCACACAAAATTTATTTCAGCTCCAATTTGTTTTATTTTACCAAGGGTAACAGGAGAAAATAGACCCCAAAAGTTGTTGTACAATTTGTCCTGAGTACGCTGATACCCCATATGTGGGGGTAAACCACAGTTTGGGCGCATGGCAGAGCTTGGAAGCAAAGGAGCGCCATTTGACTTTTCAATGCAAAATTGACTGGAATTGAGATGGGACGCCATGTTGCATTTGGAGAGCCCCTGATGTGCCTAAACATTGAAACCCCCCACAAGTGACACCATTTTGGAAAGTAGACCCCCTAAGGAACTTATCTAGATGTGTGGTGAGCACTTTGACCCAACAAGTGCTTTACAGAAGTTTATAATGCAGAGCCGTAAAAATAAAAAATCATATTTTTTCACAAAAATGATCTTTTCACCCCCAATTTTTTAATTTTCCCAAGGGTGAGAGAAGAAATTGGACCCCAAAAATTGTTGTGCAATTTGTCCTGAGTACGCTGATACCCCATATGTGGGTGTAAACCATTGTTTGGGCGCAGGGCAGAGCTCGGAAGGGAAGGAGCGCCATTTGACCTTTCAATGCAAAATTGACTGGAATTGAGATGGGACGCCATGTTGCATTTAGAGAGCCCTTGATGTGCCTAAACATTGAAACCCCTAACAAGTGACACCATTTTGGAAAGTAGACCCCCTAAGGAACTTATCTAGATGTGTGGTGAGCACTTTGACCCACCAAGTGCTTCACAGAAGTTTATAATGCAGAGCCGTAAAAATAAAAAATCATATTTTTTCACAAAAATGATCTTTTCACCCCCAATTTTTTATTTTCCCAAGGGTAAGAGAAGAAATTGGACCCCAAAAATTGTTGTGCAATTTGTCCTGAGTACACTGATACCCCATATGTGGGTGTAAACCATTGTTTGGGCGCAGGGCAGAGCTCAGAAGGGAAGGAGCGCCATTTGACTTTTCAATGCAAAATTGACTGGAATTGAGATGGGACGCCATGTTGCGTTTGGAGAGCCCCTAATGTGCCTAAACATTGAAACCCCCCACGAGTGACACCATTTTGGAAAGTAGACCCCTTAAGGAACTTATCTAGATGTGTGTTGAGCACTTTGACCCAACAAGTGCTTCACAGAAGTTTATAATGCAGAGCCGTAAAAATAAAAAATCATATTTTTTCACAAAAATGATCTTTTAACCCCCATTTTTTTATTTCCCCAAGGGTAAGAGAAGAAATTAGACCACAAAAGTTGTTGTGCAATTTGTCCTGAGTACGACGATACCCCATATGTGGGTGTAAACCATTGTTTGGGCGCATAGCAGAGCTCAGAAGGGAAGAAGCGCTATTTTACTTTTCAATGCAAAATTGACTGGAATTAAGATGGGATGCCATGTTGCGTTTGGAGAGCCCCTGATGTGCCTAAACATTAAACCCCCCCACAAGTGACACCATTTTGGAAAGTAGACCCCCTAAGGAACTTATCTAGATGTGTTTTGAGAGCTTTGAACCCCCAAGTGTTTCACTACAGTTTATAACGCAGAGCCGTGAAAATAATTTTTTTTTTTTTTTCTCACAAAAATGATTTTTTAGCCCCCAGTTTTGTATTTTTACAAGGGTATCAGGATAAATTGGACCTCAAAAGTTGTTGTCCAATTTGTCTGGAGTACGCTGATACCCCATTTGTGGGGGGGACCACTGTTTGGGCGCATGACAGAGCTCGGAAGGGAAGGAGCGCCATTTGGAATGCAGACTTAAATGGATTGGTCTGCAGGCGTCACGTTGCATTTGCAGAGCCCCTGATGTACCCAAACAGTACAAACCCCCCACAAGTGACCCCATATTGGAAACTAGACCCCCCAAGGAACTTATCTAGATGTGTTGTGAGAACTTTGAACCCCCAAGTGTTTCACTACAGTTTATAACGCAGAGCCGTGAAAATAAAAATTATTTTTTTTTTTCACAAAAATGATTTTTTAGCCCCCAGTTTTGTATTTTCACAAGGGTATCAGGATAAATTGGACCCTAAACGTTGTTGTCCAATTTGTCCTGAGTACGCTGATACCCCCTATGTGGGGGGGAACCACTGTTTGGGCGCATGACAGAGCTCGGAAGGGAAGGAGCGCCATTTGGAATGCAGACTTAAATGGATTGGTCTGCAGGCGTCACGTTGCATTTGCAGAGCCCCTGATGTACCCAAATAGTACAAACCCCCCACAAGTGACCCCATATTGGAAACTAGACCTCCCAAGGAACTTATCTAGATGTGTTGTGAGAACTTTGAACCCCCAAGTGTTTCACTACAGTTTACAACGCAGAGCCGTGAAAATAAAACATATTTTTTTTCCCACAAAAATGATTTTTAGCCCCCCAAATTTTTATTTTCCCAAGGACAACAAGAGAACTTGGACCCCAGAAGTTGTTGTTCAATTTGTCCCTAGTACGCTGATACCCCATATGTTGGGGTAAACCCCTTTTTGGACGCACGGGAGAGCTCGGAAGGGAAGGAGCACTGTTTTACTTTTTCAACGTAGAATTGGCTGGAATTGAGATTGGACGCCATGTCGCGTTTGGAGAGCCCCTGATGTGCCTGAACAGTGGAATCTCCCCAATTCTACCTGAAACCCTACCCCTAACCTCACCCCTAACCGTTTACTGAACATTTTCTGACAGTCATAAGTGCCACGTATATAAGTGCCACGTATATAAGTGCCACGTATATAAGTGCCACGTATTTAAGAGCCACGTATTTAAGTGCCACGTATTTAAGTGCCACGTATTTAAGTGCCACGTATTTCAGTGCCACGATATTTCAGTGCCACGTATTTCAGTGCCACGTATTTCAGGCACTGAAAAATACGTGGCACGTAAATACTTCAGTGCCACGATATTTCAGTGCCACGATATTTCAGTGCCACGTATTTCAGTGCCACGTATTTCAGGCACTGAAAAATACGTGGCACGTAAATACGTGGCACGTAAATACGTGGCACGTAAATACGTGGCACGTAAATACGTGGCACTGAAATACGTGGCACTTAAATACGTGGCACTTAAATACGTGGCACTTAAATACGTGGCCACTGAAATATCGTGGCACTTATATACGTATATAAACGTATATTTCAGTGCCACGTATTTCAGTGCCACGTATTTCAGGTTAGGGGTAGGGTTAGGGGTAGGGTTAGGGTTTTTTGTTTTTTTCTTGTTTTCTTGTGTTTTTCTATAAAAACGCATGCGTTTTACCGCGTTTACATGCATTTTTTCACACATGTGGTTTTTTTAAAAAACGCATGTAGATAAAAACGCAAGTGTGAAACCAGACTAAAAGACGCTTTTTATAGCAAAAAAGTTTTTGCGTCTCCACATTTTGAGACCTATAATTTTTCCACATTTTGGTCCACAGAGTCATGTGAGGTTTTTTTTTTTTTGCGGGACGAGTTGACGTTTTTATTGGTAACATTTTCGGACACGTGACCATTTTTTATCACTTTTTATTCCGATTTTTGTGAGGCAGAATAACCAAAAACCAGCTATTCATGAATTTCTTTTGGGAGAGGCGTTTATACCGTTCTGCGCTTGGTAAAATTGATAAAGCAGTTTTATTCGTCGGGTCAGTACGATTACAGCGATATCTCATTTATATCATTTTTTTATGTTTTGACGCTTTTATACGATAAAAACTATTTTATAGAAAAAATAATTATTTTGGCATCGCTTTATTCTGAGGACTATAACTTTTTTATTTTTTTGCTGATGATGCTGTATGGCGGCTCGTTTTTTGCGGGACAAGATGACGTTTTCAGCGGTAACATGGTTATTTATATCCGTCTTTTTGATCGCGTGTTATTCCACTTTTTGTTCGGCGGTATGGTAATAAAGCGTTGTTTTTTGCCTCGTTTTTTTTTTTTTTTCTTACGGTGTTTACTGAAGGGGTTAACTAGTGGGCCAGTTTTATAGGTTGGGTCGTTACGGACGCGGCGATACTAAATATGTGTACTTTTATTGTTTTTGTTTGTTTTTTTAGATAAAGAAATGTATTTATGGGAATAATATTTTTTTTTTTATTATTATTTATTTAGGAATTTTTATTTATTTTTTTTTTACACATGTGGAAATTTTTTTTTTTACTTTGTCCCAGGGGGGACATCACAGATCGCAGATCTGATAGTGTGCACAGCACTCTATCAGATCCGCGATCATACTTTCATCGGAGCAGGCTGCAGCTTTCATCTGCAGCCTGCTCCGACCCGGAAGTGCTCCCTGCAGGACCCGGATACAGCCCCTCGGCCATTTTGGATCCGGGGCCTGCAGGGAGAAGACGTTCGGTACGAGGTGAGTACATCACCTTGTACCGATCGTCTCAGGGAAGCACGCAGGGAGCCCCCTCCCTGCGCGATGCTTCCCTGTACCGCCGGTACACCGCGATCATGTTTGATCGCGGTGTGCCGGGGGTTAATGTGCCGGGGGCGGTCCGTGACCGCTCCTGGCACATAGTGCCGGATGTCAGCTGCGATATGCAGCCGACACCCGGCCGCGATCGGCCGCGCTCCCCCCGTGAGCGCGGCCGATCGCGTATGACGTACTATCCCGTCGGCGGTCATGGGGGCCCACCCCACCTCGACGGGATAGTACGTCAAATGTCGGGAAGGGGTTAATGAGTAATTAGCAGACAAAGCCCTCTAATAATGTGTATTGTTCTTCAGCAGGTGCTATTGTCCCAAAGGAGAGTTTGCTTGAACACTATTGACAACCCACAAAAACGAAGCACAAAAATGATCCACACTGCTGCAGCACCTATGTCCGTACACCTGTTTCAAGTATCCATACCACTGTTAGGCATCCCAGCCTTGGCTCCCGGGTGCCAATCCAACGAAAAAACAAAACAAATGTCCATGCATAAAGAAGGAAATAAGGGTGGCACTCACCATCCCATAAAATCCACTTTATTACAGCAATTTACTACATCCAAAGCAGGAGAGTCTCATGTGGAGCGAGAATGATGATCGTTTCGCTCAAACGCGCTTCTACGGGTCCTGTAGAAGCGCGTTTGTGCGAAACGATTGTTGTCATTCACTCTTCTGTTCTGGATGTTTTAAATTGCCGTAAGAAAGTGGATTTTATGGGACGGCGAGTGCCACTCTTATTTCCTGCTTTGTACATGGACTATTGACAGCCACCTAGTGGGCTGATCTTTGACAACTTTTTAGACATACAGCTCTGGCAAAAATTAAGAGACCACTGCACAGTTTTATAAAAATCAGCTTCTCTACATGTCTGACAGCCATTCCATTCCAGTGTCAGTTGAATTCCAACCAGAGTACACCTCATTCTACTTAATGTGCTTCTTATTAGGTGATCGCCTGAACCAAATCTTATTTAATGAAGGAAAGTATAAAAAACAGTGCTGTGGTGTTCACAATCCTCTTGCAATAGGACTAGCTGGATGGCAAAACAAGTGCTAGTAATATCCCAAAAGTAATAGGAATGAAAAAATAACTTTTAACCATGCCAAAGGAGTTGAAAAGTCTTGAGTGAGGAAAAGAAGGGCTCAATTCTGGCTTTACTAGCAGAGGGACACAGTGAGCGTCATGTTGCCTTCATCCTTAAAATTTCTAAGATGGCAGTCCATTACAACAAGGTCAAGCAGCAGACATTGGGGACAACAAAGCTACAGATTGGCAGAGGGCGAAAATGACTCTCCACTGACTGGGATGACCGTTACCTTATTCGAATGTCACTTAGCAACCGCAGGATGACATCAAGCGACATACAAAAGGAATGGCAAATGGCAGCTGGAGTGAAGTGCATGGCAAGAACAGTTCGTAACAGGCTTCTAGAGGCAGGACTCAAGTCATGTAAAGGTAGAAAAAAGCCTTTCATCAATGAGAAGCAAAGGAGAGCCAGGCTGAAGTTTGCCAAAGACCATAAGGATTGGACCATAGAGGACTGGAGTAAGGTAATCTCTGATGAGTCTAGTTTTCAGCTTTGCCTAACAACTGGCCATCTAATGGTTAGATGGAGACCTGGAGAGGCGTACAAGCCACAGTGCCTTGCACCCACTGTGAAATTTGGTGGAGGATCGGTGATGATCTGGGGATGCTTCAGCAAGGCTGGAATTGGGCAGGTTAGTCTTTGCGAAGGACGTATGAATCAAGCCACATTCAAGGTTATCCTGGAAAAACAGTTGATTCCTTCTGCTCAGGCAATGTTCTCCAACTCTGAAGATTGGTTTTTCCAGCAGGACATTGCGCCATGCCACACAGCTAGGTCAATCAAGGTGTGGATGAAGCACTACCACATCAAATCCCTGTCATGCCCAGCCCAAACTCCAGACCTGAACCCCATTGAAAACCTCTGGAATGTAATCAAGAGGAAGATGGATAATCACAAGCCATCGAACAAAGAACTGCTTACATTTTTGTACCAGGAGTGGCATAAGGTCACCCAATAGCAGTGTGAAAGACTAGTGGAAAGCATGCCAAGACGCATGAAACCTGTGATTAAAAATCATGGTTATTCCACAAAATATTCATTTCTGAACCCATCCTGAGTTAAAACATTAGTGTTGTTTCTAAATGATTACAAACTTGTTTTTTTTTGTGTGCATTATTTGAGGTCTGCAAGCAATGCATTTTTTTGTTATTTTTACCATTTCTCATTTTCAGAAAATAAATACAAAATTTCTTGCTTGGAACTTCAGAGACATGTTGTCAGTAGTTTATAGAATAAAAGAACAATTTACATTTTACTCAAAAATATACATATAAAGAGAAAAATCAGACAAACTGTAAATTACTTGGTGAAAACCACTTGATTCATAATGTGATTCTTAATTTGTCTAAGATTCTCCTAAACAGTATATGGTTAATGGCAGCCAAAAAAGAGGGTGTCATTATGTAGGTGAAAAAGTGCTTGTTAAAGGACAATACTATGCATATCTTACATATGCTAGCTATTGGGCCATGATAAGGTCACTGTAAAATAATTCTACTACCACTATGGTGGAGCACTGGGTTCAGTATTTTATTTGCATCACCTTAAAGCATCTGTGTCTGGTTAGCACAGTTTGGATTTATCTGCCAGCTGCAAGGAGCAGCAGCAGCTCTTGGATGATGTTATTTATTAGCCATGAGGTAAGAGGAGATTGATATAATAAATTATAGCCCGCGATCAGGAATTATTTCTGGTTCTCCATAGACATAATACAACCTTTTTAATACTGTATCTGGATTCTATCTGTCACATTGTATTACTGATATATACAACATAAACCCTTCAGCAGCCAACATCTGCCTCTTGTCTGTGCAATCCTGTGACATAGGGTAATTGCGGTTCCTTACAGTATGTTTGGGTCGTATGGTATTGCTCTCTGCTGGCTAAAACCTGTACTAGGCCAGTCTGCTTGTAGCTTTGTGCACTTAATAAAGGTGTGTTCACTCTTCATATATGGTGGAAAAACTCTTACCGTTTAAGTCAACTGCATCCATAGGCCCTCATTCACGTCACAGAGGCCAAAAAAGTGTTCTTTTGACCTCCGTAATGGCCGTATACATTGGTATGCTTATCTTTCCCAATATGACAGAAAGAAATATTGCAGCATCCCTCACCGATAAAACTGCTTCATCACTTGGTCATAAGTTGTAACACATCAGCAACAGCTTTTCCGCATATCTCCACACTTCCACTAGGATTTTTTTTTATTGCTGTATACAAGAATTGTGTGCTCAACTAAACTATTCTAGAAAAAGGCGCTTAAAAAAAAAAGCATACACCGCACAATATACTTTTTTATTAACACCAAAGTCAATGGGCAATGGAGGTATACATCAGAAAATACTGTAAAAGTTTACCTATATATTACACACAATGTGTTATGCAACCTAGCAGATTTTTTTGAAGAAAGAGGCCACATCCCCGGACAGCCACAATAGGGGAAACTCATCCCTCCATGACACTCTTTTGCCATAAAAAAATACAAAATTTTGCAAAATGATTGTTTGCCCCCCAAATTTTGTGATGCTTTGCCCTTTGTGCCAACCCTGTCATTCTTCTATAAAGTGTCCAGGGTTTAACAACAGGGTTTTCTCACTCCTCATGCTTGGAACCATTAAAATAAAAACGCTTTTATTCTAATCTCTGATGCTGGCGCTGTTCAAGTGGTGTCTGCACTCACGTTACTGGGGCTTTCGTGAGATTGTTACGTCATACGAGCACTGACACGGAATCAGCGCCAGCTTCACTGTCCCCACCTTTGGACGTATTGAACATCAATAGGAAGTCAGGGCTGCAACTGCTCTCTGACTTACTTGGGATGTTTGTTTTGTCCGAAGGCGGGGACATCGAAGCCGGCACTGATTGGGCACAGGGCTCACATGACATAACCTCATGTGAGCCCCGAGAACTTGAGTGCAGACACTACTGGAACGGTGCTGACACCAAAAGGAAATATACAGGTGCTTCTCACAAAATTAGAATATCATCAAAAAGTTAATTTATTTCAGTTCTTCAACACAAAAAGTAAAACTCACATATTATACAGAGTCATTACAGAGTGATCTATTGCAAGTGTTTATTTCTGTTAATGTTGATGATTATGGCTTAGAGCCAATTAAAACCCAAAAGTCATTATCTCAGTAAATTAGAATAATTAACAAAAAACACCTGCTAAGGTTTCCTAAGCGTTTAAAAAGGTCCCTTATAGTGATGAGCGAGTATACTCGTTGCTCGAGTTTTCCCGAGCACGCTCGGGTGGTCTCCGAGTATTTGTGACTGCTCGGAGATTTAGTTTTACTTGCCGCAGCTGCATGATTTACGGCTACTAGACAGCTTGATTACATGTGGGGATTCCCTAGCAACCAGGTAACCCCCACATGTACTCAGTCTGGCTAGTAGCTGTAAATCATGCAGCTGTGTCAACAAAAACTAATTCTCCACCCAAGCGTGTTCGAGAAAACCTGAGCAACGAGTACACTCGCTCATCACTAGTTCCTTAGTCTGTTTCAGTAGGCTCCACAATTATTGGAAAGACTGCTGACTTGACAGATGTCCAGAAGGCAGTCATTGACACACACCAGAAGGAGGGTAAGCCACAAAAGGTCTTTGCTAAATAAGCTGTCTGTCCATATAGTGCTGTATCCAAGTATATTAATGGAAGGTTGAGTGGTAGGAAAAAGTGTGGTAGAAAAAGGTACACAAGCAACCGGGATAACCGCAGCTTTGAAAGGATTGTTAAGAAAAGGCCATTTAAAAATTTGGTGGAGAATCACAAGGAGTGGACTGCTGCTGGAGTTATTGCATCAAGAGCCACTACATACACAAACGTATCCAGGACATAGGCTACAAGTGTCGAATTCCTTGTTTCAAGCCACTCATGACCAATAGACAACGCCAGAAGCATCTTACCTGGGCCAAGGAGAAAAAAAGAACTGGACTGTTGCTCAGTGGTCCAAGATGTTTTCAGGTGAAAGTAAATTTTGCATTTCATTATTTCATTTGGAAATCAAGGTCCCAGAGTCTGGAGGAAGAGTGGAAAGGCACACAATCCAAGCTGCTTGAGGTCTAGTGTAAAGTTTCCACAATCAGTGATGGTTTGGGGAGTCATGTCATCTGCTGGTGTAGGTCCACTGTGTTTTATCAAGACCACAGTCAGCGCAGCCGCCTACCGGGAAATTTTAGAGCACTTTATGCTTCCAGCAGGACTTGGTACCTGTTCACACTGCCAAATGTACCAATACCTTGTTTAAAAACAGTATCACTGTGATTGATTGAACCTGTCAAAAACTGAACTCTTCGTGTTCTCTCCCTCTACTAACCTACCTTTGCCTGACATTGCCATCTCCGTGTGCGGTTCCACCATTACTCCAAAGCAACATGCCCGCTGTCTTGGGGTCATCCTTGATTCCGAGCTTACATTCACCCCCCACATCCGATCACTGGCTCGCTCTTCTTATCTGCATCTCAAAAACATTTCTAGAATTCGTCCTTTTCTTACTTTCGACTCTGCAAAAACTCTTACTGTTTCACTTATTCATTCTCGTCTGGACTATTGTAACTCTCTACTAATCGGCCTCCCTCTTACCAAACTCTCCCCGCTCCAATCTGTCCTGAATGCTGCTGCCAGGATCATATTCCTCACCAACCGTTACACCGATGCCTCTACCCTGTGCCAGTCATTACACTGGTTACCCATCCACTCAAGAATCCAGTACAAAACTATTACCCTCATCCACAAAGCACTCCATGGCTCAGCACCACCCTACATCTCCTCTCTGGTCTCAGTCTACCACCCTACCCATGCCCTCCGCTCCGCTTATGACCTCAGGTTAGCATCCTCAATAATCAGAACCTCCCACTTCCGTCTCCAAGACTTTACACGTGCTGCGCCGATTCTTTGGAATGCACTACTTCCTTGCATCATGTTCTCATACACTTTATGCAGTTAATAGCACTCTGTGTCTGTACTGCTACATACTTAGGCAGTTAACTGGTTCATGCAGCTTTACATGAACACCCGAGCCTTACACTATGGCTGGTCCAAATAACTAAAGCAATTGTTACCATCCACCTCTCGTGTCTCCCCTTTTTCTCATAGTTTGTAAGCTTGCGAGCAGGGCCCTCATTCCTCCTGGTATCTGTCTTGAACTGTGATTTCTGTTATGCTGTAATGTCTATTGTCTGTACAAGTCCCCTCTATAAGTTGTAAAGCGCTGTGAAATATGTTGGCGCTATATAAATAAAAATTATTATTATTATTATTATTATTGATTGGTCAGCAAACTCTCCAGACCTTAATCTATGAAGTAATGTCAAGAGGAAGATGAGAGGCAAGAGACACAATAATGCAGACGAGCTGAAGGCTTCTATCAAAGCAACCTGTTTTTCCATAACACCTCAGCAGTGCCACAGGCGATCACCTCCATGCCACGCTGCATTGATGCAGTAATTGATGCAAAAGGAGCCCCAACCAAGTATTGAGTGCATTTATTGAGTATACATTTCAGTAGGTCAACATTTCGGATTTTAAAATAATTTTCCAAGCTGGTGTTATAAAGTATTCTAATTTACTGAGATAATGACTTATGGGTTTTAACCATCAACATTAACAGAAATAAACAATTGAAATAGATCACTCTGGTTGTAATGACTCTATATAATTTCTGAGTTTCACTTTTTGTATTGAAGAACTGAAATAAATTAACTTTTTGATGATATTCTAATTTTGTGAGAAGCACCTGTAAGTGTTCTTATTCAAATATCCAAATACGAGGAATGAGAAGGGGTTATCCAAGTAGTGGACAACCCCTTTATTAAATTTGACAGATCGTATTCTATATAATTTGTAGTATAAGACTCTCCAATCTTGATTATTCTGGTCTGTGTGCTCTGTGGGTCAGAAAAGAGTTGTCTTTGGCTAGTTCTATGAGAAGGAATGGGGCTTAAGCTGCCAGTAAAGCACCTAGCCACCAAATGATTGTTGGAGCTTCTATCTAACCCAAAGTTATTCTCTGTAGTCTTGTAGGAAACCAATACTGTATTTCTCTCTATCCCTTCCTTTTTAATTGACAATATCATGTTAGTTCACAATACAGTCAATTGGAAAGGCATTCTATAGTTAAATCTGAGATTAATTTTGTCTTCAGCCATTATTAAAAATAACATGCATATTTTTAAACCTAACATGCATAATAATGTAACCACATTTAATGACATCTGCCATTTTACTGCCCATTCCCTAAATTTATTCATGTCCATCTGTAGGACATTTTGTGCAGAGTACGGAATATTACATTTTTATGTCATTGCAAACACAGAGACAGTACACTCCCTGACAGAAGTTATGCCGCTTATCCATGTTATGTAAATAAAAGCTTATAATCTGATGTTAAATTCATCCATTGGTTGTATAAATTATTCTTTTGAAAGCTGAAACCCTCCAAAATGTGGTTTAGGTTAAGAAAATAAATTTGCATCAATGCAGAAATATTGATCAGTTAATGGACACAGAATGGTCAGATTTTCGCAAGACAAAAGTTTTGTCGCCCACAGAAAGTAATGTGATATTCAAACAAATAATTAACTTAAAATACACATATATGTTGCATAACATTGGTGAATGAAGTTGTGGTGCTATTAGAGTCATATTTAATATTTTGTGTGACTTCCATGAGCTTGAAGGACTGCATCCATGCGGTTCAACAATGATTCATACAATTTATTAATGAAGTCTTCAAGAATAGCAAAGAATGCAGTCTTACATGCCTCCCAGAGTGTAACAACTCTGCTGGCATCACGGCATGGCCTCGCATCTCTTACACTATCTTACTTACTGCTCCAGGTCATGATGTGGTTTCTGTTTCATGCCAGCTCCATGTTCTGTGTCTCTGCTCTCTGCATACTTTATGGCTGTGTGTATAGGGGGGCGGCGCCTGAACTCTCTGGTTCTTATAGGAATCAGGTGCATCTGTCTAATCTGTTCCTGACCAATTACCAAGAGGCCTCCAGTATATAGTGCAGCTCCACCCAGTGGTCTGGGCCTGTGCAATGTGTTAGCTTACCGTAGTTTGTGTTTAGCTGCTGAGTTTGCCAGGCCTTGCTCTGAGTTACTCCCTCTCTGGAGGCTTTTTTCTGTGCTCTTGCCTTGATCTTGTTGTCTGCCCTCCAGGAGGCAGAATATCCTGGTCCCTGTGTCTTTGTCCTTGTTTCTTGTCTTGTTCCATTTCCTTGTCTGAACTTAGTCTTATCTCGGTCTCCTTGTCTGTGGCTTCCTTCCCTGCTGTGTCTTTCCTCGTGTTCTCAGTCTGCTTACACTCCGCACTCTTGCGGCTCTGCCTGCTCTGTACCCTTGCGGCTTTACCTCTGCTGCGCACTTCTGCGGTTCTGCTCCTTTCTACTCTGCTTATCTTCTGCTGCAGTTATCCCTTGCTGCAGCTCTTCTCCACATTTCTTGTGGCTCCGTTCTGCTTTGCTGCAGAAACCTCTCGCTGCAGCTACTCTCCGTATTCCTTGCGGTTCTGCTCTGCTTAGCTTTTGTTGCTACACTATCTCTTGCTGCTCTACCATTCCTATTCACAGCCTTGCGGTTCTCTTCCTGTGTGAACAGGTCCCAACCTGTTCCTTCATTCTCCTTTCCTTCTGGCTTGTTTACGTACCTACATCTCCTGTGTGAACAGGTCCCAACCTGTTCCTTCATACCTCATTCCTTTCTGCTTGTTTCCTTTCCTGCACCTCCTGTGTGAACAGGTCCCTACCTGTTCCTTCATATTTCATATCCATTCCTGCACCTCCTGTGTGAACAGGTCCCTACCTGTTCCTCCACACTACATATCCATACCTGCACCTCCAGTGTGAAGAGGTCCCTACCTGTTCCTTCTTAAACCACATCAACCAGTCCTGTGTTCTCTGCCGTGCCTTCCAATTCAATGTTCCTGCCAGTCCTGCCATTCCTGCCGTGCCTTCCAGTCCTGTGTTCCTGTCGTCCCTGCCAGTCCTGTGTTCCTGCCAGCCCTGTGTTCTCTGCCTTGTCTCTGCCAGACCTGTGTTCTCTGCTGTGTCTCTGCCAGCCCTGTGTCTCAGCCGTGCCAGCCTACTCATCTGAGTTTCAGCCGTGCTCTTCTGCCAGTCCTGCCTGATGCCCGCACCAATCCTGGTGTTCCTGTCTCCCAAGTGGGATCAGCAGCCACAGCCAGACACCACCCTGGAGTAGCACCTGGCAGCTGCCTGCTGCACAAGCCTGACCTCACCATCAGAGGCTCCAGAGAAAACCCAGGCAGCTGTCATAGTCACACCCCTTCCAGGGTAGTCTGGTTTGTGGCACAGTGGGGCCACAAACCCCCCGAGCTCACGCCCACCAGTCAGGGCATGAGCATGACAGTTTGCACAGGCCATGGCCTCCGCTGTATCCCATGTCCTACCGCTCACAGAGCATGATGAACTTTCTCCCTATTTGTATGAGCAACCTGAAAAATTCGTTCCACCAAGGGTGGTTCAGATTGATGAGACTTCTGAGCCAATAATAGTCTCAAATGCTCTCTTCAAGCAACTTCTGGCCTATGAGGAAAAGCACAACCCAGCAGACCCGCCTAGGTTCTATGGGAATCCAGAAGAATGCCAAAGCTTCCTGGAACAGTGCTTGCGCTACATCCTGCAGAATGCAGCTTGTTTTCCCTCTGACCGGATTAAGGTGTGCTACATCATGTCCTACCAAGCAGGAGATGCTTTATTATGGATTTGTCCCCTCTGGGAAGCAGGGGATCCTATCGTCATGAGTCTTGGGGCCTTCCTGGTGGCCTTCCATAAAGTCTTTGACAAGCCTCGTCCTGCTGCTCCTGTGAAGACTTCCCCATCTAGATCCGAGAGGCGCTCCAGACGGGCGAAACCCGTGAAGAAACCTCCACGTCAAGCCATGACCGTCTGTGACCCTCCAGTTCCTCTACCCGTTAAAGCAGCTACTCAAATAGAACCCAAAAAGACTGTCAAGAGTGGACTGGCAAAGCACCAGTCTAAGACCAGTCGTAAGAAGGGCTTACTATGTCGCTGCTGTTGTGAGGAACACCTGGATAGCCTCTGTCCAGGGGATATAAAGCTCCAAAACCTCGGGCCAGCAGGAGAGACTGCCCTTGGTGAGAATAACTCCCTTCCGCTAAAGTCTGTGTCTGTTCCGGTGCCTTGTGGGAGCTTCGGTCCTGCAGATGTGTTCAAGCTGCAAACCAGACGGAGTCTAAGTGTGGTTCCTGTTCCACTGCTCCAGAATCCTGTGAAGGTCTTTGGTGATTGCTGAGTCCTACTTATGAACAGTCCAGTGTCAAAGGGACAACTACAGCTCCAAATCGGAGCATTATATGTAGAGAAATTTGTTTTTCACTTGCTGACCACTTTGCCCATCGGTCGTTCTGAGCCGGGTACTCTACTGTCCAGTCTGGTCCGAAGACCCAGCATGGTGCTGCATTTTGAACTACCCAGTCTCCAGAGGTCTCTAGTTCCTATAATGCAAGGTCAGTCTAAAGTGTTAACATCCTCTCCATCTGATTTGCTGGCTATTGAGTCACGGTGTGCTGACCTCACTGAAGTAAAGGAAGCAGTGGTGTTCTCTCCGCACACTTCCAGTGACAATACCAGTGACCAGTTCCCAGGAACAACCCTGTCGCTTAAAAGTTTTTCTCTGAACTATGGGCAGAAGATGCTTCCTGTAAAGATGCCTTCAGACTCCATGTGGCAGGTGGAAGAAGAAGTTGAAGGAGAAGCTCTTGTATCTCTGTTCTTCACCAATCCAGAGAAAGAGATGGTCCAGTTTTGTCAGAGTAACAGGCTGATGGGGCTTCCTGAATGTATGCCTTTTGCTTCCAAGTGGCTACTTGATATTAAGACAGAGACTTACTCATCCTCTAATCCAGAAGAGGAGGTCCAGTTTTTTCAGGGTTCCAGGCTGAAAATGTTTCCTGTATGTATGCCTCCAGCTTTCATCTGGCTATTGGGTGAAGATTCCAAGACAGAAGTGTTCTCATCTCTGCTTTCCACCAGTCTAAAGGAGGTTCAATTTTCTTGTGATGATGGGCTTAAGTTGGATCCAGTGAACGCGTCTTCAGTTTCCAAAGAATCAGATTATGTTGTGGTCAAATCGCAAGCTTCCAAGTCCCTGCTTTCAGTTAACCAGGTGAAAGAAGTCCTGTCCCTTGTGTCTTCTGTGTGGGAAGCTGATCTTACTGGACTCAAAGAGACTGGGCAACCTGAGATCTCTAATGTCTCATCTACCTCTTTCTACCAGAGGAATGTTGTGATGGTTCTGACTATGTGTGCTCCTATCCTTCTTCTACAAGTTATTCTTGCGGGCTTGAAGAAGAGGGGTCGTAAAGGGAGGGTACTGTTATGGTTCTGGTGGTAAGAACACATGAACTGACCTGATAGGTAAACCAAAACATAGGACAAGCTCTGGGGATGTGGGGAACTTTACTGACCGCAATCCTGATCCTATCAACACACACTATAGGCAGCCGTGGAGCGTTCCTAACTCGGCCTAGACGCCTCTGCACAGCCTGAGAAACTAGCTACCCCTAGAGAGAAACAAAGCCTCACTTGCCTCAGAGAAATTTTCCCCAAAGTGAGAGCAGCCCCCACAAATAATGATGGTGAGTTAAGAGGAAAACACAAACATAGAAATGAAAATAGGTTTTAGCAAATGAGGCCCACTAATAACTAAATAGTCAGAGGATAGCAAGGAATCTGTGCGGTCTGTATAAAATACAACAAAAATTATCCACGCAGAGAATACAAAAAGACCCCCACACCAACTCACGATGTGAGGGGCGCAACTCCGCACCCCAGAGCTTTCAGCTAGCAATCAAATAGCATATAAGCAAGCTGGACTGAACTCATCATATACTGAGAAACATTTTCAAATAGCAATGAGCAAAAATAGACTAGCATGAACTTAGCTACTCCACGAGGAGACAGGTCACAAGGGAAGTCCCAGAGAGATCTGAACCAGTACTGAATACAACGACAGCAGGCAACAAGTAAAGGACCAGGTGGAGTTAAATAGGCAGCAAGCCTAGCAGGAAACGAGGAAGCTGGAGTCCAGCTACAGACCAGCCGTAACACTCAAAGCCACCAGTGGGAGCCCAAGAACAGAACTCACAAAGTACCACTCATGACCACAGGAGGGAGCCCGAGAACGGAATTCACAACAGTACCCCCCCCTTGAGGAGGGGTCACCGAACCCTCACCAGAGCCCCCAGGCCGATCAGGACGAGCCAAATGAAAGGCACGAACCAAATCGGGAGCATGAACATCAGAGGCAACAACCCAGGAATTATCCTCCTGACCATAGCCCTTCAATTTAACCAAGTACTGAAGCTTCCGTCTCGAAATATGAGAATCCAAGATCTTCTCCACCACATATTCCAATTCTCCCTCGACCAACACCGGAGCAGGAGGATCAACAGAAGGAACCACAGGCACCACATACCTCCGCAACAATGACCTATGGAACACATTATGAATGGCAAAAGATGCTGGAAGGTCCAAACGAAATGACACAGGATTGAGGATTTCAGAAATCTTATAAGGACCGATGAAACGAGGCTTAAACTTAGGAGAGGAAACCTTCATAGGAACGTAACGAGATGACAACCATACCAAATCCCCCACACGAAGTCGGGGACCCACACAGCGACGGCGATTAGCAAAGCGCTGAGCCTTCTCCTGTGACAACGTCAAATTGTCCACTACGTGGTTCCAAATCTGCTGCAACCTATCCACCACAGAATCCACCCCAGGACAGTCAGAAGGCTCAACCTGACCTGAGGAAAAACAAGGATGAAAACCAGAATTACAAAAAAAAGGCGAAACCAAAGTAGCAGAACTAGCCCGATTATTGAGGGCGAACTCAGCTAATGGCAAAAAAGTCACCCAATCATCCTGATCAGCAGAAACAAAACATCTCAGATAAGCTTCCAAGGTCTGATTAGTTCGTTCAGTTTGGCCATTTGTCTGAGGATGGAAGGCCGAAGAGAAAGACAAATCAATGCCCATCTTAGCACAAAAGGACCGCCAAAATCTGGACACAAACTGGGATCCTCTGTCAGACACAATTTTCTCCGGAATACCATGCAAACGAACCACATTCTGAAAAAACAGCGGAACCAAATCAGAGGAGGAGGGCAACTTAGGCAAGGGCACCAAATGGACCATTTTAGAAAAACGATCACAAACCACCCAGATGACAGACATCCTCTGAGAGACTGGAAGATCCGAAATAAAATCCATGGAAATATGCGTCCAAGGCCTCTTCGGGACAGGCAAAGGCAAAAGCAATCCACTGGCATGAGAACAGCAAGGCTTGGCCCGAGCACAAATCCCACAGGACTGCACAAAGGAACGCACATCGCGCGACAAGGAAGGCCACCAAAAGGACCTGGCCACCAGATCCCTGGTACCAAAAATCCCAGGATGACCCGCCAACACCGAAGAATGAACCTCGGAAATAACTCTACTGGTCCATCTATCCGGGACAAACAGTCTCTCCGGTGGACAACGGTCAGGTCTATCGGCCTGAAATTCCTGCAGCACCCGCCGCAAATCAGGGGAGATGGCAGACAAAATCACCCCTTCTCTGAGGATACCAGCCGGCTCAGAAACTCCCGGAGAGTCAGGCACAAAACTCCTAGAAAGGGCATCAGCCTTCACATTCTTTGAGCCCGGAAGGTACGAAACCACGAAATCAAAACGGGAGAAAAACAGTGACCAACGAGCTTGTCTAGGATTTAACCGCTTGGCAGACTCGAGATAAATCAAATTCTTGTGATCCATCAAGACCACCACGCGATGCTTGGCTCCCTCATGCCAATGTCGCCACTCCTCGAATGCCCACTTCATAGCCAACAACTCCCGATTACCAACATCATAATTCCGCTCGGCAGGTGAAAACTTTCTAGAAAAGAAAGCACATGGTCTCATCACCGAGCCATCAGAGCTTCTCTGTGACAAGACAGCCCCTGCTCCAATCTCAGAAGCATCAACCTCGACCTGAAAGGGAAGAGAGACATCCGGCTGACGCAAGACAGGAGCCGAAGAAAACCGACGTTTCAGCTCCTGAAAGGCCTCAACAGCCGCAGAAGACCAATTCGTCACATCAGCACCCTTTCTAGTCAAATCCGTCAAAGGTTTAACCACACTAGAAAAATTAGTGATGAAGCGACGGTAAAAATTAGCAAAGCCCAAGAACTTCTGAAGACTCTTCACCGATGTAGGTTGAGTCCAGTCATAGATGGCCTGGACTTTAACTGGATCCATCTCGATAGTAGAAGGGGAAAAAATGAAGCCCAAAAAGGAAACCTTCTGGACTCCAAAGGGACATTTAGAGCCCTTCACAAACAAGGCATTGGCACGCAGGACATGAAACACCATCCTGACCTGCTTCACATGAGACTCCCAATCATCAGAAAAGACCAAAATATCATCCAGGTACACAATCATAAATCTATCCAGATACTCTTGGAAGATGTCGTGCATGAAGGACTGAAACACGGAAGGGGCATTAGAAAGCCCAAAAGGCATCACCAAGTACTCAAAATGACCTTCGGGCATATTAAATGCTGTTTTCCATTCATCGCCCTGCTTTATACGCACAAGATTATAAGCTCCTCGAAGATCTATCTTGGTGAATGAACTAGCCCCCCTAATCTGAGCAAACAGATCGGACAGCAGAGGCAAAGGGTACTGAAATTTGACCGTGATTTTATTTAGAAGGCGATAATCTATACAGGGTCTCAGAGAACCATCCTTCTTGGCCACAAAAAAGAACCCTGCACCCAAAGGTGACAAGGACGGACGAATATGCCCTTTCTCCAAAGACTACTTTATATAAGTCCGCATAGCGGTATGTTCTGGTACAGATAAATTAAAAAGTCGACCCTTAGGGAACTTACTACCAGGAATCAAATTTATAGCACAATCACAATCCCTATGAGGAGGTAGGGCACTGGATTTGGGCTCATCAAATACATCCTGGTAATCCGACAAAAATTCAGGGACTTCAGAAGGAGTAGAAGAAGCAATTGACACCAAAGGAACATCGCCATGTACCCCTTGACAATCCCAACTTGACACAGACATTGCTTTCCAATCCAGGACTGGATTATGAACCTGCAGCCATGGCAGACCCAACACGACAACATCATGCAAATTATGTAACACCAGAAAGCGAATAACCTCCTGATGTGCAGGAGTCATGCACATAGTCACTTGAGTCCAGTACTGAGGCTTATTCTTGGCCAATGGCGTAGCATCAATTCCCTTTAGTGGAATAGGGAATTGCAATGGCTCCAAGATAAAACCACAGCGCCTGGCAAATGACAAATTCATCAAATTCAGGGCAGCGCCTGAATCCACAAAAGCCATAACAGAGTAGGATGACAGAGAGCAAATCAAAGTAACAGACAAAATGAATTTAGGCTGTACAGTACCAATGGTGACAGATTTAGCGAACCTTTTTGTGCGCTTAGAACAGTCAAAAATAACATGAGTGGAGTCACCACAGTAAAAGCACAACCCATTCTGATGTCTGTGATTTTGCCGTTCAATTCTGGTCAGAATCCTGTCACATTGCATAGACTCGGGCTTCTGTTCAGAAAACACCGCCAGATGGTGCACAGGTTTGCGCTCCCGCAAACGCCGATCAATCTGAATGGCAAAAGACATTGACTCATTCAGACCCGCAGGCGTGGGGAACCCCACCATAACATCCTTAAGGGCTTCAGAAAGACCCTTTCTGAAAATCACTGCCAGGGCACACTCATTCCACTGAGTGAGCACAGACCACTTCCTAAACTTCTGACAGTAAACCTCTGCTTCATCCTGACCCTGAGAGAGAGCCAACAAAATCTTTTCTGCCTGGTCCACTAGATTAGGTTCCTCATAAAGCAATCCAAGCGCCAGAAAAAACACATCCACATTTAGCAATGCAGGATCTCCTGGCGCCAGGGAGAATGCCCAATCTTGAGGGTCACCACGTAACAAAGAAATAATAATTTTAACTTGCTGAGCAGGGTCACAAGAGGAATGAGGTCTCAGAGAAAGAAATAATTTGCAATTATTTTTGAAATTCAAAAACCTAGACCTATCTCCAGAGAACAGCTCAGGAATTGGTATTTTAGGTTCTGACATAGGACTGTGAATTACATAATCCTGAATGCTTTGTGTCCTTGTAGCGAGCTGATCCATACAAGAGGACAGACCTTGAATGTCCATATCTGCAGCTGAGTCCTGAACCACCCAGAGATTAAGGGGAGGGGAGAGGCTAAACACACTGCAGAGGAAAAAAAAAAACCTCAGAGCTTCTCTTATCCCTCTTTTGCGATGCATTAACACTTTACTGGCCTGCTGTACTGTTATGGTTCTGGTGGTAAGAACACATGAACTGACCTGATAGGTAAACCAAAACATAGGACAAGCTCTGGGGATGTGGGAACTTTACTGACCGCAATCCTGATCCTATCAACACACACTATAGGCAGCCGTGGAGCGTTCCTAACTCGGCCTAGACGCCTCTGCACAGCCTGAGAAACTAGCTACCCCTAGAGAGAAACAAAGCCTCACTTGCCTCAGAGAAATTTTCCCCAAAGTGAGAGCAGCCCCCACAAATAATGACGGTGAGTTAAGAGGAAAACACAAACATAGAAATGAAAATAGGTTTTAGCAAATGAGGCCCGCTAATAACTAAATAGTCAGAGGATAGCAAGGAATCTGTGCGGTCAGTATAAAATACTAAAAAAATTATCCATGCAGAGAATACAAAAAGACCCCCACACCGACTGAGAAACATTTTCAAATAGCAATGAGCAAAAATAGACTAGCATGAACTTAGCTACTCCACGAGGAGACAGGTCACAGGGGAAGTCTGTTATGGTTTCCAATGGCAAGGAAACATCAGAAGCATAGAATAAACGGACAAGCTCTCGGGTGATGGAAACTAGAGCTGACCGCGATGCTAAACGTACACACCACACTAGAAGTAGCCAGGGGGCATTCCTGCGTTGTCTCTAGATGCCGCGCGCCAGCCGGAGAACTAACTACCCCTGGTAGAAGAAAACACAGTCCTGGCTTGCCTCCAGAGAATGTCCCCACAGGAGATAGCAGCCCCCCACATATAATAACGGTGAGAGCAGATGAAAAGACACACGTAGTATGAAAGCAGATTTAGCACAGAGAGGCCCGCTAACTAAATAGCAGAAAGATACAACAGAGGACTTCGCGGTCAGCTGCAAAACCCTTCAAAACACCATCCTGAAATTACCTTAACTCATGTGACAACTCATGCCACTGGAGTGGTAATTTCAGCCCAACAAGAGCTTCCAGCTGCAGAGATTCACATAAGTGCAAACTGGACAAAACATACAAAAATAGACTTAAGGACTAAAGTGTCCAACTTAGCTGAGCAGAAAACTGGGAGCAGGAACATGCAACAGAATCACTCTGGATACATTGATGGCCAGCATTAGAATGACTGAGGAGCAAGGTTAAATAGGATACTCCCACATCCTGATAGGAACAGATGAACTGAGAAGGCAAAGCTTGCAGGACACCAGTACCACAAGAGACCACCGGGGGAGCCCACGAACCGAATCACAACAGAAGTCCCAGAGAGATCTGAACCAGTACTGAATACAACGACAGCAGGCAACAAGTAAAGGTCCAGGTGGAGTTAAATAGGCAGCAAGCCTACCAGGAAACGAGGCAGCTGGAGTCCAGCTACAGACCAGCCGTAACACTCAAAGCCACCAGAGGGACCCCAAGAACAGAACTCACAAAGTACCACTCATGACCACAGGAGGGAGCCCGAGAACGGAATTCACAACAGGGTACTGTAACAACTCTGCTGGCATCACGGCATGGCCTTGCATCTCTTACACTATCTTACCCACTGCTCCAGGTCATGATGTGGTTTCTGTTTCATGCCAGCTCCATGTTCTGTGTCTCTGCTCTCTGCATGCTTCATGGCTGTGTGTATAGGGGGGCGGCGCCTGAACTCTCTGGTTCTCATAGGAATCAGGTGCATCTGTCTAATCTGTTCCTGACCAATTACCAAGAGGCCTCCAGTATATAGTGCAGCTCCACCCAGTGGTCTGGGCCTGTGCAATGTGTTAGATCAGTTTGTGTTTAGCTGCTGAGTTTGCCAGGCCTTGCTCTGAGTTACTCCCTCTCTGGAGGCTTTTCTCTGTGCTCTTGCCTTGATCTTGTTGTCCGCCCTCCAGGAGGCAGAATATCCTGGTGGTCCTTGTGTCTTTGTCCTTGTTTCTTGTCTTGTTCCATTTCCTTGTCTGAACTTAGTCTTATCTCGGTCTCCTTGTCTGTGGCTTCCTTCCCTGCTGTGTCTTTCCTCGTGTTCTCAGTCTGCTTACACTCCGCACTCTTGCGGCTCTGCCTGCTCTGTACCCTTGCGGCTTTACCTCTGCTCCTCACTTCTGCGGTTCTGCTCCTTTCTACTCTGCTTATCTTCTGCTGCAGTTATCCCTTGCTGCAGCTCCTCTCCACATTTCTTGTGGCTCCGCTCTGCTTTGCTGCAGAAACCTCTCGCTGCAGCTACTCTCCGTATTCCTTGCGGTTCTGCTTTGCTTAGCTTTTGTTGCTACACTATCTCTTGCTGCTCCACTCAAACCCAGACTCATAATCAACCAGGTAGTCAGGAACAATGTCCCCACCCCTATGCGCATAACTCCCAATTAGACCTATGTATATGAAGGAGGACAACGGGAGTATATATAGCAAAGTAACAAACTTTATTAGAAACACAATTAAAAACACACACATTTAAAAGACACCAAATGAAAATGCCAGGAATCCATGTTATATCACAAGTTAACAGCCAACCATTGGCATATGGTAACATACAAAGAGAAGGTGTGCAATAACTCCATGTGATCCTACTAAGTGGACCCAGTTACCATGAACCACCCCATAACCGCCTTAATATATCTTAGCCAATGCTATTCTGATGTTTAGAAAAAGTGCCGGTCAGAGAACCTGATCCACAGTGAGGACTAACATGGAGAGTACCCGGAGGAGCAATATGAGTACCAAGCCATCCGGCGTCAAAGGATCCCCCTCCCAAACCACAAGCACAATCTTACCCACATGGAGATCCCTGGATTGAGCGTCACCCCCAACGCGCGTTTCGCTGCTATTCTTGCTGCTTTATCAAGGGGAAGCAAGCAAGCAGCAAGAATAGCAGCGAAACGCGCGTCGGGGGTGACGCTCAATCCAGGGATCTCCATGTGGGTAAGATTGTGCTTGTGCTTTGGGAGGGGGATCCTTTGACGCCGGATGGCTTGGTACTCATATTGCTCCTCCGGGTACTCTCCATGTTAGTCCTCACTGTGGATCAGGTTCTCTGACCGGCACTTTTTCTAAACATCAGAATAGCATTGGCTAAGATATATTAAGGCGGTTATGGGGTGGTTCATGGTAACTGGGTCCACTTAGTAGGATCACATGGAGTTATTGCACACCTTCTCTTTGTATATTACCATATGCCAATGGTTGGCTGTTAACTTGTGATATAACATGGATTCCTGGCATTTTCATTTGGTGTCTTTTAAATGTGTGTGTTTTTAATTGTGTTTCTAATAAAGTTTGTTACTTTGCTATATATACTCCCGTTGTCCTCCTTTATATACTATCTCTTGCTGCTCTACCATTCCTATTCGCAGCCTTGTGGTTATCTTCCTGTGTGAACAGGTCCCAACCTTTTCCTTCATTCTCCTTTCTTTCTGGCTTGTTTACGTACCTACATCTCCTGTGTGAACAGGTTCCAACCTGTTCCTTCATACCTCATTACTTTCTGCTTGTTTCCTTTCCTGCACCTCTTGTGTGAACAGGTCCCTACCTGTTCCTTCATATTTCATATCCATTCCTGCACCTCCTGTGTGAACAGGTCCCTACATGTTCCTCCACACTACATATCCATACCTGCACCTCCAGTGTGAACAGGTCCCTACCTGTTCCTTCTTAAACCACATCAACCAGTCCTGTGTTCTCTGCCGTGCCTTCCAATCCAGTGTTCCTGCCAGTCCTGCCATTCCTGCCGTGCCTTCCAGTCCTGTGTTCCTGCCGTCCCTGCCAGTCCTGTGTCTCTGCCAGCCCTGTGTTCTCTGCCGTGTCTCTGCCAGCCCTGTGTCTCAGCCGTGCCAGCCTACTCATCTGAGTTTCAGCCATGCTCTTCTGCCAGTCCTGCCTGATGCCCGCACCAATCCTGGTGTTCCTGTCTCCCAAGTGGGATCAGCAGCCACAGCCAGACACCACCCTGGAGTAGCACCTGGCAGCTGCCTGCTGCACAAGCGTGACCTCACCATCAGAGGTTCCAGTGAAAACCCAGGCAGCTGTCATAGTCACGCCCCTTCCAGGGTAGTCTGGTTTGTGGCACAGTGGGGCCACAAACCCCCCGATCTCATGCCCACCAGTCAGGGCGTGAGCGTGACACAGAGTTCATCTAGATTCTTTGGTTTTGTCTTCCAAGCTTCCTCTTTCATCCTACCCCAAACATGTTCAATGATGTTCATATCTGGTGACGGGGCTGGCCAGTCCTTGAGCACCTTGATCTTTTTTGCCTGGAGGAGCTTTGTTGTAGAGATGGATGTGTGAGATGGAGCACCATCCTGCTGCAGAATTTGACCCCTTTTATGATTTGGTATATAAGAGGCAGCTAATACTTCTTGATATTTTAGGCTAGTGATATTGCCTTCTGCCTTGCAAATGTTTCACACACCTCCATACTGAATGTAACCACAGACCATGATCTTTCTACCACCAAATTTAACTGTGTATGCTATGGTGTAAATCTACTGAAGATTCATCAGAGAAATCCACCTTCTGCCACTTTTCCAGCGTCCATCTGTTTAGCAGGCTGTGGGACTTTGCAAATGCCACAGGGTTTTTTATTTGCCTTTTGTTTAATGCTGGCTTCTGGGCACTGATTCGACCATGGAGGCCATTTCGAGACAGAATCCTACAAACTGTTCTAGTTGACACAAGGACTTGAGGTGTCTAGGCCTGGGCTTGTCAAACACATCTCCAGTCTCTTCAAATGTTTTTTTAATTCTTTGTACTTGAGGCTGAGACACATTAAAGGTGCCAGCTACCTTTGCAGTGTTAGGAGGCTCGGTAGTAAGTTTCATCATATTCACTAGAACAGGTACAACATGCTGCACATTTGTTTCTGCTAAAAAGATTGACACTCTAATGGTGTGTTTCCATGGTCAGGAAATGCTGCATGTTTGACGCTGCGTAGAGCCGCAGCGTCAAACACACAGCGTTCAGATTTTACAGCATAGTGGAGGGGATTTCCTGAAATCCAGTCTCCACTATGCGGTAAAACACGCAGGCGGCAGACCCGCGTAAATGGACATGCTGCGCGTCTTTCCAGAACGCAGCATGTCTGTTTACAATGCGGCAACGCTCCGTCGCCGCACTGAAAAATTACCATAGACTATCATTAGATGAAGTAAAACCACATCTAATGATTAGTCACATGCGTAATAACTGCGTAAACGCAGCTTACTACGGATGTCTACTAATCTAAGTAAGGTCTTACCTGTCCCGCCACCGGAAGTCCCGCGTCCACTGCAGTTCTCGCGATAACTTCGCTTACCGCGAGAACTACCGTGCAAGTGACCAGGGGTTATCTCCGTTCACTAGTCTGGTTCTCACGGTCAGCTGATTGTAAGAACGATGCAGTGTAGGTGATCGCTGGAGAGTTATCTCCGGTGATCATCTACAAGCTCTGCTATGTCTGGATATCAGGCATCCAGATGTAGCAGAGCTGAACTCGTCATGGGACACTCATTATTAAGGACTACGACTAATCAGGGAGTATACTGTTGTTTTATTTATTTTTTTTAGAAGATCGATGGCTTCGCTTGGATTACCAATATAATAAAGATGACAAAACTGTGGTGGTTTATTTCATTAAAATATTTTGTTCTGCATATGTGTGTTTTATTAATCCTTTCACAACTATAGGATTAGTAATGGATAGGTGTCTTATTGACGCCTCTCCATTACTAAGCCGGCTTAATGTCACCTTACAAAGGTGACATTAACCCCTTATTACCCCATATGCCACCACTACAGGGCAAGTGGGAAGAGAGAGAGGCTAAGTACTGGAATTGGTGCATCTTACAGATGCGCCATTTCTGGGGCGGCTGGGGGCTGGAATATATCCATGCTCCCTTCCTAGGCTATGAATATCAGCCCCTTTCTGGCTATAAATTATTGTTGGATCCCACGTCATTTTTTTGGGGGGGTCCCCCTATTTTAATAGCCAGTAAAGGCTAAATATACAGCTGCGGGCTGATATTCATAGCCTGGGAAGATCCATGGGTATTAACCCCTTCCCAGGCTACAAACATCAGTCCCCCAGTCGCTGGCTCTCCATCTCTGGTGCAGAAAATTGTGCGGGAGCCCACGCCATTCTTTTTTCATTTTTTTTAAATTAAACAGATATTGCATTTAAGGCCGGTGTCACACTTGCGAGAAACTTGCAAAAGTCTCGCACCGCAATACCCTGCACTGCCGCTGGCACTCGGATCGGAGCGGTCAGGTACATAGAAATACATGCAGCCGCATGCTCCGGTCCTGAGTGCCGGCGGCAGTGCCGGATATTAAGATGCAAGACTCGTACAAGTTTCTCGCATGTGTTATCCCGGCCTAACTCTTTACGTACCATTTTATTACGTTTATTACTAAACATCGGGCTTGGTATTATCTATAGATATATCTATCTACCTATCTATCATCTATCTATAGATATATCTTATCTATCAATCTTTTTTATCTATCTATCAATATATCTAGCTATCTATGGAAACATACCCTAACGGAAACAACAAAGACCTGATTACTGTATTTTACTGGTTCTGTCCATCGCCATTTTTGTCTAGTTTTAACTGATCCATTTCTTTAAGGCTATGGTCACACTATGGCTATGTACACACAATGCGGATTTGCTGGGGATCCGCAGCAGATTTTTCCGCGCAGAAACGCTGCAGATCCACACTGTGATTTACAGTACAATGTAAATCAATGGGATAAAAAAATAGCTGTGCAGATGGTGCGGAAAAATCAGTGCGGAATTGCTGCGGATTTCAAAGAAGTGCATGTCACTTCTTTTGTGAAGATCTGCAGCGTTTCTGCACCCCTCCATGGTAGAAATCCGCAGTGGCAAAAACCGCAGAAAATCCGCACGAAAATCGCACAAAATCCGCATAAAAACGCGGCAAATCCACAGCTGCGGATTCTGCCAGGAGATGCGGATTTTGTGCAGAAATTCTGTACCTCTTTTCCTACGTGTGCACATAGCCTTACAGTATTTTACGTGAGTATTTGGCAGCCAAAACTAGGAGTGGATGAAAAATACAGAAGTGGTGACGTGTTTCTATAAGGCTAAGTTTACAGTGGGCGTTTTTGCTGTGTTTTTTTCTGCAGCAAAACCCAAGTGCTTGGCAAGAAAGAAGCTGTGGCAAAATTGCAGGTTTTGCTGCATTTTTGGTGTGTTTTTTTCCATTCAATTGCTAAAAGAAGTGACATGCTCTACATCCAAAAAAACAAGCAAAGTACAAAATACTGATAAAACATAAACCAATGTGTGTGCATGAGATTTCTGAAATCTCATAGGCTTTGCTGGTACTGTAAAACGCAGCTGAAGATTAGCATAAAAAATGCATTAAAAACACAGCAAAAATGCCCAGTGTGAACGTAGCCTTATACTTTCCCTTGGATTGTTCCTCTCCTGATTTTGGCTACAAATACTGAGGTAAAATACTGACCAAATACTGTTTGCGTGATCGTAGCCTTAAGGTACCTTCACATTAAGCGACGCTGCAGCGATATCGACAACGATGCCGATCGCTGCAGCGTCGCTGTGTGGTCGCTGGAGAGCTGTCACACAGACAACTCTCCAGCGACCAACGATGCCGAAGTCCCCTGGTAACCAGGGTAAACATCAGGTTACTAAGCGCAGGGCCGCGCTTAGTAACCCGATGTTTACCAGCGTAAATGTAAAAAAACCCAAACACTACATACTTACATTCCGGTGCCTGTCGCGTCCGCTTCCCTGCACTGTGTAAGCGCCGGCCCTAAAGCACAGCGGTGACGTCACCACTGTGCTTTGCCTTACGGCCGGCACTGACGCATTCAGTGCAGGAAGCTCTGAGCAGCAGCGCGGACGCCGGGGGACGTGACAGACATCAGAGGGTGAGTATGTAGTGTTTTTTTTTTTACTTTTACAATGGTAACCAGGGTAAATATCGGGTTACTAAGCGCGGCCCTGCGCTTAGTAACCCGATATTTACCCTGGTTACCATTGTAAAACATTGCTGGCATCGTTGCTTTTGCTGTCAAACACGACGATACACGCCGATCTGACGACCAAACAAAGTTCTGGACTTTCAGCAACGACCAGCGATATCACAGCAGGATCCTGATCGCTGCTGCGTGTCAAACACAACGATATCGCTATCCAGGACGGTGCAACGTCACGGATCGCTATCGTTATCGTTGTAAAGTCGCTTAGTGTGAAGGTACCTTTAGTATAAACCAGTGTTTCCCAAACTCCGGTCGTCACAGACCCCACAGGTCATGTTCTCAGGATTTCCTTAGTATTGCACAGGTGGTGGAAGTTTCATCAAGCCCTCAGGAATTCTCCCAACTGTGCAACACTATGGTAATCCTGAAAACATGACCTGTGGGGTCTGTGAGGACTGGAGTTTGGGAAACACTGGTTTGAACCTTTAGCATCCGCCGATACTCATTAACCCCTTTCTGCCATTGGACGTACTATTCCGTCCATGTGGGGTGGGCCCTAATTCCCAAGGACGGAATAGTACGTCCAGCACGATCGGCCGCGCTCACGGGGGGAGCGCGGCCGATCGCGGCCGGGTGTCAGCTGCCTATCGCAGCTGACATCCGGCACTATGTGCCAGGAGCGGTCACGGACCGCCCCCGGCACATTAACCCCCGGCACACCGCGATCAAACATGATCGCGGTGTGCCGGCGGTACAGGGAAGCAACGCGCAGGGAGGGGGCTCCCTGCGGGCTTCCCTGAGACCCCCGGAGCAACGCGATGTGATCGCGTTGCTGCGAGGGTCTCCTACCTCCTATCCCTGCAGGCCCCGGATCCAAAATGGCCGCGGGGCTGCATCCGGGTCCTGCAGGGATTACTTCCGGGTGCCGTGCAGGCTGCAGATGAAAGCTGCAGCCTGCACGGCTGTAAGTGAGATCGGTGATCTGACAGAGTGCTGTGCAAACTGTCAGATCACCGATCTGTAATGTCCCCCCCTGGGACAAAGTAAAAAAGTAAAAAAAAAATTCCCACATGTGTAAAAAAAAAAAAGAAAAAAAAAATCCTAAATAAAGAAAAAAATATATATATTATTCCCATAAATACATTCCTTTATCTAAATAAAAAAAATCAAACAATAAAAGTACACATATTTAGTATCGCCGCGTCCGTAACGACCCCACCTATAAAACTATATCACTAGTTAACCCCTTCAGTGAACACCGTAAAAAAAAAAAAAAAAACGAGGCTAAAAACAACGCTTTATTATCATACCACCAAACAAAAAGTAGAATAACACGCGATCAAAAAGACAGATATAAATAACCATGGTACCGCTGCAAACGTCATCTTGTCCCGCAAAAAACGAGCTGCCATACAGCATCATCAGCGAAAAAATAAAAAAGTTATAGTCCTCAGAATAAAGCGATGCCAAAATAATTATTTTTTCTATAAAATAGTTTTTATCGTATAAAAGCGCCAAAACATAAAAAAATGATAGAAATGAGGTATCGCTGTAATCGTACTGACCCGAAGAATAAAACTGCTTTATCAATTTTACCAAACGCGGAACGGTATAAACGCCTCCCCCAAAAGAAATTCATGAATAGCTGGTTTTTGTTAATTCTGCCTCACAAAAATCTGAATAAAAAGCGATCAAAAAATCTCCCGTGCCCGAGCATGTTACCAATAAAAACGCCAACTCGTTCCGCAAAAAACAAGACCTCACATGACTCTGTGGACTCAAATATGGAAAAATTATAGCTCTCAAAATGTGGTAACGCAAAAAATATTTTTTGCAATAAAAAGCTTCTTTCAGTGTGTGACAGCTGCCAATCATAAAAATCCGCTAAAAAACCCGCTATAAAAGTAAATCAAACCCCCCTTCATCACCCCCTTAGTTAGGGAAAAATAAAAAAAATTTAAAAAATGTATTTATTTCCATTTTACCATTAGGGTTAGGGCTAGGGTTAGGGCTAGGGTTAGGGTTAGGGTTGGGGCTAGGGTTAGGGCTAGGGTTAGGGTTGGGGCTAGGGTTAGGGCTAGGGTTGGGGCTAGGGTTAGGGTTGGGGCTAGGGTTGGGGCTAGGGTTAGGTTGGGGCTAGGGTTAGGGTTGGGGCTAGGGTTAGGGCTAGGGTTAAGGCTACAGTTAGGGTTGGGGCTAAAGTTAGGGTTAGGGTTTGGATTACATCTATGGTTGGAAATAGGGTTGGGATTAGGGTTAGGGGTGTGTCTGGGTTAGAGGTGTGGTTAGGGTTACCGTTGGGATTAGGGTTAGGGGTGTGTTTGGATTAGGGTTTCAGTTATAATTGGGGGGTTTCCACTGTTTAGGCACATCAGGGGCTCTCCAAACGCGACATGGCGTCCGATCTCAATTTCAGCCAATTCTGCGTTGAAAAAGTAAAACAGTGCTCCTTCCCTTCCGAGCTCTCCTGTGCGCCCAAACAGGGGTTTACCCCAACATATGGGGTATCAGCGTACTCGGAACACATTGGAGAACAACTTTTGGGGTCCAATTTCTCCTGCTACCCTTGGGAAAATACAAAACTGGGGGCTAAAAAATAATTTTTGTGGAAAAAAAAATATTGTTTATTTGCATGGCTCTACGTTATAAACTGTAGTGAAACAATTGGGGGTTCAAAGCTCTCACAACACATCTAGATGAGTTCCTTAGGGGGTCTACTTTCCAAAATGGTGTCACTTGTGGGGGGTTTCTACTGTTTAGGTACATTAGGGCCTCTGCAAACGCAATGTGACGCCTGCAGACCATTCCATCTAAGTCTGCATTCCAAATGGCGCTCCTTCCCTTCCGAGCCCTCCAATGCGCCCAAACGGTGGATCCCCTCCACATATTGGGTATCAGCGTACTCAAGACAAATTGGAGAACAACTTTTGGGGTCCAATTTCTCCTGTTACCCTTGGGAAAATACAAAACTGGGGGCTAAAAAATAATTTTTGGGGGAAACATTTTTTTTAAAATTTTCACGGCTATGCGTTATAAACTGTAGTGAAACACTTGAGGGTTCAAAACTCTCACAACACATCTAGATGAGTTGCTTAGGGGGTCTACTTTCCAAAATGGTGTCTCTTGTGGTTTTTTTTTACTGTTTAGGTACATTAGGGCTCTGCAAACGCAATGTGACGCCTGCAGACCATTCCATCTAAGTCTGCATTCAAAATGGCGCTCCATCCCTTCCGAGCCCTCCCATGCGCCCAAACACTGGTTCCCCCCCACATATGGGGTATCAGCGTACTCAGGACAAATTGGACAACAACTTTTGGGGTCCAATTTCTCCTGTTACCCTCGGAAAAATACAAAACTGGGGGCTAAAAAATAATTTTTGTGGGAAAAAAATGTTTGTTTTATTTTTACTGCTCTGCATTATAAACTTCTGTGAAGCAGTTGGTGGGTCAAAGTGCTCACTACACCTCTAGATAAGTTCCTTAGGGGGTCTACTTTCCAAAATGGTGTCACTTGTGGGGGGTTTCAATGTTTAGGCACATCAGTGGCTCTCCAAACGCAACATGGCGTCCCACCTTAATTCCTGTCAATTTTGCATTGAAAAGTCAAACGGCGCTCCTTCCCTTCCGAGCTCTCCCATGCGCCCAAACAGTGGTTTACCTCCACATATGGGGTATCAGCGTACTCAGGACAAATTGTACAACAACTTTTGGTCCAATTTCTTCTCTTACCCTTGGGAAAATAAAAAATTGGGGGCGAAAGGATCATTTTTGTGAAAAAATATGATTTTTTATTTTTACGGTTCTGCATTATAAACTTCTGTGAAGCACTTGGTGAGTCAAAGTGCTCACCACACCTCTAGATAAGTTCCTTAGGGGGTCTACTTTCCAAAATGGTGTCACTTGTGGGGGGTTTCAATGTTTAGGCACATTAGTCGCTCTCCAAACGCAACATGGCGTCCCACCTCAATTCCTGTCAATTTTGCATTGAAAAGTCAAATGGCGCTCCTTCCCTTCCGAGCTCTCCCATGCGCCCAAACAGTGGTTTACCCCCACATATGGGGTATCAGCGTACTCAGGACAAATTGTACAACACCTTTTGGGGTCCAATTTCTCCTGTTACCCTTGGTAAAATAAAACAAATTGGAGCTGAAGTAAATTTTGTGTGAAAAAAAAGTTAAATGCTCATTTTTACTTAAACATTCCAAAAATTCCTGTGAAACACTTTAAGGGTTAATAAACTTCTTGAATGTGGTTTTGAGCACCTTGAGGGGTGCAGTTTTTAGAATGGTGTCACACTTGGGTATTTTCTATCATATAGACCCCTCAAAATGACTTCAAATGAGATGTGGTCCCTAAAAAAAAATGGTGTTGTGAAAATGAGAAATTGCTGGTCAAATTTTAACCCTTATAACTCCCTAACAAAAAAAAATTTTGGTTCCAAAATTGTGCTGATGTAATGTAGACATGTGGGAAATGTTACTTATTAAGTATTTTGTGTGACATATCACTGTGATTTAACCCCTTCACCCCCAAGGGTGGTTTGCACGTTAATGACTGGGCCAATTTTTACAATTCTGACCACTGTCCCTTTATGAGGTTATAACTCTGGAAAGCTTCAACGGATCTTGGCGATTCAGACATTGTTTTCTCGTGACATATTGTACTTCATGATAGTGGTAAAATTTCTTCGATATAACTTGCGTTTATTTGTGAAAAAACAAATATTTGGCGAAAATTTTGAAAATTTCGCAATTTTCCAACTTTGAATTTTTATGCCCTTAAATCACAGACATATGTCACGCAAAATACTTAACAAGTAACATTTCCCACATGTCTACTTTACATCAGCACAATTTTGGAACCAAAATTTTTTTTTGTGACGGAGTTATAAGGGTTAAAAGTTGACCAGCAATTTCTCATTTTTACAACACCATTTTTTTTAGGGACCACATCTCATTTGAAGTCATTTTGAGGGGTCTATATGATAGAAAATACCCAAGTGTGACACCATTCTAAAACCTGCACCCCTCAAGGTACTCAAAACCACTTTTAAAAAGTTTATTAACCCTTCAGGTGTTTCACAGGAATTTTTGGAATGTTTAAGTAAAAATAAACATTTAACTTTTTTTCACACAAAATTTATTTCAGCTCCAATTTGTTTTATTTTACCAAGGGTAACAGGAGAAAATAGACCCCAAAATTTGTTGTACAATTTGTCCTGAGTATGCTGATACCCCATATGTGGGGGTAAACCACTGTTTGGGCGCATGGCAGAGCTCGGAAGGAAAGGAGCGCCATTTGACTTTTCAATGCAAAATTGACTGGAATTGAGATGGGACGCCATGTTGCATTTGGAGAGCCCCTGATGTGCCTAAACATTGAAACCTCCCACAAGTGACACCATTTTGGAAAGTAGACCCCCTAAGGATCTTATCTAGATGTGTGGTTAGCACTTTGACCCAACAAGTGCTTCACAGAAGTTTATAATGCAGAGTCATAAAAATAAAAAATCATATTTTTTCACAAAAATGATCTTTTCGCCCCCAATTTTTATTTTCCCAAGGGTAAGAGAAGAAATTGGACCCGAAAAATTGTTGTGCAATTTGTCCTGAGTACGCTGATACCCCATATGTGGGTGTAAACCATTGTTTGGGCGCAGGGCAGAGCTTGGAAGGGAAGGAGCGCCATTTGACTTTTCAATGCAAAATTGACTGGAATTGAGATGGGACGCCATGTTGCGTTTGGAGAGCCCCTGATGTGCCTAAACATTTAAACCCTGTACAAGTGACACCATTTTGGAAAGTAGACCCCTTAAGGAACTTATCTAGATGTGTGTTGAGCACTTTGACCCAACAAGTGCTTCACAGAAGTTTATAATGCAGAGCCGTAAAAATAAAAAATCATATTTTTTCACAAAAATGATCTTTTCGCCCCCAATTTTTTATTTTCCCAAGGGTAAGAGAAGAAATTGGACCCGAAAAATTGTTGTGCAATTTGTCCTGAGTACGCTGATACCCCATATGTGGGTGTAAACCATTGTTTGGGTGCAGGGCAGAGCTCGGAAGGGAAGGAGCGCCATTTGACTTTTCAATGCAAAATTGACTGGAATTGAGATGGGACGCCATGTTGCGTTTGGAGAGCCCCTGATGTGCCTAAACATTGAAACCCTGTACAAGTGACACCATTTTGGAAAGTAGACCCCTTAAGGAACTTATCTAGATGTGTGTTGAGCACTTTGACCCAACAAGTGCTTCACAGAAGTTTATAATGCAGAGCCGTAAAAATAAAAAATCATATTTCATATTTTTTCACAAAAATGATCTTTTCGCCCCCATTTTTTTATTTCCCCAAGGGTAAGAGAAGAAATTAGACCACAATAGTTGTTGTGCAATTTGTCCTGAGTACGACGATACCCCATATGTGGGGGTAAACCACTGTTTGGGCGCATAGCAG
Source organism: Ranitomeya variabilis (assembly GCF_051348905.1). Taxonomy (NCBI): domain Eukaryota; kingdom Metazoa; phylum Chordata; class Amphibia; order Anura; family Dendrobatidae; genus Ranitomeya; species Ranitomeya variabilis. The sequence continues at coordinate 545,525,257 of NC_135234.1, forward strand.
AGCTCGGAAGGGAAGGAGCGCTATTTTACTTTTCAATGCAAAATTGACTGGAATTAAGATGGGATGCCATGTTGCGTTTGGAGAGCCCCTGATGTGCCTAAACATTAAAACCCCCCACAAGTGACACCATTTTGGAAAGTAGACCCCCTAAGGAACTTATCTAGATGTGTTTTGATAGCTTTGAACCCCCAAGTGTTTCACTACAGTTTATAACACAGAGCCGTGAAAATAAAAATTCTTTTTTTTTTCACAAAAATGATTTTTAGCCCCCAGTTTTGTATTTTCACAAGGGTATCAGGATAAATTGGACCCCAAAAGTTGTTGTCCAATTTGTCCTGAGTATGCTGATACCCCATATGTGGGGGGGGAACCACTGTTTGGGCGCATGACAGAGCTCGGAAGGGAAGGAGCGCCATTTGGAATGCAGACTTAAATGGATTGGTCTGCAGGCGTCACGTTGCATTTGCAGAGCCCCTGATGTACCCAAACAGTACAAACCCCCCACAAGTGACCCCATATCGGAAACTAGACCCCCCAAGGAACTTATCTAGATGTGTTGTGAGAACTTTGAACCCCCAAGTGTTTCACTACAGTTTACAACGCAGAGCCGTGAAAATAAAAAATCTTTTTTTTCCCACAAAACTTATTTTTTGGCCCCCAGTTTTGTATTTTCCCAAGGGTAGCAGGAGAACTTGGACCCCAAAAGATGATGTCCAATTTGTCCTGAGTACGCTGATACCCCATATGTTGGGGTAAACCCCTGTTTGGGCACACGGGAGAGCTCTGAAGGGAAGGAGCACTGTTTTCCTTTTTCAACGCAGAATTGGCTGGAATTCAGATCGGATGCCATGTCCCGTTTGGAGAGCCCCTGATGTGCCTAAACAGTGGAAACCCCCAATTATAACTGAAACCCTAATCCAAACACACCCCTTACCCTAATCCCAACAGTAACCCTAACCACTCCTCTAACCCAGACACGCCCAACCCTATTCCCAACCGTAAATGTAATCCAAACCCTAACCCTATCTTTAGCCCCAACCCTAACTGTAGCCCCAACCCTATCCCCAACCCTAGCCCTATCCCTAGCCCTAACCCTAGCAATAACCCTAGCCCTAACACTAGCCCTAACCCTAGCCCTAACCCTAGCCCCAACCCTAGCCCTAACCCTAGCCCTAACTCTAGCCCCAACCCTAGCCCTAACCCTAGCCCTAACCCTAGCAATAACCCTAGCCCTAACACTAGCCCTAACCCTAGCCCTAACCCTAGCCCCAACCCTAGCCCTAACCCTAGCCCTAACTCTAGCCCCAACCCTAGCCCTAACCCTAGCCCTAACCCTAGCAATAACCCTAGCCCTAACACTAGCCCTAACCCTAGCCCTAACCCTAGCCCCAACCCTAGCCCTAACCCTAGCCCTAACTCTAGCCCCAACCCTAGCCCTAACCCTAACCCTAGCCCCAACCCTAGCCCCAACCCTAACCCTAGCCCTAACCCTTGCCCTAACCCTAGCCCTAACCCTAGCCCTAACTCTAGCCCTAACTCTAGCCCTAACTCTAGTCCTAACTCTAGTCCTAACTCTAGCCCTAACCCTAGCCCTAACTCTAGCCCTAACTCTAGCCCTAACCCTAGCCCTAACCCTAGCCCCAACCCTAGCCCTAACCCTAGCCCTAACCCTAGCCCTAACCCTAGCCCTAACTCTAGCCCCAACCCTAGCCCTAACCCTAGCCCTAACCCTAGCAATAACCCTAGCCCTAACACTAGCCCTAACCCTAGCCCTAACCCTAGCCCCAACCCTAGCCCTAACCCTAGCCCTAACTCTAGCCCCAACCCTAGCCCTAACCCTAGCCCTAACCCTAGCAATAACCCTAGCCCTAACACTAGCCCTAACCCTAGCCCTAACCCTAGCCCCAACCCTAGCCCTAACCCTAGCCCTAACTCTAGCCCCAACCCTAGCCCTAACCCTAACCCTAGCCCCAACCCTAACCCTAGCCCTAACCCTTGCCCTAACCCTAGCCCTAACTCTAGCCCTAACTCTAGCCCTAACTCTAGTCCTAACTCTAGTCCTAACTCTAGTCCTAACTCTAGCCCTAACCCTAACCCTAATGGGAAAATGGAAATAAATACATTTTTTAATTTTTTATTTTTTCCCTAACTAAGGGGGTGATGAAGGGGGGTTTGATTTACTTTTATAGCGGGTTTTTTAGCTGATTTTTATGATTGGCAGCCGTCACACACTGAAAGACGCTTTTCATTGCAAAAAATATTTTTTGCGTTACCACATTTTGAGAGCTGTAATTTTTCCATATTTGAGTCCACAGAGTCATGTGAGATCTTGTTTTTTGTGGGACGAGTTGACGTTTTTATTGGTAACATTTTCGGACACGTGACATTTTTTGATCACTTTTTATTCCGATTTTTGTGAGGCAGAGTGATCAAAAACCAGCTATTCATGAATTTCTTTTGGGGGAGGCGTTTATACCGTTCCGCGTTTGGTAAAATTGATAAAGCAGTTTTATTCATCGGGTCAGTACGATTACAGCGATATCTCATTTATATCATTTTTTTTATGTTTTGGCGCTTTTATACGATAAAAACTATTTTATAGAAAAAATAATTATTTTGGTATCGCTTTATTCTCAGGACTATAACTTTTTTATTTTTTTGCTGATGATGCTGTGTGGTGGCTCGTTTTTTGCGGGACAAGATGACGTTTTCAGCGGTACCATGGTTATTTATATCAGTCTTTTTGATCGCGTGTTATTCCACTTTTTGTTCGGCGGTATGATAATAAAGCGTTGTTTTTTGCCTCGTTTTTTTTTTTTTTCTTACGGTGTTTACTGAAGGGGTTAACTAGTGGGGCAGTTTTATAGGTTGGGTCGTTACGGACGCGGCGATACTAAATATGTGTACTTTTATTGTTTTTTTTATTTTATTTAGCAAAAGAAATGTATTTATGGGAATAATATATATTTTTTTTCTTTATTTAGGATATTTTTTTTATTTATTTTTTTACACATGTGGGGATTTTTTTTTTTAACTTTTTTACTTTGTCCCAGGGGGGGACATCACAGATCATTGATCTGGCAGTGTGCACAGCACTCTGCCAGATCTGCGATCTGCTGTGCAGGGCTGCAGGCTTACCAAGTGTCTGCTCTGAGCAGACACTCGGTAAGCCACCTCCCTCCCTGCAGGACCCGGATGCCGCGGCCATCTTGGATCCGGGACCTGTGGCGAGGAGGGAGGTAGGAGACCCTCGCGTTGCTCCGGGGGTCTCAGGGAAGCCCGCAGGGAGCCCACTCCCTGCGCGATGCTTCCCTGTACCGCCGGTACACCGCGATCATGTTTGATCGCGGTGTGCCGGGGGTTAATGTGCCGGGGGCGGTCCGTGATGACCGCTCCTGGCACATAGTGCCGGATGTCAGCTGCGATATGCAGCTGACACCCGGCCGCGATCGGCCGCGCTCCCCCCGTGAGCGCGGCCGATCGCGTATGACGTACTATCCCGTCGGTGGTCATACGGGCCCACCCCACCTCGACGGGATAGTACGTCAGATGTCAGGAAGGGGTTAATTGCATAAAAATTCAAAGTTGGAAAATTGCAAAATTTTTTAAATTTTCGCCAAATTTCCATTTTTTTCACAAATAAACGCATGTAATATCAAAGAAATTTTACCACTATCATGAAGTACAATATGTCACGAGAAAACAGTGTCAGAATCACCAGGATCCGTTGAAGCGTTCCAGAGTTATAACCTCATAAAGGGACAGTGGTCAGAATTGTAAAAATTGGCCCGGTCCATAACGTGCAAACCACCCTTGGGGGTGAAGGGGTTAAGCTAAGTGTACTTATTTCCTCATTGCCGTTATAAAACGGCAATCAGGAATAAGGCTGTAGTGCCCCCCCAGAGTTGGAAAATCTCGGGGGTCTCGGCTACCAGGGGTGGCCGAGACCCTGGCGAGCATGATCAGGGCCGGATTTTCCACTCTCTGATCATGTGATTGCCATTATCGCCCACCGAGATCTGGCAGCCGATACCCGGCAACAATAGGAACGTTTTTCCTATTGTTTCCTTTTGATCACGGTTATAGAGCACCCAATGCAAACTGGAGAGATCGCATTTTTTTTACTATTATCTTTTTCCTATAAATAACATTATAAATATATTAATTGTTCATTCTGCATATAAAAATGCCAGGTATCTTTTTAAAAGGATAGATAGGATTTCGGGCAGCAAGTGCCATGAAGAAGATGGGGGCCCCCCTGTCAGCATCACAGAACAGCAGTGGGGAAAGGTAAAGTGATATGAACAACTAGAAGGCAGAACGGGTAGAGAGGGCAGGGAGAGCACAGCTGTGTGGGGAAACAAGAAAGCAGCTTTTCTTGGGATGGAGGACAGGAGAGAGTCAGGACAGAGACATAAACAGGAAGCTCCAGTACTCACTTCAGGCCACTGTGTTCCTCTGGAGCCTCCCTTCCCCCTCCTGACAGTGCCGACTACAGAGCTAAGGCTACTTTTACACTTGCGTTTTTTGCAATCCGTCGTTTTGAAAAAAAAACGGATCCTGCAAATGTGCCCGCAGGATGTTTTTTTTTTCCCATAGACTTGTATTAGCGATGGATCGCGACAGATGGCCACACGTCGCGTCCGTCGTGCAATGGATCCGTCGTGTTTTGGCGGACCGTCGGCACGAAAAAACGTTCAAGTGAAAGTTTTTATGTCCATCACGTCCGCCAATTTCTACTGCACATGTGCGGCCGAAACTCTGCCCCCTCATCCCTGGACTTTAGACTGGGCAGCGGATGCGTTGAAAAACTGCATCTGCTGCCCACGTCGTGCATAAATTTCACAACATGCGTCGGTACGTCGGCCCGATGCATAGCGACGGACACGTACCGACACTAGTGTGAAAGTAGTCTAAGCGCTTGGCTTGGAGCAGTGCAGGAGCCATAGGACACCACTTCCAGTAGCAATTTCTTCTCTGCTAGCAGTAGCTTCAGCAGTGACTGCACAGCTCTCCTGGCCACATGCTGCAGCAGCCTGACCCGTCTGTGCGGGTAAGTGAGGCTTACTGCTGTCAGGCTCCAGGAGCAGCGTCAGTGCTGGTTAGTGAAATGTCTGTGCTGAGCCTCCCTCCTCCCATCCTACTAGCCAGAGACTCCGGGGAGGGAAGAGATCCAGCCGGCACCCTGCTCTCATGCTGTAGTCTGAGCCAATGATCCCCACCATTATACCAGGCAATGCAGGAGCTCAGCTTTTCTCTCTTCTGATGGGCAGGGAGAGGCGGAGCTTAAATCGGGCATGCAGCGATGCTCAGAAGAGAGAGACTGTCTGAGTCAGGGGCCCACCGGGGGATCCTCCGGTACCTCGGTGGGCCAGTCCGAGCCTGAACGCTAGGATTGTCTAGGTCCAGGTCCTCAAACCACATAAACTGTCTAGACCAATACCCATAATCGCCATTGACTCTTTACCCTTGAGCCAGGGGTATTTTACTCAGGTCATTTGAGGCTTACATCTACAGTTAGGTGCCGTGCACTCAGAATGTATTGACTTATGTGCTAGAGGGCTTGCCCTCTCCTGTGGTTCTTGGACTACGTTGGCTTACATTGCACAATCCTGAGGTAGACTGGCAGACTTGGGAGGTGGTAATGTGGAGCGAGTATTGTCAAGGACTCTGCTTGAGAACCCGGCTAGCTAGAGTGGATACCCAACCGCTGTCTGAATAACTGTCTGACTTTGGGGATGTGTTTTCAGAACAGGGGTGTCAAGAACTTCCTCCCATTGTCCTTATGATTGCACCGTTAATATTTTACCTGGCGCCAAGCTGCCAAAGAGCAGGCTATATAATATTTCTGGTTCAGAGAGGCAGGCCATAAAGAACTATATCAATGAATGTCTGGCAAAGGGATTTCTTCTTCATCTCCCATGGCAGCAGTGTTTTTCTTTGTCAAGAAAAAAGACTTTTTTTCAAATTTAATCGGATACATATCCTGTCCCTCTCATCCTGTACCTCTTTAACTAGATTGTAGGAGCAAAATACCGTATTTTCCGGCGTATAAGACGACTTTTTAACCCCTAAAAATTGTCCCAAAAGTCGGGGGTCGACTTATACGCCAGGTACGGCATGTGCAGGGAGCGATCCTGGATGTTCCCAGGGTCTGAAGGAGAGGAGACTCTCCTTCAGGCCCTGGGATCCATATTCATGTAAAAAATAAAGAATAAAAATAAAAAATATGTATATACTCACCCCTCCGAGAAGCCTGGCTGTCACTGCTGCAAGCGTCTGCCTCCGTTCCTAAGAATTGCAGAGCGTGAAGGACCTTCGATGACGTCATGGTCAGGTGACCGGTCACATGAGCGGTCACGGACCAATCACAGGACTACGACGTCATCGAGGGTCCTTCATGCTCTGCAATTCTTAGGAACGGAGGCAGACGCTTGCTGCAGTGACAGCCAGGCTTCTCGGAGGGGTGAGTATATACGTATTTTTTATTTTTATTCTTTATTTTTAACATGAATATGGATCCCAGGGCCTGAAGGAGAGTCTCCTCTCCTTCAGACCCTGGGAACCACACGCCGTATAAGATGACTGGGCGTATAAGATGAACCCCGTCTTATACAGCGGGCATATCCCAAATTCCATATTTTATATGGAAAAGTTGGGGGTCATCTTATACGCCCAGTCATCTTATACACCAGAAAATACGGTAGTTTTCTAAACTGGATCTCAGGGGGTCATATGATCTCATTTGAATTAAGGAGGGGGATAAGTGGAAGACAGCCTTCAATACACCTGAGGGACACTATGAAAACCTTGTGATTTGATTGACATTTGGGTTGGCCAATGTTCCTGCCATCTTTCAGCACTTTATAAATTACATTTTTTGTCACCCGACAGGTAGAGTTGTTGTGATCTACAGTATCTTGGTGACATATTTATTTATTCACCTGACCTTGATTCACATCAGGTACATGTCAGGCAAGTCTTACAGAACCTCAGAGACAATAAATAATTTGTCCGACCAGAGAAATTCTCTGTTCAAGAGATCCTATTCTGGGTTGTTTCTTATTGTCCACCAGTTTTTGCATGCATCTGGCGAAAGTTAAGGCGGTATTGGATTGGAATTGTCCTAAGGATTTAAAGGCGGTATAAAGGTTTTTGGGTTTTACCAACTACTACCGTAAGTTCATCAAAAACCTTTTGATAGCCAAACCTCTAACAGATATGACTAGGAAAGGGTCATATGTTTCCAAATGGTCCAGTACAGCCAGGGAGGCATTTGATACCACGAAAATATGTTTTGCATTTGCGCCGATTCGTATACAGCCTGACATCACTTAGCCTTTTATTTTAGAAGTTGGAGCATCTGAAGTTGGGGTGGGGGCTGTATTGTCGCAGGATGCATCTCCTAGTAAATGTCATCCATGTGCAAATTTTTCTAAGAAACTGTTGTATGCTGAGAAAAACTATGACATTGGTAATAGGGAACTCTTGGAAGTTAAGTGGGCTTTTGAAGAGTGGCAACATTTTCTGGAGGGGGCAGTTCATTTGGTCATAGTAATCACTGATCATTAAAATCTTTTATATTTAGAATCCGCTGGAATCTTGAGACTTATCTTAGGCATTTTGTGTCTGAGAATTAGGAGGATTGGGTTGCTTATTTACCTCTAGCTGAATTAGCTATGAAAAACCTTTGTCATGAGTCTACTGGTAAGTACCCGTTTTTCAGGGTATACGGGTTTCAGCCTCAATTCTGCTCTTTTAATAGCAATTGTGCTTCATGAATGTGTGAAGAGGAATGGTTTTCAGCATCTGAATAATTTGAAGAGGATGAGGTCCAAACATAAGTGTGTGATCAGAGACGTTTGGTGGGTCCAGATCTGTGTGTTGGTGCTTTGGTGTAGTTGTCCTCGAAGAACATTAAACTGAAGGTTTCTTCTTGGAAACTGGGATCTAGGTTCATCAGTCCTTATAAGATTGTGACCATCGTCAATCCTGTAGCATTCTGCTTTGCTTTGCTACCCACTTTTAGGATTCATAATGTGTTTTACCGGTCTCTATTGAAAAAATGCGTTGCGTCCTCTGAACAATCAGAGATGTTGGAACCAAAAGGTCTGGAAAGAGCAGGCTATGTCTAGCCACTTATATTTAGGTGGCTAGTACATGCAGTCCTATCCAGTCTGGCAGTATGGATGTGTGTGCTGTTCAGCTGGAGTTATCAGCTCCTGGCTCCAACCAACTGGAGAGCGTTGCACCCTATTTAAAGGGGTATTCCCTTCTCCAAGATCCTATCCCAATGTGTAGCAGGTGTAATAATAATAATAATAATATTAGCAAATACCTTCAATTAGAAATGTAGTATGTTTTTTCATTTGCTATGTCTCTTTCCTTATGTGCAGGCATACTACTTTTCTAATTGGAGTTATTTGCTAATATTATTATTATTATTACACCTACTACATATTTGGATAAAATCTTGGAGATGAGAATACCTCTTTAAGCTTCTGACTTCCTGCTGGAAGCTGCCAGATATAGCTTTGTGAAGTCCTAGTTTAGGTCTGTGGTTTCTACTTGTGTGTTATATTTGTTCTTTTCTGTTTTGACCTTGGCTTGTTTATTGACTCTTCTCCAGCTCCTCTTTTAACATAATATGATTGCCAATAGGTGGCACTAGAGTTCTAGTCCTCTTCCTCTTTGAAGAGACAATTTGCATATTTCCCAGAGGAGCATTGCGGCTTTAAGTCTCCTCACCTTGACATGCTTAACATGTCACTCTCCGCAAGGAGGAACTATACTTCTTGGATCCCGGTTAGACGCCTCTCAATCAGCCAAACCAGATCTCCACTTTGCACTGGCGAGGGGCAGTACCCCGAAACACAGTGTCTGCAAATTGAGATCTGGTTTGGCTCTTATCCTAAGTCGTGTGACAAGGATCGTTAAAGGGTCGACATTGACTGTTAGGGTTGCTACTTCCAATAGGTGGCACTAGAGTTCTAGTCCTCTCCCTCTCTGAAGAGACAATTTGCAACATAATATGATAACATGTATTGAATAAAGTTTCTTTGATGTTTCCTCTTTTGGAGTTGTATACTGGACTATTTACCCTTGTTCCTTGGGAATTTATTATAACCAGGTTATACTGTGCCTTGGGAAATGGTTTATTTTGCACAACAACCCCTTTTTTTTGCCATTATGCATCAGTGCACATTCTCAATTAGGTATATTCAAAGAACTGACCCCAAATTTTAGCAATGAAATGTATGTACTTGCAGTTTTTTTTATTGAACATATTGAACAGTATTTCTGTAGTAGTTTTACTTCTTTAAATGACTAATCTGTTTTTAATGTTTTATTCCATAGGCTTCCTGGAATGTATTAAAAAAAAATCTGTAACTACCCCCAGCTGCTCTAACAGCTTCATGACAGAGACCATTTTGTACTTACTGACCAAGCCAATTTTTACAATTCTGACCACTGTCATTTTATGAGGTTATAGCTCTGGAACGCTTCATCGGATCCCACTGATTCTGAGATTGCTTTTTCGTGACATATTGTACTTCATGTTAGTGGTAAAATTTCTTCAATACAATTTGCGTTTATTTATGAAAAAACGGAAATTTGGCAAAAAAAAATAGAAAACTTTGAATTTTTGTGCCCTTAACCCCTTAAGCCCCGAGGGTGCTTTGCAAGTTAATGACCGGGCCAATTTTTACAATTCTGACCACTGTCCCTTTATGAGGTTATAACTCTGGAACGCTTCAACAGATCCCGGTGATTCTGACAATGTTTTCTCGAGACATTTTGTTCTTCATGATAGTGGTAACATTTCTTTGATATTACCTGCGTTTATTTGTGAAAAAAATGGAAATTTGGCGAAAATTTAGAAAATGTCGCAATTTTCCAACTTTGAATTTTTATGCCCTTAAATCACAGAGATATGTCACATAAAATACTCAATGAGTAACATTTCACACATATCTACTTTACATCACCACAATTTTGGAAACAACATTTTTTTTTGTTAGGGAGTTATAAGGGTTAAAAGTTGACCAGCAATTTCTCATTTTTACAACACTATTTTTTTTTAGGGACCACATCACATTTGAAGTCATTTTGAGGGGTAATAATTAGGGTTGAGCGAAACGGGTCGGCAATTTTCAGAAGTCGCCGACTTTTGGCAAAGTCGGGTTTCATGAAACCCGACCCGACCCCTGTGTGGGGTCGGCCATGAAGTCGGCGATCTTCTGAATCTGGAATCGGAATTCCGATACCGATTCCCGATATGTTTAAGATATCGGGAATTGGTATCGGAATTCAGATTTAAGTGTAAAATAAAGAATTAAAATAAAAAATATCGCTATACTTACCCTCTGACGGGCCCTGGTACTAACCGGGAACCTTCCTTCCTTAGAATCAGCCTTCCAGGACCTTGCGGTGACGTCGCGGCTTGTGATTGGTCGCGCGGCCGCCCATGTGACCGCTCGCGCGACCAATCACAAGCCGCGACGTCACCGTGACGTCACCGAAGGTCCTGGAAGGGCTGATTCTTAGGAAGGAAGGCTGCCGGAACGAAGCCGAGGGTGAGTATATTCCTATTAGGTATATACTCACCCTCGGACACGCCCTGCTTCTTTCCGGCAGCCTTCCTTCCTAAGAATCAGCCCTTCCAGGACCTTCGGTGACGTCACGGTGACGTCGCGGCTTGTGATTGGTCGCGCGAGCGGTCACATGGGCGGCCGCGCGACCAATCACAAGCCGCGACGTCACCGCGACGTCACCGCAAGGTCCTGGAAGGCTGATTCTAAGGAAGGAAGGTTCCCGGTTAGTACCAGGGCCTGTCAGAGGGTAAGTATAGCGATATTTTTTATTTTAATTGTTTATTTTACACTTAAATATGGATCCCAGGGCCTGAAGGAGAGTTTCCGCTCCTTCAGACCCTGGGAACCATTGGAAACCCAATGCACTGCATTGGGTTTCGAGTTTCGGCCGACCCCGACCCCGACTTTTTTATAGGATCGGCCGATTTCACTCGACCCGACTTTTGAAAAAGTCGGGTTTCGTGAAACCCGACCCGATCCTATAAAAGTAAAGGTCGCTCAACCCTAGTAATAATAAATAATAATAATTTTATTTATATAGCGCCAACATATTCTGCAGCGCTTTACAAATTATAGAGGAGACTTGTACAGACAATAGACATTACAGCATAACAGAAATCACAGTTCAAAATAGATACCAGGAGAAATGAGGGCCCTGCTCGCAAGCTTACAAACTATGAGGAAAAGGGGAGACACGAGAGGTGGATGGTAACAATTAGGGTTGAGCGAAACGGATCGTTCATTTTCAAAAGTCGCCGACTTTTGGCAAAGTCGGGTTTCGTGAAACCCGACCCGACTCCAGCGTGGGATCGGCCATGTGGTCGGCGATCTTGGCGCCAAAGTCGCGTTTTGTATGACGCCTTCCCCGCCATTTTTTCAGCCAATTAAGGAGTGTGGGCAGCGTGATGACATAGGTTCCGGCCTGGTTTCTGCGGCATCATAGAGCCATATTACCGTTTGGGCTGCAGTGATTTCCGCAGTCAAACACAACATATGCTTTGCACGGAGGGGAGAGAGAAAGAGAGAGAGAGAGAGAGATATTAAGTAAAAGTAAAAAATAATCCACATTGACTTGCATTGGGTTTCGTGTTCCGGTCCGGAACCCGACTTTACAGTAGAATCGGCCGATTTCACGCGATCTGACTTTCGAGAAGGTCGGGTTTCACAAAACCCAACTCGATCTTAAAAAAGCAAAAGTCGCTCAACCCTAGTAACAATTGCTTTAGTTATTTGGACCAGCCATAGTGTAAGGCTTGGGTGTTCATGTAAAGCTGCATGAACCAGTTAACTGCCTAAGTATGTAACAGTACAGACACAGAGGGCTATTAACTGCATAAAGTGTATGAGAACATGATACGAGGAACCTGATTATGTTTTTTTTTTTATTTTTAATGATAGGCCACACAGGGATCGTTAGGTTAATGCGTTGAGGCAGTAGGCCGATCTGAACAAATGAGTTTTTAGGGCACGCTTAAAACTGTGGGGATTGGGGATTAATCGTATTAACCTAGGTAGTGCATTCCAAAGAATCGGCGCAGCACGTGTAAAGTCTTGGAGACGGGAGTGGGAGGTTCTGATTATTGAGGATGCTAACCTGAGGTCATTAGCGGAGCAGAGGGCACGGGTAGGGTGGTAGACTGAGACCAGAGAGGAGATGTAGGGTGGTGCTGAGCCATGGAGTGCTTTGTGGATGAGAGTAGTAGTTTTGTACTGGATTCTGGAGTGGATGGGTAGCCAGTGTAATGACTGGCACAAGGTAGAGGCATCGGTGTAACGGTTGGTGAGGAATATGATCCTGGCTGCAGCATTCAGGACAGATTGTAGAGGGGAGAGTTTGGCAAGAGGGAGGCCAATTAGTAGAGAGTTACAATAGTCCAGACGGGAATGAATAAGTGAAACAGTAAGAGTCTATATGATAGAAAATACCCAAGTGTGACACCATTCTAAAAACTGCACCCCTCAAGGTGCTCAAAACCACATTCAACAAGTTTATTAACCTTTCAGGTGTTTCACAGGAATTTTTGGAATGTTTAAAAAAAATGAACATTTAATTTTTTTTCACACAAAATTTACTTCAGCTCCAATTTGTTTTATTTTACCAAGGGTATCAGGAGAAAATGGACCCCAAAAGTTGTTGCACAATTTGTCCTGCGTACCCCGATACCCCATATGTGGGGGTAAACCACTGTTTGGGCGCATGGCAGAGCTTGGAAGGGAAGGAGCGCCATTTGACTTTTCAATGCAAAATTGGCTGGAATTGAGATGGGATGCCATGTTGCGTTTGGAGAGCCACTAATGTGCCTAAACATTGAAACCCCCCACAAGTAGCACCATTTTGGAAAATAGACCCCCTAAGGAACTTATCTAGATGTGTGGTGAGTAGGGTTGAGCGAAACGGATTGTTCATTTTCAAAAGTCGCCGACTTTTGGCAAAGTCGGGCTTCGTGAAACCCGACCCGACTCCAGCGTGGGATCAGCCACGTGGTCGGCGATCTTGGCGCCAAAGTCGCATTATGACGCCTTACCCGCCATTTTTTCAGCCAATTAAGGAGTGTGGGCAGCGTGATGACATAGGTTCCGGCCTGGTTTCTGCGGCGTCATAGAGCCATATTATCGTTTGGGCTGCAGTGATTTCCGCAGTCAAACACAACATATGCTTTGCACGGAGGGGAGAGAGAGAGATTAAGTAAATGTAAAAAATAATCCACATTGACTTGCATTGGGTTTCGTGTTCCGGTCCGGAACCCGACTTTACAGTAGAATCGGCCGATTTCACGCGATCCGACTTTCGAGAAGGTCAGGTTTCACAAAACCCAACTCGATCCTAAAAAAGCAAAAGTCGCTCAACCCTAGTGGTGAGCACTTTGACCGACCAAGTGCTTCACAGAAGTTTATAATGTAGAGCCGTAAATATAAAAAATAATATTTTTTCACAAAAATGAAAATTTCACCCCCAATTTTTTTTTTTCCAAGGTTACCAGAAGAAATTGTACCCCAATTGTTATTGTGCAATTTGTCCTGAGTACGCTGATACCCCATATGTGGGGGTAAACCACTGTTTGGGTGCATGGCAGAGCTCGGAAGGGAAGGAGCGCCGTTTGACTTTTCAGCGCAAAAAGGCTGGAATTGAGATGGGACGCCATGTTGCGTTTGGAGAGCCCCTGATGTGCCTAAACATTGAAACCCCCCACAAGTGACACCATTTTAGAAAGTAGACTCCCTAAGGATCTTATCTAGATGTGTTGTAAGAGCTCTGAACCCCCAAATGTTTCACTACAGTTTATAGCGCAGAGCCGTGAAAATAAAAATTCATTTTTTTTCCACAAAAATTATTTTTTAGCCCCCAGTTTTGTATTTTCCAAAGGGTAACATGAGAAATTGGTCCCCAAAAGTTGTTTTCCAATTTGTCCTGAGTACGCTGATACCCCATATGTGGGGGGGAACCACCGTTTGGGCACATGGCAGAGCTCGGAAGGGAAGGAGCGCCATTTGGAATGCAGACTTAGATAGATTGGTCTGCAGGCGTCACGTTGCATTTGCAGAGCCCCTGATGTACCTAAACAGTAGAAACCCCCCACAAGTGACCTCATATTGAAACATAGACCCCCCAAGGAACTTATCTAGATGTGTTGTGAGAACTTTGAACTCCCAAGTATTTCACTACAGTTTATAACGCAGAGCCGCGAAAATAAAAAATAATTTTTTCCCACAAAAATGTTTTTTTAGCCCCTCAAATTTTTATTTTCTCAAGAGAAATTGGACTCTAGAAATTGTTGTAAAATTTGTTGTCACGTTGTGACTGTCCTGGAGTGACATGACCTGGCGGGTCGGTCACAAAACGGCGAAACACACAAGGGTACACCGGGAACACTTTAACAATGGTGGGCCCTGTCGGTAGGGAACGGGGAATGGACACCTCCTGCACTCACCTGAGGCTGTGCCCTGATCTTGCTACCGTCCCTATACGGGTTCTTTCAACCCGTTGCCGACCAGGATACCTTCTCCCTCACTTGCCCTGCTCTAATCCTTATGTAGGGAACTGGCAGGTGAGAGCACTGGTCCCACCACTGCACTAATACAACACCGGGAAAGTTACACAACAAAGGGACAAAGAAACAATAACACCACACTTAGCTTTCTCTGCTGCAATGCACTGCACAGCAGAGTAAGGCACCTGGAATGAGAATTAAGCTGTAGAACCACAGCACTCAGCAATCTCCTATTCCAGCAAGGTTGGTATCCAAAGGACCTGTATAACCAACAGTCAGCTGATGCACCAGGTGACCTTTTAAAGGAAGGTGGGAGTGGTTACCACCCACATCAGCAGAACAAGCTGCAATGCAATTACACCAGTGGCCATCAGGGGAAAAACTGCATTAACCCCCGAAGACCTGAAAGGAAAAAAGGTTTTAATCTGACGGAAACCAGATCTGCCACAGATCCAAACATGGATCGTGACATTTGTCCTGAGTACGCTGATACCCCATATGTTGGGGTAAACCCCTGTTTGGGCGCCCGGAGAGCTCGGAAGGGAAGGAGCAATGTTTTACTTTTTCAATGCAGAATTGGCTGGAATTGAGATCGGATGCCATGTTGCGTTTGGAGAGCCCTGATGTGCCTAAACAGTGGAAACCCCCAATTCTAACTGAAGCCCTAACCCAAACACACCCCTAATCCCAACCACACCCCTAACCCCAACCCTAACCACACCCTTAACTCTAACACACCCCTAACCCTAATCCCAACCATAACCCTAACCACACCCCTAATCCTGACACACCCCTAACCCTAATACCAACCGTAAATGTAATCCTAACCCTAGCCCCAACCCTAACCCTAGCCCCAACCCTAGCCCTAACCCTAGCCCCAACCCTAGCCCCAACCCTAGCCCCAACCCTAGCCCTAACCCTAGCCCTAACCCTAATGGAAAAATGGAAATAAATACATTTTTTTAATTGTTTTATTTTTTCCTAACTAAGGGGATGATGAAGGGGGGTTTGATTTACTTTTATAGCTGTTTTTTTAGCAGATTTTTATGATTGGCAGCTGTTACACACTAAAAGACGCTTTTTATTGCAAAAAATGTTTTTTTGCATTTCCACATTTTGAGAGCTATAATTTTTCCATATTTTGGTCCACAGAGTCATGTGAGGTCTTGTTTTTTGCAGGACGAGTTGACGTTTTTATTGGTAACATTTTCGGGCACGTGACATTTTTTGATCGCTTTTTATTCCGATTTTTGTGAGGCAGTATGACCAAAAACCAGCTGTTCATGAATTTCTTTTTGGGGGGGTGTTTATACCGTTCCGCGTTTGGTAAAATGGATAAAGCAGTTTTATTCTTCGGGTCAGTACGATTACAGCGATACCTCAATTATATTTTTTTTATTTTTTGGCGCTTTTATACGATAAAATCTATTTTAAAGAAAAAATAATTATTTTTGCATTGCTTTATTCTGAGGTCTATAACTTTTTTATTTTTTAGCTGATGATGCTGTATGGTGGCTTGTTTTTTGCGGGACAAGATGATGTTTTCAGCGGTATCATGGTAATTTATATCTGTCTTTTTGATCGCGTGCTATTCCACTTTTTGTTCGGCGGTATGATAAAGCGTTGCTTTTTGCCTCTTTTTTTAATTTTTTTTTTACACTGTTCACTGAAGGGGTTAACTAGTGGGACAGTTTTATAGGTCGGATTGTTACGGATACGGCGATACTAAATATGTGTACTTTTATTGTTTTTTTTTATTTAGATAAACGAATGTATTTATGGGAACAATATATATATATATTTTTCTTTATTTAGGATTTCTTTTTTTTTTTAACACATCTAAATATCTGATACTTTGCAATGCACTATGTCAGATCAGCGATCTGACGTGCACTGCTCCTGGCTTACCAGCGCCTGCTCTGAGCAGGCGCTTGTTAAGCGACCTCCCTGCAGGACCCGGATGCAATCCCGTGGCCATTTTGGATCCGGGGCCTGCAGGGAGGAGACGCTCGGTACAAGATGAGCACATCACCTGGTACCGAGGGTCACAGGGAAGCACGCAGGGAGCTCGATCCCTGCGCGATGCTTCCCTATGCCGCCGGAACACTGCGATAATGTTTGATCACAGTGTGCCGTGGGTTAATGTGCCGGGGCGGTCCATGACCGCTCCTGGCACATAGTGCCGGATGTCAGCTGCGATAGTCAGCTGACACCCTGCCGCGACTGGCCGCGCTCCCCCCGTGAGCGCGACCAATCGCTATGACGTACTATCCCGTCCCTGGGAATTAAGTCCCAAGTCACCTTGACGGGATAGTATGTCATATGGGATTAAGGGGTTAAATCAGAGAGTCATATCACACAAAATAGTTAATAAATAACATTTCCCACATGTCTACTTTACATCAACACAATTTTCGAAACATGATTTTTTTTGTTAGGACATTATAAGGGTCAAAAGTTGACCAAAGAGTTCTCATTTTTCCAACAAAATTTACAAAACCATTTTTTTAGGGACTACCTCACATTTGAAGTGAGTTTGGGGGTCAATAGAACAGAAAATACCCAAAAGTGACACCATGCTAACAACTGCACTCCTCAAGGTGCGCAAAACTACATGCAAGAAGTTTATTAACCCTTCAGGTGCTTCACGAGAACTAAAACAATGTGGAAGGAAAAAATGAACTTTTTAATTTTCCATTTACTTTTTATTTTCACAAGGCTATCAGGAGAAAATGGTCCACAAAATATGTTGTGCAATTTCTCCAGAGTACACTGATACCCCGTATGTGGGGGAAAGACTGTCATGATCTCAATGGCAAGAGAACATAGCATAAGCATATATAGGAACTAGCTCTTGGAAGATGGGAACTGAGCTGACCATGAACTAAACCTAACGCACAACTAGCAGTGGCCGGGTAGCATGCCTACGTTGATTCTAGATGCCCAGCCCAGCCGGAGGACTAAATAAAGCTAGCAGAGGAAAATATTAGTCCTAGCTCACCTCTAGAGAAATACCCCGAAAGGAGACAGAGGCCCCCCACATGTATTGGCGGTGAGTTGAGATGAAATAACAAACGTAGTATGAAAATAGGTTTAGCAAATTTGAGGTCCACTTACTACATAGCAGAAGACAGAAAGGACACTTTCATGGTCAGCTGAAAACCCTATCAAAAACACCATCCAGAAATTACTTTAAAACTCTGGCATTAACTCATAACACCAGAGTGGCAATTCCCGTTCACAAGAGCTTTCCAGACACAGTAACGAAACTACAGCTGTGAACTGGAACAAAATGCAAAAACAAACATGGACAAGAGTCCAACTTATTTAGTAGTTGTCTAGGAGCAGGAACAAGCACAGAGAGGCTTCTGATAACATTGTTGACCGGCAAGCAACTAACAGAGCAGCAAGGTTATATAGCGACTCCCACATCTTGATGGGAACAGGTGAACAGAGAAGATGAAGACACCAGTTCAATTCCACCAGTAGCCACCGGGGGAGCCCAGAATCCAAATTCACAACAGTACCCCCCCCCTCAAGGAGGGGCACCGAACCCTCACCAGAACCACCAGGGCGATCAGGATGGGCCCTATGAAAGGCACGAACCAGATCGGAGGCATGAACATCAGATGCATTCACCCAAGAATTATCCTCCTGGCCGTATCCCTTCCACTTGACCAGATACTGGAGTCTCCGTCTGGAAACACGAGAGTCCAAGATTTTCTCCACAACGTACTCCAACTCACCCTCAACCAACACCGGAGCAGGAGGCTCAACGGAAGGCACAACCGGTACCTCATACCTGCGCAATAATGACCGATGAAAAACGTTATGAATAGAAAAGGATGCAGGGAGGTCCAAACGGAAGGAAACAGGGTTAAGAATCTCCAATATCTTATACGGGCCGATAAACCGAGGCTTAAACTTAGGAGAAGAGACCCTCATAGGGACAAAACGAGAAGACAACCACACCAAATCCCCAACAGAAAGCCGAGGACCAACACGACGGTGGCGGTTGGCAAAAAGCTGAGTCTTCTCCTGGGACAACCTCAAATTGTCCACCACCTGCCCCCAGATCTGATGCAATCTCTCCACCACAGCATCCACTCCAGGACAATCCGAAGATTCCACCTGACCAGAGGAAAATCGAGGATGAAACCCCGAATTACAGAAAAACGGGGACACCAAAGTGGCAGAGCTGGCCCGATTATTGAGAGCGAACTCCGCCAATGGCAAAAAAGCAACCCAATCATCCTGGTCAGCAGACACAAAACACCTCAGATATGTCTCCAGGGTCTGATTAATCCGCTCGGTCTGGCCATTCGTCTGAGGATGGAAAGCGGACGAAAAAGATAAATCTATGCCCATCCTAGCACAGAATGCCCGCCAAAATCTAGACACGAATTGGGTCCCTCTGTCAGAAACGATATTCTCAGGAATACCATGCAAACGAACAACATTTTGAAAAAACAGAGGAACCAACTCGGAAGAAGAAGGTAACTTGGGCAGAGGAACCAAATGGACCATCTTAGAAAAACGGTCACACACCACCCAGATGACAGACATCTTCTGAGAAACAGGCAGATCTGAAATAAAATCCATCGAGATGTGCGTCCAAGGCCTCTTAGGAATAGGCAAGGGCAACAATAATCCACTAGCCCGAGAACAACAAGGCTTGGCCCGAGCACAAACGTCACAAGACTGCACAAAGCCTCGCACATCTCGTGACAGGGAAGGCCACCAGAAGGACCTTGCCACCAAATCCCTGGTACCAAAAATGCCAGGATGACCTGCCAACGCAGAAGAATGAACCTCAGAGATGACTCTATTGGTCCAATCATCAGGAACAAACAGTTTATCAGGTGGGCAACGATCAGGTCTCTCCGCCTGAAACTCCTGCAAGGCCCGCCGCAGGTCTGGAGAAACGGCTGACAATACCACTCCATCCTTAAGGATACCTGTGGGCTCAGAGTTACCAGGCGAGTCAGGCTCAAAACTCCTAGAAAGGGCATCCGCCTTAACATTCTTAGAACCCGGTAGGTATGACACCACAAAATTAAACCGAGAGAAAAATAATGACCAGCGCGCCTGTCTAGGATTCAGGCGCCTGGCGGTCTCAAGATAAATCAAATTTTTGTGGTCAGTCAATACCACCACCTGATGTCTGGCCCCCTCAAGCCAATGGCGCCACTCCTCAAAAGCCCACTTCATGGCCAAAAGCTCCCGATTCCCAACATCATAATTCTGCTCAGCGGGCGAAAATTTACGGGAAAAGAAGGCACAAGGCCTCATCACGGAGCAGTCAGAACTTTTCTGCGACAACACTGCCCCAGCTCCGATCTCAGAAGCGTCGACCTCAACCTGAAAAGGTAGAGCAACATCAGGCTGACGCAACACAGGGGCAGAGGAAAAACGGCGCTTAAGCTCCCGAAAGGCCTCCACAGCATCAGGGGACCAATCAGCAACATCAGCACCCTTCTTAGTCAAATCGGTCAATGGCTTAGCAATATCCGAAAAACCAGCAATAAATCGACGATAAAAGTTAGCAAAGCCCAAAAATTTCTGAAGACTCTTAAGAGAAGAGGGCTGCGTCCAATCACAAATAGCTTGAACCTTGACAGGATCCATTTCAATGGAAGAGGGGGAAAAAATATATCCCAAAAAGGAAATCCTCTGTACCCCAAAAACACACTTCGAACCCTTCACACACAAAGAATTAGACCGCAAAACCTGAAAAACCCTCCTGACTTGCTGGACATGAGAGTCCCAGTCATCCGAAAAAATCAGAATATCATCCAGATACACAATCATAAATTTATCCAAATAATCGCGAAAAATATCATGCATAAAGGACTGGAAAACTGACGGAGCATTAGAAAGACCAAAAGGCATCACTAAATACTCAAAGTGGCCCTCGGGCGTATTAAATGCGGTTTTCCACTCATCCCCCTGCCTGATTCGCACCAAATTATACGCCCCACGAAGGTCAATCTTAGAGAACCACTTGGCCCCCTTTATGCGAGCAAACAAATCAGTCAGCAACGGCAATGGGTATTGATATTTAACAGTGATTTTATTCAAAAGCCGATAATCAATACATGGTCTCAAAGAGCCGTCTTTTTTTGACACAAAGAAAAAACCGGCTCCTAAGGGAGATGACGATGGACGAATATGTCCCTTTTCCAAGGACTCCTTTATATATTCTCGCATAGCAGCATGTTCAGGCACAGACAGATTAAATAAACGACCCTTTGGGTATTTACTACCCGGGATTAAATCTATGGCACAATCGCACTCTCGGTGCGGAGGTAACGAACCAAGCTTGGATTCTTCAAAGACGTCACGATAGTCAGACAGGAACTCAGGAATTTCAGAGGGAATGGATGATGAAATGGAAACCACAGGTACATCCCCATGAGCCCCCTTACATCCCCAGCTCAACACAGACATAGCTCTCCAGTCGAGGACTGGGTTATGAGATTGCAGCCAAGGCAATCCTAG
Organism: Ranitomeya variabilis; assembly: GCF_051348905.1. NCBI lineage: Eukaryota > Metazoa > Chordata > Amphibia > Anura > Dendrobatidae > Ranitomeya > Ranitomeya variabilis. Next base: position 545,546,342 of record NC_135234.1, read on the forward strand.
CACCAAATCATCATGTAGATTATACAGCACCAGAAAGCGAATAATCTCCTGGTGATCCGGATTAATACGCATAGTTACTTGTGTCCAGCATTGTGGTTTATTATTAGCCAATGGGGTGGAGTCAATCCCCTTCAGAGGAATAGGAGTCTCCAAAGGCTCTAAATCATACCCACAGCGTTTGGCAAAGGACCAATCCATAAGACTCAAAGCGGCGCCAGAGTCGACATAGGCGTCCGTGGTAATAGATGACAAAGAGCAAATCAGGGTCACAGATAGAATAAATTTAGACGGTAAGGTGCAAATGGAAACAGATTTACCAAGCTTTTTAGTGCGCTTAGAGCATGCTGATATAACATGAGTAGAATCACCACAATAGAAACACAACCCATTTTTCCGTCTAAAATTCTGCCGCTCGCTTCGGGACAGAATTCTATCACACTGCATACTCTCTGGCGACTTCTCAGTGGACACCGCCAGATGGTGCACTGGTTTGCGCTCCCGCAAACGCCTATCGATCTGAATAGCCATTGTCATGGACTCATTCAGACCCGTAGGCACAGGGAACCCCACCATAACATCCTTAATGGCATCAGAGAGACCCTCTCTGAAAGTCGCCGCCAGGGCGCACTCATTCCACTGAGTAAGCACAGACCATTTACGGAATCTTTGGCAGTAAATTTCCGCTTCATCTTGCCCCTGAGATAGGGACATCAAAGTTTTTTCTGCCTGAAGCTCCAAATGAGGTTCGTCATAAAGCAACCCCAAGGCCAGAAAAAACGCATCCACATTGAGCAACGCAGGATCCCCTGGTGTCAATGAAAAAGCCCAGTCTTGAGGGTCGCCCCGGAGCAAGGAAATCACAATCCTGACCTGCTGTGCAGGGTCTCCGGCAGAGCGAGATTTCAGAGACAAAAATAATTTGCAATTATTTCGAAAATTCTGAAACCCGGATCTATTCCCCGAGAAAAATTCCGGCAAAGGAATTCTCGGCTCAGATACAGGTGCATGACAAACAAAATCTTGCAAATTTTGTACCTTCGTGGCGAGATTATTCAAACCTGCAGTTACACTCTGAAGATCCATTACAAACAGGTGGACACAGAGCCATTCAAGGGTTAAGAGGAGGTAAGAAGCAGCTAGACAGCAATTAAGGGCTAGGCAGCAAAACTCTGAGGGGAAAAAAAAAAAAATTTCCCTTCAACACTTCTTTTTCTCCTGCTTCAGCCCAAACAATTAACACTTTGCGGGCCGGTCAAACTGTCATGATCTCAATGGCAAGAGAACATAGCATAAGCATATATAGGAACTAGCTCTTGGAAGATGGAAACTGAGCTGACCATGAACTAAACCTAACGCACAACTAGCAGTGGCCGGGTAGCATGCCTACGTTGATTCTAGATGCCCAGCCCAGCTGGAGGACTAAATAAAGCTAGCAGAGGAAAATATTAGTCCTAGCTCACCTCTAGAGAAATACCCCGAAAGGAGACAGAGGCCCCCCACATGTATTGGCGGTGAGTTGAGATGAAATAACAAACGTAGTATGAAAATAGGTTTAGCAAATTTGAGGTCCACTTACTACATAGCAGAAGACAGAAAGGACACTTTCATGGTCAGCTGAAAACCCTATCAAAAACACCATCCAGAAATTACTTTAAAACTCTGGCATTAACTCATAACACCAGAGTGGCAATTCCCGTTCACAAGAGCTTTCCAGACACAGTAACGAAACTACAGCTGTGAACTGGAACAAAATGCAAAAACAAACATGGACAAGAGTCCAACTTATTTAGTAGTTGTCTAGGAGCAGGAACAAGCACAGAGAGGCTTCTGATAACATTGTTGACCGGCAAGCAACTAACAGAGCAGCAAGGTTATATAGCGACTCCCACATCTTGATGGGAACAGGTGAACAGAGAAGATGAAGACACCAGTTCAATTCCACCAGTAGCCACCGGGGGAGCCCAGAATCCAAATTCACAACAAAAGACACTGTTTGGGCACATGGCAGGGCTCAGAAGGGAGGGAGCACCGTTTGACTTTTTGAATGCAAAATTGGCTGGAATCAATGGCGGGGGCCATGTCGCGTTTGGAGACCCCCTGATGTACCTAAACAGTGGAAACCCTCCAATTCTAACTCCAACCCTAACATAGCTCTAATCCCAACCCTAACCCCAACACACCTATAACCCTAATCCCAACCATAACCCTAACCACAACCCTAACCCCAACACCACTCTATCCCCAACACCACAACCCTAACCCCAACACAGCCCTAACACTGGCTCTAACCCTAGCACAACTCTAACCCTACCTCTAACCCAACCGTAAACCTATCCCTAACCCTAGCCCAACCCTAACTCTAACCCCAACCATAATGTTAGCCCCAACCCTAACCCTAGCCCCAACCTTAACCCTAGGTCTAACTCCAACCATAACCTTAACCCTAGCCCCAACCCTAACCCTAATGGAAAAAAAAATATTTTTTTAATCTAATTAAGGGGGTGATAAAAGGGGATTTGATTTACTATTTTTTCTATTTTGATTACTGTGATAGGGTCTATCAAAGTGATCAAAATGGACGATAGGAAAAATCTCCCATTGTTGCCGGGTGCCGGCCAGCAGATCTCGGTGGGCACATGCACAGTGCATGTGCCTGCCATTTTCTTCCCAGAAGAAGACACCGAGGCTCAAGGGACAGGACTGGGGGATGCAGGAGGTGCCGGAGGTACCGGGTGGGCTCGGAGGACCCCATTTCTGTCTCCTATGAGGTGCTAGATCATATCAGAGGAGAGAAAAATAAATGGGAAATCAAACTTTTTTTGCGGTCTCCATTATTCAGTGAATAACTGTGAATAACAGCGATCGCAACACTGGGGACAGTAAAAACCGACCCAAATCATGTTCTCTGGGGTCTCAGCTACTCTCAGTAGCCCAGACTTCGGAGAATTTCCAACGCTAGGGGGCGCTATCAGCGGTCATTAAGGGGCTAAAGCTGGCCCTCTGTTGCTGCCCCAGATCTTTTCTCAATATGGCTGCTGTGGTGACATCACAATGGCAACATGTGACTGCTGCAGCTACTCACAGGACTCAGCAGACTTGTGACATCTACCGTATTTTTCGGACTATAAGCCGCACTTTTTCTCCAAAAATTTTGGGGGAAAATGGGGGTGCGTCTTATAGTTGGAATATACTTACAAGCAGTAGCGTAGCTACTGGGGGGGCAGAGGGGGCCATCGCCCCGGGCCCTGTCATATGAAGGGGCCTACTGGGAGCCAGGGCCACGTCTGTGATGAGGCAGAACACCGCATAGGAGCAGAGCAGTATAATGTCTGCTCCCGTCTGAGGAGACTCTGCTCGCTGCTAGCACAGTGGCCGGCTGCAGAGTCTCCCTCCTGCAGTGAATGGTTTCGCCTGTCTGACCTGATCATGAAGCTTTTCCTTGCTGCAGTTTTCTTCACTCTGTGCACGCTGGGATTGGCTCAGGCACGCTGGGTCCTAGTGCCCACACCTTGCATTTCACTCACACTTCCTGGTCCTGCCTGCAGTGCAAACGTTATCAGTAAGTGCTGGGGATGGAACTTATTATGTTTATTCAATTCAGGGATGTCACTGTGAGACCGTTGGGGTATTGGGGGGCTGAAAGTGAGTGAGGGGGGACAGGGTACTGGGGGGTGAATGTGAGACCATTTGGGGGTTGTGAGGGCAGAAGGTGGGTGAGGTGGGACAGGGCACTGAGGGGGTGGATGTGAGATGATGGGGGTATTGGGGCTGAAGTGGGCGAGGGGGGACAGGTCATTGGGCGCTGAATATTATAATGTTTAGTTCTGATATTATATGTACTTCATCACATGTAATATTTGCTGTCTGGGGAGGCGGGAGATGGGGGGGTAGGGGGCTTTTGATACGTACCACCTGGGTCTTTTATAAGTATTAGTATACGAAGCCCCCATATAGTAACCAAGAGCTGCATCACATTTACAGCACCACTCCTGCATTATTTTTTATTTCATTACTGGAGCGGTGCTGACAATCCCCGTCCCCTGCCCCCTGTCTGATACTCATCTTCTAACGTTTTCATCTGTTTTAGTCTCCGCTCGGCTCCGTCTCCTGCAGTTTGTGGCCTGTCCGAGGCTCCAGTGTTTCCTGGAGCAGCGCAGAGGTCACTAATCATTGTGAGTCTGTGGGAGCCTCGTTCTGGCCTCTTTCTCACTCTCAGGCTATGTGCACACTGTGCGGATTAGCCGCTGCGGATTTGCATCAGTTTTCCATCTGGTTTACAGTGCCATGTAAACCTATGGAAAACGAAATCCGCAGTGCCCATGGTGCGGAAAATACCGCGCGGAAACGCTGCGTTTATTTTCCGTAGCATGTCAATTCTTTGAAGATTCCGCAGCGTTTTACACCTGCTCCTGTATAGGATTCCGCAGGTGAAATCTGCACAAAAAACACAGTAAATCCGCACATGAATCCGCAACAAGTGCACATAGTCTCATAGTCTTACATTGAGCGCCTGTGACATAGCTTCTAACTTCTGGCCAGTCAGAAACTGCGCTCACAAGTTTGAGCCGTGGCACTGCAGCAGTGCCACAAAATAGTGATTACGCCGGAGGATGAGTAAATGACCGGGGCATCCAAATCATTACAGGAAGCTGTGAGTCCACCATACTGTGTGTAAGGGAGCTGCGGGCCAATCATACTATGTATAAGGGAGCTGCAGGTCCATCATACTGTGTATACGGGAGCTGCGGGTCCATCAGACAGTATATACGGGAGCTGTAAGTCCATCATACTGTTTGTACGGGAGCTGCAGGCCCATCAAACTGTGTATAAGGGATCTGTGGGCCCATCACACTGTGTATAAGGGACCTGCGGGCCCATCATACTGTGTATAAGGGAGCTGCGAGCCAATCATACTGTGTATAAGGGAGCTGTAAGTCCATCATACTGTGTATAAGGGAGCTGCGGGCCAATCATACTGTGTATAAGGGAGCTGCGGGTCCATCAGACAGTGTATAAGGGATCTGCGGGCCCATCACACTGTGTATAAGGGAGCTGTGCACACATCATACTGTGTATAAGGGAGCTGTGGGCCAATCATACTGTGTATAAGGGAGCTGCGGGCCCATCATACTGTGTACGGTATAAGGGAGCTGCGGGCCAATCACACTGTGTATAAGGGTGCTGTGCACACATCATACTGTGTATAAGGGAGCTGCGGGCCCATCATACTGTGTATAAGGGAGCTGCAGGCCCATCATACTGTGTATAAGGGAGCTGCGGGCCCATCATACTGTATATAAGGGAGCTGCGGGCCCATCATACTGTGTATAAGGAACTCTGAAGGCATATTGTGCATATGGGAGCTGTTGGCCCATTACACTGTATATAGGGGAGCTCTGAGGGGCATTATACTTTCTATAGTGGAGTTCTGTCAGCATTATACTGTGTATAGGGGAGCATTGGGCTCATACTGTGTAGAGGGGAGCAGTGGGAACATCATACTGTGTAAAGGGGAGCAGTGAGAACATCATACGGTGTATAGGGGAGCTGTGGGGGCCTTATACTGTGTATAGGGAAGCTTTAAGGTCACCATACTGTGTATAATAGAGGAGTACATGGGGGAACTTAGGGGACATTATTAAATGTTAATTGGGCACTTAAGCATAGTTGTTATAGGGGTACTCAGAGTATTGTGACCATCAAAGTTGCATATGGTCACAATATGGCGGTAAAGTCAACGTTCGTTTTTGTATATAGATTTATTTTCAATAACAGTGCGGTCATATTCTGAGGTTCCCCTATATTCACAATTAGAGTGCGCAACCGTAGCTGTAATCAGGGTTAGCTGGTTAGGGGCCCACTCAGATGTTTCGCCCCCCCTAAGTTGAAACCCTAGCTACGCCTCTGCTTACAAATCATGTGGCGGCAGCAGGAGTCGTGCAATTCTGCGGCGGTCCCGATCCAATGCCGCAGGACGATGATCACACTCCCTTCCCAGGCTCAGTAGTGCTCAGTAGTGCAGGGGCTTCGCCTTCATTTTGTGAAAGCCCAGAAGCCCACGCACATCCATTGCTGCGATGCAGTGGCCTCCAGGAAAATGGCCCCCGGGGGCGGCTCATGCTCAGATTGAGATCTCGGGAGACGAAATCTTGGCACCGAGATCTTGTCTCCCGAGATCTCGGGATGAGATCTTGTTACTGAAATCTCAAACTGCTGCGATGCGGTGGTCTCCAGGAAAATGGCCCCGGGGGCAGCAGATGCTCAGATTGAGATCTCGGCACCGAGATCTTGTCGCCTGAGATCTTGGGACGAGATCTCTTTGCCGAGATCTCAATCTGAGCCACCGCATCACAGCAATGGATGTACGGGGGCCTCTGGGCTTTCACAAATTGCCAGCAGAGCCCCCACACCACTGAGCACCGCTGAACCTGCCACAGCAGCTTGGGATTGGATTTCCCGGAGGCCACCACATTACAGCAATGGATGTGCGGGGGGGGGGGGGGCTCCAGACTTTCAGAAAATGTCAGAGGAGTCCCCACACCACTAGCACCGCCAAAACTGCCGCACCTGTCTGGGATGGGAATCATATCGCTGGATGACCGAACACCCCATGTGACCACACTCCACCCGCGCTCCACCCCCCTTAACCCTCCGTCAGGGGCAGTATGTTTCATAACGAGTTTAGGGGCATTGCGCCTGTCCGGCACAGGCTAGAAAATTGGCTATATTTTCCTTTTTTTAAAATTTCAATGCTCTAAAAGTGATCAGTTACCTTAATAGGAATGTAATAAATGAGAATACATATAATCAGGTGTAAAAAAAAATGTTTAATAACCAGAAAAGTAATATGTTTGTATGTCTTGAGCATCCTCCTCACTCTCTCCATCTTGATCTGTATCAGACACATCTGGACATTCTTCCACATCATCTTCTGAATCAATGTCACTTTCGTCCCCTAAATCTTCTAGCTGTAAGGGGTCTGTCTCATCATCAATCAGTATATTTTGCACTTGCTCAACATGAAGGGCATTGGACAAGTCAAATATTCTCCTCGCCATTTCAGAAGAAAAGCTGAAGCAAGAGAGAGAATATGTGTTAGGGCGCAATGTGCCTGAGAAGCACAATCTTATTTCTAACAAAACCTTTTATGACAAATCCACAAATTTAGCACTAGCTATTCATAAAACAAGCTAAAAAAACAATTGGATGAATAAAAACAGCAAATTCTAATCGTCAAATGTGTGACGCGTTCAGGGGCAATGAGCCTGAGAAGCCAAAACACTGATATCTGATCTCCTGCAGCTCTGCAGCACAAGAGGCTTCTCAGGTTTCACACAGCCTTTAAAGTTAGGAAGGTACTGGGAGGAAGGTGTTTCCCAGACAAACCACTGAAAATAGAGAAATGAAACTAAGTGAGCTGCGCCTGTCAGATCAGTTGCCCCTGACGGAGGGTTAAGCTCCATTCGAACTGTAAGATGAACCCCCATTTGACACATTATTTTTTTTACCTTCTGAAAATTTGGTGTGTGTCTTATGGTCTGGTGCATCTTATTGTCCTAAAATACAGTATATTGGCATCACCACTGAGCTCAGCAATTGACTGCAGAAGTCACGTTATATTGTTGTGATGTCACAACTGCAGCCATGTCAACAAAGATTGGGGCAGCAATGGAGAGCCAGCGCTGGAGCAGCAGCGGGTAAGTGCAGCTGACTTTATTATTACACACTGGACATCTATACGATAAAAATAATTAAATTTGCAGACCCTTTAAGGGTAGATTTACAAAATGTTTTTGGAAGCAACATCACATGGCATTCCAGGTTTTTTTTTTTTTTCTGTGCCAAAAATCGCTGCAGTCAGATTCTTAATGAAAGTACACAGTTTAATATGAAATGTACTGCAACCAATGGATTTTTTTGGGGGGGGTCTTTTGATGCATTTCTTGGTGCGTCTTTGTTTTTATGTATTGGACTTGAAGAAAGCCAGAATGTAAATGTCATGAATGGAATAAAATGCCACTAAATGCTTGTAAAAAATGTCGCCGCCGTCATGTGCCTAGTCTCTGATTGTCACATCACTATTCCCTTGCTAGTGCACTGGCCAGCAAGTACGCTAGCCTCACCACTGCAGATGTTGTGCAACACATGAAGGCTACGTTCACATTTGCGTCTTGCGACGCAGCGTCATCGACGCAACGCATGACGCATTAGTAACGCACACTAAACGCACCTTTTTCGACGCATGCGTTGAGCGCATGCGTCGTAAAACGCAGCGTTTTTTTGTGCGTTTTTGCTGCGTTTTTGTTAAAAACGCAGCGTTTTCTGACGCATGCGTTGTCAAACAATGATGTCATTTTTAACCCAATAGCATGACGAAAAGCCCCATTAGTGTCTAGACACTAGATAATACCACCAATGGATAGAAGAGGGTGGGTATAATGGAATTTTAGTATATATACCCCGGCATACATAAAAATTCCTCCCATTTTGCGTGTTTTTACTGCATCAAGATGGAGCGTCCCATGGAGAGTATCTACCTTGATATGGAGCTGGATTTTGCCATGGCTAATGCTTGCGCTATCGCCTTTCACGAACAAAGGAAAAGAGATAAACAACGGAGAAGGAGTCATCGGCGCTTTTGGCTACACCCTATAGTGGAAGTTCGAGAGAGCCGTGGAGCCTACCATTGCTTGTTTGGTGAGCTAAACGACAACCTGGAAATATATTTTGAGTATACCAGGATGTCTCAAGACAGCTTCCGCTATCTGCTGCGTCTGGTGGAAGGAGCCATTACCAGGCAGGACACGCAGCTCCGGAGATCAATTTCCGCCGAGGAACGTCTGCTGGTGACTCTACGGTACGTAATGTAGCTATTTGAAGGACTTTATATGTTCTGCCCTTTTTTTAAATAACCTTTTTTTTGTTTGGGGGGAGGGAGGGATAGAAAATGTAATTTTATTTTATAACAATGTACTTTAATTAAATTTATTTATTTTTCTTCTTGGCAGTTTCCTGGCTACCGGAGAGACCTTGAGATCCCTGCATTTCCAGTTTCGGATTGGAGTCTCCACACTTTCGGGTATTATTGCCGACACATGCCGCGCATTGTGGGACAATCTCCGGGAGGAATTTTTACCAATCCCAACAACAGAGTTATGGGAGGCCAACGCCCAAAAATTTGACCAAGTGTGTTCTTTCCCTAACTGTATTGGAGCAGTGGATGGGAAGCACATTAGGATTACAAAGCCTGCAAGAAGTGGATCTCTGTTTTTTAATTACAAAAAATACTTTTCCACCGTGCTCATGGCAATTGCAGGTGCGGACTGCAGGTTTCTCGCCGTGGATATTGGAGCATTTGGCCGTGCAAATGATTCACGGACATTTAAGGAGTCTGATATGGGCCGAAGATTATATGAGAACAATTTTAATTTCCCCCAGCCAAGACCTCTTCCCAACACCGAAGGGCCGGCAATGCCATTTGTGGTTGTTGGTGATGAGGCATTTCAAATGTGTGCCAACCTACTGAAACCGTACTCCAGTCGGGGCTTGGACCACACAAAAAGTATTTTTAATTATAGACTGTCCAGGGCCAGAAGAACTGTGGAGTGCGCCTTTGGAATCCTTGTCTCCAAATGGCGGATTTTAGGATCCGCTATAAATCTGAAAATTGAGACAGTTGATCAGGTGGTGAATAGGGTTGAGCGACTTTTATCTTTATAGGATCGGGTCGGGTTTCACGAAACCCGACTTTCTCAAAAGTCGGGTCGAGTGAAATCGGCCGATCCTATAAAAAAGTCGGGGTCGGGGTCGGCCGAAACACGAAACCCAATGCAGTGCAATGGGATACTATGGTTCCCAGGGTCTGAAGGAGAGGAAACTCTCCTTCAGGCCCTGGGATCCATATTAATGTGTAAAATAAAGAATTAAAATAAAAAATATTGATATACTCACCTCTCCGACGCAGCCTGGACCTTACCGCTGGTAACCGGCAGCCTTCTTTGCTTAAAATGAGCGCGTTCAGGGCCTTCCATGACGTCACGGCTTCTGATTGGTCGCGTGCCGCTCATGTGACCGCCACGCGACCAATCACAAGCCGTGACGTAATTCTCAGGTCCTAAATTCCTAATTCTAGGAATTTAGGACCTGAGAATTACGTCACGGCTTGTGATTGGTCGCGTGGCGGTCACATGGGCGGCCGCGACCAATCACAAGCCGTGACGTCATCTAAGGCCCTGAACGCGCTCATTCTTAGGAAGGAAGGCTGCCGGAAAGAAGCTGAGGGTGAGTATATTCCTATTAGGTATATACTCACCCTCGGACGCGCCCTGCTTCTTTCCGGCAGCCTTCCTTCTTAAGAATGAGCACGTGAAGGGCCTTAGATGACGTCACGGCTTGTGATTGGTCGCGGCTGCCCATGTGACCGCTCACGCGACCAATCAGAAGCCGTGACGTCATGGAAGGCCGTAAATGCGCTCATTTTAAGCAAAGAAGGCTGCCGGTTACCAGCGGCGATGTCCAGGGGCCTCCGGAGAGGTGAGTATATCAATATTTTTTATTTTAATTCTTTATTTTACACTTAAATGTGGATTCCGATACCGATTTCCGATATCGCAAACATATCGGAACTCGGTATCGGAATTCCGATACCAGATTCAGAAGATCGCCGACCTCATGGCCGACCCCACACAGGGGTCGGGTCGGGTTTCATGAAACCCGACTTTGCCAAAAGTCGGCGACTTCTGAAAATGGCCGACCCGTTTCGCTCAACCCTAGTGGTGAAGGCTTGTGTGGTTCTCCACAATTATATTATTGCTAAAGAGAGAGTCAACGTGGAACTAGATGAACCCATACCAAACCCATTGCCCGATTACCAAGATCATCCTCTGAGGACAACTTTGGAAATTGCTCAGATGAGGGATCGATTTGCTTCATATTTTGTTTCAGATGTTGGCCGTGTGTCATGGCAAGATCAAATGGTTTAATGTAGAAACTACTTTATCCTGCTGTAACTGTAAGTAAATTTATTGTGATTAATAAAAATCTAAACACTGTCATGTAAAGAATTAAACACTATTGAGTCCATGACATTTTACCAGCCTAATGTCATGTTCTTTAAATGTTGTAATGTACCGTGATTTTCTACTGTGTTGTGTTTTGAAATAAAGTTCTTTATTGTGCCTTTCCGTTTAAAAAAATGCTCCCCTACAATGTTGTTGCCAATAAAAAAAAGTTAAAACAAATCCAATGTTCTAGAACCAAATGTGTGTACCACAAAATGTAGTAATGTGAGCACCAGTTCCCAAATTGACTCTGACAAAACAACCCAATTGTTCACATAGCCGTGTGTTACATAGTTTTAAAAGCGAACATGATCGTCTCCCACCTTGTCAAGCAATTAATCTTGCACACTATTTGCATATGTAACCTGGCATCATGGAGCGTGAGGGCTGAAGCAGGTTTTCTGCCGCTGCCGCTGCATGTGCCGCGGCTGTGTGACAGGCACTACACATGCATGGCAAGGCCAACAAATAGGCCTTGGATGTGCATGTGTTCTGCCTGTCACACAGCCTCTGAACATGTGGCTGCAGATCATAATCCGCACTCCATGAAGCCGGGGCCCATATGCTACAAGTCTGCAAGTGTTTTGCTTGACAAGGAGGGAGACGATCATGTTCGCTCAACTCTAGTGAGTTAACACTATTGAACTCAGGATGCTGGAATACGTCCAGAGTCAAATAGTGGCGACACTTGGCCACGTGAACATTGCTACCACCTCACCTGACCAATAACCTTAAGGTACCGTTACACTAAACGATTAACCAACGATCACGACCAGCGATACGACCTGGCCGTGATCGTTGTTAAGTCGTTGTGTGGTCGCTGTAGAGCTGTCACACAGACAGCTCTCCAGTGACCAACAATGACGAAGTCCCCGTGTAACCAGGGTAAACATTGGGTTACTAAGCGCAGGGCCGCACTTTAGTAAACCGATGGTTACCCTGGTTACCATTGTAAATGTAAAAAAACCCAAACAGTACATACTTACATTCCGGTGTCTGCCACTTCCATCGCCGTCAGCTTCCGGTCACACACGCCGATCCAGCGATGACAGCGGATCATCAGCGACCAAAAAAAGGTCCTGATCATTCGCAGCGACCAACGATCTCCCAGCAGGGGCCTGATCGTTGGTCGCTGTCACGCATAACGATTTCGTTAACGATATCGTTGCTACGTCACAAAAAGCAACGATATCGTTAACCAAAACGTTATGTGTGACGGTACCTTTGCAGTAGGTTTGAAAATTGATATATTTTTTAATCCTCTTTATGTGTTTGTAACACCTCATAGTACAATGAGAGACAGGCTTAAAAAAATTACAACTAAATAACTGGATAAAATTGTGTCAGACATTGCAGATATGAGGTGTTAAAAACACAAGATTTGTGTATACGGCGCACGGTGTCAGTTGGTGCAAACTTTATTTTAGACCAAGAAACTATTTTATTAAGGGTGACACAAAAAGAAAAATGGGGAAAGGTTCTAAGGGGTAGGAACTTCGGCGATTAAGGGTGATTGATATCCACCAGTTTGGGAGTGGGTGGAGGGGGGGTGGAGGAGGAGGAGGAACCACCATACTGGACAATACTAGAAGGTATGCCGACGTCTGACCACCCTGTGGTCGACGGTGGCGAGAATGCCAACGCAGGAGGGGAGGGAGGAGGCACGACCAGTCTCCTTGGCCCTGTGGACTGGCTCTGGCTACTCCTGCTCCGGCTAGACCCCGGCCGAGAGCTCGGTGTTGGTATTGGAGCAGCCAGAGCCGCCGTAGATGTTGTTTTTGGCCGTTTTCTCCTCTCTCCCTCTGGGTGTTGTTCAGCGTGGCGTCTTTGGGTCCTTGAAGGCCTGGCAGGAGCAGGACTTTGCGGCTCGGTTCTATGGTGTCGGCGGCGGCCCTCGGCACGCGGAGCTCTGTGTGGGTGCTCTGCAGCAGGAGTCGGAGTCATGCTAGCCAGCGATGGTACTACAGGCATTGTAGTCGCTGACTGCATGACCCGAGCCTGCTGCAGAGCAGTCACATAGGCATTGTTGCAGGCCTGCATCACCGAAATCTGGAGTTCCGGCGTAAGATGTTCCACCATGCCCTTCGCAATGGCACTAAAGAAATGTTTTGCCGGCCTCGAGAGCTCGGATTCCATAGTTTCAAGTCGATATTGGACAGAGCTGTGTCCATTCTATCGCCCAGCGCCTTGAAACAGTTCTGGAAGACCGTGCTCAAATGCAAGAATTCGGGCAGTAGCGGCCTGTCCGAGGCCCGCTGACGCTGTCGGGAATACCCGAAGGAAGGAGCGCCAGTGGCCTCGGCCAGGGGAACATCTGATGGACCGGCTGCCGGTTCTCCAGATGGTGGTGCAAGCCTGCTCTCGCTGTGGGATGGCTTGACGGGTCAGATAGCGATTCACGAAGGACTGCTGCAGAGGGCCGAACAGGCTCGAGGGTGCTGCTGTGTGTTCTGTGAAAACATAAGGAAAACATATACAAAATATAACATTTCACATTCGCCGCCTCCTGTGTATAATATAAAGTTAACATTGCATCACACACTATAACATTATAATTTTACATAATTGTAAAGGGTCAGTTCCGTCTGTCAGTCCTAACGGTATTAATTAGCTGATTGTTACGGCCAGCTGCCTGTCATGGCTGATGCGACCAATCAGCGCCGGGCACAGTCCTGAATTAAATGGCCGCTCCTTACTTCCCGCAGTGAATGCCTGTCGCCCGCATACTCCCCTCTGTCATTGATAAACACTTACCGGCGGTAACCGTTGCCGCCGTTAAGATGTAACCAAATTTTTACTATTGACACTGCCTATGCCGCATGAATATTAAAAATTGAAAACATTTTGTTTTTATAAATTATCATGCTATACTCACCCATGGTTGCCGTTTGTAACGGCCGCCATGGTGTACGCTTATCGTCGGAACTGCCATGACGTCACGGTCATGTGACCGAGACGTCACCACAGGTCCTGCGATCAGACCAACCCTGGGAACAGAACCTGCCGTGGACTACAAGGTCTCCCATGTCTATTATTTTAACGTGTATTGGAAACTAATAAATCTGGATGGGCAATATACTACGCCACTCTGAAATATTGCACGTGGCTGGCCAAGATACTATGTGTCTGTGTGCTGTATACTACCGTATTTTTCGGACTATAAGATGCACCGGACTATAAGGCGCACCCAGGTTTTAGAGGTGGAAAATAGGGGAAAAAAATATTTGAAGCAAAAAAATGTGGTAAAATATTTAATAACATACTATTATATGTGGTGTTATTATATCTAATAGTATGTTATTATGTTGGAAGCTGCGGGACCAGTGTGGTGTCTGTGAAGTACTATATGAAGATGCTGGAGGGTGAGTATAAGAATTGGGGCACAGGGCTTATATTGAAAGCACCACTCCAGCACTGCAAAATAACACTGGAGTGCTGCTTTAAAATCCCATGGGAGAACTATAACTCCCAGCATGTCCTGCAGATCCTATGACATGCTGGGAGTTGTAGTTCACCAAAGGAGTGGCAGAGTGCTTTATTGTGTTTTGGAAAGACTAACCTCTTAATTGTGGCAGCCAGCCAGACACTGTGGTGAGGTAAAAGCATCACATGGCGGCACACACAGAGCCCTCCCTCTTGTTGCCTCTCCACAGCACAGGTAATGGAAGCCAGCAGATTCTAGTGTTGGAGTCTGAAGGACCTGTGATGATGTCAAGAAGAGGGAGGGCTCTGTGCTGCCATGTGATGCTCCAGCCCGCCCACTTCTGACATCATCACAGGTTCTCCTTGTGCACACTGCACAGCACTCAGCTCCAGCCCAGGAAGGTACCAGCGATCTCCTCACTCCTGGCCCCTGCTGCTGCTGCCTCCTCCTCCCCCGGACTCATGGATCTCCCCAGGTGCTGCAGGAATCAGCGCTGAGGAATCCATGTGTGTCGCTGCTTAAGTGCAGTATTCATTTGCTGCTCCTGGCTCACCGCTCAGCTGATAGGTGGGCGGGGAGTAGCTAATGAATATTCACTGCACTTAATCATCGGGACCATGTGGTTTCCCCAGCAGCTGATTCCCGGCAGCGGGGACATTTTTCTGCCTCCTGAAGTGGGATATCATTGCGATCCCACTCGCTGCTGCCCCCCTCCCCACATGCTACATCCCTACCATAAGACGCACCCACACTTTCCTCCCAAATTTGGAGGAAAAAAAGTGCGTCTTATGGTCAGAAAAATACGGTACGTCACTGGGCAATATACTAAATGGCTGGGCAATAAACTACGTGGCTGGGGAATATACTACGTGAATATGCATGTTGTACAATACCCGATGTGTGGGAATAGGTACTAAATACTTACTGTCGGCGGGCAAGGACCGGTCTCAGGAACTGAAGAATTCTGCCGTACTTGTATGTTGATGTCCCTGCCGCAGCAGCACCACTACGAGTCTGTCCCTCCTTCCGCAGGCCCCGATTGAAACGGTCCTTCATGGAGCGCCATCTGGTCTTCAATTTTTTGACTGTGAAAAAGTCAAACAAAAAAATTAAGGTTGAGAGAAACTTTTTTAATTGATAACGCAACCGTGTGCGATGCAACAAAAGTAGAACACATCACAGACGGTTGTGTATCCTGGCCTGATGGGTCAGAGCGGCATTTCGGCAATACTTACCAAATTTATCTTTGTCCATGGGTGAAGTGCTGTCAAAGCCATCCCACAGCGATTTGGCCACCTCAGCCCACATACGTCTCAAAACCACCTGGTCCGCATGCCGGGGGTCACGGCTGTCCCACAACGGGCCTCGCTCCTGGATAGAGGCGACCATGATGTCTATATCTATCCCCTCATCTTGGTCCCGTTGTGAAACCTAGAATAATTGGAAAACATTAATGTTTGCAATATAAATAAAAATTGGTCTCCCTCCCTCCTCCCCCCCCCCAAAAAAAAAAAAAAAAAATGTAAGGAAAAATAATAAAAATTACTAGGTTGTTTGAAAAAATACTTACTCGCCGTCTTGACACCACAGCTTGGCCCAGAGGTCGCTGCTCCTGCTGGCTCTGTTCCTCCTCACTTGAAGAAGCCTGGAAAATAGTTTTTAAAAATTGAGTGACACGTCTACAAATGACACCGAATAGTAAGCAACAGTAGATCATGTACTCACCGGACTCCCCAGCGGTGTCGTGTGGCTCGAGTCGCTGGCCATTCTAATAACAAGATGAAATTCTGAAATGAAAAAAATTTAATTATTTTACTATGCACAATACAGAGGCACATATAGGAAAATATCAAAAAATCCATACATTAACATTACGACCACAACGAACAATGCACTCATAGTACAATGCCAACTGAACAAGCGCTGAGCAAACAACACCGCCATACATTGAAATAAAAAACAATGGCAGAGACGACACAATGCCAGAGTATAGCAAAAGCATAATACCAGTCCCAGGAAAGATAACGAAACAAATAAACAACAGACCCTATGTACTAATCCAAAAAGACACAGATTTTTTTAAACAACATTTTTACAACATTGATTTCCAAAAGGTACAAGAAAAGGCAAACCATACCGCCATACGTTACAATAGAAAAAAATAACAAAATAAATAAAAGAGTATGGCTACATACAGTTAGGTCCATATATATTTGGACAGACACAACATTTTTCTAATTTTGGTTATAGACATTACCACAATGAATTTTATACAAAACCATTCAGATGCAGTTGAAGTTCAGACTTTCAGCTTTCATTTGAGGGTATCCACATTAAAATTGGATGAAAGGTTTAGGAGTTTCAGCTCCTTAACATGTGCCACCCTGTTTTTAAAGGGACCAAAAGTAATTGGACAATTGACTCCAAGGCTATTTCATGGACAGGTGTGGGCAATCCCTTTGTTATGTCATTCTCAATTAAGCAGATAAAAGGCCTGGAGATGATTTAAGGTGTGGTGCTTGCATTTGGAAGGTTTTGTTGTTAAGTAAATATGCGGTCAAAGGAGCTCTCCATGCAGGTGAAACAAGCCATCCTTAAAGGTACCTTCACACGAAGCGACGCTGCAGCGATAGGGACAACGATGCCGATCGCTGCAGCGTCGCTGTTTGATCGCTGGGGAGCTGTCACACAGACCGCTCTCCAGCGACCAACGATGCCGAGGTCCCCGGGTAACCAGGGTAAACATCGGGTTGCTAAGCGCAGGGCCGCGCTTAGTAACCCGATGTTTACCCTGGTTACCAGCGTAAAAGTAAAAATAACAAACAGTACATACTCACCTGCGCGTCCGCCAGCGTCTGCTTCCTGACACTGACTGAGCTCCGGCCCTAACAGCAGAGCGGTGACGTCACCGCTGTGCTTTCACTTTCACTTTAGGGCCGGAGCTCAGTCAGTGTCAGGAAGCAGACGCTGGGAGACGCGCAGGTGAGCATGTACTGTTTGTTTTTTTTACTTTTTCGCTGGTAACCAGGGTAAACATCGGGTTACTAAGCGCGGCCCTGTGCTTAGCAACCCGATGTTTACCCTGGTTACCAGTGTAAAATATCGCTGGTATCGTTGCGTTTGCTTTCAAACACAACGATACACGGCGATCGGACGACCAAATAAAGTTCTGGACTTTATTCAGCGACCAGCGACATCACAGCAGGATCCTGATCGCTGCTGCGTGTCAAACGAAACGATATCGCTAGCCAGGACGCTGCAACGTCACGGATCGCTAGCGATATCGTTTCGTGTGAAGGTACCTTAAGCTGCTAAAACAGAAAAAACCCATCCGAGAAATTGCTACAATATTAGGAGTGGCAAAATCTACAGTTTTGTACATCCTGAGAAAGAAAGAAAGCACTGGTGAACTCATCAATGCAAAAAGACCTGAGCGCCCACGGAAGACAACAGTGGTGGATGATCGCAGAATAATCTCCATGGTGAAGAGAAACTCCTTCACAACAGCCAACCAATTGAACAACACTCTCCAGGAGGTCGGCGTATCAATATCCAAATCTACCATAAAGAGAAGACTGCATGAAAGTAAATACAGAGGGTTCACTGCACGGTGCAGCCACTCATAAGCATCAAGAATAAAAAGGCTAGACTGGACTTTGCTAAAAAACATCTAAAAAAGCCAGCACAGTTCTGGAAGAACATTCTTTGGACAGATGAAACCAAGATCAACCTCTACCAGAATGATGGAAAGAGAAAAGTATGGCAAAGGTGTGGTACAGCTCATGATCCAAAGCATACCACATCATCTGTAAAACACGGCGCAGGCAGTGTGATGGCTTGGGCATGCATGGCTGCCAGTGGCACTGGGTCACTAGTGTTTATTGATGATGTGACACAGGACAGAAGCAGCCGAATGAATTCTGAAGTATTCAGAGACATACGGTGTGCTCAGATCCAGCCAAATGCAGCAAAATTGATTGGTCGTTGTTTCATACTACAGATGGACAATGACCCAAAACATAAAGCCAAAGCAACCCAGGAGTTTATTAAAGCAAAGAAGTGGAATATTCTTGAAAGGCCAAGTCAGTCACCTGACCTCAACCCAATTGAGCATGCATTTCACTTGTTAAAGACTAAACTTCAGACAGAAAGGCCCACAAACAAACAGCAACTGAAAACCACCGCAGTGAAGGCCTGGCAGAGCATCAAAAAGGAGGAAACACAGCGTCTGGTGATGTCCATGAGTTCTAGACATCAGGCAGTCATTGCCAGCCAAGGGTTTTCAACCAAGTACTAAAAATTAACATTTTATTTAAAATTATTGAATCTGTCCAATTACTTCTGGTCCCTTTAAAAACAGGGTGGCACATGTTAAGGAGCTGAAACTCCTAAACCCTTCATCCAATTTTAATGTGGATACCCTCAAATGAGAGCTGAAAGTCTGAACTTCAACTGCATCTGAATTGTTTTGTTTAAAATTCATTGTGGTAATGTCTATGACCAAAATTAGAAAAATGATGTCTCTGTCCAAATATATATGGACCTAACTGTATGAAGCCCTGAAATTCATCAGAACCTGATTAAAAAAGAAAACATTTCTATTTAAAAAAAACCACAGTGGAACAACCGCATGCACAGAACAACCCAAAATAAACAGCACAATAGATTTCCGAAAAAAAATAACAACCCCCCCCCAAAAAAAAAAGGAAAGAAAAGTCAATCCTGGAAAGACCACCATACTTTACAATAAAACCAACAAGGCCGGAGACAATGAAACGCCATCATATACGCCAGAAATACATCACAACCAGAATAAAAAAACACCCCCCAAAAAAATGGAAAAGAAAAGTCAATCCTGGAAAGACCACCATACTTTACAATATAATCAACAAGGCCGGAGACAATGAAACGCCATCATATACGCCAGAAATACATCACAACCAGAATAAAAAAACACCCCCCAAAAAAATGGAAAAGAAAAGTCAATCCTGGAAAGACCACCATACTTTACAATAAAATCAACAAGGCTGGAGACAATGAAACGCCATCATATACAACGCCATACATCACAACCAGAATAAAAAAACACCCCCCAAAAGAATGGAAAAGAAAAGTCAATCCTGGAAAGACCACCATACTTTACAATATAATCAACAAGGCCGGAGACAATGAAACGCCATTATATACGCCAGAAATACATCACAACCAGAATAAAAAAACACCCCCCAAAAAAATGGAAAAGAAAAGTCAATCCTGGAAAGACCACCATACTTTACAATAAAATCAACAAGGCCGGAGACAATGAAATGCCATCATATACAACGCCATACATCACAACCAGAATAAAATACAACAATGTCCACAACAACAGTGCAGAATACACAACTTGCAATAAACAATTTAAAAATAAAACATTAAGAAAATGCGCAGAATCATTCTATACTTACATTTCTTGAAAGCAGATGATGAGGTCTGGTAATCTGTCGTATGCTGATGCAAAGTGCCAAACAATGCAAACATTTTTTATATATATGGGGGATGTCTTTTCACTGTCTAGACACAGTCTAGACACTTTTTGTGTCATTTTATTTAACGACGCATGCGTCGCACAACGCATGCACGACGCACGCACTTGCGTCCCGTGCGTTGTCAATTGGTTTCAATAAGGATTGTAACGCAATTACGACGCACGGGCGACGCAAGGGCGACGCACGCGTTTTTACGACGCTACAAAACTGCAACATGTAGCGTCGACCGCGCCCCGCCAGGTGCGGCCAAACGACGCATGAGTCGTGCAATGCACCAAAACGCATGACAACGCATGTCCATGCGCCCCCAATGTTAAAGATAGGGGCGCATGACGCATGCGTTGTTATGCGTCGACGACGCTGCGTCACACGACGCAAATGTGAACGTAGCCGAAAAGTGACAAGACAGACAGATAGAGGGGAAATTATACTTAACGACTTATTCGCTGCAAAGAACCACACAGCAGAGGATAAGGCTCCAAATATCCAAAAACCCTCCAGCAGCAGCAGCTAAGCCACAGACACCAGGTAGCTCCAAAACTCCTAGACTGGTCTGCAAAGAAAGCTCTTATCACCAACAGTCAGCTGATGGGTCATGTCATTTTTTAAAGGATGGTGGAAGTGGTCACCACCCACATCAGCTGACTAGCTACAAAGCAGCTGCCAGCAAAGAAACAAACATTAACCCTTGCTGGCCTGAAAGGGAAAACGCTACATTTAAATTATAGCGGAACCAGAGCTGCCACAAATCCAAAAATGAATTGTGACACTAGATTCCCTATCAGTATGTCTTTGGAATGCACAAGAAGAACATGCAAACTCCTTGTAGATGTTGTCCTTGATGGGATTATAACCCAGAACCCCAGCACTGCAAAGTAACTGTGCTAACCACTGAGCCACCATGTTGCCGTATATTGAGCAATGTTGGATAATGGTGCACTGTTGTTGCCCTCCTTGCTTCGGACTTGTCACTGCACAGTGATCTCTTGTTATGATGAAGCTCATTGATTATATTTTCTCTTCCCTTGTCAGACAGAAGCATGTGAAGTTGCATTGTTCTCTTGTAAGTTCATCTATCTTACGTGGATGTCGATGATTGCCAAAATGGCATTCTTCTGGCTGCTTAGAAAAGGGAGGGAGATTAGAGAATAAAAATCCTGCTTCAAGGCCTGCAAGAAGCTACTAAGATATAGAATGGCATTAATGTTCTTGTGATGCAGCGCTACTGCCTACCATCAAGCCACCAATGGAGCAAGAGAAGTAGTGGGGAATAAATCAGAGAGGAGAAGGTGAACATATAGGGCCTAATTCATCAAGCTGTATTCACCAAAATTCTGGCTTAAAACTGCTTGAAATTAAATTTTTTTGCTCAAAAATTTAGAGACTTTTGGCGCTTTTAAGCTAGTCCCAGCCAGTTCCACCATTTTGAAAAGTGGATGGAACTTCATGGGGAACAGGGTGTGGCTGAGTATGTTTTACAAATTCATTATAATTCACATTATAAGGGCAGATGGAGACGACCATGTGTTCTACATGCGAGAAAAACTACAATTATGTTAATCACACTATGATCAGACTCTGATCAGAGTTTGATCAAAGTATGATCAGAGTGTGATCAAATTTTCTCTCATGTGAATTTTTTTTTTAAAAAAGGTTCTCCATTCAGTCTATCTGTGAAAGTCAAACCACACTCGGAAGTCATCCAAGTGTGGTCCAGTGTTTTCCACGGACCCATAAACATGAATAGGCGAGTTACTTCGGAGGCAAATCGTTCATGTGCACTGCCATTTATTGACATTGGTCTGAGTGTAATGCGATGTTGTGATGGATCACATTCGGACAGAAACTATGCTTATCTTCCAACCATCCTAGATTCAGCAGGACTGTCGTGATTTGAGGGAGCAGTCGTGACTTCCACTCACTTCTCTCTTGCATTTTCATCTCTTTGTAGCTCCTCCTTGGGGGCTAGGATACTATTTCTGCACACACAATTAAATAAACAATTCTCTTCTTGTGATCTGGTTATTCCAGGAATTGAACCCATAACCTCTGTCATTGTAGGTGGTAGTTAAAGCTAAGAGTCACAGCTTGTACTGATGAAGACAGAAGAATTTTGTAAACTTGAAGCTGCATTGCAGGCAGAGAACCCACAGGCAGTGAACTCACCTCACAGGCAGTGAACCTACAGGCAGTGAACTCACAGGCAGACCCTGACTGGCATTCATTTCTTGTGATGAAGAACATCAAATGAAAGATGCACTAAATTAATTAATAGATGTGCACCTATTAATGAATTTGGCATCTGTTAGGCCATGTGCACATGTACAGTATTTTTCGCATTTTTTTTCGCTATAAAAACGTGATAAAAATGCGAAAAAAACCGCTTACATATGCCTCCCATTATTTTAAGTGTATTCCGCATTTCTTGTGCAAATGTTGCATTTTTTTCCGCGAAAAAATCACATCGCGGAAAAAAAAGCAACATGTTCATTAAATATGCGGAATTGCGTGGATTCCGCACACCTAGGAGTGCATTGATCTGCTTACTTCCCGCACGGGGCTGTGCACACCATGCGGGAAGTAAGCAGATTATATGCGGTTGGTACCCAGGGTGGAGGAGAGGAGACTCTCCTCCACGGACTGGGCACCACATAATTGGTCAAAAAAAAAGAATTAAAATAAAAAATATTCATATACTCACCTTCGATGGCCCCCGGAGTGTTCCCACCTCTCTGCGCTGCATGCTGCCGCTTCGGTTCCTGTAGATGGTGTGGTGAAGGACCTGCGATGACGTCGCTGTCTTGTGATTGGTCGCGAGACCGGTCATGTGACCGCTCACGTGACCGCGACATCATCGAAGGTCCTGCACACACCATCTATAGGAACCGACGCCGAGGAGGAGATCAGCTGTCTGCGGAGGGTGAGTATAACCATTTTTTTAATTATTTTTAACATTCTATCTTTTACTATTGATGCTGCATAAGCAGCATCTATAGTAAAAAGTTGGTCACACTTGTCAAACACTATGTTTGACAAGTGTGACCAACCTGTCAGTCAGTTTTCCAAGCGATGCTACAGATCGCTTGGAAAACTTTAGCATTCTGCAAGCTAATTACACTTGCAAAATGCTAAAAAAACGCAAAAAAAAACGCAAAAAAAAAAAGCGGATTTCTTGCAGAAAATTTCCGGTTTTCTTCAGGAAACTTCTGCAAGAAATCCTGACGTGTGCACATACCCTTTCCAGTGCACTCTTCACCATCTTGTCAGTCTTGATGAATCAGAATCAGAGTTTTAAAAAAAAATACTTTTAGGTATTATTATACTTTAGATTAAGGTACCTTCACATTAAGCGACTTTGCAGCGAGAACGACGACGATCCGTGAAGTTGCAGCGTCCTGGATAGCGATCTCGTTGTGTTTGACACGCAGCAGCGATCTGGATCCCGCTGTGATTTGGCTGGTCGGAGCTAGAAGTCCAGAACTTTATTTAGTCGCTGATCACCCGCTGTCCATCGCTGGATCGGTGTGTGTGTGACACCGATCCAGCGATGTGTTCACTTGTAACCAGGGTAAATATCGGGTTACTAAGTGCAGGGCCGCGCTTAGTAACCCGATATTTACCCTGGTTACCATTGTAAAAGTTAAAAAAACACACTACATACTCACCTTCTGATGTCTGTCACGTCCCCGCCGGCGGCTTCCCTGCACTGAATGTGTCAGCGCCTGCCGGCCGTAAAGCAGAGCACAGCGGTGATCTCACCGCTGTGCTCTGCTTTACGGCCGGCCGGCGCTGACACATTCAGTGCAGGGAAGCCGCCGGCGGGGGACGTGACAGACATCAGAAGGTGAGTATGTAGTGGATTTTTTTTTTCACTTTTACAATGGTAACCAGGGTAAATATCAGGTTACTAAGCGCGGCCTTGCACTTAGTAACCCGATGTTTACCCTGGTTACCCGGGTGCTGCAGGGGGACTTCGGCATCGTTGAAGACAGTTTCATCGATGCCGAAGTCGTTCCCCTGATCATTGGTCGCTGGAGAGAGCTGTCTGTGTGACAGCTCCCCAGCGACCACACAACGACTTACCAACGATCGCATCGCTGGTCGTGATCGTTGGTAAGTCGTTTAGTGTAACGGTACCTTTAGTGAAGGGTTTCTTTTGCATACAATGGTTCATGGATAACCCCTTTAAAGTATAAACAATGTAACCCATTTAACACCTAGGTAACTCCATCCAGCACTGGGCACTACTGTGGTCTCAAGCAGGGCAAGAAGCCAATGACATTAAGCCCTGTGATTGGCTGCAGCCCTCAGTAACATCTGGCCTGCGGTCTACTCAGCCCCATCCAGTAACCACTGGTAGATTGTGATTGAGTACAAACTTGGGCAGTGTATGATTTATGAAGCTTACTAATCATACATTTAAAAAATAACATAAAATATTTCTACAGTATAAGTAAAGAATATACATGTTACCATGATAACCAGTATGAAAATATCCCTCGTAACTTACTAGTTCCTGAATTTAAAAATATGGAATATTATACAAAATAAAATAAGGTTGAAATTAGATCTCATCATACCAGCATCATGTTTATAAGGGGTTGATGACTGCCGTGGTGAAATTATTTTTCAAGGACACTACACAAATGCTGATTCACTTCTTTGACTTTAATCGGGTATGCTGTGGTTCAGTTATTTCTATGGTAGGAGTAGCAGATTGCACTGTTCTTTCAGCTCACAGACTGTCAGAAAGGAAAGTTTTGCTCAGCAAACAGTCTTATGTATAACTATTGGGTTTGTCAGTTTAACCTCTTTATAAGGTTGGACATTCTGAAAAATAATGAAAGCAAATTGTCCACCCGAAGAATATATGGGGGATATAATTAGTTAGTCATGAACTCCTGAATTAGATTACAAGATGCCCCATAAGTGTTATGCCCAAAAAGCCCTCGTAAAAGTGTAGCCACAGATTCTACCATTAACAGATTCAGTCAAATACTCCTCTGTAACAGGGTATGACAGATAACCCCAAAATAATGGGAAAAGGTGGTTCTTAACACAGCTCACTGACAGAGCATTTGCCACTGCAGCACTTTATAGATCTCCTATACCAGTAGTTGAAAATATAGTTTCTTATGAAGACGTTTATCAGGGGTGTAAGTGGGTTGAGTGATAGGTGAAGTATGTGCCCTTGGCACAGTTAGGTGGGGGGCACTTCTGCCATGAAGCAATACTAGCATCTCGCATCATGCGGTGGTGTGCGTTGTCTCCCCAGGGTGGCATTTTGCTGCCCTTTTGGAGGGGTTTTCTGCCTATATCTAAATAAGTTGTTAAGCTGGCAGCAGGCTTAGAGGACAAGTAAAACGTTGGCCCCTTGGTGTCAGTTGTACTCGCATTTGACAGACGCAAATGCAAGTGAAGCATATACTGATAATAGCTGTGATGCTGTTCTTCTGTACGTGTGATGGTTCTGGTACAGTATTACTGTACTTTCAATGGGTCTGATCCTGTACACATTTAGGAATCCGTGTATGATAACTGTTATGATCCTAGTGGTAGAGGATCTCAGGAGTTCCAGCTAAGTCCGCAAACACAAAAACCAGCTCATAGGGAAGTGGTAACTTGGCTGACCGCATATCTGATCCTGGCACAACAACTAGAAGTAGCCGGGGAACGTACCTACGTTGATTCTAGACGTCTCGCACCAGCCGGAGAACTAACTAACCCTTTCAGAGAAAATAAGACCTCACTTGCCTCCAGAGAAAAGACCCCATAGTTATAATACAAGCCCCCAACAAATAATAACGGTGAGGTAAGAAGAAAAGACAAACGTAAGAATGAACTAGATTTAGCAAAGAGAGGCCCGCTAATTAATAGCAGAAAATAGGAAGAGGACTTAAAACCCTATAAAAATATCCACGCTGAATATCCAAGAACCCCCGCACCGACTAACGGTGTGGGGGGAGAATATCAGCCCCCTAGAGCTTCCAGCAAAAACAGAAATCACATTTTGAACAAGCTGGAACAAAATAAGAGCAAATGCAAAAGGACAAAAATAAGAAAGCAAAACTTAGGTTATCTTGCAAAACTCAGGAACCAGGAGTCAGGAGGAAAACAGACATAGACTGATTACATCGATTCCAGGCACTAGACTGAGTTTCCAGGAAGTCTAAATAGGAACACCCAAGGCCTAACGAACCAGGTGGGTACCAACCTGGGGAAAGATAATCCAAGTGCCATACCGCTAGTGACCACAAGAGGGAGCCAACAAATATAGTTCACAACAGTACCCCCCCTTTAAGGAGTGGTCACCGAACCCTCACCAAGACCACCAGGGCGATCAGGATGAGCAGCGTGAAAGGCACGAACCAAATCGGCTGCATGAACATCAGAGGCGGCCACCCAGGAATTATCCTCCTGACCATAGCCCTTCCATTTGACCAGATACTGAAGCCTCCGTCTAGAGAGACGAGAATCTAAGATCTTCTCCACCACGTACTCCAACTCGCTCTCAACCAACACCGGAGCAGGAGGCTCAACAGCAGGAACCATAGGCACAACGTACCGCCGCAACAAAGACCTATGGAACACATTGTGAATGGCAAACGACACAGGAAGATCCAAACGAAAAGACACCGGATTAAGGACTTCCAAAATTTTATAAGGACCAATAAAGCGAGGCTTAAACTTAGGAGAGGAAACCTTCAGAGGGACAAACCGAGAAGACAACCAAACCAAATCCCCAACACGAAGTCGGGGACTCACACCGCGGCGGCGGTTGGCAAAACGCTGAGCCTTCTCCTGTGACAACTTTAAGTTGTCCACCACATGATTCCAAATCCGCTGCAACCTATCCACCACGGAATCCACCCCAGGACAGTCAGAAGGTTCAACATGACCCGAGGAAAAACGCGGATGAAAACCAGAGTTGCAGAAAAATGGCGAAACCAAAGTAGCGGAACTAGCCCGATTATTGAGGGCAAACTCAGCCAATGGCAAGAAGGTCACCCAATCATCCTGATCCGCAGAAACAAAACATCTCAAATAAGCCTCCAGCGTCTGATTAGTTCGCTCCGTTTGGCCATTAGTCTGAGGATGAAAGGCAGATGAAAATGACAAATCAATGCCCATCTTAGCACAAAAAGATCGCCAGAATCTGGACACAAACTGGGATCCTCTATCAGACACGATATTCTCAGGAATGCCGTGCAAACAAACCACATTCTGAAAGAACAAAGGAACCAGATCGGAAGAGGAAGGCAACTTAGGCAAGGGCACCAAATGGACCATCTTGGAAAAACGATCACACACCACCCAGATGACAGACATTCCTTGAGACACCGGAAGATCTGAAATGAAATCCATGGAAATGTGCGTCCAAGGCCTCTTCGGGACGGGCAAGGGCAAAAGCAACCCGCTGGCACGAGAACAGCAAGGCTTAGCCCGAGCACAAATCCCACAGGACTGCACAAAAGAACGCACATCCCGCGACAGGGAAGGCCACCAAAAGGACCTAGCCACCAAATCTCTGGTACCAAAAATCCCAGGATGCCCTGCCAGCACCGAGGAATGAACCTCAGAGATAACTCTGCTGGTCCATTTATCAGGAACAAACAATCTATCAGGTGGGCAAGGGTCAGGTCTACCAGCCTGAAATCTCTGCAACACACGTCGCAAATCAGGAGAAATGGCCGACAAGATTACTCCCTCTTTAAGAATACCAGCTGGCTCTGAGATGCCGGGAGAGTCAGGCACAAAGCTCCTAGAAAGAGCATCAGCCTTCACATTCTTTGAACCAGGCAGGTGCGAGACCACAAAGTCAAAACGGGAGAAAAACAACGACCAACGAGCCTGTCTAGGGATTCAGGCGCTTTAGCAGACTCGAGATACATCAGATTTTTGTGATCAGTCAAGACCACCACACGATGCTTAGCTCCCTCGAGCCAATGACGCCACTCCTCAAATGCCCACTTCATGGCCAACAACTCCCAATTACCAACATCATAGTTCCGCTCAGCAAGCGAAAATTTCCTAGAGAAAAAAGCACATGGTCTCATCACAGAGCAACCAGGGCCTTTCTGCGACAAAACAGCTCCGGCACCGATCTCAGAAGCATCCACTTCAACCTGAAAGGGAAGTGAGACATCAGGCTGGCATAAAACAGGCGCCAAAGTAAACCGGCGCTTCAGCTCCCGAAAAGCCTCCACGGCTGCAGGAGCCCAATTAGCAACATCAGAACCCTTCTTGGTCATATCCGTCAAAGGTTTAACAACGCTAGAAAAATTAGCAATAAAACGACGGTAGAAATTAGCAAAACCCAAGAACTTCTGAAGACTCTTAACAGACGTGGGTTGAGTCCAATCATGAATAGCACGGACCTTGACTGGGTCCATCTCCACAGTAGAAGGGGAGAAAATAAAACCCAAAAAGGAAACCTTCTGCACTCCAAAGAGACACTTTGAGCCCTTCACAAACAAAGCATTATCACGCAAAACCTGAAACACCATCCTGACCTGCTTTACATGAGAATCCCAATCATCAGAAAAAAACAGAATATCATCCAGATAAACAATCATAAATTTATCTAGATACTTCCGGAAATAGTCATGCATAAAGGACTGAAACACTGAAGGAGCATTAGAGAGCCCAAAAGGCATCACCAAGTACTCAAAATGACCTTCGGGCGTATTGAACGCAGTTTTCCATTCATCTCCCTGCTTAATGCGCACAAGGTTGTACGCACCACGAAGATCTATCTTGGTGAACCAACTGGCACCCTTAATCCGAGCAAACAAGTCCGACAATAGTGGCAAAGGATACTGAAATTTGACAGTGATATTATTCAGAAGCCGATAGTCAATACAAGGTCTCAAAGACCCGTCTTTCTTGGCCACAAAAAAGAATCCCGCACCAAGAGGGGAAGAAGATGGACGAATATGTCCCTTCTCCAAAGACTCCTTTATATAAGAACGCATTGCAGCATGCTCAGGTACAGATAGATTAAATAATCGTCCCTTAGGAAATTTACTACCAGGAATCAAATCTATAGCGCAGTCACAGTCCCTATGAGGAGGAAGGGCACTGGACCTGGACTCACTGAATACATCCTGATAGTCCAATAAATACTCCGGAACTTCAGAAGGAGTAGAAGAGGCAATAGAGACCGGCGGGGAATCACAATGAATTCCCTGACAACCCCAACTTGACACAGACATAGCCTTCCAATCCAAAACTGGATTATGGGTCTGTAACCATGGCAGACCCAAAACGACCAAATCATGCATTTTATGCAGAACAAGAAAACGAATCACCTCCCGATGTTCAGGAGTCATGCACATGGTCACTTGTGTCCAATACTGCGGTTTATTCTCCGCCAATGGCGTAGCATCAATTCCTCTAAGAGGAATAGGATTTTCCAAAGGCTCCATGACAAAACCACAGCGCTTGGCAAACGACAAGTCCATAAGACTCAGGGCAGCACCAGAATCCACAAATGCCATAACAGGGTAGGAAGACAATGAGCAAATTAAAGTCACAGACAAAATAAACTTAGGCCGCAAATTACCAATGGCGACAGGACTAACAACCTTTGTTAGGCGTTTAGAGCATGCTGAGATAACATGTGTAGAGTCACCGCAGTAAAAACACAACCCATTCTGACGTCTATGATTTTGTCGTTCAGTTTTAGTCTGAATTCTATCACATTGCATTGAGTCAGTTGTCCGTTCAGACAATACTGCCAGAGAATTAGCAGATTTGCGCTCCCGCAAACGCCGATCAATCTGAATGGCAAGAGTCATAGAATCATTCAGACTTGTAGGGATGGGAAAACCCACCATCACATTCTTAATGGCCTCAGAAAGGCCATTTCTGAAATTTGCGGCCAGAGCACACTCATTCCATTGAGTAAGCACGGACCATTTCCGAAATTTTTGGCAATACACTTCAGCTTCATCCTGGCCCTGAGAGATAGCCAGCAACGCTTTTTCTGCCTGAATTTCAAGATTAGGCTCCTCATAAAGCAATCCGAGCGCCAGAAAAAACGCATCAATATTTGCCAATGCAGGATCTCCTGGCGCCAATGAGAAAGCCCAATCCTGAGGGTCGCCACGCAAGAAGGAGATAACAATTTTAACTTGCTGAGCTGAGTCTCCAGACGAACGAGGTCTCAAAGATAGAAACAATTTACAATTATTCCTAAAATTCCTAAATTTAAATCGATCTCCAGAGAACAGCTCAGGAATAGGTATCTTAGGCTCTGACATAGGACTACAAGTAACAAAATCCTGAATGCCCTGCACTCGTGCAGCAAGCTGATCCACACTAGTAATCAGAGTCTGAACATTCATGTCTGCAGCAGAGCTTCAAGCCACTCAGAGAAAAAGGGGAAGGAGAAAAAAAAACAAAAAACTCAGAACTTCTTTTCTTTTAATCCCGCTTCAGCAATGCATTAAATATTCTCTTTTAGGTCTGGAATACTGTTATGATCCTAGTGGTAGAGGATCTCAGGAGTTCCAGCTAAGTCCGCAAACACAAAAACCAGCTCATAGGGAAGTGGTAACTTGGCTGACCGCATATCTGATCCTGGCACAACAACTAGAAGTAGCCGGGGAACGTACCTACGTTGATTCTAGACGTCTCGCACCAGCCGGAGAACTAACTAACCCTTTCAGAGAAAATAAGACCTCACTTGCCTCCAGAGAAAAGACCCCAAAGTTATAATACAAGCCCCCAACAAATAATAACAGTGAGGTAAGAAGAAAAGACAAACGTAAGAATGAACTAGATTTAGCAAAGAGAGGCTCACTAATTAATAGCAGAAAATAGGAAGAGGACTTATGCGGTCAGCAAAAACCCTATAAAAATATCCACGCTGAATATCCAAGAACCCCCGCACCGACTAACGGTGTGGGGGGAGAATATCAGCCCCCTAGAGCTTCCAGCAAAAACAGAAATCACATTTTGAACAAGCTGGAACAAAATAAGAGCAAATGCAAAAGGACAAAAATAAGAAAGCAAAACTTAGCTTATCTTGCAAAACTCAGGAACCAGGAGTCAGGAGGAAAACAGACATAGACTGATTACATCGATTCCAGGCACTAGACTGAGTTTCCAGGAAGTCTAAATAGGAACACCCAAGGCCTAACGAACCAGGTGGGTACCAACCTGGGGAAAGATAATCCAAGTGCCATACCGCTAGTGACCACAAGAGGGAGCCAACAAATATAGTTCACAACAGATAACTTGCTTGATACATTGCTATGTTAGTAAAGTATTGTGCCATCTGACAAGGTAATTGTACTATGTGTGGATTTATGTTAGCACCTTTGTGCTTTGTATTTAGTGGGGAGCAGAAAGATGGAAGCTTTGAGTGTTTTGTAATCTGTGTAGATTCTGTAATTGTGAAAAGCTTGTATAACACCTACTACATTATTGGTAGTCAAAGGGGTACTACTGTGTGTTATTTGGTGTTAAATGGGGCTGCCGGAAAATAGTAATTTAATTTTGGTTAATGTTATTTTTATTTTCAGGGTGAGAAAGGGGCGAGTAAATGGCTATGGGCTGCAGAAAGGGGAATAGTCTTAAAAGGGTAATGGTTTTTCTCACGCAAACAGTGAACTTATTTTAAAAAAATTCAATGTCACCATTGCTGCCATCTGAGATTTCTGCCTAAAAAGTCAGCATCACGAACACCGCAAAGGGTATTGGTATGTATGGAGTAGGCTAGGAAGCAGACATTTTTTACCACACAAAGTAGCTGCCATGATGACTATGTTACACAGCAGTTATCTTTCTCTACCTGTTAACCATTTAGATACCATTGTCAGTTTTTGACGGGGCATTTCGTTTGAGCGGTACGCATACATACCAGCTTCCACTGGCCCCCATGATGATCGAAGTTGCACTTTTTCACTGCAGGTTTATATTGCAGTCCATTTCAATTTTTTGGCCTCAGTAGCAGGAAAGATAGTTATCGTCACACGCTGAAGACACAGCAGTCCACAATAGGTGATTGTTGCTGCAGCCACACAGAGCAGCAGCAATCAGCTGTTTTTTTCACCTGCTGCTCTGTGTATGCAGCAGCTGAACCAGTAATCTGAGACAGGTGTTACTAAGCTTCTGACAAAATCCTCTACTGTGGGGAGTGAAGACAAATCTGCAAAGCCAAATTGCAGATCCATCATATAGTAAGTCAGGTTGTGTGGGTGTGTGCAGGGCCGGTTTTACACAAATTGGGGCCCTGGGCAAAATTCAAAATGGGGCCCCCAATCCTGAAATATTCCACCAACAACACTGTTAGGCCTCCTTCATATCTAATATATAAAGCTGAATGTGTGTGTGTGTGTATGTATGTATGTATGTATGTATGTCCGGGATTGGCATCTGAACCGTAGCAGCTACAGCCACAAAATTTTGCACAGTCACACGTCTGGACCCCGAGAGCGTCATAGGCTATGTTGTGAGGTGAAATTTTAACCCCGCGCTTTCCAATTCACCAAACAATTTTGCCCCTATCTACATAATGGGGAAAAAGTGAAAGGAAAAGTGTTGGAGGCGTCGCAGCTACAGGCACAAAATTTTGCACAGTCACACGTCTGGACCCTGAGAGCGTCAAAGCTATATTGTGAGGTGAAATTTTAACCCCGCGCTTTCCAAGTCACCAAACAATTTTGCCCCTATCTACATAATGGGGAAAAAATGAAAGGAAAAGTGTTGGAGGCAAATTAACAGCTGCCAGATGTGAACAAGGGGGACTTAAAGAATGACAGCGATGGCACCAAAGAGTATATACTGTACAGTTGCTAAGGTGGGGCCCCAACATGGGATAATCACACCACCACGGGGATATGAACACACACACAAAATGCGCCACACACTACCACGTGCTCGAACACATATACCACCCTCAGTGCACATTTCACCACACATACACCAACCTCGCCACATAAAAGTAGAAACACAAAAGTCGCCGCTCAAAACTCGCCACGCGCAAAACTCTCCACATGCAAAACTCGCCACACGTGCAAAACTCGCCACACGCAAAACTTGCACACGCAGAAAAATTGCCACACGCAGAAAAATTGCCACATGCACAAAAGTTGCAACACATGCAAAAGTTGCCTCACACAAAACTTGCACATACTCAAAAGGCACCACACATAAAACTCGCCACGCGCAAAACT
The DNA here is from genome assembly GCF_051348905.1 of Ranitomeya variabilis. Taxonomy (NCBI): domain Eukaryota; kingdom Metazoa; phylum Chordata; class Amphibia; order Anura; family Dendrobatidae; genus Ranitomeya; species Ranitomeya variabilis. The sequence continues at coordinate 545,579,538 of NC_135234.1, forward strand.
CGCCATGCGCAAAACTTGCTGCACACAACTTGCTACACTAACCTGTCACATGCAACTCGACACACAAAAAGTTGCTACACGCATGTCGCCACACAAAACTCATCTCACAAAAGTCCCTACATGCATGTCGCCACACGCAACTCAACACACACAACTTGACACACGAAACTCGCCCTAAAACACACACAAGTCTGGTATCCTTCAAAAATAAAAATCTGATTAATAAGCAGACAAACTACAAGAGCAACAAATGTACCATATAGGAATCCGGCAGCTGTCAGTCACATGACCAGTCTATTATGTGTATGTGTGAGCTAATATATACTGCCAGGGGGTGGGCTTACTGTTGGCTGGGGATTTATCAGGCTGCCATTTTAGCTTACAAATACTGAGGTAAAAATACTGACCAAATAACGTGTGAACGAGGGCTAATACAGGAGGAGATGGCATACAGCTATATACTATATACAGGAGATGACACACAGGTATATACTATTTACAGGGGAGATGACACACAGGTATATACTATATACAGGAGGAGATGACACACAGATATATACTATATACAGGAGAGATGACACACAGGTATATACTATATAGAGGAGGAGATGACATACAGGTACATACTACATACAGGAGGAGATGACATACAGGTATATACTATATACAGGAGGAGATGACACACAGGTATATACTATATACAGGAGCAGATTACCTACAGGTATATAGTATATACAGGAGGAGATGACACAGGTATATGCTATGTATAGGAGGAGATGACATACAGGTATATACTATATACAGGAGATGACACACAGATATATACTATATATAGGTGAGATGACACACAGGTATATACTATATACAGGAGATTACATACAGGTATATCTAATATATAAAGCTGAATGTGTGTATGTATGTATGTGTGTATGTCCGGGATTGGCATCTGTACCGTCGCAGCTACAGCCACAAAATTTTGCACAGTCACACGTCTGGACCCCGAGAGCGTCATAGGCTATGTTGTGAGGTGAAATTTTAACCCCGCGCGTTCCAATTCACCAAACAATTTTGCTCCTATCTACATAATGGGGAAAAAGTGAAGGGAAAAGTGTTGGAGGAAAATTGACAGCTGCCAGATGTGAACAATGAGGACTTAAAGAATGAGAGCGATGGCGACAAAGAGTATATACCGTACAGTTGCTAAGGTGGGGCCCCGACATGGGATACTCACCACACACGGGGATATGAACACAAACACAAAATGCGCCACACACTACCACGTGCTTGAACACATATACCACCCTCAGCACACATTTCACCACACACACACACCAACCTCGCCACATAAAAGTCGAAACACAAAAGTCACCACTCAAAACTCGCTACATGCAAAACTCGCCATATGCAAAACTAGGCTCACGCAAAACTCGCCACACGTGCAAAACTCACCTCATGGAAAACTCACCTCATGCAAAACTTGCACACACAGAAAAATTGCCACATGTACAAAAGTTGCACCACATGCAAAAGTTGCCTCACACAAAACTTGCACATACTCAAAATGCACCACACATAAAACTCGCCACGCGCAAAACTCGCCATGCACAAATCTTGCTGCACACAACTTGCTACACTAACCTGTCACATGCAACTCAACACACAAAATGTTGCTACACGCATGTCGCCACACAAAACTCATCTCACAAAAGTCGCTACATGCATGTCGCCACACGCAACTCAACACACACAACTTGACACATAAAACTCGCCCTAAAACACACACAAGTCTGGTATTGTCCTTCAAAAATAAAAATCTGATTAATAAGCAAACTACAAGAGCAACAAATGTACCATATAGGAAATACGGCAGCTGTCAGTCACATGACCTGTCTATTATGTGTATGTGTGAGCTAATATATACTGCCAGGGGGGAGGGCTTCCTGTTGGCTGGGGATTTATCAGGCTGCCAATAGCAACCAATCACAGCTCAGCTTCTATTTTGCTACAGTTAATTAACCTGAGCTCTGATTGGTTAATATAGGCAACAAAGACATTCTCAGTATAACAAAGCTAATATATGTTGTGAAATGCTTCTATTTGCTTAGTTTTTGCCTTTTAATAATTACATTTCTATCTATTTGTTTTGTGGTTTTTGTGTGCAGAATAAATTTTTGTTAACACATTCTATTTTGCTAACAGCAGTCATTAACCCGGGCGAAGCCGGGTAGTACAGCTAGTATCCATATAAAACACGTACGTGTTACATCGAGTCACTAGTGTTTTCAATCAGTGTGTTGTCCATGTTTTTCTGGTATGGATACTTGAAATGAAATTACAAAGCTTCCCACATACTTTCCATGTTAACCCCTTAACGACCGCCGATACGCCTTCACGGAATAACGGCGACCGCAGAAAAAAGGTCAGCTTTCCAATGTATTTCTCTCTCCCCTGATATGATCTAGCATACCAAAGGAGAGAGAAATGGGGTCCACCGAGCCCCCGGTACCTCCATCATCCCCCAATCCCTCCTGCTCTGTCCCTGGGTCCTTGGCATCTTCTTCCGGAAAGAATATGGCGGGCGTATGCACAGTGCACCCACTGAGATCTGCCGGCCGGCACCTGGCAACAATAGGATATTTTTCCTATTGGTTCATTTTGATCACATGGTTCATTCTGATCAAAATTAAAAAAATTGTAAATCAACTCCCCCTTTTTCATCAACAGGTAAAAATAATAAAATAAATAAAATGTATTTTTTTCATTAGGGTTGGGGCTAGGGTTAGGGTTAGACCTAGGGTTGGGGCTATAGTTAGGGTTGGAGCCGCTCCAGCGCCTCCCATCTTCATTCCATGACGTCCTCTTCGGGTCTTTACGCCGTGGCTCCGGCGCAGGCGTACTTTGTCTGCCCTGTTGAGGGCAGAGCAAAGTACTGCAGTGCGCAGGCGCCGGAAAGGTCAGAGAGGCCCGGCGCCTGCGCACTGCAGTACTTTGCTCTGCCCTGAACAGGGCAGACAAAGTACGCCTGCGCCGGAGCCGCGGCGTAAAGACCCGAAGAGGACGTCATGGAATGAAGATAGGAGGCGCCGGAGCGGACCGGAGACACCCATTTGACCAGACCGCACCGGGACCGCCCCTGGGTGAGTATAATCTAACGTCTTTTTCTCCTCTTTCAGGTAACATCGGGGGCTTATCTACAGCATTACAGAATGCTGTAGATAAGCCCCTGATGCCGGTGAGCTTACCTCACCAGCCATTTTGGGGGTGACAGGTTCCCTTTAACCAGGACCATGTGATGATCACATGATCGTGACATCACTGCAGGTCCTGCCAGTACACATGGCAGTGTCAGCTGTGCAAGAAGGAATACAGTGAGCACCCTCCCATCCACTCTATGGGTGCTCACATAAAACCAGCCCATTGTAACTTTAAGATTAACCCTCTCAGCACTTAGCGAGCTGGAGGCAAAAATAATCTGGTTCTACATCACTGACTAGTATACGCAGTGACATGTATCTCCCTTCATACACTGTGCCAGTGACCCTGTCACAATATATACCGTATTTTTAGGACTATAAGGGTATGTGTCCACGTTCAGGATTGCATCAGGATTTGGTCAGGATTTTCCATCAGTATTTGTAAGCCAAAACCAGGAGTGGAACAATTAGAGGAAAAGTATAACAGAAACATATGCTCCACTTCTGCATTTATCACCCACTCCTGGTTTTGGCTTACAAATACTGATGGAAAATCCTGACCAAATCCTGAACGTGGACACATACCCTAAGATGCACCGGACCAGAAGATGCACCCCAAATTTTGGAGTGGAAAATAGCAGAAAAAAGATTTTAAGGCTGTGTGCACACGTTGCGGATTTGATTGCAGTTCCGCAGCGTTTTTTGCCACATGGAATTGCATCAATTCCGCAGTGTAGTGCACAACCAATGTAAGTCTATGGGAGCCGCAGACTTGTTGTGCACATGCTGCGGGAAAAGCCGCACTGAAATGCAGCATGTCACTTCTTTTGTGCGGAACTGCAGCATTTCTGCACCCATAGACTTGCATTGAGTCGGGCACATCCGCAGCAAAACCGCAGATGTAAAAAAGATCTGCAGTTTTGCTGCGGATGTGGGTCCGAGAAACGCTGCAGTTTGGGAGGAGAGAAGTGTGTGGGCGGTGACTGTTCGTGTGTGTGTGGGCGGGGTCTGCTGGCTGTTCGGGTGTGTGCGGCACTGTTCGGGTGTGTGCGAATGTGTGTGGCGCTGTGCGGGACTGCTCAGGTGTGTGCGGGGTTGTCCGGGTGTGTGCGGGACTGTATATACAACACGCAGCATGCAACACGCAACATACAACACGCAACATGCAGCATACAACACGCAACATACAACACGCAACACACAACATGCAACATGCAACATACAACATGCAGCATACAACATGCAACACGCAACATGCCACATACAGTACATACATACAATACATGCAATAAATACATATAGACATGCAGTACATATAACATAGAGTACATACTCACCATTACCTTGTCACCTTGATCCCCGATGATCCCAGTGTCACCTGTAAAAAATATTAAAATAATAAACAAACACTATACTCCCTGTGTCCACAGATATCCAATTAATATGATTGTCCCACGATGATCTCCCGTGGAGATCAGCAGCATCAGCTAATGCGACAGAAGGTATCCTTCCGCAATGTATTCCTCCGCCGCTGTAAAAAATAGTCCCTAGTCTCACTTGTGGCACTGCTCTGTGGGAAAATTCCCACGCAGCAATACTGTAAAGTGAGACCCTGAACTAAGATAACCTCAGCGATACACTGAAGGAGCCATTGTCTCCTGTCAGTGTGTCACTGGAGGTCCTATAGAGCAATGACATCACCCGATGTCACTGTTCTATAGGGGTGATTGTTGTGAGACACTCGTTATTAATTGGACTGCGTCGGACAGGGAGTATATGGTTTATTATTTTTAATTTTTTGCAGGTGATCGAGTATGGTAAGTATGGTTAAATTAAGAATATTAAAATACTTTTTTCTGGCTGTCTCTATTTTTTTTTTTTTACTCTTTCACTACTCTAGGATTAATAATGGAAAGGCGTCTTTTTGACGCATCTCCATTATTAACCGGGCTCAATGTCACCTGACATTAGCAAGGTGACATTAACCCCTTATTACCCTATATTCCACCGCTACAGGGGAGTGAGAAAAGAGGGGCTAAGTGCCGGAATTGGCGCCATTTCTGGGGCGGCTGCGGGCTGGTAATTTTTAGCCGGGGGGGCCAATATCCATGGCCCCTCTCTAGGCTATGAATATCAGCCCGCAGCTGTCTGCGTAACCTTTCTGGCTATAAAATATAGTTATTTTAGTCTTTAAACTTCTGACAACATGTCTCCGAATTTCGAAGCAATAAATTTTGTATTTTTTTCTGAAAAAGAAAAATGGTCAAAATTAAAAAAAAAAAAAAAAAAAGTGCTTTCAGACCTCAATTAATGCAGAGAAAACAAGTTCATAATCATTTAGAAACAACAATACTAATGTTTTAACTCAGGAACAGTTCAGAACTCGAAATATTTTGTGGAATAACCATGATTTTTAATCACAGCTTTCATGTGTCTTGGCATGCTTTCCACCAGGCTTCTTCTGGCGCAAAAATTAAAGCAGTTCTTCTTTGTTTGTTGGCTTGTGACTATCCATCATCCTCTTGATTACATTCCAGAGGTTTTCAATGGGGTTCAGGTCTGGAGATTGGGCTGCTCATGACAAATTTTTGATGCGGCGGTCTCTTATTTTTTGCCAGAGCCGTGTATATGTATATGTGTGTGTGTATATATATATATATATATATATATGCAATAATGAGAATATAGAATATAGTGGAAGCTGCTCACCTGCTTTGGAAATCAAGACGTCCGATCACGGGTGCTGTACTCAACAGAATATCAGTCGTGTCCAATAGCAGGGTAAAGAAGAAAAGAGCACTCTCCAATCGTCCAAAGCAGGTAACTTTATTCACATACGGTAAAACATCTTCACGACCGGGGGTGCTGTACAATGAGAGCGGCAAGCCGCTCTCATTGTACAGCACCCCCGGTCGTGAAGATGTTTTACCGTATGTGAATAAAGTTACCTGCTTCGGACGATTGGAGAGTGCTCTCTTTTTCTTTACCCTGATATATATATATATATACACGCACCACAGATTTACACAATCATACTGTATACACATATACAGACACACTGTATACTGCACATTTACAGACACAGATACACATATATATATGTATAGTTACCAGGTCCTGCTGCTTCACTTGTGCAGATCCCAGGACAGTGGTTTAGGAGCAACCATGATGAGGAGGAGGGGACACAGACAAGGCTGCAGGCATCTTCCTGCCCCGGCATCTGACGTCTGTTGTGCTGTGAGATGGCCCCTCCCTCTCACTCTCAACTTCTAACCCAACACTGCGAGGGAGAGGGAGACAGATGGGGGAGAGGGAGAGAGACGCTTCGGGACTACAGAGGATGCACAGCATCATTCACTGTAAGTAATGCAGGACACCCTCTGTGCACTTCATAAAAGACTACAGACACAGGGAACTCCCTTTGTGGGTGGGGGCATGTGCCTTGTTTGTCTGCCCCAAATGCCGGCCCTGGTTGTGTGTATTGCATAGTTACGTAGGTTGAAAAAAGACACATGTCCATCAAGTTCAGCTTTTCTCCTCAGTTATACATTCACTATCACTAGATTATTTGTAACCCACAATGCCATTGTCAGCCATTGTATTTTATTGTCAGCCATTACTAACTCTTGTGGAAAGGCATTCTTCTACTGTCTGCTCTAACTATTGTGGAAGGTCAGCTCACTTAGCCCAAAATAGTAAGAAAATAGCCTTTCCGGCACAAATGAAAATAAAAAGTCCATACAAAGTCCTTCCAAGTATGGCTTCCCCCTTCTGGGGCAAACACACAGGGCAGCGCTCACTGGAGCTTCAGTCTGGAGGCTTCCTTCCACCAAAACAGCACAGACAGAAAAAAAAACAGTGGCTGGAGGTTTAATTCCCTCCAACCACACCCTTGAGGTGGAGATATGGTGAGTAGGCGTCCCACCCATCTCTTACCTACTGTCTGAAACCCAGACCCTGGAAATGACTGATTTACTCTCAGCACATATCATGCTTGAGAGAAACTTATGGGTTTCACATCACGTAGGATAACAACCTTTGCGACACATATCTCCCCTCACATACGGCACCAGTGACCCTGTCCCACTATAAAGAACCCTTTCCTCTTTAGCTGCCGTAATCTCCTTGCCGCCACAGGTAATGAATACCCTTTGGTCCTTTGTAAGGTCTTTGAAAGGAATAAGTTATGCTCCACTCCTTTGTACTGACCACACATGTACTCGTATTATACGTATAAATGAGATTTCCCCTCATCATTTTCCTAAGCTAAATAAGCCCAATTTTTCCAACCTTTCATCATAGGAGAAGCATTCATTTTACAAACTACACCCCCATCTAGGGGTGCAGTGATCATATTGACACCACGACTAACAGAATTTTATACCATTGAGCGGTGAAGAAAGAATAAATTACATTTTTACCATTAAAATTTTGTTTAGCCCAACGTTTTAAAATTTTCCAAGGCCTAATAATTTTTTTTTACAAACTGGCCATTTTTTTCTGAGTGCGCCATTACCCTACTTGTAATCAGGAAATATTTTTCAGACACAGTGAAAAGCTCAGAAGGAAAGGAGCGCCATAAAATAGTGCAGATTTTACTGTTATGGTTTACGAGTACCATGACACACTGGGAGAGCCCCTGAGTTGCCAGAACAGCAGAAACCTCATTTTACAAACTACAACTCTCAATGAATTCATCTATGGGTGCCGTGATCATATTGACACCACGGGTGTGTCACAGAATTTTATCCAATAAAACAGAAAAAAACAGTTGAATGGCACTAAGAAATATGTCTACTTACTGGTGGGGTAGATGAGCTCTGATACCACGACACATAGAGTGAAAACACGATGATGAAGGTGCTTGTTGAAGAAATCACACATGAAGCAGTGCAATGAAGAGAAAAAAAAACAGCAACACTTCGTTCTTTTGTGGCATGTAAACCTTAGTCCTTTATTACAAAAAGTTTTTCATGGACATGGTTTTACGGGCAGGACAAATTGTCATTGCAGTGACCAGTACTTTGTAGTGAACAGCACCTTATAGTGACCAGTGCATTATGCCCAGCTCATGTTTCTGGAGACAAGCACCTGTAAATTAGGCCTTCTCTCATATGGATGCTATCTGCGGCTTAGGCACACTGGAGCTCAGAAGGGAGGGGAGCATTTGTTTTTGGGAGCACAGAATTCTCTGGATTTCTTTGAGGGGGTGGGGACATAGCGCTTTCCCAGAGCCTTTGTGCTACCAGTGACTTGGTAGCCTCCTATATTTCCAATGACATATGACGGACCTGACTGGGACTTGCGTTTTTTTAAGGTTAAAGTTTAAGCTTCTATTAGGAACATTTTACATAACATTTTGGATCACATTTATCCTGTGCTCTACATTGAGCACGTACTCCGGGGTTTCTGTATAAATCTATGAATTACAGGATTCAGATGAAACCCCCGAGGGAGTCATTCACTATAATGAGTCAGCAGAGTTACTCTGGACTGGTCTCAGTTTTGTGGTGTCCTTCTTTTCAGAGGTGCACAATACTGTTGCCACTTAAAAACATTGACACTGCTGGATCACAGGCCAGACGGCATCCACAGTGCCTCCATGTGCATCATTATAGGGAATCTGTATAATTTTTGTAAACGGGCACCATCCACTGATTTAAATACACTGGGATCACCTAATGCATATCATACCAATAGAACCACAAAAAGAAAAAAGCGTATGCACCAAGTAGGGATCACCAAATGAGATACAATGCAAAACATTTTTTATTGAAAAAACAACACACAAATCAATTAAAAACATTTAAAAATCCCATCCTGGACAATGATCAAAAAGTATGGGTCATACAATAGCGGGTATAATACTGAAAACCCTACATGCCATAGTATTACATACATCAGGTACACTCACTGTCTTATGTAATCCCTTTGACAGCAGATAATAAATAATGATAAATGCCGATAGGTATAAAACCTAATACAGGTTGTTAAATGTATACATGCTGTTATCATAAAAATAGCATGATAGCAAACAATAAATAAATAAACTCATTCCCGCAAAGATGTTCAAAAAAATCATCAAAGATCTGCCTAAACCAAAGGGAGACAATGATACAAATATCCTGGAGGGGCCATGGTAATGGTAAGCCAAATACTTTACTCTAACCTGGTATAGCAGTCACCCACCCTTGAAGCAGGCAGTCAGGCTAAGTAGGTACTAAGACCCACGCGTATCGACACATTAAAGTGTCTTTCTCAAGGTCAGTGATTTGTGGTGGGGCATACCAGCTTAATATATATACAATACATACAATTGAATCCTACCAGCTGTGTGGCGGCGGGAGCAGGAACTTATCCATGGCTGGACGGCGTCCTGTCATTGTTACTGCGCAGATGCAAAGAGGACAGGTTACAGGAAGTGCCATGTGGGCCCTTCATAGAAGCAATGCGTATGGGGCAAGCGGCGAACCACATTAACAATATCACCGTACAATATTCAGTCATCCTTAATGCACAGGCCCTTGCTCTAGACATGTGAATATCGGAAGTCAATTATCAAAATTCCCTGTCAGGCATACAATTGAAAACGTGCATGCACAAAACAAAAAATTGCATTGCATGGGTTCCCATACAATAAGGAAGCTCTATGAAAGCACTTTTTTTTTTTTAGGGGGGGGGGGGGGGGGTTATTAGCACTCCAACACAGTACTGTAGTATCGCATAAGCGTCTCAATCCATCAAATATGATGTCATCACACAGTATCCTATAATGGAAACAGTGACTCCAACAGGTAAGTGTACCAAACAAAATGTATCCATATAAGGATATATACCTATAGAATAGAATTGACGCACATGTGAAAATATCCAAAGTGAGCATGTGAAAAAAACGATTATATATAAGTATCCCTAAGATAGCATAACAACATATGCCAATAACCTGAGTAATATATGATAACAGCATACATACATGTATAAAAATACATAAATACAGAGCTGAAATATGGTATTCAGGGCAACCATCGGCAGAAGGCTGATATTCATAAATCCTTAATGTGCTCATCTTCTCCTCACTGTACGGAGGTATTGACAGTTCTCAATCTGTAGCCTATAAAGAAAGAGAAGAGTGGCAATAATAGGAAGGAGCAAAGATATCCTAACACCTGTACACATGTTAAACAAAAAAAGCCAAACCAAGAAGTTAAGTCCTTTTGTAAAACCTCGTGTACAGTAATTCTTCATTCAAACCCCCTGGCGTTAGGCTTTTTAGATCATAGATCCACCTAGCTTCACGCCTCAATAACTCATCCGTCACTCTACCTCCTCTAATATTAGTCACTACCCCCTCTAATCCCACGACCCGAAGAGTCACCAGGAGGCCATTATGGCAATCCAAAAAATGTGCTGCTACTGAAGTAATCTGTTTACCTTTAGATCTGTCTTTCCTTGCTGTAGCTATATTTGATAGATGTTGCTAGATCCTCAGCATCTCAGTCGGATTAAGGTCAGGACTTTGACTAGGTCACTCCAAAGTCTTAATTTTGTTTTCTCTTAAGCCATTTAGAGGTAGACTTGATGGTGTGTTTTGGATCATTGTCCTGCTGCATAACCCAAGTGTGCTTAAACTTGAGGTCACGAACAGATGGATGGACATTCTCCTTCAGGATTTTTTGGTAGATAGCAGGATTCATGGTTCCATTTTCCACACCAAGTCTTCCAGGTGCTGAAGCAGCAAAACAGCCCCAGACTAACAAACTTCCACCACCATGTTTTTCTGTTGGTATGATGTTCCTTTTCTGAAATGCTGTGTTACTTCTTCACCAGATGTAATGGGACATACACCTTCCAAAAAGTTCAACTTTTGTTGGTGTCAGTCCACGGTGTATTCTCCCAAAAGTCTTGGGGATCATCAAGATGTTTTCTGGTAAAACTGAGAAGAGCCTTTATGTTCTTATTGCTCAGCAGTTGTTTTCATCTTGGAACTCTGCCATGCAGGTCATTTTTTGCCCAGTCTCTTTCCTAGAAGGACTCATGAAAACTGACCTTTACTGAGGAATGTGAAACCTGCAGTTCTTTGGATGTTGTTGTGGGGTCTTTTGTGACCTCTTGGATGAGCCGTCTCTGTGCTCTTGGGGTAATTTTGGTCTGCCGACCACTCCTGAGAAGGTTAACCACTGTTCCATGTTTTCACCATTTGTGGATAATGGCTCTCACTGTGGTTCAGTGGCGTCCCAAAGCTTAAGAATTGTCTTTATAACTTTTTCCAGACTGATTGATCTCAATTACTTTGTTTCTCATTTGTTCCTGAATTTCTTTAGATCGTGACATGTTGTCTAGCTTTTAAGTATCTTTTGGTCTACTTCACTTTTTCACGCAGGTCCCATTTAAGTGATTTCCTGATCAAGAACATGTATGGCAGTAATCAGGCCTACGTGTGGCTAGGGAGTTTGAACTCACTTCCTAAAGATGTGATAAACCACAGTTAATTTATGTGGTAAGGTGGAAGGGGGCAATCATTTTTTCACACAGGACCCTGTAGGTTTGGATTTCTTTTTCCCTTAGTAATAAAGACCTTAATTTAAAAAATGCATTTTGTGTTTACTTGTGTTATCTTTGTCTAATATTTAAATTTGTTTGGTGATTTGAAACAGTTAAATGTAGCAAACATGCAAAAGAATAGGAAATCAGGAATGGGGCAAATACTTTTCACACAACATATATATGTATTTTTTTATGTTTGGCTGATGTCACATGCTAAAAAAATGCTTTTAATTGCAAAAACTAGTTTTTCCATCACCATACTTTGAGAGCTATAATTTTTCCCCGCCTTACACCAGCACGTGTCCAATAACATCAGCTGTGCCCTTACCAACACTGGTACTGGGAAGGTCCACTGAAGCACGGACACCTGGACCAGTGCTTATGGCCAGAGACACTACATTTCCCTGATGGCTCACTGGGTGATCATTGTTGAACCTGGGACCCAGTCGGACCCTGGGAAGGAACATGTGCACCGACACCCAGGATTAGGGACCCTTGTCCAATCAGGGTTGCCCTCACCATCTACAGAAGTTTCTGCACCTCCTCTTCTTCCTCACCCTCTATCTCATCAGTTGCAAGCTGGAAGCACTGCAGCACTGCCTCGGCCAAGCGGCAGCAAGCTCTGCTGAGGCTAATCTGCTTAGGTGACAAACCGCACTTCACTGCAGAGTTGTTGAAAGGTCTAACAGCCCAGATTGACCTGTTGATCTCACCCCTGAACCTATAGCCCGGCATGGTCATGTATGACAATGGTCGTAACCTGGTGGCCGTTCTAAAGCTTGGCAACCCCGCACACGTACCATGCCTGGCCCATGTGTTAAACTTAGCGCGTCAGAAATTTCTGAAAACCTACCCAGATCTGCCTAAGCTACCTGTGAAAGTATGACATGTGTGTGCCCATTTCTGCAAGTCAGCTACTGATTCTGCTGCCTTGACAGTGCTGCAGCAGTGTTTGCAGCTAACAACTCTCTGACTGGTGTGCAATGTCACCACATGTTGGATCTCAATGTTACATATGTTGCAAAGGCTTTGTGAGCAGCAGAGGGCAGTGATGATTACCTGCTGAAGCCTCCAAACAAATGCTCTGACAGGGTGCAGCGGACCCGTTAAATGATGGCAAAAACACAGGTGCAAAAAATACCGATGAAACAACCACTTTCAATCCAGTGTTGGCTGTTTGGCATTAGTGCACAAAAAGATAAGCGATAATAGTCTGTATGTGGCATTGTTCACACAGGCAATGCAGAGCATCTGGTTTATAGCCTATTACTAACGCACATACAGGCAGGCCACCCAGTGCTACAAAATGCATGCTGTGTGAATAGAGGCCTACAGTTTACAGAGCCATCTTGGTCCGACTGCACCCTGCTAGATAAAGTGCAAAAAAACCCCACATATTAATTATATGTAAGGTATTAGTTTATATTGGGGCCTTAATACGTAAGCTGGCTATAGCCTGTTCAGAAATGACCGTACAGATAAGCGAGGGGGAGGGGTGTGTCTATATGTAAAATCTTCCTTAAAACCCATCCTGCGTGATAATATAGGTGAATTTAATGAAAATGTAGAGTCCCTGTGGGTGGAGATAAGGGGAGGGGGAAAAAATTATAAATTACTGATAGGGATTTGTTATAAATCTCCAAAAATAATGGAAGCAATGGAGAATATCCTCGTAAAGCAAATAGATGAAGCTGCGACTCAAGGAGAAGTCATTATTATGGGGGACTTCAACTACCCTGAAATAGATTGGGGAACAGAAACCTGCAGTTCCAGCAAAGGTAATCGGTTTTTGACAACTATGAGACACAATTACCTTTCACAACTGGTTCAGGACCCAACAAGAAGGGGGGCACTGCTAGACTTAATATTATCAAACAGGCCAGACCGCATATCAAATATAAGGGTTGGGGGTCACTTGGGAAATAGTGATCACAAAATAATAAGTTTTCATGTAACCTTTAATAAGATGGGTAGTAGGGGGGTGACAAGGACACTAAACTTCAGGAGGGCAAATTTCCAACGGATGAGAGAGGATCTTGGTGCAATTAACTGGGACGATATCCTGAGACACAAAAATACACAAAGAAAATGGGAGACGTTTATTAGCATCCTGGATAGGACCTGTGCACAGTATATACCGTATGGGAATAAACATACTAGAAATAGGAGGAAACCAACATGGCTAAATAGAGCTGTAAGGGGCGCAATAAGGGACAAAAAGAAAGCATTTAGAGAATTAAAGGAAGTAGGTAGTGAGGAGGCATTAAATAAATACAGAAAATTAAATAAATTCTGTAAAAAGCAAATCAAGGCAGCAAAGATTGAGACAGAGAGACTCATTGCCAGAGAGAGTAAAAATAATCCCAAAATATTCTTTAACTATATAAATAGTAAGAAACTAAAAAATGACAGTGTTGGCCCCCTTAAAAATAAACTGGGGGAAATGGTGGATGAGGATGAGGAAAAAGCCAATATGCTAAATGACTTTTTTTCATCAGTATTTACAAAAGAAAATCCCATGGCAGACAAAATGACTAGTGATAAAAATTCCCCATTAAATGTCACCTGCTTAACCCAGCAGGAAGTACAGCGGCGTCTAAAAATAACTAAAATTGACAAATCTCCGGGCCCGGATGGGATACACCCCCGAGTACTGCAGGAACTAAGTACAGTCATTGATAGACCATTATTTTTAATCTTTAAAGACTCCATAATAACAGGGTCTGTACCACAGGACTGGCGTATAGCAAATGTGGTGCCAATATTCAAAAAAGGGGCAAAAACTGAACTCGGTAATTATAGGCCAGTAAGTTTAACCTCTACTGTGGGTAAAATCCTGGAGGGCATTCTAAGGGATACTATACTGGAGTATCTGAAGAGGAATAACCTTATGACCCAGTATCAGCACGGGTTTACTAGGGACCGTTCATGTCAGACTAATTTGATCAGCTTCTATGAAGAGGTAAGTTCCGGACTGGACCAAGGGAACCCAGTGGACGTAGTGTATATGGACTTTTCCAAAGCTTTTGATACGGTGCCACACAAAAGGTTGTTACATAAAATGAGAGTAATGGGGATAGGGGAAAATATGTGTAAGTGGGTTGAGAGCTGGCTCAGGGATAGGAAACAAAGGGTGGTTATTAATGGAGCACACTCGGACTGGGTTGCGGTTAGCAGTGGGGTACCACAGGGGTCAGTATTGGGCCCTCTTCTTTTTAACATATTTATTAATGACCTTGTAGGGGGCATTCAGAGTAGAATTTCAATATTTGCAGATGACACTAAACTCTGCAGGGTAATCAATACAGGGGAGGACAATTTTATATTACAGGATGATTTATGTAAACTAGAAGCTTGGGCTGATAAATGGCAAATGAGCTTTAATGGGGATAAATGTAAGGTCATGCACTTGGGTAGAAGTAATAAGATGTATAACTATGTGCTTAATTCTAAAACTCTGGGCAAAACCGTCAATGAAAAAGACCTGGGTGTATGGGTGGATGACAAACTCATATTCAGTGGCCAGTGTCAGGCAGCTGCTACAAAGGCAAATAAAATAATGGGATGCATTAAAAGAGGCATAGATGCTCATGAGGAGAACATAATTTTACCTCTATACAAGTCACTAGTTCGACCACACTTAGAATACTGTGCACAGTTCTGGTCTCCGGTGTATAAGAAAGACATAGCTGAACTGGAGCGGGTGCAGGGAAGAGCGACCAAGGTTATTAGAGGACTGGGGGGTCTGCAATACCAAGATAGGTTATTACACTTGGGGCTATTTAGTTTGGAAAAACGAAGACTAAGGGGTGATCTTATTTTAATGTATAAATATATGAGGGGACAGTACAAAGACCTTTCTGATGATCTTTTTAATCATAGACCTGAGACAGGGACAAGGGGGCATCCTCTACGTCTGGAGGAAAGAAGGTTTAAGCATAATAACAGACGCGGATTCTTTACTGTAAGAGCAGTGAGACTATGGAACTCTCTGCCGTATGATGTTGTAATGAGTGATTCATTAATTAAGTTTAAGAGGGGACTGGATACCTTTCTGGAAAAGTATAATGTTACAGGGTATATACACTAGATTCCTTGATAAGGCGTTGATCCAGGGAACTAGTCTGATTGCCGTATGTGGAGTCGGGAAGGAATTTTTTCCCCATGGTGGAGTTACTCTTTGCCACATGGGTTTTTTTGCCTTCCTCTGGATCAACATGTTAGGGCATGTTAGGTTAGGCTATGGGTTGAACTAGATGGACTTACAGTCTTCCTTCAACCTTAATAACTATGTAACTATGTAACCCACGTCAAGGGTCCTTACATTTTGCCAGTCCTAATGCTAATGCATGGGCATTACCAGTCTAGGATACCCACTCCTTAATAATGGGGAAAAAATGCTATTTTGAGGATCCACCTTTTAGTTGATTGAACATTTTTTTAAACCAAAAGAGCTGATGGATTCTTTTAGTATTTGGTCCAGTTCCTTGTTATTTGCTGTCAGATGGTCGTCTCATAGGGAGTTCTCACACTGTATACAAGATTTCATAGTCAGAAGAGGACAGTTTGTATAGTAAGTACAGAAGATCCTGGTCTCCTCCATATCAGACTGAGTAGATGCGAAACGCTCCACTATATTCCCCAGCAGAGTTGATGAAATAACAGTCCTTGATGCTGCTACATTAAACTTATCGCTTTTTTCAGGACTAATTCAAATAGATTCTATTCTGTTATAATAATATCACTTTTATTTGCACTTCACCTATAGTGAGGTGTGGCAGTAGGGATAGCGTATGACAGGCATCTAGTCAGTGATTATTGCCTTATAAGTTCTAAGCTTTGCTGCTGCTTTTCTCCATGGGCTCATTGACCGATTCATGGTTTTTACAGTGACCTGCACTCAGAAATTCATCAAAGCTGCCAGTGTTACTTGCGTTCCTCCAGAGTTTGTTGCTGCAATGCGCAGCAAAAATCTTTACAGGGATGATTCAAATCATTTTTTATTCTATAATGATACCTCTCTTGTCTGCAATTCGTCTATAGTGAGGTGTGGTACTAGGTATAACTTATAACAGGCATCTAGTCAGGGATTATTGTCTAATAAATTCTAAGCCTTGCTGCTGCTTTTTCATCAACTCATTGACCGATTCATGCTTTTTACAGTGATCTGTACTCTTAAATTCATCAAAGTTGCCAGTGTTACTTGCATTTTTCCAGATTTTGTTGCTACCACGTACAACAAAGAATATTTTTAGGGCCTGTTCAAATCCCTTCTATATTCTACAATAATACCATTTTTATTTGCAATTCATGTAAGGTGAGGTGTGGCTTTATGTACAGCATATGACAGGAATCTAGTCAGGGATTATTGCATTATAAATTCTAAGCATTGCTGCTGCTTTTTTCCATGGACTCATTGACCAATTCATGTTTTTTATGGTGTTCTGTACTCACAAATTCATCAAAGAAGCAAGTAAAATTTACTGATTTGATGTGTCATTTCACAGTTTCTCTCTGTATATAAGGAGTAGTGGCGGGACACTTTACTGGAGCTGGAACTACCACTTCTGAACTTTTAAGTGCTTTGTTTCCATATATTTCTGGGTGCTTCTTTAAGTATGTTTGGGGTCATGTCCTGCTGAAAGACCCATGTCCTAGGATGCAAACCCAGCTTTCAGACTCTGGGCACTAAATTGCGACCCAAAATCCTATGGGAATCTTCACAGTCAAGGCACCCAGGACTAGAGGCAGAAAAAAACAACAAATAAAATATCTTTGAACTTCCACCATACTTCACTGTAACTATTGTGTTCTTTTATTTCTAGGTCTCATTCTATTAACAGTAAACAGTAGAATGATATGTTTTACCAAAAAAACTCTTTCTTGGTCACATCAAACAGGATGTATCTGATCATGTCTCACACACCACATGGACAGATAAGGTATTAATCCCTTCACGACCTTGGATGAATCCACATGTCCAGGGCGCCTTGTACTTACCGACCTTGCACGTATGGATGCATCCAAGGTCATGAAGGGGTTAATACCTTATCTGTCCATGTGGTGTGTGAGACATGATAATAATAATAATAATAATAATAATAAAGAGGCACTAAGGTCATTGCTATAAGGAGGCACAATGTGTGGGATGGTATTATATGGAGGCACATTGGGTGATCATTAGCATTATAACGGAAGTGCATCAGGCATTATTATTATAAGAAAGTACAAGGGAACATATTATTGTATGGTGTTGTATAGCTGTATAGCTGTAAGGAAGCACATGGGAGCATTATTATTATTATTGTTAGAAGGCACAGGGTTATATAATTTCTATAAGGTATTTCATAACTGTAAGAAGGCACAGGGGAGCATTAGTACTATGAGGAAGTACAGAGGAAACATTTTTACTCTGTAGGACCACAGAGGTACTATTACAATACAAGGTACAGAAGGGGCATTATTACTGCCTAGGGACTGGTCATAGCACTATATGATTGGTCTAGAGGTGGGGGAATATAATTAAGGCTTCTTTCACACTTGCGTCATGTGACGTACATTGCAATCCATCGTTTTGGGAAAAAAACGGATCCTGCAAATGCGCCTACAGGATGCGTTTTTTTCCCATAGACTTGTATTGCCGTCGGATCGCGACGTATCGCCATACGTTGCGACCATCGTGCACTGGATGCATCGAGTTTTGGCAGACCGTCGGCACGAAAAAACATTCAAGGGAACGTTTTTTTGTACGTCGCGTCCGCCATTTCCTACCGCGCATGTGTGCCGGAACTCCGCCCCCTCCTCCCCGGAGTTCAGAATGGGCAGCAGATGCATTGAAAAACTGCATCCGCTGCCCACGTCGTGCCACATTTTCACAACGTGCGTCGGTACATCGTGCCGACGCTTAGCGACGCAAGTGTGAAAGAAGCCTAAGGCTGGTTTCACATTTGCGGTTGTGTCTGCAGCGTTTCTGACGCATATATCCGCATGCTTCTTGATTTCCTATTTTTTACATTGTAGACGCAGGTGCATGCATTAGCCCGCATTTGCTTACGCATTCGTATTTTGGCGGTGTACGGCTGGGCGTGGCTGACGCACCATATTAGAATTTTTGTGGCGGCAAATTTCTGCCACCATACGCATGCAGACGCTTGCAGAAAGAGTTTGGAAAACTCTATCAAAATGTAAGTATACAAGCTACTGTATATGTCTGCCTGTCTATTTTTCTCCCTGCAGTCTTTAATCATTTCTGTGTCTCTTGCAGCGTTCCTCATCATGTCCTTCACTGAAGATCAGAGCTCACACAGTGGACAGGAGACTGAAGTGAGTACATTTGCTGCTGATTGGCAAGTATTCACTGTCACTATTACACATGTGGCAAAATATTTTTATTTTTTCAGAACCCTTCCAGTGCAGATGAAAAGGAGCAGCAGACTCAGGCCCAAGCTCCTGTGGCAAGACAGCGTGTAAGTATTCTTGACCGGTTTTATTTATTCTTGACCGCTTTTATTAATTCTTGACTGTTGTTGGTACTCTTGCCTTTTTTAATTTATTCTTGACTGTTTTTGGGATGCTTAACTTTTTCTTTTTTCTTTTTGACTGTTTTTGTTTTAAGTGCAGAGACACACTGCCGTATTTCTCGTATGATAATCGTATCGCACTGCACGGACTAGCCGGCACCTCTCCTGACCCAAGAATGACAGCATGATAGATTACTATGCAGCTGTCAAGCTCAGGTCAGGAGAGCCGACAGCCAGTATGAGTTTTATAATGCGATTCTCGCATGAGAAATACGGCAGTGTGTCTCTGCCCTAGTGTTTTTGTCTTTCCAACATTAATGTCTTTTTTCATTTCTAGGTGCCACAACAGGAGGAGGATTTTATTGATAATGACCTCCTCATCACCCTGGTGCAGGAGCGAGTTCTGTTGTGGGACACCCAGAAGCAGCAGCACTCGGACTCTGTGGTGATTCGGCGGCTGTGGACTTAGGTGGCCCAAGTGCTGATGGATGACTGAGACAACGCCATGTCACGTGTCAGAAAGGCTTTTCGTAAGTATTGCAGTGTGGTCTGATGCGGCAGTGAACCTGAAGGCCGGGATCACACAACCGTGTGTGATGCGATAAACTCCTGCGAGTTTCTCTCATCACACACAGTTGTGTGATCCCGGCCTAAAGTGCATTGTTTAACAATTTTTTCCCCCTATTCACAGTGATCAAAGTCGAAACCCATTGGCGTTCGATGAAGGATCGCTTCAACAAGGACCTGAGACAGGAGATCCAAGTTCGCAGTGGTGCTGCAGCAAGGATAGGGAAATACAAGTTCCATCGGCTGCTGGCTTTCCTGAGGCCTTTCATTGCTCAGAGAACGTAAGTATTCTTGTGTTGTAATCCATTGTGTTGTATTCACTAATCTGAATTTTTGTATTCCACTGGAGTTGGCGCTTTTAAAATTGTTTTTTTTTTTGGTAGTAATGTTTTACTTTTCTTTTCACACAACCTGTTGCAGCACCCTCAAACCTGGATCGTCCTCTGGAGCGGTCCCTCATCGAACTGCCACAGACCAGTCTCAGCCATCCACCGGCGAAGCAGCAAGTAGGCTCGCGTCACAGGCTAGAGAACAGGCAGCTGGTCCAGGTGTTCCCCTGTCCCAGCCCCCTGACGCTTTTTTTGGGGCTCTTCCCACCAGCGGCAGAAGGCCTCGGACAGGTCACTCATGCCCAAGTTTATTCACTTGAGCTCAGTCTTCCAGAATGGCCGGAAGGCGCTGGGAGATAGACTGGAAAGTGGTCTGACCCATATTAACACACTTTTCCAGGATGTCAACCAACGCCTTAACCGTCTGGAAGCCGACCTCCAGAGACCAGCACACCATTTTTTAACAAGATAGAGCAGGGCATGTCGGAATACCTTACGCCTGAACTCCAGCTCAAAGTGATGCAGGCCTGCAACGCTGCTTACGTTCAAGGTATGCAGCAGACTCGGTACTTCCACCAGGCACAGGTGGTATTTCCACCTGTGCCAGCAATTACACACTTAACATCAATACCGAGTTCTGCTGCATACCACTGTACGGCCACCACCATGCCCAGTCCTGCCGCACACCTATACACCACCACCACCATCCTGGGTGCTGCTGCGATCCACTCCACCACCTCCACCATGCTGAGTCCTGCTCCTGCATGACTGACCACTGCCACCATCAGTAGGCCGCCAGAGGATCCTGCACTGCTGCCGACCGCCCCCACCAGTAGGCCGCCTGAAGTACCTGCACAGCTGCCCACCGCCACCACCAGTAGGCCACCTGAAGTACCTGCATGGCTGTCCACCGCCACTACCAGGCCGGGTCGAGTAGATACACGCCCTGCTGACCCCACCACTCCCACCCTCCCAATAAGACCCAAAAAAAGGAGGATGTCACAGAAAACTGAACAGAAAGTAAAGAGGACTAAAGGCAGCAGAAGTGTTGTACTACCTCCACCCTCACTTCCCAATGTGTCTGTGTTGTCCAGTTTTCCTCTCCCTTCCACTCCTAATGTGTCTACTTCCATCGTTGACCTCCCAGACCCCACAAGTTTAGTTACCCCTTCCCCTGGAACCACTTCATTGTCCACCCGTAGCCAATCCTCCAGGTCCACATTTCCACCTCATCGGTTCATAAAAGTTATTTTTTTTTGTAAGTAAATTTGTGTTGTTTTCCCCCAATCACTCCTTGATCTTTGTTTCTTTCTTCACCGGCAACACACATGGTGCGCCGGCAACACACATGTCGCCGTATACACACACTGTGTTTTTGCCACCTCATAGCTCCATAACACACAATCTACAGCTCCACTTTTTTATTTGTTTTACACAGCAGCATTGCTTCTTGTATGTGTAATGGAGCTATGAGGTGGCAAAAACACAAAGAGGACTGAAAATCATCCAAAAATATAAATTAATACAGCAAAAAAGGTCAGGGGTCAGCAATGCTCACCTGCCCAGGTGTCAGCACTAGTGCACTCAGGATGCAGTGTTTTCTGCATCCTGAGTGCACTAGTTCTGACACACGGGCAGGTGAGTAAAGATATGAGGTGGATTAGCTCCATCATCTCTTCAGTCTGCAGTAATATATAGTAATATAGAAATGCAGACTGAAGAGACGATGGAGCTAATCCAATGTCACCTACCATAGCACAGACCTTAGAGAGAAGAAATGGAGTGTAAAGCATGGGTTACCTAACCCAATTTGGTTATAATCCAATTCCTGTCTCATGCAATCTGCATGATACAGTGAGTGAACTATATAAAAACTGTAGTTGTGAACCGGTGATCACCTTATTAACCTCTAAAAATTATTATTCTAATATAGAGGACGCTTGGATGTTTAACTATAGGTGTTTTATTGTCAGCAAACATTAAAGTAAATTTAAATAATTAAAGGTACATAACATTGCACAACATTACAAGAATGCTAAACCATGTCATCTTGCCAGTCATCCACTCCCAGAAACAAAGTAGGAAGCAAATGTAGCCTCATTTGGGCGACTTCAACTGTTGTCCTGAATGGGTGATGATGGTAATCTGGCTATGGGTAGAAACAGGTTCATCAACTTTAATGTTGGGTCGCTCTTTAGCCATTATGTAGTTGTGCAGAACCACACACACCATGACCATCTCATCGACTGTCTCAATTTTGAGATTAATGGCTGTCCCTAAAATGCTCCATTTTGAGTCAAGGATACCAAAGGCACACTCAACAGTTCTTCTTGCCCTGGACAGTCTGTAATTAAAAATCCTTTTTGTGTGGTTCAAGTCCCAACTGGAGTATGGTTTCAGGAGGTTTACACACATCTGAAAGGCCTCATCCCCAACCACAACAAATGGCATTGGCGGGCCTTGAGTGTTGGGAAGAGGTTGTGGTAGGGGGAACTTAAAATGATTTCCATACAACCGTTGGCCCATGTTCGAGTTCTTAAATGTTTGGGTGTCATTACCACAGCCAAAAGATCCAATGTCCATGGCGACAAGCCTACAGTCAGCAGCTGCAATCGCCGTGAGCACTATGGAAAAATATTTTTTATAATTAAAGTACTCGGATCCAGTTCCAGCCAGTCTGGTAATCCAGATATGTTTTCCATCCACTGCTCCCAAACAGTTGGGGAAGTAATAAACTTCCAAAAATTGGTCTGCAGTTTGCTGCCAGATTTCCGTGGTGGGTAGGGGGATAAATTCCGCAAGGAGAACATCCCACAAAGCCCGGCAGGTGTCTGCGATATTCCCAGAGAGTATGGAAATTCCTATCTGGAACTGGAAATGGAGCGATGATAGGCTCTCTCCGGTAGCCAGGAATCTGCCGAAAAGAGAAAGAAAAAAATTAATCAGAACAAAAATTTTTATGACTTGGGGTTTTGCAAAAAATAGAAAGAAAGAAGAAAAAAAAAAGAGATAAAGAACATGGCTTTTATAACAATAATATTTAGGACAGTATTTGAGCTAAACATAAAAAGGGAAAAATATTAAGTACATTGCAGAACAATGATAATTATGACAGGCGTTAATGTTTAAATATTACGCACCTTAGTGTCACCAGCAGACGTTCCTCAGCAGGAATTGCTCTACGGAGCTGGGTGTCCTACCTCCTGATGGCTCCTTGTCTACGGTCCAGCAATTCCATAAAGCTGTCTTGAGACATCCTCGTGTACTCTAAATATTTCTGTGGGTTTTCACCGGGCTCACTGAATAAGGAGTGGTAGGCTCCACGGCTCTGTCATAGTTCAACAATCGAGTGCTGCCAAATGCGCTGACGCAGTCTTCTCTGTTTTTCTCTTTTCTGTTCTTGCTCATAAACTAATGCAAAGGAAAGAAAGTTGACATCCAAATCCAGATTCTGATAGAAAATGTGAAGATCCATCTTGACACAGGATACAGGAGCAAAATGTGAGGATTTCATTTGTACAAGGGTTTATATAGAGAAATCCCATAAGCCACGCCCATTTGGCGTGGCTTTTTTCAAGGAAATTCTTCTTGAAACAATTTTTCCTATGAAACGCATGTGCATAAAAACGCAAACGCATGCAAAAACGTATACAAACGCGTGCGTTTTTTTATCCATCATGCGTAAGTTGATGCGGATAAAAAACGCAGCGTTATCATACGTTTGCATGCATTTTGGAATGCGTTTGCGGTTGCAGACGAGACGCTGTGGACTCAACTGCAAATGTGAACCTAGCCTAAGTGCTGGAAAGCAGTATGTCAAAGATGTCTCTGTGTAACATTTAGCAGGGACGAGTTATGGATGGAATAAGAGGTCATGGTGGTTAGGGCTGAAATGGAAAAGACAAGGGAAAATGACAACAATCAGAAAGAACGTCAATGGTGAGAACCTGTACATTATACACATACATTATACTATACAAAAAAAGGAAAAGAGTCATAGCTAGATAAATAGAAAATAGATACCAAATTTTATTAAATACAAATTAAACACACCATACAAAAATTATGTTTAAAAGAAGCAACGTATAGAGCAATCAAAAATAGGCCAGTAAATGTATATTGGGTTAGTGACAAAATATCGCCCAAGATAGTGAGTGCCAGCGGACCTGCAGCACAACTAGGGATGTAAAATCTTAATTGTCACATAAAGAGAAAAACAGAACACTGGATAGTGACTAGTTAGTATAGCTTAGGGTGGACAGAGTAACTGTCATAATCAGGCTCACAGGTGCAACCAGCTACCAGCGGCTGATTTATAAAGCATATCCACCCATTAAAGTGTACCAAACTAACAAACTCCAGCGGCAAAAGTATATCAGCTGACAAAGAAAGATAATAAATATACATGTGAAGTCACATAACATTACCCGTCATGGTGTAGTGCAGGGCGGCTGGGACTCTCCCCGACGTACGTTTCAGTACGAATGACCTTCCTCAGGGGGCGTGACATACATTATACTGTATGGTCTGCAGAGCACTGGTGTAAAACTGATATTATCATTATGTGGTCACTATATGGTGGTAATATCAGTCCTTCTGAAACCTATCAGGGCGCTGATAGGTTTCAGAAGTCTTCAGTCACATAGAGTAACTGCAGATTTTAACCTCACGCCTGGACAATTTCTTTATCAGAATGTTGGTATTATCACTTCTGTATATGCTGATAATAATTGAATATGGTTTAGTAATATTTGTCTGTTATTTTACAATGATAGTATTGCGGTATTATTACTAAGCCTTATATAGCGGTATTATTTGAAATATTGGTCTTGTAATAAATCTTGATTTTTCTCCAAGGTAATATTATTAATAGAGACTTCCATCTGGGGCTCTGGAGGGAGACAGCATGGGCCTATGAATTTTCAAATGCCATGGCTGAATTTCAGTCCCAGTCCATCCTTGTCCCTACCTATAATCCAGTTGATGGATTATATGTCTCTATATATGCCAAAATACACATTTTTGAAAAATAAATTATGAAATTATGAAAAGCCTGTTGATAAATATATTCTTCAGCTTCAATAATACAACTGTAAAGATAATACCACTGTTAACTATTAGATGCATATATTTACCACTAGGTGGCACAATGAAAACAAATGTTTATAATAAAAATTATATGTATAATATTCTGAATAGGTAAAAATCAAATGTGGCATAAAGCAAAAATGGAACCATACTGCAATCTGTATGTAAGGCTTGAAATTACCTGGAGATGAAAAATAGTAAAATCAAGTTAGAGACAAATATGCAGGATATACAGTACTGACCAAAAGTTTGGACACACCTTCTCATTTAAAGAATCTTCTGTATTTTCATGACTATGACAATTGTACATTCACACTGAAGGCATCAAAACTATGAATTAACACATGTGGAATTATATACTTAACAAAAAAGTGTGAAACAACTGAAATTATGTCTTATATTCTAGGTTCTTCAAAGTAGCCACCTTTTGCTTTGATGACTGCTTTGCACACTCTTGGTATTCTCTTGATGAGCTTCAAGAGGTAGTCACCGGGAATGGTTTTCACTTCACAGGTGTGCCCTGTCAGGTTTAATAAGTGGGATTTTTTGCCTTATAAATGGGGTTGGGACCATCAGTTGTGTTGTGCAGAAGTCTGGTGGATGCACAGCTGATAGTCCTACTGAATAGACTGTTAGAATTTGCATTATGGCAAGAAAAAAGCAGCTAAGTAAAGAAAAATGAGTGGCCATCATTACTTTAAGAAGTGAAGGTCAGTCAGTCCGAAAAATTGGAAAAACTTTGAAAGTGTCCCCAAGTGCAGTTGCAAAAACCATCAAGCGCTACAAAGAAACTGGCTCACATGAGGACCGCCCCAGGAAAGGAAGACCAAGAGTCACCTCTGCTTCTGAGGATAAGTTTATCCGAGTCACCAGCCTCAGAAATCGCAGGTTACCAGCAGCTCAGATTAGAGACTAGGTCAATGCCACACAGAGTTCTCGCAGCAGACACATCTCTACAACATCTGTTAAGAGGAGACTTTGTGCAGCAGGCCTTCATGGTAAAATAGCTGCTAGTAAACCACTGCTAAAGACAGGCAACAAGCAGAAGAGACTTGTTTGGGCTAAAGAATACAAGGAATGGATATTAGGCCAGTGGAAATCTGTGCTTTGGTCTGATGAGTCCATATTTGAGATCTTTGGTTCCAACCACCATGTCTTTGTGTGACGCAGAAAAGGTGAATGGATGGACTCTACAAGCCTGGTTCCCACCGTGAAGCATGGAGGAGGAGGTGTGATGGTGTGGGGGTGCTTTGCTGGTGACACTGTTAGGGATTTATTCAAAATTGAAGGCATACTGAACCAACATGGCTACCACAGCATCTTGCAGCGGCATGCTATTCCATCCAGTTAGCATTTAGTTGGACCATCATTTATTTTTCAAAAGGACAATGACCCCAAACACACCTCCAGGCTGTGTAAGGGCTATTTGACCAAGAAGGAGAGTGATGGGGTGCTACGCCAGATGACCTGGCCTCCACAGTCACCAGACCTGAACCCAATCGAGAAGGTTTGGGGTGTGCTGGACCGCAGAGTGAAGGCAAAAGGGCCAACAAGTGCTAAGCATCTCTGGGAACTCCTTCA
The DNA here is from genome assembly GCF_051348905.1 of Ranitomeya variabilis. Classification (NCBI taxonomy): domain Eukaryota; kingdom Metazoa; phylum Chordata; class Amphibia; order Anura; family Dendrobatidae; genus Ranitomeya; species Ranitomeya variabilis. The sequence continues at coordinate 545,606,361 of NC_135234.1, forward strand.
AGATTGTTGGAAGACCATTCCCGGAGACTACCTCTTGAAGCTCATCAAGAGAATGCCAAGAGTGTGCAAAACAGTCATCAAAGCAAAAGGTGGCTACTTTGAAGAACCTAGAATATAAGACATAATTTCAGTTGTTTCACACTTTTTTGTTAAGTATATAATTCCAGATGTGTTAATTCATAGTTTTGATGCCTTCAGTGTGAATGTACAATTTTCATAGTCATGAAAATACAGAAAAATCTTTAAATGAGAAGGTGTGTCCAAACTTTTGGTCTGTACTGTGTATATTGTGAATATAAACTTTATTTTTTCAAGGTTATATAACACTTTTGTACTGTTCTGTCTGAAATAGTTTTAGACAGTATTCTCACAACTATGCGAGATATGAGTCACAGTCTAACCATATTGCCCAAGGCTGTGTATTTCCTGCTTTGAGTTAGAACATCTCTTCTTGGATAAATGCGGAACAAAAATGTATTTTTCTAGTCTTTTGCACAGGTCTATAAATACACACACATCTATTTAGAGCTTCAATTTTGCTGTGGGTCTCCTTCAGGTATTCGAGTTTCCTTTTGCACTCCTTAGTGTAATAACTGACAAACAAAACCTGAGTCCATGTGCCCTAATAGGTCATATCAGAGTTACTATATGTAGATAGCATACCACAAGGGCACTCAGCTGTTTTCATAACTTCACCTTTTTGGCCAGGACCTAGAAGCAGTTATTCACTTCTTAACCATGCAAGGCAAAGACGGGAATAACCCTTTCAAGGGGTTTTCTGACTTGCGAGAAACCACCCTAATGACCCCATAGCAACACAAGACAGGACTTTGGAACACCAGAATGCTTAATTAAAATTTTACTTTTTTGTGTAAAATAGACTTTAATATGAGGTATATAGGAGCTCTTTGTTAAAAATTACATTTAAGTAGATGATCCTATGAAAACATTTTTCTTAATGACACTACAGTCTGTAAAACCTATTTTATTAAACATTTTTAGGCAATTCTTAATTAATATATGGAGTAGAGTTTCAGGTGAAATCGGCCGATTATTGCAAAAAGTCGGGGGCCGACTGAAGCACGAAACCCAATGCAAGTCAATGGGGAATCAAAGTCGGCAGTGAGTGGAGGACAGGAAAACACCTACAGTGCCAATTTTAATGCCAGAAACATCAATTCTTATTACTTAAGCTTGTCAATCTTAATTTACTTTATAATAATAGTTAGGCATTGAAAACTGGGGGTCATTTGACTAAAGTTGTGGGGGGGTGTAGGGCTGGCTCAAGATTTTCGTGGGCCCAGGAAACGCGGAATACATCACATCGGTGGAGCAGGGAGAGGTAAGTATTTTAACTTTGCAAATGCTGTGTTCCTGAGCAAGCAAGGGGGGCCCACTCGTTGGCACTGGCACAGGGCCCCTCATAGTACGGCAGTGTTTTTGACGGCGGGTGGTGCCTCCCACTGGCAGAGACACTTTTGCATACTATGAGGGGCCCTGTGCCAGTGACATCGCCAACGAGTATGCCCCCCCACCTGATGAAGGAACCTGCACTTTCATCTGCACCTTCCTCTTTGTCCTCGTGTAAGGTGGTATAGTATGCGGGAAGGGGAACCTGACTTTCAGCAGGGTCAGATTCTGGCTGTGTAGAGTGCTAGGGGAATGTAGTGGTCTGGGTCAATGTACCAGCAGACTCATCTAGCAGTGGCTGGGCAATGGGCAGGATGAGGAGGAAACACAGATATAGGCCCAAATAATAAAGTAGGCTAAATGCAGTTCAAAATTGGTAACATGACTAAACAGGCGGCATTGCTTTGTTCAGTGGAGGAAAACTGTAATGAGTGGCAGACACAGTTAGTAGACCCAAATAATAAAGTAGGCTAAATGCAGTTCAAATGTGGTAACAGGACTAAACAGGCGGCATTGCTTTGTTCAGTGGAGGAAAACTGTAATGAGTGGCAGACACAGTTAGTAGGCCCAAATAATAAAGTGGGCTAAATGTCTGCCAAAAAATTGTTCATAAATAAACAGGTGGCATAGCTAGGTGCAGGGGTGGGCTCTTCTGACCGGAAGCATCCACTGACGACTCGCTGCTTTTATATTTGGAACTTTCTGAAGAGGAGGCGAAAGGGCTAGAGTCTGAGTCAGCAAGGAAAGCCAAAACTTTTTTCTGCTGCTCCGGCTTTAAAACCTGTTTTCCTACTCCCAGATAAGGGAGCCTTCAAGGCCTTGTGTAGCCAGACGATGATGCTGGCTCAACACCTCCAGCCTTAGGTGCTATTGTGCTTTTGCCACTACCACCAGATGCACCACCACGACCACCACCATCAGTACCAGCTGGCAACCACCGCCCACGGGCTCTTCCACCAGACTTCCTCATTTTTTGGAAAATCTAACCAAAGTAACAACCGTTATATGGTACTGTAAAACAAGGTAGAAGGTGTACAGTATATAAACTTGTTGAGAATTTAAATCTCCCTTTTTTTTGGGAGACAGAACCAAAACTCAGACCCTGTGCATAAAACAACACAATGTAAGTGGCAGAAAGTGGCTGGCTGATATACGACAAACTAACAGGACTGAAGTATATCCACTTTGTGAGAATTTGAATCTCACTTTTTTTTTTGGAGACTGAACCAAAACTCAGGCCCGGTGTATAAAACAACACAATGTAAGTGGCAGAAAGTGGCTGGAAGAGATATGAAAAAATACAAGGACTGTAGTACAATTTCAATCTCCTTACAATGATCTCAGGACAAGTATGGCAGCAATAAAAAGGACTGCTGCACACAAAAGTGTGGACAAATAAACAAGATAACTGTGCAGAAAGGAGCAACAGGATTTTTGCTTTTAAAAAAGCAGTTGGTTTGCACAGCAGCATGCAAACAGCAATGCAGCTATCAGGGAGCCTTATAAGGCAGCCTAATAAGCTACAGAGCTGATGCACAAAAAAATAGCCTCCACTGTCCCTGCAAAAAAAAAGGTGGTGTTGGACAGTGGAAATCACTACAGCACAAGCAGTTTGGGGGTTAATCTTCCCTCCCTAACTATATCCCTTCTTCTAATGAAGCTTCAGCAACCTCTCCCTATGCTAAGATCGGCAGAAGAAAGATGGTAGTCGCGTGCACGCCCCTTTATAGCCCCTGTGACGCCGCAGAAAGCAAGCCAATCACTGTCATGCCCTTCTCTAAGATGGTGGGGACCGAGACCTATGTCATCACGCTGCCCACACTCTGCGTCCTCCTTCATTGGCTGAAAAATGGCGCTGAAAGCGTCATATGAAACGCAACTTTTGCGCGCAGATCAGTGACCTCATGGCTGATCCCACACTAGGATCGGGTTTCATGAAACCCGACTTTGCCGAAAGTCGGCGATTTTTGAATTTGTCTGATCCGTTTCGCTCACCCCTAATATGGAGTACTGTGTTCAGAATCCTCATCTCCTGGTCAGAGTATAAGTAGGTACAAAGAGCGTCTCCCTCAGGAGGACCCATTCTGTGTGACACAGACAACCCGATGAAACGAATGGACATGTGTGTAGTACCTGTTTATGTGTCTGTGTGTGTGTGGTTCAGCCTAGACTGTATGGCCTCTTGTTGGTATATGTATATTGTAGCATGGCTAAAGGGTGTGTAGTCGACGGGAGGTATGTGCCATATAAGTGCCTTGTTGCTGTAATGTAGTCCGGAGTATTTCTTTGTTGTATATAACCATGTATATATGTGTGTTCCAGGACCTGTGGTGATGTCAGACCACATGGCTAATCATGTGATGGGTTACTGGGTGTGGTTAGCTCTATATTAGACAGGCTAATGCTTAACACAGGAGATATGTGTGGAGGTGAAACCCTCCTGAGTGTGTTAAGCCTACAGGACTGAGCCTGGTGGACTGGACACTTTGTTTTTCTATTCCTGAACTAAAGGCTATTTGTTTGCTGTTATTTTTCCATGTGGTTTATGACGTAATAAACCCTGTGAACTTTAAAGGAACGTGCCTCCTGAGTGTCAGCCGTCGCACCTGAGTGAGTGAAATCCCTACAATTGGTAGACGTGCGGGCAGCGTTCCCAGCGGAGACGAAAAGTCTGTTATTGAATGTCCTGGATCAAGTCTGTTGTAAGCCAGCCGGAGAAAATGGAGGAACTGCTGAAACACTTGGTCCAGTTGCAGTCACAGCAGCAATAGACCAACAGGCAGTCGCAGTCACAGCAGCATGGGACGCCGTTGTTCATACTATGCGTATCCAGCCTGCAGTGTGAACTCTCCGCCCAATGAGGGACCTCAAGCGTGTCCCGTAAAGGTGAACGGTCGAGCAGTAACGGCACTGTTAGACTCGGGGAGCCTAGTGACCCTGGTGAGGGCCACTTTTCCTCTCCACCTGCTCCCGGGAAGGAAGGTCGGAGTGCGGTGCATACATGGTGATGCAAAGGACTACCTTTTGGCCAGGGTGGACATTGAAACGGCATGTGGCACTGAGTCCCACATAGTCGGCGTCGTGCAGGACTTGTTGCACCCTATAATTATTGGCCGGGATTTCAGTTTGTTTTGGTATTTGTGGGGAAAAGGTTCTGAGCTCCCTAGCAAGAGTAGGGAACCAATGAACCCTGGAAGGGTGTCGCCACACCCGGAGTCAGACAGGTTTCCTTTTTGTGTCCTGGTTGGGGATGAGGAGGAAGTGTCCCCTGCATCTGACATTTTGGAGTTAGAGGTAACCGGTGAAAATTTTGGGACTGCCCAACATAGGGACCCCACTCTGAGGGAAGCCTTTAATAATGTCACAGTTATTGACGGGGTGGTACAGGAGCCGGGGGCAGACACAAGATTTCCCCATTTTCTGATGAGTGGGGAGTTGTTGTACCGGGTCACGAAAATAAGGGAGGAGTTGGTAGAGCAGTTGGTAGTGCCGGGTCCATATAGACGGAAGGTGTTGGACATGGCCCATTCACACATCTTGGGTGGACACCTAGGGGTGGAAAAAATGCAGGAACGGGTTGTGCAGAGGTTCTATTGGCCTGGGTGTCACCGGGAAATAGTGAACTACTGCAGGTCCTGCCCTACATGTCAGCTAACTGCTCCCACTCCTCATTTCCGGAACCCTCTTGTGCCCCTGCCCATTATTGAGGTGCCATTCGAGAGAATTGCCATGGACTTGGTCGGTCCCTTAGTTAAATCAGCCCGGGGCCATCAGTATATATTAGTCATCCTGGACTATGCCACACGCTATCCTGAGGCAATTCCTCTGAGAAATTCTTCCTCGAAGAGTATAGCCCGCGAGTTGGTCCATGTCTTTTCCCGGACAGGTCTGCCGAAGGAGATCCTGACTGACCAGGGGACACCTTTCATGAGCAAAGTGATGAGGGAGTTGTGCAAAGCCCTGAAAATCTCCCAGTTGAGGACCTCGGTGTACCATCCCCAGTCAGATGGCCTTGTTGAGAGATTTAACAAGACACTGAAGAGCATGCTGAGAAAAGCTATAGAGAAAGATGGTAGAGACTGGGATTCTCTCTTACCCTACCTGATGTTTTCCATTCGTGAAGTTCCACAGGCCTCCACAGGGTTCTCACCGTTTGAGCTTCTATATGGCCGACATCCGCGAGGACTCCTGGATATAGCCAAGGAAACCTGGGAAGCCGAAGTCACGCCCCACAGAAGCGTCATTGAGCATGTGGCCCTGATGCAGCAGAGGATTGCAAAGGTGATGCCTATTGTGAAAGAACACCTCCTCCAGGCACAAGAAGCTCAGGCCAGAGTCTACAACCGGTCTGCAAGAGTGAGGCAGTTCAATCCGGGAGACCGAGTTCTTGTGTTAGTTCCGACGGTGGAGAGCAAGTTCTTGGCCAAATGGCAAGGGCCATATGAGGTTGTCGAGAAACTTGGTGAAGTAAATTATAAAATTCTCCAACCAGGAAGACGGAAACCATTCCAAGTATACCATGTCAACCTCATCAAGCCGTGGCAAGATAGAGAGCCGACAGTAACTCCATCGTTGTTAAGCAACCCAGAAGGTGAGGTTGGAGCGGTTACTATAGCGGAGACGCTATCGAAGACCCAGAAACAGCAGTGCCGGGAGTTACTCCAGAAAAACAGGGACCTGTTTTCAGAGTTGCCGGGACACATGAAGGTCATAGAGCACGAGGTCCTAACAGAGCCACATGTGCGGGTGAACGTGAAGCCCTATCGTATTCCTGAGGCTTGTTGAGAAGTTATCTCCAAGGAAGTGGAGCGTATGTTGAAGCTTGGAGTCATTGAGGAATCCAAGAGCGGTTGGTCGAGCCCAATTGTCCTGGTCCCAAAACCTGATGGAGAGTGGAGGTTTTGCAATGACTATCGGAAGTTGAATGAGGTCTCCAAGTTTGACGCTTATCCCATGCCCCGCGTTGATGAGCTCATCGAAAGGCTTGGGCACGCCAGATATATATCCACCTTGGATTTGACAAAGGGATATTGGCAGATCCCCATGGCACAGGAAGCCAAGGAGAAGACGGCCTTTTCGACACCTGATGGATGCTTCCAGTATGTCCAGATGCCATTTGGCCTACAGGGAGCTCCGTCGACCTTCCAGAGGGCTATGGATAGAGTCCTTGCACCCCATAAGGCCTACGCTGCTGCGTACCTAGATGATATAGTCATCTTTAGCCCGGACTGGGAGAGTCATCTGGAGAAAGTCCAAGCGGTGTTTGATGCTCTAAGAGAGGCGGGGTTTACAATAAACCCGAAGAAGTGTGCCTTGGGTAAGGAAGAAGCTAAATACCTAGGCTATATAGTGGGTCGTGGAGAAATAAAGCCCCAAATCAGGAAAGTGGAGGTAATCCAAACATGGCCGAAACCACTCTCCAAAAAGCAAGTTAAAGCCTTTCTGGGAATCGTGGGATATTACAGGAGGTTTATCCCGAACTTCGCCACAGTGGCTGCGCCTCTGACTGATCTGCTAAAGGGGACAAAATCGGTGATGGTTAAATGGTCCGAAGAGACAGAGTCAGCCTTCCAAGAGTTGAAAGGGGCTCTATGTAAGCAGCCCGTTCTGATGGCCCCAGACTTTAATAAAGAATTTATTCTTCAGACAGATGCCTCAGATGTTGGGGTAGGAGCAGTCCTTTCCCAAGAGCTACATGGGGAGGAGCATCCTGTTCTCTATCTGAGTAGAAAGCTGTCCTCATCTGAGAAGAACTACTCAGTCGTGGAAAAAGAGTGTTTGGCCATAAAGTGGGCGGTGGACACGTTACGGTACTATCTGCTGGGTCGTAAATTCAGACTGATATCTGACCATGCCCCACTAAGATGGATGAGGGAAACAAAGGGTAGAAATGCTAGGGTCACCCGTTGGTTCTTAGCCCTGCAGGACTTCAGTTTCCATGTGGAACATAGGGCCGGAAAGCTGCACGGTAATGCGGATGCCCTATCAAGAATCCCTTGTTTAGTGGGGAAAAGTGCCAAGCCCCACGGCTTTAGGCAGAGGGGGGAGGTATGTAGCATGGCTAAAGGGTGTGTAGTCGACGGGAGGTATGTGCCATATAAGTGCCTTGTTGCTGTATTGTAGTCCGGAGTATTTCTTTGTTGTATATAACCATGTATACATGTGTGTTCCAGGACCTGTGGTGATGTCAGACCACATGGCTAATCATGTGATGGGTTACTGGGTGTGGATAGCTCTATATTAGACAGGCTAATGCTTAACACAGGAGATATGTGTGGAGGTGAAACCCTCCTGAGTGTGTTAAGCCTACAGGACTGAGCCTGGTGGGCTGGACACTTTGTTTTTCTTTTCCTGAACTAAAGGCTATTTGTTTGCTGTTATTTTTCCATGTGGTTTATGACGTAATAAACCCTGTGAACTTTAAAGGAACGTGCCTCCTGAGTGTCAGCCGTCGCACCTGAGTGAGTGAAATCCCTACAATATGTGAAGACATATGTGCATGTATGTGCTTAGTGTGTGTGCTATGAATGTGTATGTGCTCAGTATATACATGAGTGTATGCTATGTGTGTGTATACCTAAGTGTGTGTATGTACTCAGTGTATACATGCGTTTGTGCTATGCGTGTGTATACATATGTGTGTGTATGTGCTCAGTGTATACGTGCATGTGTTCTATGTGTGTATGTATGTGCTCAGTGTATACATGAGTGTGTACTATGTGTGTGTATACATAAGTGTGTGTATGTGCTCAGTGGATACATACGTGTGTGCTATGTGTGTGTATATGTAAGAAGATAGACCGGACCAGGGGTACCTCTCTTGCACCGGGGCCGGAACTGTCGGGGCTGTCACCACTGTTGCCGGGGGGAAAGCTTTCCTACCTGGACCGACTTTTGCTCTTGACAGCAGGGGGCGTGACGAGCATAAAAGTCTCTGTGCGCGGGAAAGAGGAGGCAGACTTGCAGCAGACTTGGCAGGAAGACAGAACGCGCAGCAGAGGAAGTTTGATGCTCCGTCGTCTGAGCATCGTGAGAGTGCAGGCCTGAGCGGTAGATTCCCTGTGTCCAGGTACCCTGACTGTGGACAGACATCTGCTGGGTGCCCGTTGTCTCCCGTGACCAAAAGTTGCAGACTCTCCCGGCCGGTGTTTACTGCGTGCGTACTGCCTAAGACAGAAAGGGGGACTCATCTAGAACTGTGCCATACCTCACCCGTGTACTACTGCCGAACTGAGTCACGCTGTGGCCGGGCTATAGACTGTGCTGTATACCGCAAGAACAACCTCGGATCCAGGACCCCGTTATTGCAATGAGGACTCACCGCTAGCACCAGGAACCGAATCTTCAGCTTCTCCAGGACAAAACCGGAGTCTTCATGCACCAGTAGCATAGGCATCATCGTTGGAACTCAAGTCTCTGCAGCCAGTAAGCGGTGGACTGATAAGTTAAACCTTTAATGAACAGTTGCTTTATCTGTTATCTCACCCCGTACTCATATCATGCTAATACCACCTCCTATACTCCTTGCTTAACCCATTACCTCCCTGCGTGGAGTATACCCCTGTTAATAAACCTGTTAACTCTTGTTCTGCCTCCTATCAGTTACTGCATCCCCACACCTGCTCACATATGCATAAGTGTGTGTATGTGCTCTGTGTATACATGTGTGTGTGCTATGTGTGTGTATATACATATGTGTGTATGTGCTCATTGTATACATGCGTGTGTGTTATGTGTGTGTATGTGCTCAGTGTATACATGCGTGTGTGCTATGTGTGTATACATATGTGTGTATGTGCTCAATGTATACATATGTGTGTGCTATGTGTATTTACATATGTGTGTGTAGCATCCGCATTTATAAATCCCAGCAGCACAGTTATAAATCCCAGCAGCACAGCTTAGAGTTCATAGGTTTAAACATGTCAGCAATCACCCAATAAACTATCAAAATGCTGCTCATCCATCGGGTGATTGGATTGTTTATGGCAGAACAAAAATCATTGTTCTAAGCATCACATCGCCTGATGTAAACTGCAAATATTCTGCTGATAACATTATATGCATGGGGACAGATTGATCTACTATTGATCTACTAGTGATGTGTCCATCATTCTTTGTCAGATGGTGAAAATAGGCTGGGAAACAAGAGCTGAACAACTTCAATATTGTCGATCACGCTCATTGAACAGCCTGAACTCAACTCATGCAAATGCAACTGAAAGGTTTGTGTGTGATGGTGCAATATGTTAGTATTTAGGGCCCTAGTTTTCTCTAGAACCGGCCCTGCTTCCCAGAAGAGTAGAAGCTGTTGTAACTGCAAAGGTGTGGCCAACTCCATATTAGTGCCTATGGATTTAGAATAGGATGTCATAAAAGCTGTTGTAGATGTAATGTGTGGGTATCCCAATACTTATGTTCATTTTGTATGTGAGATATTCTTCTTTAATTGACTTGTGTATGTGTAACACTCCAGGTTCCTGGTTGTTACAGTGGCATTGCTTTCCTCATGGAGAGAGTGATGTCATGCTTGGAAGCGAGGAAGGATTCCTTTTATCAGGTATTCACAAACATGCAACATGTTCTTACTCCAATTGTACTACCGGAGGAACTTGAGTCAAATGCCAGTGATTACAGAAAATACTCAAACTTTATTAAATTACATATATAAACAGAATAAAATCAATTTTGTGCCAAAATGTACACAATTCCATGAGCAATCAGTAAATGGTATAACAATATGAGGTAGATGATACAAAGTTCCAAGATAAGTGAGTACCGGTATACCTTATCAGAGCATATGGGCTAAGGTGCAAATACAAATTGCTGTGGCATAAATATATATAAAGCTTGACACCACCTGTATAGAGGTAGCTATGGTTGAAATCTATATTGCTCAGTATTGGGCTGTGCTCAGATCAGTAGAAAGCATTTGAGCCGTATATATCCCTGTGGACATTTTATGCCTCAACCGCTAGAGACAGTCCAACAAATGCAAGCAACCCATATTAGCTTAATAGGTCAGCCTCTTGGTATCTAAAGCATTAGCCACAGAAACCTGAAGTAAAGATAGTAATTACCCATAGTTGCGCAAAGATGGGCGTCCCGGACCTCACTCCCCAAAGTACGTTTTGGTGCGAGATCACCTTCTTCAGGGGGCGTGGTTTTACCGGTAGACTGTCCCTCCCTATATATCCAGTATTTCCGATCACCTGGTATAGAGGCACCAATGCGGGTAACTCGTCCGCGCATGTGCACAGGCAACCGTCCATCAGAGCACTCGTATCCATGTCTCCGCCCCATAGCAAGGTCACGTGGGGCGGCCAGCGCCAGCCCCCACCACGCAGCCAAACCACAACAGAGAGGAGGCAATGGAGCAGAGCGATAAGCGGACATAGCAAGCCTGCGCATGCGCATAAGGGTACCATCACAGCACATAACAATAGCAGGTAATACTAAAATATATTGTTACGATATACTAATTACATATATGATTTGGTATCAAAATGTAAAGCAACGCATTACATGGGAAAAAATGGGGATAATAAAAGATCCTAAAGCGTACACTATATGTAAATACATTGCGCAGGCGCACTGCTAGTGGAGCCCACAGAAAGATGCACTGCCGCACTAATATCCCGTAACCGGGTCGCAAGGGATGGCCGGCGCCTAGCCATCACCGCACACCGGGCCAACAAGAAAACAGTAGCGGAAGCACACCAGACCGCAAGCGTCAAAAGCAGCACGCACGCACATAAGTAACACACTCATATATAGTCTATACATCAGAACAAAACTAAACAATGTACATATAGGCCGAATCTACACATAGTGTACCAATAGTTAACATTTTTACCATGCATACAGCAAAAGTAAGCCACATAGAGTCATAAAATATGATACCCATAGTGAAAAAAGTACATTTATATCGTATAGATAAAAGTCCAACTCAAAAATCCTGCATTTCTTCATTAGGTGCTGAAATCAAGTTAGAGGTAGCTTTTTATATAACTTGAAACACAGGTCATCCGCGGAACCAAAGGTACATCTTAGGACGGACATGTCATAGATGTTGCAACATGTATGTTATATATAGTCACTAAAAACAAGAAAACATAAGAAAAAAAATAGCAACAGAATAAAAACTAAAAATTAAAACCAGTTAAAATCACGAAACAGCGGTGGCAAAAACAGGGATAAAGGAGGCAAACCAAATACATTTACGGTCAAAGAAAGAGGCAAATCCCTGTGACTCATTGAGACCATGGGGGCACATTGTGCCCAGAGTGGTGATCCATGTACACTCTTTTTGGGCAAGAACACGTTTAATGTCCTCACTGCGGATCCCATGTTGGACATGGTGTATGCCCCTGACCATAAAGAATTTCGGATTGCTCTGGTGGAATACCTTAAAGTGCCTTGGTATAGTTTTTAACAAGGTCAGGTCTGTAACTGAGGCGGCTGCAATTATATCGCGCATATGCTCGCGAGTGCGTATTCTTAATTGACGCGATGTCAAGCCTATATAAATTTTTTGACAACCGCATGTAGCGTAATATATCACCTGTGTAGTTGCACAGGTGATATATTGCCTGATATCAAAGTTAAATACCGTCAGATGAAGTGAAGGTGGCTATTCTCAAGATATTCTTACATGCCATACATTTACCACAGGGAAAACAACCCTGTGGTGGCCGTCGAGAGTTGAAAGGGTTTTTTATTTCAGGAACATAATGGCTCTGGACTAACATATCTCCCAAATTTTGGCTTCTTCTAGCCGTCATGAGTGGATCCTTGGGCAGATATTTCAACAGGATAGGATCCGTCTGTAACACATTCCAATGGCGCTTAAGACTTTCCCTCATCTGCGTCCACTGTTGTGAATTCCGTTCTCGGGCTCCCTCCTGTGGTCATGAGTGGTATTGTGTGAGTTCTGTTCTTGGGCTCCCTCTGGTGGCCTTTAGTGCTTACTGCGGGTTTGTAGCTGGAATCCAGCTGCCTCGTTTTCTGCTAGTCTGGCCTCTATTTAACTCCACCTGGACCTTCACTTTTTGCCTGCTGTCGTTGTATTCAGTACTGGTTCTGATCTCTCTGGACTTTCCTTGTGACCTGTCTCCTCCTGAGAAGCTAAGTCTTGCTAGTTCATGTTTGCTCATTATTTCCTTGAAAATGTTTCTCTGTATATGATGAGTTCTGTCCAGCTTGCTTATATGTAATATTCTCGCTTGCTGGAAGTTCTGGGGTGCAGAGTTGCGCCCCTCACATCGTGAGTCGGTGTGGGGGTTCTTGTAATCTCTGCGTGGATTATTTTTGATAGCATTTTATACTGACCGCACAGATCCCTTGCTGTCTTCTGTCTATTTAGTGTTAGCGGGCCTCATTTGCTAAAAAACCTGTTTTCATTTCTACATTTGTGTTTTCCCCTTAACTCACCGTTATTATTTGTGGGGGGCTGTCTAAAACTTTGGGGTGATTTCTCTGAGGCAAGTGAGGCTTGCTTTCTCTCTAGGGGTAGCTAGTTTCTCAGGCTGTGACGAGGCGTCTAGGATTTTAGGTAACGCTCCACGGCTGCCTATAGTGTGTATTGATAGAATCAGGGTTGCGGTCAGTATAGCTCCCACATCCCCAGAGCTTGTCCTAAGGATTTCTGTTACTTAGCAGGTCAGTTTGCGATCCTTGCCACTAGGATCATAACAGTCCACTGGCCATTGAATGTAGATATGAACCTAATTTGATCACCATCTTTTTTAGTTTTAGTTTTACCATGTTGTAGGGCTGAACGGTTATTTCTTTTTGCCCGTAAGTATCCTCGTTTTATGCAGTGTTCGCTGTATCCACGCATCCAAAACCTGTCACGAAGGTCCGCTGCCTGGGCCTCAAATTTTTCCTCAGAGGAACAAATGCACCTCATTCTGAGGAACTGGCCCACTGGGATGGCCCTAATAGTGGCCCCTGGATGGCTCGAGCTCGCATGTAGCAGTGCATTGACCGAGGTGGGCTTCCGGTAGACATCTGTCTGCAGATGTAGATATTCATCGACCAATATTTTAACATCCAGGAAGTCCACCTCAGTCCTGCTATATTTGAAAGTAAGTTTGATGTTAAAATTATTAGAGTTCAAGCCATCCATAAAGCTCTGCAGCTGCTTTTCCCTACCCTGCCACACTATAAATAAATCATCTATGTAACGCAGCCAGCACTGCACATGGTCCGCGGCCTGAGCACCCTCCCCTCCAAAAATGCCCCTCTCCCAAAAGCCGAGGAAGAGATTAGCGAAGGAGGGCACACAGGCCGCCCCCATGGCAGTGCCGCACTGCTGCAAATATAGTACAATTATATTGTTGAGTCGCTATTGCTGTCTTTTTTGGAACATGCAATTTAGCATGTGCATGCAACTGGATGCATGGTAAAATCCTTTGATAATGATGTTTTGGGGACTATTTGTTCAATTAATGTTCTCTGTGTTCCTCACAGCTTCCAGTTCCAAAGCAGCTATGGACTATAAAGCACGTGAGCAATCATGGCTTACACGTATTAATGAGGTGTTCAGTGATAATTCCAAGTCATCGGCAGCAGGTGGCAGCAGGGATATGCATGAGGCAACTAAAAAACTTAAAGATTTATTACACAAACGTACTCGGATCTGGTGGAATCGTGCCTTTTTAAATAAATATATTGAAACAGGTCTTACACCAAGGGGACTCAGAGTTCAGGTGTTTCCATCCTTTGAGGTGGAGGATTGTTATGACCCCAGTGGACAGGGTCTCAGAGGAACGTGTAAGTCTGCAAGATACAAAAATCCAGCTCATAGGGCTGTGGTAACTGGGTTGACCAAATAGCTACTCCTAACGCCAACACTAGAAGTAGCCGGGGATCATGCCTACGGTGATCGCTAGATGACTCGCGCCAGCCGGAGAATCTAACTACCCCTAGGAGAAGAAAACAAAGACCTCTCTTGCCTCCAGAGAAAGGGACCCCAAAGCAAAATACAAGCCCCCCACAAATAATAACGGTGAGGTAAGAGGAAATGACAAACACAGAAATGAACCAGGTTCAGCAAAGAGAGGCCAGCTTACTAATAGCAGAATATAGCAAGATAACTTATCTGGTCAACAAAAACCCTATAAAAATCCACGCTGGAGATTCAAGAACCCCCGAACCGTCTAACGGTCCGGGGGGAGAACACCAGCCCCCTAGAGCTTCCAGCAAAGGTCAGGATACAGATAGGAACAAGCTGGACAAAAATACCAAACAAAACAAAAGCAAAAAGCAAAGAAGCAGACTTAGCTTGAAAAACAGGAACCAGGATCAGAGGACAAGAGCACAGCAGATTAGCTCTGATTTCAACGATGCCAGGCATAGAACTGAAGGTCCAGAGAGCTTATATAGCAACGCCCCTGAACTAACGGCCCAGGTGAGGATATAGGAAAAGACAGACGCTCCAGAGTCAAATCACTAATGACCACTAGAGGGAGCAAAAAGCAAAATCACAACAGAGGATATAGTTTTTCGGCAGAAGTGGGAAGAGCATGCACATGCTCTAAAGGGTTCATTGAACTATTGGCTCAACTTAACAAAGATACTATAGATTCTTTGGACAAAGAAATTGAGATTGTGCAAAATACACTTAAGGCCCCGTCTCACATAGCGAGATCGCTGCTGAGTCACAAGTTTTGTGACGCAACAGCGACCTCAGTAGCGATCTCGCTATGTTTGACACGTACCAGCGACCCGGCCCCTGCTGTGAGATCGCTGGTCGTGTCGGAATGGCCTGGACCTTTTTTTGGTCGTTGAGGTCCCGCTGACATCGCTGAATCGGTGTGTGTGACACGGATTCAGCGATGCCTTCACTGGTAACCAGGGTAAACATCGGGTTACTAAGCGCAGGGCCGCTGTTGGGGACAAACAGTCCAACACTATGTATAGGTGGAATCGTAAATCACGTAAGATTATAAGGGAATCTAGGAGAAGATCTATATCCATATCTGCATCTATGACCTCTCATGCATCAAGTGAGGAATCTTCAAAATCACATCAAAGAGGTGCTGAGCCTTATAAGGCTACGTTCACATTTGCGTCTTGTGACACAGCGTCGTCGACGCATAACGACGCATGCGTCATGCGCCCCTATCTTTAACATTGGGGGCGCATCGACATGCGTTGTCATGCGTTTTGGTGCGTTGCACGACGCATGCGTCGTTTGGCCGCACCTGGCGGGGCGCGGTCGACGCTACATGTTGCAGTTTTGTAGCGTCGTAAAAACGCGTGCGTCACACTTGCGTCACCCGTGCGTCGTAATTGCGTTACAATCCCCATTGAAACCAATTGACAACGCACGGGACGCAAGTGCGTGCGTCGTGCATGCATTTTGCGACGCATGCGTCGTTAAATAAAATGAAACAAAAAGTGTCTAGACTGTGTCTAGACAGTGAAAAAACATCCCCCATATATAAAAAAAAAAGGTTGCATTGTTTGGCACTTTGCATCAGCATACGACAGAGACCAGACCTCATCATCTGCTTTCAAGAGATGTAAGTATAGAATGATTCTGCGCATTTTATTAATGTTTTATTTTTAAATTGTTTATTGCAAGTTGTGAATTCTCCACTGTGGTTGTGGACATTGTTGTATTTTTATTCTGGTTGTGATGTATATTTCTGGCGTATATGATGGCGTTTCATTGTCTCCGGCCTTGTTGATTTTATTGTAAAGTATGGTGGTCTATCCAGGATTGACTTTTATTTTCCGTTTTTTGGGGGGTGTTTTTTTATTCTGGTTCTGATGTATATTGCTGGCGTTATATGATGGCGTTTCATTGTCTCCGGCCTTGTTGCTTTTATTGTCAAGTATGGTGGTGTATCCAGGATTGCCTTTTCTTTCCTTTTTTTTTTTTGGTTGTTATTTTTTTTTCGGACATCTACTGTGCTGTTTGGGTTGTTCTGTGCATGCGGTTGTTCCACTGTGTTTTTTTAAAAATAAAAATGTTTTCTTTTTTAATCAGGTTCTGATGAATTTCAGGGCTTCATATGTAGCCGTACTCTTTTATTTATGTTGTTATTTTTTTCTATTGTAACGTATGGCGGTATGGTTTGCCTTTTCTTGTGCCTTTTGGAAATCAATGTTGGAAAAATTTTGTTAAAAAAAAACTGTGTCTTTTTGGATTAGTGCATAGGGTCTGTTGTTTATTTGTTTTGTTATCTTTCCTGGGACTGGTATTATGCTTTTGCTATACTCTGGCATTGTGTCGTCTCTGCCATTGTTTTTTATTTCAATGTATGGCGGTGTTGTTTGGTCAGCGCTAGTTCAGTTGGCATTGTACTATGAGTGCACTGTTCGTTGTGGTCGTAATGTTAATGTATGGATTTTTTTATATTTTCCTATATGTGCCTCTGTATTTGTACATAGTAAAATAATTAAATTTTTTTGCATTTCAGAATTTCATCTTGTTATTAGAATGGCCAGCGACTCGAGCCACACGACACCGCTGGGGAGTCCGGTGAGTACATGATCTACTGTTGCTTACTATTCGGTGTCATTTGTAGACATGTCACTCAATTTTTAAAAACTATTTTCCAGGCTTCTTCAAGTGAGGAGGAACAGAGCCAGCAGGAGCAGCGACCTCGGGGCCAAGCTCTGGGTCAAGACGGCGAGTAAGTATTTTTTCAAACAACCTAGTAATTTTTTTTTTTTCTTACATTTTTTTTTTTTTTTTTGGGGGGGGGGGGGAGGAGGGAGGGAGACCAAATTTTATTTATATTGCAAACATTAATGTTTCCCAATTATTCTAGGTTTCACAACGGGACCAGGATGAGGGCATAGACGTAGACATCATGGTCGCCTCTATCCAGGAGCGAGGCCCGTTGTGGGACAGCCGTGACCCCCGGCACGCGGACCAGGTGGTTTTGAGACGAATGTGGGCTGAGGTGGCAAAATCGCTGTGGGATGGCTTTGACAGCGCTTCACCCACGGACAAAGATAACTTTGGTAAGTATTGCCGAAATGCCGCTCTGACCCATCATGCCAGGATACACAACCGTCTGTGATGTGCTCTACTTTTGTAGCATCGCACACGGTTGCGTTATCAATTTAAAAAAAGTTTTTCTCAACCTTTCTTTTTTTGTTTGACTTTTTCACAGTCAAAAAATTGAAGACCAGATGGCGCTCCATGAAGGACCGTTTCAATCGGGGCCTGCGGAAGGAGGCACAGACTCGTAGTGGTGCTGCTGCGGCAGAGACATCAACATACAAGTACGGCAGAATTCTTCAGTTCCTGAGACCGGTCCTTGCCCGCCGACAGTAAGTATTTAGTACCTATTCCCACACATCGGGTATTGTACAACATGCATATTCCCCAGCCACGTAGTTTATTGCCCAGCCATTTATTATATTGCCCAGTGACGTAGTATACAGCACACAGACACATAGTATATTGGCCAGCCACGTGCAATATTTCATAGTGGCGTAGTATATTGCCCATCCAGGTTTAGCACAGTTTCCAATAAAACATTAACATAATAGACACGGGAGACCTTGTAGTCCACGGCAGGTTCTGTTCCCAGGGTTGGTCTGAGCGCAGGACCTGTGGTGACGTCTCGGTCACATGACCGTGACGTAATGGCAGTCCCAACGATAACCGTTAACCATGGCGGCCGTTACAAACGGCAACCATGGGTGAGTATAGCATGGTAATTTTAAAAAACAAAATGTTTTAAATTTTTAATATTGATGCGGCATAGGCAGTGTCAATAGTAAAAATTTGGTTAAATCTTACGGCGGCAACGGTTACCGCCGGTAAGTGTTTATCGATGACATAGGGGAGTATGCGAGCGACAGGCATTCACTGCGGGGAGTAAGGAGCGGCCATTTAATTCAGGACTGTGCCCGGCGCTGATTGGTCGCGTCAGCCATGACAGGCAGCTGGCCGTAACAATCAGCAAATTAATACCGTTAGGACTGGCAGACGGAACTGACCCTTTACAATTATGTAAAATTTTAATGTTATAGTGTGTGATGCAATAACTTTTTATTACACACAGGAGGTGGCAAATGTGAAATGTTATATTTTGTATATTAATGTTTTCCTTATGTTTTCACAGAACACACAGCAGCACCCTCGAGCCTGTTCGGCCCTCTGGAGCGGTCCTTCGTGAATCACCATCTGAGCCGTCACAGCCATCCCACAGCGAGAGCAGGCTTGCACCACCATCTGGAGAACCGGCAGCCGGTCCATCAGATGTTCCCCTGGCCGAGGCCACTGGCGCTCCTTCCTTCGGGTATTCCCGACAGTGTCAGCGGGCCTCGGACAGGCCGCTACTGCCCGAATTTTTACATTTGAGCATGGTGTTCCAGAATTGTTTCAAGGCACTGGGCGATAGAATGGACACAGCTCTGTCCAATATCGACCGGCGCCTTGAAACTATGGAATCCGAGCTCTCGAGGCCGGCAAAACATTTCTTTAGTGCCATTGCGACGGGCATGGTGGAACATCTTACGCCGGAACTCCAGATTTCGGTGATGCAGGCCTGCAACAATGCCTATGTGACTGCTCTGCAGCAGGCTCGGGTCATGCAGTCAGCGACTACAATGCCCGTAGTACCATCGCTTGCTAGCATGACTCCGACTCCTGCTGCAGAGCACCCACACAGAGCTCCGCGTGCCGAGGGCCACCGCCGCCGCCGCCGACACCATAGAACCGAGCCGCAAAGTCCTGCTCCTGCCAGGCCTTCAAGGACCCAAAGACGCCACGCTGAACAACATCCAGAGGGAGAGAGGAGAAAATGGCCAAAAACTACAACAGCAACGGCGGCTCTGGCTGCTCCAATAGCAACACCGAGCTCTCGGCCGGGGTCTAGCCGGAGCAGGAGTAGCCAGAGCCAGTCCACAGGGCCAAGGAGACTGGTCGTGCCTCCTCCCTCCCCTCCTGCGTTGGCATTCTCGCCACCGTCGACCACAGGGTGGTCAGACGTCGGCATACCTTCGAGTATTGTCCAGTATGGTGGTTCCTCCTCCTCCTCCTCCCCCCCACCACCCACTCCCAAACTGGGGGATATCAATCACCCTTAATTGCTGAAGTTCCTACCCCTTAGAACCTTTCCCCGTTTTTCTTTTTGTGTCACCCTTAATAAAATTGTTCTATTTTGATTTAAAAATCTGAGTTTCTTGGTCTATAATAAAGTTTGCACCAACTCACACAGTGCGCCATACACAAATCTTGTGTTTTTAACACTTCATATCTGCAATGTCTGACACAATTTTATCCAGTTTGTTGTAATTTTTTGGGGGCTGTCTCTCATTGTACTATGAGGTGTTAAAAACACATAAAGAGGATTAAAAAATATATCAATTTTCAAACCTACTGTAAAGGTACCGTCACACATAACGATTTCGTTAACGATATCGTTGCTTTTTGTGACGTAGCAACGATATCGTTAACAAAATCATTATGCGTGACAGCGACCTACGATCATGCCCCTGCTGGGAGATCGTTGGTCGCTGCGAATGATCAGGACCTTTGTTTTGTCGCTGATCACCCGCTGTCATCGCTGGATCGGCGTGTGTGACACCGATCCAGCGATGTCTTCACTGGTAACAGGGTAAACATTGGGTTACTAAGCGCAGGGCCGCACTTAGTAACCTGATGTTTACCCTGGTTAACATTGTAAATGTAAAAAAACAAACAGTACATACTTACATTCCGGTGTCTGTCACGTCCATCGCCGTCAGCTTCCCGCACTGTGCCGGCCCTATAGCACAGCACTGCGTTGACGTCACCGGTGTGCTCTGCTTTAACTTTACTGCCGGGACTCACAGTGTCAGTCGGGAAGCTTACGGCGATGGACGTGGCAGACACCGGAATGTAAAGTATGTACTGTTTGTTTTTTTTTACATTTACAATGTTAACCAGTGTAAACAATACAGTGCGGGCCTGTTTAGTAACCCAATGTTTACCCTGGTTACACGGGGACTTCTTCATTGTTGGTCGCTGGAGAGCTGTCTGTGTGACAGCTCTACAGCGACCACACAACGACTTAACAACGATCACGGCCAGGTCGTATCGCTGGTCGTGTTCGTTGGTTTATCGTTTAGTGTAACGGTACCTTAAGGTTATTGGTCAGGTGAGGTGGTAGCAATGTTCACGTGGCCAAGTGTCGCCACTATTTGACTCTGGACGTATTCCAGCATCCTGAGTTCAATAGTGTTAATTCAATAGAGTTGAGCGAACATGATCGTCTCCCTCCTTGTCAATCAAAACACTTGCAGACTTGTAGCATATGGGCCCCGGCTTCATGTAGTGCGGATTATGATCTGCAGCCACATGTTCAGAGGCTGTGTGACAGGCAGAACACATGCACATCCAAGGCCTATTTGTTTGCCTCGCCATGCATGTGTAGTGCCTGTCACACAGCCGCGGCACATGCAGCGGCAGAAAACCTGCTTCAGCCATCACGCTCCATGATGCCAGGTTCCATATGCAAATAGTCTGCAACAGGGCCGGACTGGCCATAGGGCAGTTCTGGCAAATGCCAGAAGGGCCGGTGGCAGTAGTGGGCCGCTCGAATGTGCCGCTGTCGGCACACTCCCCCCGCTGTCGCGGCACACTCCCGGCCCCGCATTCAACTATACCGGCGTCATAGACGCCGGTACAGTTGAATGCAATGATGGAGGAGAGAGCGTCTGCTGACGCCCCCTCTCCCATCATTCCCCGCTCTGCCTGCCGCTGACACTGCGGGTGCGCGATGACGTCATATCATCGCGCACCTGCTGTGTGACCGGGCGGGCAGACTGAGACTGCTGAGACCAGAGCCAGAGCAGCACGGGACACGAGGAGAGAGGTGAGTAGAGTGTTTGTTTTTTTTTATCAATGAGTGATGACTGGATTGTGGAGCTATTGGGTGGGGCTGCCTGCCTGCATTACTTTCTATGGGGGCTGCCTGCCTGCATTACTTTCTATGGGGGCTGCCTGCCTGCATTACTTTCTATGGGGGCTGCCTGCCTGCATTACATTCTATGGGGGCTGCCTGCCTGCATTACATTCTATGGGGGCTGCCTGCCTGCATTACATTCTATGGGGGCTGCCTGCCTGCATTACTTTCTATGGGGGCTGCCTGCCTGCATTACTTTCTATGGGGGCTGCCTGCCTGCATTACTTTCTATGGGGGCTGCCTGCCTGCATTACATTCTAAGGGGGCTGCCTGCCTGCATTACATTCTATGGGGGCTGCCTGCCTGCATTACTTTCTGTGGGGGCTGCCTGCCTGCATTACTTTCTATGGGGGCTGCCTGCCTGCATTACATTCTATGGGGGCTGCCTGCCTGCATTACATTCTATGGGGGCTGCCTGCCTGCATTACATTCTATGGGGGCTGTGCTGCATTATATTGTATGCTGTCTGCCTGCTTTACATTCCATGGGCCTGTGCTGCATTATATTCTATGGGGCTGGCTGCATTCCATTCCATGGGCCTGTGCTGCATTATATTCTATGGGGCTGGCTGCATTTCATTCTATGGGCCTGTGCTGCATTATATTCTATGGGGCTGTGCTGCATTACATTCTATGGGGCTGTGCTGCATTACATTCTATGGGGCTGTGCTGCATTACATTCTATGGGGCTGTGCTGCATTACATTCTATGGGGGCTGTGCTGCATTATATTGTATGGTGGCTGCCTGCATTACATTCTATGGGGGCTGGCTGCATTCCATTCCATGGGCCTGTGCTGCATTATATTCTATGGGGCTGGCTGCATTCCATTCCATGGGCATGTGCTGCATTATATTCTATGGGGCTGGCTGCATTCCATTCTATGGGCCTGTGCTGCATTATATTCTATGGGGCTGGCTGCATTACATTGTATGGTGGCTGTGCTGCATTATATTGTATGGGGCTGTGCTGCATTATATTCTATGGGGCTGTGCTGCATTATATTCTATGGGGCTGTGCTGTATTACATTCCATGGGGCTGTGCTGCATTTAATTCTATGGGGCTGGCTGCATTACATTCTATGGGGGCTGTGCTGCATTACATTCTATGGGGCTGGCTGAATTACATTCTATGGGGCTGGCTGCATTACATTCTATGGGGCTGTGCTGCATTACATTCTATGGGGACTGTGCTGCATTAAATTCTATGGGGCTGTTCTGTATTACATTCTATGGGGCTGGCTGCATTACATTCTATGGGGGCTGTGCTGTATTACATTCTATGGGGGCTGGCTGCATTACATTCTATGGGGGCTGTGCTGTATTACATTCTATGGGGGCTCTGCTGTATTACATTCTATGGGGGCTGTGCTGTATTACATTCTATGGGGGCTGTGCTGTATTACATTCTATGGGGGCTGTGCTGTATTATAGTCTATGGGGGCTGTGCTGTATTACAGTCTATGGGGGCTGTGCTGTATTACATTCTATGAGGACTGAGCTGTAATGCTGGATACAGCTGTAATTATATGTTATATAGTCGTGTTACACTCCCCCCACTTCTTGTAGCCTACAAGTGTACAAAGATATTATACAGTCACCATGCGACAAGTGGGCCTGTGTGACTTCAAATGCCAGGGCTGAATTTTAGTCCCAGTCCGGCCCTGGTCTGCAAGATTATTTGCTTGACAAGGTGGGAGCCGATGATGTTTGCTTTTAAAACTATGGAACACACGGCTATGTGAACAATTGGGTTGTTTTGTCAGAGTCAATTTGGGAACTGGTGCTCACATTACTACATTTTGTGGTACACACATTTGGTTCTAGAACATTGGATTTGTTTTAACTTTTTTTTATTGGCAACAACATTGTAACATAGGGGAGCATTTTTTTAAACAGAAAGGCACAATAAAGAACTTTATTTCAAAACAACACAATAGAAAATCACGGTACATTACAACATTTAAAGAACATGACATTAGGCTGGTAAAATGTCATGGACTCAATAGTGTTTAATTCTTTACATGACAGTGTTTAGATTTTTATTAATCACAATAAATTTAGTTACAGTTACAGCAGGGTAAAGTACTGTTTCTACATTACACCATTTGATCTTGCCATGACACACGGCCAACATCTGAAACAAAATATGAAGCAAATCGATCCCTCATCTGAGCAATTTCCAAAGTTGTCCTCAGAGGATGATCTTGGTAATCGGGCAATGGGTTTGGTATGGGTTCATCTAGTTCCACGATGACTCTCTCTTTAGCAATAACATAATTGTGTAGAACCACACAAGCCTTCACCACCTGATCAACTGTCTCAATTTTCAGATTTATAGGGGATCCTAAAATCCGCCATTTGGAGACAAGGATTCCAAAGGCGCACTCCACAGTTCTTCTGGCCCTGGACAGTCTATAATTAAAAATACTTTTTGTGTGGTCCAAGCCCCGACTGGAGTAGGGTTTCAGTAGGTTGGCACACATTTGAAATGCCTCATCACCAACAACCAGAAATGGCATTGCCGGCCCTTCGGTGTTGGGAAGAGGTCTTGGTTGGGGGAAATTAAAATTGTTCTCATATAATCTTCGGCCCATATCAGACTCCTTAAATGTCCGTGAATCATTTGCACGGCCAAACGCTCCAATGTCCACGGCGAGAAACCTGCAGTCCGCACCTGCAATTGCCATGAGCACGGTGGAAAAGTATTTTTTGTAATTAAAAAACAGAGATCCACTTCTTGCAGGCTTTGTAATCCTAATGTGCTTCCCATCCACTGCTCCAATACAGTTAGGGAAAAAACACACTTGGTCAAATTTATTGGCGTTGGCCTCCCATATTTCTGTTGTAGGGAGGGGTAAAAATTCATCCCGGAGATTATCCCACAAAGCGCGGCAGGAAACTGCCAAGAAGAAAAATAAATAAATTTAATTAAAGTACATTGTTATTAAATAAAATTAAATTTTCCATCCCTCCCTCCACCCCCCCCCCCCAAAAAAAAAAAAGGTTATTTAAAAAAAGGGCAGAACAAATAAAGTCCTTCAAATAGCTACATTACGTACCGTAGAGTCACCAGCAGACGTTCCTCGGCGGAAATTGATCTCCGGAGCTGCGTGTCCTGCCTGGTAATGGCTCCTTCCTTCAGGAGCAGCAGATAGCGGAAGCTGTCTTGAGACATCCTGGTATACTCAAAATATTTTTCCAGGTTGTCATTTAGCTCGCCAAACAAACAATGGTAGGCTCCACGGCTCTCTCGGACTTCCACTATAGGGTGTAGCCAAAAGCGCCGATGACTCCTCCGTTGTTTATCTCTTTTCCTTTGTTCATGAAAGGCAATAGCGTAAGCATTAGCCATGGCAAAATCCAGCTCCATATTGAGGTAGATACTCTCCATGGGACGCTCCATCTTGATGCTGTATAAAAACACGCAAAATGGGAGGAATTTTTATGTATGCCGGGGTATATATACTAAAATTCCATTATACCCTCCCTCTTCTATCCATTGGTGGTATTATCTAGTGTCTAGACACTAATGGGGCTTTTCTTCATGCTATTTGGTGAAGAAATGACATCATTGTTTGACAACGCATGCGTCGGAAAACGCTGCGTTTTTTACAAAAACGCAGCAAAAACGCAGCAAAAAACGCTGCGTTTTACGATGCATGCGCTCAACGCATGCGTCGAAAACGGTGCGTTTTGTGTGCGTTATAAATGCGTCATGAGTTGCGTCGACGACGCTGCGTCGCAAGACGCAAATGTGAACGTAGCCTAAGATGTTCCCTGATCGGGATACACAGGTGGTCAAGCGTAAAGTTGCATATTCCAACAAGCTGGATAAAAAGAACAGAACCAATCAACTGGAGGTAATTAATTTATCTAAACACACTCTTACTCAGGCTCAACTGGAAGTTCTCTCCAAGGGTCTAACCTTCTCACCAACTAATAATTTTGATTCTTTTACAGCCATAAAAGATCTTTTTTTGTTTGCGAGAAAATTAATTCTCAAAAAATTGCATAGCAAAGGATCTGGTGAACAATTACACAACGAACAAACAGAAATGGAAGCCCTTAGAGTTTTGGAGGAACTTCTAGCTGAGCAAGATTCGGCAGATGCTGGTATGTTCCCACGTTTCATATATCCACGGTTGACTCGTTTTCCCCCCTTGTCGGTATGTCCTGCTGTGGACATCTTTACTAGACTGGTCATGGAAGATTTCCAATGAATGTCAACTTACCGCAATTATGATAATCTTACGGCTAAGCAGCGGATAGCTTTGAGGGATCTCAAAAGCTATAATGACATAGTCATTAAGCCAGCCGACAAGGGGGGAAACATAGTCATATGGCCACAATGGATGTATGAGAAGGAGGCCTATAGGCAATTGAAAGATAAAAAAAACATACCGTCGCCTTGACTACAACCCTATGGTGGCTGTCATGGTTCCCAATGGCAAGGGAACGTAAGAAACATATAAGTAACGAACGAGCTCTCGGGTGATGGAAACTCGAGTTGACCGTGAGCTAAATCTACCACACAACTAACAGTAGCCAGGGAGCATACCAACGGCTTCCTATATGCCACGCGCCAGCCGGAGGACTAACTACGCCTGGTAGAGGAAGAAACAGACCTTGCTTACCTCTAGGGAAATACCCCAAAAGATGATAGCAGCCCCCCACATGTAATAACGGTGAATTAAGAGGAAAAGACATACACAGTATGAAAGTAGATTTAGCAAAGAGAGGTCCACTTACTAGATAGCAGAAGGATGCAAAAGAGGACTTCACGGTCAATTGAAAACCCTTTCAAAAACCATCCTGAAATTACTTTAAGACTCCTGTGTCAACTCATGACACAGGAGTGGCAATTTCAGCCCGCAAGAGCTTCCAGCTACAGAGAATTACAAAAACTGCAAACTGGACAAAAGGTACAAAACAAAAGGACAAAGTCCACTTAGCCGATCAGCAGACTAGTAGCAGGAACATGCAACCAAAGGCTCTGGTTACAATGATGACCGGCAAGGAAATGACTGGAGAGCAAGGCTAAATAGGAAACTCCCAAACACTGATGGAAGCAGGTGAACAGAAGCAGCAAAGTGCAAACAAGTCACCAGTACCACCAGCAACCACCAGGGGAGCCCAAAAAGCGGATACACAACAGTACCCTCCCCTTAAGGAGGGGGCACCGAACCCTCACAAGAACCGCCAGGGCGATCTGGATGAGCCCTATGAAAGGCACAAACCAAATCCGAGGCATGAACATCAGAGGCAGTTACCCAAGAATTATCTTCCTGACCATAGCCTTTCCATTTAACCAGATATTGAAGCCTCCGTCTGGAAATACGGGAGTCCAAGATCTTCTCTACGAAGTACTCCAATTCACCCTCCACCAGCACAGGAGCAGGAGGTTCAGTAGAAGGAACCACCGGTACCTCATATCTCCGCAACAACGACCGATGGAACACATTATGGATAGCAAAAGATGCCGGGAGGTCCAAACGAAAGGAAACAGGGTTAAGAATCTCCAAAATCCTATAAGGACCGATGAACCGAGGCTTAAATTTGGGAGAAGAAACCCTCATAGGGACAAAACGGGAAGACAACCACACCAAGTCCCCAACACGAAGGTGGGGGCCAACACGACGACGACGGTTAGTAAACTGCTGAGTCCTCTCCTGGGACAATTCCAAATTATCCACCACTTGTCCCCAAATCCGATGCAACCGATCCACCACCGCATCCACTCCAGGACAATCCGAAGATTCAACCTGACCAGATGAAAAACGCGGATGAAACCCTGAATTGCAAAAGAAAGGAGAAACCAAAGTGGCAGAACTAGCCCGATTATTAAGAGCAAACTCCGCCAACGGCAGAAAGGCAACCCAATCATCCTGATCCGCAGACACAAAACACCTCAAATAAGTCTCCAAAGTTTGATTAGTTCGCTCCGTCTGGCCATTGGTCTGAGGATGGAATGCAGACGAAAAGGACAAATCAATGCCCAACCTGGCACAGACTGCCCGCCAAAATCTAGACACGAACTGGGTACCCCTGTCAGAAACGATGTTTTCCGGAATACCATGCAAGCGAACCACATTTTGAAAAAACAGAGGGACCAACTCAGATGAGGAAGGCAACTTAGGCAATGGCACCAAATGAACCATTTTAGAAAAACGGTCACACACCACCCAGATGACAGACATCTTCTGAGAAACAGGGAGATCCGAGATAAAGTCCATAGAGATGTGCGTCCAAGGCCTCTTCGGAATAGGCAAGGGCAACAACAACCCACTAGCCCTAGAACAACAAGGCTTGGCCCGAGCACACACATCGCAAGACTGCACAAAAACACGCACATCTCGAGACAGGGAAGGCCATTAGAAGGATCTAGCCACCAAATCTCTGGTGCCAAAAATTCCCGGATGACCTGCCAGAGTAGAAGAATGAACTTCCGAGATGACTCTAGTGGTCCACTCGTCAGGAACAAACAGTCTACCAGACGGACAACGATCAGGTCTATCCGCCTGAAATTCTTGCAAAGCACGTCGCAAATCTGGAGAGACAGCAGACAAAACCACTCCATCCTTAAGGACACCAGCAGGTTCAGAATTCCCAGGAGAGTCAGGCTCAAAACTCCTAGAAAGAGCATCTGCTTTCACATTCCTAGAACCCGGTAAGTACGAGACCACAAAATTAAACCGGGAAAAGAACAACGACCAACGTGCCTGTCTAGGATTCAGGCGCCTGGCAGACTCCAAATAAATTAAATTCTTGTGATCAGTCAAAACTACCACCTGATGTCTGGCACCCTCAAGCCAATGACGCCACTCCTCAAATGCCCACTTCATGGCCAAAAGCTCCCGATTACCAACATCATAGTTTCGCTCGGCGGCCGAAAATTTTCGCGAAAAGAACGCACAAGGTCTCATCACTGAGCAGTCGGAACTTTTCTGCGACAAAACCGCCCCCACTCCAATCTCGGAAGCATCGACCTCAACCTGAAAGGGAAGAGAAACATCAGGCTGGCGCAACACAGGGGCAGACAAAAAGCGGCGCTTAAGCTCCCGAAAGGCCTCCACGGCAGCAGAGGACCAATTGGCAACATCAGCACCCTTTTTAGTAAAATCCGTCAGAGGTTTAGCAACGCCAGAAAAAACAGCTATAAATCGACGATAAAAATTAGCAGCCCAAGAATTTCTGGAGACTCTTCAGAGAAGTAGGCTGCGTCCAGTCGTAAATAGCCCGAACCTTGACAGGGTCCATCTCAATAGAAGAAGGGGAAAAAATATACCCCAAAAATGAAATTTTTTGAACCCCAAAAACACACTTTGAACCCTTTACACACAAAGAATTCTCCCGCAAAACCTGAAAAACCCTCCTGACCTGCTGAACATGAGACTCCCAGTCATCAGAAAAAATCAAAATATCATCCAAGTACACAATCATAAATTTATCCAAATACTCACGGAAAATATCATGCATTAAGGACTGAAAGACAGAAGGTGCATTAGAAAGGCCGAAAGGCATTACCAAATACTCAAAATGGCCCTCAGGCGTATTAAATGCGGTCTTCCACTCATCCCCCTGCTTAATTCGCACCAAATTATACGCCCCACGAAGATCAATCTTAGAGAACCACTTAACCCCCCTTATGCGAGCAAACAAATCAGTCAGCAAAGGCAACGGATACTGATATTTGACTGTAATTTTATTCAGGAGACGATAATCAATACAAGGCCTCAGAGAGCCATCCTTTTTAGAGACAAAGAAAAAACCGGCTCCTAAAGGTGATGAAGAAGGACGAATATGTCCCTTTTCCAGGGACTCCTTAATATACTCGCGCATAGCAGCATGTTCAGGTACAGATAGGTTAAACAAACGACCCTTTGGAAATTTACTGCCAGGAATCAGATCTATGGCGCAATCACAATCCCTGTGAGGAGGGAGTGAACCAATCTTAGGCTCTTCAAAAATATCACGATAATCAGACAAAAATGCCGGAATCTCAGATGGAATAGATGACGAAATGGACACCATAGGAGTGTCCCCATGAGCCCCCCGACATCCCCAGCTTAACACAGACATAGCCTTCCAGTCAAGGACTGGGTTATGAGACTGTAACCATGGTAATCCAAGCACCAAAACATCATGTAAATTGTACAACACAAGGAAGCGAATCACCTCCTGATGGTCTGGAGTCATACGCATAGTCACTTGCGTCCAGAACTGTGGTTTATTACAAGCCAAAGGTGTAGAATCAATACCCTTCAGAGGTATAGGGACTTCCAGAGGCTCTAAATCAAACCCACAGCGCCTGGCAAAGGACCAGTCCATAAGACTCAGAGCGGCGCCAGAGTCCACATAGGCATCCACGGTAATAACTGATAATGAACAAATCAAGGTTACAGACAAAATAAATTTGGACTGTAAAGTGCCAATTGAAATGGACTTGTCAACCTTCCTAGTACGCTTAGAGCATGCCGATATAACATGAGCAGAATCACCACAATAGAAGCATAACCCATTTTTATGCCTATAATTCTGCCGCTCGCTTCTGGACATAACTCTGTCACATTGCATTTTCTCTGGCGTCTCTTCAGAAGATACCGCCAAATGGTGCACGGGTTTGCGCTCCCGCAAACGCCGATCAATCTGAATTGCCATTGTCATTTACTCATTCAGACCTGTAGGCGCAGGGAACCCGACCATAACATCTTTAACGGCATCAGAAAGGCCCTCTCTGAAATTTGCCGCTAAGGCGCACTCATTCCACTGAGTAAGCACAGACCACCTACGAAATTTTTGGCAGTATATCTCCGCTTCATCTTGCCCTTGAGATAGGGCTATCAAAGCTTTTTCAGCTTGAATCTCCAAATTAGGTTCCTCATAAAGCAACCCTAAAGCCAGGAAAAACGCATCCACATTGAGCAACGCAGGATCCCCTGGTGCCAATGAAAATGCCCAATTTTGAGGGTCACCTCGCAGCAAAGAGATTACAATCTTAACCTGCTGGACAGGATCTCCTGAGGAGTGAGGTCTGAGAGAAAGGAATAATTTACAATTATATTTGAAATTCAAAAACCGAGATCTATCTCCGGAAAACACCTCTGGTGTAGGAATCTTAGGTTCAGAAATAGGAGCATGTATAACAAAATCTTGTAAATTTTGAACCTTCGTAGCAAGATTATTTAAACCTGCAGCCAAACTCTGAGGATCCATCTTTAAACAGGTGAGCTCAGAGCCATTCAAGGATTATAAGGAGAGAAAGGCAAAGGCTGTAATTAAAGCTGAAATACAACTGATCCAACTATGGAGCAAGCATAGAGGAAAAAGGGAAAAAAAAAAAAATTTACAGACTTCTTTTTTCTCTCCTTTCTTCTGCCAATAAGTTTAACACAGGCCGGTCATACTGTCATGGTTCCCAATGGCAAGGGAACGTAAGAAACATATAAGTAACGAACGAGCTCTCGGGTGATGGAAACTCGAGTTGACCGTGAGCTAAATCTACCACACAACTAACAGTAGCCAGGGAGCATACCTACGGCTTCCTATATGCCACGCGCCAGCCGGAGGACTAACTACGCCTGGTAGAGGAAGAAACAGACCTGGCTTACCTCTAGGGAAATACCCCAAAAGATGATAGCAGCCCCCCACATGTAATAACGGTGAATTAAGAGGAAAAGACATACACAGTATGAAAGTAGATTTAGCAAAGAGAGGTCCACTTACTAGATAGCAGAAGGATACAAAAGAGGACTTCACGGTCAATTGAAAACCCTTTCAAAAACCATCCTGAAATTACTTTAAGACTCCTGTGTCAACTCATGACACAGGAGTGGCAATTTCAGCCCGCAAGAGCTTCCAGCTACAGAGAATTACAAAAACTGCAAACTGGACAAAAGGTACAAAACAAAAGGACAAAGTCCACTTAGCTGATCAGCAGACTAGTAGCAGGAACATGCAACCAAAGGCTCTGGTTACAATGATGACCGGCAAGGAAATGACTGGAGAGCAAGGCTAAATAGGAAACTCCCAAACACTGATGGAAGCAGGTGAACAGAAGCAGCAAAGTGCAAACAAGTCACCAGTACCACCAGCAACCACCAGGGGAGCCCAAAAAGCGGATACACAACAGGTGGCCTTTTCTGCCGAACTTGAGGTAATTTTGCAACAGGCTTTTGATAAAGGCATCATACCTAAAAAAGTTATGGAGGGTCTTTTTACTAAAACTCCAAGGGTCCCCACAATCTATTTTACACCTAAAATCCATAAGGATTCATTGGTCCCACCGGGACGACCTATAGTGTCCGGCCTGGGTGGATTGTGTGAGCCTATTTGTAAGTTTATAGACCACTATCTAAAGCCACTTGTAGAATCCTTGCCTTCATATGCGCGTGACACTATGGATGTTCTGGCTAGGATTGACGGTATGTCCCTGGATAGGGAGATGATACTCGTGACAGCAGATATCGAGTCGCTGTATACGTGCATCTGACACAGTGACGGTTTGGAGGTCTGTCGCTTCTTTCTTACCAACAGTAACTGGGATGGCCCTATGTGTGAGTTCATTCTGCGGCTGCTACAGTATATCCTGACACACAATTTTTTTGTTTTTCGTGATGTTTTTTATTTGCAGCAATGCAGCACTGCCATGGGGGCGGCCTGTGCGCCCTTCTTCGCTAATCTCTTCCTCGGCTTTTGGGAGAGGGGCATTTTTGGAGGGGAGGGCGCTCAGGCCGCGGACCATGTGCAGTGCTGGCTGCGTTACATAGATGATTTATTTATAGTGTGGCAGGGTAGGGAAAAGCAGCTGCAGAGCTTTATGGATGGCTTGAACTCTAATAATTTTAACATCAAACTTACTTACAAATATAGCAGGTCTGAGGTGGACGTTAAAATATTGGTCGATGAATATCTACATCTGCAGACAGATGTCTACCGGAAGCCCACCTCGGTCAATGCACTGCTAAATGCGAGCTCGAGCCATCCAGGGGCCACTATTAGGGCCATCCCAGTGGGCCAGTTCCTCAGAATGAGGCACATTTGTTCCTCTGAGGAAAAATTTGAGGCCCAGGCAGCGGACCTTCGTGACAGGTTTCAGATGCGTGGATGCCGCGAACGCTGCATAAAACGAGGATACTTACGGGCAAAAAGAAATAACCGTTCAGCCCTACTACATGGTAAAACTAAAACTAAAAAAGATGGTGATCAAATTAGGTTCATATCTACATTCAATGGCCAGTGGACGCAGATGAGGGAAAGTCTTAAGCGCCATTGGAATGTGTTACAGACGGATCCTATCCTGTTGAAATATCTGCCCAAGGATCCACTCATGACGGCTAGAAGAAGCCAAAATTTGGGAGATATGTTAGTCCAGAGCCATTATGTTCCTGAAATAAAAAACCCTTTCAACTCTCGAGGGCCACCACAGGGTTGTTTTCCCTGTGGTAAATGTATGGCATGTAAGAATATCTTGAGAATAGCCACCTCATCTGACGGTATTTAACTTTGATATCAGGCAATATATCACCTGTGCAACTACACAGGTGATATATTACGCTACATGCGGTTGTCAAAAAATTTATATAGGCTTGACATCGCGTCAATTAAGAATACGCACTCGCGAGCATGTGCGCGATATAATTGCAGCCGCCTCAGTTACAGACCTGACCTTGTTAAAAACTATACAAAGGCACTTTAACCCCTTAAGCCCCAAGGGTGGTTTGCACATTAATGACCGGGCCAATTTTTACAATTCTGACCACTGTCCCTTTATGAGGTTATAACTCTGGAACGCTTCAACGGATCTTGGCGATTCTGACACTGTTTTCTCGTGAGATATTGTACTTCATGTTAGTGGTAAAATTTATTCGATATAACTTGTGTTTATTTGTGAAAAAAATGGAAATTTGTCAAAAAATTTGAAAATTTCACAATTTTCCAACTTTGAATTTTTCTGCCCTTAAATCACAGAGATATGTCACGCAAAATACTTAATAAGTAACATTTCCCACATGTCTACTTTACATCAGCACAATTTTGGAACCAAAATTTTTTTTTGTTACGGAGTTATAAGGGTTAAAATTTGACCAGCAATTTCTCATTTTTACAACACCATTTTTTTTTAGGGACCACATCTCATTTGAAGTCATTTTGAGGGGTCTATATGATAGAAAATAACCAAGTGTGGCACCATTCTAAAAACTGCACCCCTCAAGGTGCTCAAAACCATATTCAAGAAGTTTATTAACCCTTCAGGTGTTTCACAGGAATTTTTGGAATGTTTAAATAAAAATGAACATTTAACTTTTTTTCACACAAAATTTACTTCAGCTCCAATTTGTTTTATTTTACCAAGGGTAACAGGAGAAAATGGACCCCAAAAAATGTTGTACAATTTGTCCTGAGTACGCCGATACCCCATATGTGGGGGTAAACCACTTTTTGGGCACATGACAGAGCTCGGAAGCGAAGGAGCGCCATTTGACTTTTCAATGCAAAATTGACTGGAATTGAGATGGGATGCCATGTTGCGTTTGGAGAGCCCCTGATATGCCTAAACATTGAAACCCCCCACAAGTGACACCATTTTGGAAAGTAGACCCCTTAAGGAACTTATCTAGATGTGTGGTGAGCACTTTGACCCACCAAGCGCTTCACAGAAGTTTATAATGCAGAGCCGTATAAATAAAAAATCATATTTTTTCACAAAAATGATCTTTTCGCCCCCAATTTTTTATTTTCCCAAGGGTAAGAGAAGAAATTGCACCCCAAAAATTGTTGTGCAATTTGTCCTGAGTACGCTGATACCCCATATGTGGGTGTAAACCATTGTTTGGGTGCATGGCAGAGCTCGGAAGGGAAGGAGCGCCATTTGACTTTTCAATGCAAAATTGACTGGAATTGAGATGGGACGCCATGTTGCGTTTGGAGAGCCCCTGATGTGCCTAAACATTGAAACCCCCCACAAGTGACACCATTTTGGAAAGTAGACCCCTTAAGGAACTTATCTAGATGTGTGGTGAGCACTTTGACCCAACAAGTGCTTCACAGAAGTTTATAATGCAGAGCCGTAAAAATAAAAAATCATACTTTTTCACAAAAATGATCTTTTCGCCCCCAATTTTTTATTTTCCCAAGGGTAAGAGAAGTAATTAGACCACAAAAGTTGTTGTTCCTAAACATTAAAAACCCCCACAAGTGACACCATTTTGGAAAGTAGACCCCCTAAGGAACTTATCTTGATGTGTTTTGAGAGCTTTGAACCCCCAAGTGTTTCACTACAGTTTATAACGCAGAGCCGTGAAAATAAATAAAAATTTTTTCAGAAAAATGATTTTTTAGCCCCCCAGTTTTTTATTTTCACAAAGGTAACAGGATAAATTGGAATTTTATCATAAGTCCGTAAACCGTGTTGTGCACACCTCAAAACATACATATTTACACACAATTCCCCATAGAAATATTAAATAGGGAAAAAGAGGCATAGGCAGAAAAATAGATGGAATAAAAACTTGTCTTTAATACAAAAATTCATACAATACAATGATGTCAAACAGGGAAATCTAATATAAAAACAAACCGCTAGGGACTACATAATAAATAGTATAATAAAGTAGCAGCAACAATATGAAAAATGTATAAACAGCAAAGATCCGGCTCTATGTATATATATATATAAGGACCTCTAGCCTAACAATGCCTTACCAAAAGGGCTGTGTAATCAACAATAAATGGATAAGTGGCAAACCTAAATATCCTGAAACACATGTTCCTAAAAACCTATACACAGCCCCAAATACATGGAAAATCCCTTAATCAGGTGATGGCATGCTGAGCTATATAACAGGTACCTAATAAAGGGCCAAGATACACCAAAGTTGCTAAAATCAGGTATATTTGCAAAAGTGCAGATTATTGCTGGAATCAGGTAAACTTACATAGATGTGAATAGATGTGTCCCACCGCGACCCCGACAGCGCCGTTTCGCCAAATGGCTTCCTCACATAAGGGGATAAGTGTCTATAGTGCCGGCTCTGCATTTATATGTAACTAGAGCAGCTGAGTCTCGTGTCGGCATGATTGATCTTGTGAGTGCGCATGCGCCCGTCCGGATTCCTCCCATAGTAAAGTGTGACTTCCGTGACCCTGCGCCTGGAACGCAAGCGTGAACCGCTTCGCCTTCCTGGTGGTACAGAGCAGGAAGTCACTGGGACGCAATCAACCTGCGCATGCGCGGACCACATGCCGAGACTGAGGAAAAACTGAAGATACGCAAGCCGTAAACCTAAGATATGTTATCAGAAATAGATAGGATAAAAACAGGCAGCAACTAAAAAAACCTCTATTCCTAATACTGATGATAGACATGAGATAAAGACCACACAATTAACTAATTAAACACTATATACAAATGTGAAAAGTAAATCTATATATCAAGTGCATGTTGAGTGAATAAAAAATCCATCTTTAACGTATGATAATTAATAAATATACCCAGATAAAGTGAATATAGAAATATGAAACAACACCTAAAATACAATAATTACCATAATAATAACAAAAATTCATAAAAAATGCTTGTATAAATATACCAATTCATATAACGAACATATGAATGGCCATCAATTAACTAATATATATATGCAAATAAGTGTATAGTGCAAATAATATATAACAAATATATCTAAAAAATATATGTATACATATATATTTATATATATATATAAACAAATATAAAGTGCAACAGATATAAAACACATAAATAAATATATAAATATAAAGTGCAAGTGATAATAAATAGTGTAGTCTTCTGATTGTCTCCTCTTTCATTTAGTTTTTTCTCTTTTATATCCTCCTCCAGAAGCACGAAGAAACATCTCCGCAGCAACACAAGACAGGAAAAACCACCACGAGGTAAGTTGCCACCGATACT
This sequence comes from Ranitomeya variabilis, assembly GCF_051348905.1. Taxonomy (NCBI): domain Eukaryota; kingdom Metazoa; phylum Chordata; class Amphibia; order Anura; family Dendrobatidae; genus Ranitomeya; species Ranitomeya variabilis. The sequence goes on from NC_135234.1 coordinate 545,642,623, forward strand.
AATACAATTAAATAAAAATAGAATTAATATACAACATATAGACACAGACAATTAAAACAGGACCACCATATAAAAACCCAAAATAGGGTAGGGAAAAAATTGCGGAACACAGTAAACTTAATGCAGATAAATCAAGCCAAATGAAAATAACCCCAAAAGGTTATAGGTTTATAAGAATGCATTTAAACCTAAAGTCTCATTAAGACCTTGTGGCGCCATTGTTCCCAACAAATAGATCCATTTGCTCTCCCTTTGGGCCAGAGCTTTTGCCAAATTTCCCCCTCTTACTCCCAAATGGACCTGATCTATTGCTTTAATTTTCAGGCCTCTAGGGTCTGAATGGTGATGTAATCTGAAATGCCTAGGTAACGTCTTTAATGTACTAGGATCAAGTTCTGCTATGGACTTCTCTATATCTCTAACATGCTCTCTAGTCCTTATCTTTAGCTCACGTGTCGTTAAACCAATATATATTTTTTTACACGGACAGCTAGCGTGGTAAATAATACCTTTAGATGAACATGTAAGTTTTTTTCGTATATCGAAAGTCCTAGAGCCATCAAAATTCGTAAAGGTTTTACATTTAACTAGATTATAGCATCCTTTGCACATATTGCATGGAAAAAACCCATTACCTTCAGAGATTGTGGATATCTGGCCCGCTTTGGAGTAATGGCTATGTACAAGCAAATCCTTCAAATTCTTGGATCTCCTCGCGACCAATAAAGGACGATTGGGTAGCAGCTGTTTAAGTACAGGGTCCGATTGTAAGATCCCCCAATGTTTCTGCATAATATTGGTTAATTCCGGCCATTGTTTGTTAAATCTAGTAATAAATCTTAATTCACTCTTATTGTCCTTTGACTCTTTTTTACATCCCGTGCCATATACAAGTTCTTCTCTAGGGGTTTTGTTGGCTTTCTTGAGTCCCTTTTTGATCTGTCGGTTGCTGTAACCTCTGTCATGGAACCTTCTAGCAAGATCAGATGATTGTTTTTCATAATCTTCCTCAGTTGTGCAAATCCTCTTGATTCTAAGAAATTGCCCTGTGGGTATTCCGTTAATAGTAGATCTATGATGGGCGGAAGAAGCGTGTAATAGGGTGTTAGTAGCTGTGGCTTTTCTGAAAACATCTGTCACTATCTTACCATCCTCTAAAGTTTTTATTTTGAGATCTAGAAAGTCGACAGTTCTCCCATATTTATAGGTTAGATTTATATTGAACTGGTTCTGATTTAGTTTGCTCATAAATGCATCCAATCTCTCAGTAGAATCTTCCCAGATGAACAGGATGTCGTCAATGTAACGACTCCACCCTTGTATGGCTTGACTGTCTTCATCATCTACTTGAAAAATTAGGCGTTCCCAATAACCCATAAACAGGTTTGCATACGAGGGGGCACATGTGGCCCCCATCGCAGTACCCTGTTTCTGGATGAAAATATCCTTGTTGAAAATGAACACGTTATGCTCTAATACAAATTTCAAGAGAACAAGAATGAGCTCAATCAGTGAAGATTCCAAATTACTTTCTCCCAAATAATGAGATACTGCTCTTAGACCATCTTCGTGTCTAATGGAAGAATACAGAGCTTCAACATCCGCCGTAACCAGAACGGCCCCTTTCTCCAACTGTACAGAGTCTAGCTGTTTTAGCATCATAGTTGTATCTTTAATGAAGGATGGCAGCGTCTGTACTAACGGTTTGAGATAATAATCAATAACCGTACAGATTATTTCACAGAGGCTGCCATTCCCTGCCACTATGGGCCTACCAGGGGGATCTACTGGATTTTTGTGTAATTTTGGCAACAGGTAGAATGTTGCCATCCTAGGCTGTAATTTAGTCACCACCTCAACCAGTTTTTTGGGGATGATACCGTCATTAAAGGCAGACTCAAGAATCATCACCAATTCATGGTGAAATTCAGTTAAAGGGTTGTAACATAATTTTTTATAACAACTGGTATTATGGAGAATCTTGTGAGCCTGTTTTTCATACATTCTACTCGGCCACAATACTGTATTTCCACCTTTATCTGCCTGTTTAATGACGATATCATCCCATGTCTGCAATTCTCTAAGAGCCCTCCTCTCACTGACATCAAGATTAGAAATCCAATTTGGGACAGACGCTAAGCTTTCAACCTCCCTAGTCATGACTTTGACAAAGACATCTACCGCTGGACATGTGCTAAGGCTGGGGAATTTATTAGATTTTCCTAACAATTGTATAGGAAACTTACCCTCAGCCTCTTTGTTATTTTCCTCCATGAGTTCTTCCAAACATCTCAAAGCCTCTTTCTCAACCTCAGTAGGGAAAAGTTCCTCCAAATCAGTCCTATGATGTACTTTCTGCAAGATAATCTTGCGCGCAAACAAATGTAGGTCTTTGACTACTTCAAACTTATCTAGATATGAAGAAGGTGAGAATGTTAACCCCTTTTCTAATAAATGTATCTGTGATGTTGTCAAAATTCTATCTGATAGATTGATTACCTTCAATTTGTCATTGCCACGTCTGTTATTTTTCTTGTTATAGAAGATGTCTGGATATCTCCTATTTTCCCTATTTGATCCTCTGGTACGTGCAGAATATTCTCCGGAACTTTCAGCCTCGCTACAGGAGGTACTACTTTCAGCATATGATGCTTGTTCTCGAGATGAACTCGCCATATTGGATCCAGGGATGATAGATTTCTTTTTTGGGAGCTGCCATCTGAAGATTTTATCCATCTCAAAATCATTGGTGTCTCTAATAAATTTCTTCAGTTTGAGATCACTAATTTCAGCCTCTTTTTTATCTATTTCTTTTTCCAAAGTTTGTATAAAATTCTCCATCTTATCCACAGCTATTTGTTTTTTTAAAATTTGATGTAATTCTTCAATCTCCTTATCTAGCATATTCATGCTGACGGTATTTTTGTCAATGATGATTTTCATAAATTCTATTGAGCAAGAGATAGCAGCTTTTTTCCACCTCAATATCAGTTCTGAGTCCTCCAGATCAAAGGATGGATAGACTTGCACACGTAGACCCCTTGGCACAATATTGCGAGTCACATAATTCTCCAAGGTGGTTTTGTTCCACCATATCTTAGTTTTTTTCTGCACCGCATTTTTATACTGTATAGAAAGATCCCTATTCTCCAATGATAATTCTTGTGATCCTGAAGAGACCCCCTGTTTGAACAAATCAGATGCTTTGGACCGCCAATTAATTTCTCTGGCCTTTAGGTCCATATTATAGCAATGGGACAATCTGTTAGAAAACAGAAAATTAACTACAATTTTATCATAAGTCCGTAAACCGTGTTGTGCACACCTCAAAACATACATATTTACACACAATTCCCCATAGAAATATTAAATAGGGAAAAAGAGGCATAGGCAGAAAAATAGATGGAATAAAAACTTGTCTTTAATACAAAAATTCATACAATACAATGATGTCAAACAGGGAAATCTAATATAAAAACAAACCGCTAGGGACTACATAATAAATAGTATAATAAAGTAGCAGCAACAATATGAAAAATGTATAAACAGCAAAGATCCGGCTCTATGTATATATATATATAAGGACCTCTAGCCTAACAATGCCTTACCAAAAGGGCTGTGTAATCAACAATAAATGGATAAGTGGCAAACCTAAATATCCTGAAACACATGTTCCTAAAAACCTATACACAGCCCCAAATACATGGAAAATCCCTTAATCAGGTGATGGCATGCTGAGCTATATAACAGGTACCTAATAAAGGGCCAAGATACACCAAAGTTGCTAAAATCAGGTATATTTGCAAAAGTGCAGATTATTGCTGGAATCAGGTAAACTTACATAGATGTGAATAGATGTGTCCCACCGCGACCCCGACAGCGCCGTTTCGCCAACTGGCTTCCTCACATAAGGGGCATAAGTGTCTATAGTGCCGGCTCTGCATTTATATGTAACTAGAGCAGCTGAGTCTCGTGTCGGCATGATTGATCTTGTGAGTGCGCAAAAAATTGCGGAACACAGTAAACTTAATGCAGATTTGTTGGGAACAATGGCGCCACAAGGTCTTAATGAGACTTTAGGTTTAAATGCATTCTTATAAACCTATAACCTTTTGGGGTTATTTTCATTTGGCTTGATTTATCTGCATTAAGTTTACTGTGTTCCGCAATTTTTTCCCTACCCTATTTTGGGTTTTTATATGGTGGTCCTGTTTTAATTGTCTGTGTCTATATGTTGTATATTAATTCTATTTTTATTTAATTGTATTAGTATCGGTGGCAACTTACCTCGTGGTGGTTTTTCCTGTCTTGTGTTGCTGCGGAGATGTTTCTTCGTGCTTCTGGAGGAGGATATAAAAGAGAAAAAACTAAATGAAAGAGGAGACAATCAGAAGACTGCACTATTTATTATCACTTGCACTTTATATTTATATATTTATTTATGTGTTTTATATCTGTTGCACTTTATATTTGTTTATATATATATATATATAAATATATATGTATACATATATTTTTTAGATATATTTTTTATATATTATTTGCACTATACACTTATTTGCATATATATATTAGTTAATTGATGGCCATTCATATGTTCGTTATATGAATTGGTATATTTATACAAGCATTTTTTATGAATTTTTGTTATTATTATGGTAATTATTGTATTTTAGGTGTTGTTTCATGTTTCTATATTCACTTTATCTGGGTATATTTATTAATTATCATACGTTAAAGATGGATTTTTTATTCACTCAACATGCACTTGATATATAGATTTACTTTTCACATTTGTATATATCTGTGTTTAATTAGTTAATTGTGTGGTCTTTATCTCATGTCTATCATCAGTATTAGGAATAGAGGTTTTTTTAGTTGCTGCCTGTTTTTATCCTATCTATTTCTGATAACATATCTTAGGTTTACGGCTTGCGTATCTTCAGTTTTTCCTCAGTCTCGGCATGTGGTCCGCGCATGCGCAGGTTGATTGCGTCCCAGTGACTTCCTGCTCTGTACCACCAGGAAGGCGAAGCGGTTCACGCTTGCGTTCCAGGCGCAGGGTCACGGAAGTCACACTTTACTATGGGAGGAATCCGGACGGGCGCATGCGCACTCACAGGATCAATCATGCCGACACGAGACTCAGCTGCTCTAGTTACATATAAATGCAGAGCCGGCACTATAGACACTTATGCCCCTTATGTGAGGAAGCCAGTTGGCGAAACGGCGCTGTCGGGGTCGCGGTGGGACACATCTATTCACATCTGTGTAATTTTACCTAATTCCAGCAATAATCTGCACTTTTGCAAATATACCTGATTTTAGCAACTTTGGTGTATCTTGGCCCTTTATTAGGTACCTGTTATATAGCTCAGCATGCCATCACCTGATTAAGGGATTTTCCATGTATTTGGGGCTGTGTATAGGTTTTTAGGAACATGTGTTTCAGGATATTTAGGTTTGCCACTTATCCATTTATTGTTGATTACACAGCCCTTTTGGTAAGGCGTTGTTAGGCTAGAGGTCCTTATATATATATATACATAGAGCCGGATCTTTGCTGTTTATACATTTTTCATATTGTTGCTGCTACTTTATTATACTATTTATTATGTAGTCCCTAGCGGTTTGTTTTTATATTAGATTTCCCTGTTTGACATCATTGTATTGTATGAATTTTTGTATTAAAGACAAGTTTTTATTCCATCTATTTTTCTGCCTATGCCTCTTTTTCCCTATTTAATATTTCTATGGGGAATTGTGTGTAAATAGGATAAATTGGACTCCAAAAGTTGTTGTCCAATTTGTCCTGAGTACGCTGATACCCCATTTGTGGGGGGAACCACTGTTTGGGCGCATGGCAGAGCTCAGAAGGGAAGGAGCGCCATTTGGAATGCAGACTTAGATGGATTGGTCTGCAGGCGTCACGTTGCATTTGCAGAGCCCCTGATGTACCCAAACAGTACAACCCCCCCACAAGTGACCCCATATTGGAAACTAGACCTCCTGAGGAACTTATCTTGATGTGTTTTGAGAGCTTTGAACCCCCAAGTGTTTCACTACAGTTTATAACGCAGAGCCGTGAAACTAAAAATTATTTTTTTTTTTTCAGAAAAATGATTTTTTTAGCCCCCAGTTTTATATTTTCACAAGGGTAACAGGATAAATTTGACCCCAAACGTTGTTGTCCAATTTGTCCTGAGTACGCTGATACCCCATATGTGGGGGGGAACCACTGTTTGGGCGCATGGCAGAGCTCGGAAGGGAAGGAGCGCCATTTGGAATGCAGACTTAGATGGATTGGTCTGCAGGCGTCACGTTGCATTTGCAGAGCCCCGATGTACCCAAACAGTACAACCCCCCCACAAGTGACCCCATATTGGAAACTAGACCTCCTGAGGAACATATCTAGATGTGTTTTGAGAGCTTTGAACCCCCAAGTGTTTCACTACAGTTTACAACGCAGTGCTGTGAAAATAAAAAATCTTTTTTTTTCCACAAACATGATTTTTAGCCCCCCAAATTTTTATTTTCCCAGAGATAACAAGAGAACTTGGACCCCAAAAGTTGTTGTCCAATTTGTCCCGAGTACGCTGATGCCCCATATGTTGGGGTAAACCCCTGTTTGGGCGCACGGGAGAGCTCGGAAGGGAAGGAGCACTGTTTTACTTTTTCAACGCAGAATTGTCTGGAATTGAGATCGGACGCCATGTCACGTTTGGAGAGCCCCTGATGTGCCTAAACAGTGGAAACTCCCCAATTCTACCTGAAACTAATCCAAACACACCCCTAGCCCTAATCCCAACTGTAACTCTAACCACACCCCTAACCCTGACACACCCCTAATTCTAATCTCAACCCTAATCCCAACCGTAAATGTAATCCAAACCCTAACACTAACTTTAGCCCCAACCCTAACTTTATCCCCAACCCTAACTTTAGCCCCAACCCTATCCCTAACTTTAGCCCCACCCTAACTTTAGCTCCAACCCTAGCCCCAACCCTAACTTTAACCCTAGCCCTAACCCTAACCCTAACCCTAGCCCTAGCCCTAACCCTAGCCCTAACCCTAGCCCTAACCCTAGCCCTAACCCTAGCCCTAACCCTAGCCCTAACCCTAACCCTAGCCCTAACCCTAACCCTAACCCTAACCCTAGCCCTAACCCTAGCCCTAATGGGAAAATGGAAATAAATACATTTTTTTAATTTTATTATTTTTCCCTAACTAAGGGGGTGATGAAGGGGGGTTTGATTTACTTTTATAGCGTTTTTTATATCGGATTTTTATGATTGGCAGCTGTCACACACTAAAAGACGCTTTTCATAGCACAAAAGTTTTTGCGTCTCCATATTTTGAGACCTATAATTTTTCCGTATTTTAGTCCACAGAGTCATGTGAGGTCTTGTTTTTTGCGGGACAAGTTGACGTTTTTATTGGTAACATTTTCGGACATGTGACAGTTTTGATCCCTTTTTATTCCGATTTTTGTGAGGCAGAATGACCAAAAACCAGCTATTCATGAATTTCTTTTGTGGGAGGCGTTTATACCGTTCCACGTTTGGTAAACTTGATAAAGCAGTTTTATTCGTCGGGTCAGTACGATTACAGCGATACCTCATTTATATCATTTTTTAATGTTTTGGCGCTTTTATACGATAAAAACTATTTTATAGAAAAAATAATTATTTTGGCATCGCTTTATTCTGAGGACTATAACTTTTTTATTTATTTGGTTATGATGCTATGTTGCGGCTCGTTTTTTGCGGGACAAGATGACGTTTTCAGCGGTACCATGGTTATTTATATCCATCTTTTTGATCGCGTGTTATTTCACTTTTTGTTCGGTGGTATGATAATAAAGCGTTGTTTTTTGGCTCGGTTTTTTTTTTTTTCTTACGGTGTTCACTGAAGGGGTTAACTAGTGGGACAGTTTTATAGGTTGGGTCGTTACGGACGTGGCGATAATAAATATGTGTACTTTTATTGTTTTTTTTGTTTTTTTTAGATAAAGAAATGTATTTATGGGAATAATATTTTTTTTTTCTTCTTTATTTAGGATTTGTTTGTTTTTTTTTTTACACATGTGGAAATTTTTTTTTTAACTTTTTTACTTTGTCCCAGGGGAGGACATCACAGATCGCCGATCTGATAGTTTGCACAGCACTCTATCAGATCGGCGCTCTCACTCACATCGCTGCAGGCTGCAGCTTTCATCTGCAGCCTGCTCCGGACCCGGAAGTACTCCCTGCAGGACCCGGATGCAGCCCCGCTGCTATTTTGGATCCGGGGCCTGCAGGGATAGGAGGTAGGAGACCCTCGCAGCAACGCGATCACATCGCGTTGCTCCGGGGGTCTCAGGGAAGCACGCAGGGAGCCCCCTCCCTGCGCGATGCTTCCCTGTACCTCCGGTACACCGCGATCATGTTTGATCGTGGTGTGCCGGGGGTTAATGTGCCGGGGGCGGTCCGTGACCGCTCCTGGCACATAGTGCCGGATGTCAGCTGCGATAGGCAGCTGACACCCGGCCGCGATCGCTATGACGTACTATCCCGTCGGTGGGAATTAAGGCCCACCCCACCTCGATGGGATAGTACGTCATATGGGATTAAGGGGTTAAGGTATTCCACCAGAGCAATCCAAAATCCTTTATGGTCAGTGGCATACAGCATGTCCAACTTGGGATCCGCGGTGGGGACATTAAACATGTTCTTGCCCAAAAAGAGTGTAGATGGATCACCACTCTGGGCACAATGTCCCCCCACGGTCTCAATGAGTCACAGGGATTTGCCTCTTTCCTTTGACCGTAAATGTATTTGGTTTGCCTCCTTTATCCCTGTTTTTGCCACCGCTGTTTCGTGATTTTAACTGGTTTTAATTTTTAGTTTTTATTCTGTTGCTATTTTTCTTCTTATGTTTTCTTGTTTTTAGTGAGTATATATAACATACAGTACATGTTGCAACATCTATGACATGTCCGTCCTAAGATGTACCTTTGGTTCCGCGGATGACCTCTGTTTCAAGTTATATAAAAAGCTACCTCTAACTTGATTTCAGCACCTAATGAAGAGATGCAGGATTTTTGAGTTGGACTTTTATCTATACGATATAAATGTACTTTTTTCACTATGGGTATCATATTTTATGACTCTATGTGGCTTACTTTTGCTGTATGCATGGTAAAAATGTTAACTATTGGTACACTATGTGTAGATTCGGACTATATGTACAATGTTTAGTTTTATGTTCTGTTGTATAGACTATATATGAGTGTGTTACTTATGTGCGTGCGTGCTGCTTTTGACGCCTGCGGTCTGGTGTGCTTCTGCTACTGTTTTCTTGTTGGCCCGGTGAGCGGTGATGGCTAGGCGCCGGCCGTCCCTTGCGACCCGGTTACAGGATATTAGTGCGGCAGTGCATCTTTCTGTGGGCTCCGCTAGCAGTGCGCCTGCGCAATGTATTTGCATATAGTGTACGCTTTAGGATCTTTTATCATCCCCATTTTTTCCCATGTAATGCGTTGCTTTACATTTTGATACCAAATCATATATGTAATTAGTATATCGTAACAATATATTTTAGTATTACCTGCTATTGTTATGTGCTGTGATGGTGCCCTTGTGCGCGTGCGCAGGCGTGCTATGTCCGCTTATCGCTCTGCTCCTTTGCCTCCTCTCTGTTGTGGTTTGGCTGCGTGGTGGGGGCTGGCATCGGCCACCCCACGTGACCTTGCTATGGGGCGGAGACATGGATACGAGTGCTCTGATGGACGGTTGCCTGTGCGCATGCGCGGACGAGTTACCCGCATTGGTGCCTGTATACCAGGTGATCGGAAATACCGGATATATAGGGAAGGACAGTCTACCGGTAAAATCACGCCCCCTGAAGAAGGTGATCTCGCACCGAAACGTGCGCTGGGGAGTGAGGTCCGGGACGCCCATCTTTGCGCAACTATGGGTAATTACTATCTTTACTTCAGGTTTCTGTGGCTAACGCTTTAGATACCAAGAGGCTGACCTATTAAGCTAATATTGGTTGCTTGCATTTGTTGGGCTGTCTCTAGCGGTTGAGGCATAAAATGTCCACAGGGATATATACGGCTCAAATGCTTACTACTGATCTGAGCACAGCCCAATACTGAGCAATATAGTATTCAACCATAGCTACCTCTATACAGGTGGTGTCAAGCTTTATATTTATGTTCTCTCCGTGTTTGCGTGGGTTTCCTCCGGGTACTCCGGTTTCCTCCCACATTCCAAAGACATACTGATAGGGAATTTAGATTGTGAGCCCCAACGGGGACAGCGACGATAATGTGTGCAAACTGTAAAGCGCTGCGGAATATGTTAGCGCTATATAAAAATAAAGATTTATTATTATTATTTTTTATTATGCCACAGCAATTTTGTACTTGCACCTTAGCCCATATGCTCTGGTAAGGTATACCGGTACTCACTTATCTTGGAACTTTGTATCATCTACCTCATATTGTTATACCATTTACTGATTGCTCATGGAATTGTGTACATTTTGGCACAAAAATGATTTTATTCTGTTTATATATGTAATTTAATAAAGTTTGAGTATTTTCTGTAATCACTGGCATTTGACTCAAGTTCCTCCGGTAGTACAATTATATTGTTGAGTCGCTATTGCTATCTTTTTTGGAACATACAATTTAGCATGTGCATGCAACTGGATGCATGGTAAAATCCTTTGATTATGATGTTTTGGGCACTATTTGTTCAATTAATGTTCTTACTCCAGGCCAGAATGGGGAGCTCTGATCCAGCTTGTTGGTGGCTCCCCTATATATATTCTGGCCGGAGGGGAAGTTAGTGAGTAGTCTGTCAGAGGGACAGAGGAGAGAGCAGTCAGACAGTGAGAGTCAGGAAGACTGAAATGGGCCGTGCAGCCACGTGAGGTGCTGCAGCTTCTGGATGGGAGAGAGAAGGACAGAAAAAGCTATAGAGAGTGTGAAGGAGGAAAAGGAGCAAAGGAGAGTCGAGAGCTGGAGAGAAGCTGCGACTGGGCTTCCTCCATGCTGAGCGCAGAAACCGGTAGCCGGAAGACCGAGGTTGTGGGGGTCACTGTATGCCCCATGGCAGAAACCGGCAGGACAGCAGATTGCAAGTTACCTGTCCACTATTGACACCTGAGGACACAGTAGAAAATAGAGCCCTGGCTGTGATAGAGATCCTGTAAAAAGGCTCGAGCTACAGTACCTGTTGTACAGGTAGTGTCCTACCTAAAGGGGGACAGAGAGAAAAGTGAGGACCTTGTGTGAGGTCTAAGGCAGCAAGGGACTACACCACAGCGCTGGAGGAAGGCTTCCAACCCCACCTGGTAAAGGGGATTCCAGATTTGCTTCCAAGCAGGCCAGACCTTACCTGTACCTGTGATCCAGTACCCTGGACTGTGGCTGCCTGAATTTTTCAGTAAACCAGGTAAAGAGACTGCAACCATGCGTCCTCTGTTTATTCCCGGCACCACACCATCCTTGCCAAATATACCGGGAGCCCTGGGGACCCAGCTTCACCTGGGTGAAGTACCACACCCAGGTACCACAGGTGGCGTCACAAACAAACTTTATTCAAATCCCTTTTACTTGGGTGTCCAGGGCCACAGACCGGGTCGCCGCCACCATGACACATCCCTTTAAGTACCGGACCCCACGGCCCTGGCGGGCGTTCCATATGTGAAACAGGAAGTAAAATTGTAAGTAATTATAATCATTGTACAGCGCTGCATATTGTATATTGTATGTTGTCACTATATAAGTCCCCGAAAAAAATAATCATTTCAAAGCATGTAAATAAATATTGTAAAAGAGCCCGCATTGCAATTAATACAGTCTATTGCCGTTGATGTGATGTAAGTACACTTTGAGATGAGAGCTGTAAATTAATTGTTCCTCAAGGTTTCTTTATTCAGGAAGGGAAAGATAACAGAGGCGTATAGCGTGGGTTTAAGAGTTAGAGGAGTACATGAAATGTTAGTAAATGGAATTTGAGTGATTGACAGGATGTATGAGTTATATGCCTGTGATGTAGGTTAGAGAAAGTGGTCTATGTTTTGATCAAGAATGTATGACTCGAGGTGATGCATTGGGTAATGCAGCCATACTGTTATATGCATAGATTAGGGCTAACGAGGGCAATGTAAGTAAAGGGTATAAAACAGCTAACAGAAAAAGCCCCTTTATAATAAAATATAACCTTTATTAGGCATGCACTAAAAATGGACCCTATACAAATTGATGAACAAATAAGGTACAAAATCGGTGAATATGTGCTATGCCTAACAAAAACTAAGTAATCACAAGGGTGACTGTGGAGGTTGGCACCCTACAAAAGATAACAAGAGATGGTGCCCCCGCTCGTTCATCGACTATCCCTAAGCTGACCTAAATGGTCCTAGATTAAGGACAGATAGAAATCGACAATGCCTATAGTGTAGTACATCTTAGGCTACTTTCACACATCCGTCTTTTTGTTTCAGGCTAAATTCGGCTTTTTAGAGAAAAACCGGAACCGGAAAAAATAAAAACCAGAACCGGTTTTTCCCCCATTGACTTGTATTAGAGCCGGATCACGCCGCATGGCCCAGCGTTCCTTCCGTTTTTTTCCGGATCCGGCTAAAATTCCAATTCCGGCGTCTGAAAAAAACATCTACTGCAACGTTTTTTGTCTCCGGCAAAAAAGCCTGAAGCGCCGGCTGTTTGCTACAATGAAAGCCTATGGGAGCCGTAAGGTGCCAGATCCGGAAAAAGGCTGATCCGGCAGCCTGATCCGTTTTTTTAAACTGAGCATGCTCCAAATTTTTTTTTAATCAATAATCTAGATAGGCTAGCCGGATCCGTAAAAAAAACGGATCCGTCGCATCAGTTTTTCAAAATCTGCGCCGGATCCAGTTTTTCCAACATTCGCCGGATTTAGCCTGACACTGAAAACCTGATGTGTGAAAGTAGCCTTAATTGCAAGGTCAAAATTTACCATGGACGAGTACACCAGAAATAGATAGCATCTTGCATTGTCAAGTAATGTGCCCTAAGCACACAAGAGTTTGAAGATTCCTGTAGACTGATATACTCAAAAGAAACCTACAGTTTCAACCTCAAATCAGAAGAGGGCAGAACTGAGATATCACATAAGACTTCTCAAGTGCTAGTGTAACTGGTAATGGCACGAGTCCTGAACCTATATATACACACGGATAAAGTGCTAGAAATAGTGCAGAACAGTAGATTGGTGTCATAAACAGGTGCTTTTCCTTGATGTCTATACCTGATAAGCACCTTCTTACTTACGGATGTTGGCACCCTAAAGGGATGAGAGATAGCGCCCCCGCTGACAGATGTCTAGAAGGCAGTCATTGACACACTCCACAAGGAGGGTAAGCCACAAAAGGTCATTGCTAAAGAAGCTGGCTGTTCACAGAGTGCTGTATCCAAGCATATTAATGGAAAGCTGAGTGGAAGGAAGAAGTGTGGTAGAAAAATGTGCACAAGCAATCGGGATAACCGCAGCCTTGAAAGGATTGTTAATAAAAGGCCATTCAAAAAATTGGCAGAGATTCACAAGGAGTGGACTGCTGCTGGAGGTATTGCTTCAAAAGCCACCGTTGCTTCAAGAGCATTCCTTATGTCAAGTCACTTATGACTAATAGACAACGCCAGAAGTGTGTTATCAGGGCCAAGGAGGTAAAGAACTGGACTGTTGCTCAGTGGTCCAAAGTGTTGTTTTCAGATGAAAGTAAATTTGGCATTTCATTTGGAAATCAAGGTCCTAGAGTCTGGAGGAAGATTGCAGAGGCCACAATCCAAGCTGCTTGAGGTCTACTGTAGTGTGAAGTTTCCACAATCAGTGATGGTTTGGGGAGCCATGTCATCTGCTTGTGAAGGTCCACTGTGTTTTATCAAGACCAAAGTCAGCGCAGCCGTCTACCAGGAAATTTTAGAGCACTTCATGCTTCCCTCTGCCGACAAGCTTTTTGGAGATGGAAATTTCATTCTCCAGCAGGACTTGGCACCTGTCCACACTGCCAAAAGTACCAATACCTGGTTTAAAAACAGAATAAGATCTGCCTTCGCCGCTTGGGCCTCTTTTTTGGGATTCTATGTTATTTAAATTCATTTCCCCTATCCACATTTGTTTGCAGGGTATTTTTCCTGTCCTTATCCCCATTTTGCTTCCTTTTGCAGCCCCCTAGCATTTACTATGACTATTTTACAACCATTTTAAAGCACCAAAGTTCAGTTCGCCATTGACTTCTATTGGATTCGGCATCATGTTCCGAACCAACAGTTGGAACTGAAACCAAACTTTGAACTCAAGTTCAACCATCCCAAAGATCCACGGGTTCGCTCATCGCTACTCCGTGGTCAAAGAATTGCTCTCCTACAGCAGTCACTTCAAGTCCACCCTTTTCTACTGTAGTTATAGCAGTACCTCCTCATCAAAATAGTCACAACAGTGCCTCATCCCCTCTGTAATATTCGCTACACGGATTTGCTCTCTTCCTCAATGATAATAGCAGGGATTATCCCCTCTTTCATGTTTCATGAGTGTTTACAACAGGGCTTCTTCCTTCCCCTCCTCTTCTTTACAGCAACTAAGTAGTAACTACAGCAATGAGGCCACTAGGAGTTCTCTAATGGTCCCATCACAGGCATCAGATGTGATAAGCTAATGACACTCGGCTCTAGCTCTGTTGATCTGAGTGTCAGTACTCTGTGCTCCCATCCGTGCATCAGAGAATCACAGCACAGGTGAGAATTAGACGGAGAAAGTAATTTCTCCTTTCCTCCGCTGCTGGCATCCTCTGGAAATATCCGAGTGCAGTGTGATGTTGCACCCATAGATTTTTATGGGTGAGTTCAATCCAATTCATGGATACAATAACAGCATGCTGCCACTGTTTTTGTATGCCGAATCAGCGTGAGAAAACGATTGCAGCATGCGGCGTGTGGCTCCGATATTCAGGTCATGCGCACCCATGCAAGTCTTTGGGAGCATGTGAAACATTGGAGTGCACTCGGATGTCATCAGGGTTCAGTCCAATGTACGCTCACAGAGACAATGAAGAAGATGGAGAAATTAAGTTCTTTGACTTCTCTGCACCTATCCTGCGATTCTGTCATGTGAGAGAATCGTATCACACTCAAATGACACTGCTAAAACTCAGGCTGACAGAGTTTGACCCGACTTTAGCATAATTGGCCCAATTCTCGTGCATGAGATATTATTTGCCAGTGTGAGCGAGCCCTAACACCAGTTAGTGCTGATTATAATTTTTGAAAGAGGTCACACTGTGGCTCACCACACACCTCTCCCATTAATGTTCACAGCAACATTTCTCCTTTTTTTTCTGGTGATAACATAGCTTTCCATGTAAGTGCAGCGCCCCAGAGTCCTGGTCGTTGCAGTACTGTGGCTCTGCCACTAAGGGGAGCTATGGTACGTCTGATGGCACTGAAGGAGTTAATCTGATCAGGTATCACAGACACCAATACATTTCACCGCCGGGCCTCCAGGGGGAGCTAAAGGTTCTATTCATTAGGCCACTCCTCACACACTGGTAAAACTGGGGGTCAGGCAGGAAGTTAGACAGAAAGCTGACTGGGTTGGAACCAGGCAACACCTTGTGGCAGAAGGTGTTGCGGGAGAAGATTCGGTAGGGTCTCTGTCAGGGGTGGGATCCTGACAGAGACTTGGCAACTAGAGAGAAAGCAACGGGACCGTGCCTGCTCAGTATAGCGGCGGTGCCCAAGAAGGGATTGGAAGCGAGATAGATTGTGCTGAGTGAGAAACGAGATCAAAGCGACAAGGAGAATACCAGTAGGGGTGGTGCTGTAAGATCGAGGCAACATTCTACTGAGGCGCACAACCGGCGGCCGGAACGCCAAGGGAGTATTACAATATTCAGCTTCAAGCAATACTCTAAACAGCGGCAGGACAGTCAGTCTAAGGCGGGCTGTCTCACTTAAATCACCTATGCAGTCTTGGGAGGCAACTTGTGGAGACTGGCGACTCTAGGGTCCCGGAAGAGCTCCGAGCCTACCCGTCAAACGGGTGCCGTTCTAACCGTAACATCAGGGAGGAACGGAGAATTAGCAGAACATCATCTAATTGAGTTGTGAGGGAACTTAAGAAACGGACACAACAGTTGTGGGGACTTTCCGTAAGCACAGCAGGGAAGGACCGCAACACATAGCGCTAGAAGGAAGGCACAGATTTCCACCTGCTAAGAGAATTCTGGAGGTGCCATTGGACCGGCTGGACTTGCGCAGCCTGGCTATCTGGACTCCGGACTGAGGACCCAGAGATCTTCAGTAAAGAGGTAAAGAGACTGCAACCTGGTGTCCTTGTTATTTACTGCACCGCACCACTACAGCATTCCCATCATCATCATCATCCATCATATCTTTCACTGTACGCCCCTCAGCAGGGTCACGGACTGGGCCTAGCCACCGTGACAACCCCAGAGCAGAGACTCAGAGGCCCGGTACCGGGTACCCCTCGGCCCTGCGGCAGTGGGGGCGCTACATAATCTTCAGGCTTTCTTCCTGGATAGAGCAGAACTTTACCTTCTATTCCCATTGTTAACAACAGAGTTGTTATTCCAGTTATTATCCAGCATAATCTCCCACTGACAAACTCACATCCTACCTGTTATATAACGCGTAGCCAGCCATTCCTTTAAATCGGTGTTTCCCAAACTCCAGTCCTCACAGCCCCCAACACATCATGTTTTCAGGATTTCCCTAGTAATGCACAAGTATGAGAACGTGTGGCAATTTCTGATGCCTTCATATTATTCCATCACCTGTACAATACTAAGGATGTCCTGATACATGATCTGTTGGGGCCGTGAGGGCTGGAGTCTGGAAACACTGGTTTAAATTGTCATGATATACTACTATATTTCCACAGTGGCAACTTCACCTGGAAATTATCCTAACAGAGTTTGGGATAATTCCTTGTTATTCAATGCATGGTGGTCTGTGCTTCCTGAACATGTTAAAATCTGTCCATTCTGCTACTGATGCGTTCATATTATTTTTTACATTAATAAATAAATAATAGTATAGTAGTAAGAATAACAATGAAAGCAAAGGTCAGCATAGTCACATGCTACATTTAAACCTGAAAGACCTTATACGCTTCTTGTGAAAATTACATAGTGTATACTGTAATCAGCTTTTAAATGCCAAACTCAATTAAGAATATCTGAGACACTTCTGAATTGGCTGGTCAATTATCTAACCTCAAACCATATGGCCTTAGATCAGTATAATCTTTTACATGTGTAATATGCATAATTCTGCTCATTGACAGAAGGTGTAAACAACAATTAGTGGGCCAGCAAATCCTATAGCTGCTGCTGCTGCTTCTAATTAGTATGCTTAAAGCTCTTTGCAGTATAGGATTTCTGCCAGTGTTCTTAGCTATTATCTCATTCTTGCTTCATTGACACAAAAACACCAGACGTTAACTTATTGACAAAAGTGTAATGCCCTCTGCCACCAAATTTGTTGTACAGCTGTAAATTACAGCATTTCTCATCATTACATTTTTGGTCATAAACAGTATCAGATAAGTTTTCATGCACCTTTTTTGTGGCATTTTTTTTCTCCAGTTGGCAGCCAGATGTTAATTGTAGTCTGTATCATTTTTACAAATTGCGTTATCGCAGAGTGGCAAAAAAAGTAATAACTTTACAGCATACTGTGTTTTTTCATAAACCATGACAGGTATTTAGGACTTGCATTCTAAACCGGGTATTAAGGACACAAACATGCTATAAAACAGTGAATTTGTACATTTGCAGCACATACTAAAATCTGCACTGATTAACAAGTGAATTTGATTTTCCGTGCCCAATCTGTTTGGAAAATCAATTTTTTCACGCGTACAACACATACCCATTATAATCTATGCTGCTGTTCACATGTCCATATTTTTCCGTCAGGACGGATGACAAGAGCTAGGGGTCAATGAAAATCACGTTCAGCACATGGATGGTATCAGTGTGACTTCCGTGTTCCATCTGTATTTAACATTGCAAAGTATCGGAGAAGCTTTGTCATTTATTTCTTTATCCATACTGGAAAAACACTGATGGCACACAGATGATACACTGATGGTAAAAATGGATACACGAATGACATACTGATGGTAAAAATAGACACATGGACCTTCCACTGATGACACACTGATGACACCTGCACCATGTTTCCACATACATGTTTAGGCCGGTTTCACATGTCCTGATATTTCCGGTACCAAAAAAAATGGTACCGGAGATATCAGTGTCTATGTGTCTGTGCGTGTAATACTTGTGGCACACGTGTGGCACACGTGTGGCAACCGTGTGCCACACGCACTGGTGCCTGAGAAGCAGCAGTACAGAAAGTGCTATTCCCCGGCATAGGGTGCTGAAGATGGCTCTCATCATTCTCCCCTGCTCTGCCAGCGATCAGCATGAGCAGGGAAGAATGATGAGCATTGTATTGAACTGATAACAGCGACAGCAGGTGGTGACTGATGGTACTATTACTACCATCAGCCTACACCTGCTGCTGCTAATACCAGTGAGAGCAGGAGCGGCTGATGCGAGTATTCATCACAAGTTGCCTGAGCTGTAAATAAATCAAATACCTGGCGTTGGTTCCCCTGTATTTTCTATAACCAGCCAGGCAAAACTGACAGCAGGGGGCTGCAACCCTCAGCTGTCAGCTTCCACAAGGCTGTTATCAAGAATAGAGGGGTCCCCATGCCGCTTTTTAAAATTATTTAAAGGGAATCTGTAACCCAATTTTTCGCCTATAAGCTAAGGCCACCACCATCAGGGGCTTATCTACAGCATTCTGTAATGCTGTAGATAAGCCCCTGATGTAACCTGAAAGATAAGAAAAACAAGTTAGATTATACTCACCCAGGGGCGGTCCCGGTGCGGTCCGGTCCGATGGGCTTTGCGGTCCGGGTCTGGTGCCTCCCTTCTTCATGCGATGACGTCCTCTTCTTTGCTTCCTGTCGCAGCTTCTGCGCAGGCTTACTTTATCTGCCCTGTTGAGGGCAGAGCAAAGTACTGCAGTGCGCAGGAGCTGGGAAAGGTCAGAGGTCAGGTTACATTGGGGGCTTATCTACAGCATTACAGAATGCTGTAGATAAGCCCCTGATGGCGATGGCCTTAGCTTATAGGCAAAAAATCGGGTGACAGATTCCCTTTAAACAAATTGTTTTAAAACACGGCGTGGGCTCCTCCATATTTTTGACAACCAGCCAAGCTAAAGCTGACAGCTGAGGGCTGGTATTCTCAGACTGGTAAGTGGCCATGGATATTGACCCCACAGCCTAAAAATAGCAGCCCGCAGCTGCCCGAAAAAGGCACATCTATTAGATGTGCAAATTCTGGTGCTTTGCCTGACTCTTCCCACTTGCCCTGTAGCAAGTGGGGTAATATTTGTAGGGTTGATGTCACCTTTGTATTGTCTGGTGACATCAAGTCCATGGCTTATAATGTAGAGGTGGCTATGAGACATCTATCCATTACTATTCCGATAGTTACATGGTAATTAAAGACACAGCAAGCATAAAGTCCTTTATTAGAAATAAAACAAAACATACTTTTCCATTTTTATTTAAAAATAACAAACAGTTATACTCACCTAATTCCACGGAATCCCTTGTCTCCTGTAATAAAACATAAATAAAAAAACAACAATATTCCTCACACATCCGTCTTTCTGTCCCACGCTATAATCCATGTCCTGGGGATAAATAGTTTTCAACCTGGACGGTGCCAAAATGTGACCATCCAGGCTGAGAACCACTAGTGAATGAGCTGCTGCGAGTGCAGCATCATTGACCAGTGGTGACTTCATTGAAGTTACCACCAGTCAGTTAGGCTGCATTCCCAGCTGGGCTGAACTGCGGTAACCTCAGCACCACGGGAAAAATCAGTAATGAGGTCACCGCAGTTCAGCTCAGTGAGGTCACAACAGATCACCGTGAGAATTTCTCTTCCCACTTGCCCTGTAGTGATGGCAAGTGGGAAGAGCTAGGCAAAGCACCAGAATAGGCAGATCAAATAGATGTGCCTTTTCTGGGTAGCTGCAGGCTGCTATTTTTAGTCTGGGGGCAATATTCATGGCCACTTACCAGCCTGAGAATACCAGCCCCAGCTGTTTGCTTTAGCTTGGCTGGTTGTCAAAAATGGGGGGACCCCACATATTTTTTTTTTATAATTATTTATTTAAATCATTTAAAAAAAACAGTGTGGGGACCCCTCTATTCTTGATAACAAGCCTTGCTGAAGCTGACTGCTTGAAGTTACTTCAAATGTGATGTAGTCTCTAAAAAATATGGTGTTGTAAAAATGAGAAATTGCTGGTCAACTTTTAACCCTTATAACTCCCTAACAAAAAAAAATGTTGGTTCCAAAATTGTGCTGATGTAAAACAGACATATGGGAAATGTTACTTATTAAGTATTTTGTGTGACATATCTCTGTGATTTAAGGGCATAAAAATTCAAAGTTGGAAAATTGTGAAATGTTAAAAATTTACTCCAACTTTTTTTTCCACAAATAAACGCAGGTAATATCGAAGAAATTTTACCACTATCATGAAGAACCATATGTCACGAGAAAACAGTGTCAGAATCATCAGGATCCGTTGAAGCGTTCCATTTTTACTTGCCCGCCGACTGCACGGGAACATAACATGTTGCGTTCCCATGCGGTCGGCGGGCAAGTCAAAACGCTGCATGCTGATGCATCCGCACACAACGCATGTCCCTGCGTACCCAATGTTAAATATAGGTAAGCAGGACGACGCAGGGAAGTAGGAGGAGCATAGGCGGAGCTAAAGGGAGGAAGTACAGAGCCATACGCAGACTAGCCAAATGCAAGTGTCAACTTAGCCTTACACTATTAGGCTGGAGTCACACTAACGTAGAATACGGCCGAGTGCTATGCGAGAAAACATTGCATAACATTCGGCTCAGTGCTAATCTATGGGGTAGTTCACATCAATGTTTTTTTTCTCAGGCATATTCGACATGCATGCAAAATTACAGCATGCTGTGATTGTCACCGAGACTCGCCCATGCAAGCCTATGAAAAATTTAGATGCCACATGGACCATGCGTGTGCTGTCCAATTTTTACACACCAATGTCCTTTGAAAAGCCAAGAATTCATCTGCCGCATACAGTTAAACCACAGCGAGACAGGTTAGAATAGAATAGATAGAATAGATATATACACATCGAATACATAGGTCATGTCAGTGATACACACATATTATTATTATTATTTATTATTATAGCGCCATTTATTCCATGGCGCTTTACATGTGAGGAGGGGTATACATAATAAAAACAGATAGCCACTTATAGCGTTTTTCCACATGGTACATCAATGGTAATCAATAATTAGTACCCATGGATAAGACTATCATAAGACCTATCATCATATATAGAACATATAACCAAGCAACAGATGATACTAGGTCAAGATAAATGGTATAAAATATCAGTACTTTATTATTAAAAATTGACATCAGGTATATAGAGATGATACACAAAAAACGAAGTCTAAAGCAGTGCTATAAGAATGACATTGGCAAAAGGCATGTAAACAGAGGGTCAATTAATAAGGATATAATCCTAGACACAGCAATCATTTTCAGTAATCTTGATAGACTTATTTAAATGACCCAAAAGGAAGGAGGTGCCCTCATAAAATTATATATTCCATAATCAAACAAAGGTCCCTATCAGTCAGAGGTATACACAAAGACGCTGCATCCCCTCAAGCAGTGGAAGCCTAGGTAGCAGTGACCCATCCCTGCTATTCAGCCGTTATAATAATGGTGGCAATCACATAACATAATAGTGCAGTAATACGGCGATTGTCAGCATCTACCCACCGCAATATAGATGGACCCTCCAGGAACACGCCTCCGCCCCAACGCGCGTTTTGGTAAAACAACCTTCGTCAGGGGGCATTAGAATCATACTGAAGTGTGTCTTAAAAAGGGTTGAACCCAGAAGTGCTTGGCATGCATGTCCCGCAAAAGAAGTAGCGCTGCCATGACAACACAGACCGCTCATGGGCCGAGATACTACGGCCAGGGAAGAGCAGTCACGGGGGCCCACGTGATCGCCAACCACTCAGCCGAGAACCGGACCCGCGCTTGTGCAGAGGATCAGGACAACGCCAATACAGAAAGATGTAAGTAAAAGCCGTAGTGTGACACTCGAATACCATTAGCCCAAATAGGCTCAGTTCGGTGCACCGATCACCAATCTCATCACATACGGCACCGGACCCTGCCGATCACCAATCGCACAATTATTAGATGCTTACTAAAGGAAACCACCACCAGAAAGATCCTAGTACATACCAAGATACAACATCAGAGTAAACGAAAAACACACATAATAAATGCAAATCCTAGAACATATATCAACCAAACATAACAATAATAATAATACCATCACTCATTATCAATCCCTACATATATGGATCAGAGATAGTCCGCTAATAGAGTGAATAGTGGTTCCCATATACGTGGACAATATACAATACCCAATCAATAGGACATAGTCATACTGAAAAGACCATTAATATCTAACACCCAAAATACAACATTAATTTAATACAGGGCTGATCACAAGAACAATATCCATCAGGCTGAGTATTTCTAGTCCATATTCATAAGGGAATCAGGATCTTCTGTAAAGACATAGTAAGGATCCGACATCAGGCAGGTAACTTCCATCACAACCCAGACCACAGGATAAAACCACAACCGAAACTGGGAAAAAGAATACATATAGTTAAAAACATTAAAAACAAACAATATAAAAAATACAGCACTCTCGGGACAGCGCTCTGTGTGTTTTTCGTTTACTCTGATGTTGTATCTTGGTATGTACTAGGATCTTTCTGGTGGTGGTTTCCTTTAGTAAGCATCTAATAATTGTGCAATTGGTGATCGGCAGGGTCCGGTGCCGTATGTGATGAGATTGGTGATCGGTGCACCGAACTGAGCCTATTTGGGCTAGTGGTATTCGAGCATCACACTACGGCTTTTACTTACATCTTTCTGCATTGGCGTTGTCCTGCTCTTCTGCGCAAGCACGGGTCCGGTTCTCGGCTGAGTGGTTGGCGATCACGTGGGGCCCCCGTGACCGCTCTTCCCTGGCCGTAGTATCTCGGCGCGCGCGAGCGGTCTGTGTTGTCATGGCAGCGCTACTTCATTTCCGGGACATGCATGCCAAGCACTTCTGGGTTCAACCCTTTTTAAGACACACTTCAGTATGATTCTAATGCCCCCTGACGAAGGTTGTTTTACCAAAACGCGCGTTGGGGCGGAGGCATGTTCCTGGAGGGTCCATCTATATTGCGGTGGGAAGATGCTGACAATCGCTGTATTACTGCACTATTATGTTATGTGATTGCCACCATTATTATAACGGCTGTATAGCAGGGATGGGTCACTGCTACCTAGGCTTCCACTGCTTGAGGGGATGCAGCGTCTTTGTGTATACCTCTGACTGATAGGGACCTTTGTTTGATTATTGGAATATATGATTTTATGAGGGCACCCCCCCTCCTTTTGGGTCATTTAAATCAGTCTATCAAGATTACTGAAGTATTATTGCTGTGTCTAGGATTATATCCTTATTAATTGACCCTTTGTTTACATGCCTTTTGCCAATGTCTTATACTGCTTTAGACTTTGTTTTTTTGTGTATCATCTCTATATACCTGATGTCAATTTTTAATAATAAAGTACTGATATTTTATACCATTTATCTTGACCTAGTATCATCTGTTGCTTGGTTATATAATAAAAAGAGGTACAGTAATCTTGAACACAAGTCGCAACTGGTACAGGAAGAGAGAGGACCCTGCCCGCGAGGGCTTACAATCTACATATATATGTATGTATTACATAGATAGAAGAAAAGCCAGCAATTCAGCAGCCACATAGTGTAAAGTCACAGCAGGAGCCAACAGGATTGAATTGATGGATTATGTACAGTAAATACACATAGAATAGAGATACAGTTAGGTCCATATATATTTGGACAGAGGCAACATTTTTCTAATTTTGGTTATAGACATTACCACAATGAATTTTAAACAAAACAATTCAGATGCAGTTGAAGTTCAGACTTTCAGCTTTCATTTGAGGGTATCCATATTAAAATTGGATGAAGGGTTTAAGAGTTTCAGCTCCTTAACATGTGCGACCCTGTTTTTAAAGGGACCAAAAGTAATTGGACAATTGACTCCAAGGCTATTTCATGAACAGGTGTGGGCAATCCCTTCGTTATGTCATTCTCAATTAAGCAGATAAAAGGCCTGGAGTTGATTTGAGATGTGGTGCTTGCATTTGGAAGGTTTTGCTGTGAAGTAAACATGCGGTCAAAGGAGCTCTCCATGCAGGTGAAACAAGCCATCCTTAAGCTCTGAAAACAGAAAAAACCCATCCGAGAAATTGCTACAATATTAGGAGTGGCAAAATCTACAGTTTGGTACATCCTGAGAAAGAAAGAAAGCACTGGTGAACTCATCAATGCAAAAAGACCTGGGCGTCCACGGAAGACAACAGTGGTGGAGGATAGAAGAATAATCTCCATGGTGAAGAGAAACCCCTTCACAACAGCCAACCAAGTGAACAACACTCTCCAGGAGGTAGGCGTATCAATATCCAAATCTACCATAAAGAGAAGACTGCATGAAAGTAAATACAGAGGGTTCACTGCACGGTGCACGCCACTCATAAGAATCAAGAATAAAAAGGCTAGACTGGACTTTGCTATAAAACATCTAAAAAAGCCAGCACAGTTCAGGAAGAACATTCTTTGGACAGATGAAACCAAGATCAACCTCTACCAGAATGATGGAAAGAGAAATGTATGGCGAAGGCTTGGTACAGCTCATGATCCAAAGCATACCACATCATCTGTAAAACACGGCGGAGGCAGTGTGATGGCTTGGGCATGCATGGCTGCCAGTGGCACTGGGTCACTAGTGTTTATTGATGATGTGACACAGGACAGAAGCAGCCGAATGAATTCTGAGGTATTCAGAGCCACACTGTGTGCTCAGATCCAGCCAAATGCAGCCAAACTGATTGGTCGTCGTTTCATACTACAGATGGACAATGACCCAAAACATGAAGCCAAAGCAACCCAGGAGTTAATTAAATCAAAGAAGTGGAATATTCTTGAATGGCCAAGTCAGTCACCTGATCTCAACCCAATTGAGCATGCATTTCACTTGTTAAAGACTAAACTTCAGACAGAAAGGCCCACAAACAAACAGCAACTGAAAACCACCTCAGTGAAGGCCTGACAGAGCATCAAAAAGGAGGAAACACAGCGTCTGGTGATGTCCATGAGTTCAAGACTTCAGGCAGTCATTGCCAGCCAAGGGTTTTCAACCAAGTACTAAAAATGAACATTTTATTTAAAATTATTGAATCTGTCCAATTACTTTTGGTCCTTTTAAAAACAGGGTGGCACATGTTAAGGAGCTGAAACTCTTAAACCCTTCATCCGATTTTAATGTGGATACCCTCAAATGAAAGCTGAAAGTCTGAACTTCAACTGCATCTGAATTGTTTTGTTTAAAATTCATTGTGGTAATGTCTATAACCAAAACTAGAAAAATGTTGTCTCTGTCCAAATATATATGGACCTAACTGTATATATGTCAGTGATACATACAATTAGTACAGTGTGTGAAGCTTACTGTTCATGTATTTAATAAATAAAAAATTGTTTTTGTGAAAAAAATGTTGTGGGCTCCAAAGTAATTTTCTTAATTAGCGGAAGGAAAGCCGACGGCTGGGGGTAAATGTGTATAGCCTGGAAAGGGGGTAATACCCATGGAGCTTCCCAGGCTATTACTATCAGCTGTATACTTAGCCTTTACAGGCTATTAAAATAGGGTACCTTAAAAAAATGAGATAGGGTCCCCTATCTAATATATAATTGCCTAGAATACTACTTCCTGCAATTTGTGCCAACTTCCGTGGCTTTAGGTACCTTCACACGAAGCGACGCTGCAGCGATAGCGACAACGATGCCGATCGCTGTTTGATCGCTGGAGAGCTGTCACACAGACCGCTCTCCAGCGACCAATGATGCCGAGGTCCCCGGGTAACCAGGGTAAACATCGGGTTGCTAAGCGCAGGGCCGCGCTTAGTAACCCGATGTTTACCCTGGTTACCAGCTTAAAAGTAAAAAAAACAAACAGTACATGCTCACCTGCGCATCCCCCAGCGTCTGCTTCCTGACACTGACTGAGCTCCGGCCCTAACAGCACAGCGGTGACGTTACCGCTGTGCTTTCACTTTCACTTTAGGGCCGGCGTTCAGTAATGTCAGGAAGCAGACGGCAGGGGACGCGCAGGTGAGCATGTACTGTTTGTTTTTTTTACTTTTACGCTGGTAACCAGGGTAAACATCGGGTTACTAAGCGCGGCCCTGCGCTTGGTAACCCGATGTTTACCCTGGTTACCAGTGTAAAACATCGCTGGTATCATTGCTTTTGCTTTCAAACACAACGATACACAGCGATCGGACGACCAAATAAAGTTCTGGACTTTATTCAGCGACCAGCGACATCACAGCAGGATCCTGATCGCTGCTGCGTGTCAAACTAAACGATATCGCTAGCCAGGACGCTGCAACGTCACGGATCGCTAGCGATGTCGTTTCGTGTGAAGGTACCTTTTGTCCGGAGCTAATGTCCGGAGATAATGTCCGGAGCTAATGTCCGGAGATAATGTCCGGAGCTAATGTCCGGAGCTAATGTCCGGAGATAAGTGACGTCACCAGTGTCCTACACCCAGGCAGAGCACAGGGGCCCCAGGCAGCATATGGGGCCCCAGGCAGAGCACAGTGGCCCCAGGCAGAGCACAGGGGCCCCAGGCAGCATATGGGGCCCCAGGCAGAGCACAGTGGTCCCAGGCAGAGCACAGGGGCCCCAGGCAGCCTATGGGGCCCCAGGCAGAGCACAGTGGCCCCAGGCAGAGCACAGGGGCCCCAGGCAGCATATGGGGCCCCAGGCAGAGCACAGGGGCCCCAGGCAGCATATGGGGCCCCAGGCAGAGCACAGTGGCCCCAGGCAGAACATGGGGCCCAAGGCAGAGCACAGGGGCCCCAGGCAGAGCACAGGGGCCCCAGGCAGCATATGGGGCCCCAGGCAGAGCACAGGGGCCCCAGGCAGAGCACAGGGGCCCCAGGCAGCATATGGGGCCCCAGGCAGAGCACAGGGGCCCCAGGCAGCATATGGGGCCCCAGGCAGAGCTGTTGTGAAATTGGATTCTGGGCTCCCCCGGTGGCCACTTGTGGAATTGTACTTGTGTGCATCATCCCCTCTGTTCACCTGCTCCTATCAGGATGTGGGAGTCGCTATATAACCTTGCTCCTCTGTCAGTTTCATGCCGGTCAACAATGTAATCAGAAGCCTTTCTGTGCATGTTCCTGCTACTAGACAACTCCCAGCTAAGTTGGACTTTTGTCCTTGTGTGTTTTTGCATTTTGTTCCTGTTCACAGCTGCTGTTTCGTTACTGTGTCTGGAAAGCTCTTGTGAGCGGAAATTGCCACTCTGGTGTTATGAGTTAATGCTAGAGTCTTAAAGTAATTTCTGGATGGTGTTTTGATAGAGTTTTCTGCTGACCATGAAAGTGCCCTTTCTGTCTTCTTGCTATCTAGTAAGCGGACCTCGATTTTTGCTAAACCTATTTTCATACTACGTTTGTCATTTCATCTAAAATCACCGCCAATATATGTGGGGGCCTCTGTCTGCCTTTTGGGAAAATTTCTCTAGAGGTGAGCCAGGACTGTCTTTTCCTCTGCTAGGATTAGGTAGTTCTCCGGCTGGCGCTGGGCATCTAGGGATAAAAAAACGTAGGCATGCTACCCGGCCACTTCTAGTTGTGCGGCAGGTTTAGTTCATGGTCAGTATAGTTTCCATCTTCCAAGAGCTAGTTCTCATATATGCTGGGCTATGTTCTCTCGCCATTGAGAATCATGACAGTTTGACCGGCCCAAAAAAAAGGGTTAAATTACTGGCTGAGAAAGGAGAGAAAAAAGAAGACTGCTACAATTTTTTTTTTTTTTTTTCCCTCTAGTTCTGAGTGTGCTCTTAATTGAATCACTTGCTAGTCTGCCTATACTGCAGCCTTCCTCTCTTTCTCTCCTTCTACTCCTTGAATGGCTCTGTGTTCACCTGTTTCAAATGGATCTTCAGAGTGTAGCTACAGGTTTGAATAATCTCGCCACAAAGGTACAAAATTTGCAAGATTTTGTTGTTCATGCACCTATGTCTGAGCCTAGAATTCCTTTGCCTGAATTCTTCTCGGGGAATAGATCTCACTTTCAAAATTTTAAAAATAATTGCAAATTGTTTTTGTCCCTGAAGTCGCGCTCTGCCGGAGACCCTGCACAGCAGGTCAGGATTGTAATTTCCTTGCTCCGGGGCGACCCTCAAGACTGGGCTTTTGCATTGGCACCAGGGGATCCTGCGTTGCTCAATGTGGATGCGTTTTTTCTGGCCTTGGGGTTGCTTTATGAGGAACCTCATTTAGAGCTTCAGGCGGAAAAGGCCTTGATGTCCTTGTCTCAGGGGCAAGATGAAGCTGAAATATACTGCCAAAAATTCCGCAAATGGTCTGTGCTTACTCAGTGGAATGAGTGCGCCCTGGCGGCGATTTTCAGAGAAGGTCTCTCTGATGCCATTAAGGATGTTATGGTGGGGTTCCCTGTGCCTGCGAGTCTGAATGAGTCCATGACGATGGCTATTCAGATCGATAGGCGTCTGCGGGAGCACAAACCTGTGCACCATTTGGCGGTGTCTACTGAGAAAACGCCAGAAAATATGCAATGTGATAGAATTCTGTCCAGAAGCGAGCGGCAGAATTTTAGACGAAAAAATGGGTTGTGCTTCTATTGTGGTGATTCAACTCATGTTATATCAGCATGCTTTAAGCGTACTAAGAAGCCTGACAAGTCTGTTTCAATTAGCACTTTACAGTCTAAGTTTATTCTATCTGTGACCCTGATTTGTTCTTTGTCATCTATTACCGCGGACGCCTATGTCGACTCTGGCGCTGCTTTGAGTCTTATGGATTGGTCCTTTGCCAAACGCTGTGGGTATGATTTGGAGCCATTGAAGGCTCCGATACCTCTGAAAGGGATTGACTCCACCCCATTGGCTAGTAATAAACCACAATACTGGACACAAGTGACTATGCGTGTTAATCCGGATCACCAGGAGGTTATTCGCTTTCTGGTGCTGTATAATCTACATGATGTTTTGGTGCTGGGATTGCCATGGCTGCAATCTCATAACCCAGTCCTCGACTGGAGAGCTATGTCTGTGTTAAGCTGGGGATGTAAAGGAACTCATGGGGACGTACCTTTGGTTTCCATTTCATCATCTATTCCCTCTGAGATTCCTGAATTCTTGTCTGACTTTCGTGACGTTTTTGAAGAACCCAAGGTTGGTTCACTACCTCCGCACCGGGAGTGCGATTGTGCCATAGACTTGATCCCGGGTAGTAAATACCCTAAGGGTCGTTTATTTAATCTGTCTGTGCCTGAACACGCGGCTATGCGAGAATATATAAAGGAGTCCTTGGAAAAGGGACATATTCGTCCTTCGTCATCTCCCTTAGGAGCCGGTTTTTTCTTTGTGTCTAAGAAAGACGGCTCTTTGAGGCCGTGTATTGATTATCGACTTTTGAATAAAATCACGGTTAAATATCAATATCCGTTACCACTGCTTACTGATTTGTTTGCTCGTATAAAGGGGGCCAAGTGGTTCTCTAAGATTGATCTCCGTGGGGCGTATAATTTGGTGCGAATCAAGCAGGGGGATGAGTGGAAAACCGCATTTAATACGCCCGAGGGCCATTTTGAGTATTTGGTGATGCCTTTTGGTCTTTCTAATGCCCCTTCAGTCTTCCAGTCCTTTATGCATGACATTTTCCGCGATTATTTGGATAAATTTATGATTGTGTATCTGGATGATATTCTGATTTTTTCGGATGACTGGGACTCTCATGTCCAGCAGGTCAGGAGGGTTTTTCAGGTTTTGCGGTCTAATTCCTTGTGTGTGAAGGGTTCTAAGTGTGTTTTTGGGGTTCAAAAGATTTCCTTCTTGGGATACATTTTTTCCCCCTCTTCCATCGAGATGGATCCTGTCAAGGTTCAGGCTATTGGTGATTGGACGCAACCCTCTTCTCTTAAGAGTCTTCAGAAATTTTTGGGCTTTGCTAACTTTTATCGTCGATTTATTGCTGGTTTTTCTGATGTTGTAAAACCATTGACTGATTTGACTAAGAAGGGTGCTGATGTTGCTGATTGGTCCCCTGATGCTGTGGAGGCCTTTCGGGAGCTCAAGCGCCGCTTTTCTTCCGCCCCAGTGTTGCGTCAGCCTGATGTTGCTCTTCCTTTTCAGGTTGAGGTCGACGCTTCTGAAATCGGAGCTGGGGCGGTGTTGTCGCAGAGAAGTTCCGACTGCTCCGTGATGAGACCTTGTGCTTTTTTTTCCCGTAAATTTTCGCCCGCCGAGCGGAATTATGATATTGGGAATCGGGAGCTTTTGGCCATGAAGTGGGCTTTTGAGGAGTGGCGTCACTGGCTTGAGGGGGCCAGACATCAGGTGGTGGTATTGACTGACCACAAAAATTTAATTTACCTTGAGTCTGCCAGGCGCCTGAATCCTAGACAGGCGCGCTGGTCGTTGTTTTTCTCTCGGTTTAATTTTGTGGTGTCTTACCTACCGGGTTCTAAGAATGTTAAGGCGGATGCCCTTTCTAGGAGTTTTGAGCCTGACTCCCCTGGTAATTCTGAGCCCACAGGTATCCTTAAAGATGGAGTGATATTGTCTGCCGTTTCTCCAGACCTGCGGCGGGCCTTGCAGGAGTTTCAGGCGGATAGACCTGATCGTTGCCCACCTGGTAGACTGTTTGTTCCTGATGATTGGACCAGTAGAGTCATCTCTGAGGTTCATTCTTCTGCGTTGGCAGGTCATCCTGGAATCTTTGGTACCAGGGATTTGGTGGCAAGGTCCTTCTGGTGGCCTTCCCTGTCACGAGATGTGCGAGGCTTTGTGCAGTCTTGTGACGTTTGTGCTCGGGCCAAGCCTTGTTGTTCTCGGGCTAGTGGATTGTTGTTACCCTTGCCTATCCCGAAGAGGCCTTGGACGCACATCTCGATGGATTTTATTTCGGATCTGCCTGTTTCTCATAAGATGTCTGTCATCTGGGTGGTGTGTGACCGTTTCTCTAAGATGGTCCATCTGGTTCCCTTGCCTAAGTTGCCTTCTTCTTCCGAGTTGGTTCCTCTGTTTTTTCAAAATGTTGTTCGCTTGCATGGTATTCCGGAGAATATCGTTTCTGACAGAGGGACCCAATTCGTGTCTAGATTTTGGCGGGCATTCTGTGCTAGGATGGGCATAGATTTGTCTTTTTCGTCTGCTTTCCATCCTCAGACTAATGGCCAGACCGAGCGGACTAATCAGACCTTGGAGACATATTTGAGGTGTTTTGTGTCTGCGGATCAGGATGATTGGGTTGCTTTTTTGCCTTTGGCGGAGTTCGCCCTCAATAATCGGGCCAGCTCTGCCACCTTGGTGTCCCCGTTTTTCTGTAATTCGGGGTTTCATCCTCGATTTTCCTCTGGTCAAGTGGAATCTTCGGATTGTCCTGGAGTGGATGCTGTGGTGGAGAGGTTGCATCAGATTTGGGGGCAGGTGGTGGACAATTTGAAGTTGTCCCAGGAGAAGACTCAGCTTTTTGCCAACCGCCGTCGTCGTGTTGGTCCTCGGCTTTGTGTTGGGGACTTGGTGTGGTTGTCTTCTCGTTTTGTCCCTATGAGGGTTTCTTCTCCTAAGTTTAAGCCTCGGTTCATCGGCCCGTACAAGATATTGGAGATTCTTAACCCTGTGTCCTTCCGTTTGGACCTCTCTGCATCCTTTTCGATTCATAATGTTTTTCATCGGTCATTATTGCGCAGGTATGAGGTACCGGCTGTGCCTTCCGTTGAGCCTCCTGCTCCGGTGTTGGTTGAGGGTGAGTTGGAGTACGTTGTGGAAAAGATCTTGGACTCTCGTGTTTCCAGACGGAAACTCCAGTATCTGGTCAAATGGAAGGGATACGGTCAGGAGGATAATTCTTGGGTCACTGCCTCTGATGTTCATGCCTCCGATCTTGTCCGTGCCTTTCATAGGGCTCATCCTGATCGCCCTGGTGGTTCTGGTGAGGGTTCGGTGCCCCCTCCTTGAGGGGGGGGTACTGTTGTGAAATTGGATTCTGGGCTCCCCCGGTGGCCACTTGTGGAATTGTACTTGTGTGCATCATCCCCTCTGTTCACCTGCTCCTATCAGGATGTGGGAGTCGCTATATAACCTTGCTCCTCTGTCAGTTTCATGCCGGTCAACAATGTAATCAGAAGCCTTTCTGTGCATGTTCCTGCTACTAGACAACTCCCAGCTAAGTTGGACTTTTGTCCTTGTGTGTTTTTGCATTTTGTTCCTGTTCACAGCTGCTGTTTCGTTACTGTGTCTGGAAAGCTCTTGTGAGCGGAAATTGCCACTCTGGTGTTATGAGTTAATGCTAGAGTCTTAAAGTAATTTCTGGATGGTGTTTTGATAGGGTTTTCTGCTGACCATGAAAGTGCCCTTTCTGTCTTCTTGCTATCTAGTAAGCGGACCTCGATTTTTGCTAAACCTATTTTCATACTACGTTTGTCATTTCATCTAAAATCACCGCCAATATATGTGGGGGCCTCTGTCTGCCTTTTGGGAAAATTTCTCTAGAGGTGAGCCAGGACTGTCTTTTCCTCTGCTAGGATTAGGTAGTTCTCCGGCTGGCGCTGGGCATCTAGGGATAAAAAAACGTAGGCATGCTACCCGGCCACTTCTAGTTGTGCGGCAGGTTTAGTTCATGGTCAGTATAGTTTCCATCTTCCAAGAGCTAGTTCTCATATATGCTGGGCTATGTTCTCTCGCCATTGAGAATCATGACACAGAGCACAGTGGCCCCAGGCAGAGCACAGGGGCCCCAGGCAGAACATGGGGCCCCAGGCAGAGCACAGGGGCCACAGGCAGAGCACAGGGGCCCCAGGCAGCATATGGGGCCCCAGGCAGAGCACAGGGGCCCCAGGCAGCATATGGGGCCCCAGGCAGAGCACAGTTGCCCCAGGCAGCATATGGGGCCCCAGGCAGAGCACAGTGGCCCCAGGCAGAGCACAGGGGCCCCAGGCAGCATATGGGGCCCCAGGCAGAGCACAGTGGTCCCAGGCAGAGCACAGGGGCCCCAGGCAGCTTATGGGGCCCCAGGCAGAGCAGTGGCCCCAGGCAGAACATGGGGCCCCAGGCAGAGCACAGTGGCCCCAGGCAGAGCACAGGGGCCCCAGGCAGAACATGGGGCCCCAGGCAGAGCACAGGGGCCCCAGGCAGAGCACAGGGGCCCCAGGCAGCATATGGGGCCCCAGGCAGAGCACAGGGGCCCCAGGCAGCATATGGGGCCCCAGGCAGAGCACAGTGGCCCCAGGCAGAGTACAGGGGCCCCAGGCAGCATATAGGGCCCCAGACAGAGCACAGTGGTCCCAGGCAGAGCACAGGGGCCCCAGGCAGCCTATGGGGCCCCAGGCAGAGCACAGTGGCCCCAGGCAGAACATGGGGCCCCAGGCAGAACATGGGGCCCCAGGCAGAGCACAGGGGCCCCAGGCAGAGCACAGGGGCCCCAGGCAGCATATGGGGCCCCAGGCAGAGCACAGTGGTCCCAGGAAGAGCACAGGGGCCCCAGGCAGCCTATGGGGCCCCAGGCAGAGCACAGGGGCCCCAGGCAGCATATGGGGCCCCAGGCAAAGCACAGGGGCCCCAGGCAGCATATGGGGCCCCAGGCAGAGCACAGTGGCCCCAGGCAGAGCACAGGGGCCCCAGGCAGAACATGGGGCCCCAGGCAGAGCACAGGGGCCCCAGGCAGAGCACAGGGGCCCCAGGCAGCATATGGGGCCCCAGGCAGAGCACAGGGGCCCCAGGCAGCATATGGGGCCCCAGGCAGAGCACAGCGATATTTTGGACCATTGTGCGGTGTTTCAGACCCCCTGTGTGATGTCTGGGGCCCTGTTCTTAAGTATATTAAAGATTAAAGTAACGTATATTAAAGTATATTATAGATCAAATTTGACACGTTTATGAGCACCATTGAGTGATATACTCAAGAATGACATAATTTTTCAACATTTTATGGTTTCAAACTGTAAACACTCAGTTTTTTTTACTTCAACCAGAAAACCTTAACGGTTCATAAAAAACTTGACTGTTCAGGATATGATAAAAGTCATAGTATTCTGAATCTTTAACTTATAAAGATACCTTTACATGGGGTGATTATTGGTTCCAGAGAGGCTTTCGGCCGATAATCGTACACATGGCTGGTGACAGGACAATACAATATAAACGTTCAAAGGTAAACACTGATAACATTAAAATCTTATATATAATTGCCTAGAATACTACTTCCGGCAATTTGTGCCAACTTCCGTGGCTTTGTCCGGAGATAATGTCCGGAGATAAGTGACGTCACCAGCGTCCTACACCCGCTCAGGGTGGACAAAGATATATGCCTTCGTGGTGCGCGGCACTTTTCTGATTGGTTGCCGCCTGCCGCGAGCGACCAATCAGAAATGTGCCGTACTGTCAAGAATTGTCAAGAGCTGGTGAGTGCAGCCATTTTTTGTTCTTTCTTACTATTATTTATTAATTGTATTATTCTTACATTTGAATAAATAAAGTATATATGGATTCTAGACTCCCGATTCTTTAGAATCGGGCTGCCATCTAGTCTAATATATAATTGCCTAGAATACTACTTCCTGCAATTTGTGCCAACTTCCGTGGCTTTGTCCGGAGCTAATGTCCGGAGATAATGTCCGGAGCTAATGTCCGGAGCTAATGTCCGGAGCTAATGTCCGGAGCTAATGTCCGGAGATAAGTGACGTCACCAGGGTCCTACACCCAGGCAGAGCACAGTGGCCCCAGGCAGAACATGGGGCCCCAGGCAGAGCACAGGGGCCCCAGGCAGAGCACAGGGGCCCCAGGCAGCATATGGGGCCCCAGGCAGAGCACAGGGGCCCCAGGCAGCATATGGGGCCCCAAGCAGAGCACAGTGGCCCCAGGCAGAGCAC
Organism: Ranitomeya variabilis; assembly: GCF_051348905.1. Taxonomy (NCBI): domain Eukaryota; kingdom Metazoa; phylum Chordata; class Amphibia; order Anura; family Dendrobatidae; genus Ranitomeya; species Ranitomeya variabilis. The sequence goes on from NC_135234.1 coordinate 545,677,857, forward strand.
ACACCAAATCGGAGGCCGAGGGGCCCCGCCAACCAAATCGGAGGCCGAGGGGCCCCGCCAACCAAATCGGAGGCCGAGGGGCCCCGCCAACCAAATCGGAGGCCGAGGAGCCCCGCCCACCAAATCGAAGGCTGAGCGGCCCCGCCCACCAAAGCGGAGGCCGAGGGGCCCGGCCCCGCCCACCAAAGCGGAGGCCGAGGGGCCCCGACCACCACATCGGAGGCCGAGGGTCCCCGCCCACCAAATCGGAGGCCGAGGGTCCCCGCTCACCAAATCGGAGGCCGAGGGTCCCCGTCCACCAAATCGGAGGCCGAGGGTCCCCGCCCACCAAATCGGAGGCCGAGGGTCCCCACCCACCAAATTGGAGGCCGAGGGTCCCCGCCCACCAAATTGGAGGCCGAGGGTCCCCGCCCACCAAATCGGAGGCCGAGGGTCCCCGCCCACCAAATCGGAGGCCGAGGGTCCCCGCCCACCAAATCGGAGGCCGAGGGTCCCCGCCCACCAAATCGGAGGCCGAGGGTCCCCGCCCACCAAATCGGAGGCCGGGGGTCCCCGCCCTCCAAATCGGAGGCCGAGGGGCCCCGCCCACCACATCGGAGGCCGAGGGGCCCCGCCCACCAAATCGGAGGCCGAGGGTCCCCGCCCACCAAATCGGAGGCCGAGGGTCCCCGCCCACCAAATCGGAGGCCGAGGGTCCACACCATCCAAATCGGAGGCCGAGGGGCCCCGCCCGCCAAATCGGAGGCCGACGGGCCCCACCCACCAAAGCGGAGGCCGAGGGTCCCCGCCCACCAAATCGGAGGCCGAGGGGCCCCGCCAACCAAATCGGAGGCCGAGGAGCCCCGCCCACCAAATCAAAGGCCGAGCGGCCCCGCCCACCAAAGCGGAGGCCGAGGGGCCCCGCCCACCACATCGGAGGCCGAGGGTCCCCGCCCACCAAATTGGAGGCCGAGGGTCCCCGCCCACCAAATCGGAGGCCGAGGGTCCCCGCCCACCAAATCGGAGGCCGAGGGGCCCCACCAACCAGATCGGAGGCCGAGGGGCCCCGCCCACCAGATCGGAGGCCGAGGGTCCCCGCCCACCAAATCGGAGGCCAAGGGTCCCCGCCCACCAAATCGGAGGCCGAGGGGCCCCGCCAACCAAATCGGAGGCCGAGGGGCCCCGCCCACCAAATCGGAGGCCGAGGGGCCCCGCCCACCAAATCGGAGGCCGAGGGTCCCCGCCCACCAAATCGGAGGATAAGGGGCCCCGCCCACCAAATCGGAGGCCGAGGGGCCCCACCAACCAAATCGGAGGCCGAGGAGCCCCGCCCATCAAATCGAAGGCCGAGCGGCCCCGCCCACCAAAGCGGAGGCAGAGGGACCCCGCCCACCAAATCGGAGGCCGTGGGGCCCCACCAACCAAAGCGGAGGCCGAGGTTCCCCGCCCACCAAATCGGAGGCAGAGGGACCCCGCCCACCAAATCGGAGGCCGAGGGGCCCCGCCCACCAAATCGGAGGCCGAGGGTCCCCACCCACCAAATCGGAGGACGAGGGGCCCCACCAACCAAATCGGAGGCCGAGGAGCCCCGCCCACCAAAAGTAAGTGCGGCCCCAAAAGTAAGTGCGCCCCCGGGTGCAAAAGTAAGTGCGCCCCCGGGTGCAAAAGTAAGTGCGCCCCCGGGTGCAAAAGTAAGTGCGCCCCCAGGTGCAAAAGTAAGTGCGCCCCCGGGTGCAAAAGTAAGTGCGCCCCCGGGTGCAAAAGTAAGTGCGCCTCCGGGTACAAAAGTAAGTGCGCCCACGGGTGCAAAAGTAAGCGCGCCCTCGGCCCCGGGTGCAAAAGTAAGCGCGCCCCCCAGTCCCGTGTGTGAAAAGTGCTGCTGTAAAGCTGGTAGCGCTGTTCAAGCACCATGTATTTCCTTCAGGAAATGCCCATCTAATATATAATTGCCTAGAATACTACTTCCTGCAATTTGTGCCAACTTCCGTGGCTTTGTCCGGAGCTAATGTCCGGAGATAATGTCCGGAGCTAATGTCCGGAGATAACGTCCGGAGCTAATGTCCGGAGCTAATGTCCGGAGATAAGTGACGTCACCAGTGTCCTACACCCAGGCAGAGCACAGGGGCCCCAGGCAGCATATGGGGCCTCAGGCAGAGCACAGTGGCCCCAGGCAGAGCACAGGGGCCCCAGGCAGCATATGGGGCCCCAGGCAGAGCACAGTGGTCCCAGGCAGAGCACAGGGGGCCCCAGGCAGCCTATGGGGCCCCAGGCAGAGCACAGTGGCCCCAGGCAGAGCACAGGGGCCCCAGGCAGCATATGGGGCCCCAGGCAGAGCACAGGGGCCCCAGGCAGCATATGGGGCCCCAGGCAGAGCACAGTGGCCCCAGGCAGAGCACAGGGTCCCCAGGCAGAACATGGGGCCCCAGGCAGAGCACAGGGGCCCCAGGCAGAGCACAGGGGCCCCAGGCAGCATATGGGGCCCCAGGCAGAGCACAGGGGCCCCAGGCAGCATATGGGGCCCCAGGCAGAGCACAGTGGCCCCAGGCAGCATATGGGGCCCCAGGCAGAGCACAGTGGCCCCAGGCAGAGCACAGGGGCCCCAGGCAGCATATGGGGCCCCAGGCAGAGCACAGTGGTCCCAGGCAGAGCACAGGGGCCCCAGGCAGCTTATGGGGCCCCAGGCAGAGCACAGTGGCCCCAGGCAGAACATGGGGCCCCAGGCAGAGCACAGTGGCCCCAGGCAGAGCACAGGGGCCCCAGGCAGAACATGGGGCCCCAGGCAGAGCACAGGGGCCCCAGGCAGCATATGGGGCCCCAGGCAGAGCACAGGGGCCCCAGGCAGCATATGGGGCCCCAGGCAGAGCACAGTGGCCCCAGGCAGAGCACAGGGGCCCCAGGCAGCCTATGGGGCCCCAGGCAGAGCACAGTGGCCCCAGGCAGAACATGGGGCCCCAGGCAGAGCACAGGGGCCCCACACAGAGCACAGGGGCCCCAGGCAGCATATGGGGCCCCAGGCAGAGCACAGTGGTCCCAGGTAGAGCACAGGGGCCCCAGGCAGCCTATGGGGCCCCAGGCAGAGCACAGGGGCCCCAGGCAGCATATGGGGCCCCAGGCAGAGCACAGGGGCCCCAGGCAGCATATGGGGCCCCAGGCAGAGCACAGTGGCCCCAGGCAGAGCACAGGGGCCCCAGGCAGAACATGGGTCCCCAGGCAGAGCACAGGGGCCCCAGGCAGCATATGGGGCCCCAGGCAGAGCACAGGGGCCCCAGGCAGCATATGGGGCCCCTGGCAGAGCACAGCGATATTTTGGACCACTGTGCGGTGTTTCAGACCCCCTGTGTGATGTCTGGGGCCCTGTTCTTAAGTATATTAAAGATTAAAGTAACGTATATTAAAGTATATTATAGATCAAATTTGACACGTTTATGAGCACCATTGAGTGATATACTCAAGAATGACATAATTTTTCAACATTTTATGGTTTCAAACTGTAAACACTCAGAGTTTTTTTTACTTCAACCAGAAAACCTTAACGGTTCATAAAAAACTTGACTGTTCAGGATATGATAAAAGTCATAGTATTCTGAATCTTTAACTTATAAAGATACCTTTACATGGGGTGATTATTGGTTCCAGAGAGGCTTTCGGCCGATAATCATACACATGGCTGGTGACAGGACAATACAATATAAACGTTCAAAGGTAAACACTGATAACATTAAAATCTAATATATAATTGCCTAGAATACTACTTCCGGCAATTTGTGCCAACTTCCGTGGCTTTGTCTGGAGATAATGTCCGGAGATAAGTGACGTCACCAGCGTCCTACACCCACTCAGGGTGGACAAAGATATATGCCTTCGTGGTGCGCGGCACTTTTCTGATTGGTTGCTGCCTGCCGCGAGCGACCAATCAGAAATGTGCCGCACTGTCAAGAATTGTCAAGAGCTGGTGAGTGCAGCCATTTTTTGTTCTTTCTTACTATTATTTATTAATTGTATTATTCTTACATTTGAATAAATAAAGTATATATGGATTCTAGACTCCCGATTCTTTAGAATCGGGCTGCCATTTAGTAATTAATAACCAGCAAAGGCTATGCAGACAGCTGCAGACTGATATTAATAGCCTAGGAAGGGATCATGGACACTGCTCCCCCAGGCTAAAAACATCAGCTCTCAGCCGCCCTAGAAAAGGTGCATCTATAAGATTTGCTAATTCTGGCACTTAGTCTCATTCTTCCCACTTGCCGTGTAGCGATGGCAAGTGGGGTGATAGTTGGAAGGTTGATGTCACCTTTGTATTATCAGGTGACATCAATCCCCGAGGTTAGTAATGGAGAGGTGTCAATAGGACTTCACAACCCTAGAAACTTCCCTATCATACAACCCAAAACAGTTATTCAAAACCTTTAACTCCCTCCTCCACCCCCACTGGCCCCTCCAACCTCCCACACTTTAAAAATAAAATAGACCAAACAAGGCAAGTCTTCATTGTTCAACCACCACAACCCCTTTGCATACCAGACCAATGCCCAAACCCCATATCCTCCCTATCCAACATCACTGAAGGGGGGGCTTAATTGTCTCCTCCAAATCGCACCTCACCACCTGTGCCCTCGACCCCATCTGTCATGATTCTCAATGGCGAGAGAACATAGCCCAGCATATATGAGAACTAGCTCTTGGAAGATGGAAACTATACTGACCATGAACTAAACCTGCCGCACAACTAGAAGTGGCCGGGTAGCATGCCTACGTTTTTTTATCCCTAGATGCCCAGCGCCAGCCGGAGAACTACCTAATCCTAGCAGAGGAAAAGACAGTCCTGGCTCACCTCTAGAGAAATTTTCCCAAAAGGCAGACAGAGGCCCCCACATATATTGGCGGTGATTTTAGATGAAATGACAAACGTAGTATGAAAATAGGTTTAGCAAAAATCGAGGTCCGCTTACTAGATAGAAAGAAGACAGAAAGGGCACTTTCATGGTCAGCAGAAAACCCTATCAAAACACCATCCAGAAATTACTTTAAGACTCTAGCATTAACTCATAACACCAGAGTGGCAATTTCCGCTCACAAGAGCTTTCCAGACACAGTAACGAAACAGCAGCTGTGAACAGGAACAAAATGCAAAAACACACAAGGACAAAAGTCCAACTTAGCTGGGAGTTGTCTAGTAGCAGGAACATGCACAGAAAGGCTTCTGATTACATTGTTGACCGGCATGAAACTGACAGAGGAGCAAGGTTATATAGCGACTCCCACATCCTGATAGGAGCAGGTGAACAGAGGGGATGATGCACACAAGTACAATTCCACAAGTGGCCACCGGGGGAGCCCAGAATCCAATTTCACAACAGTACCCCCCCCTCAAGGAGGGGGCACCGAACCCTCACCAGAACCACCAGGGCGATCAGGATGAGCCCTATGAAAGGCACGGACAAGATCGGAGGCATGAACATCAGAGGCAGTGACCCAAGAATTATCCTCCTGACCGTATCCCTTCCATTTGACCAGATACTGGAGTTTCCGTCTGGAAACACGAGAGTCCAAGATCTTTTCCACAACGTACTCCAACTCACCCTCAACCAACACCGGAGCAGGAGGCTCAACGGAAGGCACAGCCGGTACCTCATACCTGCGCAACAATGACCGATGAAAAACATTATGAATCGAAAAGGATGCAGGGAGGTCCAAACGGAAGGACACAGGGTTAAGAATCTCCAATATCTTGTACGGGCCGATGAACCGAGGCTTAAACTTAGAAGAAACCCTCATAGGGACAAAACGAGAAGACAACCACACCAAGTCCCCAACACAAAGCCGAGGACCAACACGACGACGGCGGTTGGCAAAAAGCCGAGTCTTCTCCTGGGACAACTTCAAATTGTCCACCACCTGCCCCCAAATCTGATGCAACCTCTCCACCACAGCATCCACTCCAGGACAATCCGAAGATTCCACTTGACCGGAGGAAAATCGAGGATGAAACCCCGAATTACAGAAAAACGGGGACACCAAGGTGGCAGAGCTGGCCCGATTATTGAGGGCGAACTCCGCCAAAGGCAAAAAAGCAACCCAATCATCCTGATCCGCAGACACAAAACACCTCAAATATGTCTCCAAGGTCTGATTAGTCCGCTCGGTCTGGCCATTAGTCTGAGGATGGAAAGCAGACGAAAAAGACAAATCTATGCCCATCCTAGCACAGAATGCCCGCCAAAATCTAGACACGAATTGGGTCCCTCTGTCAGAAACGATATTCTCCGGAATACCATGCAAACGAACAACATTTTGAAAAAACAGAGGAACCAACTCGGAAGAAGAAGGCAACTTAGGCAAGGGAACCAGATGGACCATCTTAGAGAAACGGTCACACACCACCCAGATGACAGACATCTTATGAGAAACAGGCAGATCCGAAATAAAATCCATCGAGATGTGCGTCCAAGGCCTCTTCGGGATAGGCAAGGGTAACAACAATCCACTAGCCCGAGAACAACAAGGCTTGGCCCGAGCACAAACATCACAAGACTGCACAAAGCCTCGCACATCTCGTGACAGGGAAGGCCACCAGAAGGACCTTGCCACCAAATCCCTGGTACCAAAGATTCCAGGATGACCTGCCAACGCAGAAGAATGAACCTCAGAGATGACTCTACTGGTCCAATCATCAGGAACAAACAGTCTACCAGGTGGGCAACGATCAGGTCTATCCGCCTGAAACTCCTGCAAGGCCCGCCGCAGGTCTGGAGAAACGGCAGACAATATCACTCCATCTTTAAGGATACCTGTGGGCTCAGAATTACCAGGGGAGTCAGGCTCAAAACTCCTAGAAAGGGCATCCGCCTTAACATTCTTAGAACCCGGTAGGTAAGACACCACAAAATTAAACCGAGAGAAAAACAACGACCAGCGCGCCTGTCTAGGATTCAGGCGCCTGGCAGACTCAAGGTAAATTAAATTTTTGTGGTCAGTCAATACCACCACCTGATGTCTGGCCCCCTCAAGCCAGTGACGCCACTCCTCAAAAGCCCACTTCATGGCCAAAAGCTCCCGATTCCCAATATCATAATTCCGCTCGGCGGGCGAAAATTTACGGGAAAAAAAAGGCACAAGGTCTCATCACGGAGCATTCGGAACTTCTCTGCGACAACACCGCCCCAGCTCCGATTTCAGAAGCGTCGACCTCAACCTGAAAAGGAAGAGCAACATCAGGCTGACGCAACACTGGGGCGGAAGAAAAGCGGCACTTGAGCTCCCGAAAGGCCTCCACAGCATCAGGGGACCAATCAGCAACATCAGCACCCTTCTTAGTCAAATCAGTCAATGGTTTTACAACATCAGAAAAACCAGCAATAAATCGACGATAAAAGTTAGCAAAGCCCAAAAATTTCTGAAGACTCTTAAGAGAAGAGGGTTGCGTCCAATCACCAATAGCCTGAACCTTGACAGGATCCATCGCGATGGAAGAGGGGGAAAAAATGTATCCCAAGAAGGAAATCTTTTGAACCCCCAAAACACACTTAGAACCCTTCACACACAAGGAATTAGACCGCAAAACCTGAAAAACCCTCCTGACCTGCTGGACATGAGAGTCCCAGTCATCCGAAGAAATCAGAATATCATCCAGATACACAATCATAAATTTGTCCAAATAATCGCGGAAAATGTCATGCATAAAGGACTGGAAGACTGAAGGGGCATTTGAAAGGCCAAAAGGCATCACCAAATACTCAAAATGGCCCTCGGGCGTATTAAATGCGGTTTTCCACTCATCCCCCTGCTTGATTCGCACCAAATTATACGCCCCACGGAGATCAATCTTAGAGAACCACTTGGCCCCCTTTATACGAGCAAACAAATCAGTAAGCAGTGGTAACGGATATTGATATTTAACCGTGATTTTATTCAAAAGTCGATAATCAATACACGGCCTCAAAGAGCCGTCTTTCTTAGACACAAAGAAAAAACCGGCTCCTAAGGGAGATGACGAAGGACGAATATGTCCCTTTTCCAAGGACTCCTTTATATATTCTCGCATAGCCGCGTGTTCAGGCACAGACAGATTAAATAAACGACCCTTAGGGTATTTACTACCCGGGATCAAGTCTATGGCACAATCGCACTCCCGGTGCGGAGGTAGTGAACCAACCTTGGGTTCTTCAAAAACGTCACGAAAGTCAGACAAGAATTCAGGAATCTCAGAGGGAATAGATGATGAAATGGAAACCAAAGGTACGTCCCCATGAGTTCCTTTACATCCCCAGCTTAACACAGACATAGCTCTCCAGTCGAGGACTGGGTTATGAGATTGCAGCCATGGCAATCCTAGCACCAAAACATCATGTAGATTATACAGCACCAGAAAGCGAATAACCTCCTGGTGATCCGGATTAACACGCATAGTCACTTGTGTCCAGTATTGTGGTTTATTACTAGCCAATGGGGTGGAGTCAATCCCTTTCAGAGGTATCGGAGCCTCCAATGGCTCCAAATCATACCCACAGCGTTTGGCAAAGGACCAATCCATAAGACTCAAAGCTGCGCCAGAGTCGACATAGGCGTCCGCGGTAATAGATGACAAAGAACAAATCAGGGTCACAGATAGAATAAACTTAGACTGTAAAGTGCTAATTGAAACAGACTTGTCAGGCTTCTTAGTACGCTTAAAGCATGCTGATATAACATGAGTTGAATCACCACAATAGTAGCACAACCCATTTTTTCGTCTAAAATTCTGCCGCTCGCTTCTGGACAGAATTCTATCACATTGCATATTTTCTGGCGTTTTCTCAGTAGACACCGCCAAATGGTGCACAGGTTTGCGCTCCCGCAGACGCCTATCGATCTGAATAGCCATCGTCATGGACTCATTCAGACTCGCAGGCACAGGGAACCCCACCATAACATCCTTAATGGCATCAGAGAGACCTTCTCTGAAAATCGCCGCCAGGGCGCACTCATTCCACTGAGTAAGCACAGACCATTTGCGGAATTTTTGGCAGTATATTTCAGCTTCATCTTGCCCCTGAGACAAGGACATCAAGGCCTTTTCCGCCTGAAGCTCTAAATGAGGTTCCTCATAAAGCAACCCCAAGGCCAGAAAAAACGCATCCACATTGAGCAACGCAGGATCCCCTGGTGCCAATGCAAAAGCCCAGTCTTGAGGGTCGCCCCGGAGCAAGGAAATTACAATCCTGACCTGCTGTGCAGGGTCTCCGGCAGAGCGAGACTTCAGGGACAAAAACAATTTGCAATTATTTTTAAAATTTTGAAAGTGAGATCTATTCCCCGAGAAGAATTCAGGCAAAGGAATTCTAGGCTCAGACATAGGTGCATGAACAACGAAATCTTGCAAATTTTGTACCTTTGTGGCGAGATTATTCAAACCTGTAGCTACACTCTGAAGATCCATTTGAAACAGGTGAACACAGAGCCATTCAAGGATAAGAAGGAGAGAAAGAGAGGAAGGCTGCAGTATAGGCAGACTAGCAAGTGATTCAATTAAGAGCACACTCAGAACTAGAGGAAAAAAAAAAAAAAAAAAAAATTGTAGCAGACTTCTTTTTTCTCTCCTTTCTCAGCCAGTAATTTAACCCTTTTTTTTGGGCCGGTCAAACTGTCATGATTCTCAATGGCGAGAACATAGCCCAGCATATATGAGAACTAGCTCTTGGAAGATGGAAACTATACTGACCATGAACTAAACCTGCCGCACAACTAGAAGTGGCCGGGTAGCATGCCTACGTTTTTTTATCCCTAGATGCCCAGCGCCAGCCGGAGAACTACCTAATCCTAGCAGAGGAAAAGACAGTCCTGGCTCACCTCTAGAGAAATTTTCCCAAAAGGCAGACAGAGGCCCCCACATATATTGGCGGTGATTTTAGATGAAATGACAAACGTAGTATGAAAATAGGTTTAGCAAAAATCGAGGTCCGCTTACTAGATAGAAAGAAGACAGAAAGGGCACTTTCATGGTCAGCAGAAAACCCTATCAAAACACCATCCAGAAATTACTTTAAGACTCTAGCATTAACTCATAACACCAGAGTGGCAATTTCCGCTCACAAGAGCTTTCCAGACACAGTAACGAAACAGCAGCTGTGAACAGGAACAAAATGCAAAAACACACAAGGACAAAAGTCCAACTTAGCTGGGAGTTGTCTAGTAGCAGGAACATGCACAGAAAGGCTTCTGATTACATTGTTGACCGGCATGAAACTGACAGAGGAGCAAGGTTATATAGCGACTCCCACATCCTGATAGGAGCAGGTGAACAGAGGGGATGATGCACACAAGTACAATTCCACAAGTGGCCACCGGGGGAGCCCAGAATCCAATTTCACAACACCCATCCCATCCCACCTCCTCCTCAACCTCACCGCCACTCTTATCCCATCCCTAACCCACCTCTTCAACCTATCTCTAACTTCTGTCACTTTCCCTTCTGCTTTTAAACATGCCACAATCACGCCTATCCTTAAAAAGCCTACCTTGATCCAACTGCTATGTCCAGCTATCGCCCAATATAGCTGCTCCCATTCACTACCAAACTGCTGGAGCAGCACGTCCATGCTGAACATTCCTCCCACCTCTCATCTAACTTGCTTTTTGACAATCTACAATCTGTTTTCCGCACCATCACTCAACTGAGACAGCCCTGACTAAAATTACTAACGACCTACTTACAGCCAAAGCTAATGAACAATACTCTGTACTCCTCCTTCTAGACCTGTCCTCTGCTTTCAACACAGTTGACTACTGCCTCCTACTACAGATCCTGTCCTCCTTTGGCATCAAAGACCTCACCCTATCCTGGATCTCCTCATACCTTTCCAACCGCACATTCAACGTCTCAAACTCCCACACTACCTCCTCATCCCACCCCTACTCTTCTCAATCTATACACTTGGCCTGGGACAACTCATAAAGTCCCATGGATTCCAGTATCACCTTTATGCTGATGACGCTCAGATCTTCCTTTCTGGCCCAGACGTCACCTCTCTGCTGTCCAGAATCCCGGAGTATCTATCAGCCATATCTTCCTTCTTCTCTCGCTTCCTCAAACGCAATGTGGACAAATCTGAACTCATCATCTTTCCTCCATCTCAGAGATCTTCCTTACCTGGTCTATCTATCGCAATTAAAGACATCACGCTTTCCCTCGTACCGGAAGTCCGCTGCCTCGGAGTAACCCTTGACTCTGCCCTGTCCTTCAAACCGCACATCCAAACTCTTTCCACCTCCTGTCGCCTCCAGCTCAAAAATAAATCCAGAATCCGTCCTTTCCTTAACCGTCAATCTACTAAAATGCTTGTGCATGCCCTCATCATCTCCCACCTTGACTACAGCAACATCCTTTTCTGTGGCCTCCCTGCTAACACCCTTTCACCTCTCGAGTCCATCCTTAACTCTGCTGCCCGACTAATTCATCTCTCTCCTCGCTACTCCTCCCCTTCCCCCCTCTGCAAATCTCTTCACTGTCTCCCATTCCCTCAGCGTATCAAGTTCAAATTACTAATACTGACTTACAAAGCCATCCATAACCTGTCTCCTCCATATATCTCTGAACTAATCTCCTGATATCTTTCCTCACGTAATCTCCAGTCCTCCCAAGATCTCCTTCTCTCCTCCATACTTATTCATTCTTCACCCAGCCACCTCCAAGACTTCTCCCGAATATCCCCCATCCTCTGGAATTCTGTGCCCCAACACGTCTGCTTATCTACCACATTCGGATCCTTCAGACGGAACCTGAAAACCCACCTCTTCAGGAAAGTCGTCAGCCTGCACTGACCCTGCTGCCTCCTCACCACTACCGGAGCTACCGCCTCACCAACACCGGAGTTCCTGCAACCTACTATCTCCTTCCCCACCATCCTGTAGAATATAAGCCCATAAGGGCAGGATCCTCGCTCCTCTGTATCAGTCTGTAATTGTTAGTTTGGTTACTGTAAGTGATATCTGTAATTTGTATGTAACCCCTTCTCATGTACAGCACCATGGAATCAAAGGTGCTATATAAATTAATAATAATAGTAATAATAATAATAATAATAAGACACCCCCATTACTAACCGCATAGTCATATTGTATTAAAACACAGTGTGGCGTTTTTTTGTCCCCTGTATGTGGTATTATTAGGTTCTATGTGGTGGTAACATGTGGTCTGGTCATGATGCGGTGGTATTTGTCCCCTGTATGTGGTATTATTAGGTCAATATGTCGTGGTAATATGTGATATGGTCATGGTGTGGCTGTATTTGTTTCTTGTATGTGGTATTGTTCGGTGACTATGTCGTGCTAATACGTGATCTGATCATGGTATGATGGTATTTGTCCCTTGTATGTGGTGGTATTTGTCATTTTAAAAATGTGACACATTACCTTTAAAAAATATAGAAAAATATACCAAAAAGAGTATTGAATATTTTAAGAATTTTTTAATTGAATAGAGTAGAGTAGAGTAGAGTAGAGTAGGACCCTGCCAAAGAATCTACCTTGTTGTGGTGGCAGGCTTAAAAAATCTTTTGGCCAAAACAAAAGCTGATGATATGTATATGATATGGTGCTTGAGGGGAGCTGTTAATCTGTGATTGGTGAGGACTTGTGGCAAAATGAGAGTTTTTCCAAGAGTGGGCAGTGGGACTGCGGAAGGTTTGAGAGATCGAGGCAGAGCCTGAAAATTTTGCCAGTTTGAGGCCCTGAAATTGGTGGCAGCCCTGTGTGACCTATATATTTAAATATATTTAATACATCTGTGCGTTGCAGATAAAATCCTAATATGTTCAGTTATGCAGCTCTGAACATTTCCCTTTAATATAGATGGCATCGCTGCAATGCTGACTGTGTAAATTCTCATATCGAAGCTGTGAAAATTTCCATTCTGCAGTACACTTGCTCTATTTTTTGGTATTGCAGCATTGGAGAGATTTAGCTTGACAGATTTACGCCAAGATTTTATTATATTCTAATATATTTTTCACTAGAGAGAAGGCATTAGACATGATACCTTTAGCCAAAACTTAGCAAACTGCTCCTCTGAACTGCTTGTTAGCTAGCATTTAAAACTTTTGAAAATATGTACATTTACATAGGTAATATTATCTCTGCAGTACTTGAATCAGACATCTGTAATGAAGAAACACAAAATGGAAATAAAAAATTATGTCAAACAACAAATTGTATGATTGCACTGAAGCCGTTTCATATAATAGTGTCAAATATGTTGTGCCCAATAAAATCAGAGATCGGATTTGGAATTACATTTTGAGCTAAAGAGAACGATTTTGCAAGTTAAAGACATGGCTGTAATAGCGCTGTAACACTCATTGCTTTGTCACATTACTTTTGGTGATGTAATCCACCATGTGGTTCTTCTTTAAACAACATTTGAATTTGTTTGGTAATAAGATTTCGGTGCACAGGGGCTGGACTGTGCACTGGGTCTTCTCCTTCTCTGGCCCGTCCACCTGTCTCTGCTGTTTCAATGACAGGTCACTGCTTTTCAAACAGGAGGCAGGTCATTGAAAAAACAGTGACCTGTCATTCAAGCAACAGAGGCAGGAGGAGATGCTCGACAAAGGGGAAGAAGACTCAGTGCACAGTCCATCCCCTGTGCCCCAAAATCTCATCACTAGAAAGCTTTAAATGGTGATTAAAGAACTACTAAGTGTATTTCTTCACCAAAGGTATTGTCACGATTCTGTTGTCGGGTGTCTCGGGACCAGGTGCTCCTTCCCTGTCTCTAATGCTAGGGGCGCCATAGCTCACCCTGTTCCCCAGATTACTTCTCAACAGGGCAGACAAAGTACGCCTGCGCCGGAGCCGCAGCATGAAGAGAAGAGGATGTCATCTGATGAAGATAGGAGGCGCCGGACCGGACCGCGACACCCATCGGACCAGAACCAGACCAGAACCAGACGGGGACCGCCCCTGGGTGAGTATAATCTAACCTCTTTTTCTCATCTTTTAGGATACATCGGCGGCTTATCTACAGCATTACATAATGCTGTAGATAAGCCCCTGATGCCGGTGGGCTTAGCTCACCTTCCATTTTGGGGGTGACAGGTTCCCTTTAATACACTTAACACTCTGCTGCCCGACTAATCCACCTGTTCCCCCGCTATTCCCCGGCCTCTCCCCTCTGTCAATCCCTTCACTGGCTCCCCATTGCCCAGAGACTCCAGTACAAAACCCTAACCATAACATACAAAGCCATCCGCAACCTGTCTCCTCCATACATCTGTGACCTCCCGGTACTTACCTACACGCAACCTCCGATCCTCACAAGATCTCCTTCTCTACTCCCCTCTTCCCACAATCGCATACAAGATTTCTCTCGCGCATCACCCATACTCTGGAACTCTCTACCACAACATATCAAACTCTCGCCTACCATCAAAACCTTCAAAAAGAACACGAAGACCCACCTCTTCCGACAAGCCTACAACCTGCAGTAACCACCGATTGACCAAACTGCTGCACGATCAGCTCTACCTCACCTATTGTATCCTCACCTATCCCTTGTAGATTGTGAGCCCTCGCGAGCAGGGTCCTCTCTCCTACTGTACCAGTCATGACTTGTATTGTTTAAGATTATTTTACTTGTTTTTATTATGTATACCACTCCTCACATGTAAAGCGCCATGGAATAAATGGCGCTGTAATAATAAATAATAATCATAATACAAGATTTCAGAGAATATCAACTGTTTTTCCTGGACTTTTGTTACAAGTCAGTACAGCTGAGTTGGCACTGTCTGTGGACGCCTGGCATGTGAGTACAACAATCATACAGTTATCTAAGGGTTGATGGCTAAGGATTTAGAGACTCCTACTGCCTTGAAGAGTCAGAATATATGTTGTCTATTTTAATACTACTCTGGTAGATATGACAGCTATATTCTTACTGTGTATTTATTTGCTTTAAATATCTGATAATTATAATTTTACACATACCCTATGAAAAGTTTTAACTGCAAAAAATATATATAGAACCTTGTTTCTCTTTGTTTGCTTTTTTCTAGTGTTTGAAATTTTACCGATCTACAGTTAAATACATTTTAACCCCTTTAACAACCTTGCGATTTTCCATTTTTGCACTTTTGTTTTTATTTCCCAGAGCCATACCTTTTTATTTTTCTGTCAATATATTCATATAAATGGCTTGTTGTTTGCAGGACGAGTTGTACATTTGAATTATGCCATTGATTTTAAAATATAATTTACGGGAAAATGAATAAAAAATTCGAAGTGCGTTGAAATTGCAAAAAAAGTGCAATTCCACAATAGTTTTTTGGCATTTTTTATTTGCCATGTTCACTATATGCTAAAACTGACTTGGCAATATGATTCTTCAGATCGGTACAAGTACACAGATGGCAAACATGTATAGGGTTTTTTTCTATTTAAGTGGAGAAAAAAATTTAAACATTTTATAGAAAAAATGTTTTTTGCTTATGTCACCATTTTTGAAGACCCAGCATCTTCTTTTTTTGGGATCTGTTGCTGGGTTAGGGTTTATTTTTTATGCCATGAGCTGACGTTTTTATCACCTGTTATTACATTTTATTGCAATGTTGTGGCAAACAAAAAATAATTCTGGTGTTTTGATTTTTTTTCTGATTACGTCATTTACCAGTCCAATTAATTGCTTTTATATTTTGATAGGACAACATCTGCAAAGAGTTTGTATGTTCTCTCCGTGTTTGTGTGGGTTTCCTCCGGGTTCTCCGGTTTCCTCCCACATTCCAAAGACATACTGATAGGGAATCTAGATTGTGAGCCCCATCGGGGACAGCGATGATGATCTGTGTAAAGATTATTATTATTATTATTATAGATTAGATATTTCTGAATGCAGCCCTACCAAATATGCCTTATTTTCAATGTGGCAGAAGGGGGATGATTTGAACTTTTGTGTTTTTTTTTTATATTTTACATTTTTTTTTTACCTTTTACTGACTTCAATAGTCACCTTAGGAGACTTGAAGCTGTGAAGGTCTGATCGCCTGTGCTACACATAGCAGGAATTCAGCCTTGCTAATAGTACCAAAAATCGAGGTCTCCTATGACATTCACATTGACAGTAGAGTTGAGCGAATTTGTTTGGGTCCTCTCTTATTCTCCAAACTATAGCGCTTACTGAATAAGCTGTAGAGAGAACCCAGCTTCCTGGATCGCGCTGGCTGATCAGCTGATCGGCACTGCAGCTGCATGTGTCGCGGCTGTGTGACAGTCACAGCACATGCTTGGAGATCCTGTTGGGCTCTCCGTGCATGTGCTGTGACAAAGCTGCGACACATGTAGCTGTGGGGCCGATCAGCTGATCAGCCAGCACGATCCAGGAATTTGCTCAACTCTAATTGACAGGCATGTGGGTCTTCTGCTGTCATGACAACGCATTTGTCCCACGTGATCATGTGACAGGGGAGTGGATGAGCAGCACTTGTGAAGCACTTCTTAAATGCCGCTGTCAGTGATTGACAGCAGCATTCAACTGATTAACAGCTGCGGGTGGATCAGCTACAGGTAAAACAGCCATGAAGAGAGGAAAGATGCGAGCTAAGTGTTAGAGCCCTGTTGTGAATTCCGTTCTTGGACTCCCTCCTGTGGTCATGAATGGTACTTTGGTTAGTTCTGCTCTTGGACTCCCTCTGGTGGCTTCGAGCGGAACTGCTGGTCACTGAGGTTGGCTTTATCAGCTGATCTCGTTTATTTCTATGCTGGCTTCCTATTTAACTCCACTCAGATCGTTACTTCATGCCAGCTGTCAATGTTCCAGTATTGGTTCAGATCTCTCTTGGCCTTCTCTGAGGACCTGTCTACTCCAGCAGAAGCTAAGTCTTTGCTAGTTCATTTGTTGTTACTGCTTCCTGAATATATTTCTTAGTACTGCTATTTCTAGTCCGGCTTGCTATCATGATATTCCTTTGCTAGCTGGAAGCTCTGGGGTGCAGAGTGGCACCTCCACACCGTGAGTCGGTGTGGGGAGTCTTTTTGCTTTCTCTGCGTGGTTTTTTGTAGTCTTTTGTGCTGACCGCATAGTTCCCTTTTCTATCCTCTGACTATTTAGTGAAATCTGGCCTCCTTTGCTAAAACCTGTTTCATTCCTGTGTTTGTGACTTTCCTCTTAACTCAGTCAATATATGTGGGGGTCTGCCTTTACCTTTGGGGAATTTCTCTGAGGCAAGGTAAGGCTTCTATTTCTATCTTTAGGTGTAGTTAGCTCTTAGGCTGTGAAGAGGCGTCTAGGGAGAGTTAAGTACGCTCCACGGCTATTTCTAGTGTGTGTGATAGGAGTAGGGTTTGCGGTCAGCAGAGTTCCCACTTCCCCAGAGCTAGTCCCGATTTTGAGTTTACTCATCAGGTCATTCCGGGTGCTCCTAACCACCAGGTCCATAACAGTACAGCTGGCCCATAAAGTGTTAATGCATCTCAAAAGAGGGATAAGAGAAGTTCTGAACCCATTTTTTTTTCTTTGCAGTGTGTTTTGTCTCTCTTTTCCCCTTAACCTCTGGGTGGTTCAGGACTCAGGTGTAGATATGGATATTCAAGGTCTGTCCTCTTGTGTGGATCATCTCACTGCAAGGGTACAAAGCATTCTAGATTTTGTAGTTCAGAATCCGATGTTAGAGCCTAGAATTCCAATTCCTGATTTGTTTTCTGGGGATAGATCTAAGTTTCTGAATTTCAAAAATAATTGTAAACTGTTTCTTGCTTTGAAACCCCACTCCTCTGGTGACCCCATTCAGCAAGTAAAAATTATTATTTCTTTGTTGCGTGGCGACCCTCAAGACTGGGCATTCTCCCTTGCGCCAGGAGATCCTGCATTGCTTAATGTAGATGCGTTTTTTCTGGCGCTTGGATTGCTTTATGACGAACCGAATTCAGTGGATCAGGCAGAGAAAATCTTGCTAGCTTTGTGTCAGGGTCAGGATGAAGCAGAGATATATTGTCAGAAGTTTAGAAAATGGTCTGTGCTTACTCAATGGAATGAGTGTGCCCTGGCAGCAATTTTTAGAAAGGGTCTTTCTGAAGCCCTTAAGGATGTTATGGTGGGACTCCCCACGCCTGCTGGTCTGAATGAATCAATGTCCTTGGCCATCCAAATTGATCGGTGTTTGCGCGAGCGCAAAATTGTGCACCATTTGGCGGTGTCCTCTGAGCAGAGGCCTGAGCCTATGCAATGTGATAGAACTTTGACCAGAACTGAACGGCAAGAACACAGACGTCAGAATAGGCTGTGTTTTTACTGTGGTGACCCCACTCATGCTATCTCTGATTGTCCTAAGCACACTAAGCGGTTCGCTAGGTCTGTCACCATTGGTAATGTACAGCCTAAATTTCTTTTGTCTGTTACTCTGATTTGCTCTTTGTCATCCTACTCGGTTATGGCATTTGTGGATTCAGGCGCTGCCCTGAATTTGATGGACTTGGAGTTTGCCAGGCGCTGTGGTTTTTTCTTGGAGCCTTTGCAGTATCCTATTCCATTAAGGGGAATTGATGCCACGCCGTTGGCCAAGAATAAACCTCAGTACTGGACTCAGTTGACCATGTGCATGGCTCCTGCACATCAGGAAGATATTCGCTTTTTGGTGTTGCATAATTTGCATGATGTGGTCATGTTGGGTTTGCCATGGCTACAGGTTCATAATCCAGTATTGGATTGGAAATCAATGTCTGTGTCTAGTTGGGGTTGTCAAGGGGTACATGGCGATGTTCCGTTGGTGTCAATTTCTGCTTCCACTCCTTCTGAAGTCCCTGAGTTTCTGTTGGATTACCAGGATGTATTTGATGAGCCCAAATCCAGTGTCCTACCCCCTCATAGGGATTGTGATTGTGCTATAAATTTGATTCCTGGTAGTAAGTTTCCTAAGGGCCGACTTTTTAATTTATCTGTGCCAGAGCACGCCGCTATGCTGAGTTATATAAAGGAGTCCTTGGAGAAAGGGCATATTCGCCCGTCTTCATCACCGTTGGGAGCAGGGTTCTTTTTTGTGGCCAAGAAGGATGGTTCTCTGAGACCCTGTATAGATTACCGCCTTCTCAATAAAATCACGGTCAAATTTCAGTACCCTTTGCCTCTGCTGTCTGATTTGTTTGCTCGGATTAAGGGGGCTAGTTGGTTCACCAAGATAGATCTTTGAGGGGCGTATAACCTTGTGCGTATTAAACAGGGCGATGAATGGAAAACAGCATTTAATACGCCCGAGGGCCATTTTGAGTACCTGGTAATGCCATTCGGGCTTTCAAATGCTCCATCTGTGTTTCAGTCCTTTATGCATGACATCTTCCGAAAGTATCTGGATAGATTCATGATTGTATATTTGGATGATATTTTGGTCTTTTCGGATGATTGGGAGTCTCATGTGAAACAGGTCAGAATGGTATTCCAGGTCCTTCGTGCTAATTCCTTGTTTGTGAAGGGGTCTAAATGTCTCTTCGGAGTTCAGAAGGTTTCCTTTTTGGGCTTCATTTTTTCCCCTTCTACTATCGAGATGGATCCTGTTAAAGTTCAGGCCATTTATGATTGGACTCAACCTACATCTGTGAAGAGCCTCCAGAAATTCCTGGGCTTTGCTAATTTTTACCGTCGCTTCATCGCTAATTTTTCTAGTGTGGTTAAACCTTTGACTGATTAGACAAAGAAAGGTGCTGATGTGATGAATTGGTCCTCTGCGGCCGTTGAGGCTTTTCAGGAGCTGAAACGTCGTTTTTCTTCGGCCCCTGTGTTGCGTCAGCCAGATGTTTCGCTCCCTTTTCAGGTCGAGGTTGATGCTTCTGAGATTGGAGCAGGGGCTGCTTTGTCTCAAAGAAGTTCTGATGGCTCTGTGATGAAGCCATGTGCCTTCTTTTCAAGAAAGTTTTCGCCTGCTGAGCGTAATTATGATGTTGGCAATCAAGAGCTGCTAGCTATGAAGTGGGTATTCGAGGAGTGGCGACATTGGCTTGAGGGAGCCAAGCACCGCGTGGTGGTCTTGACGGATCACAAAAATCTGACTTATCTCGAGTCTGCCAAGCTGTTGAATCCTAGACAGGCTCGATGGTCGGTGTTTTTCTCCCATTTCTATTTTGTGGTCTCATACCTTCCAGGTTCTAAGAATGTGAAGGCGGATGCCCTTTCTAGGAGTTTTGTGCCTGATTCTCCGGGAGTCCCTGAGCCGGCTGGTATTCTCAAAGAGGGGGTAATTCTGTCTGCCATCTCCCCTGATTTGCGGCGGGTGCTGCAGGAGTTTCAGGCTGATAGACCTGACCGTTGTCCAGCGGAGAAACTGTTTGTCCCTGATAGATGGACTAGCAGAGTTATTTCTGAGGTTCATTGCTCGTTGTTGGCTGGTCATCCTGGGATTTTTGGTACCAGAGATTTGGTGGCTAGGTCCTTTTGGTGGCCTTCCTTGTCACGGGATGTGCGTTCTTTTGTGCAGTCCTGTGGGACTTGTGCTCGGGCTAAGCCCTGCTGTTCTCGTGCCAGTGGGTTGCTTTTGCCCTTGCCAGTCCCGAAAAGACCTTGGACGCATGTTTCCATGGATTTTATTTCAGATCTTCCTGTCTCTCAAAGGATGTCTGTCATCTGGGTGGTTTGTGATCGCTTTTCTAAGATGGTCCATTTGGTACCCTTGCCTAAATTACCTTCCTCCTCTGATTTGGTGCCATTATTTTTTCAACATGTGGTTCGTTTGCATGGCATTCCGGAGAACATTGTGTCGGACAGAGGTTCCCAGTTTGTCTCTAGGTTTTGGCGGTCCTTTTGTGCTAAGATGGGCATTGATTTGTCTTTTTCTTCGGCTTTCCATCCTCAAACAAATGGCCAAACCGAACGAACCAACCAGACTTTGGAAACCTATCTGAGATGCTTTGTTTCTGCTGATCAGGATGATTGGGTGACCTTCTTGCCATTGGCTGAGTTCGCCCTTAATAATCGGGCTAGTTCGGCTACTTTGGTTTCGCCTTTTTTTTGCAATTCTGGTTTTCATCCTCATTTTTCTTCGGGGCAGGTTGAGCCTTCTGACTGTCCTGGTGTGGATTCTGTGGTGGACAGGTTGCAGCAAATTTGGACTCACGTAGTGGACAATCTGACGTTGTCCCAGGAGAAGGCTCAACGTTTCGATAACCGCCGTCGTTGTGTTGGTCCCCGACTTCGTGTTGGGGATTTGGTTTGGTTGTCTTCTCGTTATGTTCCTATGAAGGTTTCTTCTCCTAAGTTTAAGCCTCGTTTCATTGGTCCTTATAAGATTTCTGAAATTCTCAACCCTGTGTCATTTCGTTTGGTCCTTCCAGCTTCTTTTGCCATCCATAATGTGTTCCATAGGTCGTTGTTGCGGAAGTACGTGGCGCCTATGGTTCCCTCCGTTGATCCTCCTGCTCCGGTGTTGGTTGAGGGGGAGTTGGAGTATGTGGTGGAAAAATTTTGGATTCTCGTATTTCGAGACGGAAGCTTCAGTACCTGGTTAAGTGGAAGGGCTATGGTCAGGAGGATAATTCCTTGGTTGTTGCCTCCGATGTCCATGCTGCCGATTTAGTTCGTGCCTTTCATTTGGCTTGTCCTGATCGGCCTGGGGGCCCTGGTGAGGGTTCGGTGACCCCTCCTCAAGGGGGGGTACTGTTGTGAATTCCGTTCTCGGACTCCCTCCTGTGGTCATGAATGGTACTTTGGTTAGTTCTGCTCTTGGACTCCCTCTGGTGGCTTCGAGCAGAACTGCTGGTCACTGAGGTTGGCTTTATCAGCTGCTCTCGTTTATTTCTATGCTGGCTTCCTATTTAACTCCACTCAGATCGTTACTTCATGCCAGCTGTCAATGTTCCAGTATTGGTTCAGATCTCTCTTGGCCTTCTCTGAGGACCTGTCTACTCCAGCAGAAGCTAAGTCTTTGCTAGTTCATTTGTTGTTACTGCTTCCTGAATATATTTCTTAGTACTGTTATTTCTAGTCTGGCTTGCTATCATGATATTCCTTTGCTAGCTGGAAGCTCTGGGGTGCAGAGTGGCACCTCCACACCGTGAGTCGGTGTGGGGAGTCTTTTTGCTTTCTCTGCGTGTTTTTTTGTAGTCTTTTGTGCTGACCGCATAGTTCCCTTTTCTATCCTCTGACTAGTGAAATCTGGCCTCCTTTGCTAAAACCTGTTTCATTCCTGTGTTTGTGACTTTCCTCTTAACTCACAGTCAATATATGTGGGGGTCTGCCTTTACCTTTGGGAAATTTCTCTGAGGCAAGGTAAGGCTTCTATTTCTATCTTTAGGTGTAGTTAGCTCTTAGGCTGTGAAGAGGCGTCTAGGGAGAGTTAGGTACGCTCCACGGCTATTTCTAGTGTGTGTGATAGGAGTAGGGTTTGCGGTCAGCAGAGTTCTCACTTCCCCAGAGCTAGTCCCGATTTTGAGTTTACGCATCAGGTCATTCCGGGTGCTCCTAACCACCAGGTCCATAACAGAGCCCTCATCAAAGGACGGGATATGACCTTTGATGTACCTATACATCATAGGTCGTGAAGGGGTTAAACTTTGGATTCTGTGGATTGTTTGTAGTAAATATAGAAAAAATGTATGCCATTTTACATTTACATGATGCAAGAGGTCAGTATGGATTAAATTCCACAGTGTGTTCCATTCTTAGTCTTTTGTGAGATACCTTCTTTAGATTTTAAAACCTTCCTGACATGCATGAGTTTTTGAACTTAATTTCTTATATTTGGATTCTTGGTAGGCTGGCTGCAGCCCTTTGGATGCAACTCATGTTCATTGCGTTCAAAGTGCTGCCGTCTATTGAGCGCAGGTGAATCCACATGTGATCACTGAACCATTCGAATTCACCCCCTCCAATAAATTCTATTGGTGTAATTTATCTTTAGGTGGCTAGTGTCTCCGCAAGAGAAATTGACATGCTGCTGTCTGGACAGATGTGCCACATGTCTGTCTCCGCGGGTGAGCCGCGGGTGTCTGTGGACGCGTAGTGGGCATGGGATTTCTTGAAATGCCATCCACTATGCTGAAACATCTGGACACTGCTGGTTGAATGCTGTGTCAAGCCGCAGTGTTTACTGATCGTCTGCACATATCGTGAGTCTTCTGACAAATGATCACACTTTAGTATGTGCATTGGAAATTTAACATCATGTAGGATTATACAGTTGAAACCAGTAGTTTGCATACACTATATAAAAAGACACATATGCATGTTTTTCTCAATATCTGAAATGAATATTATATAAAATTTTTACCATTTTAGGTCAGTCAGGGTTACCATAGTTATTAATTTGCCAACTGCCAGAATAATGAGAGAGAATGTTTTAAGGCATTTTTATTACTTACTGCAAAGTCAAAAGTTTATATACACTAATATTACTATGTCTTTAAACAAGTCTGGACTGCCTATGTGATGATGTCATGTGTTTGAAAGCTTCTGATAGTTTATTTGGCAACTTCTGAGTTAATTAGAGAAACACCTGTGGGTGTATTTTAATGCACACCTGAAACACACTGCTTACTTGTGTAGCATCATGGAAAAGTCTCAAGAAATTAGCCAAGACATCAGGAAGAGAATTGTGGACTTGAACAAGCCTGTCTCATCCTTAAATGCAATTTCAAGATATCTGAAGGTGCCTCATTCATCTGTACAAACAAATATAGGCAAGTACAAACAAGATGGGAATGTCCAGCCATCATACTGCTCAGGAAGGAGATGGGTTCTGTGTCCCAGAGATGAATGTGCTATGATCCAACATGTGCATATCAACCCAAGGACAAAAGCAAAAAACCTTGTAAAGATGATGGAGAAAGCTGGTACAGGTGCATCTCACAAAATTAGAATATCATCAAAAAGTTAATTTATTTCAGTTCTTCAATACAAAAAGTGAAACTTGTATATTAGAGTCATTACAAACAGAGTGATATATTTCAAGTGTTTATTTCTGTAAATGTTGATGATTATAGCTTACAGCCTATGAAAACCCCAAAGTCATTATCTCAGTAAATTAGAATACTTTATAACACTACACCGCATTGATGCAGTAATTGATGCGCCAACCAAGTATTGAGTGCGTTTACTGAAAATACATTTCAGTTGGCCAATACTTTGGATTTTAAAATCATTTTTTCAAGCTGGTGCTATAAAGTATTCTAATTTTCTGAGATGACTTTTGTGTTTTAATTGGCTGTAAGCCATAATCATCAACATTAACAAAAATAAACACTTGAAATACATCACTCTGTAATGACTCTATATAATATTTGAGATTCACTTTTTGTATTGAAGAACTGAAATAAATTAACTTTTTGATATTTTAATTTTGCGACATGCACCTGTAAGATTGTGTCAATATCCACAGTGACAGAGTACTGAATCAATATGGGCTGAAAGGCCACTCTGCCAGGAAGAAGCCATTACTCCAAAAGAAACATAAAAAGCCAGATTAATGTTTGCAAATGCAGGAACAAATGCCTTAATTTTTGGAGACATGTCCTGTGGTCTGATAAAATTGAACTTTTTGGGCATCGTTACTTTTGGAGGAAAAAGGGAGAAGCTTGGAAGCCTAAGAACACCATTCCAACTGTGAAACACGGGGGTGGCAGCATCATGTTGTGGGGCTTTTTGCTGCATGAGGGACTGGTGCACTTCACAAAAGAGATGGCATCATGAGAAAAGAAGATTATGTGGCAATACTGAAGCAACATCTCAAGACATCAGCCAGGAAGTTAAAGCTTGGGCGGAAATGGGTCTTCCAAATGGACAATGACCCCAAGCATACTGCCAAAATGGTAACAAAGTGGCTTCAGGATAACAAAGTCAATGCTTTTGAGTGGCCATCACAAAGCCCTGATCTCAATCCTATTGAAAATTTATGGGCAAAGCTGAAAAGGCAGACGCAAACAAGGCAACCTACAAACCTGGATCAGTGACCAGTTTTGTCAGGAGGAATGGGCTCACATTCCGACCAACTATTGTGAGAAGCTTGTGGAATGATCCATGCCAAACGTTTGACTCAAGTCATTCAGTTTTAGGGCAATGGTACCAAATACTAATGAAATGTAAACTTTTGACTTTGCAGTAACTAATAAAAATGCCTTAAAACATTCTCTCTCATTATTCTGGCTTTTGGCAAATATTAATGATTATGGTAAACCTAATTGACCTAAAACGGGAAAAGTTTATTCTGATTTCATGTCAGATATTGAGAAAAACATGCATATGTGTCTTTATGTGTCTTTTTATATAGTGTATGTAAATTTCTGGTTTCAACTGTATGTCAGGCTGAACAATCCGCCCACTGCAGCAAACATTTCAAGCACTCTTGTGCATCTGAGTCTGTTCCACTTAGCTATTTAAACCCATCTATGAAACCATTAAGTCATTAATTATAAGAAGGGGAATTTAGCTTTTGCTGTTAGATGTGTGGAAAAAGTCTTCGATGTACAACTATTATAAGGATCAGAGCTAAATGAGAGGAAGCTTGAAGAGCGCCTTTTAACGTCATATCTACTGTAGTAAAATAGCGCTCTTTAGATCTAATTGTTTTAAACTTGAGCTTGCATCATCTAATAAAAGTACACTGTTATGTGCATGAAATAATAATATGTCTAAGTGTCATGTCTTAGACAGGAAGTGTTAGAATTACTGTTTTTATTCCACCTACAATATACAGTGCCTAAAAGTAGTATTCAACCCCCTGCAGATTTAGCAGGTTTAATAAGATGCAAATAAGTTAGAGCCTTCAAACTTCAAACAAGAGCAGGATTTATTAACAGACGCATAAATCTTACAAACCAAAAAGTTTTGTTGCTCAGTTAAATTTTTATAAATTTTAAACATAAAAGTGTGGGTCAATTATTATTCAACCCCTAGGTTTAATATTTTGTGGAATAACCTTTGTTTGCAATTACAGCTAATAATCGTCTTTTATAAGACCTGATCAGGCCGGCACAGGTCTCTGGAGTTATCTTGGCCCACTCCTTAATGCAGATCTTCTCCAAGTTATCTAGGTTCTTTGGGTGTCTCATGTGGACTTTAATCTTGAGCTCCTTCCACAAGTTTTCAATTGGGTTAAGGTCAGGAGACTGACTAGGCCACTGCAACACCTTGATTTTTTGCCTCTTGAACCAGGCCTTGGTTTTCTTGGCTGTGTGCTTTGGGTCGTTGTCTTGTTGGAAGATGAAATGACGACCCATCTTAAGATCCTTGATGGAGGAGCGTAGGTTCTTGGCCAAAATCTCCAGGTAGGCCGTGCTATCCATCTTCCCATGGATGCGGACCAGATGGCCAGGCCCCTTGGCTGAGAAACAGCCCCACAGCATGATGCTGCCACCACCATGCTTGACTGTAGGGATGGTATTCTTGGGGTCGTATGCAGTGCTGTTGTGAATTCGGTTTGTGGGCTCCCCCGGTGGTCTGTTATGGTAGTGTCTCTTATGTGCCTTCCTCCATCTCTGATTACCTGTCGCCACCCTCTTGGGGAGTTTCCTATTTAAGGCTGCTTGGCTGTTAGTCACATGCCGGCCAACAATGTGCTAGTAGCATTCTGTTGCATTCACCTGCCTCAAGTTCCAGTTCAGCTAAGTTGAATTTTGTTTCTTGTTTTGCTATTTTTGTCCAGCTATCTGCAATGTGACTCTTCAGTGCTGGAAGCTCTTGTGGACAGAAAATTACTACTCCAGTGGCATGAGTTGTCACTGGAGTTTAAAGTATTTTCTGGATGGTGTTTTTGAATAGTGATTTTTAGGTCGACCGTGAAGTAACACTTTCCTGTCCTTCTGCTATCTAGTAAGCGGACCTCACTGTGCTAAATCTGCTGTTCATCCTACGTATGTCATTTCCTCTGAACTCACCGTCAATATCTGTGGGGGCCTACTATCATCTTTTGGGGTTCCTCACTGGAGGTAAGGCAGGCCTGTATATTCCTCTTATAGGGGTAGTTAGATCTCCGGCTGGCGCGTGGTGTCTAGGGCATCGTAGGTACATCCCCCGGCTACTGTAAGTGTTGGGTCAGGTTCAGGTCACGGTCGACCTTAGTTTCCATCACCCGAGAGCTAGTCCGTTTTGTATTCTTTTTCCCATGGTCATTGGGGTAACCATAACAGTTTGGCCGGCCCGTAAAAAATCTATGTGTTAAAATATGCACTAAAGTAGGAAGGAGAAGAAAAGGTTTTTTTTTTTCTGTGTTTGAAAGTGCACCTTAGTTTGATCATTTGTATTCCTTGCTTAAACTGCAGTCTTCAGCCTTTTTTTTTCTCCTCTCCTCTTAACCTCTGAATGCTTGGGTTACACCCATTTGAAACATGGATCCACAGAGTTTAGTTGCGGGTTTGAATAACCTTGCGACAAAAGTACAGAACCTACAAGAGTTTGTTATACGTGCTCCAATGTCTGAACCTAAGATTCCTCTGCCTGAATACTTTACCGGAGACAGATCCCGGTTTTTGAGTTTCAGAGAAAATTGCAAATTGTTTTTGTCTCTGAGATCTCACTCTGCTGGTGATCAGACTCAACAAGTTAAAATTGTTATCTCTCTACTGCGCGGCGACCCACAAAGTTGGGCATTTGCATTATCGCCAGGGGATCCTGCGTTGTTAAATGTAGATGCGTTTTTTCAGGCTTTGGGGTTGCTTTATGAAGAACCTAATTTGGAGATTTTGGCTGAGAAAGCCTTGATAGCTCTTTCCCAAGGGCAAGATGAAGCTGAGATATACTGCCAGAAATTCCGTAAATGGTCGGTGCTTACTAAATGGAATGAGTGCGCTTTAGCAGCTAATTTCAGAGAAGGTCTCTCTGATGCCGTGAAGGATGTCATGGTGGGGTTCCCTGTGCCTACAGGTCTGAATGATGCCATGAAATTGGCTATCCAGATTGATCGGCGTTTGCGGGAGCGCAAATCTGTGCACCATATGGCGGGGTCTTCTGAGGAAGAATCTGTGCACCATATGGCGGTATCTTCTGAGCAAAAACCTGTGCACCATATGGCGGTGTCTTCTGAGCAAAGACCTGTGCACCATTTGGCGGTGACCTCTGAAAAGGCATTAGAGCATATGCAATGCGATCGTGTTTTGTCTAGAGGCGAACGTCAAAATTATAGGCGCAAAAATGGATTGTGCTTCTACTGTGGAGATCCAGCTCATGTTATATCAGCATGCTCTAAACGTATAAATAAGGTTGATAAAAAGGTTGATAAATCTTTTTCTACAGGTACCTTGCAGTCAAAATTTCTTTTGTCCGTGACATTGATTTGTACCTTATCATCTGTGACTGTGAATGCTTATGTGGATTCTGGCGCCGCTCTGAGTCTCATGGATTGGTCCTTTGCCAAGCGTTGTGGGTTTGATTTGGAGCCGTTGGAAGTTTCTATTCCCCTGAAGGGTATTGATTCTACACCTTTGGCTAGCAATAAACCACAATATTGGACACAAGTGACTATGCGTCTTACCCCAGACCATCAGGAGATTATTCGTTTCCTTGTATTATATAACCTACATGATGTCTTAGTGCTTGGATTACCATGGTTACAGATTCATAATCCCGTCTTGGACTGGAAATCTATGTCTGTGTTGAGCTGGGGATGTCGGGGTATTCATGGGGATGCACCTTTGGTTCCTATTTCTTCATCTACTCCCTCTGAGATCCCAGCATTTCTGTCAGATTTTTATGATGTCTTTCAAGAGCCTAAAGTTGATTCTCTCCCTCCCCACAGAGAGTGTGACTGCGCTATTGAATTGATCCCCGGTAGTAAGTTTCCTAAGGGTCGCTTGTTTAATTTGTCTGTACCTGAACATACTGCTATGCGGGAGTATATCAGAGAATCCTTGGAAAAGGGTCATATTCGCCCCTCGTTGTCTCCACTAGGGGCAGGATTTTTCTTTGTAGGTAAAAAGGATGGTTCATTGAGACCTTGTATTGACTATCGACTTTTGAATAAGATTACAGTTAAATACCAGTACCCGTTACCTTTACTGACTGATCTGTTTGCTCGTATAAAGGGGGCTAAGTGGTTCACTAAAATCGATCTACGTGGTGCGTATAATTTGGTGCGGATTAAGCAGGGGGATGAGTGGAAGACCGCATTTAATACGCCTGAAGGCCATTTTGAGTATTTGGTAATGCCTTTCGGTCTCGCAAATGCCCCTTCCGTTTTTCAGTCCTTTATGCACGATATTTTCCGTGAATATCTGGATAAGTTTATGATTGTGTATTTGGATGATATTCTTGTTTTTTCGGAGGACTGGGAATCTCACGTTCAACAGGTCAGGAGAGTTTTTCAGGTTTTGCGAGCTAATTCTCTTTTTGTAAAGGGCTCAAAGTGTAGTTTTGGAGTTCAGAGAATTTCCTTTTTGGGATATATTTTTTCCCCTTCATCTATGGAGATGGACCCTGTCAAGGTCCAGGCTATTTGTGATTGGATGCAACCTACTTCTTTGAAGAGTCTGCAAAAGTTCTTGGGTTTTGCTAATTTCTATCGCCGATTTATAGCGGGTTTTTCTGCCATTGCTAAACCTTTGACTGATTTGACCAAAAAGGGTGCTGATGTTGCTAATTGGTCCTCTGCGGCTGTGGAGGCCTTTCAAGAGCTTAAGCGCCGCTTTTCTTCCGCTCCTGTGTTGCGCCAACCTGATGTGTTACTTCCGTTCCAGGTTGAGGTGGATGCTTCGGAGATCGGAGCAGGTGCAGTTTTGTCGCAGAAAGATCCTGACTGCTCAGTAATGAGACCATGTGCGTTTTTCTCCCGAAAGTTTTCGCCCGCTGAGCGAAATTATGATGTGGGAAATCGGGAACTTCTGGCCATGAAGTGGGCGTTTGAGGAGTGGCGTCATTGGCTTGAGGGTGCTAGACACCAGGTGGTGGTCCTCACTGACCACAAGAATCTAATTTATCTTGAGTCGGCCAGGCGTCTGAATCCTAGACAGGCGCGCTGGTCGTTGTTTTTCTCCCGATTTAACTTTGTGGTGTCATATCTGCCTGGGTCCAAGAATGTGAAGGCGGATGCCCTCTCTAGGAGTTTTGAGCCTGACTCGCCTGGTGATTCCGAACCTACCGGCATCCTGAAGGATGGGGTGATATTGTCAGCTGTCTCCCCAGACCTGCGGCGTTCTTTGCAGGAGTTTCAGGTGGATAGGCCTGATCGCTGTCCGCCTGGTAGACTGTTTGTCCCTGATGATTGGACCAGTAGAGTTATCTCGGAGGTTCATTCTTCCGCGTTGACAGGTCATCCTGGAATTTTTGGCACCAGGGATTTGGTGTCTAGGTCCTTCTGGTGGCCTTCTTTGTCTCGAGATGTGCGCATGTTTGTGCAGTCTTGTGATGTTTGTGCTCGGGCCAAGCCCTGCTGTTCTAGGGCCAGTGGGTTGTTGTTGCCGTTGCCTATTCCTAAGAGGCCTTGGACGCACATCTCTATGGACTTTATTTCTGACCTTCCGGTTTCTTGTAGGATGTCTGTCATCTGGGTGATTTGTGACCGTTTTTCCAAGATGGTTCATTTGGTACCTTTACCCAAATTGCCCTCCTCCTCTGAGTTGGTTCCTCTATTTTTTCAGAATGTGGTGCGTTTGCATGGTATTCCTGAGAATATAGTGTCTGACAGGGGTACTCAGTTTGTGTCTAGATTTTGGCGGACGTTCTGTGCCAGGATGGGTATCGATGTCTTTTTCGTCTGCATTCCATCCTCAGACTAATGGCCAGACTGAGCGTACTAATCAGACCTTGGAGACTTACTTGAGGTGTTTTGTGTCCGCTGATCAGGATGATTGGCTTGACTTTTTGCCTTTGGCAGAGTTTGCCCTTAACAATCGGGCTAGTTCTGCCACTTTGGTTTCTCCTTTTTTTTTGTAATTCAGGGTTTCACCCTCGGTTTTCGTCCGGTCAATTGGAGTCTTCGGATTGTCCTGGAGTGGATGCTGTGGTTGATAGGATGCATCAGATTTGGGGACAGGTTGTGGACAATCTGAAGTTGTCCCAGGAGAAGACTCAACAGTTCACTAATCGTCATCGGCGTATTGGTCCTCGTCTTGGTGTTGGGGACCTGGTGTGGCTGTCTTCTCGATTTGTTCCTATGAAGGTCTCGTCTCCTAAGTTTAAGCCTCGGTTTATCGGCCCTTATAGGATTCTGGAGGTTCTTAATCCTGTGTCCTTTCGTTTGGACCTCCCAGCATCTTTTAATATCCATAATGTTTTCCATCGGTCATTATTGCGGAGGTATGAGGTACCGGTTGTTCCTTCTGCTGATCCACCTGCTCCTGTGTTGGTTGAGGGTGAATTGGAGTATGTGGTGGAAAAGATCTTGGACTCCCGTGTTTCCAGACGGAGACTTCAGTATCTGGTTAAGTGGAAAGGTTATGGCCAGGAGGATAATTCTTGGGTGACAGCATCCGATGTTCATGCTCCCGATTTGGTTCGTGCATTTCATAGTGCTCATCCAGGTCGCCCTGGTGGTTCTGGTGAGGGTTCGGTGCCCCCTCCTTAAGGGGGGGGTACTGTTGTGAATTCGGTTTGTGGGCTCCCCCGGTGGTCTGTTATGGTAGTGTCTCTTATGTGCCTTCCTCCATCTCTGATTACCTGTCGCCACCCTCTTGGGGAGTTTCCTATTTAAGGCTGCTTGGCTGTTAGTCACATGCCGGCCAACAATGTGCTAGTAGCATTCTGTTGCATTCACCTGCCTCAAGTTCCAGTTCAGCTAAGTTGAATTTTGTTTCTTGTTTTGCTATTTTTGTCCAGCTATCTGCAATGTGACTCTTCAGTGCTGGAAGCTCTTGTGGACAGAAAATTACTACTCCAGTGGCATGAGTTGTCACTGGAGTTTAAAGTATTTTCTGGATGGTGTTTTTGAATAGTGATTTTTAGGTCGACCGTGAAGTAACACTTTCCTGTCCTTCTGCTATCTAGTAAGCGGACCTCACTGTGCTAAATCTGCTGTTCATCCTACGTATGTCATTTCCTCTGAACTCACCGTCAATATCTGTGGGGGCCTACTATCATCTTTTGGGGTTCCTCACTGGAGGTAAGGCAGGCCTGTATATTCCTCTTATAGGGGTAGTTAGATCTCCGGCTGGCGCGTGGTGTCTAGGGCATCGTAGGTACATCCCCCGGCTACTGTAAGTGTTGGGTCAGGTTCAGGTCACGGTCGACCTTAGTTTCCATCACCCGAGAGCTAGTCCGTTTTGTATTCTTTTTCCCATGGTCATTGGGGTAACCATAACACAGTGCCATCCAGTCTCCAAACGTCACGTGTGTGGTTGGCACCAAAGATCTCGATCTTGGTCTCATCAGACCAGAGAACCTTGAACCAGTCAGTCTCAGAGTCCTCCAAGTGATCATGAGCAAACTGTAGACGAGCCTTGACATGACGCTTTGAAAGTAAAGGTACCTTACGGGCTCGTCTGAAACGGAGACCATTGCGGTGGAGTACGTTACTTATGGTATTGACTGAAACCAATGTCCCCACTGCCATGAGATCTTCCCAGAGCTCCTTCCTTGTTGTCCTTGGGTTAGCCTTGACTCTTCGGACAAGCCTGGCCTCAGCACGGGAGGAAACTTTCAAAGGCTGTCCAGGCCGTGGAAGGCTAACAGTAGTTCCATAAGGCTTCCACTTCCGGATGATGCTCCCAACAGTGGAGACAGGTAGGCCCAACTCCTTGGAAAGGGTTTTGTACCCCTTGGCAGCCTTGTGACCCTCCACGATCTTGTCTCTGATGGCCTTGGAATGCTCCTTTGTCTTTCCCATGTTGACCATGTATGAGTGCTGTTCACAAGTTTGGGGAGGGTCTTAAATAGTCAGAAAAGGCTGGAAAAAGAGATAATTAATCCAAACATGTGAAGCTCATTGTTCTTTGTGCCTGAACTACTTCTTAATACTTTAGGGGAACCAAACAGAATTCTGGTGGGTTGAGGGGTGGAATAATAAATGACCCTCTGAAAAAACTTTTCACAATTTAAAAAAAATAAATAAACAAAGAAATAACATTCTTTTTTGCTGCAGTGCATTTCACACTTCCAGGCTGATCTACAGTCCAAATGTCACAATGCCAAGTTAATTCCAAATGTGTAAACCTGCTAAATCTGCAGGGGGTCGAATACTACTTGTAGGCACTGTATAATAGTGAAGTATAAAGTATAACACATTGGGAAACAGTTGAAAGATAAGCATAGCTCTCTTGTAGAATGTGTTTAACTCTATGCTAATATTAAAGGCTCCATATTCGCTAGGGAAATCCATCAACATTCAGTATGTCTTTAAGAAGGGGTTGATCTCATTCTAAAATGCATTGTTGTACCTGCACCACAACAGAAATATTAAAAAGCCATCTTTGACAAAAATGTTTTTTCATGTACCCCTTCGTGATTGATGAATACAGTGGTATACATACAACCATGTGCAAAAAGGACTATTATACATTTACTGTAAATGCAAAATAGATACTCTTTATATATATATATATATATATATATATATATATATATACTAATATATCCTGCTGTAAAGCATAAACACCAATAATGCAAAACTAGATAGCAGTATAAATCTCAGATTCTAACTGGACAGAGCTTATGCTTCCCAGAGCTTCTGATCCACTCCTGACATTTTCATCACCAGTGCCGACCGCAGAGGGTATAAGGTGGTGGCTGACAACAGAAGCAGGCATCTCAGGAGCAGGTCCATGACCACGTAACATTCCCTGGTGAAAACCTCTTCATGACCTCATGCAACCACTCTCATAGGTTATCATGGTGCAGAGTAGGATGGCAATGAAGCTGGAATAGAGGTATGTCCTCTTCAGCGGCGAGTCCCGCTTTTGTCTTGGATGCTATGATAGCCGGCGATTGGTCTGCAGACCGAGTGAGCAAGACCAGGAAGAGGCCGTCACAAGGGAATGTCACTCCAATCCTACTCTCAGGATCATGTGGTTAGCATAAAGCATGGTAGATGGACCTCTTTAGTCTTTATTCAAGGTACACCAACAGCTCAGATTACATTGATTTGGTGGTGGAATCAGTGGCATGGCTCTATCTTCAAAGTGTTTTTCAACCCAACAATGCCATGCTGTTTGTTTTTCGTGCTATTCTAGGCAGCCTGTGCAGCCTAAACATGCCTCCATGGCCTGCAGAATCTCCCATTGAGCACCTGTCTCTCATTGAACACATCTGGGACATTGTTGGTCGGCAATTGAAAAGGGAGCTACCATCAGCGGATCTTGATGATTTACATGCCGAAGTGCATTCAGCGTGGCAGAACATTCCTCAGCCATTAATAAACTCAGTTACAGCATGTGCAAGGTGTGTAAGTACATGTATTTATGCCTGTGAAGCTCATACTAAATATTGAATAAATCAAAATATTTTAACATTTTTCATCATTTGCATATCGATAACATATGTCGATCCTATGAATTTCATAATTTCATGACATTTTTGTTGAGGAATTTAGTTAATGAAAAAGAAATTATTTTATAAAAGGTCTAAGCACATCCAAAGACTGGCAGGTATGCTGTTGGACACTTTGGTAAACACCATGGTAACAAAATTGCTAAGTTGCAATGTATATTAATATGTATAAATATATATAGTGATGCAGTGACCCGTTACAGGTAGGGGGCGCTGCATGGTCTCTTCAGAATATGCACGGAGGCATGTTGAGGCCATAAGAATGCATGGCAGTCGTGGGTATAACTTTGGTGATGAGACAAAGTCTGGCAGGATTGTAAATGGCGGGTATGTGTCGCAGAGGAAGTCTGTGCGGTAAGCCTGCAGTATTGTTGTTCTGGGACCTCTAGTCCAACAA
Source organism: Ranitomeya variabilis (assembly GCF_051348905.1). Lineage (NCBI taxonomy): Eukaryota > Metazoa > Chordata > Amphibia > Anura > Dendrobatidae > Ranitomeya > Ranitomeya variabilis. The sequence continues at coordinate 545,712,590 of NC_135234.1, forward strand.
GTATTTGTATAGTTTATAGAGGGAGGCTTACTGGGCTAGTTTGAAGAGCTGGGCGGGTTGAACTAGCCACACACACCTCCCACCTGTGGGGGTGGTTACAGCTTCACAATGTGGCCAGGGTGTGGGTCACATGGTTGAGTGTTTGGACCTGAATGGTCTGTACTGTAGGTCCTGGAAGAGGTCAGGTCTGTGTTGGAAGCTCCTGAGCGGAGACTTCCTGGAAGCCCCTGGAGAGACTGTGGACCTGGATGGTCGGTGTTGGAAGCTCCTGTGAGTGGAGACTTCCTGGAAGCACCTGGTGAGACCATGTACCTGCAGAGCCTGGGACAGTTTCTGTGTTGTCAAAAACAGGACTGATAAGGAGACGGCATAAGGAGCGGAGCTCCAGGAAGGTAACCCCGGACAAGGGGATTGTAATATACATCAGAGAGGTTTATCTGCTGCATGAACAGACTGTTAGTCGTGATATGTTCATGGATGTAATGAAATGTACTTTATGTTTTTGTGAGAAAACCGTGCCTGACTACGTTAATCCGCTGCCAAGCGAGTGTTCCCCAACAGAAACAGTAGGAGCAACGCCACAATATTTAAATATATGAATATATAGTAAAAAAATGGAGAACACTAGACTTTTTTTTATCAACGCTCATCAGTCCATGCAATTGCTATAGTGAGTATATTGGATTCAATTAGCAACAGTTTAACTTTTTTGTTTTATTACTGTTAACTGCTGCATGTTTAGCTGCAGGCAGTTATATATTACACCTACAGCAATGTAATATGAAATCTACATAGTATCAAAAGGAATTTGCAAGTAATACAATGTTGATCTACAGTGGCATGTAAAAGTTTGGGCACCCCTGGTCAAAATTATTAAGAACAGTGAAGCAAGTTGATCTCTAAAAGGACTAAATTTAAAGATGGCACATTTCCTTTGTATTTTAGGCAAATAAATAAAAAACATATTTTATATGTTATGAATTACAAAAAGAAAATGGGCTGAAGCAAAAGTTTGGGTACCCTGCATGGTTAGTACCTAGTAAAGTATCACAGCTTGTAAACACTTTTTTTGCAGCCAGCTAAGAGTTTTTCAATTCTTATTTGAGGGATTTTCATCCATTCTTCCTTGGAAAATTCTGCCAGTTCTGTGAGATTCCTGGGTCGCCGTGCATTCACTGCTATTTTGATTTCTAGCCCAAGATTTTCAATGATGTTCAGATCATGGGACTGACGACCATTGTAAAACCTTCAGCTTGCACCTTTTGAGGTAGTCTATTGTGGATTTTGACATGTGTTTATCCATTTGTAGAAGCCATCCTCTTTTCAACTTCAGCTTTTTACAGATGGTGTTATGTTTGCATCAAGAATTTGTTGAAATTTCATTGAATCCATTCTTCCCTCTACCCTTGAAATGTTCCCCGTGCTATTGGCTGCACCACAACCTGAAATCTTGATTCATCCACCCCCATGCTTAATAGTTGTTAAGATGTTCTTTTCCTGAAATTCTGTCCCTTTTTTCTCCACGCATACCTTTGATCATTGTGGCCAAAGCATTCTATTTCAACCTCATTGGTCCACAGGACTTGTTTCCTAAATGCATCAGGTTTGTTTAGATGTTCTTTTACATATGTTTGAAACTGAATTTTATGGTGAAGACGCAGGAGGTTTCCTTCTAATGACTCTTCTATGAAAGCCATATTTGTGTCACTGAACAGTGGTACAATAAACCACAATTCCAGAGTGGGTAAATCTTTCTGAGGGTCTTTTGAAATCAAGGGGGTTCTGATTTGCCTCTCTAGCAATCCTGCGAGCAGCTCTCGCTGAAATTCTGCTTGGTCTTCCTATCTTGACCTCCACTGTTCCTGTTAACTGACATTTCTTAATTACACTTCAAACTGAAGAAAGGGCAACTTGAAAAGACTTTGCTATCTTCTTATAGCCTTCTCCTGGTTTGTGGGCCTCCACCATATTCATTTTTAGAGTGCAAGTCAGCTGCTTAGAAAAACCCATGGCTGCTGTTTTTTGGCACAAGTCTAGAGAAGGATAAGTTTTTATGAGAAATTTGCATCACCAGACCTTTCCTAAGCCATAACTCTAACAGGCTACTTAAGGTCTGAAACCTTGGTCAAACTTATCTGAGTACACAAATCTCCAAGGGTGTCCAAACTTTTTGTTATTTTTAAAATGTAAAAAATTACAATATATATATTTTTTGCCTAAAATACAAAGGAAATGTGTCATCTTTAACTTTAGGCCTTTTAGAGAATATTTCATCTTCAACTTGCTTAACTGTAATTTTGACCAGGGGTGCCCAAACTTTTACATGCTACTGTTAAGTCCACCAGAGTGGAAGCAACTCTTACCTGCTACTCTTTACTCATGCACCCCTTCTGAGGAAGATTGGCTGAATTGCGCGTCAAGGGGTCACACTGATGCGATCTAGAGTTTAGGTAACTATGTTCAATACTTATATACCTTGCGCTGTATAGCTGGGTCTCTTTACTGCTTTTTATGACACCCTGTCCCAGAGTATCAAAATACTTCTGTAGGGCGTGGCTTCGGACGTCTATGGAGGCAGACGTGTGAAGAGGGAGCTCCAGGGGAAAAATCCCTATACGCGACTTCTACAGCATATTTTGGAGGCCCCTTGCCACATAATCCCCCTTCATCATCCCCTGATACCAAGAGGAACCCCTCCAACCAACTTCCTCCTCATCTCTGTACCCCAGAACAGCTCCAGCCGGAGTAGGCCTCTGGAGTCCATCAGGCCTAGTGAACAGGAAGGTCCTGCACGGCAGTGAAGAGGCAGACTCCTCCCCTGCCAGATCTTCACTTCAGGAGACTAAGCGCAACAAGCTTCCCTCTCCAACCAACCGCAAGGTCAGTGGTCTGGAAAAATCGAGCCCCCGGCTCCAAAGCGGCGATTCTCGGAGGCCTAACCTAAAAAAGTAGTCCCCTAACAACCACTCACATTACCGCGAAATCGCGGTGAAAGAAAAAGGAAAAAAAAAAAAAAAAAAGGGGGAATTAACTCTTTAACGCTCTTCCTATATCGCCCCCCTAATTCATCCACCTGAGGAAAAGGAATTGAAACATCTTTTATTAAATCTCCAGGCTTCCTCAATAAAAGCCTATGGGAAGTAGTTCCGGCCGCTCCCTGTAGGAACCACTACGCCGGCTCCATCCCAAGCGCCCTACAAAACTGACAACAGAGAGCAGAGTCTGTAAAACAACGCTCTTACTCTCACTGTAAAAGGCACACTGTAATTAAACCTCCCTCTTCTGAAAGGTTAACAAAACCAGAAACGCCCCCCTCTCACAGCCCTCACAGAATACCTACTTTTGGACAAGAGTAAAACACTCTCTTAACCTTAGCCACATAAGACTTAACTGTGAGGCATAGCACTAATTGATCAACACCCATTAAAATCTGCTCTGTCAGCATCCATTAACCGCTACCATGAATAACACAAAATCTAAAGGGAGAATTAACCCTCCCACTCAAACAAAACCACTCTACAGCCAAAAACAGGACAAATCTCTGAGTCGCAGGGACCTAGAGAAATCCAGACCTAGCTCCTTCTCCTCACCCAGGCGCAGATCTAGATCCCCCAGGAGAGACACGCCTCATTCAATGGACTATAGGTCCAACAACAAATCCTTTGATAACAAATTCTCTCCTACAAAAATGGACTCCTCTGCCAGCTTAAAGAGATCTAACCCAGGAGCCACGAATGAGAAATATGATTCTTATGGGAACTATTCAGAAGCGGAGGAGGATGTTGTTTCTAGTGACACATCCCCCAATCAATCCCCACAAAAAAGTAAAACAAAATATGACGATCCAGAACCCAACAGGGGCGCCAATTCGGCAGGCTCATACTCACACACACACGTTACAGGCCAAAGCCAACCAGACCAAGAGGATCTAATAAATAAAATAAAAAACATAATGGATGATAAAATAAACTCCCTGGTAAATACAATGAAAAATGAAATGGACTTAAATTTCCAAAAATATTGTGACAAAATCGACAAGATAGACAAACAACTGTCCAGACATGAGGAGAGGCTGAATAAACTGGAACATAGGTCGTCTATCTCTTTTGACGAGCTGGATAGGATCAACTTTGAAATGAAACACCTGCGATCTAAATTGGCAGACCTCGAAGATAGAGGCAGGCGAAATAACCTTAAAATTAGAGGCATATCAGAGGACATACCCCAAGACCAGCTGTCTTCTTACCTCAAAAATATCTTCAAAGCAGCTCTGCCAGACCTCTCAGACCTTGACCTCACGATTGACAGGGCCCACCGGCTGCCCAAACCCCCCAAGGTGTCTGCGGATCTACCTAGAGACACCATTCTAAAACTCCACTTCTTTAAAACCAAAGAGTCCATTCTCAACTATCTTAAGGAAAAAAGAACATTTCCAGAGCCCTATGGAGATTTAAAAGTCTTCCCAGATTTCTCAAAGGAAACCCTAGAAGGCCGCAGAGAATTTAGACCTGTGACTTCAATCCTCAGGGAAAAAGGAATAATCTATAAATGGGGCTTCCCGTTAAAATTATTAATTCCACATCGGGGAAGAATCATTCCGATCCACTCTGTCGAGGATGGCCTAAACTTCGTCAAGTCACTTAACCGTTGAACTACTTCCATCCTATCACTCAGCTGGCCTACTTTTTTTCTGTTATCCAATTGTGGGGGTCTCCCTCTTAATTCTAGATGGGACATCTCCCCTATTCCCGTTCACTTTCAGTAACCCCCTCTTTTCTATTTCCAGGTAGTTCTGTTGACCTACTTGTGCAGTTACTGTTTTATTCTACTGTGTTATTTTATCTTTAAGGTTTCACCCAAGAACCGTTGGCTCAAGAACCTCTCAAGAAGAAAGATCTCTGTAGTCTATAGGTTATAACCTTACTTGTTTCAACAATAATCTTTCCTTTTCAGGTTACCATTACCCCCCAGATTCTAGTGATACCTTCTTCGTCTTCATCTTCTGGGGTATAATACAATGTCATTCAAAATCCTAACATATAACATTAGAGGGCTAAATAGCCCCCAAAAGAGGCACACTCTGTGGAGAGAACTACTTAAATCCCAGGCAGACATTGCCTGCATCCAAGAGACGAAGTTCTTGGCAGGGAATCACCCCTACTTTAGTCACCGCAGTTTCCCTCATATCTTTGAGGCCTGCAACTCAAGTAAAAAAGCTGGGGTGATCACTCTGATCAGGAACTCTGTCCCCTTCGAGGCTCTTGAGGAACATGCTGATACTGGAGGCAGGTATCACATCTTAATTTGTACCATTAATGGTCAGACATGCACTCTAGCGAATTTGTATGCTCCAAACAAAAATCAGATTAGATTCCTTTCTAAAACGCTGAAAAAGATAAATGAAGTCAAGAGAGGCATCTTGATTCTCCTGGGAGACTTCAATATCACCCCAGACAGAATCCTAGATTCCTCATCAAACTCTAGACCTAATTCAGACAACTTAAATTGGTGGCTGGGCAGAAATGAACTTTATGATATCTTCAGATGCCTGAACTCCTCCTCCAAGGAGTTCTCTCACTTCTCCTCAGCCCACCATTCGGCATCCAGGATCGACTTGATCCTATCTGACATTTTTTCCCTGCACAAATTTAAAAAAGTATCCATAGGCGACAGAACGCTATCGGACCACTCCCCCGTTAGTGGTGAAATACTGATTGGCCCTTCCTTAAAAAACGTTAAATTATGGAAATGCAACTCTCATATCCTCCATGATTCCATCCATATTGCCACAATCCAGAATATTTTAACCAACTATTTCAAGGAAAATTCCGCAGAAGCAACCAACCCTCCTAATAACTGGTGTGCCCATAAAGCCGTTATCAGAGGCACTATAATGAATATTTCCGCCAAAATAAAAAGGGAAAAAAGGGAAAAAACTCTGAATTTACAAAAATCTATTCGCACACTCGAAAATACCTTAATAGGCCTCCCCTCCCCCTCACCTAAGATGCAATCCGACCTTCTTTCCCTAAGACAGGAACTTAGGTCCTTAATATTTTCTCCCTATGAAGCCGCCCTCAACTCCTCTAAATTCAAGGTCTATTCGTCCCTGAACAAACCCACCAGATACATGGCCAACAGAATTAAAAAACTAAGGACCCAAAACAAAATAAACAGAATCTCCTCCCTAACAGATGGCACTCCACTAACTCACCCCCAAGACATAGCAAATGAGTTTTCCAAATACTATTCCAAACTCTATAACTTAAATTCAGATCATACCTCCTCTCCCCCAAAAGAACTAGACATCAGAACATACCTCGCCAACATTAATCTGCCATCCTTAACGAAAGAAACTGAATCACTTTCCGCTCCCTTCTCCATCCCAGAGGTAGAGGATACCATAAACCACCTTAAACCCCACAAATCTCCTGGGCCAGATGGCTTCAATAATGCTTACTACAAAGCCTTCAGCAAAATCCTTGCCCCCCATCTAACAGAGCTTTTTAACCACGCCGCCAAAATAGGATCCTTCCCAAAAGAAATGCTGGAGGCATCTATCATTCTAATCCCCAAACAAACAGGTGACCCCACATCCCCCAATAATTACAGACCGATCTCCCTGTTGAACACAGACATTAAGATCTTTTCAAAAATTCTTGCCAACAGGCTCAGTGATATCCTACCTAACCTTGTAGCGAACGATCAAATGGGGTTTGTCAAAAATAGACAACCCGCTGACGCCACGAGAAGAATTCTGAATTCCATCAAACTTACAAACCTTACTAGATCACCAACAGTACTTATATCCCTAGACGCCGAGAAAGCCTTCGACCGCATCGACTGGCTATTCCTCAAACAGACCCTAATTAAATTTGGCTTCAACAATAACCTTGTCTCCACATTCATGACACTCTACAAGTGTCCCACGGCAAGAGTTATCAGCAACAACCATATCTCGGACGCTTTCCCCATCGGCAACGGCACGAGACAGGGCTGTCCCCTCTCCCCCCTACTCTTCAATCTGGCACTAGAACCCCTGGTGGAGCATATCAGACAAAACCCTTATATAACTGGAATACCCGCAAACAAGCGCCAGCACAAGATCAGCTTGTTTGCGGACGATATTATCCTGACTCTCACAAACCCGGTATCCTCCACACTAGAAACTCTCAACGAATTAGAGACTTTCTCGGCCCTTTCTAAATTCAAGATCAACAACTCAAAGTCCAACATCCTACCCATACACATTAGCCAAAAAGAAATTCAACGTTTAAACACCTCTGTATCATTTAATTGGTGCAGAGAAGAAATCCCTTACTTAGGTGTCATCATCAACAAAAACCTAGAAAAAACAGTCACGTCAAATATGAAAAAATTAACTGACTCAATTTTAAAAGACTGCATTTCCTTCAAAGACAGGGACCTGTCCTGGTGGGGGAGAAATTTGGCAATCAAACTATTTACGCTCCCCAAAATCCTATACATCTTTAGATGCATCCCACTCCCCATCTCCACGTCCTACCTGACGGTGATCCAAGCTCATCTGAATAACTCTGTTTTTAACAATAAAAAATCTAGAACAGATACTAGATCCCTATATAAAAAGAAAAACCATGGTGGAATGAGCCTTCCTAACATTCATGCTCACTACCACTCACTTCTTCTTAAACAGAGTGCCCACTGGTTTTCAGACCAAAAAACCCCGGCTTGGTACGACTTGGAGTTGGAAATAAACGAGGGCAAGCCACTCAAATCTTTGATCTTTAAAGCCATAGCTAGCTCCCACCTAAACACCTGTAAACATCCGATATTCCAAGCAATTTCCCTTGCCTGGTCCAGAGTATCCAGATTAGAGGGCCGCAGCCAAAACAGATCCACTCTCCATAAGCTACCTCTCGCATTTATCTACTCATATTTTAACCTACCTCTGCCCCCCTTCTGGGCCGACCTAAAAATTCTAACCCTGGGGGACATTTCGGATGGTCCTAATCTTTTGAATTTTAGCTCCCTAAAGTCCAAATTCAACGCACCCTCGTCCTCCTTCCTTGAATACATTGTATTGAGGGAAAACGTTAAACTTTTTCTAGGCCTCAAACTTAGATTTTCGGAGCCATCTTTAAAAATCTTAACCAACCAAAACCACCGAATATTCTGGGGCCATAAGTTTATTTACGACTGCTTCAATAAAGACACTTCTTTTGTAAAAAATGCTTATATCCTAACCTGGGAGAAGTCCCTAAACTTATCCGCCTCCACAGACGACTGGGAAGAGGCTTTTTCAACCACATACTCCTCCACAATCTCGATGTCCCTTTTAGAATCCCATTTCAAAATTTGTTCCAGATGGTACTACACCCCAACTAGACTCTCACACATAAACCTGTCCATCTCCCCTCTCTGCTGGAGAAATTGCGGACACAGGGGTGAGTTGCTACACATTTTCTGGAACTGCCCCATTGCTACTACCTTCTGGTCAAACATCTCCTCGATAATCGCCAAACTTCCAGGCCCTTCAGTCACCCTTTCTCCCCAACTAGCTCTCCTCTCATTGGACACCCACCTCCTAGACAGTTCTCTGGTAAAAATAATTTTACACCTATGCATGGTCGCCAAAAACTCCATAGCATACCACTGGAAAAACACGACCCTCCCCAACGAAACCATTATAATTAAATTAATGTCGCAACATAGGGACCTCGAACTCAAATTCGCTTTATCCAATAACGAGTTTAGCAAGTTCTACCAGAAATGGTATAAGTGGGACCAGTTTTTTCCTCCTTGAATATCTGCTGCTACCTCAACTCACTTTCACTACCATAAGGTAACACAAGATGGCGCCTGCCTCAGACCTAATTCCTTTCTGATAGCATTTCTGCCTCGCCTGGGAGCCCTATAGCCTCTGCACTAATCTTGCTGTTAGAATTTCTAACAGTCCGTCCAAGGGACATAACCCTTGCTTTTCATGAGCCAAAGTTTGCCTAGCTCAAGGGCTTAACCCTTGCACTATAAAAGTTAAAATGTACCTAATCCATTTTTTCCTGTTCCTGTTTACGTTACACATTATATTTTATATAACGAACAGTTATTAGACAGTTTGTTCCAAGGGCTGCGTCCCTTGCTTCATTAAGGCTTATTGTTGCCTCTCCGCACTTTATTGTGTGATTTGTTTGTTTTACTCCACTTATTTTTCCTGTCCACCCTTACCCCCACCCCCTCCCCTCTTTTTCCTCCCCTGTTCCTCATACTTGTTAAAAAACAATAAAGCCTTGGAAAACAAAATACTTCTGTAAACTAGCTGTTTATGTACCATATTGCAATGATACCTCTAAGTTTGTCTGCAGGTTTTTGCTACTACGTCTTAGAGCAGCCTGATGTAGGCAAAGAGGAGTTGACGCCAACAATATATCACTTAGATTACTGGGTGCAGCCGTTCAGACACAATCAGAGCTTTTAAATTTAGAATGAAGCAGAGCTGAGAAAGCTAACTGATCCCACCAGGCTCTCTGTGTACAAAGTCCATAGACAGGGAGGTGCTTATCACAGGAGAAGGCTGCTGGACTAGTCAGCAATGTTAATCTCTTAAATCCTTCACACTTTGTAAACAACAGCACACACTTTGACAAATGACACATCCCTGAATTCTGTGTTTTAGCCTCTATCTCCTGCTGTCGGCAGATTACATAGCAAAAACCTGCTGACAATTCCCTTTAAGGGCAGCAGTAGCAGGAAAGAAATTGTACAGAAGTATACAGAGAGCTGATGTTTTTTTTCGTGAGAAAGAATTTAGCATCTTTTCAAAGAGAATAATTAATTTCAGAGGATGGGGGAAAAGAAGTGGAGAAAGAAGCATATTCCTCTGATATCTAGAGATGAGCGAATCTCCCTACATTTATTTTGAACTGATTTGCTTGATTCGAAAGGCAGTTTTGATTCAGCCTAAATAAAATCGGTACCCATCAAAAGTACCCCAATTGCTGTGAAAAGATGTCTCTTATGCTAAGGTCCTTCCTAACCCCAAAGTATAGTAAATAGAGGGGAAGGCTTAAAAACAAAACACATTTTTGAATCCGTCCTTTCCTCAACCGTCAATCTACTAAAATGCTTGTACATGCCCTCATCATCTCCCGCCTTGACTACTGCAACATCCTTTTCTTCGGCCTCCCTGCTAACACCCTTGCACCTCTCCAGTCCATCCTTAACTCTGCTGCCCGACTAATTCATCTGTCTCCTCGCTACTCCTCCGCTTCCCCCCTCTGCAAATCTCTTCACTGGCTCCCATTCCCTCAGCGTATCCAGTTCAAATTACTAATACTGACTTACAAAGCCATCCATAACCTGTCTCCTCCATATATATCTGAACTAATCTCCCGATATCTTCCCTCACGTAATCTCCGGTCCTCCCAAGACCTCCGTCTCTCCTCACCTATTCGTTCCTCATCCAATTGCCTCCAAGACTTCTCCCGAATATCCCCCATCCTCTGGAATTCTCTGCCCCAACACGTCCGACTATCAACCACATTCGGATCCTTCAGACAGAACCTGAAAACTCATCTCTTCAGGAAAGCCTACAGCCTGCCCTGACCCCTCTGCCTCATCACTACCGAAGTTACCGCCTCACCAACACCAGAGCTCCTGCAACCCTCAACCTACTGTCTCCTTCCCCATAATCCTGTAGAATATAAGCCCGCAAGGGCAGGGTCCTCTCCCCTCTGTATCAGTCTGTCATTGTTAGTTTGTTTACTGTAAGTGATATCTGTAACTTGTATGTAACCCATTCTCATGTACAGCACCACGGAATCAAAGGTGCTATATAAATAAATAATAATTTGTTTGTCACCAGTCCTTATGCTGCCTCTGAGGCTCCTTCAAACTGGTCGTCCAATGCTGAGGCTAGAGATCAAGTGATGCCACATGCTTTGAATAACAGGCAGGGATTTATGTGTTTCCGATGACTTGTCCACGGCAGATTCTCTGGTGGTTCCACCTTGTTCCCCGTTACTGACAGGTTCCTCCCTACGTGTATTAGGTTTCACATAGGTAAGATGCACATCATTGATGTTGATGACATGTTGTGACCCCAGTGTGACCTTGTGAGGCGAATAACAGGCCTTATAGTCAGAAGAATCAAACATCTGTTTGGAGATACATAGAGCTGTGTCGGAAGGACACATGAGCACTTAGGACAGGTGAGCATAAACTATTTTATTATTTTAACCTTTACCTGGCCCTCATAAAAATATGACCGTAATCAAAATGGTCGACCACCTTTTCACTGCCATTTTTTGGGAGCTGGGAAGAGTAAAACATACATGACTGTAGTAGCTCAGCCAGTGTCTGATTCATGCTGGCTATGATGAATCAGATGACAGGTTCCCTTTACGCACATTTTAGGTATGTAAAAATGAGGTTATGTGATAAAGTGACGATACAGAATCAAATAGTATGCATCAAGACCAACCTGAAGATATATAGCCAACTGATCCCACTCCACTCAGTGGGTATAATATCTCTGTATTGAGAGGTCTTCTAGAATTCGCTACCAGTGGATCGCTCCCATTTGTCTTTCATTAAATCCAATGGGGCAAGTTCACAGAGTCCCGCTACAGTCTGTGAGTATAATAACTCCAGGTAGGGGAATGTTCTAAGATTGGAAGTCAGTGGATATCCGTAGTTTTCACTACGCTATGCTTGAAGATTTAAAGCTCAAATCCATGGTGCTATGATTAATCAACGTGTCAACTGGTCAGGTGAATCAAGCTTACAAAAAACAACGCCCTATGATGTAGTGATGTCACCAGCTACAGACTCCTAGACAGGTAAAAAATATGTGTCTCTTATCTTATGCTTTTCGGGGGATAATGTTCTCCTTCCACAGAGTCCCTGACCGACCGTCACGCTGATTAATCATAGCAACACGGATTTGAGCCTTAAATCTTCATCAAGCATAGTGTGGTGAAAACTATGGCTATTCACTGGCTTCCAATCTTAGGATGTTCCCCTAACTGGAGTTATCAAACTCTCGGACTGTAGCAGTATTCTGCGAACTTGCACCTTCGCATTTAATCACAGACAAATGAGAACGATCCACTAGTAGCGATTCCAAGGACGTCTCTCAATATGGAGAGGGACCGGTCACCTATACATCTTCAGGTCGGTCTTGCTGCTCACTATTTGATTTTGTATTGGCACTTACGAGCATAGCTTTAGTTTTACATACTTCATTTAGTCTATTCAGCATGTGGGTAGGTTGTGTTACTAGAATATGCTGCTTTTGTCCACTGATCAGTTGTATATATTCAAGTGGGAGTGTTGGTGATTATACATATTTCACATTTTAAAAGTACATTTCAAATAGGGGTCTTGGAATAAGCAGAATTAGTAAAAGATGAGGTACCCTAGACCACAGAGACTTAAGGGAAACAGTTTGAAAAACTTCATATTTCCACACTTTTCAAGGCTGAATAGTGCAAATATCAAACTCTGGTTGTCATCTCCATACAGGAAAAATGTAAACAAGAAAAACTCCTGCACCAAAATAATTTATTAAACTTTGCAATATTTTACATCCCCATACAAAGAGAAGACCTTGAAGTAGGACAGTGCAGATGCAAAATGTCGCCTTTTCTTCTTATCTTGCGCATGTAGCCACCTCATAATGAAGCATCTGTCACAGGGGATTTTGGTGCTGGTCTTGGTTTCATGTCATATAAAATAGAAATTCGTTGTCTTCAACATTCCTTACGCATTTTGTCCTTAAGAGGTTCTGCAGCGGTGTGAATGACTTAAAGAGCATCCGTGCTATATATAAAGATTGAGGTGAATCGACAAGAGATAATAAAAGGTAACTATTGCTTAGAAATGTAATATATTCATATATTTTATTGACTGGATTATAATTAGATGGCAGTTGGTTTCTATGCTACGAAATACTTAAAGAGGGTGTATAAGATTCGGAAAAACATGGCAACCCTTGCCAAGAAGTGGTGGCGTTCTTGTCCACAGCTGTCCCTTTTATAGCCACACACGGCCCATGGACACGGTTTATGGATGAATGTATAGCAACCATGTTTTTCTAATCTCATTCAATCCCTCTAAGAAAGTATATGGTCACTGTGCAAGAAGTGAGTTGTCATTTTTTTCATGACAACTTCACATCCATCTTGCTAATATTTACAAAAAAATTGTGGCAGATAAAATCGGGTTTCTATACGGAATGGCACAATTTTGATGCATTTTCTTGTAAAGATAGTTTCAGATACGTTTCTTATAATATATGTAGCCTAATGCAAAGAACATTGTCTGTAACAACCATTGAATGTTGTTTTTAAAAAGCTTCAGGTATCTGCTAACTACAATCTGATCAGAAAATGTAAATGTGTTGATTTTCTTTGCATTAGTTTTTTATGTATTTAACACAACCATATTATTTGTCTTATAATTTATAAGGACTGTTTATACTGAAATTGTTTCATCTACATTTTAAGTGCATTTTTGAATCAGTTTTGCAATCTGAACAGGACTGAAACAAATCAAAACTGTCTCTCTCGAAAACATGAGATTTTTCTTGAATTGGAAGTGCATGGAGTGTGGTTTGGACAACAATACATACTCTCAAAAGATGCTAGTGTGAACTCACCCTATTGCTGCTGTCCATAGAGCTTGCTGTACCTTTAACAGAAGCATTACATAACTTATGCTTTGTTTAAGAGGCTACTTTAATTAGAGGACATTACAAAAACAAAAATACAAAAAAACACAAATATGTCATCCAAAAGTAAATTTTCTTTAAAAAATAATAAAATATAGGTATAAGTAAAAATGTAATGACAGGCCAGCCATTTGCTTCCTTACAATTTAAGACCCCACTTGGAGAGAACAGATATGCTATATAAGGATGAGTATGGCGCTGTAACCTACAAGTGGTTGGCGAAGAAAATATTTTGCGTGAAAAATGTACATTCTTGATATGACTGCAGTAAATATTTCGGTGGAACTTGTTATGTTTAAAACAATTTCTAATATCAGCGAACTGATTTTGGTACAAGCTCTATTTGTCACTGCAGGGGCATTTGGATTGGAACATTGGTCTAGCATATATCAGAAATGGAACTTTCTGTAGTTTATATAAATGCGGCAGGCTATATTTGGTTAAATGGCTGAAACGACAAAATAAAGATCATGGCTGGTCATGGATCCAGAAATTAATAATAATAATAAAAATATCAGTATAGATTAGAGCATAAACTTGTCTAGAGCGCCTTTCGTCTTTGAAGACTCGGTAATATAAGCAATATTAAAATACTCTCTTTTAAGTGGATTTTGATGTAGTTCTGCTGAGTAATCAGACCTGCTTCTTTGATATAAGAGCAGAAATTAAACATTGTACATTTATTAACAAAATAAAATAAAAATAAAGGCAGAGTCTTTTCCTGATTACCGATTATAGAATTACAGCGCCTTCTTTTTTAGAAAAGGCTGCCCACATTAAAAATAGCTTACATTCAACTCTTGAAATTCTCTTAAAATACTGCAATCACTAATATTGTCTTTTTTTTACAATAGAGAAAAAAAATAACATATTTCTAACACTTAAGTTTACTATTCATGTATAACAGCTGTTCTGTTTTCATATCCATAAATCAGCAACAACATACTTTGTGTGACAAATGTGCAACACAGAAACATGAAGTATTTGGTACAATAGTGCTTGAAATAAACTTTAACTAAATTACATATTAATTGTACAGACTTTACCATGTAGATCAACAGCCTACCGTAAAAGTAAACATCAAAAATCTGTTTTTTTACTTTTTCCATAGTTTTTCTTTTTTTCCTGTTTTCAATATTTCTCATATATGCAACAACTCTTCATAACTCTTCAGACATAAAATATGCGTTAAACACAATTTTCTTTAATTCTTGTGCTGTAATCCTGTTACAACTCTCTAAATCCAATTAGAAAAATGTATAACACTATAGACCCTGCAGTCAATCTTTTTTTCCTAGGAATCTTCCCCACTGCCTGCTGTAGTCGGATGATGCAGCATTGAAGGCCTGTAATGCATTGCTCTGCAGTGTTTTGCAGGCCTCTCGAGTACTGAACAGGGTCGAAATAAAACTCTTACTACATTTATAAAAATGTAATATGTTCTATAGATTAGAGTCACCTTTATGTTGTGACTGACTGATATATATATTTATACATATACTTTTGTACATTCGATTATCTAAGAAAACTCCTCCGATGCCTTGTCAACCTGTAATAACCTGGTACCCAACCTGCTATATTCCTTAACCTTGTACTTGTTGGTAACTGGGAGGTTGGCAGCAGTCGTATACTTTTTGCGTTTGTTGTACTGTGGTGAAATTTAGGCACTTCTGCAAAGTCTTGGTTAAAAAAATGTTATGTGATCACAACTAAAATAAAGGTGTTCAAGACTTTCTTGTGTATGACAGTCATACTGTGCAAATGATCACTTTTTTGTCCTTTTTGCTTTGAATTCACATCTATCCGAACACAAGAATGTTTTAGCTTCTCTATCGTACACTGGGTGTGAGGCCGGTTTATATGCTTTGACTTTGTGCTTTAAAATAAGCCTTAGTTTCCACATTTGAGAGAGTGCTTTATCTTCTTGGTCTTCTCTACAAAGGGGAAGTTCCTCAAATCCTATAGTAATGGCTAAAATATTCTCTAATCGACCACTCATATTCACAATCTAATATTATAGTTTAGCCACCGGAACACAAAAATATTGGTAATTTTTAAACTTTTTCGCATACTCTGTACAATATACAATAGGACAGGGGGCTAAACCCTTGGTTTTGGATGTGATACAGGATAAGACAGTATTATCAAGTGGGAGCCAGGTATACAAAATATTAAAAAGTAAACTTTACCCACTAACATCACAGCTGGTATCAGGTAGTTAACTATTTAGGTTGGAATATATTACGCATACCATATATATTATCAATTTAGAATATAGCAGCACTAGCTTTCTAAGAGTTTGTAGTTTGTCCATAAAGAGAACAAGATCCTTTTGTTTAGCATGCAGTTTGTGGCAACTCTATAGAGGAGGAGACTGGATAGTATGTACAATATGAATGCTTTGCTATCTTCTGGAAATCTTCTTGATGCTCTAGCCCGCTCTTGGTTATTATTTCAGTATGATCTGGTAAAAGGAAGATACGTTATAAGTTAGTTCTTAAATTTTGGTTAAAGCAAAAATTTAAACGTACAATTTGTCTAAGTTTGCAGAAATTAATTTTCTTTGAATTATTCCACGCTGACGTAGAACAATAGTTGAAGGTAGACTTTAGGTAAAGTCACGGGCCATGGAAACCTCAGAATTGTTACTGTACAACTAGCCTTTAAGACAGTGATAACAAAAACATGAGAATACTACTGACTGACAGGTCTCAGGGATTCCTCAGAAGTATCGCTGATGAATGGAGGAGCTGAATTCAAGTTATTTAGTTTTGTCTAATAAAATGGTAGCTGAGGATTCGCATAATGCAAGTTCTGTAGGAAATATTATGAAACCCATAAATGGAAAACATATCAAGATTTCCAATGACGTATTGAAGCAAGATTGACAGTTTATCATGAGAATAAACACATATTAATCCACTTAAGTATAACATTATAACATCAATGTAATACAATACAAATGTGTATACTTGTATATAGTATAACAATTTACCAGCGTACTTCAAAAATCATTTTCAAATGAAGGCTAACTTAAGTAAAATTCCAGAAGCGTTAATGTAACCTTCGTTATAAGAATATCACTAAAGGCATCTTTTAATGGGGCTTCTTAACTGAATGTAAGGACCTGGCATGAAAATTGGTCTTGTGTTTGTAAAATGCTGATTTGTAATAAATTGATCTAAAATGAATACAAGTTTAGTAGCTCTAACGTATGCTTTACGTTGGCCATGCATTTTAGAAAATAGTCTGTTCACCCAACATATTTATGGTTCGATGGTCCAATTGTGTAACTTGTGTTTCTCTACATCTCATAGCAAATGTTGGGGAAATAAGGACTGGGCGTTTTGGATTTAGAAATGCCTATTCTTCTGTTCTCACTGGAGATAAGAACCCTTTGGCAGTTGCATTTCATTGAAAACAAAAATGCATGTTCAGCTGTGTATAGAGCAGTGAGGAACAGCTGTTGGCTGAACAAGTGAGTTTATGGACAGCTTTAGTTAAATAGTGACCAGTTTTTGCTCCTATTTTGTTCCCACTACTTCCCTTAATATTCTGTTTTGTTTCATTTTTTTTTTTTTTTTTTAAATCAATCATATTGTTCCAGAGATATGTCTTTTCCAAGGGTCTGGTGCTCACAGGATTTCCTGGGGGCATGTCTTTAGGGTGCTCTGTATTTTTACCCTGTGAGCCATGCTCCCTTGAAAAAGACTAAATAGCACTAAATAAAAAGATCCATATCTCTGGAACAGTATGGCAATTTAAAAACAAACAAAAAAAGAAACAGAAAATGGATCAATGAGGAGAGCATAAAATAAGAGCAAAACTTGGTCACTTTTGACCTGGTGTTCCACTCATTACAAATCATTGCTCGAGCTGTTGTAGACAGCACGTTCAGTATACAAGCGTCGTAACTCATACACATGGAGAAGCAGTGAGGTGCATGGCAGGGCTAATAAGTGGAAACAACTCTCCTCATGTAATCCTATATAATCAAGATGGCAGTCATGACAATGCTGACTATTATTCATACACCATGAAGTACAATGTTATGAGGCTATCGTGTCTCACAGTGTCAAGCAACCATAGACAGAGTATGGTAATCATATTTACATCCTATCTTCCATCGACCCATAGGAAACAATACAATACAATAAGATTATTCAGACATGAGACTTCTCTAATGAGATCTTTCTCACCCAGTAGAGAATGCAAGCACAGAAATTAAACAGCAGAATGCCTTGAAGACAAAGGGGGTTGAAAGCACATATAAAGCAGAGGCTTGTTAGCAAGTATTGAAAATGATTTATGTTTTCATTGAGATGTGTGTGTGACATTTATGTGAGGCATGATGAAAAGTTGTAGTCTTTGTAGCTCGTCATAGACCTAAGTGTAGGCTGACAGGTCCCATTCCGGTCTAGAACTACTAATATAGTGGAGGATTTTCAGGGGCATGATTGGAAGCCTGCACACAATACCTGTTATGGTAGCATCATTATGCAAGATGTTAATCACAACTAGGGAGGAAGCGTGATTAGAAGCTCTGATGCAGGACTAGTCCAGGGGAAGGAACTCCCTATGGGACTAGCCCTGCCTCATTAGCATAGGACACTATAGGATAAAAGTACATTTTTTCAAACACTGCAGGGTTAGCAATCCCCATGAAATACTATCAAATAATAGAAATCCACAAGCATATCTGGGCTGTTGGAAACCGTATGTGCACCTGACCGGTTCCCATTAACCTCTGAGTCACTGGGTTATATATCACATCATGCCATTTTTGCCTGATAATTATCCAAGAAGTATTGTTTCTCCATGTGGATTGCTACCTTCCAATAGGTGGCACTAGAGTTCTAGTTCTCTTCCTCCCTGAAGAGACAATTTGCATAATTAGCATTGCCTGATAATTGTAAGCCCAAATTCTGCTGACTCTCTGTTAGGTCTCAGACTGATTGAACACCCATTTTCCTGCAGCCCTGGTTGTGTATTATAGAGCATTTTCTGCTATAGTGCACCATAGAAGCTGTGCTTTACACCAGTTACTAAGAGTATTTTGGGAATATAACATTTTTATATCGAATTAGAACAAAAGGATTTGAATATAATATTTTAACTAAGTTGTTAGCAAAATTGAGACAATAAAATCATGGATTCCAAGAGGAAAACAATAAAATTCCTAATGCCTTGAATGTGACTGTTAAAGAAGGTGCACTATAAAAATCAGCCACGAAATGGAAAGAAATACATGTTATTTCGATTTCACTTAAGAGATTTGTGTAGGAATAAAGGTGAATTCTCAAAGTTTAAATGTAAAACAACCTGTCATTTTAAAGGGAACCTGTCATGTTACCTGTACAGTACTGAATAGTGAAGATTATCAGTGCAGAATGATATGTAGATACATGGGAAAAGATTCAGTATAACTCCAGTGGCATTCCTGGTACTTGCAATTATACAAAGTAGCATTATACACAGGGCAGGTCTACTAGTGATTGACAGATGTCTCTGCATGCACAGTCATACAAAGAAGACTATCAATCACTCAATAGGACTGTCCACGGGGTTCCTACACACGATCATCAGAGATTTCAATGAATAAAGTACAAGCTTTACTGAAACTTTTCCCACAAACGTACAGCTTTGGCAAAAATTAAGAGGCCACTGCAAAATGTTCAGTTTGTCAGATTTTACTCTTTATAGGTATATTTTTGAGTAAAACGTAAATTGTTCTTTTAGTCTATAAACTTCTGACAACATGTCTCCGAATTTCCAAGCAATAATTTTTGACTTGTGACTATCCATCATCCTCTTGATTACATTCCAGAGGTTTTCAGTGGGGTTCAGGTCTGGAGATTGGGCCGCCCATGGCAGGGTTTTGATGTGGTGGTCTCTTAATTTTTGCCAGAGCTGTATATGAGTCTGAGAGCTCTTCCTGCTCTAGAACATCCTGCCTGCAGGTCAGATAACATTTTCAACATGACAGACAGGTTCTCCTTAAATTCTTGCACATGTTGGTAGAATTACAAAAACTATGGGAATTTTATAATTCGATAACGCCAAGCCTCAGACTATGGCTACAGTCACACGGTCAGTATTTTACAACAGTATTTGTAAGCCAAAATCAGAAGTGGAACAATCAGAGGAAAAGTATAATAGAAACACATCACCACCTCTGTATTTTTCACCCACTGCTGATTTTGGTTTACAAATACTGATGGAAAATACTGACCAAATCCTGAACGTGTGAACGTGGCACAAACTGTCTTCTCTTATTAAAGGGAATCTATCACAAGGTTTTTAGTACCTCATCTGAGAGTAGCATAATTTAGGCAAAGAGACTCTGATTCCAACGCTATATCACTTAGTTTACTGGGTGCGACATTTTTTACATAATCTGCGTTCTTAGATATAGCACAGCTCAAAAGTTAACCCCGCCCACGCCCCTGATTAGTAGATTTCTGTGTACATTGTATAAGCTGCTAATCAGTGCTGGGGGTGTGGTTGAACCAGGATGCACAGGGCAGATAGTCCAGCAGTGATAATCTCCTGCTGATAAAACACTCACTGCATTGAAACAACAGCACACAGCCTAATGGGTGATACATTACTGACATCAGAGTTTCAGCCCCTACCTCATTATTCTCTCAGATTACAGAGCAAAAACCTGCTGATAGGATTATTTATTTTGTTTTAATCTGTTCTGTAAATGCACCTGTACTGACTGGGAGTGCAATAGTGAAGAAACTGAGCCAAAAGAACAAAATAGTAGCAGCTATTGTACATTTACAAAAATATAGGAAATAAATTGCCATTATGTTACTGGAGCTGATTATTATACAACTCAATGACAGGTCAATTATAAAGTAATGGAGACCTTAAGGCTACCATACACATGAATCCACCAATATTGACAGATTCGACCTCTGTTCTAATGTTTATGGGGGCTTGGCCAACTAAAGGTGGGGAAAGATGTTGATTGTGCATGTCCGATTTTGGACTACGGATCACATTGTTCTACATTAGATAAGCCACCAGCTGCATTGTCAGAGAATACAAGTGTGCTCGGCCGAACAAGTCAGCTGAGATGGCTGTTGGATGAATGATCGGCTGAAGCATTGTTTGGCTGACAGCCATCTAGTCTGTATGGCCAGCTTTACTTAGAGTCATGAGTCTGCACCATAGAAGCAGTTACTTACTTCTGTTGAAACTTTTGATCCTCCATGTTGTACAAATCTCAAGCTGTGCCTCTTCTAACTCTATATACAATGAGAGTGTTCCATAATTAACAAAATCTACTAACTTAAATAGCATGCCTCTTAAAGGGAACCTGTCACCCCGTTTTTTCAAGATGAGATAAAAATAGCGTTAAATAGGGGCAGAGCTGTGCTTTACATTAGTGTATTTTTTGTGCCTTTATTACCCACCTATGCTGCCGAAATACCTTTGTAAAGTCGCCGTTTTCTGCTGTCACTCACGCTGGTCTGGTCATATGGGCGTGGTGACATCGCTGTTTCTCCCCCAGATCTTGCTCAGCTTTCCGTTGGTGGCGTAGTGGTGTGGGCATGCCCAACAGGCGAATCCACTGCGCAGCTGAAGGAAAAGAGCGCGATCTGCACTATTCAGTGGTTTATCGGTGGGCGCGGCCATCTTCCTGAGGCCGCGCGTGCGCAGATGGTAGTGCTCGGCTTCCCGGGGCTTCAGGAAAATGGCCGCGGGATGCCGCGCGTGCGCAGATGGAGATCGCGGCGGCCATTTTCCTGAAGCCCCGGGAAGCCGAGCACTACCATCTGCGCACGCGCGGCCTCAGGAAGATGGCCGCGCCCACCGATAAACCACTGAATAGCGCAGATCGCGCTCTTTTCCTTCAGCTGCGCAGTGGATTCGCCTGTTGGGCATGCGCACACCACTACGCCACCAACGGAAAGCTGAGCAAGATCTGGGGGAGAAACAGCGATGTCACCACGCCCATATGACCAGACCAGCGTGAGTGACAGCCCAAAACGGCAACTTTACAAAGGTATTTCGGCAGCATAGGTGGGGAATAAAGTCACAAAAAATACACTAATGTAAAGCACAGCTCTGCCCCTATTTAACGCTATTTTTATCTCATCTTGAAAAAACGGGGTGACAGGTTCCCTTTAAGGAGAGTACCATCCAGAAGCAACGTGGCAGATTTATATCTGATTTGGGTGTGAACAAGAGAATTGCTGTCTTCTAAAGGAGGATCAACTAACTGGACCATGTCCTGTAGGTAAGCTCTGAATGAGTTTATATAACTCCCTTCTAGTGGTTATCTACACGGCCATTTAAGTTCTTCAAGTAGCTCCTAAGCAAAAGACTGTCACGTTATTAGAAGCTTTTCAAGCTACCATATATTCAAGTTGCTGTCAGCAAACTATTACTAAGAAAATACTCGCTCTGTAAAGTAGACCTCATAGCAAGCTGAATAAGAAAATAATCTCAAGATATTACACCCTAAGAGAGACTAGTGGCTATTGTTAGGATTTCCAATAATCTTCATCTTTGTAGGGATGTTATTTAGTAAATATCTAAATATCATAATGCTCTTATCTTATCTGATCATAGTTTGAAATTATTGGAGAAAATTGACTATAGTAGTTCTAAAGGGATCTGTGAAAGTGAAACGTAACATCACAGTAGGCTTCTAATATGCAGTCATTGCAAGTTTTAGGCAGGTGTGTAAAAATGCTGCAAAGCAATAATGTTTTCAAAATAGAAGATTTAATAGTTTGCATTTTATAAATTCACAACTACGGTATAATAAAGTGAGTGAAAAAAAGAGAAATCTTAATAAAATCAACATTTGGTGCGACTACTTTTTGGATTCAATTCTATTCTAGGTATACTTGTGCACACAGTTTTTGAAAGAACTTGGTGGGAAGTTTGTTCCAAACATCTTGAAGAACTAACCACAGATCTTCTGTGGATGTGTCTTGTGCAAATCCTTCAGTTTTTTCATGTCATCTTATACAAACTGGATGATATTGAGATTGGGTCTCTGTGGAGGTCATATCATCACTTCCAGGACTCCTTGTTCTTTACACTGAAGATATTTATTAAATACATTGGCTGTATGCTTGGGGTCATTATCATGCTGCTGCATACATTTGGAGACAGTCAAATGTGTCCTTGATGGTATTGCATGGCGGATAAGAATCTTTCTGTATTTCTTAGCACTGACACAAAAAATAGGCAACATTGAGGACCGTAGATGCATTGATCATCCAAGGAAACTTAAGAGAATGTGCACACGTTGAGTAAAATTTCCGCATCTCTTGGCAGGAATAAACGCAGCTGTAAAAAAAAGTGTGGTTTTGCCCTGCATTTTTTGACTGATTTGAGTTAAATGGTGAAAAACACAGGGCAAAAACTCATAGAATAGACATGCTGCACATTATTTTCTGAACCACATCTGCAGGTCAAAAATAAGCAACATGTATATGATCCTTCACGATTCTAATTTACTTTGCTGGCATCAGGATTGCTTCAGGGTTTCTAGAAAATCTGCATGGCAAAAACGCACCAAAAAAGGATAAAATCTGCAATGTGTGCACAACCCTTTACTGCAATAGATGAAAGACACATCATACTTACTTTCCTTAAAAATCAAAAGAGGTCCAGCAGTGCCATCAGCTCAGAACTGTCAGCAACCAATTGCACCTAGCTACAAACCATATACTGTTAGGAGAAGGGTGTCTAAAAGTTATCTTCATGGAAGAGTTGCTGCTAAAAACCATGCCTTCGACATAGAAACAAGGCCACATGACTCAATTATGCATGATAACATATGAACTGGGGAACAGAAAAAATGTCAGCAGGTGCCCTGAATAGATGAGTCAAAATGTGAAATATTTGCCTGTAACACAAGGCAATTTGTTTTCCTGAATGGCAGGAGAGTGGTACAATAATCAGTGTCTGCAGGCATGGCCTCAGTGCTCAGAAATAAAGATTGGCTCCATATTTATTCTGCAGTAGGAAAATTAAACCCAAACATACAAACATTAAGAACTATCTTCAGCGTAAATAACAAGGAGTCCAGGAACTAAGGATATGGCCTCCACAGAGTCCAGATCTCAACATTGAGTGTCTGGGATTACATGAAAAGACAGAAGGATTTGTGCAAGCGTACATGCACAGAAGATCAGTGGTTAGTTCTCCAGGATGTCTGCAACTTACATACTGTGTTTCTTTAAGAACTGTTTGCAAATATATCTAGAAGAATTGATGCTTTAACTGCTATGTCAAAGGCAAAGAATGGTCACACCAAATATTGCTTGGAGATGGATTTATTTTTTGTTCACTCACTTTGCATTCTGTTAATTGATACAAATAAACTATTAATAAGCATTCTTACTTTGCAGTATTTTTCCACACCCGTTTAAAACCTTTGCACAGGACTGTATGCCCACTACTCCTTAATTCCTTTATCACCTTGGGTTTTTCCGTTTGAGTTACCGTGTTTTGCTCCCCTGCTTCCCAGAGCCATAACTTTTTTATTTTAAGTCAATATGGCCATGTGAGGGCTTGTTTTTTGTGGGATGAGTTGTAGCTTTGAAAGACACCATTGGTTTTACCATGTAGTGTATTGGAAAACAGGAAAAAAATTCAAATTGCCGTGAAATTGCAAAAAAAAGTGCAATTCCACATTTTTTTTCCATGTTCACTAAATGCTAAAACTGACTTGCCAATATGATTCTCCAGGTCATTATGGCTTGAAGTATCACCTCTATGCTGAAGACACACAGATCTACCTCTCTGGACCTGATATCACCTCCCTACTAACCAGAATCACACAATGTCTGTTCGTTATTTCATCCTTCTTCTCCACTAGATTTCTAAAACATAATATGGACAAAACAGAATTTGTCATCTTTTCCCCATCTCACTCGACCCCCCCCAACAGACCTATCCATTAAAGTAAATGGCTGCTTACTCTCCCCAGTCCCACAAGCTCCCTGCCTTGGGGTAATCCTTGACTCAGATCTCTCCTTCAAACCACATATCCAAGCCCTCTCCACTTCCTGCCGACTTCAACTCAAAAATATTTCCGGGATCCGTGCATTCCTCAACCAAAAACCTGCAAAAACCCTAGTCTATGCCCTCATCATCTCCCGCCTTGACTACTACAACCTTCTGCTCTGTGGCCTCCCCTCTAACACTGTCGTACCCCTCCAATCTATTCTAACCTCTGCTGCCCAACTAATCCACCTGTCCTCCCCTCTCTCCTCTGTTAATCCCTCTGCACTGGTTCCCCATCACCTAGAGACTCCAGTTCAAAACCCTAACCATGACATACAAAGCCATCCACAACCTGTGTCCTCCATACATCTGTGACAGTCTCCCGGTACTTACCTGCACGCAACCTCCGATACTCACAAGATCTCCTTCTTTACTCCCCTCCTATCTCCTCTTCCCACAATCGCATATAAGATTTCTCCCGCACATCCCCCCTACTCTGGAACTTTCTACCACAACATATCAGACTCTCGCCTACCATGGAAACCTTCAAAAGGAACCTGAAGACCTACCTCTTCCCACAAGTCTACAACTTGCAGTAACCCTCGTTCCACCATACCACTGCCTGACCAACTCTGCATACATCATTGTATCCTCACCCATCCCTTGTAGATTTTGAGCCCTCACAGGCAGGGTTCTCTGTCCTCCTGTAGCAGTCATGACTTGTACTTGTTTTTTATTATGTATACCCCTTTTCACATGTAAAGCGCCATGGAATAAATGTCGCTATAATAATTATTAATAATAATAATAATTACGAGTTCGTAGATACCAAACACGTATAGGTTCTCTTTTTTTTAAGTGGTGAAAAAAAATCCAAAGTTTGTCAAATAAAACCCAAACCACTTGCCAGCGGCTTTTGACATGTTAACAGCCACAGGTGGATCGTGATTCCACCCGTGGCTGTTAGGGGCACATGTCACCTAATGAAATCAGCTGTCATGTGCTGGAGCCCTCATCAAACAGGGTGAGGCGACCTATAAGGTATCTACAGTATATGTCGAAGGTCATAAAGGGGTTAAAGAGAACCTGTCAGCACAATTTGTAATGTAAAGTAAAGACCTTGCTGTAATGGTGCTGTAATACTGATTACAATAATACACTTAATGAATAAATCTGCTTGTTCTTTAATCAGCATTTGAAATATTCTGCTAATTAGATTTTGGTGCATAGGGGCGGGACTGTGCACTGGATCTTCTCCTCCCTGTCTGTGATACCCGGCCCCTCCGGACTGTGAATGATAGATCACTGCTGAGATTTTACACAAAGGAGGCAGGGTATTCACAGACAGGAGGCAGGCAGAGGTGCCGGGATTACCGAAAGGGAGGAGAAAAAACAGGCAGAGGTGCCGGGATCACCGACAGGGAGGAGAAGAAACAACAAAAAGTGCCAGCTGCCGTTCACAACACTATATTCAACCCACTGTTTTACTTTTGGTTACAGCTGTAGCTACACTTGTGTCGGGAGCTCATATAAGTAACTACAATCTGTACACAGCAATGCAGAATATGGTAGGCCTAAATAATCTAATACATCTATGCAAAACATAAAATCCTGGATTATTTGAATTAGTTTTTTCATACGAAAAAATGACATGAGGTAATGATGGCGTGACATGACTGTTGCCAAGTGGCTTTTTCCCCCACTATGCTTTCAATCCAGCTTTCGCATGAATGTCAAAGTCATCAGCTTAAGGCAGAAATGCAACTAAACTGATGGCAGAGTAGGTGTTAGTTGGCTTAGCAAGACTATTTTTTTTCGCAATCTCTTACTGCCATAATTACGATATCTAGCAGAGAAAAATAAAAGTTTCACCATGTCTGTAGATCCTGATTAAATGTTTCTCTCTGGAGCCTTTCACTACAAAGCATGAGCCTTCATGTGTAGTCCTCTATTTTTCTAATTTACTAACAGGAAATTATCGTTGTCTAATATTGTATAGTGTAAATGCAGCTGTGTCCAGTAATCACCCTCTAGAATGGATACAGTAGCATTTCATTGACAAAAAAATTGTAGACACAACTTTTTTGTCTGCCTGAAAAAAACTGATCCAGTTTTTTTTTAACAACGAGACCAATGGAAAACAGATCTGTTAAACAGCCATCCGTTTTCCTCCCATGTGAAAAGGATCCATTTTTTGGTAACTGGAGGTGGAAAAATAAGTAAGCAAAAAGGGTTATATGAAATGAAACCTATAGCACTTGTTTTCACTATATGAATTGATAACCTGCATCTATGTGCCTTATGGAAAAGATTATACCACTATTTAATCCATGCCCTTATATGAGGATAAATGAGTTAAAAGCGGTAGAGGACAAATATTTGTATTTAATATGTAACTAGTTAAAGGGAAATAGATGTACAGTACCATAATACAGGTCAATGCTCAAAGGCAGTCGAGAACCTACACACCCTGCTTTAGTGAAAAAACAAACAAAAGTTTAATAAATCACGCATGCTGTATGCGTATGTAGGATACTCTTACTAGTGTCGCAACATTTATTCTGCAGTAGACTGAAGTAAAGGAATAAAAATATATGACCCATATCATGAATAATCTGAGATGATGCAGAGATCAGAAAATGCTCTTTAAAGCCTCCCATACACATCAGACTAAAGTCAGCCAAATCCGCCTATTTTGGCAAGACTGTCTGACCATCTGATGTGTATGGTGGCCTCCTGACGTTCCCCAAACGGCTGATATCATGTGAGGGAAGGATAGGGTTGTTAGAATCTTAATGCCTGATCCTTTCTTTTTAACAGAGGTATCTGGCTGCAGCTTTCTCTTCTAATCCTTTTGAAAACATGGCTGAGCCATGTGTATGTGGAAGATGGGAGATATCCCATGGAAATGTATGGACAGCTTTAGTGGCACTTACATAGGACAAAAAGCAATTGGAGTGCAAGGTAGCAAAACGTTCGACATGCTGGCCATTTGGCTTTGGAAAGTTCTTTTCTGGCCCACCCAATGCCACCGGAACACACTAATGTAGGGAATCCCGGAACATGATCTGTCACTCCAGTGTCTTATCCTTACCCTTAGCATGGTAAGCTTTGTGATCCTGAGCATTAGGAGTATTTTCATGTCTAAAATGATATGCTATTGTGATGTAGAGTTCTCTTTAGTTAATGTACAGAGAGTGTAGCTAGAGAAGGATTAAGTAAGTCAATCATTGCAAAACATTCAAGGAAACATAAAACAAGAGAGACCAATACTTGCAAAAATGTTAACTCTGAATAAGTGCAAACTGCTCATGAACACATCTGTAAAAATAAAATATTCAACAAAATAAAAATTTGATGGGTAGACATTTATAAAAAAAATTCTTTAGAGAATTTTTTTTAACATATTAGCACTCATTTAGAGTTTGGGATTTGTGAAAGAAAGCTTTAAAAGGAGCAAACCTGATTGGCTGTGGCTGTTGCGGCGAAGGGGACACTTGTTGCAGGAGTTGTTGCTGCAGAGACAGTGGCGGACGTAGCGCTGTGCATCATGGGTACTTTCAGGAGGGGAACCATGGAAGCAATGAACAGGAGGGTGTAGCATTATGGTAATAGAAGTGGTTTGGCATGGTGAATATCACATAGCAGCAAGCCATCATGGGTTAAACCAGCAGATGGCATGCAATCACAATGCAAAGCAAGGAAGCGTGGGAGAGAAATAAAAAAGGGAAAATAAGCTTATTACAGGTACAATTAAAGGAAGTTTGTAATAAATATATTATCAGGGATTCCCAGAAAATGAAGATTACAGCTGTAAGTTGCCTAACATTCTTTATGCTCGTCTGGATTTGAAAATAATATCGGACAGACACAATATATATTTTGTGTTTTCTTTCTCTAGGATGATTGCGTTACATAAAAGCTTTAGGTGCATGTACTGACCTCCAATAACAATTATTGGTCTTTCTCTTTAATCCTTGCTAGAAAAACACTGTGGCAATACAGTGACAAACCTATGTGAAATGGTGGTGCACCAATGGGGTCGTGACTTACAAAAGATGCACAATGTCGTCTTTGGACTATTACGGGAATGTGTTGCCAGCTTAGATTCAATAGGTCACCTATTAAACCCACTCTCCTTCCATTGTGACTGTGCACCCTGCTATAAGTATGTGAACCCTTTTTTATACTATTAGCTATGACGCATAGGTTTCTGGGAAACTCTGATGAAATATTCTACACGTAGCAAAAAGGAGAAAAAAAGCACAACACTATGACACGTTAAGACACAGGTGATACTACTTACACTTCAATTTTCAATAAACAGACATCATGAAATAAAATAAAGTACATTTTTCTGTTCTCAACACAATATGCCAGAGGTAAAATTATAAAGCCACAGAGCAATCGGAGAAATATGACATAATATAGGCGATTATTAGACTGAATATTCTACATATTGAATACTATGGTAACACAGAATATCGGCATATACTCTATAATATTTTCAAAAACATTGAGAACCACAGAAGGAAAACTTGAGTAGCAAAAAAGTAGATAGAAACCTACCAATACTGGTAGCTGGTGTCATGCACAAAACTGACCCTGCACGGCATGCAACGAGAGGTGGGAAAATGAATAAAAGGAAGAAACAGGTTAGGAACAGAGTTAACATTTGGAGTGAAATTCAGTCATAGCTTCAGATCAGCAGCGGTTAGTGCAAACATCATTGACCGAGGCCATTCATGGTTTCACACCTTGCAGCATGTCAGTCTTACTGCAAGAGGGAATTATCATGACCATCCAATCAGACAGTGTCTATACTGCCTCTACCGCTGGAAACATACTGCTTTACCTTACATTGCAGTTCACGTGTTTGTTTCCCTTACATTGCAACTAAGCCGTCAGCTACATGAAAGCTGTATTTTACATCTATTTTTTTAGAGAAGCCCACAATGTCTCCACAATGCATGCAGCTACTGTATACTCATATATCCATACGGCCTTAAGGCTTTGTTCACACTGCTGTTTTTATCTATGGTATCTGCTTTAGTGTTTTTGCAGAAACTTTTTTGTACCAAACAATTTCTATGGCATCCAGTTAGCCACCACTTAGTTGTGTGCTCACTGAAGGAACGGTTCCTAATAGGTGAGTTTTCATGCTATTACTTTGCTATTTAATTAATATACTAGTTGTAAAAGTACAGAAATGTTTAATTGTGAAGTGAATGATTCTTTTCTAACACTAATCTCTCTCTAATATTGGGAGGCTAGGATTTTTTGTACATTTTAAATAGGACACAGCTGACAGCTATTTCTTCTGCCTCCTAATAAACATGCCCACTTTGCATCACCCATGGAAATAAAGGATCGCACATGTTGAAGGCCAACATGCTCAATCAATCCTTCCCCAAAGGATTAGGCGAGAGTCATTAGTTAGTCAGCTAATATCACCAAACCCTGGAAGAGTTGGCTGGCAGTTATCTAATCTGTATGGCGGCATGTTCTGTCACATACAGCTGTTTAGTGACCATATGGATCCTTTAAAAAATCGGAAGTCATGATGCCAATATAAACAGTATCATAGGAAAAAAATCTTGTTTACACATGGCTGAAGTTGCCAAAGAGATTTCAGAATATGTTGGCTTACTATGGCAGCAATTATTATTAATTCAGCTGTAATGAGTCTGAAATGAGTGTGCTTGCAATCCACCAATGATTAAGCAAAATCTCCCTGTAGAGAGCTCCTTTTCTTTTTGCATTTTTAGTAGTAGTTCATATGACAGTGATGATGTGTTTCTATTCACATTTTGTTTTAAAAACTAAACTGGCTTTACTCGCCCTCCCCAGGTCCAACACTGAGTTTCTGATGCTGCTTCCAGTTCCTGTTAATACCTGACATCAAGCTAACAGCGCTGCAGCCAATCAGTGAGCTCAGCAGCTTTGCCTGAGCCGACAGCATGAGCTGCTGAGCTCACTGATTGGCCGCAGCGCTGTTGATGTGACATTAGTACTGCATATAATACCAAACACTGGGATTGGTGGTGGAGACTCATTACTGGACCTGGAAGAGTTTGTTAGTTTTTAAAACAAGCAGTGGCTGGGAACAGAAGTTTTTTGAAAATGGCACACCCTACAGTGTTTACAGCTTAGGTTATCTCCATGTATAAGTCCTGTGGTATGAAGGAGACAGTATGAACCTGAACCACATGTCTGCCAGTCTAATGTGTATGGCCAAAGCCCTATATGTACTTTTAGGATAACGTTAGGATTCAAGCTGTGGAGGAAACTGATGAATGGCCTCACAGTGAAGGGCAGCACACAGAAAACGCCGTACACCATGTTCACACTCTTATATAAACAGCAGCGAGGGGAACAAATTCCAGCACGCTATCACCCCGCGGCACGGAGAACTGAACAACCCGAATTATGAAGAGATCAAGGAAAGCACATTTCTGCATTTCTATAGCCCATGGAGATAAGAACTGAGGTGTCTGGTTTACTGGTTTGGAAAGATGCAGCCAACTTGATAAAGTAGAAATAATCATCTAGGAAGCCAAGAATAAAGTACCGTATTTGCCCACCAGAGAGCTGACATAGTTCCGCCTCTGCATGATGAAGGCCTTTCCAAACCAAATAAAGGAACCAGACGGCAGACAGAATTAGTGATATTTTCCTTTTGCACCCATCTGCATTATCTGTACTAATCTGTGCAAGGATTCATGCACCTGTCATGTCACGTAGATGAGGCCTGGACAGCGGTGGGCACTGTGTGCAGACATATGGCGCCTCCGTGAACACTAGGAAGAACAACATGCTACACAATATGGCTGTCTATAGAACGTGCCACTGGTCTGGTATATTCAGCCATACGTAGGTTTCCTGGAGGCCGCAGAGTTACAGCACAGACGTGTATGGTCACCATATTACACACAGACCTGTGATACGTCCATGTGCATGAGCACTAATGGGAGGGCTACACAGCAGACTTTCATCTCAGCGTGTCCATGCAATAAGAATCATTACATGTGACATGCAAAACTCTGCCAAATTGCTTTACCCAACAAAAACCCCATTTGAAAAGGCCAATTTCAGCATGTTTTGGTATAATATTATACAATGCAGATGGGATAATTGCTCACTTATTAAAACCCACAATCGTAATTTAATGTGTATGGATATAATGTACCTGACTGCACTTTTCCTCTACAACAATAAGACTACTGTAGCTATGGTGCTCCATGTAAAATACAATATTTTTTTTCTACCATCTGCCACGCAGTAGGCCACACACGTGAGATTACTATTGGCTAAGCGTTCAGGTGTGCTCGTCCATGTTTTCTATGGTGAAAAGGAAACTTGTCTCCCCTGAAAACAACAAGGCTCAGGTGAATTAAGGGAATCTGTCAGTAGGATTAACCCTCCTATGCCATCTGTATAGGCATGTAGGCCGTAAGAAGCAGAATAATATGGTACCTTGATAGCTGTGATCTGCTGTCTTATTCCAGAAATAGACACTTTTGTCTTTTATGTAAATTAGCTGTTAAGATCTATGGGCCGGACACTGATCTGAATGGGAATCTGCCTCCAGAGCTTATTGTAAATTAAAGGAGTTACCAGTGTGAGACATGTAATGACTGACAGTCTGCTCTCCTGATCTACAGGTCTCACACTGGTAACTCCCCCTTTCACTTAAAATAATCTCTGGAGGCAGATTTTTAGAGAGATCAGTGTCCGGCCCAAGATCTTTACAGCTTATTGTCATATTAATAAAAACTTACATTTCTCTGGAATAAGACATCAGATCGCAGATATAAAAGTGTCATTTTATTCACCTTCCTATGACCTACATGCCCATATAGACGGCTTAGGGGGGTTATTATTATTGATCTTACTGACAGATTCCCTTTAAATTCCAACTGATATTTCTCTTGTCCCCAAATATTATCTGTTAGGCAGAGCCAGGAGGCCCATACACACCAGTGGGTCATATGGTCCTGCCAATATTATTTTTAATTTTAATATATAAACAGGGGCCTGGCAAGAATATAAAAAAAATGATTGGCTGCAGTGTCTCTGCAATAACACTGAGTACAAGTCTCTAGGATAATGTACAAGGGCTCTAGAATAATGCTGTAATTGGTTCTTTTGGAAAATTGCAACTGTGTTATTTTAACGCAGCTAACAGTCTAGTGTTTTTTTTCCTTAGTATGAGCTAAACGTGTATGTATTCCTCCACACTAAAAATAAAGCAGCAGTGTAATTATAAGAGTCTGCCATCACAAGCAAATGGAAATGTGAACTTTACTATCCAGCCATTCATTTTCCTTTAACAACTATCCATTTAGCTGTAACGGCTTGGCCAGCTACACACTGGAGAAGATTCAGTACAACAAATAAATGTGTGTTAGTTTAAGCTGTTTTATAATAATATGTTCTAGATTTCAGCCATACATGCGGTAGTGAGAAGTGTAAGTGGTATATATTGTTACATTGGGTGCATGCAAGCAAAGTCTCCATGCCTGAATCCAATGGATATCCTGGAACATTTGTCCATTTTATACAATACTCAGCGATTCCAATACACCAGTTTGTTTTCCTTTAGTGTCTAAAAAGTCATTTTAATTTAAAGGTGCTTTCCAATTTAAGAACAATGGTCCCCCATAATTCAGATCCTAGTAAACAGCAAAGAAACAAATACAGAAAGTGCTCACCCACCCTGGGTCTAGCACTGCGTTGCTTCCATCTCTATTTTTTGCCTGCAGTGTAAACATCATACCGATGACTTATATTACTGCTGCAGCCAATCATTTAGCTCAGAGGCTCTGCAGATGTGGACAGCACGTACCGCTGAGCTCTATGATTAACTGTAGTGGTACTGATGTGATGTCAACACTGCACCCAAAACCCAGAGATGGGAGCAGCAGCGCTGGACCTGGGGAAGGTGAGTACTATGTTTTCTTTTTTTTTTTTACAAGGATCAGATCGTCTGGGGACCACTTTTAAAAAAGTGAAAATCACCTTTAATTTCTTTATAAACAATACCATTAATATGCTATGGTATGTCAGAGACCTACTAGTTATCACCCTAAACCATGCCCTCTGGACCTTGTTCAGCCTATTTGTTGTAAAAAGCAAGTATACCTGTACAACACATGTAGCTATGCCTATACACTGCATACTCTTTGACTTCTACACTTGAACATTTCTTTCCAAAGTCATACAGCAGAGGAGCTTAGATGTTTTGTTTCAGAACACTAAAACCTTACATATTCCTAGGGTTAAAGGAGTTTTACAAATTCAGTAAAAATGTGGCTTTTATTAGTTTATCCCATTTCCCCTACCTGCCAATTTTTTTAATCTTTGAAAACCCTTTTCAGGCCATGTTCCCAAGTAGCTTAAATGCATTTTTCCACTACATTTTTGTGCAGAAAATCTGCTGCACTAAAATAGGCTGTCCAGGACTTTAACAATGATGGCCTATCCTTAGACTGGGTCATCGATGTCTGATCAGTGGGGCAGCGACACCCGGCACCCCCCGCCGGCCAGCTTTTCCCGGTGGCAGTGGGAACTGCTTAGTTGTGGACCTGTAGAGCACATGTCCGTCAACTGTAGGCTGAGTACGGCATATCTGTCCCCTATTCGAATCAGTGAGATAGACCATCATTAGTAAAGTCCCGCACAACCCTTTCAACAGTTCAAAGTGGCTGTGAGTTCATGAACACTTATGCTTACTGTATATTTGAAAATCTGTTGAACTGTATGCTTTTTTCCATAGAAGTTTATTTGAGAAAAAACGCATGTAAAAGTGCAATTTTTTTTTGGGCTTGTGCACACGACCGATTTTGTTGCACAAGTGTGGTTTTCACGGATAGCACTTGTATCTATGATATTCTATGGTTCTGTTCACATATCCGATTTTTTTTCCTCTGACTGAAATTGCAGACATGTCCAATTTTGATCCGAGTATCAGACCAAAATCGGCAATGGAAGTCTGAGTCCATGAAAAAAAATTAGACCACACTCTGAGTGCGGTCCGATTTTCATGGACTGACAGAATGGGGAAGGTGGAGAAACTAATTTTTGCTTTTCTCTTCAGGTTCGAGATAAACTGATCCCACTCTGATTAAAGTCTGACAAGAATAATCAGACCGGTTTTCTCGGATGTGGAGAAATCAGCCATGTGGTCCTACTCTTAATGTGTGGAATCACTACATCAAATCCGCACCAAAAAAAAGAAAACACACAAAAAAGCAGCAAAAATGCAATACATAGAGCACATTGTAATTGCATATTTTAGCATGGACAACTGAGGAAAAAATACAACATTTCAGAACATGGCAACATGGCCTTAGGTGACAAAATTCAGTCTACCTCCAGTCACCACTAGGGGGAGCTTCAGAGCTTACTGAATACTGCTTATTCTGTTAACTCAAATACTTTGATCGTTTCAAAACTAGCCATAGAAGGGAGCGAAGGCAGACAGAAAATTATTTCATTTCTATGTATTAGAAAAATGGAGTTCTGAAAAGATCTATTACAAACTTAGTGTATAACCAGGTAAGTTTAAGCTAAATCAGTGCCTTCCAGATGTATAAACATAGTGTGAACAGAGCCTAAGACACACAATTTAACTGAAAGATTTGTATAGCTATTTTATATCTTACAAATTTAGATAGGTAATAGATAAATACACATGTGCTCAAAATTGTTGGTACCCCTCGTTTAATGACAGAAAAACCCACAATGGTCACAGAAATAACTTGAATCTGACAAAATAAATAAAGGTCTATGAAAATGAACAAATGAAAGTCAGACATTGCTTTTCAACCATGCTTCCACAGAATTAAAAAAATAATAATCATGAAATAGACCTGGACAGAAATGATGGTACCCCTGAAAATAATGCAACACAAGGGACATGTTAAATCAAGGTGTGCCCACTAACTAGCATCACATGTGTCTGCAATCGTGGAATCACTGAGTGGGCCTGTATATAGGGCTACAGATACTCACTGGGCCTGTATATAGGGCTACAGATACTCACTGGGCCTGTATATAGGGCTACAGATACTCACTGGGCCTGTATATAGGGCTACAGATACTCACTGGGCCTGTATATAGGGCTACAGATACTCACTGGGCCTGTATATAGGGCTACAGATACTCACTGGGCCTGTATATAGGGCTACAGATACTCACTGGGCCTGTATATAGGGCTACAGATACTCACTGGGCCTGTATATAGGGCTACAGATACTCACTGGGCCTGTATATAGGGCTACAGATACTCACTGGGCCTGTATATAGGGCTACAGATACTCACTGGGCCTGTATATAGGGCTACAGATACTCACTGGGCCTGTATATAGGGCTACAGATACTCACTGGGCCTGTATATAGGGCTACAGATACTCACTGGGCCTGTATATAGGGCTACAGATACTCACTGGACCTGTATATAGGGCTACAGATACTCACTGGGCCTGTATATAGGGCTACAGATACTCACTGGGCCTGTATATAGGGCTACAGATACTCACTGGGCCTGTATATAGGGCTACGGATACTCACTGAGCCTGTATATAGGGCTATGGATACTCACTGGGCCTGTGTATAGGGCTACAGATACTCACTGGGCCTGTGTATAGGGCTACAGATACTCACTGGGCCTGTATATAGGGCTACAGATACTCACTGGGCCTGTATATAGGGCTACAGATACTCACTGGGCCTGTATATAGGGCTACAGATACTCACTGGGCCTGTATATAGGGCTACAGATACTCACTGGGCCTGTATATAGGGCTACAGATACTCACTGGGCCTGTATATAGGGCTACAGATACTCACTGGGCCTGTATATAGGACTACAGATACTCACTGGGCCTGTATATAGGGCTACAGATACTCACTGGGCCTGTATATAGGGCTACAGATACTCACTGGGCCTGTATATAGGACTACAGATACTCACTGTGCCTGTATATAGGGCTACAGATACTCATTGGACCTGTATATAGGGCTACAGATACTCACTGGGCCTGTATATAGGGCTACAGATACTCATTGGACCTGTATATAGGGCTACAGATACTCACTGGGCCTGTATATAGGGCTACAGATACTCACTGGGCCTGTATATAGGGCTACAGATACTCACTGGGCCTGTATATAGGGCTACAGATACTCACTGGGCCTGTATATAGGGCTACAGATACTCACTGGGCCTGTATATAGGGCTACAGATACTCACTGGGCCTGTATATAGGGCTACGGATACTCACTGGGCCTGTATATAGGGCTACGGATACTCACTGGGCCTGTATATAGGGCTACGGATACTCACTGGGCCTGTATATAGGGCTACGGATACTCACTGGGCCTGTATATAGGGCTACAGATACTCACTGGGCCTGTATATAGGGCTACAGATACTCACTGGGCCTGTATATAGGGCTACAGATACTCACGGGGCCTGTATATAGGGCTACAGATACTCACTGGGCCTGTATATAGGACTACAGATACTCAATGGGCCTGTATATAGGGCTACAGATACTCACTGGGCCTGTATACAGGGCTACAGATACTCACTGGGCCTGTATATAGGGCTACAGATACTCACTGGGCCTGTATACAGGGCTACAGATACTCACTGGGCCTGTATATAGGGCTACAGATACTCACTGGGCCTGTATATAGGGCTACAGATACTCACTGGACCTGTATATAGGGCTACAGATACTCACTGGGCCTGTATATAGGGCTACAGATACTCACTAGGCCTGTATATAGGGCTACAGATACTCACTGGGCCTGTATATAGGGCTACAGATACTCACTGGGCCTGTATATAGGACTACAGATACTCACTGGGCCTGTATATAGGGCTACAGATACTCACTGGGCCTGTATATAGGGCTACAGATACTCACTGGGCCTGTATATAGGGCTACAGATACTCACTGGACCTGTATATAGGGCTACAGATACTCACTGGGCCTGTATATAGGGCTACAGATACTCAGTAGGCCTGTATATAGGGCTACAGATACTCACTGGGCCTGTATATAGGGCTACAGATACTCACTGGGCCTGTATATAGGACTACAGATACTCACTGGGCCTGTATATAGGGCTATGGATACTCACTAGGCCTGTATATAGGGCTACAGATACTCACTGGGCCTGTATATAGGGCTACAGATACTCACTGGGCCTGTATATAGGACTACAGATACTCACTGGGCCTGTATATAGGACTACAGATACTCACTGGGCCTGTATATAGGGCTACAGATACTCACTGGGCCTGTATATAGGGCTACAGATACTCACTGGACCTGTATATAGGGCTACAGATACTCACTGGGCCTGTATATAGGGCTACAGATACTCACTAGGCCTGTATATAGGGCTACAGATACTCACTGGGCCTGTATATAGGGCTACAGATACTCACTGGACCTGTATATAGGGCTACAGATACTCACTGGGCCTGTATATAGGGCTACAGATACTCACTAGGCCTGTATATAGGGCTACAGATACTCACTGGGCCTGTATATAGGGCTACAGATACTCACTGGGCCTGTATATAGGACTACAGATACTCACTGGGCCTGTATATAGGGCTACAGATACTCACTGGGCCTGTATATAGGGCTACAGATACTCACTGGGCCTGTATATAGGGCTACGGATACTCACTGGGCCTGTATATAGGGCTACGGATACTCACTGGGCCTGGATATAGGGCTACAGATACTCACTGGGCCTGTATATAGGGCTACGGATACTCACTAGGCCTGGATATAGGGCTACAGATACTCACTGGGCCTGTATATAGGGTTACAGATACTCACTGGGCCTGTATATAGGGCTACAGATACTAACTGTGCTGTTTGGTGACATGGTGTGTCTCACACTCAACATGGACCAGAGGAAGAGAAGGAAAGAGTTGTCTCAGGAGATTAGAAAAAAAATTATAGACAAACATGTTAAAGGTAAAAGTTAGAAGACCATCTCCAAGCAGCTTGTTGTTCCTGTGACTACAGTATCAGATATTATTCAGAAATTTAAGATCCGTGGGACTGTAGCCAACCTCCCTGGATTTGGCCGCAGGAGGAAAACTGATGACAAATCAAAAAGACGGCTAATACGAATGGTAACAAGAGACCAGAAAACGTCTAAACAGATTAACCCCTTCACCCCCAAGGGTGGTTTGCACGTTAATGACCGGGCCAATTTTTACAATTCTGACCACTGTCCCTTTATGAGGCTATAACTCTGGAACGCTTTGACGGATCTTGGCGATTCTGACATTGTTTTCTCGTGACATATTGTACTTCATGTTAGTGGTAAAATTTATTCGATATAACTTGCGTTTATTTGTGAAAAAAATGGAAATTTGGCGAAAATTTTGAAAATTTTGCAATTTTCCAACTTTGAATTTTTATGCCCTTAAATCACAGACATATGTCACGCAAAATACTTAATAAGTAACATTTCCCACATGTCTACTTTACATCAGTACAATTTTGGAACCAAAATTTTTTTTTGTGACGGAGTTATAAGGGTTAAAAGTTGACCAGCAATTTCTCATTTTTACAACACCATTTTTTTTTAGGGACCACATCTCATTTGAAGTCATTTTGAGGGGTCTATATGATAGAAAATACCCAAGTGTGACACCATTCTAAAAACTGCACCCCTCAAGGTGCTCAAAACCACATTCAAGAAGTTTATTAACCCTTCAGGTGTTTCACAGGAATTTTTGGAATGTTTAAATAAAAATGAACATTTAACTTTTTTTCACACAAAATTTATTTCAGCTCCAATTTGTTTTATTTTACCAAGGGTAACAGGAGAAAATGGACCCCCAAAGTTGTTGTACAATTTGTCCTGAGTACGCTGATACCCCATATGTGGGGGTAAACCACTGTTTGGGCGTATGGCAGAGCTCGGAAGGAAAG
Organism: Ranitomeya variabilis; assembly: GCF_051348905.1. Taxonomy (NCBI): domain Eukaryota; kingdom Metazoa; phylum Chordata; class Amphibia; order Anura; family Dendrobatidae; genus Ranitomeya; species Ranitomeya variabilis. The sequence goes on from NC_135234.1 coordinate 545,752,262, forward strand.
GAGCGCCATTTGACTTTTCAATGCAAAATTGACTGGAATTGAGATGGGACGCCATGTTGCGTTTGGAGAGCCCCTGATGTGCCTAAACACTGAAACCCCCTACAAGTGACACCATTTTGGAAAGTAGACCCCCTAAGGAACTTATCTTGATGTGTGGTGAGCACTTTGACCCACCAAGTGCTTCACAGAAGTTTATAATGCAGAGCCGTAAAAATAAAAAATCATATTGTTTCACAAAAATGATCTTTTCGCCCCCAATTTTTTATTTTCCCAAGGGTAAGAGAAGAAATTGGACCCCAAAAAATGTTGTGCAATTTGTCCTGAGTACGATGATACCCCATATGTGGGTGTAAACCATTGTTTGGGCGCATGGCAGAGCTTGGAAGGGAAGGAGCGCCATTTGACTTTTCAATGCAAAATTGACTGGAATTGAGATGGGACGCCATGTTGCGTTTGGAGAGCCCCTGATGTGCCTAAACATTGAAACTCCCTACAAGTGACACCATTTTGGAAAGTAGACCCCCTAAGGAACTTATCTAGATGTGTGGTGAGCACTTTGACCCACCAAGTGCTTCACAGAAGTTTATAATGCAGAGCCGTAAAAATAAAAAATCATATTTTTTCACAAAAATGATCTTTTCGCCCCCAATTTTTTATTTTCCCAAGGGTAAGAGAAGAAATTGGACCCCAAAAAATGTTGGCCAATTTGTCCTGAGTACGATGATACCCCATATGTGGGTGTAAACCATTGTTTGGGCGCATGGCAGAGCTTGGAAGGGAAGGAGCGCCATTTGACTTTTCAATGCAAAATTGACTGGAATTGAGATGGGACGCCATGTTGCGTTTGGAGAGCCCCTGATGTGCCTAAACATTGAAACTCCCTACAAGTGACACCATTTTGGAAAGTAGACCCCCTAAGGAACTTATCTAGATGTGTGGTGAGCACTTTGACCCACCAAGTGCTTCACAGAAGTTTATAATGCAGAGCCGTAAAAATAAAAAATCATATTGTTTCACAAAAATGATCTTTTCGCCCCCAATTTTTTATTTTCCCAAGGGTAAGAGAAGAAATTGGACCCCAAAAAATGTTGTGCAATTTGTCCTGAGTACGATGATACCCCATATGTGGGTGTAAACCATTGTTTGGGCGCATGGCAGAGCTTGGAAGGGAAGGAGCGCCATTTGACTTTTCAATGCAAAATTGACTGGAATTGAGATGGGACGCCATGTTGCGTTTGGAGAGCCCCTGATGTGCCTAAACATTGAAACTCCCTACAAGTGACACCATTTTGGAAAGTAGACCCCCTAAGGAACTTATCTAGATGTGTGGTGAGCACTTTGACCCACCAAGTGCTTCACAGAAGTTTATAATGCAGAGCCGTAAAAATAAAAAATCATATTTTTTCACAAAAATGATCTTTTCGCCCCCAATTTTTTATTTTCCCAAGGGTAAGAGAAGAAATTGGACCCCAAAAAATGTTGGCCAATTTGTCCTGAGTACGCTGATACCCCATATGTGGGTGTAAACCATTGTTTGGGCGCATGGCAGAGCTTGGAAGGGAAGGAGCGCCATTTGACTTTTCAATGCAAAATTGACTGGAATTGAGATGGGACGCCATGTTGCGTTTGGAGAGCCCCTGATGTGCCTAAACATTGAAACTCCCTACAAGTGACACCATTTTGGAAAGTAGACCCCCTAAGGAACTTATCTAGATGTGTGGTGAGCACTTTGACCCACCAAGTGCTTCACAGAAGTTTATAATGCAGAGCCGTAAAAATAAAAAATCATATTTTTTCACAAAAATGATCTTTTCGCCCCCAATTTTTTATTTTCCCAAGGGTAAGAGAAGAAATTGGACCCCAAAAAATGTTGGCCAATTTGTCCTGAGTACGCTGATACCCCATATGTGGGTGTAAACCATTGTTTGGGCGCATGGCAGAGCTTGGAAGGGAAGGAGCGCCATTTGACTTTTCAATGCAAAATTGACTGGAATTGAGATGGGACGCCATGTTGCGTTTGGAGAGCCCCTGATGTGCCTAAACATTGAAACTCCCTACAAGTGACACCATTTTGGAAAGTAGACCCCCTAAGGATCTTATCTAGATGTGTTTTGAGAGCTTTGAACCCCCAAGTGTTTCACTACAGATTATAACGCAGAGCCGTGAAAATAATTTTTATTTTTTTTCTCAAAAATGATTTTTTTAGCACCCAGCTTTGTATTTTTACAAGGGTAACAGAATAAATTGGACCCCAAAATTTGTTTTCCAATTTGTCCTGAGTACGCTGATACCCCATATGTGGGGGGGAACCACTGTTTGGGCGCATGACAGAGCTCGGAAGGGAAGGAGCGCCATTTGGAATGCAGACTTAAATGGATTGGTCAGCAGCCGTCACGTTGCATTTGCAGAGCCCCTGATGTACCCAAACAGTACAAACCCCCCACAAGTGACCCCATATTGGAAACTAGACCTCCCAAGGAACTTATCTAGATGTGTTTTGAGAACTTTGAACCCCCAAGTGTTTCACTAAAGTTTATAGCGCAAAGCCGTGAAAATAAAAATTCTTTTTTTTTTTCACAAAAATGATTTTTTAGCCCCCAGTTTTGTATTTTTACAAGGGTAACAGGATAAATTAGACCCCAAAAGTTGTTGTCCAATTTGTCCTGAGTACGCTGATACCCCATATGTGGGGGGGAACCACTGTTTGGGTGCATGACAGAGCTCGGAAGGGAAGGAGCGCCATTTGGAATGCAGCCTTAAATGGATTGGTCTGCAGGCGTCACGTTGCATTTGCAGAGCCCCTGATGTACCCAAACAGTACAAACCCCCCACAAGTGACCCCATATTGGAAACTAGACCTCCCAAGGAACTTATCTAGATGTGTTGTGAGAACTTTGAACCCCCAAGTGTTTCACTACAGTTTATAACGCAGAGCCGTGAAAATAAAACATCTTTTTTTTCCCACAAAAATGATTTTTAGCCCCCCAAATTTTTATTTTCCTAAGGATAACAAGAGAACTTGGACCCCAGAAGTTGTTGTTCAATTTGTCCCGAGTACGCTGATAACACATATGTTGGGGTAAACCCCTTTTTGGGCGCACGGGAGAGCTCGGAAGGGAAGGAGCACTGTTTTACTTTTTCAACGCAGAATTGGCTGGAATTGAGATTGGACGCCATGTCGCGCTTGGAGAGCCCCTGATGTGCCTGGACAGTGGAAACTCCCCAATTCTACCTGAAACCCTAACCCAAACACACCCCTAACCCTAATCCCAACGGTAACCCTAACCACACCCCTAGCCCTGACACACCCATAATTCTAATCCCAACCCTAATCCAAACGTAAATGTAATCCAAACCCTAACCCTAACTTTACCTCCAACCCTAGCCCTAACCCTAACCCTACCCCTCACCCTAACCCTAAACGTGACTGAAATACGTGTCACTAAAATACGTGTCACTAAAATACGTGGCACTGAAATACGTGGCACTGAAATACGTGGCACTGAAATACGTGGCACTGAAATACGTGGCACTGAAATACGTGGCACTGAAATACGTGGCACTGAAATACGTGATACGTGGCACTTAAATACGTGGCACTGAAACACGTGGCACTGAAATACGTGATACGTGGCACTGAAATACGTGGCACTGAAATACGTGGCACTGAAATACGTGGCACTGAAATACGTGGCACTGAAATACGTGGCACTGAAACACGTGGCACTGAAACACGTGGCACTGAAACACGTGGCACTGAAACACGTGGCACTGAAACACGTGGCACTGAAATACGTGGCACTGAAATACGTGGCACTGAAATATGTGGCACTGAAATACGTGGCACTGAAATACGTGGCACTGAAACACGTGGCACTGAAATACGTGATACGTGGCACTGAAATATGTGGCACTGAAATACGTGGCACTGAAATATGTGATACGTGGCACTGAAATACGTGGCACTGAAATACGTGGCACTGAAATACGTGGCACTGAAATACGTGGCACTGAAATACGTGGCACTGAAATACGTGGCACTGAAATATGTGATACGTGGCACTTAAATACGTGGCACTGAAACACGTGGCACTGAAACACGTGGCACTGAAATACGTGGCACTGAAATACGTGGCACTGAAATACGTGGCACTGAAATACGTGGTACTAAAATATGTGGCACTGAAATACGTGATACGTGGCACTGAAATACGTGGCACTGAAACACGTGGCACTGAAATACGTGGCACAGAAATACGTGGCACTGAAATACGTGGCACTGAAATACGTGGCACTGAAATACGTGGCACTGAAATACGTGGCACTATGACTGTCAGAAAATGTTCATTAAACGGTTAGGGGTGAGGTTAGGGGTAGAGTTAGGGTTAGGGTTTGGATCCCTTTATCACCTTGATGGTGGTGGGTGGCTTTTCAGTGTGTTTTCTGTTTTTTTTCGATAAAAATGCATGCGTTTTTAACGCAAACAAACGCATGTGCTTAAAAACGCAAGAAAATACTGCAGGTTGTATTTCTGAAAATGAACGCATGCAGAAAAAAACCGCATGCGTTTGAAAACGCGACCAAACGCGTACAAAAAAACCGCATGCGTTTTCAATGTCAAATATAGGGAAAAAACGCATGCGGTTTTTTGTGCAAAAAACGCTGCAGACAAAAACGCAAGTGTGAAACCAGCGACGCTTTTTATAGCAAAAAAGTTTTTGCGTCTCCACATTTTGCGACCTATAATTTTTCCACATTTTGCTCCACAGAGTCATGTGAGGTCTTGTTTTTTGCGGGACGAGTTGACGTTTTTATTGGTAACATTTTCGGACACGTGACCATTTTTGATCGCTTTTTATTCCGATTTTTGTGAGGCAGAATGACCAAAAACCTGCTATTCATGAATTTCTTTTGGGAGAGGCGTTTATACCGTTCCGCGTTTGGTAAAATTGATAAAGCAGTTTTATTCGTCGGGTCAGTACGATTACAGCGATATCTCATTTATATCATTTTTTTATGTTTTGGCGCTTTTATACGATAAAAACTAAAATATAGAAAAAATAATTATTTTGGTATCGCTTTATTCTCAGGACTATAACTTTTTTATTTTTTTGCTGATGATGCTGTATGGCGGCTTTTTTTTTGCGGGACAAGATGACGTTTTCAGCGGTACCATGGATATTTATATCAGTCTTTTTGATCGTGTGTTATTCCACTTTTTGTTCGGCGGTATGGTAATAAAGCGTTGTTTTTTGCCTCGTTTTTTTTTTTTTTTTCTTACGGTGTTTACTGAAGGGGTTAACTAGTGGGGCAGTTTTATAGGTTGGGTCGTTACGGACGCGGCGATACTAAATATGTGTACTTTTATTGTTTTGTTTTTTTTATTTAGATAAAGAAATGTATTTATGGGAATAATATATTTTTTTTATTATTATTTATTTAGGAATTTTTTTTTTATTTTTTTTTACACATGTGGAAAAATTTTTTTTTTACTTTTTTACTTTGTCCCAGGGGGGGACATCACAGATCATTGATCTGGCAGTGTGCACAGCACTCTGCCAGATCGACGATCTGCTGTGCAGGGCTGCAGGCTTTCCAAGTGTCTGCTCTGAGCAGACACTCGGTAAGCCACCTCCCTCCCTGCAGGACCCGGATGCCGCGGCCATCTTGGATCCGGGACCTGCGGCGAGGAGGGAGGTAGGAGACCCTCAGAGCAACGCGATCACATCGCGTTGCTCCGGGGGTCTCAGGGAAGCCCGCAGGGAGCCCCCTCCCTGCGCGATGCTTCCCTATACCGCCGGTACACTGCGATCATGTTTGATCGCGGTGTGCCGGGGGTTAATGTGCCGGGGGCGGTCCGTGACCGCTCCTGGCACATAGTGCCGGATGTCAGCTGCGATATGCAGCTGACACCCGGCCGCGATCGGCCGCGCTCCCCCCGTGAGCGCCGCTGATCGATGATGACGTACTATCCCGTCGGCGGTCATACGGGCCCACCCCACCTCGACGGGATAGTACGTCAAATGTCGGGAAGGGGTTAAAGGTGAACTTCAAGCTCAAGGAACATCAGTGTCAGATCGCACCATCCGTCGATGTCTGAGCAAAAGTGGACTTCATGGGAGACGACCAAGGAGGACATCATTGCTGAAAAAAAATCATTAAAAAGCCAGACTGGAGTTTGCCAAACTACATGTTGACAAGCCACAAAACTTCTGGGAGAATGTCCTATGGACAGATTAGACAAAAATGGAACTTTTTGGCAAGGCACATCAGCTCTATGTTCACAGATGGAAAAATGAAGCATATCAAGAAAAGAACACTATCCCTACTGTGAAACATGGGGGAGGCTCTGTTATATTCTGGGGCTGCTTTGCTGCACCTAGCACAGGGTGTCTAGAATCTGTGCATGGTGCAATGAAATCTCAAGACTATCAAGGGATACTAGAGAGAAATGTGCTGCCCAGTGTCAGAAAGCTTTGTCTCAGTCAGAGGTCATGAGTCTTGCAACAGGATAAATGACCCAAAACACACAGATAAAAACACTCAAGAATGGCTAAGAGGAAAACATTGGACTATTCTGAAGTGGCCTTCTATGAGCCCTGACCTAAATCCTATGGATAATCTTTGGAAATAGCTGAAACATGCCGTCTGGAAAAGGCAACCTTCAAACACAAGACAACTGGAGCAGTTTGCTCTTGAGGAGTGGTCCAAAATACCTGTTGAGAGGTGCAGAAGTCTCATTGACAGTTACAGGAATCGTTTGATTGCAGTGATTGTCTCAAAAGGTTGTGCAGCAAAATAATAAGTTAAGGGTACCATCATTGAAAAGCAATGTCTGACTTTCAATTGTTCATTTTCATACAGCTTTTATTTATTATTACTTTTGTCAGATTCAAGTTATTTCTGTGACCATTGTGGGTTTTTCTGTCACTAAACGAGGGGTACCAACAATTTTGACCTTGTGTGCAGATAGTTGATCGATACATATGATTAGATAAAGATAGATAATAGATATTAGATACAGTATATATGGGATAGATAGGTATGGAGATATGGGATAGATGGAGATATGAGATAGATAGATAGATAGATAGATAGATAGATAGATAGATAGATAGATAGATAAATAGATAGATAGATATGGGATGGATAGATAGATAGATAGATAGATAGATATGGGATAAATAGATAGATAGATAGATAGATAGATAGATAGATAGATAGATAGATAGAGTTAGAAACTAGAAACCAGTAATATAATTTAGGCCAGATAAATAAGAGCCTTATTTCTATAGGACAGACACACTTTGACTACACGTCAGTTATATAATAGAGTAGCGTATAAAGTTACACTTTTACTTAGGATTCATATAAATCACATACATTTACCCCCCCCAAAAAAAGAGACAAATAGTCATTGAGTATTTTCAGTATTACAAAGGCTATGACACATACCTGCTGGAAAAAATGCCGCATGCTGCTGCAACTGTGCATTTGCAAGGGCCTGTTGATAGTGCAAGACACTAGGATTAAAAAGTGCGCTGGCACCATTGCTTTTTTCTAGAGCTGGTCTCTTTGGTAAAGGGTGAAGGACGCCATGTGGAAAAGCCTGTTAATAAAGAATTAGATGACACTTGTAGAGGTCAGAAGGTCTGCGCAAACCTGGAAACACACATCAACAACAAATTACGGATTGTGATAAAATTTGAAGTAAAGAAAAAAATTGAACTAAAATAAAGATGCCTTGCCATGCACCTTAACCCAAACTGAGGCAATGCAGAATGAGTGAGATTTGGTTATTGGTAGCAAAAGCATGGTACCAGAAGATTAGGCCTGTAGTCACCAGACTACAGAGATAACATCATTTACATGAGCATTATAGCATCTGATCCCAGTCTAGTCTGGAGTTTTACATATAGTAATATAGACTAAAATGTAAGATTTGCTACATTTCATATAAATTTGTAATTTAGCCAAATGTCTCCACTATTGTAATAAATGGCATAGAGCATAGGTTCAGCTTTATCTTGTATACAAGTACTTCAAAATGAAGCCATGTCAGCAGTAACAGCAATCTTTATTTGTAACGTATGAAAAATAAAAAAATGAAGATGGCTAATTACGACTTTGATCATTTCCATACATTAGCTATATGCATTGGTTGTCTCAGATGACGTTAAAAAAAGCAATAAAAAAAAATATTAGTCGCTTCATTGTAAAACAACAAAAAAAAAGCTACATGCAAAGCAAAAGGTGAAAGGTCAAAGTACCAGATCTACAGTTGCTTCGAGAGGTCGCTTCATTGCTTTGGCAGTCGACTGCGTCTTTTAATAACAGGCAGCGAGCACATGATGGCAGTGGGCCAATGGGATTCAAGCGAATTAACATACAGGTAAACAGCAAGCAGAGGTGCATCATGGGAACGGCATTGCATTGTGGATAGGTGAGAAGGAAAAAAATATTCTGAATGCAATATACAACATATAAAACACTAGGCATGCACAACAACAAAAATGTCTCTTTAAAGAAATGAGTATTACACCTTGAATTAGTACTAAAGCAAAATGCATCTACTGTACCTTAGTTAAAGCAGATAAGAGAGTAAAATACAGATGTTTCAGGTAAATAAAATTAATATAGCATCTCTCAAACTCCATTAAGCATTTGCAAATTAAAAGATCAATTCACAGCAAGATTAAATAGCTTCCACCATGGCAGACTAGAAGTTAGTTGCTTTTTTTTTCTATATGCGCTGCCACCTGAACATGTCACTGGCATTGTATTTTACTACTCTTAAAAGTATATTGATGTCTAGTAACTTCAAAGCAAATGAAATCATAGATTATTTTTGTGATCATTTTAAGTTCTTGTATTGCAAGATGGGTTTAACCATTGTCTATTCACAGCTAATATATAATGTCACACATGTACAGAAGAAATCGGCTACCTTCATGGCTCACTTATCAAAGTCTTCAGGCTGCACGTTAATAATACTGGGAATATTCACCTAATTGTGGGGTGACACTGACTGTATAGTAAAATACATTAAATGTATCGTAACGCTGGTGCAGCTCAGAACGAGAAATGCTTGGGCTGTCAGGGGTCTCCACTCATGCGAATAGAGAGGGGTCCCTAATAGGCCATATGGGATAACCCCTTTACAGTCAGTGGAGAATAATAATTGCCACAAACATGCCACAACAAGGTGTAATTTTGTGAGAATAAGGCATGCTCCTTAAGTGGTGCCAATTTAAAGGGAAACTGTCAGGTCCTTTGTGGCAGCCACATCAGTACAGTCTTCACTTCTGCACCCAGGATCATTGACCCGGTATCCTGGACCCCTCTTGTTCTCGACAGTCATGATGCCAAGATGGTGCCAAGAGGCACTCAGGATGGCAAGCATAGAAGTGAAAACTGCCCTGATCTGGCTGCCACATAGGACAGAATTGGACACAGGGCCAGGGTAACCTGAATCTCTTTGCTCACCTCACCCGGTTTATGCTGCCCTTTCTGAGGACATCTTAAGCGGTGACCATGATTCCAGTGGTGTGTCACTTACTTGTCAATATGGTGCAGACAAACCTTGTGAACTCAGGAGTCCTTAGTATTTATGAGCTGTCGGCCATTATCGTCCACCCACACCGACTGACAGATATTATTGTGCATAGAAAGCTATCAATCAGTAGTGGGTGGGGTGCAGCTCGTGAATATGGAGGACTTTTCAGGTCATGTACACCAGTGACAGGACTCTTGAACAGCACTCAGCTCTTGCTGCAGTTTGAGAAACTGATTTCTAAAAAAACGTCACCATATTGACAAGTAAATGATAGAATGCGGAAGGGTCACTACTTTATGCCGGTCACAGGTAGGGCAGCATAAACCTGGTCACAGATTAGTTCATGGAAATTGAAGAGGTATCCAAAACAGTCTTTTTTGTAGTTTGGTCTAAAACACATGTAGGGCATCTAATTTTATAATTATACTCACTCTGGAGTGATGTGGGGTGAACAGTAACCCCTTAGAATCGCTAATAGAATTACAACCCAGAGACTTTTATAAGTAACAACTAAACACTGCTAGTTAAGATACAGAAACATAGTAGCAACAGTGAGGCACACAACAGCAGATCTGCTCTAGGGGTAAGCAAAAAAGTTACCAAAGTGCAGCAGTCACTTGTCACATACAAAGCTAAAGGGCATTCCCACATATTCTCCTCTGAAGAGAACTGTTTACAAACGGGTCATTTACTTAAAGACTTAATTTACTTGAAGAATTTTCGGCATTATTGGAAAAGTTGTAAAGATATCAGTGTCCAACATCTAACGAAGGAAACATTGCTCTGGTAAAGGGAAGATACTGTACATTATAAAAATAGTACATTGTGTGTCACTAATTTAGGCATGGAGTTACAATCTATACTAATGTAACATTATGTGGACATAAAACATAAACATAGTTGGTACAACAGTAAGCAATTTAACAGATGTAAAGCTATGGCACTCCCTTTATATTAGAATGGAATTCGTATGGCAAGCCCTCTATTTTAGGGTGGGATTCAGGAGATGTACAGCTATGGCACTCCCTCTCTATTAGGGTGGGATTTAGGAGATGTACAGCTATGGCACTCCCTCTGGATTAGGATAGAATTCATATGGCACTGTCTCTCTATTAGGATGGGATTTAGCAGCTGTACTTTTTAGGTACTACCTCTCTATTAGAATGGGATTTAGCAGCTGTACTTTTTAGGTACTACCTCTGTATTAGGATGGGATTTAGCAGCTGTACTTTTTTAGGTACTACCCCTCTATTAGGATGGGATTTAGCAGCTGTACTTTTTAGGATTCAGCAGGTGTACAGCTATGGCATTCCCTCTCTATTAGGGTGGGATTCAGCAGATGAACAGCTATGGAACTCCCTCTCCATTAGGGTGGGATTCAGCAGATGTACAGCTATGGCACTCCCTCTCTATTAGGGTGGGATTCAGCAGATGTACAGCTATGGCACTCCCTCTCCATTAGGGTGGGATTCAGCAGATGTACAGCTATGGCACTCCCTCTCTATTAGGGTGGGATTCAGAAGATGTACAGCTATGGCACTCCCTCTCTATTAGAGTGGGATTCAGCAGATGTACAGCTATGGCACTCCCTCTCCATTAGAGTGGGATTCAGTAGATGTACAGCTATGGCACTCCCTCTCTATTAGAGTGGGATTTAGCAGATCGGTTATGGCACTCCCATACAGTTATGGCACTCCCTCTCTATTAGAGTGGGATCAAGCAGATGTACAGTTATGGCGCTCCCTCTCTATTAGTATGGAATTTAGCAGATGTACAGTTATGGCACTACCTCTCTAGTAGTGTGGGATTTATCAGATGTACAATTATGGCACTCCCTCTCTATTAGAGTGGGAGTTAGTAGATGTAGTTATGGCTCTCCCTCTCTATTAGGGTGGGATTTAGCAGATGTACAGTTATGGCACTCCCTCTCTATTAGGGTGGGATTTAGCAGATGTACAACTATGGCACTCCCGTACAGTTATGGCACTCCCTCTCTATTAGGGTGGGATTTCACAGATGTACAGTTATGGCACTCCCTCTCTATTAGGGTGGGGTTTCACAGATGTACAGTTATGGCACTCCCTCTCTAATAGAGTGGGATTTAGCAGATGCACAGCTATGGCACTCCCTCTCTATTAGGGTGGGATTCAGCAGGTGTACAGCTATGGCATTCCCTCTCTATTAGGGTGGGATTCAGCAGGTGTACAGCTATGGCATTCCCTCTCTATTAGGGTGGGATTCAGCAGATGTACAGCTATGGAACTCTCTCTCCATTAGGGTGGGATTCAGCAGATGTACAGCTATGGCACTCCTTCTCTATTAGGGTGGGATTCAGCAGATGTATAGCTATGGAACTCCCTCTCCATTAGGGTGGGATTCAGCAGATGTACAGCTATGCCACTCCCTCTCTATTATAATAGAGTGGGATTTAGCAGATCGGTTATGGCACTCCCATACAGTTATGGCACTCCCTCTCTATTAGAGTGGGATCAAGCAGATGTACAGTTATGGCACTCCCTCTCTAGTAGTGTGGGATTTATCAGATGTACAATTATGGCACTCCCCTCTATTAGAGTGGGAGTTAGTAGATGTAGTTATGGCTCTCCCTCTCTATTAGGGTGGGATTTAGCAGATGTACAGTTATGGCACTCCCTCTCTATTAGGGTGGGATTTAGCAGATGTACAACTATGGCACTCCCGTACAGTTATGGCACTCCCTCTCTATTAGGGTGGGATTTCACAGATGTACAGTTATGGCACTCCCTCTCTAATAGAGTGGGATTTAGCAGATGCACAGATATGGCACTTCCTCTCTATTAGGGTGGGATTCAGCAGGTGTACAGCTATGGCACTCCCTCTCTATTAGGGTGGGATTCAGCAGATGTACAGCTATGGCACTCCCTCTCTATTAGGGTGGAATTCAGCAGATGTACAACTATGCCACTCCCTCTCTATTAGAGTGGGATCAAGCGGATGTACAGTTATGGCACTCCCTCTCTATTAGAGTGAGATTTAGCAGATGTACAGTTATGGCACTCCCTCTCTATTAGGGTGGGATTTAGCAGATGTACAGTTATGGCACTCCCTCTCTATTAGCGTGGGATTTAGCAGATGAACAGGTATGGCTCTCCCTCTATATTAAGGTGGGATTTAGCAGATGAACAATCATAACACTGCCTATTCGGACAGGGAGTCTTACTGTCTGCAAGCGTCACTGTTGCTTTAGCATTTACATTTTTCACGTTTTTCACAAACAATAAAGAGATGAGATTCAGAACTAACCAATACATAGAGAGACAATAGAAAACAAGGAAAAACTCAATTCATACCCTAGATCAGTGTTCCCCAACTCCGCTCCTCAAGAGCCACCAACAGGTCATGTTTTCAGGATTTCCTTAGTATTGCTCAGGTGATAATTGCATCACCTCGACAGGCAAGCATTCAATCACCTGTGCAATACTAAGGAAATCCTGAAAACATGACCTGTTGGTGGCTCTTGAGGATCGGAGTTGGGGAACACTGATCTAGATTCTCATGTTACACAACCCTAAATGCCAACTTAAACTAATGCTTTTAAATGAATGGATTTTCCTTAGAACTTAAAATCAAAGAAACTAAACTATGTTGTAAAGTCTGCCCAACATATTTACATGTATATAATATGCAGCCTTCTGAATATAGTGCATGTGTTTCTATAATAGCTAGCTTAACATATGCTGTGTGATCATTACAATGCTAACAGACCATCTGCTCAGCAGAACAGGTACCTTCAGCAGTTACAGTCCTACATCTATAACATCACCAGTTGTAAAGTAAGAAGCATTTTAATATTTATAATCCACTGCTTCCATGTTTCCCTCATGTATGCTTCGCTCCCCTGCCTCCGGCTCCTAGGGGGTAGTGTGCTCCAGAATGATTGACAGTTCACATCAGCAGAAACGTTGTGGTGCAAACCCTGAACGGTGTGCTAACCAATGCTGCGATGTGAGGCAGGTTGGCCTTTGCAGCATCGGAAGAGCACAATTGCACTAGACTGGCCGGATCAGGAGCTAACAGTGAGCTCCAGCGATCCCACCAGCTTCACAGCAACGCTCACAAGCTCTATTAGAAAGCGCTTGTACTCACTGAGCCTGTTCAGCGATCACTGCTAGATGGAGAGGTGACCAATAACCTACGCCACTCGCAATAAACAATAAAATTAAAAATCCCTAAGTTCCTCAGAAAGGACAGGATTTTTATTAACAAGTAGATTACAAAGACGCTTGTTTTTAAAAGCATTTTGCAATTTTTCAAATTTCATATAATGATAATAACCCTTTGATATTGGAGCGGGTCAGGTTCTGTTGTAGTATCCATAATTTAAATAGGGAGAATAGCAATCTATGCATCACTATTTTTGCCATCAAATCTCGCCAAATTTGTGATGAGCCATTAAAAATCCTTACAGACACATAAAAAGGCATAGAGTTGGTAAACAGCTGCAACAAAATGCGGTATATGTCTTATGTGAATAGGGACTTGTTTTGGTAAACTGTGCCCAAATACCATTTCAGTTAATCCTCCTGACCGTAAGGCATGTTCCTTTTTAGGATTTGGAGTTCTCTTGCTGTATTTTTTTAATTCTTGTGGGCTTAAAATGTTCCATGTTATCCAGAAAAGAAATGTTTTCTTTAGCATGACTCAGAAACTGGCAACCGCAACGGTAGAACAGCTTTACTCCTTCGTTTGCTATAAGGACATGTGGTGTACTTTAGAGATCAAATCCTTTTTAAGTGTAGGAAAAGAATAATATGGATGTGCGAGAAAACAAGAATATACCACTGACTGCACACCTACAGAAAGCTGCATTCACTAGAGAGAAATTATCCCATCGGGGTGCGATCTTCCAGGTGCAGGAATACAGAGTACTGCTCTTAACATGTTAGGCCCAATTAGGGATTAATTGTCAGTTAATTCCACACTATCATAATTGTAATGACATAAAGATCTTATATTTGTGCACTTTCCAATGAAAATCGACAACCTATTTACTGTTTATACTATATGGTGATGTCCACTACTGTACAATACATTTTTATTGACTTCAGTGCACCATGTAAAATACAAATTATTAAAGGGGTTGTCGACTACTCAGACAACCCCTTCTCAATCATTATGTCGTCCTTCCCCTCCCCCCGTAGTATAATAATCGTAGCTAAGCTCACCTCTGGTGTGGGTGCTGTTTTAGCAGCATTGGCACTGGCTCTCCCGGGGCTCGTGTGACATTGTTATGTCATGCAATTCTTGCAGCCAATCAGGGGCCGCTTTACTCTCCTCTAATACAGACATAACTGACATACGAAAGGCAGCATCGACTTCCTCCTGGTGTCAGTTACGTCCAAAGGTGCAGAGAATGAAGCGGATGGTAATTGGCTGCAGAGATTGCATGACATAATATCATGCAAGCCTCGGGAGAGCCAGTGCCGTCACTGCTGGAACGGTGCCCGCATCGATGGTGAGTATAGCTGCTATTATTTTACTTTGGGGAAACAAATACTGAGAAGGGGTTTTCCAAGTAGTGGGCAAACCCTTTAATACTTTCAGCAGCCGCTGGGTTCCTGGAATGTGGCTGTTATTATTGTTCAGTGGGTCATGATGCATTGTTGTGGAGTCCTTCAGAACTTTGTAAGAGTGGACATTTGCTCTGACAGAACAGTAAAGATATTGCAGAAATGGTGTCTCTGCAGAAGGCGAGTATCAATTGTTTTTATTCTAAATGGGGCACTACAGTGATTAAGCCTGGGTTCTTCTGTAGAGGACAAAACCTCTGTCTGGAAGTAGCTTATTCCCTTGACCAGGGGCCTTCTCATGGGCTTATATTTACTGTGTGTCCCCACTTAGGGTACCGTCACACAGTGCCATTTTCATCGCTACGACGGCACGATTCGTGACGTTGCAGCGTCGTATAAGTATCGCTCCAGCGTCGTATACTGCGGTCACACGTTGCAATACACGGCGCTGGAGCGATAATTTCATGACGTATTTGTGATGTAGAAGCCGTTGGTTACTGTGCGCACATCGTATACAACCTGTGTCACACAATGCAATCATGCCGCCACAGCGGGACACTAGACGACGAAAGAAAGTTTCAAACGATCTGCTACGACGTACGATTCTCAGCGGGGATCCGGATCGCAGTAGCGTGTCAGACACAACGATATCGTAAATGCATCGCTGGAACGTCACGAATCGTGCCGTTGTAGCGATCAAAATTGCACTGTGTGACGGTACCCTTCGTGTAATACACATTAAATAATCTCTCGGAACTATTGCAACAATCACAAACGACTATATTATGACAGCGCTTTAGAACAGAACTCGGGTAGTGGTATAAAAAAGGTAAAGTTAGCAAAACATTTGTAAAATGGATTGTGATACTAGGAAAAACCTTGCGCTTGGACTTCTCTACATTTGGACTGGTAACAATCCAGAAAGACCTCCAAATAAAAGAAAGCACGCTGAAAGAAGAAATGCAGTGCAGTGCTACTTTTGTTGATATCAGCAATGTGTGAGTTAAACTCTGCACTAACTGCGATGACAATGGACTGCATTCATCGGCTGATTCCAAAATGTGTGAGTATGAGTGGCCGCTTTGTGCTTACTTACACTGGGGAGAATGCTGCTATTATTCAGATATGACACGTCACACTATATATGTAAAATGTGTCATTAGCCATTGTCTGCCAAGCTAAGATAGACAACGGCCTTTGTATACTAACAAAAGGATATCAGAAAAAAAGTACAATGGATCCATTGAAATGTACAATCCAGATGAAGGGGAGAGCGTGGACTAACTAATCCATCCTTGGTAAAGATTATTCTTACAGTTATAAATATGGAAACCCTGGCTGATGATGTGCACTGACAAACAAGAGACCTGCTTACAAGAATGGGTGAAAAGACGAGGACACTATGATAGAAGCGCACGCCACATTCACAGATGCACAAAAGAATCGAGATCTTATTGAGGGATCTACTGAGAAATATGTGAAGAAAATATTACCTATGTACAGTAGATGATAACATTTCAGTGCTCATTAGTACTGACTGGACATTGGGCTTGTATGAATTGGTACATACTAATGATATTTTTCCAGAATTACAGCTGGTCCAGTGGTCACATCAGTAATCTTTGGCCTGGAGCCTTGCAAACTGACTACCTGATGGAATACTCGGCTCCTCTTTTGATTAGCTGGCTTGGAATAGTGTCATCATTACAGCATGAGGTACATGTAGGCCGGCTAAGGAAAAGAGCCACTGATGCTCGCAAGTAAGAGGCGGTTCTTATGGCTCCCAGTCAGTGGCCATAGATTACTGATTTAGCCACTGGTCCTGCAAATTAGCTTGCATCATTTATTTCAGCACAGCTTGGCTGCTTTTTCTATTAGATATCTCTTTTTGGAAGAGCGCTGTAGACTGTGATATTCCTTATAGAGGGTGCAGAGATTTAGCTTGTTGGTCGTTGGCTGCGTTCACACTGGCATGCAATTTTTTGTCCACACAGGAAGGTTTATTTACTCTATAAACTCCCAGCGGAAAGTAATAACAAAGCAAAGAGTCCATGCAGAAGTATGAGAAGAAGAGCAGTTCAGCTGCTTAATATTCTAAGCCCAATACTCGGCCTCTTGCAGAGTATAAGCAACTTACACAAGTCCTCCATCTTGCATACCCAGACCCAAATACCAGAAGTGTGTGCACCTCTGCTCCCAGGCCAGGAATGAACAGATCAGCTGCACTTTTACACCAGCTGCACCTGCATCATTGGAGGGTGGGAATGACTACGTCCACACATCTTATCTAATAATTCCCAACAAACCTGGCCCATATATTGGTCCTATTAACCCTCTCAGCGCCTCCAATCCAGGATTCTGCCAGCTGCTTGTCTACAAGGTATAATGACATATTATGGTAAGGGCCAAAAAGACACTCCATTTAGCTCTACTGTAAAGGAGCATATGGATAATTGTAGACAATGTTAACGCATGAGCTGGATACTTTCCCAGAGCCTTTGGCAAATGGACACCACAAAACGCAGTGTGAAAACAGCCTTAGCTTGTATTTCATGATCTCCCCCTGAAGTTTGTGCAACAAGAAATGTAAAAATATTTGGAAATATATTGTAAATAAATGAGTTCTTCCCACAATACTTTTACCTTGTCCATACTGTTAAGTGCTACAAAATATGTGGCTGTATATAGAAAAAAATATTGTAACACTGTGTATAGGGAACATGTATCTTTCATTCTGTAGTAGGTATACTTATCTGTTTTCTTTGGTTTGGTTCTAACACCTACAGACTTGAAGAGTATTTCTCACCAAATATTTCATGTTGAACTGGACATAGAATGTAATAGTGGCTGGACAGCAAAATAAAACATTTGGTTTCTTTGTTATTTTATTTTGCCTCTCTGTTGTGGAGATACTAGCAAAGTATTTGACAGCTAATGAGTTAATTTTCATTCCGTCCAAGTGGACTTTAGCAGATAGTTTTTACTGCGGTCATGTACTTCTTCCCCATGTAGAACAATAACCAATCATAAGCAGTCAGCAACACTTACGCTATGAGGCCACGTTGCAGAAATGCTGCGGAAATGTCTGCAGCATTTCTGCAGCTCCCTGCTGCGGGTAAAACGCGTGCGGAATTCGCATGCGTTTTCCCGCAAAACACAAGCGTTTTGTAAGTGTTTTTAGCTTGCACAATGCTTGCGTTTTCCAAGCGATTTGAAGCATCGCTTGGAAAAGTGATTGATACGTTGGTCACACTTGTTAAGCATAGTGCTTGACAAGTGTGACCAACTTTTTACTATTGATGCTGCCTATGCATCATCAATAGTAAAAGATAGAATGTTAAGAATAATATGTTCCGTTCCCAGGGATGCTTTGCGCGAATGACCTTTGTGACGTCACGGTCTTGTGACCGCGATGTCATCTCAGGTGATTCGCGCAATGCATCCCTGGGAACGGAAGCCGCCGCGTGCACCGCTGAGAGGCAGGTGGACTCCGGGGCCATCAGAAGGTAAGTATATCCATATTTTTTATTTTAATTCTTTTTCTTACAGAAATATGGTTCCCAAGGGCCTGGAGGAGAGTCTCCTCTCCTCCAGATCCTGGGTACCAACCGCACATGAAGCGCTCACTTTAAGCATGGTAGGCATAGCCACCTGTGTAAAGTGAGCGTTTCAATGCAATCCTATGGCTGTGGAATCACCGCGATTCCGCAGAAATAATAAACATGATGTGGATTTTACCGCTATGCGATTCCGCAGCGGGAAAATCCGCAGCATGGGCCCAGAAACTGCAAAATCCCATAGGATTGCATGGGAATGCGTTTTTTAAGCGTTTCCGCTGCGGCAAAAAATGTGGCAGAAACGCATAAAAAACGCAACGTGGGCACACAGCCTTAGAGGAAAAAAAGAACACAACCCTACCAAAGAACAAACTTCCTCCTGTGTGAGGCATATAATGACAGACAGCCCTGATCTCACTGCCGAACAATTTCAAGTTTCTGTGAGAAAAGCAAACAAAAGTGACTACTGACACCTTTTAGCTTTCATCTCCTGGCAGTCCCCTTGGGGGAGAAACAGCATGGCAGAGGTTAGCTGCATCACATTACAAACCCTTCTATCAACTCTGAGCTGCCTCTTCCCCAACACTCCCGGTCTAGAGATCAGTGATCGAGGTACTATCACGTTACTCAAAAATAAGACAGGGTTTGATATTAATTATTTTTTTGCTCCAGAAGATTGGTTAGGGCTTATTTTCAGGGAATGTCTTATTTTTTTCCTCAAACAACAATCAACAATTATTCTTGAACAAAAAAAAATCAACATTTATTAAAATATAATCATGACATCACACACAGCACAAACATATGGAACTTTACTTGCACTGCACATACGTACACATGTATTTACACATTAACTAATAGTAACTGACAAATAGTGTCAATATTAATATCTCCACAACGAATAAGCAAAATTAAAAAAATAAAAAAAAAATGTTTTTCCACTCTGCAGCCACTATTACATTGTGTGACAAGTTCAACATGAATTATTTGGTGAGATGTCCTCTTTAAAGGGGTATTCTCAACATCATCAATGGTTAAAATTGCAAAAACAAGCAACTATGTAATTTATTTCTTTGATCTATATCTTCTGCAATCTATCAGAGTTGGAAGGTTTCATAGGCAAGGAGTGCAATGCTTCCAATTTCTTTGCTATGGAGCTTGTAGCTACTGCTCTGAAGCTGGCTGGATTGCTAGATCCATCCAGCATTAGTGAGCCTGCACTCCTCCAATGCTACACAGACAAAGCTGCCTCTGCCTGCAGCACTGAAGAGCGAACAGTTTGAGCCAGGGTGCAACCATGCCAATAGTCCTAGCTGTTAATCAGATAAGAGCTCACTACTCCAGGAAGCTGGCAGGTTGGGGAGCAGTGTACTTCTGAAGTTAGAAGATGATACAACCCCTATAAGACAAGGTGCCCCCTGTTATGCTATGCCCCTGACTCTCGTATATACCTATGTGCTTGGCATATGACCCCCCTCACAGATTAGCTATCTAAATCACCCTAAAGATTTAAAAAATAAAAGATTATTTAAAAAAAATAAAAGAAAAAAGAGTAAAAAGTTGGTGACATTTTCTGTATGAAACGGTAAGAGCTGTAGTGAGCTTACAATACCTTTTCTGCTGAGCGTTGTACAGTACTGTATGAAGCAACACACCGTTCTACTTCTCCCCCTACAATAACAGATGTCTGGCTGTGTGATACTATTCCTACATGTGAAATAGACTGAGCTGGCTTGCTTCATACATATCTATACTGAAGGCGGGTACGTACTTTACTAGCACTTACCATTACGGTTGCAGCTGCAGCAGCTGCTTGTGCTGCTACTGCAGCCTGGTTGGCTTGATGTTGTGCAGCTTTGATTTTGGCCTGCAAATGTGCAGGAGGGTGAAAATATTTGCATTTCTCCCTCATGCAGCGACCCTTAATGTAATCCATACAAACGGTTACAGTGTTATCATTTGTATCAATCATCGTGCTGTCTGCTGGGTGCGCAAAGCGGCAGTCAGTCTCTCCCCGTGCACAGTTTCCTCTCTGAAACTCCCTGCATACCTATATAAGACATACAAGGATACATGAATGCACATTTTATACAGCTGCAGTAATGCATAGGATGCTAATACAACACTGAAATTCATGGTTCATAAGAGTGGTGAAGAAAGCAATATACATTATTGTAAGCAGTGTATTTATCATATGTGCCCATGGACCCCATATGTAACCCCAGGATCTTCAAGACCTCCCATAGTCTACAAGCATGGAACAGCTAGAAAGCATGCATGCAGTTCTTAGAAAGGATGATGGATTAGAGAAGTCAAAACTAGACTAAAATGCATTTTTTTATTTACAGTACTGTTAACTAATTTTGGGTGGAAGATCTATGGAAGTAACAGTAAATGACAGATTTAGCAACTATTTAGGCAAGCCGGCTATCTTTTGCAAAACCTGATGTGCTCATGAATATTTCAGGGTTACGATGTAAACTGTACCTCCAATTTATCTGTCCTGAGAAGTTTCTGAGTAGCAGTAGAACCGGCGACAGATACAGGTGGACTTCCAGGAACAATGACAGGTGTGGGGGGCAGTATTTCAGTTGGGACTAATCCAACACCTTGGGTCATCGGAGTAAGATATGGAGCAAAACTAATAGCTGTATTAGTTCCTAATGTTGGAGCTACAGGAAATGTAGGCTGGAAAAGAAATATATTAGTAAGTGCATGAGAAAAAGATACATTTAGAGAATTATGACATTAAAAGTATGAGTAACATCCAAACTTCCAAAAAGATGAAATTGGAAAAAATCAGATTTCTGTTATACAGTCATTATTTGTGCCAAACACTTGAAGGACTCCCAACCAGGGCTGTGTAGTTGGTAAGCCAAACCTTCGACTCCTCAATTTCCCTGACTCCCGACTCGACAGCCTCACTTCTGAGCATGTATATAAAGTGCAGCACAGATTCATTTCACCTAAAAGCCGAGATCCTTAGATCAGGAGCAGAATAGGCATTTATAGGACTTCATAACTTTCCTAAATTCTTATGGAAACATTTACAGCACATCCTGCATTGTACGTCTGTACCCAATTTATTATAGATTTTAGGAGTGGGTCCATTTTATACCGACTCCACCAAAATGGACACCAACTCAGACTCCACAGCCCTGAGCCTAATATTACATTATATCAGTATATACGTGCAGCAGAGATTAATCTCAACTAAAAGCTGAGATCCTCAGATCAGGAACAGAACAGACATCTATAGGACATCTCATAACTTTCCCAAATTATTATAAAAACATTTACAGAACATCCTGCACTGAGCCACTGCACCCAATTTATTATAGATTTTAGGAGTCAGTTGGTCCATTTTATACCGACTCCACCAAAATGGAGATGGACTCCACAGCACTGCTCCCAACAAACTTTTTATCTTCTTAATATATTGTGATCATCATATTATATAGCACTGTGTACTTACAACTGCTAATTTTTCCTTTCTATCCAAATAATTCTTCTCTTTTCTCTGCTCTATGTAGAAACGGGATGTCTCATTTTTCAATCCCCTCTTTAACTCCTGACCCAGCTGCTCCCCTCCTCCTACCAGGGACTTTTGCAGTGACTTATGACTCGTACAGGGAAAATTGACTACCTGTTTCTACATAGAGCTTAGAAGGATTCAGCTAGACGGTTTTAATCACGTGATGCATAGACCTAATAGAAAAGAGAAGAATTATCTGGGTAGAAGGACAAAATGACCAATTGTAAGTATACAGTGCTATATAATATGATAATTGCAATATATTAAGAGGATACAAATCTTGATGCGACTGTTTCTTTAATTTATATGTAGGGACATTATACATATATAAACATATATACAGTACAGACCAAAAGTTTGGACACACTTTCTCATTTAAAGATTTTTCTGTGTTTTAACCCCTTCACCCCCGGAGCTTGTTCCATTTTTCATTTTCGTTTTTCGCTCCCCTCCTTCCCAGAGCCATAACTTTTTTATTTTTCTGTCAATTTGTCCATGTGAGGGCTTATTTTTTGCGGGACGAGTTGTACTTTTGAACGACATCATTGGTTTTACCATGTCGTGTACTAGAAAACAGGAAAAAAATTCCAAGTGCAGTGAAATTGCAAAAAAAGTGCAATCCCACACTTGTTTTTCGTTTGGCTTTTTTTGCTAGGTTCACTAAATGCTAAAACTGACCTGCCATTATGATTCTCCAGGTCAGTACGAGTTCATAGACACCTAACATGGCTAGGTTATTTTTCACCTAAGTGGTGAAAAAAAATTCCAAACTTTGCAAAAAAAAAAAAAAAAAAATTGCGCCATTTTCCGATACTCGTAGCGTCTCTATTTTTCGTGATCTGGGGTCAGGTGAGGGCTTATTTTTTGCGTGCCGAGCTGGCGTTTTTAATGATAGCATTTTGGTGCAGATACGTTCTTTTGATCGCCCGTTATTGCATTTTAATGCAATATTGCGGCGACCAAAAAAACGTAACTCTGGCGTTTCGATTTTTTTTCTCATTACGCCATTTAGCGATCAGGTTAATCCTTTTTTTTTATTGATAGATTGGGCGATTCTGAACGCGGCGATACCAAATATGTGTAGGTTTGATTTTTTTTTTATTGATTTATTTTGATTGGGGCGAAAGGGGGGTGTTTTAAACTTTTATGTTTTTTTTATTTTTTTCACATTTTTTTAAACTTTTTTTTTTTACTTTTGCCATGCTTCAATAGCCTCCATGGGAGGCTAGAAGCAGGCACAGCACGATCGGCTCTGCTATGTAGCAGCGATCATAAGATCGCTGCTATACAGCAGAAATGCAGGTGTGCTGTGAGCGCCGACCACAGGGTGGCGCTCACAGCTGCCGAGGATCAGTAACCATAGAGGTCTCAAGGACCTCTATGGTTAACTTCCTGACACATCGCCGACCCCGATCATGTGACGGGGGTCGGCGATGACGCCATTTCCGGCCGCCCGGCCGGATGCGGTAGTTTAATGC
Source organism: Ranitomeya variabilis (assembly GCF_051348905.1). NCBI lineage: Eukaryota > Metazoa > Chordata > Amphibia > Anura > Dendrobatidae > Ranitomeya > Ranitomeya variabilis. The sequence continues at coordinate 545,775,937 of NC_135234.1, forward strand.
CGCTGTCTGCGTTTGACAGCGGCATTTAACTAGTTAATGGGCGCGGGCGGATCGCGATTCCGGTCGTGCTCATTGCGCGCACATGTCAGCTGTACAAAACAGCTGACATGTCGCAGCTTTACGGTGGGCTCGCCGCCGGAGCCCACCTTAAAGCAGGGGAGCCGGCATCGGACGGTATAGTACGTCCGATGTCGGTAAGGGGTTAATGACTATGAAAATTGTACATTCACACTGAAGGCATCAAAACTATGAATTAACACATGTGGAATTATATACTTAACAAAAAAGTGTGAAACAACTGAAATTATGTCTTATATTCTAGGTTCTTCAAAGTAGCCACCTTTTTGCTTTGATGACTGCTTTTCACACTCTTGGCATTCTCTTGATGAGCTTCAAGAGGTAGTCACCGGGAATGGTCTTCCAACAATCTTGAAGGAGTTCCCAGAGATGCTTAGCACTTGCTGGCCCTTTTGCCTTCACTCTGCGGTCAAGCTCACCCCAAACTATCTAGATTGGGTTCAGGTCTGGTGACTGTGGAGGCCAGGTCATCTGGCGTAGCACCCCATCACTCTCCTTCTTGGTCAAATAGCCCTTACACAGCCTGGAGGTGTGTTTGGGGGTCATTGTCCTGGTGAAAAATAAATCATGGTCCAACTAAACGCAAACCGGATGGAATAGCATGCCGCTGCAAGATGCTGTGGTAGCCATGCTGGTTCAGTATGCCTTCAATTTTGAATAAATCCCCAACAGTGTCACAAGCAAAGCACCCCCACACCATCACATCTCCTCCTCCATGCTTCACGGTGGGAACCAGGCATGAAGAGTACATCCGTTCACCTTTTCTGCGTCGCACAAAGACATGGTGGTTGGAACCAAAGATCTCAAATTTGGACTCATCAGACCAAAGCACAGATTTCCACTGGTCTAATGTGCATTCCGTGTGTTCTTTAGCCCAAACAAGTCTCTTCTGCTTGTTACCTGTCCTTAGCAGTGGTTTCCTAGCAGCTATTTTACTATGAAGGCCTGCTGCACAAAGTCTCCTCTTAACAGTTGTTGTAGAGATGTGTCTGCTGCTAGAACTCTGTGTGGCATTGACCTGGTCTCTAATCTGAGCTGCTGTTAACCTACGATTTCTGAGGCTGGTGACTCGGATAAACTTATCCTCAGAAGCAGAGGTGACTCTTGGTCTTCCTTTCCTGGGGCGGTCCTCATGTGAGCCAGTTTCTTTGTAGCGCTTGATGGTTTTTGCCACTGCACTTGGGGACACTTTCAAAGTTTTCCCAATTTTTCGGACTGACTGACCTTCATTTCTTAAAGTAATGATGGCCACTCGTTTTTCTTTACTTAGCTGCTTTTTTCTTGCCATAACAGAAATTCTAACAGTCTATTCAGTAGGACTATCAGCTGTGTATCCACCAGACAACACAACTGGTGGTCCCAACCCCATTTATAAGGCAAGAAATCCCACTTATTAAACCTGACAGGGCACACCTGTGAATTGAAAACCAGACTACCTCTTGAAGCTCATTAAGAGAATGCCAAGAGTGTGCAAAGCAGTCATCAAAGCAAAAGGTGGCTACATTTAAGAACCTCGAATATAAGACATAATTTCAGTTGTTTCACACTTTTTTGTTAAGTATATAATTCCACATGTGCTAATTCATAGTTTTGATGCCTGCAGTGTGAATGTACAATTTTCATAGTCATGAAAATACAGAAACATCTTTAAATGAGAAGGTGTGTCCAAACTTTTGGTCTGTACTGTATATATATATATATATATATATATATATATATAGATACACACATTCCGTACTCAGCATAAATGAGTACACCCTTCCAAAATTTTGACAAGACTTTGATGGAACATTTTTTTAACCCATAACATGAAAGTAAGGTTAACAATATAACTTTTATTACAAAATCTTCAGTTTTAGTCAAATTAGTTGATGCAAAAATGAATAAACCCCACATAAAAAATTATTACCGTATTTTTCAGATGACAAGATGCTATTTTTTTCCTCTACTTTTGAGAGGAAAATGGGGGTGCGTCTTATAATCCGAAATGAGCTTACCGGGGCGCGGCGGTGTAGAGGGGTCACAGGAGGCCGGTGGTGGCAGGAGCGGGCCTGGGCTCTCAGAAGATGTTGGCGCCTTTGTGCTAAATCCCTTTTCCCACAGATTTACCTGCGGTGTGCTTCGGGAAAATGACAGCCTCAGGCGGCGAATGCGTAGATTGAGATCTCAGGACCAGATCTAGCTTTTTCCATTCTTCAAGAAATACCTCTTTTTGGGCCTGGATACTGGATGGAGAGTGATGCTCAATTTGCCTTTTCAGAATTCCCCATAGGTGTTTCATTGGGTTCAGAAGAGGAGACATACTTGACCACTGAATCACTTTCACCCAGTTCTTCTTCAGAAATGCAACAGTGGTTTAGATGTGTGTTTTGAATCATTGCCATGGAAAAGTGCATGTCTACCAAGGGTGCAGAGTGATGGTAGCATCTTCTCTTTCAATATAGAGCAGTACATCTGTGAATTCATGATGTAGCTCTCCGACACTGCCATCACTATGGCTCACTGAAACATCATGCATTTTTCTTTGTACTTCTCACCTTTATATGCCATATAGTTTTGATACCATAAGTTCCAAAAACATTTATCTTGACCTAATCACACCAGCATATAGAGTCCCAGTAGTCTTCATATTTATCAGCATGGGCCCTGGCAAATTGTAGGAGGGCTTTAGGAAATGCTTCCTTCATGGAAACATCCATGCATGCCAGTCCTCTGCAGTGTACAGTGGCATGAAAAATGTTGGACAGTCCTGGTCAAAATTACTGTTATTATGAATACTTAAGCAAGTTGAAGATTAAATGATCTCTAAAAGGCCTAAAATTAAAGATGGCACATTTCCTTTGTATTTTGGGAAAATATACATATATATTTTCACCTTTTACATCTTATTTTAAAAATTACAAAAAGGAAACTGGGTTAATGTAAAAGTTTGGGTAGACTGCATGGTTAGTACCTAGTAGCACTCCCTTTTTGAAAGTATCACAGATTGTTTGAGGGATTTTCATCCATCCTTCCTTGGAAAATGTTTCCAGGTCTGTGAGATTTCTGGGCCGTATTGCATGCACTGCTATTTTGAGGTCTAGCCACACATTTTCAATGATGTTTCGATCAGGGGACTGTGAGGGCCATTGTAAAACCTTCAACTTGCGCCTTTTGAGGTAGTCTATTGTGTATTTTGAAGTTTGTTTAGGATCATTATCCATATGTAGAAGCCATCCTCTTTTCAACTTCAGCTTATTTTTAATGGAGTTATGTTTGCATCAAGAATTAGTTGAAATTTAAGTGGATCCATTCTTCCCTATATCCGTGAAATGTTCCCTGTGCCACACAACCTCAAAACATAATTGATCCACCCCCATGCTTAATGGTTGGCGAGATGTTCTTTTCCTGTAATTCTGTGCCCTTTTTTTTCCCACACATACCTCTGATCATTGTGGTCAGAGTTCTATTTTAGAGGGAATCTGTCACCAGGAATAATGCTGTTAACCTGCAGATATGGGGTTAATATGCAGGTTAACAGCATTATTATGCTGCCCGGTGCCTGCACGCAGCCGAATACAGTGGGGAGAAAATTATCTTTATTCTCGGTATTCAGTCATAGGGGCGGCCCCGGTTCAGTCATGCTGAGTATACAAAGCGATGCTGTAACCACGCCCCCAGCCCTGACTGACACTGGTTCTACATTGCAGCCAGCTGTCAAGTCGGGGGCGTGGTTACAAAGAACGCTCTGTATACTCAGAGCGGTGACTGAACCGGCGCCGTCCCTATCACTGAATACCGAATGCTGTCGGGGAGAATAAAGATCATTTTCTCCCCGCTGCATTTGGCTGCATGCAGGTGTCGGACAGCATACTAACACTGTTAACCTGCAGATACACCCCATATCTGCACTGCAGGCTAACAGCGTTATTCCTGGTGACAGGTTTCCTTTAAAATCAGTGGTCTACAGGACTTGTCCACAAAATGCATCAGCCTTGTTTAGATGTTTATTCGCATACTTCTGAAGCTGAATTTTATGGTGAGGATGCAGGAGAGGTTTTCTTCTCATGACTCTTCCATGAAGGCCATATTTGTTCAGGTGTCTCTGAACAGTTGAACAGTGTACCACAACTTCAGAGTCTGCTAAATCTTTCTGAAGGGCTTTTGCAGTCAAGCGGGGGTTTAGATTTGCCTCTCAAGCAATCCTACAAGCAGCGCTCTCTGAAGTTTTGATTGGTCTTCCAGACCTTATCTTGACATCCACTGTCCCTGTTAGGCTGCTGTTCTTTGGCACGTGGTTAGAGGAAGCTGGGTATTTATAAAGCTTGGAAATTTGCATCACCTGGCCTTTCCTAATGATGATGGTGAACAAGCCATAAGCCTATGAGGCTTATTAAGGCTTGAAGCCTTTGTCAAAGTTATCTGACCACACAAATCTCCAAGGGTGCTCAAACTTGTGTATAGGCCCATTTTCCTTTTTGTAAGTTTTAAAATGTAAAAGATGAAAACATATATATGTATATATATTTTTCGCCTAAAATACAAACAGTAATTTGATCAGGCGTGCCCAAACTTTTGCATGCCACTGTATGCCATATTGTGTCATGGGAAACAGTCAATGGTTTGGCTTTCTACTTCTTAAGCTAATTACAGCATTTGCATGTTGATTTTCTTCAACCGTTCTCATCAGCAGATGCTGCTGTTTAGGTGTTTATTTCCATGGTCGGCCTGGACGTTTCTGTGGGATTGTTGCAGTTCCATCTTTGTTACATTTTTTAATCACTTTTGCTAAAGTATTCTGACTGATAAGCAAAGTTTTGCTGATCTTCTTGTAACTTTCACCTTTTTTGTTTCTTTCTCAGGTCTTGTGACATCTCTCCATGTGGCGCTATTACTGACAGCGTCAAATGAGAAGTTTTCCTTGTTAAATAATACCCTTTTATAGTCCACTGTCCGCTGGACACCTTTTTAATGAATAATTACACTTACCTGTGGTTGAATTCTTGCTAATTATAATCTTATAATCTAAACTTTAGTTTTGATCCAAACATAAGACTTTCATTCTGTTGTACTCATTTTTGCAACATGGTCTTGGATTAATTTGTTAATAAAATTACTTTTTTTGGTGTGCAAAATAACAAATCTTGTTTTCAATCAATGGCCCACATTTGTCTGAGTATTTTGTAGTATGGTTACCCATACAAAATGTTGATTCTGACACTAAAAAGTTATCTAACAAATCTGTTAGGGTGTACTCATTTTTGCTGAATGCTGTATATGTGTAGTGATATGCACTACTCAAAAAAAAGGAACACTAAAATACCACATTGTAGATATCACTGAATGAAACATTCCAGTTTCCAATCTTATTCATTACATAGTGGAATGACTTGAGAATAAAACATAAAAATTATCAATGTAAATCAAAATGAATATCCCATGGAAGTCTGGATTTGTAATGATTCAGTGGAAATGCCTCAAGACAAGGAAATGATGCTCAGTAGTGTGTTTGGCTTCCACGTGCCTGTATGACCTCCCTACAACACCTGGGCATCGTACTGATGAGGCAGTGGATATTATCTTGAGTAATCTCCTCCCAGACCTGGATTAAAGCATCAGTCAATTCCTGGACTGTCTGTGGTCTAACATGGCGTTGGTGGATGGAACGAGACTTGACTGGTCTCTCTAGAGCACCATTTTGAACAGAGCAGAGATGTGGATACTTGACGTCTGTTCCATTCATTGTCTAGCGCCGCTCTCAGCTATTTCTGGCAGTACATAGATCAGTGTTCCCCAACTCTGCTCCTCAAGAGCCAACAGGTCATGTTTTCAGGATTTCCTTAGTATTTCACAGGTGATAATTGCATCACCTGGACAGGCAAGCATTCAATCACCTGTGCAATGCTAAGGAAATCCTGAAAACATGACCCGTTGGTGGCTCTTGAGGACCGGAGTTGCGGGGACACTGACATAGATAATGAATAAAGCAGAGGTCGAGCATGTGCACATCCACTCCATTCAAAATTGGGTTCTACATAGACCGATTCCTGTGTTCAAGAGCCTGAGTCCCAGCAGCTAGACCCCAGTGAGAAGCGAGCTACTGCCTATCCTGTGGATGGGAGTATATTCAAGAGAACCTGTCATGTCCAAAAACGCTATTTACTTGCAGATATAGGGTTATTCTGTAGGATAATAGCATTGAAATCCTTACTGGACCAGCAGCTACAGGGAGAAAATTAACTTCCACTCACCACTTACTACACAGTGAGCACGGCTGTAATCACTCCATCACTTTTATTGACAGCCACACACACGCTACAAAGCAGGCTGTCAATCAAAGTGATGGGGAGTGATTACAGTTATGGTTTCTGTATAGTATAGGTAAATATTAATATTTTGGGAATAAAAAACTTTAAAAAGAAACTGTTTTGAAAGAAAGATGTGATTTTGATATACATGATTTATCGCTATAAAAAGATAATGTTAATAAAGAAGATTGCTTCAGAGGACACATAATTCTCACACGACCCATAAGGTCCATTAGGCGTCTAGAGAACTGAAACGTATTAAAATACCAAGAGAAACACAACAAGAATACACTTACTAATTGAGATTCATGAAAAACACTGTTGGCACCGAGCTATGCCCATGAAGTGATGGTGATGTTGCATCCAGCAGTCACGTGCAGTGTTGTGTATGTCAGAGGTGTCAAACTGCATTCCTCGAGGGCCGCCAACAGGTCATGTTTTCAGAATTTCCTTGTATTGCACAGGTGATAATTTAATCACCTGCACAGAATGATTCCAGCACCTTGTGGAATGCTAAGGAAATCCTGAAAACATGACCTGTTGGCGGCCCTCGAGGAATGCAGTTTGACACCTCTGGTGTATGTCACAAGGTGATGCAGGATCACAATTGTTATCAACATCAATTTCATTTTGTGCTATATCATGTAAACCCCACCTTTATTGTCAGAATATTTGTTAACTTTGTGGATTTAAAGGATCACATTTGACCAACAGCCTTCTGCGACAGTACAATAACGCCAGAAATTCTGGTGACCATTCTGTACATAGGATTATTACAATGAATCATTCCTGTCACTCTTCATGTCAGAATATTGGTAACCTCTCAATAAATGGCCAGCCATCATGTTATCTCAGTAGAGAACAAAGCTGGACAGATGTTCCCATGTACTGTATGTGCATAGTGGAAATGTACTTACCATTGGCTGCAGCTGTGTACCCGGAAACATGAACTGCATTTGCTGGGCAAGCATAGCGGCTGCTGTTTTCTGTTGGATGAGATTGTTCCTGCCATTAATTTCTAGCTGGGTTTTTAAGTGTGTTGGCGGATGGAGATATTTGCAGTTCTCCCTTGAGCAACGTCCCTGAAAAATGGGGAAATATGATATTTTCAAGCCATATAATGGAAAATAAGAATTTCTAAGCTATATGCATCAGTTAATCAACTATGGATTTTGTGTAGAATTGCAAAATTAGGCTCATGTTAACATTGCTTAGAAAAGAAAAGAGATTAGGCATGGCATACTATAATGTATATATAATGTATAGTCATCAGATGTTGTGCCTCATGGTACAAAGACTTCATCTGATCCAATGGTATACAAGTAAAACCAAGAAGAAGCCCCTGGGCCCAAATCAAGATCTATAACACATTAGAAACACCAGTATTATAAATGGCATATGGTAGTTACAGGGGCTTTTGGGCCAATCAGACATCAGGGTCTGGGTGCAAAGGCTACTTCTGTACCTACTATAGTTATACATCTACCCAACAAAATAATCAGTAATTTGTGAAACTCTTTTTGATTATTCTGAGTGCAGAGTCCACCTGAATGCGGTCCTTGAATGATGCTCAGTGATATGCCTTATGGCATAAATCTGGTATTGCTGGTCTTCCTGGTTCCGGGATAAGAGTCCATTTCCAGAGTGTTGACATAAAAGTAGGAAGCCAAGACCAGTGAGGACCAAGTAAACACTAGAATCAGACACACAGGGGATCGAGGTGGGCGAGTATCACTTCTTTTGTTATTTTACAGCAGTATGAGGAATTTAACAAAAATAAATCCCTGGAAAATCTCTTAAGACACTTCTTCTTAGATCTAGGGATAAAAATGCAATGCCGTTAAAGGTCTGGAGTGCTAGGCATCTGTACTGTTAGTTCCTTCCACTGTACTCCATTTTTTCAGTGTAATACATTAGACATGAAGTCACAGACTGGACCAAACGATACCATTAAAAGTAAGCATTGGGGGTTAACATGTTGGGATGAATGAATCATTTGAAATGAATATGGTTGGTGTGTTTGATTTTCCTTTGTGGAAAGAGAAGTAAATGGGGAAACATACACAAGAACTGTTAATGCTGGTGCCATCCCAGGCATCTTTTTCATGGCAGGTTCTCCAATACTTTTCCATATTGCTGTTGGATGAAAGGCTCTGTCTATATGCCAAAACTAGGTGCTGAATAACACAACATCCTGACAGATGGCAGCCTCGGCTTTATTTCAGTATATTAACAGATCTTCATGTATCAGATAGCTAAGCTTCTCATGGACAGTCTGGTCTACTTTATCCTTCTGAGCAAATATCTTCTGAGTCAGCTTTGTGTCTGATCTGGCTGTAAGGAAGACATCTCAAATTTCTCCAAAAGAAAAATATATTGGTTTCAAGAAAGAAAAAATCTGTATGAGAATCAATCTATATTTGAAATAAATATAATGCTAATACACTTTCATATGTTGTCTAACCTGAAATTTGAAACTTAAAACCCTTGTCATACTTTTTTTTGCAACTCTATTTAAAGATTGAGCTGGAGAAGAGCCCAAGAAAGGGTTGGTAAGGTCTCTTTCCACAAGCATCCTTGAAGGGTGCTCACAACTCTTCAGTGCTGGTTATTGTCCTAAGGAAAGCAGGAGAAACCTGGACCAGTTACAGACAGAAATCTGGTCTGTCCCGTGAGGATATGGTGTGGTGATTGAGAGAAACCCTTTGATTAGGCTACGTTCACATTTGCGTTGTGCGCCGCAGCGTCGGCGCCGCAACGCACAACGCAAATAAAAACGCAGCAAAACGCATGCACAACGCTGCGTTTTGCGCCGCATGCGTCGTTTTTTTCATTGAATTTGGACGCAGCAAAAATGCAACTTGCTGCGTCCTCTGCGCACCGACGCGGGCGCCGCAGCGACGCATGCGGCGCAAAACGCAAGTGCGCCGCATGTCCATGCGCCCCCATGTTAAATATAGGGGCGCATGACGCATGCGGCGCCGCTGCGGCGCCCGACGCTGCGGTGAGGACCGCAAATGTGAACGTAGCCTTAGTCAACTACTGCAAAGAGGACTGCTGAGGTCAATGCATGGATATTCACTGATTTCATTGCTCCACTTTACCAATGGCTTTGGTGCAATGGAACTGAAAACACAATTTGGTGAGCTACAGCTCAACAAAAATGAGGTTTTTCAAAGTGGGACCACCTCAATAATTTTAATGATGGTTAAATCTCTCCAGATATATAAAACATACATTTTTCATGTTTTATACATATAATTCACATTCTCCAAGCTCCAGACTATTTGTAATATAGACATCATGTACACAGATGATCGAGCGATTAAGAAATGACCTTAGATATGTGAAATCTATTTCTGTGCCAGCCAGTCGTTGAAATCATTACATTCCAGAAGGACTGACCTCGGGGTTATTTAAATCTCTGACTCACATATACTCAACGTTCACAATGTAAGGGACGAATTGGGCAGAATCCCAGAACTAACTGTGAAAAATGTTGGGAAAAATCTCAATATTACTTTGATGAATATTATGTATTTATAAAAAAAACCCAGTAAGATGATGTATTTCAAATAATATAAAAGCTTTGCCAGACGTGAGATGAAACATCACGTACTATGACCAACATGGAAGTAAAGGTTTTTTCTAATTATTGCAGAAATTGCACTAGTTATTGTGAGATTTGGCAGTTAAAAATAAGAGGGCAATATTATATTTAAATTGTTATTGTATAATTCCAATTTAATAGCACTCTTTTATTCACTGCTGCACTTTTTTTTATATTTTATAAGTTTTTCATTTTATATTATGCTATTTTTAGGGATTTATTTTTTTGTGAAGGCTCACTACATTTTATAAAAAAAAAATTATAATCCACTCATTATAGGCACTGTTTAAGGTCCACTGGATACCTGGCTTTTAGTATTTGTCCAGCTTTGCTTTAAGTGCAGGCATATAATGCCAAAATAAATGCAACGTTAGCCAAAGCCAGTCTGGATTATGCGTAAGGCACTTGGTACACATGCTCCTGAACTTCCGCCACCTTAAGGATATAGGATGCACACAGTTTAACAGGGACGTAAATATAGCAAGAACAAGTGTTGCTGTCACACCAGGGTCTTGGAGTCTAAGGCTATGTTCACACGTTGTGTTTTTGTTGCAAATTTTAAGCTGCGTTTTACAGTACCAGCAAAAGCTATGAGATTTCAGAAATCTCATACACACACCTTGTTTTTTTCCCGTGACTAAATTGGAAAACTAGTGCATTTTTGAAAACTGCATCATGCCACCTTCCAGTGCTTTTTCACCCCTAGAAAGCAATGAGCAAAATATGCAGCAAAAAAACAAGTATAAGTGAAAAAAGGCAGGTAATGCTGGATGTGAAACCTTTTTATTTTTGTGATTTTCTCAGGTTTAACCCCTTCCCGCCGCGGCCCTTTTTCGTTTTTGCGTTTTCATTCCCCTCCTTCCCAGAGCCATAACTTTTTTTTTTCCGTCAATATGGCCATGTGAGGGCTTATTTTTTGCAGGACGAGTTGTACTTTTGAACGACACCATTGGTTTTACCATGTCTTGTACTAGAAATCCGGAAAAAAATTCCAAGTGTGGTGAAATTGCAAAAAAAGTGCAATCCCACACTAGTTTTTTGTTTGGCTTTTTTTCTAGCTTCACTAAATGCTAAAACTGACCTGACATTATGATTCTCCAATTACGAGTAATTACGAGTTCATAGACACTAAACATGACTAGGTTACTTTTTATCTAAGTGGTGAAAAAAAATTCTAAACTTTGCTTAAAAAAAAAAAAAGTGCCATTTTCCGATACCAGTAGCGTCTCCATTTTTCGTGATCTGGGGTCGGGTGGAGGACTTATTTTTTGCATGCCGAGCATGCTTTTTTTTTTTATTGATAGATTGGGTGATTCTGAACGCGGCGATACCAAATATGTGTAGGTTTGATTTTTTTTTTTATTGTTTTATTTAGGATGGGGCGAAGGGGGGGGGGGTGATTTAACCCCTTAATCCCATTGGACGTACTATCCCGTCAAGGTGACCTGGGACTTAATTCCCAGTGACGGGATAGTACGTCCAGCGCGATCGGCAGCGCTCACGGGGGGAGCGCGGCCGATCGCGGCCGGGTGTCAGCTGATTATCACAGCTGACATCCGGCACAATGTGCCAGGAGCAGTCACGGACCGCCCCCGGCACATTAACCCCCGGTACACTGCGATCAAACATGATCGCAGTGTTCTGGCGGTATAAGGAAGCATCGCGCAGGGAGGGGGCTCCCTGCGTGCTTCCCTGAGACCCCCGGAGCAACGCGATGTGATCGCATTGCTCCGAGCGTCTCTTACCTCCTATCCCTTCAGGCCCCGGATCCAAAATGGCCGCGGGGCTGCATCCGGGTACTGCAGGGAGTACTTCCGGGTCCACAGCAGGCGCTGGTAAGCCAGCAGCGCTCTAAGTCAGATCGCCGATGTGCAAACTGTCAGGTCAGCGATCTGTGATGTCCCCCCCTGGGACAAAGTAAAAAAGTAAAAACAAAAAATTCCACATGTGTAAAAAAAAAAAAAAAAAATCCCTAAATAAAGAAAAAAAAAATTATTCTCATAAATACATTTATCTAAATAATAATAAAAAACAATAAAAGTACACATATTTAGTATCGCCGCGTCCGTAACGACCCAACCTATAAAACTGTCCCACTAGTTAACCCCTTCAGTGAACACCGTAAGAAAAAAAAAAAAAAAGAGCCAAAAAACAACGCTTTATAATCATACCGCCGAACAAAAAGTGGAATAACACGCGATCAAAAAGACGGATATAAATAACCATGGTACCGCTGAAAACGTCATCTTGTCCCGCAAAAAACGAGCCACCAGACAGCATCATAAGCAAAAAAATAAAAAAGTTATAGTCCTCAGAATAAAGCGATGCCCAAATAATTATTTTTTCTATAAAATAGCTTTTATCATATAAAAGCGCCAAAACATAAAAAAATGATACAAATGAGATATCGCTGTAATCGTACTGACCCGACGAATAAAACTGCTTTATCAATTTTACCAAACATGGAACGGTATAAACGCCTGCCCCAAAAGAAATTCATGAATAGCTGGTTTTTGATCATTCTGCCTCACAAAAATCGGAATAAAAAGTGATCAAAAACTGTCACGTGTCCGAAAATGTTACCAATAAAAACGTCAACTCGTCCCGCAAAAAACAAGACCTCACATGACTCTGTGGACTAAAATATGGAAAAATTATAGCTCTCAAAATGTGGAGACGCAAAAACTTTTTTGCTATAAAAAAATGTCTTTTAGTGTCTGACAGCTGCCAATCATAAAAATCCGATATAAAAAACGCTATAAAAGTAAATCAAACCCCCCTTCATCACCCCCTTAGTTAGGGAAAAATAATAAAATTAAAAAAATGTATTTATTTCCATTTTCCCATTAGGATTAGGGCTAGGGTTAGGGCTAGGGTTGGGGCTAGGATTGGAGCTAAAGTTAGGGTTAGGGTTGGGGCTAAAGTTAGGGTTAGGGTTGGGGCTAAAGTTAGGATTAGGGTTGGGTCTAAAGTTAGGGTTTGGATTACATTTACGGTTGGGATTAGAGTTAGGGGTGTGTTGTGATTTTGGTTTTTGGGCTCCCCCGGTGGTCACTGGTGGTACTGGACTTGTGTGCTTCACTTTCTCTGTTCACCTGTTTCCATCAGGGTATGGGTGTATCCTATTTAGCCTTGCTGCTCAGTTATTCTAGTGCCGGCCATCAATGTAACCAGAGCCTTTCTGTTGCATGTTCCTGCTTCTAGACTACTATCAGCTAAGTTGGACTCTTAGTCCTAAGTTTGTTTTGCATTTTTGTTCCAGTTCACAGTTATGTTATTTTTCTGTAGCTGGAAGCTCTTGCGGGCCGAAATTGCCACTCCGGTGTCATGAGTTGACACATGAGTCTTAAAGTAATTTCGGGATGGTATTTTAATAGGGTTTTCAGCTGACCGTGAAGTTCCCTATTGTATCTTCTTGCTATCTAGTAAGCGGACCTCGCTTTGCTGAACCTACCTTCATACTGCGTATGTCTTTTCCTCTGAACTCACCGTCAATATATGTGGGGGGCTTCTGTCTCCTTTTTGGGGGAATTTCCCTAGAGGTAAGCCAGGTCTGTCTTTTCCTCTATTAGGGTTAGTTAGTCCTCCGGCTGGCGCTAGGCGTCTAGGGATAAAACGTAGGTACGCCACCCGGCCACTGTTAGTTGTGTGGTAGGTTTAGCTCACGGTGAGCTCGAGATTCCATCACCCAAGAGCTGTTCTGTTATTTATGTTCTCTGACGTTTCCTTGCCATTGGGAACCATGACAGTATGGCCGGCCCAGTGTTAAAACCGTTGGCAGAAGAAAGGAGAGAAAAAGAAGTCTGCAGATTTTTTTTTTTTCCTCTGAGCTTGCTCTATAGTTGACTTAGTTGCATTTCTGCTCTAATTGCAGCCTTTGTCTCTCTCTCTCCTTCTAATCCTTGAATGGCTCTGATCTCACCTGATTAAAATGGATCCTCAGAGTTTGGCTACAGGTTTGAATAATCTTGCTACGAAGGTTCAAAATTTACAGGATTTTGTTATTCATGCTCCTATATCTGAACCTAGAATTCCTATACCAGAATTTTTCTCCGGGGATAGATCTCGTTTCCTGAATTTCAAAAATAATTGTAAATTATTTCTTTCCCTGAGATCTCGCTCCGTTGGAGATCCCGCACAGCAGGTTAGGATAGTAATTTCCTTGCTGCGGGGTGACCCTCAAGACTGGGCATTTGCATTGGCACCCGGGGATCCTGCGTTGCTCAATGTGGATGCGTTTTTTCTGGCTTTGGGGTTGCTTTATGAGGAACCTAACTTAGAGATTCAGGCTGAAAAAGCCTTGATGGCCCTATCTCAAGGGCAAGATGAAGCTGAAATATACTGCCAAAAATTTCATAAATGGTCTGTGCTTACTCAGTGGAATGAGTGCGCCCTGGCGGCGAATTTCAGAGAGGGTCTCTCTGATGCCGTTAAAGATGTTATGGTGGGGTTCCCTGCACCTACAGGTCTGAATGAGTCCATGACAATGGCTATTCAGATTGATCGGCGTTTGCGGGAGCGCAAACCTGTGCACCATTTGGCGGTGTCTTCTGAGAAGGCTCCAGAAAGTATGCAATGTGATAGAATTCTGTCCAGAAGCGAACGGCAGAATTTTAGGCGAAAAAATGGGTTGTGCTTCTATTGTGGTGATTCAACTCATGTTATATCAGCATGCTCTAAACGTACAAAAAAGGTTGATAAGTCTATTTCAATTGGCACTTTACAGTCTAAGTTTATTCTGTCTGTGACCTTGATTTGTTCATTATCGTCAATTACCGCGGATGCCTATGTCGACTCTGGCGCCGCTTTGAGTCTAATGGATTGGTCCTTTGCCAGGCGCTGTGGGTTTGATCTAGAGCCTCTGGAAGTTCCTATACCTCTGAAGGGTATTGACTCTACACCATTGGCTAGTAATAAACCACAATACTGGACACAAGTGACTATGCGTATGAATCCAGACCATCAGGAGACGATTCGCTTCCTTGTGTTGTACAATCTACATGACGTTTTGGTGCTCGGATTACCATGGTTACAATCTCATAACCCAGTCCTTGACTGGAAAACAATGTCTGTGTTAAGCTGGGGATGTCAGGGGGCTCATGGGGACGTATCTTTGGTTTCTATTTCGTCATCTATTCCCTCTGAGATTCCGGAATTTTTATCTGATTATCGTGATGTTTTTGAGGAGCCTAAACTTGGTTCACTACCTCCTCACAGAGATTGCGATTGTACCATAGATCTGATTCCGGGCAGTAAATTTCCAAAGGGTCGTTTATTTAATCTATCTGTACCTGAACATGCTGCTATGCGAGAATATATTAAGGAGTCCCTGGAAAAGGGACATATTCGTCCTTCTTCATCTCCCTTAGGAGCCGGTTTTTTCTTTGTATCTAAAAAAGATGGCTCTTTGAGGCCGTGTATTGATTATCGACTCTTGAATAAAATTACAGTCAAATATCAGTATCCTCTACCACTGCTGACTGATTTGTTTGCTCGAATAAAAGGGGCTAAGTGGTTCTCTAAGATTGATCTCCGTGGGGCGTATAATTTGGTGCGAATTAAGCAGGGGGATGAGTGGAAAACCGCATTTAATACGCCCGAGGGCCATTTTGAGTATTTAGTAATGCCTTTTGGTCTTTCAAATGCCCCTTCAGTCTTTCAGTCCTTTATGCATGACATTTTCCGTGAATATTTGGATAAATTTATGATCGTGTATCTGGATGATATTTTGATTTTTTCGGATGACTGGGATTCTCATGTCCAACAGGTCAGGAGGGTTTTTCAGGTTTTGCGGGCTAATTCCTTGTGTGTGAAGGGTTCTAAGTGTATTTTTGGGGTTCAAAAGATTTCTTTTTTGGGGTACATTTTTTCCCCCTCTTCCATTGAGATGGATCCTGTCAAGGTTCGGGCTATTTGTGATTGGACGCAGCCTTCTTCTCTTAAGAGCCTTCAGAAATTTTTGGGCTTTGCTAATTTTTATCGGCGATTTATAACTGGTTTTTCTGATGTTGCTAAACCTTTGACTGATTTGACCAAAAAGGGTGCTGATGTTGCTGATTGGTCCCCTGCTGCTGTGGAGGCCTTTCGGGAGCTTAAGCGCCGCTTTTCTTCCGCCCCTGTGTTGCGTCAGCCTGATGTTACTCTTCCTTTTCAGGTTGAGGTCGATGCTTCCGAGATCGGAGCTGGGGCGGTCTTGTCGCAGAAAAGTTCCGACTGCTCCGTGATGAGACCTTGTGCGTTCTTTTCTCGAAAATTTTCGCCCGCCGAGCGAAAATATGATATTGGTAATCGGGAGCTTTTGGCTATGAAGTGGGCTTTTGAGGAGTGGCGTCATTGGCTTGAGGGTGCTAGACATCAGGTGGTGGTATTGACCGATCACAAGAATTTGATTTATCTTGAGTCTGCCAGGCGCCTGAATCCTAGACAGGCGCGCTGGTCGTTGTTTTTCTCTCGGTTTAATTTTGTGGTCTCATACTTACCAGGTTCTAAAAATGTGAAGGCGGATGCCCTTTCTAGGAGTTTTGAGCCTGATTCCCCTGGTGATTCTGAACCTACAGGTATCCTTAAGGATGGGGTGATATTATCTGCTGTTTCCCCAGACCTGCGACGGGCTTTGCAGGAGTTTCAGGCGGATAGACCTGATCGTTGCCCGCCTGGTAGACTGTTTGTTCCTGATGATTGGACCAGTAGAGTCATCTCGGAGGTTCATTCTTCTGTGTTGGCAGGTCATCCCGGGATCTTTGGTACCAGGGATTTGGTGGCTAGGTCCTTTTGGTGGCCTTCCCTGTCTCGAGATGTACGAGTTTTTGTGCAGTCTTGTGATGTTTGTGCTCGGGCCAAACCTTGTTGTTCTCGGGCTAGCGGATTGTTGTTGTCTTTGCCTATTCCGAAGAGGCCTTGGACTCACATCTCTATGGATTTTATTTCTGATCTCCCTGTTTCTCAGAAAATGTCTGTCATCTGGGTGGTGTGTGACCGTTTTTCTAAGATGGTTCATTTGGTGCCCTTGCCTAAGTTGCCTTCCTCATCCGAGTTGGTTCCTCTGTTTTTTCAAAATGTGGTTCGCTTGCATGGTATTCCGGAGAATATCGTTTCTGACAGGGGGACCCAGTTCGTGTCTAGATTTTGGCGGGCGTTCTGTGCTAGGATGGGCATTGATTTGTCTTTTTCGTCGGCGTTCCATCCTCAGACTAATGGCCAGACGGAGCGAACTAATCAGACCTTGGAGACTTATTTGAGGTGTTTTGTGTCTGCGGATCAGGATGACTGGGTTGCCTTTTTGCCGTTGGCGGAGTTTGCCCTCAATAATCGGGCTAGTTCTGCCACTTTGGTTTCTCCTTTCTTTTGCAATTCGGGGTTTCATCCTCGTTTTTCTTCCGGTCAGGTGGAGTCTTCGGATTGTCCTGGAGTGGATACTGTGGTGGATAGGTTGCATCGGATTTGGGGACAGGTGGTGGACAATTTGGAGTTGTCCCAGGAGAAGACTCGGCATTTTGCTAACCGCCGTCGTCGTGTTGGTCCTCGTCTTCGTGTTGGGGACTTGGTGTGGTTGTCTTCTCGTTTTGTCCCTATGAGGGTTTCTTCTCCTAAGTTTAAGCCTCGGTTCATCGGCCCGTATAAGATTTTGGAGATTCTTAACCCCGTGTCCTTTCGATTGGACCTCCCAGCATCTTTTTCTATCCATAATGTCTTCCATCGGTCATTATTGCGCAGGTATGAGGTACCGGTTGTGCCTTCCGTTGAGCCTCCCGCTCCGGTGTTGGTTGAGGGTGAATTGGAGTACGTTGTGGAGATCTTGGACTCCCGTGTTTCCAGATGGAAACTTCAGTATCTGGTCAAGTGGAAGGGCTACGGTCAAGAGGATAATTCTTGGGTGACAGCCTCTGATGTTCATGCCTCTGATTTGGTCCGTGCCTTTCATAGGGCTCGTCCTGATCGCCCTGGTGGTTCTTGTGAGGGTTCGGTGCCCCCTCCTTGAGGGGGGGGTACTGTTGTGATTTTGGTTTTTGGGCTCCCCCGGTGGTCACTGGTGGTACTGGACTTGTGTGCTTCACTTTCTCTGTTCACCTGTTTCCATCAGGGTATGGGTGTATCCTATTTAGCCTTGCTGCTCAGTTATTCTAGTGCCGGCCATCAATGTAACCAGAGCCTTTCTGTTGCATGTTCCTGCTTCTAGACTACTATCAGCTAAGTTGGACTCTTAGTCCTAAGTTTGTTTTGCATTTTTGTTCCAGTTCACAGTTATGTTATTTTTCTGTAGCTGGAAGCTCTTGCGGGCCGAAATTGCCACTCCGCTGTCATGAGTTGACACGTGAGTCTTAAAGTAATTTCGGGATGGTATTTTAATAGGGTTTTCAGCTGACCGTGAAGTTCCCTATTGTATCTTCTTGCTATCTAGTAAGCGGACCTCGCTTTGCTGAACCTACCTTCATACTGCATATGTCTTTTCCTCTGAACTCACCGTCAATATATGTGGGGGGCTTCTGTCTCCTTTTTGGGGGAATTTCCCTAGAGGTAAGCCAGGTCTGTCTTTTCCTCTATTAGTGTTAGTTAGTCCTCCGGCTGGCGCTAGGCGTCTAGGGATAAAACGTAGGTACGCCACCCGGCCACTGTTAATTGTGTGGTAGGTTTAGCTCACGGTCAGCTCGAGATTCCATCACCCAAGAGCTGTTCTGTTATTTATGTTCTCTGACGTTTCCTTGCCATTGGGAACCATGACAGGGGTGTGTCAGGGTTAAGGGTGTGGTTAGGGTTACCATTGGGATTAGGGTTAGGGGTGTGTTTGGATTAGGGTTTCAGGTAGAATTGGGGAGTTTCCACTGTTCAGGCACATCAGGGGCTCTCCAAACGCGACATGGCGTCCGATCTCAATTCCAGCCAATTCTGCATTGAAAAAGTAAAACAGTGCTCCTTCCCTTCCGAGCTCTCCTGTGCGCCCAAACAGGGGTTTACAAATTGAACAACAACTTTTGGGGTCCAAGTTCTCTTGTTATCCTTGAGAAAATAAAAATTTGGGGGGCTAAAAATCATTTTTGTGGGAAAAAGATTTTTTATTTTCACGGCTCTGCACTGTAAACTGTAGTGAAACACTTGGGGGTTCAAAGTTCTCACAACACATCTAGATAAGTTCCTTGGGAGGTCTAGTTTCCAATATGGGGTCACTTGTGGGGGGTTTCTACTGTTTGGGTACATCAGGGGCTCTACAAATGCAACGTGATGCCTGCAGACCAATCCATCTAAGTCTGCATTCCAAATGGCGCTCCTTCCCTTCCGAGCTCTGCCATGCGCCCAAACAGTGGTTCCTCCCCACATACGGGGTATTAGCGTACTCAGGACAAATTGGACAACAACTATTGGGTCCAATTTATCCTGTTACCCTTGTGAAAATACAAAACTGGGGGCTAAAAAATAATTTTTGTGAAAAAAATGGAATTTTTATTTTCACGGCTCTGCGTTATAAACTGTAGTGAAACACTTGGGGGTTCAAAGCTCTCAAAACACACCTAGATAAGTTCCTTAGGGGGTCTACTTTCCAAAATGGTGTCACTTGTGGGGGGTTTTAATGTTTAGGCACATCAGGGGCTCTCCAAACGCGACATGGTGTCCCATCTCAATTCCAGTCAATTTTGCATTGAAAAGTCAAACGGCGCTCCTTCCCTTCCGAGCTCTGCCATGCGCCCAAACAGTCGTTTACCCCCACATATGGGGTATCAGCGTACTCAGGACAAATTGCACAAAAACTTTTGGATTCCAATTTCTTCTCTTACCCTTGGGAAAATAAAAAATTGGGGGCGAAAAGATCATTTTTGTGAAAAAATATGATTTTTTATTTTTACGGCTCTGCATTATAAACTTCTGTGAAGCACATGTTGGATCAAAGTGCTCACCACACATCTAGATAAGTTCCTTAAGGGGTCTACTTTCCAAAATGGTGTCAATTGTGGGGGGTTTCAATGTTTAGGCACATCAGGGGCTCTCCAAGCGCAACATGGCGTCCCATCTTAATTCCAGTCAATTTTGCATTGAAAAGTAAAATGGCGCTCCTTCCCTTTCGAGCTCTGCCATGCGCCCAAACAATGGATTACACCCACATATGGGGTATCAGTGTACTCAGGACAAATTGTACAACAACTTTTGGGGTCCATTTTCTCCTGTTACCCTTGGTAAAATAAAACAAATTGGAGATGAAATAAATTTTGTGTGAAAAAAAGTTAAATGTTCATTTTTATTTAAACATTCCAAAAATTCCTGTGAAACACCTGAAGGGTTAATAAACTTCTTGAATGTGGTTTTGAGCACCTTGAGGGGTGCAGTTTTTAGAATGGTGTCACACTTGGGTATTTACTATCATATAGACCCCTCAAAATGACTTCAAATGAGATGTGGTCCCTAAAAAAAAATGGTGTTGTAAAAATGAGAAATTGCTGGTCAACTTTTAACCCTTATAACTCCCTAACAAGAAAAAATTTTGGTTCTAAAATTGTGCTGATGTAAAGTAGACATTTGGGAAATGTTACTTATTAAGTATTTTGCGTGACATATCTCTGTGATTTAAGGGCATAAAAATTCAAAGTTGGAAAATTGCAAAATTTTCAAAATTTTCGCAAAATTTCCATTTTTTTCACAAATAAACGCAAGTTATATCGAATAAATTTTACCACTATCATGAAGTACAATATGTCACGAGAAAACAGTGTCAGAATCGCCAAGATCCGTTGAAGCGTTCCAGAGTTATAACCTCATAAAGGGACAGTGGTCAGAATTGTAAAAATTGGCCCGGTCATTAACGTGCAAACCACCCTGGGGGCTTAAGGGGTTAAACTTTTATTTTTTTAATTTTTTCATATTTTTAAAAACATTTTTTTTTAACTTGTGCCATGCTTCAATAGCCTCCATGGGAGACTAGAAGCTGGCACAACTTGATCGGCTCAGCTACATAGCAGTGATCATAAGATTGCTCCTATGCAGCTGAATTACAGGCTTGCTATGAGCGCCGACCACAGGGAGTGAAAGACCTGGCTATTCATTGCTTGCGTTGAGAAACACGTGATGGTGTCTCCGCGGCTTTTCTACATGCATTTGCATATTTCCCATTAGGGATGGGGGCAGTGTTCTGGATCACTGCGTTGAGAAACACGTGATGGTGTCTCCGCGGTGTTGGATGCTTTGATCTCTCCGAGGTCATTCACCCTTATGTTTATAGTCTTTTCACTAGGCACTGCTCCTAATAGCCAGTTTCCTACTCCACACTAATGAGGAGCAAATACCCTGAAACAGCTGTCTGTGGATGGATACCATGTTTTGGCATAGGTGGTTTTCCTTTTTTGGATGCTGCCCTTCCCGTGGTTGTTCCTTCCCGGTGAAAGACCTGGCTATTCATTGCTTGCGCTGAGAAACACGTGATGGTGTCTCCGCGGCTTTTCTACATGCATTTGCATATTTCCCACTAGGGATGGGGGGCAGTGTTCTGGATCACTGCGTTGAGAAACACGTGATGGTGTCTCCGCAGTGTTGGATGTTTTGATCTCTCCGAGGTCATTCACTCTTATGATTACAGTCTTTTCACTAGGCACTGCTCCTAATAGCCAGTTTCCTACTCCACACTAATGAGGAGCAAATACCCCGAAACAGCTGTCTGTGGATGGATACCATGTTTTGGCATAGGTGGTTTTCCTTTTTTGGATGCTGCCCTTCCCGTGGTTGTTCCTTTCCGGTGAAAGACCTGGCTATTCATTGCTTGCGTTGAGAAACACGTGATGGTGTCTCCGTGGCTTTTCTACATGCATTTGCATATTTTCGATTAGGGATGGGGGCAGTGTTCTGGATCACTGCGTTGAGAAACACATGATGGTGTCTCCGCGGTGTTGGATGTTTTGATCTCTCCGAGGTCATTCACCCTTATGTTTACAGTCTTTTCACTAGGCACTGCTCCTAATAGCCAGTTTCCTACTCCACACTGATGAGGGGCAAATACCCCGAAACAGCTGTCTGTGGATGGATACCATGTTTTGGCATAGGTGGTTTTCCTTTTTTGGATGCTGCCCTTCCCGTGGTTGTTCCTTCCCGGTGAAAGACCTGGCTATTCATTGCTTGCGTTGAGAAACACGTGATGGTGTCTCCGCGGCTTTTCTATATGCATTTGCATATTTCTCATTAGGGATGGGGGCAGTGTTCTGGATCATTGCGTTGAGAAACACGTGATGGTGTCTCCGCGGTGTTGGATGTTTTGATCTCTCTGAGGAGCCTCTTAAAGAAGAAGTTACAGGTCTGTGAGAGCCAGAAATCTTGCATATTTTTAGGTGACCAATTACTTATTTTCCACCATAATTAGCAAAATAAATCTTGCCAAATCAGACAAGGTGATTTTCTGGATTTGTTTTATCATTTTGACTCTCATAGTTGTGGTCTACCTATGATGTCAATTACAGGCCTCTCTCATCTTTTTAAGTAGGAGAACTTGCAAAATTGGTGGCTGACTAAATACCTTTTTTCCACACTGTATACATGTTTTTATGTATCTTCCATTTATACTAAATACTTTTTAAAACAGCTTCCCTTTTGTGTGAGAAATATATTTTTTTGCCCTGTTTTTCCCCCCTATGGTTATCTATATACTTACGTATCCCATACAAGTGTGACTCCGCTCGGGCATGGCACTGTGGTGCTGCCTTTTTGATTATCAGTCTTATACTTGCATCTTCCTCTTTGTGTGTGTTTACTTAATTAAATTATAATAATAAAATTATAAATATATTCCTTGATATGCTCTTATGTCCATTTCTTCTTTTCGGTTATTTTAACTATTATGAATGAGCTTTTTTTTGTTGACCGGCCCTTTCTGTTTTGGCTTCAAATCCTTATGTGGTCTCACTTTTCTGTATATACAGAAATAATCATGTGTGCCCAGGCAAGTATTTTTAAATCTGCACTGAATTTTAGCTATCAGCCCTGACAAACTTGATGCCGATACAGTTGAAAGTAATTATAGAAAAGGGAAGTTCAGTTGACGCTATCTCCTCCATCAATCTTCCTCGCATCTGACGTCTCAGTGCAGCAGGAGCGATGACGGCACTACATAATGCCCGCTGTGCTGGGATATGTGGCGCTTCAGAGGGTTCGATTTATTGACCGCAACAGCGGGGGAATGAGGAGCTGAGGGGAGTATTTTAAACACTTTTTTTTAAATTGTGGTGACCATAAAACTATATGGAGAAATATGGGGAGTGCATTATACTGTTTGGAGGACTATGGGAGTGCATTATTCTATATGGAGGACTAAGGGATGTGCATTATAGTGTATAGAGGACTACGGGAGTGCATTATAGTGAATGGAGGATTATGGGGAGTGCATTATTCTATATAGAGAACTAATGGGTGCATTATATTATATGGAGTACTATGGGGTGCATTATACTATGTGGAGGACTATGGAGTGCATTAAACTATATGGAAGACTATGGGGGTGCATTATACTGTATGGAAGACTATGGGGAGACCATTATACTATATGATTTACTATGGGGAGTTCATTGTGCTATATGGAGTGCATTGTACCATATGTTGGAATATGAGGTGCATTATACTATATGGAGTATTATGGGAAATGCATTATACTATATGGAAGTCTATGAAGAGTGCATTATACTATTTTGATTACTATGGGGAGTGCATTATACTATATGGAGGACTATGGGAGCACATTATACTATATGGAGGACTATGGGAGCACATTATACTATATGAAGGACTATGGAGAGTGCATTATACTACATAGAGGATCATGGGGTGCAGTATACTATATGGAGGACTATGAAGTTTATTATACTATATGGAGGGCTTTGCGGGGACTGTCATGGTTCCCAATGGCAAGGGAACGTCAGAGAACATAAATAACAGAACAGCTCTTGGGTGATGGAATCTCGAGCTGACCGTGAGCTAAACCTACCACACAACTAACAGTGGCCGGGTGGCGTACCTACGTTTTATCCCTAGACGCCTAGCGCCAGCCGGAGGACTAACTAACCCTAATAGAGGAAAAGACAGACCTGGCTTACCTCTAGGGAAATTCCCCCAAAAAGGAGACAGAAGCCCCCCACATATATTGACGGTGAGTTCAGAGGAAAAGACATACGCAGTATGAAGGTAGGTTCAGCAAAGCGAGGTCCGCTTACTAGATAGCAAGAAGATACAATAGGGAACTTCACGGTCAGCTGAAAACCCTATTAAAATACCATCCCGAAATTACTTTAAGACTCATGTGTCAACTCATGACACCGGAGTGGCAATTTCGGCCCACAAGAGCTTCCAGCTACAGAAAAATAACATAACTGTGAAGTGAACTGGAACAAAAATGCAAAACAAACTTAGGACTAAGAGTCCAACTTAGCTGATAGTAGTCTAGAAGCAGGAACATGCAACAGAAAGGCTCTGGTTACATTGATGGCCGGCACTAGAATAACTGAGCAGCAAGGCTAAATAGGATACACCCATACCCTGATGGAAACAGGTGAACAGAGAAAGTGAAGCACACAAGTCCAGTACCACCAGTGACCACCGGGGGAGCCCAAAAACCAAATTCACAACAGTACCCCCCCCTCAAGGAGGGGGCACCGAACCCTCACAAGAACCACCAGGGCGATCAGGACGAGCCCTATGAAAGGCACGGACCAAATCAGAGGCATGAACATCAGAGGCTGTCACCCAAGAATTATCCTCTTGACCGTAGCCCTTCCACTTGACCAGATACTGAAGTTTCCGTCTGGAAACACGGGAGTCCAAGATCTTCTCCACAACGTACTCCAATTCACCCTCAACCAACACCGGAGCGGGAGGCTCAATGGAAGGCACAACCGGTACCTCATACCTGCGCAATAATGACCGATGGAAGACATTATGGATAGAAAAAGATGCTGGGAGGTCCAATCTAAAGGACACGGGGTTAAGAATCTCCAAAATCTTATACGGGCCGATGAACCGAGGCTTAAACTTAGGAGAAGAAACCCTCATAGGGACAAAACGAGAAGACAACCACACCAAGTCCCCAACACGAAGACGAGGACCAACACGACGACGGCGGTTAGCAAAATGCCGAGTCTTCTCCTGGGACAACTCCAAATTGTCCACCACCTGTCCCCAAATCCGATGCAACCTATCCACCACAGTATCCACTCCAGGACAATCCGAAGACTCCACCTGACCGGAAGAAAAACGAGGATGAAACCCCGAATTGCAAAAGAAAGGAGAAACCAAAGTGGCAGAACTAGCCCGATTATTGAGGGCAAACTCCGCCAACGGCAAAAAAGCAACCCAGTCATCCTGATCCGCAGACACAAAACACCTCAAATAAGTCTCCAAGGTCTGATTAGTTCGCTCAGTCTGGCCATTAGTCTGAGGATGGAACGCAGACGAAAAAGACAAATCAATGCCCATCCTAGCACAGAACGCCCGCCAAAATCTAGACACGAACTGGGTCCCCCTGTCAGAAACGATATTCTCCGGAATACCATGCAAGCGAACCACATTTTGAAAAAACAGAGGAACCAACTCGGATGAGGAAGGCAACTTAGGCAAGGGCACCAAATGAACCATCTTAGAAAAACGGTCACACACCACCCAGATGACAGACATTTTCTGAGAAACAGGGAGATCAGAAATAAAATCCATAGAGATGTGAGTCCAAGGCCTCTTCGGAATAGGCAAAGACAACAACAATCCGCTAGCCCGAGAACAACAAGGTTTGGCCCGAGCACAAACATCACAAGACTGCACAAAAACTCGTACATCTCGAGACAGGGAAGGCCACCAAAAGGACCTAGCCACCAAATCCCTGGTACCAAAGATCCCGGGATGACCTGCCAACACAGAAGAATGAACCTCCGAGATGACTCTACTGGTCCAATCATCAGGAACAAACAGTCTACCAGGCGGGCAACGATCAGGTCTATCTGCCTGAAACTCCTGCAAAGCCCGTCGCAGGTCTGGGGAAACAGCAGATAATATCACCCCATCCTTAAGGATACCTGTAGGTTCAGAATCACCAGGGGAATCAGGCTCAAAACTCCTAGAAAGGGCATCCGCCTTCACATTTTTAGAACCTGGTAAGTATGAGACCACAAAATTAAACCGAGAGAAAAACAACGACCAGCGCGCCTGTCTAGGATTCAGGCGCCTGGCAGACTCAAGATAAATCAAATTCTTGTGATCGGTCAATACCACCACCTGATGTCTAGCCCCCTCAAGCCAATGACGCCACTCCTCAAAAGCCCACTTCATAGCCAAAAGCTCCCGATTACCAATATCATAATTTCGCTCGGCGGGCGAAAAGTTTCGAGAAAAGAACGCACAAGGTCTCATCACGGAGCAGTCGGAACTTTTCTGCGACAAGACCGCCCCAGCTCCGATCTCGGAAGCATCGACCTCAACCTGAAAAGGAAGAGTAACATCAGGCTGACGCAACACAGGGGCGGAAGAAAAGCGGCGCTTAAGCTCCCGAAAGGCCTCCACAGCAGCAGGGGACCAATCAGCAACATCAGCACCCTTTTTGGTCAAATCAGTCAAAGGTTTAGCAACATCAGAAAAACCAGTTATAAATCGCCGATAAAAATTAGCAAAGCCCAAAAATTTCTGAAGGCTCTTAAGAGAAGAAGGCTGCGTCCAATCACAAATAGCCCGAACCTTGACAGGATCCATCTCAATGGAAGAGGGGGAAAAAATGTACCCCAAAAAAGAAATCTTTTGAACCCCAAAAATACACTTAGAACCCTTCACACACAAGGAATTAGCCCGCAAAACCTGAAAAACCCTCCTGACCTGTTGGACATGAGAATCCCAGTCATCCGGAAAAATCAAAATATCATCCAGATACACGATCATAAATTTATCCAAATATTCACGGAAAATGTCATGCATAAAGGACTGAAAGACTGAAGGGGCATTTGAAAGACCAAAAGGCATTACTAAATACTCAAAATGGCCCTCGGGCGTATTAAATGCGGTTTTCCACTCATCCCCCTGCTTAATTCGCACCAAATTATACGCCCCACGGAGATCAATCTTAGAGAACCACTTAGCCCCTTTTATTCGCGCAAACAAATCAGTCAGCAGTGGCAGAGGATACTGATATTTGACTGTAATTTTATTCAAGAGTCGATAATCAATACACGGCCTCAAAGAGCCATCTTTTTTAGATACAAAGAAAAAAACGGCTCCTAAGGGAGATGAAGAAGGACGAATATGTCCCTTTTCCAGGGACTCCTTAATATATTCTCGCATAGCAGCATGTTCAGGTACAGATAGATTAAATAAACGACCCTTTGGAAATTTACTGCCCGGAATCAGATCTATGGTACAATCGCAATCTCTGTGAGGAGGTAGTGAACCAAGCTTAGGCTCCTCAAAAACATCACGATAATCAGATAAAAATTCCGGAATCTCAGAGGGAATAGATGACGAAATGGAAACCAAAGGTACGACCCCATGAGCCCCCTGACATCCCCAGCTTAACACAGACATTGCTTTCCAGTCAAGGACTGGGTTATGAGATTGTAACCATGGTAATCCGAGCACCAACACGTCATGTAGATTGTACAACACAAGGAAGCGAATCATCTCCTGATGGTCTGGATTCATACGCATAGTCACTTGTGTCCAGTATTGTGGTTTATTACTAGCCAATGGTGTAGAGTCAATACCCTTCAGAGGTATAGGAACTTCCAGAGGCTCTAGATCAAACCCACAGCGCCTGGCAAAGGACCAATCCATTAGACTCAAAGCGGCGCCAGAGTCGACATAGGCATCCGCGGTAATTGACGATAATGAACAAATCAAGGTCACAGACAGAATAAACTTAGACTGTAAAGTGCAAATTGAAATAGACTTATCAACCTTTTTTGTACGTTTAGAGCATGCTGATATAACATGAGTTGAATCACCACAATAGAAGCACAACCCATTTTTTCGCCTAAAATTCTGCCGTTCGCTTCTGGACAGAATTCTATCACATTGCATATTTTCTGGAGCCTTCTCAGAAGACACCGCCAAATGGTGCACAGGTTTGCGCTCCCGCAAACGCCGATCAATCTGAATAGCCATTGTCATGGACTCATTCAGACCTGTAGGTGCAGGGAACCCCACCATAACATCTTTAATGGCATCAGAGAGACCCTCTCTGAAATTCGCCACCAGGGCGCACTCATTCCACTGAGTAAGCACAGACCATTTACGAAATTTTTGGCAGTATATTTCAGCTTCATCTTGCCCTTGAGATAGGGCCATCAAGGCTTTTTCAGCCTGAATCTCTAAGTTAGGTTCCTCATAAAGCAACCCCAAAGCCAGAAAAAACGCATCCACATTGAGCAACGCAGGATCCCCGGGTGCCAATGCAAATGCTCAGTCTTGAGGGTCACCCCGCAGCAAGGAAATTACTATCCTAACCTGCTGTGCGGGATCTCCAGCGGAGCGAGATCTCAGGGAAAGAAATAATTTACAATTATTTTTGAAATTCAGGAAACGAGATCTATCCCCGGAGAAAAATTCTGGTATAGGAATTCTAGGTTCAGATATAGGAGCATGAATAACAAAATCCTGTAAATTTTGAACCTTCGTAGCAAGATTATTCAAACCTGTAGCCAAACTCTGAGGATCCATTTTAATCAGGTGAGATCAGAGCCATTCAAGGATTAGAAGGAGAGAGAGAGACAAAGGCTGCAATTAGAGCAGAAATGCAACTAAGTCAACTATAGAGCAAGCTCAGAGGAAAAAAAAAAAAAAAAAAATCTGCAGACTTCTTTTTCTCTCCTTTCTTCTGCCAACGGTTTTAACACTGGGCCGGCCATACTGTCATGGTTCCCAATGGCAAGGGAACGTCAGAGAACATAAATAACAGAACAGCTCTTGGGTGATGGAATCTCGAGCTGACCGTGAGCTAAACCTACCACACAACTAACAGTGGCCGGGTGGCGTACCTACGTTTTATCCCTAGACGCCTAGCGCCAGCCGGAGGACTAACTAACCCTAATAGAGGAAAAGACAGACCTGGCTTACCTCTAGGGAAATTCCCCCAAAAAGGAGACAGAAGCCCCCCACATATATTGACGGTGAGTTCAGAGGAAAAGACATACGCAGTATGAAGGTAGGTTCAGCAAAGCGAGGTCCGCTTACTAGATAGCAAGAAGATACAATAGGGAACTTCACGGTCAGCTGAAAACCCTATTAAAATACCATCCCGAAATTACTTTAAGACTCATGTGTCAACTCATGACACCGGAGTGGCAATTTCGGCCCACAAGAGCTTCCAGCTACAGAAAAATAACATAACTGTGAACTGGAACAAAAATGCAAAACAAACTTAGGACTAAGAGTCCAACTTAGCTGATAGTAGTCTAGAAGCAGGAACATGCAACAGAAAGGCTCTGGTTACATTGATGACCGGCACTAGAATAACTGAGCAGCAAGGCTAAATAGGATACACCCATACCCTGATGGAAACAGGTGAACAGAGAAAGTGAAGCACACAAGTCCAGTACCACCAGTGACCACCGGGGGAGCCCAAAAACCAAATTCACAACAGGGGACTATTATAATATATGGAGGTCTGTGTGGGAGCCATTATATTATTTAGAGGGCTATGTGGGGATCATTATAATATTTGGAAGGCTAAAGGGGGCCATTACACAGTGAGGTGACAGGTGGGGCCATTATACTGTATGCAAGCCCTTTACACTGCATGGAGGGCTGTGTGGGGGACCATTAAACTGTTTGGAGGCTAGTGGGGCCATTACACAGTGTGCTGACGTGTGGGCCATTATACTGTATGTAGGCCCTTTATACTGCATGGAGGGCTGTGTGGGGGTCACAGTTGGTAAATCTTACTCTGCTGGGGTCACCATACTTTGTTGGGGGAGTTGAGGTGGGGTACAGTAGGGTCTTCATACTGTGTGTGTTGAATGATTTCACTGTGGGGGTATCATACAGTGTTTGTGTGGCATCATACTTATTGGGTACAATGAAAGCGGAATCTAGTGCTTCATTAGGATGAAAATTACTTTGTAAAGGCTGCAAAGTTGTGGCATATGATCGCCTGTGACCCTGCCGAATATTTATATTTTTTTGTTGTTGGGGGGCAGGGAACTAGAACTTCTCCTATGGGCTCCATGATTTCTATGTATGCCCATGATCACCCCCTAATGATGACACCAACAAGGGCTTTCTTTACCATCTGTTGTAATTGGATCCATCCTCCTGTAGTTCTTAGGCAGGGTTCACATTGCATCAATGGCAATGCGCTGACGGCATCCGTTACACAGCGGCACTAACATAATGTAACGGATGCTTCAGAGCACTCATTGACTGTCATTATGTAGCGCATCACTAACGCATGTCATAATCGGCATGCGTTAGCGATGTGCCGTCATTCTGTGACAGACCCTCGGATGCGGTCTGCAGCGTTTCCGGGTCCGTCACCGCTAGCGTAGGTGGAGCATCTGTGCTATCGCATAATGCGATCTTTAAAAGGCACTAGCGTTGGTGCAACCCGTTTAAGGCACGCGTTGAACGGACTGCATCAACGCAATATGAACCTGGCCTTAAGCTGTTAGTTGAGCAAGCTCAGATGCACTTAGAGACAATTTCTTCTAAAACATTTGACAGACAGATTTTGATAGAGTTCGGCTATGCCGTGATGAATATCTCACTGACACCAGCCGTATTTGCACCTAATGACCCTGACCAATTCATGAAAAACAGATTCACTTATGACAGTGTTTCTCAACTCCGGTCCTCAAGACCCCACAACAGGTCACGTTTTCAGGATTTCCTTAGTATTGCACAGGTGATAATTTCATCACCTGCTCAAGCATTAAATCCATCACCTATGCAATACTAAGGAAATCCTGAAAACATGACCTGTTGTGGGGTCTTGAGGACTGGAGTTGAGAAACACTTACTTATGACCTTGTCTAATAAAACACCTCAAAGACTCTCTCACTGACAACCATGTTGAAGCACAGCTCAACTATGTATGTAGGGGAGACCATGATCATGGTCTCAAGCAACCAATGAAATGTGGTGTTTGTAAACAGCATTGCATACTGGTAAAATAGTAGGTCACAGTCACAACATACAGAACTATCAAGTGTCGCCTCATGATAATAAATAAAAATTGCCCATATACAGACATATCGATCTCTATCAGGAAGCACAAATGAGTAGAGGGAGGGACCTCTCTATGCGCTGCTAGAAAATGTAAGTGTAAGAATAGGACAACCCATGTGAAACTGGATGCACAGAGGCGCAGAAGAGATTAAAAAGAGTAACGGTAAAAGAAATAAACTTTATGTTGGGCTTGTACTGTAAATTAACAATAACCATGGAGATGATGTGCTTTGTAAATAATATTCATAGGTTAGGAAGGGTTTGTGGATAGTCTCCGCACTGCTGACAGGATTTAAAACATACATCCCAGTGTAATAAAATGGCTTGTTTTGATGCGTTTCAAAGTACAAATCTACTTCTTTTTCTTCTTCTGAAGAAGTACAGGTAGATTTGTACTTCAAAACGCGTCAAAATAAACCAATCATTTTATTACACTGGGATATATGTTTTAAATCCTGTCGGCAGCGCGGAAATCCGTAAACTCCTTCTAACCTACTGAAATGTGATGGTCACTGGCTGACCCGTGGATCTGCTGCAGCCGATATTGCACTATATGCTGTTTTTTCAGATTAAACAGGTGAGTTTAATCTGAACGTAAAGCTCACTATATTTCTTGGATAAGACCCTATTTTGCGCTGATCTCTCCTACAGTTTAACTTGTAAATAATATTGGCATTGTGGGAATAACCTTTTAAATCGTGTAAGGTTATCACAAATGCCAAAGGCAGATGGTGTTTCTGGAAGCATGAATGTTATTCTATGTGCAGATTCGCTGTACGTGTTGCTTCATACAAGAGATAATCATCAGTTTATTTCAGCTAGATGCATATAAATCTGTGTATGAATGTACTGTACAGTGCAGTAATATTCAGCATTAGCACATTATAAGCAATTACGCCATTGCTTGCGATTATTTTGAGATGCCATATCGTACTTCAGTAAAAAAGAAATGCAGTGGAATTAATTTGTTTTTGATTATATCACTGAGTGTATTGTCATAAAGAAAGAGGTCAAGATTTAGCTCAGCTTTAGGATGGATTAATGACCTTGAGATGACTTTGACATAAAAGTTCAGCCACAGTGCACCAAGGAAAACGGTTACATCTCTAGTCAAATATTATATTCACAGCCATATCTGCAAAGAAAATGTGTTTCCAGTGATACAGAGCTGTCATATCTGCTGCTTAGTACAAATTCTGAAGCCAAATATACAAGGAGACATGGAAGGTCTCAAGTGATACCAGAAGATAAAAATACCACTATACACATACATATGTTTGACCTGAACTGTACAATATTTGTTGACAGATGATGCCATTCTTAATGCCACTGGCAGCTATTATGACATGTCTGTTTTATATTCTGGAGCATGTATATAAAACTATGTGCTCATGATCAGGAAAAGCAGCATATTTTCACTGCCTCCAAAACGCTATGTTCTAATCACGCAGGTAAATCCTCTTGTTCTTAGTGAACCATGCAAATTTAACGCATCTAATGAATGGCTATGGGTGAAACTACGCAGAGGAGACCAGTGTCTCTGCTGTCAAAAAAGACATGATGCGGCTTGTAAACCCGCACCGCGGGGGAGTCTACGCAACGGTAAATAGAGGCACAGTAGGCACGGGCTTTCTATAAATCCCATCCATTGTGCTTGTAATGAAGAACAAAGCGTTTTGGACGCAGCACAAATCCTGATTGTGGGCACGCAACCTAAGAATCTGTAACGCTGTCATTCCTCCTGGTAATGTGTCAATATATAACATGGCACTATTAGCACTGTTAAATTGTGTTCCCCATTGAAGTTAAAGTGATCCCAGCTGCGTAAATAACCTTTTGCACCGGCGAGTGTCATTATGGCCATTTTAAAATGTTATGGTTAAATTCAATGGCCATCGGTATCCGGATCACACACTCATTGAGGGCCTGTAATTTCTAGTAGGTCTGGAGTCTGTAAATGGGGGAAACCTTTGTGTGTCGAGCTGTGTATGCATCTTTTCCTTACCCTGGGTCATATTGGGTCTGTCAGGGTGTAATGCGGTGCTGACAGCTATAATAATGCAGCTTTCTATGCTATTCTTCCTGCCAAATCACACAGAATTGCTTGTAGGCTCTAGATGGAGTTTCTCTTGGCAGTGTTTACATTTATAATCCCTTCCTTAGGGGTACGTCGTTTGCACTTTTTGTAATTAGTGGGTACTAGGAGAGAAAGGGTTGAGAAACTAGCATTATTCCTTTGGCTCCTCTAGTCCACCAGGAATACAGACATTTAGATCTTCACAGCAAAAGGATGTTACAATGTCTTCCACTACCCGAGAGCACTATAGCGGGCTGTTACAATTAACCTCTTTACTTCAACAGACCACCAGGTAGGAAACTTTTTGTCTTGTCAGTGGGAAAAGGAAATAAAAATACGATATGACAAAAATTGACATTTGGACACAGACAATGTGGGAGAAAAATGTCAGATATGAAGTTAAAGGTAATGGTGCAGTACAACATAAGACCGAGCTCGCTGACACCAGTAGAACCTGAAAACATAAACATTTTTCCAATACATTCAGATCTGTGGATGGAAAAAATGACATATTACAATAGGAAAATATAAAATACAAGAAGCAGAATAACAATGTCTGAGCTCCCCAAATATGCCGACAATGTGCACTACACCTGTACAGAAAAGGATTATCAAGTAAAAATGGCTAAGATGACACAGACTGAACTGTGTCCCTTTGTGCTTCCTGGACTTAAAGGTTAATAACTAATTAGAGAGCGCGGTCTCATTCTCCAAACCTATTAATAAACTCCTCAGCTTATTAAACCCATTCTGCATGCACTCTCGGCTGGCATGCTTAAAAATAGGATAAACCAACTAACTTATTAAGAAACTTATCCCGCTAGAGGAGACAATAGGAAAGCTATTACCGTGACTCACAACCTTCCGCTCCAATGCAGAATTTATCCAAACACATTGAATGGATGTGAAAGATGGACATGTACGAGACCAGTTCTCAACAACAGTGTCCCAAGCCAAATAACCCCCAAAATACACATCCCCTGGATTAACATCCAATTGACTAAACATAAAAAGGATCACAAGTGAATTCTTAAATTAAATGTCCCTGTTTGAGCGCATTTAAGCTTTCAGGGCCAATGTTCTGAGCTATTCAATGTCATAATACCTATTTTCAGGGGTTAGAGCCCCTCTGCCAAAATAACTAATAAGTATTTGACAGGCAGGGTCATTAGTTCCTGGCGTAAAGGAGGTCATCTGCATTAGTTATTAGGAGATATGAGTATTCTTATTTGGAAAATGTCCTAGTTTGAAAGTTTCAGACATTGAGTTCCAGCAAGGCTTCGAAGATCAAATATTTATTGCACATTTATAAATAGAGGAGTTAGGATATGCTCACACATTGAGGATGCACTGGGGATCTTATATTTGGATTGTTGGGGAGTGAGAATTTCATGTCAATTTATGCTGTATGTTTTCATTATGGATTTTACCCTTTGCAATGCATTGGGTGCATATGTGGCAAATATTCACCAGAATAGAATGGTAAGTCTCGTGTGGGGTTATAAAAATATTTTTAGGTTTTAATATGCAGTTATGAATGCTGTTGATCAGTCGTGTTCCGGACTTCTGGCATCATGACTCCTATTTTGGATGCAGAGAGCTCATGCCAGTGGTACTGTCACTGTTCCACCCCTCAGGGTGTCTGAGATGCAGTGACTGACAGCTCGGCCATCCAATCTGGTACAGGGGCGTGCTGAAGCTGTCAGTACTTTGATTGATAGCTTGGCCATCCAATCTGGCACAGGGGCATGCCGAGCTGTCAGTGTGTTGATCGACAGCTCGACTATGCAATCTGTGACTGGGATGCGTCGGCTGTCTCCAAGTGTTCACTATCAGGGGTGATTGCCATGCTACTTAACTGAGCGGCTTCTCACAGACCTCTGCCAGAGGTACATTCATCTAGTACGTTTGTGCTCCCTGTGCCTTGAGTTCTGTATGCTTGATCGTTTTCTGCCTGACCTTGGACTTCATTCTGACCATCCGACTGTTTAACCCCTTCTGCTGTCATCCGTTATCCTTCTGGTATTCCGACCTCGGAACGTTACCCGAACAGGCTTTTGCCTTTTCCTTCTGTTTATGACGTACTCTCCTGGCTTCTGACCTTGGACTCCTTGACCACTCTGACTCATGGCTTGGCCGTGAGAAGTGACTAGCGTCACAGGTACGGTACATGACTTCTGCAGTCACTAATAG
This sequence comes from Ranitomeya variabilis, assembly GCF_051348905.1. Taxonomy (NCBI): domain Eukaryota; kingdom Metazoa; phylum Chordata; class Amphibia; order Anura; family Dendrobatidae; genus Ranitomeya; species Ranitomeya variabilis. The sequence continues at coordinate 545,811,332 of NC_135234.1, forward strand.
TTGGCAGCATGTATACGCATGTATACAAAGACCAAGAGCACTGCTGAAGGGTCAGCACTAAATCACTGCGGGAAAAACTAGCTTTGTACTGTTTTTTTTTTTAATTTGAGATGCTGGTGTCACGAGTGTGTTACATCCTCCTGGGAGATCTGGGGTTAGGAGATCATTATATATTGTGAATCGCAGGTCTTCAATTTAGCCTGTGCGCTTTGTTCCTCATATTAAATGGACTTTGCTTCCTTTGGCGCTAAAGAGGTTAACGACTCTTTGTATGCTGGTTAAATACATTCAGCTTCATCTCACAGCTCCTCCTGACCTGCTCATTTTCTCTCTTTATAAAACCTAGCCAGACCTTCTCATCCCTGCTTATGAAGTTTTTATTCCTGGTTTGCTGAAGTTGGAGTTCGTAGTTGCTGCTGGAGATTGTTGTCTGCTGTTTTTGGGTGTATGCTTTCTACATTTTTCTATTCCCCTTTGGTTAGTACATTTGTATCCTTTCTTTTATTCCTCTCTACCCTTGCTGAGTACAACAGGTTTCGACTTCTTAGAGTCTTCCTCAGGTATAATGTCATACATTACACCTGAGGAAGACTCTAAGAAGTTGAAACCGGTTGTGTTCTAGTTTGAAATAAAAATCATCCTTGAATCAGAATATTGAGTTCCATCATCATCCTTCAGGAGCGCAAATTGCTGGGAAAAATATTTACAAAGTGTTATCACTTATGAAAGCAAACTGAATGGAAATAGGAACGGAGTGATCCATGGATTGGATCTATATGCAATATATCAAGACACCAAAAAGGTGAGTGGATTCACACTGAGTATACACCATTGGAAACTACACTCAGCCATTTATCTCCCTATAATCCCCTCTTGTTTTATACCCTTGCTGAGTGTTTTTGTATGTTAGTTGCTTTTTGTTATCCCTGTTTGTCTAACATGTTTATACACTAACATATCTGTACTAGGCCTCCTGGGGAGGGGGACAGCTTAGGACAATAACAGGAGCATAGTATGATCTGAGACTAGAGTCTCCATAGCTTTAAAAGTACCCCAAGGACAGGGATAGTTAGGGTCCCAGTTCCAGGGACAGTTTGAGGCCCCCCTTCCTTACCGAAGACCGTCACAGCGTAACAGATGGATAATCCGTTCAGTGGCTCACATCAGTGCTTATGTCTGAACCCCCCCACAAAATGGGAGTCTGACTAATGCATTGGTGGGGCCATAAGCTATAATGGTGCAGATAGAGCAAACGTGTGTTCTGCCGTGCATCATTTTTAAGTGCGTACACCTACTGGGGGCGGACACTCAGAAGTAGTAACTCAGAAGTTGAAGACTGCAACACATTTTGTTGCATTTGGCTAAATTGTTTCTCTTGTAAAAATCTTCAAAAATAACCTCAGTAATTTAGGATTGTCTTAGAACTGGACCCAATAAAATGTAAAAAAAAAATTTTTTCATTTAGAATATTTTCTATAGTCAGATAAAAAAAAAAAAGATGTTCAATCCGGAAAAAATATCCAGATCTATGATGTGTAATTTGTCATACAATTAAAATGTAATTTTCATCTACTCTGGTTGTACCTGAGGTGATAATCCCGTAACTCTGACCTCTCCATCTGCTGAAGAGGAAATGAGGAAATTGTACCACACAGAGTACCAGGATTACCAGCGTGAGGGGGAAGCACAAATGACAACTTCAATTGAAAAATTTTATTTTGTCACCAATGTTATGAGAAAATCAGTTGAATGTGTACAAGAGGAAAATATAAAAATGGACAAAATTAAAGTAAATACCGTATACATTTATCCACTGGTAGAAGCACAAGTTACAGTGAATTTACATACCGTATCTACTTGAGTATAAGAAGAGTTTTTAAGCACATTTTTTGTGTGCTGAAAACAACCCCCCCCTCGGCTTATACTCAAGTGAGGTGTCCAGAAGATGGAGGGGGGAGCGGCAGCAGTGGGTCATAGGAGTCAGGAGACAGCTGCTGCAGCTAAAGCCTGTGCCCGCTGCTAAACAGAAATTAATATTTACTGCACTGACAATGAATATTCATTTCTTTGTAATAACGTGCGCAGTCTCAGCTGCAGCAGCCGGCTCCTACAGCTGCCGGGTGGTCATGGTTGCCTGCTACTTAAGACAAATGAATATTCGTCTCTCTCCACTCCCATGGTCATGGAGAGAGGTGAATATTCATTTTTCTTAAGTAGCGGCAAGCGTGACCGCCCGGCGGCTGACACTGTGCGCGCTGCTTGATAACAATGAATACTAAGTGCCCTCTGTGCTCATAGTTCCAATGTGGGGAGCAATGAGTATTCCAGCAGCTGTGCTCTGCTTGTGAGCAGCGCATGACGTCCCTGCCATGCATTGCTTACAAGCATAAAGCAGCTGCTAGCACCGGAAGAAGATGCTGCGAGGGAGCGCTGCGAGGTAAGTATAATGGTTTATTTTTTTATGTTTTTTGATGGGGGGGCAATCATACCAAGATAAGGATGGGGTCATGCATACACGGATAGGGATGGATCAACGCATACAGATATGGATGGAGCCATGCATGCAAGAATAGGGATTGAGACATGCATTTAAGAATAGGGATGGAGCCATGCATTCAAGGATAGGGATAGAGACATGCATTCAAGGATAGGGATGAAGCCATGCATTCAAGGATAAGGATGGGGCAATGCATACAAGGAGAGGGATAAGGAGCCATGCATACAAGGATAGGGATGGAGCCATGCATACAAGGATAGGGATAAGGAGCCATGCATACAAGGATAGGGATAAGGAGCCATGCATACAAGGATAGGGATGGGGCCATACATACAAAGACAGAGATGGGGCCATGCATACAAGGATAGGGATGGGGCCATACATTCAAGGATAGAGATGGGGCCATGCATACAAGGATACGGATGGAGCCATGCATACAAGGATAGGGATGGAGCCATGCATACAAGGATAGAGATGGGGCCATGTATACAAGGACAGGGATGGAGCCATGCATACAAGGATAGAGATGGAGCCATGCATACAAGGATAGGGATGGGGCCTTAGATACAAGGATAAAGATGGGGCCATGCATACAAGGACATAGATGGAGCCATGCATACACGGATAGGGACAGGGCCATACATACAAGGATAGAGATGGGGCCATGCATACAAGGATAGGGATGGAGCCATGCACACCAGGATAGGGATGAGGAGCCATGTATACCAGGATAGGGATGAGAAGCCATGCATACCAGGATAGGGATGAGGAGCCATGCATACAAGGATAGGGATTAGGAGCCAAGCATACAAGGATTGGGATTAGGAGCCATGCATACCAGGATAGGGATGAGGAGCCATGCATATCAGTATAGGGATGAGGAGCCATGCATACCAGGATGGGGATGAGGAGCCACACATACAAGGATAGGGATTAGGAGCCAAGCATACAAGGATTGGGATTAGGAGCCATGCATACCAGGATAGGGATGAGGAGCCATGCATATCAGTATAGGGATGAGGAGCCATGCATACCAGGATGGGGATGAGGAGGCCGTGCATACCAGGATGGGAATGAGGGAGGCATGCATACCAGTATGGGGATGACGGAGCCATGCATACCAGGATGGGGATGAGGGGACAATGCATACCTGGTTTATACTCGAGTCAATACGTTTTCCCAGTTTTCTGTTGTAAAATTAGGTGCCTCGGCTTATGCTCTGGTCGGCTTATACTTGAGTATATACAGTAAGTAGATAATCTGGGAATAAGCATTTTTAAAAACACTCATTCCTAATTGTCCGCCAACGTAAATTAAAAATAATTCTTATTGGCAGCAGAAAACCTTGCGTAAATTGGGGAAGTGCTGCCGATAACATGATACTATATGGGGACAGAATGTATTAGTGATCGTTCTATCCTCATCATTAGCTCTTTGCAGGGCTGTGGAGTCGGAGTCGTGGAGTCGGAGTTAGTTTTGGTTGGAGTTGGTAGAAATGTACCAACTCCGACTTTAAAAAAAAATGTATTAATATTTCATAATTGAACTTTCATATGAATTTTATAAATGTTACTCAAATATATATGTTCTATCAAACTATGAACAACAGTGATAAGCAGTTCTGCTGGAGATAGAGACTTTTCTTACTTCTTGTGTGTCACTGTTCTCCACTGCCCTTATCTAATCTTATACTTGGTTAACCTCATGCTGCGCCAACCCCCTACTTACAATGTATGAAACTGAAAGTGAAAATGTGTTGCAAATTCTTAGTAGTAAAGCTCCTCCTCTAGACTAGATTTTTACTAGGTGTGCCTCTTCCAAGCATCTCACAGCTGCTACTCAGAAGAGGAAGACTGTAAGAAGTATTATCCTTTCAACAAACTTTGCATCAGTTAACTGTGAGTACATGAGGAATAACAGCATTACTGACCAGCATATGAGTTGTACGACCTGGCAATAATTTTGTACAATTGTTTTTAGGAAAAACAATTGTCATTTGGATTGTGAATGCAGAATTAAAAACCTGAGAATGTCAAAGAAGCGTCACATTAAATCAGCTGTATTTGAACATTTCACCATCACTCAAGATAGAAAACATTATGTCTGTCAGTGTATGACAAATGATCCATACGAAAACAAATGCTGTGAAGCCAAGATCAGTGTATATTCAGGCAAAGATAAAAATGCTCCTACCAGAGCTTCTAATCTAAAGAGACATTTACAGCGCTTTCATCCAGAAGTACTGAAAGCAGTGGATGAGAAAGACTGCATCCAAACCAATGAACCAGTGCCCAGCTCTTCCAGCCAAACAAAGGAGCAGAGAACTTTGCAGCCATCAGTTGCAAGATATTTTGTCAGTGACAAAGTTACTGTAACAATGACAGTAGATACATTTAAAAAACAGATCATAGAGCTTGTTGTAAAGGATAGTGTGCCTATTTCATTATTTTCACGACCATCTTTTATGTGTCTGAATGGGGAAATGGCCCGCAAGCTTGGTGTTTCTCTGGAGAGAGCGAGTATTAGAAAATAAGTAATCGAAGAAGCTTTTAAACAAAAGGAAGAACTTAAAAAAACTCTCAAGGGACGCTTTCTGTTTCTTAAAATGGATGCCTGCACACGTCACAGAGTGAACTATTTTGCCATCAATGTCCGATTTCTTTGTGACAAAAATGAAATAGTTACCAAGACATTGGCAGTAAAAGACACCAAAGCTCATCACACCAGTGAGTTTCTCCAGGTCTTGGTGGAAAAGGTTCTGCAAGACTATGAACTTAAAAAAGAGCAAGTTCTTTCTGTCGTAACTGACAATGCTTCAAATATGATAAGTACTATTAAGCTAATGAATGAGAGTAATGATGGTGACCAGCAGCTAGAAGAACATTCTGGGTCCACAGACACAGAAATGTTTAAAATAGAGGAACACAGTATTATAGCTGAGGAGCAAACTGAAGTTGCTTCAGATGAACAGCAACATGATAGTTTAGTTGATCTTGTTGAACCTGTGTCAATACGTTCTTTCATTCATCACATGCGCTGTGTTGTGCATAAGCTACAGCTGGCTATAAGAGACAGTCTGCAAGAAGGACATGCTGCTGCACCGATTGGCAAGGTGAGAAAATTGGCTACTCTTGCCAGAACCCCTAAAGTTGACTCAATTTTGAAGAGACGTGCTGGAAAAGGGGCAATTATTGATCAAGCCAAACGATGGGGCAGTACTTACTTAATGATTCAGCGCTTGGTTGAACTGAAAACCTTTCTTGTAGACATGGCTAACCCTCAACTGACGCTTAATGAAAGTCAGTGGAATCAGGTGACTGAGCTGGAAAAATTGCTAGAGCACACATTTACAGTGACTAAAAAATTACAAGCAGAGGACTTAACTCCAGATATTTTCTTAAAGGAGTGGAAGAACCTGATGTTTCGCCTGTCCCAAAGAGGAGGGTTAATTGCAAGTGGCATTGCTATATCAATGAAACGGAGAGAGGAGCTACTATTACAAAATAACATTCTTTTGGCAGCTGTTTATGTAGACCCAATGCATCGGATTCTTCTAGATGATCAACAGCTAACTAAAGGAAAAGAAGCTCTGTTTCAAATAGCAGTAAGGATGAAAGGGTTGCAGAACAGTCAGGAGGAACAAGAAGAATTTGGTCGTCCTGCCACATCTTCACCCTCATCAACTGATGAAGAATTTAATTTCGAAAAATATTTGGATCACAAGGACCGTGCAAAGCGTTCTCGCATAGAAGAAGAGTCATCCCCATCAAAGAACACAGCCAGTACATTTCAGCAGAATTTTTCATGTGCACTAAAAGAAATTGAGAAATTTGACCGTTCATCAAAATTAACAGTGCAACAAGCGATTCCTCTGTATCCTGACATTGTCAGAGATGTTGCCCGAGTGGTTACTGCTTTGCCACCATCCCAAGTTAGTGTAGAGAGGTTGTTCTCTGCTCTCAAAATAATTAAATCAGATTTGAGGGCATCCATGAAGGAGGATCTGACAGAGGCAATACTTTTTCTGAGGACAAATTTATAGATTTCTTCTTATTAACTGCATAACAGTGTCTATTGCATATTTACTTACAAGAGTTTAGAAAAGTTTATAAAAGTTATTTGCTATATTCTAATTGTATTGTATTAAATATAGTTTTTGCTCTAAGTAGTCTGATTACTTATATGATGGTGAGAAACTGAATAAGCACGATGTTAATATTTTACAACAGTAAATTTATTGTTACGAATTGGCCATTTATGAAGGAGTCGGAGTCGGAGCCGGAGTCGGAGCCGGAACCTGATAAAATACAGGAGTCAGAGTCGGAGTCGCAACTGTAGCTTACCGACTCCACAGCCCTGGTTCTTTGGTCTGGTTACATAACCAACCAGGCTCTCTATGCATTTGCCAGTCTTGATCGGCATCTGACAGTCTCGACTGACATAATAGAGTATATCTAATTCTGCTAAGTTTTCACTTGAAAAATGTCATTTTTTCCTGTAAAACATGACAGAATCTGCTACAGAGGCCTTGTGAGCAAAACCTGAACCTCCAGACAAAACCTGGAAAATATTTTGGTTGCAAACCTACACTTACCAACATTTACTTCCATATTGGCCGTCAAACTGGCCACAATTTGTAATATGGTTTAAAAAGAAACTACCGCTCTTGTTTAAAAAAAACCCTGAAACACACAAACTGAAGGGGAACTTGAGGTTGTTAGTTGATGTCCAAAATTTTTCACAATAGCTAGAAAGATTTTTTGGATTTCATTGGGTATGCCATAAAAGTTTGATCAGTAAGGCTGCTTTCACACATCAGGTTTTTGCTGTCAGGCACAATCCGTCGAATGTTGAAAAAACGGATCCATTGCAGATTGTGAAAAACTGGTGCGACGGATCAGTTTTTTCAACGGATCCGACTAGCTGATCCAGCTAATTGGATCCTAAAAAAATTGGAGCATGCTCAGTTAAAAAAACGGAATCCGGCGCGGATTTCATCATGTGCCGGATCCAGCGCCCATAGGCTTCCATTGTAGCAAAAGCCGGACGGCACCGGATCCGGCGCTGTCTGTTTTTTTGCCACAGACAAATCACGATGGACAAAACGTGAGACCATCTGGCGCGATCCGGCGCTAATATAAGTCTATGAAAAAAAACGGATCCGGCGGCATCCTTTGCCAGATCAGGTTTTTTTTCAAAATTCGCCGGATTGAACCTGACGGCAAAAACCTGATGTGTGAAAGCAGCCTAAGGGGTCCAGAGGAATAAAACCTCGCAGAACCAAGAGCCTAGACTCAGGCACCACGGATTGACTGCAGTGGTCTAGTGTCCCACAGTTGTGCTATTATCACTGCAGAAGGAAGTGTAATCTTGTGGGACCCGCCAGTGTTGGGATCTCTTGGGGATTGGGAAGGGGATCAATGAGGTGAGGATTGCTTCTCTTTTTTAATACTTTCTGATCTTATACAAAACATTTTTTACTTGTCAGACATTGGTTATGGCAAAATTAAACACTTATCATACAGTGCACATATAATAATGCCATACAGAACCTAAATAAAACCTAAGTAGATTTTACTTTATTAGGCAAAGCAACAGACGAAGCAAGCTCTGCTGGAGGGGTGTTGGGTCATTGGTGCGGAGACTCACATAATGAGTAACGCACTTCCTTCTTGTCATGGGACACATCTACGTTATGCCTTTCCAGGACACCCCGTTTCCTACAGTGAATTGGGACATGGATTTCTTTATTTTTTCCTCACGGCATGTAATAGATGGTTGGAAATAACAAACGTTTCACGTTCACATACCATGCGGTCTACTCCATTATTAAATGAAGCGCCCCGCTGTGACAGACTCTTTAAGAACGATAGATTAGAAAGTTGATAAACTCTTTAAATGAAGTGAAGAACATTTTCAAGGTGCAAAATGCAGAACAGTCAAATACAGGTTAATTAGAACTGCAGCTATTTTAGTCGGTTGTAAGTATGTCATTGTACTAATTATTTCATTTTGCACTTAACAGGAATTACATGCTCCTAATTAAAATCCAGAAGCACACTTCGTCCATTTTGCCTTGTGAGCTCAATATTGTATTCGGCTTCTTCACAGCATTTTGACTATGGCATAACGTTTACCTCCAGACATAATGGCATCCCAAAAATTGTATGCACTCTGCTATCTGCTATGTATGGGAAAAAAAAGTAACATGGGACCAAGTCGT